>NC_080029.1:112909995-114159995 GCF_030020395.1 Manis pentadactyla | reverse complement strand
AACTGCCTCCTCATTCTTCAGCTCTCAGCATAAATGCCACCTCCTTAGAGAGGCCTTCCCTCACCTCCCAACTGAAAGGCAGCTCCTGTCTTTGTTCTCCATCCAGCTCTTATTTGCACCTTCATACCCTTACTGCAACTTATAATCACAGATTTACTTGTTCATTCACTCCTTTGTGTAGCGAATGTTTATTACACCTCTACTCTATGCCAGACAACTGTTCCAGGCACTGGGCATAAAGCAGGGAATAAAACAGGCCCTGCCCTCATGGAGCTGATACTCTAGTGGGAGTCTCAGATAATGAACAAAGAGGTGGGATAAATATATTGACCCAGTGATTACATAATATCAGATAGAATAAGTTCTCAAAAGAAAAAGTAAAGCCGGGGGTTGGGGAAGAGAACTTAGAAAGGATCTTTGAAAGGCCCAAGCAGGCTCTGAGGAGGGACAGTTTGAGCAAAGGCTGAAATGGAGGCTTTTATTTGCTTATTTAAGCTAAATTAAGCCTCTTTCTGCTGCTACACTGTTAGCTCCAGGAAGGTACATGGGGGCTTTGTTCCCTAGATATCCCCAGTGCCTGGCACATAGTAGGCATTCAATAAAGTTTTATGGAGTGAAAGAACAGACAGCTAGCTACCCAGACAGCACTAGTGCCTTTCCTTGGCTCCATAGACCCCGCAAGTAGCCGGTTCCTGTCCTTCCGTAATAACTCTCCATAGACAGGAAGGACATTTGTCACTCACGCACAGGCCTCCTCACTGCAGGGGAAACCAGAGGGCCTTGCCCAGCAGTGACAGAGACAGTGTCCTCTGACTGGCAGGCCCGGCGGGGAGCTGCTCTCAAAGTCCCTCCCTGGGCAGGGACAAATGGGCCACGACAAAGATGAAACAAACCGCAAGGCAGAGCTGAGCAGGAGGCCCCAAATACCAAAGACACGTGGCTTTCTGCTGAGTGGTAGGTCCTGTGGCAGGTGACCCCACTGGGGAATCAGTGCCACGGAGGATGGCGGGTGGGGACAGAGCCTGAAGACCTAGAGTCTCGACCCTCCTGCTAACTAGACCCATGCCTGGGCAAGCTGCTTCGCTTCTCCGGGCCTTGGTGTCTCCGTCTGAGCAATGGGAACGCTCGTCTTTGCTTTGATGACCTATAGGCATAGAGGTGATTTGGAAAGTCAAAGTATACAGATAAACAAGGTAATTCCAAATAACAAGTTAATTGTACAAGGACTTGGAAGAATGGTGTATAAAGTGAGACAAATGTGCATTTGTTGTCTTTGTTGTGAAAATTCCTTTTATGCCTGATATTCAGTGGGAGCCTGTGAGCAGAAATTCAGAGCACACACACGTGCTCCAAGATGCCACGCTTGGCTTCCTCCTTTGGATTTGCTGTCCTCCCCATCCCTGAGTCTCTTGTCTCAAATTGTTCCTCCAGGTCACTCAGAGGGCTCAGTATGTGTGAGATGGAAGGACTCTTGGGGCTCATCTAGGGCTACCCTCCTTACTTTACAGTGGGGAACCTGATGTCCAAAGAGGGGGTATGATTTGCCTAGGCCCACACAGATAGTCAGCAGAGGGCCTGGACTGTAAGTCTGGTGTCTGTACTGCCCAGGTGGGGCCAGAGGCAGGCAGGGGACGGAGGGGAGAGGCTTCCCCGTGACTCTGGCAACATATGGCTGCTCTCCTTAGGCAGGATATTCTCTCTCTGTGTCTGTTTCCTCATCTGAAGATGGAGGTCACAGGAAAGTTGGGAGGGTTAAGTAAGATTCTACTTGTAAAGAGTTCATACAGTGCTTCACCGATAATGGGGTTCACTGGGTGTTAGCTGCTCCTGGCCTGGCCAGAACAACAGGTACCAACACAGCCACACAGCCATGCCATTCTGCTCGCTGGGTGCCTGCTCTGCCAGTTAGGAAGTATTTTTAATGTCATCCTTGGTTATGTTCATCATTCCCAAGCTCCTCGTTTCTTAGGCAGCACAGCAAAGCCTGGGAGTCTGCAGGACTCCCCAAGGGAGACGGGGAGGGCAGAAATGTCACCCAGCTGATCTGCAGCAAAACTACCTAGAACCTGTCTTGGTTTGTCCTTCGTCCCTCCCCTGAGCTGGGCTCTGGCCCAGTGCCACCCAGAGTAGTCTATGGGCCAGACGTCCAAGAGTCGTCACTGGCCAGTGTGGGGAAGTTGGGGTTCCTATGGCCAGGATCCTCACTGAACTTAAACCACTTGGTGATGTAACTGGCCTGTTGCTGGTCTACCGCTTCCACACCTTTAGGCAATGAGCTATTATTGCGCTATATAGAGAGCTGGGCCCAGTGCTCTGGGCAGAGGCATAAACCCCTTTCATCCCAAGAATGTTCTACTGGCATTTCTTTGGTCACACTGAGTCCGTAGTGAACTTGCCCGGGGCTGAAACCCATTGGCAGGATAGCCAGTTATGAGTCAGACACTGGGAGTAAGTGCTCAGAGAGTTAGAGCAACTTTGACGTTGCTCTGCCAGCCAGACCCAGGTTTGGTGGAAAACGCCACTAAGCCACTAAACAGGCACCGCTGAGTGTGGATGCTGTCCCGGGTCTCCTGCGAGTGCCACCTGCTGTGACCTGCATGTAGACTGAAGAACAGGAAAAGCCGGTCCTTCCCCGTGGCTAGTTCGAGAAGTGGTCTAGTCTCCTTCAGTGAAACAAACTCCTCCACCTTCCTCCCAGGCCATCTGCAGCCAGGCTGTGTGCATCCCTCTTTCCACCCTGAATTCCTGTCTTGTCTGAGGGTTTCAGCCCCAGGCAAGTTCACTATGGATTCGGTGAGACCGAGGAATGACAATGGAACGTTTTTGGGGTAAAGGGGTTTAAAACCCGGCTTTGGTCTCCTGGCCATGATAGGTGGAGCGTTGGAATTTCGTCTGTAATCCTCCTTCGTCTCTGCCTCCTCCCAGGGCACTGGGCAGAGCTCTTCATGTAGTGACTCGGTCAGTAATAGCTTATTGCCCACGGGTGTGGAAACAGCAGCCTAGCAGCAGGAAAAAGGTCTTTTTAGATCCTCTGCCCATTTCTTAATCTGTTATTTGTTTTTTGTTGTTGAGTTGTATAAGTTCTTTACATAGTTTGGATATTAACCCCCATAGGATGTATGATTTGAAAATATTTTCTCCCATTCAGAAGGTTGCCTTTTCACTTTAGTATTTGGTATTTCACTCAGCTTTCTTCACTGTGCAGAAGCTTTTTTGTTCAGTGTTTTCCCATTTGTTTATCTTTGCCCTGTTTCCCTTGCCCTTGTTGTCTCATTCACAAAAACATCACTAAGACCAATGCTAAGAAGCTTACCACCTATGCTTTCTTCCAGGAATTCTATGGTTTCAGGTCTTACATTCAAGTCTTTAATCCGTTTTGAGTTATATTTGTGTATGGTATAAGACAGTGGTCTAGTTTCATTCTTTTGCACATGGCTGTCCAGTTTTCCCAACAATGTTTGTTGTAGAGACTGTCCTTTCCCCATTTGCATGTTCTTGGCTTATTTGTTTTAAATTAATTATCTGTATATGTGTGGCTTTATTTCTGGACTTTCAATTCTATTCCATTGATATGTGTGTCTGTTTTTATACCAGTACCCAACTGTTTGGATTACCATAGCTTTGTAGTATAGTTTGAAACCAGGGAGTGTGGTACCTCCAGCTTTGTTCTTTCTCTGGATTGCTTTGGCTGTGAGATCTTTTGTGATTCCATACAAATTTCGGAAGTATTTGCTCTAGTTCCATGAAATATGCCATTGGTATTTTTGTAGGGATTATATTCAATCTATAGATTGCCCTGAGTAGCATGGACATTTCAACAATATTAAACCAGTCCAATCCAAACACAGACTTTTAAAGGCAAAAATGGTCTTAGAAACTGGGCTTTCACATACCCCCCCCACCCTTTAGCTGCTTAATCCTTTGTCCTTACGTAAGAACCAGCAGAAAATTAAGCAGCCCTAGAGCTGTGAAAAGGGAAGGTCCAGAGCCTCTGTCATGGTCTCAACCCCTACCCCAGGCTTAGGACCCCTTTGGACTCCATGGGCCCCAGCTTGACACCCACTCATCTGAAGTAATCCTGTCTCTTTGCCAAGGGAGATGCTGAGGCCTGAAAAGGTGGTATCTTACTCGAGGCCTGTGACAGAGCCAGAGAGTCTCTTTCCACCAGACCAAACTTCACTATTTGAAGGAAGTTGGAGTCAAGTGGAATGACAGGAAATGGTAGACAAGGTTGTAGAATGAGTACACTCCTCATGGGAAACAGGCTTGGACCCCATGACCTTCCATGGCCTTTCCTGCTCCGACTGTGAGTTCATTGCCCCCAGAACCCACAACCGAGGGTCCCTCTCCTATACTGCAAAGCTTCACCAAATTACTTTTGATCCTCAACTACCCCCTTCCCTCCCCAGGCCAGGGTTTGCTCAGGAGCTTTGCAAGGGAGGTGAGGGGTGGGCCACGCTGCTGAAGAGACTGGGTAGCCCCCTGGTAGGTCTGTGGTGTCTTTGCCAGCTGCCTTTGAAAGGCTCTTCCAAAGAGGCAACTCCTTTGTGCACAGACATGATTTATGAGGCTTTCTAGGCAAATTGTGGAGATAAATGGTCTTTGGGGCTGGCAGACTTCAAAGGCAGTAGTGCAGGCAGATCCAAGCGAGCCAGGCAGCTGGAGCTGGGCTCTCAAGACAAGCCCGTGGGAGGAGGGGGGAGGTTTGTGAGCAGAGCTGAGGGCAGACTAGCTCCAGCCAGCCCCTGGGTCCATTGGGGGCAGCCCCCAGCTTACCTCTCACCTGGGCTTCACTGTCCCTGTTGCTAAGGTGCATGACACGGAAGTGCTGGGCCATTGAGGTGCATTTATCCCAGAGACAGTGCAGCGAGGGCAGAGGTTTTAAGGGTGCAGAGGGGTGGCACATGGGTTCTGACTTGGATTCCAAAAGAGAAGGGGGAGAGAGTGTGAGGAGCCGGTAGAATCTGCACCAGCCTCTCTGCTCAGCACAGCCCAGAGACTTGGCAGGGGTCCTGGGGTCTCGCCCTCCCCTGCCGCCCACTGATGACCTGCGCAGCTCCCTTCCCTCTGTGCGTCTCAAAAGCCTCTTCCATACGAGGAGAGCAAAGGTGTAAAGGAACTCCGACATACCAGCTCTGCTGTGCCTCCAGCCCAGTACTCTGGGGTTCAAGGCCCCTTTGTTAAATATCCCCATTTGAGAAAAGGGACAGAGATCATGTGGGCTGTAAGGTCATGAGCAAGCCGCCTAACCACACCTAACCTGGATTCCTTATTCTGTAAAATGGGGATAATTATAACTACCCTAAGGAGTCATGGCTTGAGTTGAGCAAGTTAGTTATGGCAAGTTTTCTTTGCCATCACCTGGCCATGCAATACTGTGGCCTTCCACACCACTGCCGTCCCTGTGAGGGACTTCGATAAATTTGATTTCCACACCTTTGCATCTCCTCTGTCCAAAAGCCAGTTGAACACACACTCTTCCTCCTCTGACTCCCAGGTCTGCTAATTGCCACTTGGATATTAAGAGATAACTGGGGTATTAATAGCTGATCACACCTCATGATGTGACTGAGCCCCGACCTCACCCCTGCACACACACACCCCTACACATGGATGATGTGCATTTCCTAGGGGATTCCTGCAGACCCTGAGGAATGGAGTCCTAGTGATGAAATGCCAGGCAGACTCAGCCATATCTTGAAGCAAGGCCCCAGTGCTGGTGTCCAGATGCGTCCATCCACAGAGAGATGCTGGGGTGACTGATCTGCTGTGAATGCTCTGATCTGCTGAAGTGGCTCTCTGATCTGAGCTGGAGGGACTGCCTTTGCTCAGGCCACTATACTCTACCCACTGGCCTTATTCTTTCCTCCTGCCCTGCTACCCTGAGCCCCTGCAGCTCCCAGGCATCCTGACCATGGCCTGACAGTGAGCATATGCCCCAGTTGTAACTACCCCAGCAACAGCTTGCCTGGGACCCCTCCCATCGCTCCATGTTCTGGTGGGCCTGTGTTTCTCATTTGCTGGTCTGTTTTGCAAACTGACCCTCGAACATAATAGGTGTTCTTAGTCAGACCTATTGCTTGACAAGTGAATGAATGAGCCCAACTCATCTGAAATCTGGTGTGGTGGGATGGAATGAGCTCTAGATCGACATGGACAGCTAGTTTCAAATCTGCCTCTGCAATGTATTAGCTGTGTGGCTGTGGGCAAGTCACTTGGCCTCTCTGGCCCAGTTTCCTGACCTATAAAATGTGTTTAAAGATGACCTGTAAAGCCTAGGCGTAAGAAAGCCACTCTCTGACTCTCAACTCTGCCTTTTGCAGTCAGGGTGATTTTGTCCCCAGGGGGACATTTGTCAATATCTGAAGATATTTTGGTTGTTAGTTTTAGATGGGAGTGTCCTACTGGCTTCCAGTGGGCAGAGGCCAGGGGGCTGCTGAACACCCCACAGTGCACAGGACAGGCCCCACAACAAAGAGGTTTCTGGCCCCAAATGTCGATTGTGCCAAGACTGAGAAATGCTGGGTTAGTTGTTTAATGTCTGTGAACCTCAGTTTTCTCGGTCAAAAAATGGGGTAATAATCCCACCTCACATGATTTGGCTCAAATCATCTCTGGAACCAGGGAAGGTCTGAATGAACGGCTCAGGGTTAGTAAGAGGATTAAATGACATAACCCATGTGAGACCATGGCTGGTGCACAGTAGGCTCACAGGGTGGGGGCTTTGTCCTGCGTGGATGTTTGCCCCTCCATCCCTGCCACCCTGGGAGCGGCATGTGGGACGGGAGGTGCAGCTGCAGTCCCTGCAGCCACTGTGAACCCCGCCTCCTCTCAGAGGCTTAAGGGAGACAGAGATAGTGTGGTTAAATAACACAGAGTAAGTAACATGTGTAATAAATAGATCACTAAGAGCTAATGATACATCATTATAGTCCTGTGCTGTCAGCATCTTCTAGGCTTAGGGACTGTGTCAGGAGATTTGGATTTTAATCTACGGCACCTTGGTCTATTAATATTTAATTCCACCAATCTAAGTGGTGGAAAGATAGGAAGCTGAGCAATGGCTCCGTTCAGAGCCTGGGTAACCACCTCGAATTTTTCTTTTCTGCACAAGGACAAACGCACCTCCCACCCTGTCCCTTCAGGCCTGTTTCTCAAGTGGGGACATTTAACAACAGAGCATAGATATGACACAGCATCAGGGCTGAACAAGACCCCAGCATTTGCCTACTGGTGTTTTTCAATGAGGACACCACCGGCATTTGGAGAGCGTGGTTCTTCATTGCACAGGATTGTCCCTGATCATCTATGGCGACCTAATTTTCCCCTCCCTCCATTTCCAGATGCCATCTTGGGGAGGGTGACCTATTCCAAACAAGAATCACTGATCCAGATCGGTCATTTTACAGATGTGAACAGTGGCCCAGAGAGGGAAGGAGGCTGCCCAAGAGTGCACAGCATTGGCTGTGACTCTCCCTTCGACGCTCCCTCAGAATTGCAGCCTAGGCCTGAAAAGAGTGGAGGTGCTCAGCTTGAGAATTTGCTTGTGCTTTTGTTGGGGCAAGTCAGTTGACAAATGGCCTTGCTCACTTGGAAGTCACTTTATTTATCAGCCGGAATGGTTTCGGACCACTGCCGCTCTATCTCTGCCTCTGTGCCTGCTGCTTTGTAACGCAGGAGCGATTCCATGAGCTGTCAGCTCCCCCTACTTCTTCTTGGGAGTGTGGTGTGGGTGCGGCAGGGGAGCAGACTTGGGGGCATGGGCCAGTCCCAGGAGGCGCTCTGACTAGTCAAGCTTTTCCACTGCTCAAAGGGATTGGGAGGGCTTGGCCCCACCTCCAGGGCAACTCAGGGTCAGCGGATTCTGGGTTCGTTTCTCCCCCTCGATCTTCATGCCCTCCTCCTTGCTGAGTCTTAGGATTCCCATCTGTGCAATGGGAAGAACCATCCAGCTCTCCCTGCCAGATGCGTAAGCATGAGTGTTTTCAGACCTGCCAGTGTGATGCTAATGTACAGCCAGGCCCAGAACCACTGTCTGAGGAAGGAAACTCCCATGAGCAGCGGGAGGGCTCATTAGTCTCTGGAGAAGGACAAGCCAGGCCAGCGCGGCTGACAGCTCTTCCTGGGCCCAGTCTGGGCTGCACGCCGCGTGAGACTGGGTTGCTCATGGGGGACAGAGGCAGCTACAAACAAGGACACATCCTAAGGCCCCCTGCTGCAAACCACGGAGACTCCTCGGCTAACACAGGAGCTCAGACACAAGGCACCAAATCCTGTTTGTGTAGAGGTGGTGACAAAACAATGGTCAGTTATTTGTTCCTAAAGAGAAAATTAATGAAGGCAAAAAACCTTGTAGGTTTTTTTTGCCTGTAATACATGGTCTTCAGGTTTCAAAAAGATACTATACACCAATGTTCACAGTAGCATTATTCACAAGAGCCAAAGGGTGGAAACAGCCCAGGCGTCCATCAATGGATGAAGGACAAACACAGTGTGGCACATTTAGACCATGGAATACCATGGAGCCATCGAAAGGGACGAAGTACCACTACATGGTACAACCTGAGCGAACCTTGAAAACATTATGTGAAGTAAAATAAGCCGGACACAAAAGGCTAATATTGTATGATTCCACTTCAATGAACTCTTTAGAATAGACCAATTCAGAGAGACAGAAAGGAGTTTAGAGGTCGCCAGAAGCAAGAAAGGAATGGTGAGTGATGGCTTATCAGTCACAGAGTTTCTGTTTGGGGTGATGGAAAAGTCTGGGGACTGTGGCCATAGCTGCACCACGCTGGGCATGTAATCAGTGCCACTGAATTAATTATTCACTAACATAATTCAAATGGCAAAGTGTATGTTACATATATTTTATCACAATAGAGGAAGTTCTAAATAAAGAAATTGTCTTAATGGAAGAGAATAAAATTATGGGGAAAAGGACCAGGCATGAAAAACCTGGGCCCTACAGCCATCATTCACAGGTAAACCAATCCCTGAATATGTGAAAGGCATGTGTGAAAAATGAGCCTCTGCCTTCTCATCTCTTTGTGAATTGTCCAAGGTGGCTTTTTAAGTGCTGGGAGGCTGCCAATATCCCCTGTCCCTCTTCTGTCAACACCAGACCACAGCCAGTAGGATGGCAGGGGCTAGGAAAGCAATAGCCCAGTACTCCCCAGCTGTGTGACTTTGAACAAGTTATTTAACCCCGCTGGGCCTCTGTTTCCTGATCTGCAAAACAAAGATAATCGCTTCCACCGCCAATGGGTGTTGGGAGCAGTAAATGCTCCCTGAGCTCACTAGGCCTGGGCTGCAAAGTCTGAAGAAGGACAGCTGGAGATGCACCGGCTGGGGAGGGCGTGCGTTGGCCAGCTCAAAGGAGCAAAACAAGCCAGGCCACATGCTTCTGGGTGCCCCTAAAGCCCTCACTAGCTGGCCAGAGAAGACACATCCACTCGAAATATCAGCCAAGCCAAGTATAATTAGGAAGAAGTGTCTGTAACAGGAAAAATTAAGTGTGTATGGGGGTGACATTCCAAGACCAGATTGGGAGAAGTTTGTGATTATCTGTGAAGGAAGGTGAAGTCCTGTTGTAATTTTAATGAAGGTAGTTTTTATTCACCTTAAACAGGGTAGATAATTGGCTTACTGTAGCTCTGCCTCATTTCCCTGTCAGTGCTAGGGAATGAGGTGTTTCAAAGTGGGTTTTCTAGATAACTGAAGCTCATCCCTGTGAACCCTAACATTTTTTCATTTAATCACTCTGAGGGGAAAGTTATACGGAATGGTTTACACACTTCTCTGCTTCCTTTATCAGAATGTTCTAAACTGAATGTAACCTCTTCCTGTCAATTTGGATATGAGGGACTACTTGTTTCTAAATTAATGGCCCTGAGTTGCTTTGCTTTTTAAGTCTACAAATGTTTTCCTGCTTACTTGCATGGTTTCCTACTGTGACATAAAACTCTTTCTACATATTTTTAGGAGTCCTGTAAAACACACATGCACACAAGCAGACACATACATCCACATGTATGTACACACACATTCACACTGAGAACCCAGATGGTCAGGATTCATAAAACTGTGTTTACACGAGCTTCTCCAGTGCCCCGATCGCCCTTATTATTGAACTTGCACAGTGCACCATAAACGCTGCTCCGGTGTCCTTGTCCCCATGAGAGTGTACACTCCAAAAGGGTGCGACACCTCTGGCATTAGTAGGTGGTTGGCAAATGTTTGTTGCCAGGTAGGAGAATGGAAGCACCGAGTGTTAGTGTGTCAGGTAGTGGTAAGTGAATGGGTTTCAGATGCCTTCCAGCATGTCCCTTAGGTGCCTCAGACTCAATGACCAAAGCTAACTTCATTCTCTGTCCCCAGTATTTGCTGTTCCCCTTGTGTTTCCCGTAAAGAGTGTAGCACCAATGTCCACCATTTATCGGCGGTGGAGCAATCTGGAGCCAGAACACCTGGACCTGCCCTTGACTGTAACCTTGGGCAATCACTTAATCTCTCTGACCCTTTACTTCCCCATCTGTAAAATGGGGAATAATAGTTTTAGATGTCACAAGTTATCACTTAAAATGTGGTTGCCACTATTATTACAACAGAGTCACATCATATGTACTTTGTATGGGAATTCAGCTGTGTTCTTGGCAACAAAAACAGAGAGAGAAATGATACTGGGGGCGATCCTGCTAGCTTTTCCACTCATGAGTATGACCCAGAGAGGGTGAGGTTGGAGATGCCAACCTGGGGCTCAGTCACTGTCTGTCCTGTGAGCCTGTTTCAGTGTGAATGAGAGTGTTCCTATATACACTTCATTTTTTAATTGAAATTTAATTGACATATAACATTAGTTTTAGGTATAAAATATAATGATTTGACATTTTTATATATTGTGAAATGATCACCACAATGAGTCTAGTTACCATCCATCACCACACGTAGTTACAAATACTTTTTGTTGTGATGAGAATTTTTAAGATCTACTCTCTTAGCAACTTTCAAGTAGTATTAACCATAGTCACCATGCTGTACATTACATCCCCAGGACTCACTTATTTTATAACTGGTAGTTCATACCTTTTGATCCTCGTCAGCTATTTCACCCACTCCTCATTCCCCACCTCTGGCAACCACCAATCTGTTCTTTGTATCTGTGTGTTGGGTTTTTGTTTGTTTGTTTTTTAGATTCCACATGTAAGTGAGATCATACTTATCTTTCTTTGACGTAATTTCACTTAGCATAATGCCCTCATGCTCCATCTATGTTGTCACAAATGGCAAGATTCCTTTCTTTTGGGGGGCCAAATAATATTTCATTGCTTTTATATACCATTTTCCTTCTCCATTCATCTATTAATGGACACCTAGGTTGCTTCCATATCTTAGCTATTATAAATAATGCTGCCGTAAGCATGTATAAGGGTGGGTATATATCTTTTCCTGTTGGCATTTTCTTTTCTTTGGATAAATACCCAGAGGTGGAATTGCTAAATCATATGATAGTCCTGTTGTTTATTTTTTGAGAAACCTCCACAGTGGCCGCACCAATTTACATTCCAACCAACAGTGCACGAGGGCGACCTTTCCATGTGGCTGTTCGCCCTCTCTATGTCTTCTTTGGAAAATGTCTATTCAGGTCGTCTGCCCATTTTTTAATTGGGTTGTTTGGGGTTTTTTGCTATTGAGTTGCGTGAGTCCTTTATATATTTTAGATTTTAACCCTTTGTCAAATATGATTTGCAAATATTTTATCCCATTTGGTAGGTTGCCTTTTCATTTTGTTAATGGTTTCCTCTGCTGTACTAAAAGCTTTTTATTTGTAGTAGTCCCACTCGTTTATTCTTGCTTTTGTTGCCTTTGTTTTTGGTGTCAAATTAAAAATTCATTGTCAAACCAATGTCAAGGAGCTTATGGCCTATGTTTCTTCTAGGAATTTTATGGTTTGGGGTCTTACATTCAAGTCTTTAATCCGTTTTGAGTTTATTTTTGTTTGGTGTAAATCGATGTCCCATTTCATTCTTCGGCATGTGGCTGTCCAGCTTTCCCAACACCATTTATTGAAGAGACTGTCTTTTCCCCATTGTGTATTCTTGGCTCCTTTGTCATAAATTAACTGACCGCATATGTGTGAGTTTATTTCTGGGCTGTCTATTCTGCTCCATTGATGTATGTGTCTGTTTGTATTGAGTACCATACTGTTTTAATTACTACAGCTTTTAATATAGTTTGAAATCAGGAAGAGTGATGTCTTCAGCTTTGTTGTTCCTTCTCGAGATTGCTTTGGCTATTGAATTTGATTCTTGCCTCACTCATGATAATGCCAGGTGGAAAATTCAGGTGAGGCTCATTCATAATTTGGTGGCTCTGTTTGCATGTGTGAATATTCGGGGCATAGATGAAGAAGGGATGAAGCAAGATAGGGTGATTGGGATTCTGGGCCTAGGGTGGTTCCACCTACTCAGGTATGATGAACAGCCTCCAAGACACTGACGCTGGTCAGCAAGTGGGAGGTACATGCAGGGGAACTGGTGCAGCTGATGGAGTGATTCTTCCATCTACCCGTTCGTCCCCAAAGATCCCGTGTGCTCACTGACCTCACTAGAACCTCGTGTTCTTGTACATACCCAACACTCGAATGTCACTATCTCCTTGCTCATACTGAGCCTGCCCCGATGACACCTTCCCAGTGCCTCTCACCTGCCCCTTTCCCTCACCGAGGCTCTAAACCCCAGAATCACTGGGGCACAAAGGTTAACTGGTCATCTCCTTGCCTTCAGGCAGTAGGGTGACTGACCATTCCAGTTTTCCCAGGACTGAGGGATTTCTCAGAACACAGGACTCTCAGCGCTGAGGCAGCAACAGTTGGTCACCATGATAAGCTGATGAGTGAGCCAGGCCACTTCAGGTGCCTTTTCTTTGAGGAAGTCTTGCCTAATCTCCTTAGCTGGGAACAATCTTTGTCTCCGTTGAACTTCTGGAACACTATTTGTGCCTATACACACCTAGACTCCACATCCACCCCTACTCCAGGATTCAAGTGAATGAGGCTGTAGTTTGAGGGCGTCTTGTTGTTACGTGTCCTGTATGTACCAGGGGTGGGTCGGGTGGGAGGTGGTGACCAGCTGGGTGACCTCCTGGGGCTCTGCCATTGGGCCCCTTTCCATAGCTATGGAGTGTGAATTTCTGCACATTCACAAAAGCGGGCTGAGATATCACTCTTTGAAACATTTAATTACAAATAAAGATCGTGAAGGCTGTCTGTCACCTTCCAGGGAACATTTCTTTTTCCTGCTCCTTCTGAAGTTGGCTGCTTGGAAAGTAATGAAATCGAACTGAAGAAAAGTGACCAGGGGTGGGGGAGGTGCGCATAGGCGTTACTGAAAGGGAGAAGCAACGGAGAGGGAACGGGAAGGGGGACGGGGAGATGTAGCCAGGGGAGGGCACGGAGGGTGAAGACGTATTCACGGGGAGCAAGGGGCAAGCGGTGAGGACACTGATGAGTTTTGGGAAGAGAGGGAAAGTGGCAGGAAAGATGGAGAAATGGGGGCTGGGCTGGGGAGGCACCAAGAAGGGAGACAGGGCTGCAGAAAAGAGGGGTGGCAGACCCAAAGAGAGAGGGCCTGGCTGAGAACAGAGACAGCCAACCTAGAGGAGGTTAGGAAGGGCGGAGAGAGGTAAACAGCTTGAGGTTCCAGATCCCCAGCACAGGAGAGGGCCTTTGGGAAGGCATTGCTTGGACTGGAATGGCCCTGACTGGGACTTGTATTGAGGAAACAAGCGTCTTAGCTGGTGTGATTATCGGGTGACTTGGCGAATTGGTGGTGGAGGTTCTGAGGTGCTGAGCCTTCCGCCCAGACTCCCCTTCCTGCCTCCTATTCAGGGGAGAGGTGCAGAGATGGGAAGAGCACCTGGCCGTCGGTTCCTGGCCCCACCCCGAGGGGAGACCATGGGGATCCCACAGTCCTGATTCGGCTCCTCTCTTGCAGGCTGCGACAGCGACCACTGGGGCCCCCACTGCAGCAACCGGTGCCAGTGCCAGAACGGGGCCCTGTGCAACCCCATCACGGGTGCTTGCGTGTGCGCTGCCGGCTTCCGGGGCTGGCGCTGTGAGGAGCTCTGCGCGCCCGGAACCCACGGCAAGGGCTGCCAGCTGCCATGCCAGTGCCGCCATGGCGCCAGCTGCGACCCCCGCACGGGCGAGTGCCTCTGCTCCCCGGGCTACACCGGAGTCTAGTGAGTAAAACTGGTGGGGCGCACAGGGGGCAGGCAGGGGTGGCCAGCTGCCCTCTCTGCAGCTGCCACCAGCTCCTTGCGAACGGGCAGGGTTATGGGAACAGACGGAAGGTCAGGATAGTCCTGGTTGCAAAACCTCCCGCACTCTGACCCCAAGTCCTGCAGAGGCTCAAGCACCCAGGCCTCACCCATGCAGGTCTCAGATCCCACTATCCACCCTGGGGCAACGGGCGCAAGTGGAGATTAGCGCAGATGGGCGCTGCCATGGCCAGAGGAACACGTTAAACTCCTCCAGAGGAGGCCTTTCCTGGTCGGGCCCCTACACCTCAGCATGGAAGTCTCCTCTGATCATAACCCAAATGCTGCCGTTTACCTAGGGCCTGACTCTTCTCTGCCACTTGAGTGGGGGTGAGGCCCTGGCAGATGTCATGCACAGATTTGGGGAGTTCACTGAGCCTGTTCTTCTCCCTACCTTCTCCACTCAGACTCCAAACAGTCCCGCACTCCTGTTCCCTGGATGGTCCATATTGACAGCGGACCTCAAAATCTGCTTAGTTGAGACCCCCTCAGGGACAAGATCAAAGTCCTCCCCAACCTGCTGAAGGTTCAGTGGCCTCCCAACAGCCTGAGATACAGAGAGGCCACCCAAGGACTTTGGCCATAGACACATCGTTGAATGAAGGTGTTCCCACCCTGATGTCTGGGCAGCTCCAGCTAGAGGCCAGGGCCACTGGACGAAAGTCCAAGGCCAAGACTCTATGCAATTTCTTCCCCCACCTCCACCCTGCCGGTCCCTGCACATGAGCCTGTCAGGGTAACTGAGAGCCTTCCAGAGTCTGGAAGAGGGTCATGCCCCAGATATTCCCTCTCTCTGAATCTAGGCAAATACTTAAGGCCAGATCAATGGCCACTTTGCAGTGCCTTTGCATGTGCTGTTCCTTCTGCTGGTATGCCCTTCCTCCCATTTTCCTGCTAAAACTAACTTATTCTTCAAGACCCAAGCAAAATGTCTCCCTCTTAGGAAAGCCTTCCTCAGCCTTCCTTCCCCAGAAGAACACGCTTTACATTTAAGTCATCCTCAGGTACTGACCCAAGCACACAACATTCCAGTTTATTAGAGCTGAGCCCTGCTTCCCCCTCCTGGCAGGAAGCAGGACTACATCTCGGCCAACCTTGTGCCTAATACAGTTCACATTGGCTGTAAACCCGCCAACACCTAGGGAGCCCTGGAGTGCTGGGAGCGACAGCCCCGGGGCCCTGCCACCTGACCCAAATGCTGCTGTGTCTAATGCCTCTGCTTCCCACGCAGCTGTGAGGAGCTGTGCCCGCCTGGGAGCCACGGGGCTCACTGTGAGCTGCGCTGCCCCTGCCAGAACGGGGGCACCTGCCACCACATCACTGGCGAGTGTGCCTGCCCCCCAGGCTGGACGGTAGGTGGGCCCACAGGATCTGGATGGGGCACTGGAAGGGGCCGGTACAGTCCTCACCCGCACGCACCTTGGAGGGCTAAATTCCTCGCCCACCCTGAACACCTTCTCGCCTATCTATGGGCACGGGCATCACTCGACCCTGCCAGTGGTACCACGGATGCAGCTTTGAATCCCAGGTCTGCCATCTAAGTGCTGTGCGACCTGATGGAAAGTTACTTAACTTCCCTGAGCCTGTGGTCCCTTGTGTGCAAAGGAGTTGAATTCTTCTCCTAGACTGGCTCTTCCCTGGGGCCTAGGTACTCACTTGAGCTGCCATGGGCTGTGGGCCAGGTGTGGCAGAAAGGGCATAGTGTAAGGGTGGGGAGACAGCAGAGCAGGGGTCACCTGAGTCTACAGAACTCCGGGTTCCCAGCCTCTACCCCCTGCAGTCACCACACACTCTGATGCCATGGGCCCTACCACCAACGTGTGCTCCTGGTGATTCTGATACAGACTCACCCAATCCACATCTTGTGTCGGAAACCACCATTGGGGGAAAGGAGGTTGGAACCGGTAACTTCATAGACCTAAATTCAGGTCTCTTGCCCAATGTTGACCCTGAAAAAGCCCTCAAGTACTCTGATCTCCGCTTCCCCGTCTGTAAGCAGTAGTGAGTCCCACCCTCCGAGCTGCCCCAGTCAGCAAAAGGCTCAGAGGAGGCAGTGCCTTGCAGACTCTCAAGTCCTCTGTTTTATATCCCTGCTTCCCATACACGGCCCACAGCCTCCTTTTATCCGGCACACTCCAGCTCAGAGGCAGTGAGTCTCTAGGGCTGACTGTCCGGGGCTGTGTCCCTGCCTCTGACCCCCTGTTGCACACATTGTTTAGGAGGAAGCTCAGTGGCACAGCCGGCTGCCTCCCCTGGGGCCTGAGGCTTTGCAGAACCAGAGGAGACAGGGCCGCTGAGCAGAAGCGAGGTATTTGGGAGGCTGTGGACACTGAGGTCACAGGGGGCAGGCAGGAGGAACGCCTGAATTTGCCAGAATTTTGTAGAGCAATCATCTGGTCCAGCAGCATCCAGACCCGGTTGTCCACCAGAGTCTCAGGGCAGGGGGTGGGGGGAGTTGTTCATACAGAGTCCTAGGCTCCACCAGAGACATTCTGGGGCCCAGGACCTCTATTTTTGATTAAGTCCCCCAGATTATTCTGAGGCAGCCAACCTTGTCTGCAGGTCTGCATTTTAGAAATAACTGATCGATACCATAGGATTTCCTTCTGTGTTTTACAGACCCACACCTGTCCTAGGGTTTCTTGGAGGGGAGCCTAATAATTAGGGCTCTGGCTCCCACACATTCCAACTTCTCCATTTTAATCTACTTCCTATATTGAGGTTTTAAGTAAGATTTCACATAAAGCTAGGGCCTCCCAGCTTTACGATGTTTGAACACCACTGGTCTATCGATACCTTCCCTTCTCAGATGAGGAAGCTGAGGCCCAGAGGGACTGAGTGACTTGCCCAGGGCCACACTGCTGCTACAGAAGGAGGGGGAGCTGGAAACTAGGGCTCCTGACTCCCAGCCCTTGGTGTCTGTCTCTTCTGAGGAGAACAAGGGGGCTGCAGTTGCCTTGCCCACACCCATCCTTTTTAAACCCACCATGAACCATTCTGTGGAAAGGCCCTCTCATGTCCAGCCGGCTTCTGGAATTCCACCACCCACAGTCTGGGGCCTGGAGGCCCAGCAGCAGGCAGTGCGGTGGATCAGGATGTGGTGCAGGAGATTCTGTCAATAGAAGCCTTTGGATTTGGGGACTTTATGTTTTTAATTTTATTGTAGACAATTGCGTTTCTATTTTTGACACAGCATTTAACTTGCAGATTTGTATGAATTATTAATATCTCTGGTGCATGCAGAGTCACAGTGTAACAAAACTGCAGTTCAGGAGTGAAGCCCCTCCTCGGGGAGAGGGTGCCGGGCAGAAGGGACCTCCCTCTGCCATCCTCTAATGCCTCACTTTCCCGTCAGCCCCAAGCAGCTTTAGAATACGATCGCTAACTCCCTCACATTGTGCGGCTCCCTGAAGGACTGGGCGTGTACGGAGCTGGCGAGGAGCCACCAGGAAGGCTGGCCCTCCAGGCCTCTCCACAGAGGCTCCCGGGCAGCAGGTCCTGAGCATGCCCACGGGACATTCATCAGGAGCCTGTTCCCCCCAGGCCTTTGCAGAGAGCCTGCGGAATTACTTACTGCCTCTCTTTTGTCTGGGCTCTAAAACCTGGCAGAGAAGGGAAATGAGGTGTGAGTAGCTGATGAAAGTGGGTGGTGCAGACAGATGGGGAAGTGTGAGGAGCTGTGATCAGCCCCGTTTAGGAATTCCCAGTCTGACGGTGCAGGCCGGATATAGCATTTGTGTACACACACACGCACACACACATGCACACGCACACGCACATGCACGCACAACAATGGGCCTAAAGAGAGACGGAGCTCAGGGGCTGGGAAATAGGACCAGTTTTCATGAAGGGCCAGAAAGATGTATTTGTAGCTGAGGCTGGGTAATCATAGCCACTTAGGTTTGGGAAGGTGATTCATGGAGCCTGGTGCCCTGGCCTGTGGCCGGGATCATTCCCACAGCGTCCACACCAGTCGCTCTTCATGGCACGTTAGGGGCGTCCATGCCGCCTGGGACAGCAGTGATAATAGAAATGCCTTCAGATGCTTGGAGAGGCTGAGCTGTCTCCTCTCCAGGAGGAACAGCCTTGAGACCCTTCACCATCTTGGCCTTCTCCTTTTTTATGCTCCATTTAGCCACAGTCCTCCTAAGGAGCAGCTGGTTTCCAGAGTTTGACAAATCGGTTTAACTAGTTCTGAGAGGAGCAGGACTATTGTCTCACTTCATCTCCAACCTTCTAGATGCCACACAGGCCGAGATCCCACTGCAATTAGAGACTTGCCCTCACTTGGCCATAGGGGAAGTGTGTTAGTCTGCTCGGACTGTCTTTAACAAAGTAGCACAGCCTGGGAGACTTAAACAACAGAAATGTATTTTCTCACAGCTCTGGAGGCTGGAATCCACGAGCGAGGTGTCACAGGGTGGGCTCCTCCTGAGGCCCCTCCTCGGCCTGTAGACGGCCCTCTTCTCCCTGGGTCCTCACCTGCCTTCCCTCTGGGCGTGTGTGTGTCCGATCGCCTCTATGCGGACACCAGTCCTGTTGCACTAGCACCCACTGTATGACCTCATTTTAATTTTTTTACCTCTGTAAAGGTGCTACCTCCAAATGCAGTCACACTCTGAGTACTGTGGGTTGGGATGTATGAAGCTGGGGGGACACAATTCAGCCAACAGCAGGAGAAAAACCATAAGGCCACAGCCCTCCTGTGATTCCCACTCATCCAACACCAAATGCAAAGGTGCCGTCTTTTCCTTCTACATATATGTGTAACAATAGTAATATTATATGTAGCAGTAATAGTCATGTAACTCCATTCGGGTTCCTGGATCTCATTCCAGTGTGTGTAAGTATGTGGGACAGGGTCTTCTCACACATGCTTACACCAAGCAATTCTCGAACACCAGCAGGGTGTCCGAGAACTCAACTCAATTCTGACACTATCTGCCTGGAGACAGCACAAGACTCCCCGGGTTAAGGGCTCCGTCCTACAAGACTGCTCCCCACCCCCCACTCCAGACGCTGGTCGCAAGCGCCAGGCAGCTCCCTGTGCCTTTGACCTACTGGCCTACCGGCCGCAGAGTGGAGGTTCCCACGACCTCCCCCTTAGGTTTGATTAATTTGCTAGAGCGGCTCCCAGAACTCAGGAAAACACTTACCTTTACCAGTTTAATAAAGGATACTGCAAAGGGTACAAGTCAGCAGCCAGATGAAGAGAGACACAGGGGAAGGTCCCTAAAAAAGGAGCCTCTATCCTCGTGGAGCTTGAGGCCTGGCTCGGTGGCACGGCGAGGTGTTCTGGTTCCCCAAGAAGCTCTCTCCGACCAGGAAGCAGGATCCAGTGGAGCTGAACACAGCAGAGCAGAGGGAGCAAAAGGCTCTCCTCAGGGGTGTGCACGGGGGCTTCATTGCTTAGTCATGACTGGCTAGATTAGTGGCCCCTGGCTGATTCAGCCTCCAGCCCCTGCCCTTGGGTGGGGGTCCAAAAGTCTCTCAGTAACATGACAAAACACCCGTTTGATCTTTAAGACTCTGCAGCGTTTACAGGAACTGTGGATGAAGACCAGATATGCCTGGGAAATACATGGCCATCTGAATGACCAAATAAGTATTTCTCGTAACTCATTCTATCGCACCTCTCTTAAGCTGACGCCTTCCTGCCTGCTCTCTCCCAAAGGCTGTTCTTCCCACCAGCAGCAGTTGATCAGTTACGTGGTTCTCTTCCACTCTCCTCAGCCCCAGCTCATCCTGGGTGCCTCCCACACGCCGTGTCATCAGGTTTGACTCAGCGTTGAGTGAAGGTCAATGACAGGCCTGCTCTTTAAGGAGCTGCACTTGGTTCCTTCACATCTCAAATCTCAATCTTCACAACCACCTCGGAGACCCGGGTTTCTTCTCCCATTTCACAGATACAGAAACCGAGGCTCAGCACGATCATATGACTTTTCCCAGCTCAGCTCCCTGGGAGGAGGCAGAGTGGGGATTTGAGCCCAATGCCGACTGAGTCCAGGGTTCTTTCTACCACCCCAGGCCCAGGCCTTCCAAGGTATCCAGTTCCTGCAGGCCCTGCAAGCAGAAGCCCACAGAGTGGCCTAACGATTCAGGGACCTGGGGGTGCCTGCAGCTGGGAAATACTGAGCAGGGGCTTAAAGGGACACTTGCCCACCTGTCCAGAAAGTCTCAAGGATGCTTGATTTCCCCCCAGGAAATGTTGGAAGGAAGCACTCTGTGCGCCAGACTTTCCTCCTGGCCTCCCTGGTCATGTCTCAGAAGCTCTGAAGGGCAGTGGAATCTGCAGCCTAGCAGGAGGGCCGTGTGGATGTGTGTGTGAGCGCAGCAGAGCCCCACACTGCTCGGTGATGGGGAGGTAGGGGGTATAAGCACAGCCACCCACAATGGCCCAAAACATTTTTTCCGGGTTAGTGTGTCCTTGTCCAGCCCAGGACTGCAGAGGACGGGCTCAGTGAGTGACCAGAAAGACTCCTCTCTTCCCACAAGAATCCCTAGAGCTTGTGGATGCAGAGAGAAAGGCAGGCCCCTGTGGGGTACCCACCCCCCCACCTCCAGGAGGGGGAGGGACTCCCCACTCTGGCCTTTCCGGGCCCTCTCCTCCACGTACACGCCTCTCTCTGTCCACAGCTGCCGCCTCTGCCCCCTCAGTCCTCCCTTCTCTGCCTCACCCGGAGCCCTTCCCTGGCTGACTCCTGTGAGGAGAAATCTGAGCCACGAAGGCCCCCCACTTAATTCATTACTAGTAAATTGAATGATATTGAAAGATGACTCAGGCCTGGAAGGATTTTCCTGACTAAACTAGCTTCCTTGGGGTTGGCAATTACCAATGCTTAATAATTGTTTGTTGAACTAATTGATTAATTAATTATGGGAGAATACTTGATCTCCATAAGAAAAATAACTGTCTCTGGCGCAGGAGAGGCAGGAAGAGCCGCAGGAGATAAGAGCAGGTTCGGATTTCTGCTCGACAAAGACCTAAAGTTCATGTGTGTAATTCTTAAAGTTATCTGATCCCACAAGGCTGGAGGGAGAGGAAAAGTAGTCCCCTGCCCCACTCACAAATCCCACCCCCAAATGGCAACCGCATTCAACTCTTTTAGGCATTCGTTCTGGCGTCGCCCTGTATAGTTCCCCATAACAGGCTTTACTGCCATTTCCTTACTTTTTGTAGACATTGTTGAGCCCATTGACCTCTTACTGTGGAATGAGATTCAGCTCTACGATACACACACGTTCCAAACAAAAGCGGCCCTCCTCCCTCCCTCTCAGTGGAGCTTTATCACAATTACTGATTAAATCATTTTTGATGTTGATGTCAGTATGCCCACATATGTATTGCAACTATTCCTAAAACTGATAGAACTCAAAAATGCATCTCAATAAGGTCAGATTCATCAGAAATCTCTCAGTTTGGTTTTTGTTTCTGTCTCTTGAGCTGCCCTTGCAAAGCTCCGTGTGCTTCTGCTCCTGCTGTTCCGTTGTCATTCTCAGACTTCCTTTCGCTGATGCCCTGTGACCCCTCTTACCTCTCTCCTCTGTTGGATTCTCCATATCCAAGAGCCCGTGCCTTGACTTTTTTTTACTTGGATAATTTTTTTTGATGAAAAAATCTGTTGTAGCTTCTTGAGAAAATTCATGGAAAGTTCATTTTTTGAGGCTATTCAAACCTGAAAAGGTCTTTATTGAATCTCTTGCTACAGTGTTAGTTTAGTTAGGTATAGAGTTCTAGGTTGGAAATGATTTTCCTCCAAATTTTTAAGGCACTGCTCCATTGTCTTCTAGTTTCTAGTTAAGAAGTCTAATACCTTTAATTCCTGTTCTTTTGTATATGACTTCCTAAAAACCCTGAGGATCATTTCTTTATGCCTAGAGGTATGAAAATGTATAATGACAAGCCTTAATGTGTGTGTTTTTTCACTTCTTGTGCTGGATACTCTATAAGCCCTTTCAAGTCAAAGATAGTGCTTTCCATCCTTCCATTCTTGGGAATTTTCTTGTACTATATTTCTTGTATATAATTTATACACCTCCAATTTCTCTGTTCTACTGTCTGGAACCCCTGTTAATTAGCTGTCAGACCTCCTAGATAGATCCATTTTTATTATGTTTTCTGTAATATTTTCTCATTTCATTCATTCCCTCCAACCGCTGGTCTCTCTCCCTCTCTCATTCTGCTTTGTGGGAGATTTCCTTATCTTCCAGCTCTTCTATTGCAATTTTTAAAATTTCTGCCATCTTATTTTTAATTTTCAAGAACTCTTTACTGTTCTCTGAATATTCCCTTTCATAGCACTCTGTTCTTTCATGGATACAACGTTTTCATATACCTACCTATAGATATTCATTATAATTATAATAGAGGTTTTTTTCATTCTCTTTCATAAAGTTTTCTTTTCTCCCTGCATAAGTCCTGGTTCCTCTCTGCTTAGGTCTTCATCTTTCGTGTTAGAGCTTTATTTAAAATATCTGGTGATCCTTAGCCACCTGTTCATGTTTTACTGAGAAGAACTGGCTGGAAGCCTGGGGTTAGGGAAAGATGCCAGGCTTGTTGCTTGATGGGATCCTCAAATATCAGTATCTGTAGGTCCTTCCTTTTGAGCTCACTAGTGTCCCCAAAAAGAAATCCCCCCAAAATCCTCCCAGAGGGAGTGTAGTCTGGTGATCAGCAGTCTGGGAGCTGAGCAGAGAAAGATCGCAGAGTCTGATCATTCAGCAAAGTTCCACATGGTCCCCATTTCTCAGAGCAACCCCTAACCCCAGCTGTGCTTGGTATTCCTGTGTCCAAAGCCTCTGGGGCAACCTCTCCGAAAGAAAACTGCCAGCCAGTCTTCTACCAGTCTTGAGAAGTCACCTGGCCATTTGAAGTGGGGTCTAATTCCCTCTTTTATAAAATTCCACACCGCCCTCCAGTTTCACTACACCTGCTCCTTGGCCTCCAGGGGTTCCTAATGCCTCTGATTCCTGAACTTGTTTGAGATCACAGAGTAGCCCAGTGTCTCCCTCAGCTCCTTTTGGAGGCACTTGGCATTGCTGGGCAAGCAGAAACCTGAACAGGTATGGCTCCTCGGTCTGCTCTGTCACCTTCCAACATGTGACACTGCTTATCCTCTATGGTCTCCTCTCCCATTCCTTTTGTCCTTGTACCTTTTCTCCTTTGCTCTCATGTTAGCTGGCTTTAGGAAAGAAGTACAAATAAACGTGTGTTTCCAGACCACCAAGGGTAATGAGTGACTCCTTGTTTTTCCTCAGCACTTGATTGTATACCAAGGCGAGGTAGCACACAGCACCTTGTATTTTATCTTTATCTGTTTTCTTGTCTCTTTCCTCAGTAGACTGGGAGGTCAGGAATGGAGTATTGCTTATATTTTTGTATCCCTAGTATCTGCAGTTCCTGGTATACAACAGGTACTCAGAAAATGTGTGCTGAATAATTAACTGGATGAGCAAATTGGCCTCAGTCTCCTCATCTCTAAAATGGGGCTTTGGAGCCATGATGTCCAGCCCTCTATGCTTCTGTGATTGAGGAGAAAGTCCCACTAAGGGAATGGGGTGGCCCCTGGGGATGCAGCAGCGGTGACATTTCTAGGAGGGAGTGGCCTCAGGACGCATCTCAGGAGCACCACCTATGCTTGTCTTCCTGCCTCTGTTTTAGGGAGCAGTGTGTGCCCAGCCCTGCCCACCAGGAACATTCGGCCAGAACTGCAGCCAGGACTGTCCCTGCCACCATGGAGGGCAGTGTGATCATGTGACTGGACAGTGCCACTGCACAGCTGGATACATGGGGGACAGGTAAGGATGGACAACAGCGATGCTCTCCTTGATGTTCCTATTGCTCGTTTTCACAGCAGCCTTGCAGAGAACAGCTGGGGTTTGCCAGCCCACAGCACTCTTAGTCCTTCTGCCAGGGAGATGTCATCAGCTCATCCCTCCTAGCCCTCAGCCTGCTCCATGCACCCCCCTCCCCCAGCCCTGTGACCCAAGCCCTGAACTTGCACTGACTCACCTGGGAAGGAGGTGAGCACCTGCCACCCACAGTCTACCTTCTGCCCTACTAGAGGGAGGCAATGGCACCAATAATGCAAAGCAGCTGAGAGTGCAAACACAGTTCACACATTTGGCACAATTTCTTTTAGGAGTAAATTTTTATTCCTAATTTGAGTCCCACCAAAAGGATCCTGACATTAGCTTGCATCCTTTGAAGGCCTGTGGCCTGCAGGCAGACTAAACAAGGGCACCACGCCCTGGAATCAAACCA
Source organism: Manis pentadactyla (assembly GCF_030020395.1). Taxonomy (NCBI): domain Eukaryota; kingdom Metazoa; phylum Chordata; class Mammalia; order Pholidota; family Manidae; genus Manis; species Manis pentadactyla. Next base: position 114,135,412 of record NC_080029.1, on the reverse strand, counting down.
GCCTGCAGAGTGGATAACCCACAAAACATGTAGCTGAGGAATGACTGTAAGCGCGCATTTGCCGCGTAGGAAGGAGGATGTCATGACGATAGGGTGGGTGCTATGGAAGAGAGAGAGGCAACCACTAGTGTGTCCGACAGCGAGTGGGTCCCGAGCTGGAAGAGGACATTTGTCTGTGGTCCTGGACCACATCTCCTCCCTCTCGCTCTCAACCACACGTGAGCCTTTGGGCAGAGAGGGGAGCAGCGAAGAGGAGACTCACACCCCTTGCCTGGCTCTCTGGGATCCGTGTTTCATCTCTGGCTCTGGATTTTGTTACTCTGGCCAGACAAGGTGAGGCAAGAGGAATGTTTGTTCACCATCCTTTAGCGTCTCCTTCCCAGGTCACATGATGAGGCAGGATAGAGGCTAAATCAACCAATCCGTCCTGCCCACTGTGATGACATAACTGGGTTCCTCCAACTCTCACTGGAGTCAGCCCCAAATCCCTAGTGATGTCTAGAAAAATGACTTTCCATTTTTTTGCCTTGGGCTTGTTGACCCCTAGCCCAAAGTCTTAAGCTAGATCTGATCTCTGGGCCGGTGTTCATCTTCACGGGCTTTCCAGGTGTCAGTCCGGGCAAAGGAAATCCCGGGGCAAAATACCTCTAAAAACTAAAATCAGTCAAAGGGAGAAATAAAGTTTAAAACCCGTTTATTGCTCGTAAACTGCAGTCCCAGGCAGTCTTTCTTCTCTTGCTCAAGCAGCAACCACCGGCCCTCCCCCTCACCTCTCAGGTACAGATAAGCCCTCTGTTGCCCAGGTAATCACCCATTGATACGGAGATGAACTTCTCTCCACCCCTGAGGAAAGATGCAAATGTACTAAAGCCATACTTCTTTCCACCTCTGAACGCCTATTGATATGCAGATATACTAAAGCCAGGCGAGATATTCTGGAAATGTTACAATTTTACCCACACCAGGCTAAGAGGATGGGGTGCAGCATCTGGGGATCCCTCCCTGACTCTGTCAGAGACTGGGTCTCGGAGGGGGGGGACAGCGGAGGAGGGAAGACTGAACCGTGGAGCCCGCATTCCCATCCTCACCACCTCCCCCAGTAAGGAAATGCTCGAGAAGAACTAGTAGGAACAGGGGTCAGAAGACCCAGAACCAGAACAGGACCCCTTTGTTTTTATCCGCTGGCGCAGGAGGAAATGCAGCGCACCTGTCAGAGATGAGCAGGCCCGGGACTCCAGGGGGCTGATCTCAATACCCGTAGACCCTATGTCATTGACTTTCTCGATTTTCACTGCCAAGATGTACCAAATGGAAAAATAACCTGTCTTCTTGTTGGGGCCTGCCCCATGATCTGGGGACAGAAAGAAATCCCGAAAGCTTCAGGGCCCTCTTGCCAGCCTTGCCAGTCACTACAGAGAGTTCAGTGGGAGGGCTGGGTAGCATTTGGGTTTCCCACCTAAACAGGCCGCCTGGTGTTTAATGTTTTGTAAAATTGCCTCCATCAATTCTGTAGGTGACAGCTGCATTAACCCACCCCAGATCATCCGACCATATTAAAGTTGAGTGGGTGTAATAATGCAGGCCTCCCCGGATAGGCAGAATCCAGTGCAAATTAAACACGAAACGTAACGGGGGTTTTGCAGCTCATTTTGTAATTTAATTGAGCAATGTATCTGGTTGTTAATGGCAATATTGGACACATTAGATTGATATGTTGCAAAGGAAAGATGTTTAAGTAGAAAACTAATTCCTGCTGTGATTACCCTTCTGTTCCACAGGCCCTGTTATTAGCGTGCTTTGTGTAAAATTCATTAGCAGTCCTTGCTTGATCTCTAAATAAATAAGTTGTTTAAATTGTGAGTGGGGAAAAAAAATGAGGCTGATTATGTAAATGGATTAGGTTGTCAATATTTCATTTCCAGATTCTTTTTTCTGGGGCTGTGGAGTCAGTCACTCCATAAATATGGCTGGGAGGGGAAGTGCCCTTCCGAGGGAGCTCACCGTCCAGGCCTCCGCGGATGGGAAGGAGCAGGAATGTTCCAGTGAAAGAGGAGTCAGGAGGTGTCTCCAGGCCCGGGTTTCTTCCCCTGATGTGTGAAATACCCGAGGAGAGCCACACCGAGGGGCTTCTGGGGGAATTCATTCTGAGGCTGAACAGGGGCCAGCAATTCAGAGAGTGATTTTCCAGCTCTTCCACACTCTGCTCCTCCTCTTCTGCCTCAGTTTCCCTCCTTGTGTCACCCATCCTCCTTCTCCTTCCTGTCTTCCACCTTCCATTCCTTCTCCAGACATCCCCTGCTTTCTTTCCTCTTCATCCTCCTCTTTTCTGTTCTCTTTCCCTTCAAGAGGCCTCAGAAGGGCTAAACTGCAGCAAGAGTTGCAGGAGGACAGTCTGGGGTCATCTCGGCCACTTGCAGGCCGTATGCGCTTGGGACAGTCACTTCACCCATCTGCACAGCAGCGTCCGCAACTCCAAAGAGAGACTGACAGAAACAGCTGCGGTTCAGGGGCCTGAGGCCCGGCCTCGGGGCCTGAGCAGCTGGAAGCCCTTCTCTGGGTGGTGCCGGGGCTGTAGCCATCAGTGCCCCGGCGCCTCCATTCTGCCCGATTCCTCCTTTTGCCACAGTGGCTCTGACAAGACTAGGTGGCATCTTCCTGTGAGGCAAGTCCTCAAGGCTACTCCCCGGGCACCCTCCTCCTCCCCCATCATTGCGGGCACGAGGCAGTAGAGGCAGAGACAGCCTGGTGCACAGCTGCCGAGGCTCAGGCCTGACACACCCGCTGCTCTCGGCGCCCACCGACTCAGCAGCTGGCCCCACGGCGTCACCCGCCCTCCCGGTAGGCGACCAGGCTCACCCAGACAGGGGCATCCTGCGTGGGCAAGAACACTGCTTCCAACAAAACTTTCCCAGATTTAATAAAGACGCTGGAGCTGTTTTTTTTTTAAACATCTTTTATTGCTTTTCCACCCCCTATACTCTCAATTATTGTAGAAGACATATAGAGAACCAGGAAAATGGGAAAACATGAACAATTAAAACACTTAGAATTCCTCAAGTCCACTCCATTTTGGAATTCCTCCCTTTGAGCTTTTCAACCCAGAATCTGAGACAGGTCAGCTAGGCTGTTAGAAGAGCTACAGAAAACAGCACTACAAATAATAACTAACATTTCTTATTGAGCCCTTACCATGTTCAGGGCACTTTTCTGAATGTTTGCACACATGGTCTCATTTAATCTCAAACAGCTTGAGATTGTGTGGTTAGAGCCGTGAGGTCAGTTCTCCACTCCCAGAGCTCCTGAAGCAGTGCTGGGACACAGAGAATCCGAAACTCCACAGGCCGTTTCTGTTTGTCTCTGGGACACAGTTGTTCACCTCTTTTAGGCCAGTGCCCCCAGGTTTACCCCTTAACTTGTCAGGATTCACCACTGTGGCAATGAATTTGCATCCCCTGGAAAAGAGCCCTGGGCTGGGGCCAGGGGTGAGTATGGGACCAGGGAGAACATCTGGGAAGCCAGGCACTCGGCCATGCGGGTCACACCTCCCCGCAGAGGATCTACAACTGCCGGCTCTGAGTTGATGAGTCAAATAATTGCCACTATGCTGGGAGCTGCACATGCTAGGCCAGCACAGAGGCCTAATGGAGCCCGGGCCTCCTCCTTGGGGGCTCACCCACTGGAGACAGACTCAGCCCTGCCTTGAAGGGACCCCCAGTCTACGGAAGAGGAAACAGGCCCTGTCGTGGGGGATTCTCCAGTCTGTTGCAGGTGGATGACTCTTCACTAGGGAGATTCCACACCAGCAGAGGAGACACAGCACCCAGTACGAGAAAGGGGGATTGCACATCTGCCCCGAAGACTCAAAAAACAGAGACAATGAGTAGAAATTACCCCCATTTCATCAAATCTAAGATGCTACCGATTATAAGATGCATCATTTTTATATACGTCTAAGAATAATAAACACTGATAATTAAACTGTGATATGCCATAAGTTATAAGTCTTAATTGATTTCAAAGATGTTAAAATGTATTTTAAAAACAGAAGACTTATTGTTTAATGGCTACAGTTTCGGTTGGGAAGATGAAAAGGTTCTGGAAACGCATGGTGGTGATGGCTGCACAATACGAATGTACTTAGTGCCACTGAATTGTATACTGAAAAATGGTTAAAATGGGATATTTTATGTTACATATATTTTATTGCAGTCAAAAAATGGGGGGAAAAACTCAAGGCCTATAATCAATGAAATATGATAGTGTAAACTCAGTACTGGGGGACTGAAGGGACTTGGTATGAAGTGAGGAAGTGACAGTGGTAACAAAACCACAGAATACTTCCTGGAGGAGGAGAGGGAAGGAGGGGAGAGAGAAGGAGGCTGTGGGACATACTGGATGGATCTGGAAGGGCAGGTGAAGGTTGCAGCTCTAGCCCTGCTCTGCTCTCCTGCAGGTGCCAAGAGGAATGCCCCCTCGGGACCTTCGGCTTCCAGTGCTCACAGCGCTGTGACTGTCACAATGGGGGCCAGTGCTCACCTGCCACTGGCGCCTGCGAATGTGAGCCTGGCTACAAAGGTCCACGCTGCCAGGAGCGGCTGTGCCCCGAGGGCCGGCACGGCCTAGGCTGCACCTTGCCCTGCCCCTGTGACGCCGACAACACCATCAGGTAAGAGTGACCTGGGCACAGGGGTACGGTGGGCACTGGAGCATATGGGGCCTCTCAGGCCACGGACTCCTGCCTCTCACCTGGTCATCCAGGAGGCCAGTGAGAGAGCTAGGACCTCAGCAGTCACCTTTGCTAAACACTGATGCAAAGAAGGGAAATCCAAGGTCACATGACAGGACCGGGACCCAGGTCACCTGCCTCTGTCCACCACACGTGACTGCCAGCACTGAAAACGGGCCACCCTGAGACCCCCCCCACAGGAGCAAGGAGGGAGCCTGGTGACCCTCAGGGGAGCAGAGTGGGGCCAGCACGGGGCCACCGTCCTGGAGGACTGGGCCGTCAGGCCGCAGGCTCTGGGGGCAGCGTCCTGGAGAACATTTCCCCTCCTCATTCTCCGCACCTAACAAGCCCTTCCCCACCCACAATGGTCCAGAGACAGGACCACCAGGACAGAAGCAGGTGCCTCAGCCACAGAGGCTCAGTACGAGGAGGGAACTTAGAACTCAGTCGGGCTCGCCGAGGGCGTGTAGGGGGCTGTCTGCATCTCGTCAGGGCCTTGGCTTGGGGCCAGCCTTTCTCTGCACTCTGTGTCCCTCAGGGTTTGTGGCTGAAGCTGGCCCCACCCCTACTTCCAGAGAGCCTGATTCTGGGAAGCGGAGAAGCCAGAGCTGCCCTGGGCAGCTCTCCCAGCTCCCTTCACTTCCGGTTGCATGTACCAGCTGGCACCACCCTCTGCTAATAAATGAGGTTATAGGCCCCAGATAAGTGTCTCCATGGCCTTTACGTGGCTGCCTCTTCTCTGGGTGGTGAAGGGCAGGGGAGTCTCCCTCTCCCCTCTTGCCTGCAGGACTGCTGAGGGATGGACTGGCTGTGGGGGTCAGTGGGCACTGCTGCCATTGGCAGGCTAGTCAGAGGCACCTTGGCTTTGCAACCCTATTGCTGGGGCAGTTAGGAGGTGCCTTGGCCCCTCTTCATTTACAGCTTTTGGAAATGCAAAGCGCCCAAGAGGCTAAGGTCATTATAAGCAGAGGCATCTTAACAAGTGTTAGGGCTCAGGTGGAATCTGCCTCTGGTCCTCAGTCCCTGGAGCTGAGCGGCTAGGATGGTGCTGCCTGCAAGGGCAGAGGGCTGGGAAGGAGACTGGTGAGAGGGGACCCTGGAGCCAACAGAGCTGCGCATGACCTGAGCACTCATTTGCTCAGTCATTCATTCAACAAACATTGAGTGCCTGCAGGCTGGACAGCAAAGAGGCAATAAAGGGTCCCTCAGCACCAGTCCAGCCTGCAGGAACTTGGGTCTGGAACACTCACACACACTGGGCACCTACTACCGTATTTCTTCAGATACAACACCAGTAGTGAGGCACAGCTTTGTTTTATGTACCACTAAAAACAGAAAACACTATTAACTGAATCGTGACATAACATTGTATAGCACAGCCAGGATCAGAGATGTAAAAATGTAGCAGAAAGTGCATCTTAGAATTGATGAAATAAGTCCCAACATATAAATACATATATATAAACATATAATGTGGGTCCCAATAAGTGCTCAAGTAACCATGACCCAGGGCTATGTGCAGAAGGCACCATAGGAGAATGCTATGCTGGTTAGAGAAGGCTTCCTGGAGGAGGTGGCATTTGGGCTGGGTCTGGAGGGCAGAGTGAGAGCTCCAGAGCTCTAAACACAGGGTCCCACGTGGCTGGCAGGGACTAAACAGCTGCCTCCGACGGTTCCGTGGTTGGAGGACAGCACGAGGAGCCCCCACTCCTGCGGGGAAGCCCAGGGAGGACCTTCCCAGGCACAGGAAGCAAGGCTGCCGCTGAGGTCCAATGCGGGAAGAGTCCCTGCCACAGAGATCTGACCAACCCCCCAATTAAAGAGCTATTGTTTTCCTCCCATGCCTGAGCAGCCGTGCCCTGCATAATTTATCCTTTCTCTGAAGGAGTCCTCAATGCATTATTAATCTGGAAGGACTCCCTCTTCTCCGTCGCTAATCTCAGCCCATCCAATATTGATGATTATTTGCTTTAGTGTCTTTAACGCGTGTCATGTTTCAGGGACTGGGAGCCAGTAGCGCTTCTGGGGAGTGGGGACTCCGAGAGTGCCTGGCAGCCAGCTCCCTGCCCAGGCCCTCAGTGTCTGCGTGGCCGCCTCCTTGCAGGGAGCTGTGTCACAGCCAGGGCTCCTTGGGGGCAGGAGCGGCCTGGCTTGTCCATCTCTAAAGCCTCAGCTTCGCATGGTGCCTGGTACAGAGTGGGCCTTCAGTAAAAAGAATCACTGAGTTCATCTTCAACAACTCATCCCTCTTGGCGGTTCTGCCCCTCAGCTGATGTTTGCCCTTTGCCCTTTTTTTTTTTTTTTTTAACATTTCACCCCTTTCTCTTGGCTCACAGCCCCGGTGGCTGAGCTCCCAACACAGAGTTGTTCAAAGTCAGGGTTTCCCATCCTCGCCATTATTGGTGTTTGGGGTTGGGTAACCCCTTGCTGTGGGGAGCTGTCCTGTGTGTTGTGGGATGCTCAGCGATGTCCCTGGCTTCCACCCACTAGAGGCCAGTAGCAACACCCTGTCCCCGAGTTCTGACGACCAAAAGTGCTTCCTGGGTGGGGGAGGCAAAATGGCCTGGGGAGAGAGCCTCCGGTCTGACTGAGCTCTCTCATGCGGCGCTTGGCTTGGCTTGGTTCTCATGGACGCAGAGAACAGCTCTTCTCTCTGGGTGGACACAGGCCTCTCCTCTCTTCCCATGAGCCTTTGTCCCATTATAGAGCCTTCTCTTGGGATCCAGGGAGAGCAGCGGGACAGCTCTACGACTCCTAATCCCAAGGCAGTTACGCTGCAGGTTCTGGGTGGGGACCAGGGCCCCTGAGTCCTGGCCTTATAACCCCCTCCATCTGAGCAAGTGTCCTAATATGTTATACTTTCTCTCTCTATGCCTCAGTTTCCCAATCTGTTCATCACCTTTCATCAGCTTGGTGGGCGTAAAAGTTCTCTTGTGGTCTTTGAGAGTGAAGCTTCCACCCAACTCCGCTAGAGGTGGAGCGTGGGCTCCCCAGAAGCCTAACCTTTTTTCCCTCGGCTTCTGCAAGAACTTACAACAGGGCCCTGCCAGGACAGCTTGCTAGGCCTTGAGCATCTTTCCCAGGGAGGCAAAGTGCTCCCAGCCCCCAACCAAAGAAGCTGCTCATCTCGCTACTCCCTGCCCTGCGCTGTTCTGGAGAGGCTACTTCAAAGAGGTCGAATCCACGCGCCCTGGGAAGGAAGAAGAGGCTGGCAAGGTTCCCCGACTCTCCAGTCCCTTTATAAACGCTTTGTAGTGCACGCAAAACAACCATCCTCCTTCATGAAGGAGTGACCTTGGGAAAGAGAGTGCCTGTGTGCCAGGCCTCTTCCATGTCCCCTCCACAACTGGATTGTCACAGACAAATTCTGGCAGTCATGATCGTGTATTACCTTTGAAAGATTTGATTTAGCCAACAGATGCAGCATTGATAGAAATCTCAGAGTAGCTAAAAAAAGAACCAGAAAAATCCACCCTGAAAAGTTCCCTGTATTGTTCAGCCTTCAGCTCCTATTAACTTGTGATTAATCTGTGTCTGGGGAAAATGGCAGAAAGGTGAGGAAAAAAAACAGCAAACCGAACCAGCCTAAACACTGTGTGTGACTTCCGCCGGAGCCTAACCAGCAGTCACCGGCCCACCATGTGACCCAAGGAAATGGGGAGCAGGGAGCAGGGGATGCCTGGGAGCAGCGGATATGACAAGGAGCCTTGAGAATGACGACCATAGTTCTCAGTCATAGTCATTCGGTTAGCACGGCTCCCCACCCACTTTTCAAAGGGATTTGGGAATTTTTATAATAAATAACAAGTAATCCAACTAAGAAAATAGAGACCTTCTTGTTTAAAATAGAATTTTAGGGACGTGAAAGGAAAGAGAAAGAAATGATTTCAGATTTGTTTTTGAGCTTTCTGTTTCTCAAAGTAAAATTGGCACTGAGACGCACCCCTACACCGTCCAAATGGGGGCCACTGAGATGGAAGGTGGGCTGCGCAGGAGTACCTCGGCATCAGTGCCTGCTAGCGCCCTGCATGTCTAGTGCACCGCTCACAGGGTGGCCTTCCAGCCAGAGCCAGGCCGCATCACGAGATAATCTATTGATGGGAAAGGCAGAAGGGCGCTGAGACCCTTTAGCAACTCCGGGGCCAGGCAGAGCTGACTGCTGCCACCAGTCCTGCCAGGGCATCTCCTGGGCCCAAGCAGATCGGCCTCGGTGCCTGTGACTGAGCCGGTCCCCTGATCCTGGATCAAAACCTCAGAGGAGGCTCTGGAAGGTAGGAGCAGAGGAAGGCCATGCCGAAGGGCTCTGCTCAGTGTTGGGACACAGTGGAGTGCCCAACAACCATCTGGCTTGGGGTCAGGACCACCAAATGGGGGCCCCCAGCCCCACTATTTCCCTGTATCATGTGTGGCTCAGGGAGGAGTTTTTCTGGAACCGTGAAGGTCAGAATAACTTTAAACACTCATCCCTTACACACGTTTATTTTACATATTTACAATTTTTATTGTTTTATATCTGATTATAAATATAACAGATGCTCTGTTTGGGAAAGTTAGAGAATACATAGAAATTTAAAGAAAAAGAACTCAGACTCTTATAATTTCTCAACCCAGAGGTGAGCACAACAGCCATTTTGCTGTCATTTGTTCATTCTTCAACCATATCTGGATACTTCTATATCACTTTTTTCATATTGTAGATGATGACTTTTTGTATAATTTGCTTATTTGCCTTAACCTTGTATCGTTAAATAGTTTGGAAAACATCTGAATACTTCTCCAGCATTTCTTCATATGAATTGTCATAATTCACTTGACCAGTACCCTGTTGTCGGAGGTGGCATGAGGCAGTGGACAGAACATGGACAGGCCTGGGTTGAATCTCAGCTGCTGCTGACTTAGCTGTGTGGCCTTGAGCAAGTCATGTAACCTCAGAGTTCCATCTAAGATAGAGGCTCTGCTATGTAACTCACAGGCTTATTTGAAGACTAGAAATATATGTGTGAAGTGCCTGGTGCTTTAATAGCCTGGCCACATTTATTATTATTTAAGTTGTTTCCATTTTCCACTGTTATAAATAATGCTTTAGGGAGCATCGCTGTGCATAAATCTTTCCCCACAACTATGATTTTTTCCTCAGGATGGATTCTTAGAAATGGAATTACAAGACCAAAGGGACTGAATATTTTTAATATTCCTGATACATGACCACAAATTGTTTTCCACAAGAAATCTTTACCGGCATTGCATATTGTCCCTTTAAAAAAAACAAAAAACTTTACTGTTTTGATAGGAAAAAGTGATATCCAGCTGTTATTTTTGACTTGATGATTAATAAGACTAAACATTTTCCAGAATGATTATTAGCTACTTGTACTTACTATTCGGGAACTGTCTGTCCCTGTCCATGCCTCATTTTCCATGAGAAAACCAGGGCTCCCAGGGGAGACACGGCTTGGCTGGGCTTCACACAATTAGTGTGTTCATTAATTCATTTGCCAAATTTGTTTTGAGCATCTCCAGCATGCCAGAGACTCTGTTGAGCCTTGGGGTGCAATGCAGAGGTGAAACAGCAAAGGATCCTCCCCCCACGGAGCTGTCGCCTGTTGGGGGAGACAGATGATAAACAAGTCAGCAGACACGGAAAATAACTACTCATAATGAAAGTACTATTCATCCCAGATAGTTAATTGGGCAGTGAATATGAGCCAGGCACCAAGGACCCAGGGAGACGAAGCCCAAGTCCTCGTGGAATTTAGCAGAACCAAGCCTTGCACCCAGGCTCCTCCTGCCAGCCCAGAGCAGGCCTCTTTCAGGGAATCTAAAAGGCTTGGCTCCACCATCCAGCACCTTCTCTGGAGTGTTAGGTCTGGGTCCTCCCAGGAGCGGGTGCCAAGTGCAGGAGACTGACTAGGCCAACAGCTGTGAGGGCAAAGGCAGAGAGTCCTGAGCAGACGGAGAGCGCCTGACAGAGGGCAGGGCGGGCCTGTGTGAAGGAGAGAGGGAAGGATGGAAGCTGGGTAGGGAGTCTTAGACTGCAGTACAGTTCTAGGGAAGTTGGGCAAGATGGGGAGTCTGCAAGCCAGCGTCACCATCTGAGTCCCAGGTCTCCCAGGAATGTGCAACCTTAATGTCCCTGCTGAGCTCTAGCTGGGAGCAGCCTGGGGGAAGTGAGCCTCTGTGCGAATGGAGTGACACATTTCAGACACAGCGGCTGGGGCCTCGGTCAGTTACATTCCCCACAGACGCTCTGCATCATCACCACACCTGGCATCTCCTCCAATCATGGGTGGATATTGGCTTTGGATCAGACCTTTGCCAGCCAGAAGTTGTCCCACTCTCCAGAGGTCATGGCAGGCAGGCCCTGCCTCCAAACAAGTGGTTCTTTCTCCAGCCTAGACATAGGGAATGGAGACGCTCTCACTCACCCCTAAAGAGCCCTACCGAGCACGGATGGAAGATATCCTCTCAGTACAGACCGTGCCAGGGAGGGGAGGTCACATCTGCCCTGAGGTCTCATTTTAACTCAGCAAATATGCACTTGGAACCTACAGTCCGCAAAGCTCCTAGGTCTCACTGCAACCCTCTTGCGCCTGCCCCTCACAAGGCATCTGCCAAGGGTGTAAGGTGGGTGAATCTCTGACCCTCACGGTCCATAATGGGAGGATGGAAGAGGCTGGCTTCTGCTTTGGTTTCTGTGTATTTGTATTAAAAGAGCACTTGTTTGGGGGTCAGGAGACGGTATTCTAATCCTGACTTGACCACTTCCTACTTTGTGACGTTGGGCAAATTATGTAACCACCATGAGCCTCCAGTTTCTTGGGGATAATAAGACATCTTGACCGTGCATCTTCTGACAAACAAACAAGGCGTTAAGCAGTTCAGCCACAGAGGCCCTTGAGCCTGCATCCTGCGGAGACTAGACTAGGGGTGGGCAGAGGGTGGGACGTGGCCACATCCCTGACCAGATCGGCCTCTCATCCTTCTCTTAACTGCTCAGCTGCCACCCAGTGACTGGCGCTTGCACCTGCCAGCCAGGCTGGTCTGGCCACCACTGCAACGAGTCCTGCCCTGCTGGCTTCTACGGCAATGGCTGCTGGCTGCCCTGCACCTGCCAGAATGGCGCCGACTGCCACAGCATCACCGGGAGCTGCACTTGTGCCCCAGGCTACATGGTAAGATGAGAGGGGTCTCCCATGGCCTCTGTGCCCCCACCCCAGAACAGGAGAAGAGGGCCAGCTCCTCCTACCCCTGGGTGGAATCGGGGAGTGTGGCCCTGTGCCCAGGAATGAAGAACAGGAGTGTCTCCATGTCCGCCTCAGAGATACCAGAGAGCCCTCAAGGCCGTTTTCAAAGGACCAATTGTGCTGGGGTTTGTCCTTGTGAAAGTAACAGAAGAAAGGGGTCTATTGTCCCTTCACCCTGAAACACCATTTGTCCTCTTTGTACCCAGCTCCTCCCTGTCCATATCTTTAAGCACACAATATTTTTACATTATAATAACCACAGTGCACATAGACAGTTTTGCATTCTGCATGCTTTCACCCACATCTGCTGCTTGGGCTGCCTAACACTGCAGGAGCTGATGTACCCCCGGTTTACTCAGCCATCCCCTTACTACTAAATATTGAGTTGTTTCCAGTGTTCACTGTAAATGTTACAATAAGCATCTTCCTACAAACAGCTTTTCCCCTTCTATTGAATTATTTCCTTAGGGTGAATTCCCAGGGTCAGTGGGCATAATATATTTATGGCTCTTGATGGATGTTGCTGTATTACTTTCCTCAAGGGTTATATAAATCTATACTGCCACCAGCCGTGTGAATGTACCTATTTCAAAACAACCTCGCTGACGTTCTTTTTTAAAAATCTTTGCTAATTATATAGGTAGAAAATGACTCCTGAGTGTTGCTCTAATTTACATTTCCCTGATTACTAGGGAGAGTGAATCTTTTCCTCATGTGTTTGTTTACTATTTGTATTTCCTCATGAATTATGCTCTCCATAAGGTTAGGGAACTTGATGCTGGAAATGGAACACTGTTCCAAAGTGTGGTGTGCCCAGTCGGTCTCAGGGGTCCCCCATGGCCATATTTCCTATTGTGCTGTGGGAAGTGGTTTGTGTGGTACAAAGTGTGGCCTTTGGTCACATCCTGGCTGTCCTTTTCACCGACTGTGTGACCTTGGGCCAGTGAGTTAACCTCTCTCGGGATCAGTTTCCTTACCTGTGGAATGGAACACCTGCCTTGCAACGTTGCTGTCTGGTACAGAGGGAGGATTTACAAAGTACCTTGCCTCAGGGAATCTCAGACTTTAATGAACTTAGGAATCACTGGTGAGCCTCGTTAGTGCAGGTTCTCATCTAGCAGACTTGGGGAGGGGCCCGAGGTTCTGTGTTTCTAGTAAGCTTCCAGGTGATGGTACTGCTGCTAGTCGGCAGCCTCACTTTGGGTAGAAAGGGGATGGTGCTCAACTTGGGCTGCCCATTGGAATCACCTGGGAGCTTTAGCACACTGAGGCTGGGGGCCCCCTTTCCCAGAAATGCTGATATATCTGTTCTGAGTGTGGCCTGGTTGAGGGCAATGTGCTGCCAAGGTAGGGGAGCCCTTGCCATGCTCTGGGAGCGTGGGTGTGGCTGGGGACAGGGTCTTCTGTGGGCGGGCTGCCCTGGAGGATAGAACAAAACCCTGTTCGCCTCCTTCTCCCTCCTCTCCAGGGCAGATAAAACTGGGTGAAAGTAAAGTCCAGTGGCATCTTTGAAAGAGAAAGAAGTCTGTTCCTCCTGCAGGTTTCTTCTCTAATTTTCCTTCATTGTTGTGAGCTCTCTCCATTACTTCATAGAAAAATGGAGTGAGCTAGGTTTAGGGTTTAGGGAGGATAGAATAGTTGTTTGGGATTAAGAGTCTCACATAATCAAGTGACCCGCTGGAGTGTGCTGCCCACAGCCGACTGCTAGTGGGCCAGCCCGACCCCATCACGGCTTGGCTGCCAGGGTAGTTCCATGACTTTGGGCAAGTGGCTTCCCTCTCGGGGTCCAGTTTCTTCATCTGTATATGGTGAATGTGCAGGGGAGAGGAACCAACTGATTTCTAAGATAGTCTACTATGTGGGCCCCAAGGATCACATCAGGAAACACACTGTTCTTGGGGGAAGGAGGGGAAGTAGGAATAAGGTATGTGTGTTTTGGTGGAGTGAGGGGGCCTCACTGAGGTTGTTATAGTCTGATTGTATACATTGTCTTCGGGCCTGCTGAGAGTCCCACCTTCCTATCCCTCCTCCTGCTTTATCTCCAGCTGCCTGGCTTGTCACTGATCCTCAAAAGAAGGGGAAATCAGGGCCCTGGAAGGGCCTAGGGAGGCTAGTGTCCATGTGCCCAACAGTCTGGAGGCCAGGCCATTGCTTTCCTTTCTCCCATCTAGGATGCAAATGACTCCCTGCCCTCAAATTCTGGGGACCTTGGCACTTGTAGGAATCATCCTGATGTTGTGTTCCACCTGCCTGGAGCTCAGTGGCTAAGACAGATTGTGAGCCAAGCTGCCCTGGTGAGAATCTGTGGATTCCCGTTCATCTCCTCCCGCCCATCTCATTATACCTGGAAGGGCTCTTCTGGGGCCCAGTCAGGTGTTGAGCAGGAGCCACTTGAAGTACAGAACAGTCAGTTGTTCATATCCAGTGACTCATTCCTGCATGCACCAGGCTCCAAGGGGGTACTCATTAATGTTGCCTTCACCCCAGCTTCTGAATGAATGTGACTTCCTGCAATTAGCCAGCCCTGGTCAGAGTGAGCAATTGGAGCAATCAGCAGAGCAGACTTGGCTGAGACCTTCCCAAAATGTCACACACTCAATCATAATTAGCAATGCCTTCATTTGTTGGTTGGTTTGTGAATTTATGCACCTGCCTTTTTCCTTGAGTGATTTTTAGGATGGGCAATTAATTAGAGATTAATAAAAAGAACCCTTTTCTGAGTGCTTGAAGACCTTGATCCTAGGCTTAGTAACCTTGGACATGTTGCTTCACCTTGCTGGGCCTCAGTTTTCGCATCTGTAAGATGGCAGTCACATTAGTTCTGGTATTGGATGTGAGTAGCCAACATGGTAATAAGTGTGATGCCCGCATCCTCAGCTGTCTCCTCCCACCAGAGCTCTCCCTGTCAAGGGCCCTTTGAGGAGGATGTTGGGACAGCTTTATGAAAGCAGAGTCTCTGAGGCTGGGAATGGCCTCAGGCTCAACGTAAATGTGATGAGGTAGTGCAGAACCATCCTTGGGACCCAATGACTGATGGTCCCCACCCCCTGAGGCCATGAGAATATGGGGCAGAAGCAAGCCCTGCCTGGCACTCTGGATGGCCGGCCCTCACACACTTCCTCTTTCCTTACCAGGACACTGAATATTTAATCTGCCAAGGACTTAGTGGGTAGCTGGGGGTAAGGAAGGGCTAATCAGACGCCCATCCAACCTTCAAAGAGCTTGTGCCCAGTAATTATTATATTCACAACTAGCAGCAAACACTGAGTCCTTGCAGCATATGCTTCGACTCTATTCCTCATAAGAGCTGTCCTGAGGTGCACTTGAACATTCCTCAATTTAAAAATGAGCTGAAGTTCAAACAGGATAAGTAACTTGCCCAGAATCACAAAGCCAGTAGTTGTGGGAGCCCCTGAACGCTCATGTTAGATGATAGGCTTTGATTGATGGGTCACCATGGAATCACACAAATCTGGGTTCAAATCTTGGCCCTCCAATCCCCAGTCTGCCTACTGGCAAGTCACATATCCCACCTAAGCCTGAATTTCCTCATCTGTTCAGAGGAGAGGAGAGGAGACTTTGTCATGAGAATGAGAAGCTTCATATGGAAAATCAGTGTCTGGAACACAGTGAACACCTGGTAAAATGGTAGTAATTATTGGTCAACTATGAGAGTGGTGAGGGAACATCGCTTCCCCTAAGGCCAGCACTTCCCTGCAAGGAGAGTGTCAGGATAAACTACACCCAGCGGTTCCCACTGGAGCAGAGCCAGGAACAAGCACAGCTGCTCTTTCAGGCAGGTCCACCCAGTTACCTGTGGGTCACCCTGAATGGTCCGTCTCAGGAGACACTGTGGGATGGACATGCCTGTCAGTATTTGGGGAAATGGACACAGAGATGGAGGAAGACAGTCTGGGCATGTTCCCTGTCAGCTTGGCAGCAGCAATGGCATCATTTGGGGTGTGCTTTAAGCTGAATCACACTGGGGCTGCTGGCTGCGGGGAAAGAGCCCTGGGCTGGAAGGCAAAAGATCAACTTCCTGTCTCTGGCTCTGCTATTTTCAGACTTCTATTTCTCATTTGTAAAATGGGGATGAAATTCTTTGCCCCAAAGTAACAACGGTGTGGGAGCCAGTTGTTAAAAAGTTAATGCTTAAAATTGGGGGTGGCATTGTTTCAGCACCATGGACAGCTCCCCCGCACTTCTGCTCTGCGGTTGCTCTCGCCCTCTTAGAACCCAGCATCCTCACCCAGTCAGAACACGTGAACAGGGGTGGGGGAGAGCAGAGTGAGGGTCACACGATGGGGGTTCAGGCCAGCAGTCCTGGGAGTGTCCACGTAAGGGATGAACCAGGAAGTGAGGAGGAAGTGGCTGAATCGTGGTTGAGGAGACTAAGTGGAGCTATCCATCCACTTGGAGGTTTGAGTCACACCACCCCTCTCCAGAGCTTCTCATTACCCACCAAAAAAAAGCTCAAATCCCATCTTTTGTAACCTGCCCTTAAAACTAGTCAGTCTAGCCTAACTTCATCCCCTACTAAGTCCTGCACAAACCTGTGCTATGGTCAACATAACTCACTTTTCCCCAAACACAGTGTTTTCTTTGGGGCCTCTGCCTGTGCCTTTTCTCAAGCTTTTCCATTTCCTTAGCATGCCCTCTGCACTCTCTTTCTTTATGAAAATCCTTCTCAGCC
The DNA here is from genome assembly GCF_030020395.1 of Manis pentadactyla. Taxonomy (NCBI): domain Eukaryota; kingdom Metazoa; phylum Chordata; class Mammalia; order Pholidota; family Manidae; genus Manis; species Manis pentadactyla. Next base: position 114,118,749 of record NC_080029.1, on the reverse strand, counting down.
TTTCACGCTAAGATCAAAGGCTGCCTCTTCCAAGAAGCCTTCCCTGAATAGTCCTCTCTTCAGAATTAACCCTTCCATCTCCTCTGTTCCCATAGCATATACCTCCTTCTGAGAGTTCATCTCCTTCCAAACCTGACCTACTGCTTTCCCTCCACCCCCATGCCTACCACATGAACACCTTGCCCAATATACTCTCTTTGAAATTCTTGGAAAGAGCAATGAATGACCTTAAAGCATAAGTTTCCAGAACTGACCTTTATAGGAAGGAAATTCATGGCATTTCTCAAGGGGCCTTGCGAGCAGGGCTAGAGCTTGAATCTACTCCCCTGGCTTCTCTGCAGTTCAGGTAAACAGGTAGCTGCAGTAGGACTGCAGAGGCCGTTCCCAACAGCATCTCTGGTTCTTTGGGCACATGGTGTGAGCTTCTACCTTAAGCAATACTGTGTAGTAGTTACTCAGAAACTATGGAGCTAGATTCCCTGGCTCCAAATACCAGCTTTGCTGCTTATTAGCTGTGCCTTGGGCAAGATACTTCACCTCTCTGTGCTGCCATTTTCTCCTATGTGAAAGGGGAATAACAATAAAGCCCATTGGATTATTGGGCTAAATTAATTAGTACATATACATTAACTAGAATAGCTGGCGTATTTATACCTCCCAACAAGTAATAGCTATTATCATCATGCTGTTGTTGATCCTGCCACTGCTGTTATTTACCCCAAGGGGTCCCCCACCTGAAGAAGTTGACTGATCCTGGCCTGAGAGCCCTGTTTGGGGATACAGGTAGAAAAGGGGGCAAGAGGAAGGGAGCAGTTAAGTTGAAACTTCCTCCTGGCTGGGGAGCAGCAGGATTGCCGAGGGCTCCTGGGTTCCCAGGGGCAGCTGCAGAACCGAGAGTAGACTTTCTCATCACAGGGGGGAAAAGTCTGGTTTCTCAGCCCCTCCATGCTCCTCTGCTGACTAGCTTTCTTTAATTAAGGCCTCACCTAGGTGGCCAGCCTGATGAAGCCTCCTCCACTGCTCTAGGACTAATTGCTGCCACATTGGCACCTGGAGTGAACAGTCTGTGAGGTCACTTACTGTACTGCAAAGACTTGATTTCCCAGACCTCCTTCCCGCATGGAGCCCTGGGAGATAAGGGGCCCTCTGGTCATTCCTCAGCACAGATGCTCGCTTTCAGCTCCAGCTATAATGGGGACGAGGAGTGTGGGAGGCGGGGGAGAAGGACCTGGTGTCCCCTCCCAAGGGATTAGGGGCCTATATTTCTCCTCTAGATGACAGAATTTCTATTACCTTAAAGGGCTCATCTATTTATGCTGCAATTTTTTGAAGCCCTGTCTGCCGTTATTGAACCTTGCATGCTGGTGAGGGGAGTGAACACTCCATCACCCAAATGAAGAAACTCGTTTCCACATTTTTCTCCCCTTTCTCTGTGCTGTCGGTAGGTCATATGCAAACCTCAGCTGCTCTGGCCAGGGAAGCCAGGAGCGGGTGAGAGTTATGAAAATCCAGATCAGCGGAGCGGCGATTGAATTTTCCTCCAAGGTTTCTGATGTCCTTTACAGACTTCACCCTCCCCCAGCCTTCTCCCCCAAGCTGGGCAAAGTGTGTGTCTGCCTCTTGTGTGGCTCCTGAGCTGGAACTGGGGAGCGAGGGCAGCCGCGGGGCCAGAAAAGAATGCGGACTGAAAATTATAGACAGGTGGCATGCATATAATGTTTGTGCGTTTCCTGATCTAATTGTTTTGTTCTTTATCAAACCAAGGTCTGTAAACTATTAGCCCTAAGAGTAGAAAAGCAGCTTCTCATCCCTCATCCCCCCCACCCCCGCCGCACACACCGACACCAGTCTTGACTAGCTTCCTAATTGTTATAGTAAAAGATTTTCCTGGACACTGTGCTGCAGATGAGGAATTCACCTTCTAGCTGCCATGCCCATGTGAACAGGGAGCACAGATAGTGCAAAATAGCAGAAATGATCCAAAAATATAAACACATATGCGCACATACTCAAGTACTCAAATCCCAGCTCTACCATCACCGGCTGAATGGTGTTGGCCCAGTTACTTACACTTCTCAGGCTCTAGTTTTTCATCTATAAAACAGGGCAAAGAATGGTATTATGTTCTAATGTTATTCTGAGGATTGAATTAGATAAAATATGTACAATGCTTAGAACAAAGCCCAGCATGTAGCAAGTGCTTGATAAATGACTGCCAAGGTTCCTTATATAGTTTCATAGAGATGACACACAGGAGGCAAAGGGCATGGACTTTGGGGTCAGACAGTCCTGGATTGGAATCCCAAGTCTGTCAGTCAGCAGCTGAGACCTTAGGCAACATACACAGCCTCTTCGAGCCCCCATTTCCCATCTGTAAATAGGGTTAATAACGCCTGCCCTTCAGGGTCAATGTTAGCACAAAACGGGAATTATTCTTCATAATGGCAGAGTTGGAAGAATGCTTAGCATTTCCCTAGTGCACCCTCTCCTTTTGCAAAGGAGGAAACCAACACCCAAAGAGGGAAAGTGACTTATCTCAAATCACACAGCAAATCACTGGCAAAACTGGGATAGAAAGCAGGTGACATAACTCCCACTCTGATGTGTTTTCCACTTTCACCTCCATCTCATGAGTTTACTGTCCCCAGAGCAGACACCTACTGGTTTTTCCCAGGGCAGAGAGGGATGGGGCTGGGGGTTCTCCAAAGTGTTAGGTCATGTTGGCAATTCATCCACAGAACAAAATAGGGAAAATTGGTTTTATGTCACTAAGGCTGAGTCCCGCCTTACCCCTCTGGGACACCATAGTTTGTCGCTTTATTAGGGAAAACTGCCAATTCTTCTGTTCCAAAAAATGAACGTTCCCCATGTCACACCACCCTCTCCCTGCCATGCTCCCCCTGTCCTCATCAGTGCCCCTAGCTTTTAACACTCCCAGGTTATTTTTTTGTCTAAGTCTCTGGTGTTGACGGGGTTTCTGCCCCTGCGGGTCCCAGTCCTGGCCACTCCACAGACTCTGAAGGGTGGGGCACTGAGTGACTGAGGCAAGCCCTAGGCCAGGCATATGTTATTTACTCCGCATGTGTTATTTTACTTAATCCTCACAGTAGCCCTGTAGGTAGAGATTGTTGGGATCCCCACTTTGCAGGCGAGGAAACTGAGGCTCAGAGAGGTAGATAACCTCCCCTAGTTGGCAAATGGCCACCAGGAGCCAAGCCTATAGCTGTTTGAATCCAGTGCCTATGCTTTCAGGCTGGAGAGGGTAAGGGTGTGGATCCGTGGTGAATAAGCAGCTTTGAGCCCCTCTCAGACCTTTTCCTAAGGAAGGGGACAACCCCAGCAATGTTGTTTCTTCACTGGCGCCTAGTGACCTCCTGCCTTTGTCTTCAGGGGGAGGTAGGCTGGGACCCTCCACCTCCCTCCTTATTTGGAGGCAGCACTTGACAGTTTACCCAGCTTTCACACCTGAGCTTGAGAGTCTCACAGCTCTCCTGTGGAGAATGTGGATTGAATATTGTTAGCTCTATGTCACAGATGAGGAAAGTGAAGTTCAAAGTGGTTAGGTGTCTTGTCCAAGATGACATAACTTGTGAGGGCATCGAGCTGGGCCCAGGGCTAATGGCTCCAAAGCCACGCTTGCCTCAGGACAGCCATGCAGTGGGGGAGGTCAGTGCTGAGAAGGCCCACCAGGAGTCAGACCTGGGCTCCAACCCCGGCTCTGCGACCTCATCACTTTTTGACTTTGCCTAAGTCATTTTACCTCTCTGTGCATTAACTTAATCTCCTGCAAAATGGGGCATAAACCTTACTCCCTGTATGCTAGGGCTGGTGTGAAACTGAGATTAAGCACATTGTTGGGAAGGGCTGGAAGAAGTGCCAGGGTGTGTGACCCAGAGGTTTGAGGGGAGCATGGACCCCAGGTCCCCTGACCAGCTCCCCCACCAAGGCTGCGGGTCTGGAACAAAGAACCCACTCCCTTCCAGCCCTCAAGTTCCAAGACCCTCCCCAGCACGGCCCCTCCCCAGTCACCTCCCCCAACCCCATAGTCATTGGCCCCAGTAATCCCATCTGCAGAGGTAATTATAGATGGGGGGTTGGGTGGGGGGGTGAGGGGGGTGGATTCCTTCCAGAAGAAGTGATTGTGTCTGGAAAATGAAAGATGTTGCAGAAAAAGGTCATGAATAAATTACTTTAAGGTGGGGCTAACAGCAAAACTAACAATGGGGATAAATGTAAAACAAAACAAAACATCAACTCCTCTCCAAAAACATACTAAATAATTATTCTCATCTCTCCTAGAAATTGTGAAGAAGAGTGTTAATTCCCTGAGGCAGGGGCTCCTCAGCCTTCAGGCCCAGATGGCTCAGATGAGCAGGGGTGTAGGGAAAGGGGTGTAGGGTGAAGGAAAATACTGGGAAGAGGCTGGGCCCTGCATGCTGGGTAGGGACCCAGCTGAATTCAGCAGGCAAGAGGGATCCACTGCAGTCTTGAGGGGGGCCGTGACAAGACAGTGCTGCCCTTGAACTCCACACCCTGTGTAGGGTGAAGGTGACATCACAGCCTAAGTCCCCAACAGATGCTGGTTCCCATGACTCCCCCATTTCTTCAGTACAGGATGCTTGGCAGAGTCGGGAGAGCATGGGCTTTGAGTCAGGGAAACCTGAGTTCAAATCTTAGCCCCACTGCTCACCACCTGGGTGGCCACAGTAGGTTCACCTTTTAGCCTCCCCTTGCTCGCCTCTCATGTGGAGTACCTTGCAGGATGGTAGTGAGGGAGAAGCGGAGCAAGCACTACAAAAGTGGCAAAGAGTGGGTAAATCTTAGTTTCTTTCCTCAGGCCGAGGCTCTTAGGGGTCCCTGTGTAATAATCAAAACGCCCAAAGCACTGATAGCACCCACTTGGGGCTAGGCCCTGTTCTAAGAATATCATGCATATTAGCTAGTTACTCTTTACCAGTACCCTTGGAGGAAAGTACTACTGTAATTCCCATTTTGCAGGTAGGGCAACTGAGACACAGAGAAGTCAGTAACCCAGTTTGTCAGTTATACCCCAATAAATCTAAGAAATCTAAGAAAAGTAAGTTGAGCAAGGTCTGTAAGTGTCAGAGCCAAGACCTGAACCCAGTAGTCAGGTTGCAGAGCCCCTGGGCTTGATGAGGCCTTCCGCCACCTCTCTCTGACCTGCCTGTTCTGTGGACAAACCCAGATTGATCCTCACTGCCTCCCCGCAGGATGAAAACTTAACCATGGCCACAGGGGTGCTCCAGCCACGAGAGCTGAATTTGGAAGTGGCATCAAGCTATAGGGCACTCATCACCTGTGACACAGCCCAGGGGAAGTGCCAGTTTCCCAGGTGGTGCTGTGGATGGAGCACCCGGTCATCACCATGACACCCATCCGTACCACAGTTCTTCCATGACAAAATGCTGTCATAGCCGTCATCTCCTGTGTGCTCACCACCCTCTGAAGTTAGATGCCACTGTTGCCATTTTACACATAAGGTAATAGGTTCAGCAAGGCTACACAACTCTGAGCATCTCAGCCCTCCCCACTCTCAAGCCCAGAGCTGAGCTGCTCCCCGGGCAAATGCTGTCAGGACAAACCCCTCCTGTGCCCTCCTTTCCCTTGCTGCAGCCCTAGGCTGGAGGCCACCTCGTCCCTTCCCACAAGGACATCTGATCTGAAACTGAGCTCCCTTCCAACACGCCCCGCGGAGGCCTCAGAGCCTTAAGTGGGGAGCACGTTCCAGGCCCACATTATGTGTAGTGAAGCATTCTATGAGAATTTGACTGAGAAACCACTAGAAGCCAGAAAAATCCACAGGAAACCAGCTTTATAAAGATGTGAATAATTTACAGGAGTTGGGGGATGGGAGGGACAGACCATGGACAGTAGGAACAGCCTTTCCCCCACTCACTCCTTTTTTGTTCCCCAGTAAATCATCTCAGGTTTCAACTTCTCGGCTTTCTTTGCATTCAGTCTAAAGTTGTTGGGTTTTGTTAATGATTCCACAATCAATTAGCAACTGGATTTGTCTGAGACTGGACTTTCAACTTCTCTCAAACAGAAAGGAGTAGCCCCTGCCTTCAGAGGCTTCCTAAAAATAGGCTGGGACACTGAGTCATTTGCCTGCTCTCAGGGACCCACCTTTGTCTTTAGGCCAGAGTTTGAAGCCTTGTACTCGAGGCCTTCCTGACGTGCAGGCTTCTGTCCCACTGCTGCCACGCAGCCCTGGCACTGCTGCAAATCCAAGTAGATTGCCTCACCCTGGAGACCCACTCAGCCATGTCCGGCCCCACCTCCATCCTTATTCAGTCTGTCCCTTCCCTGGAATGCCGTTGCTCTCCATCCTCCTGGCCAGACCTTGTCAGTGCACCCGTCCAAGCTCAGCTCAGTTGCCACCTCCTCGTAAAGCCTTCCTGCTTTCCTCCCATTGGGACCCAACCTTCCATAGTACACTGGCATGCCCATTCTGGTGGCACATGGTGGATATATCTGTCCTGTCTGGTAAACAGAAAGCTGCTGGGGGACATGTCAGTCTGATTCACCACTGTCCCTACCCTTTTCCCATCTGCCACCCTCCTAACCCCAGCCCACCCCCAGGCCTGGCACAATCTCCTGAGCAGAGTGTGATCAGTAAATACTCACTGAATAAATGCACAGGTAATTTAGAAGTATCCCCTAAATCATGAATGTGCTGCACTTGGCTTGGAGGGTCCCCACAATCTGGTTCCCACTTGGGACACTGTCGCTGTCATTGTAGTCAGACACTGGCTCTGCAGGCCACTACCCTGGGTCCACACCACCCAGCTGCCACCCCAGAGGACCTGGGTTCTGCAATGCACATGCCCCCACACACCATATATCCAACCCCTACAGTGTGGGCACAGCATATCCACCCCATGCACATCAGGCTCAAAGCCTGTGGCATTGGGTCACCCCTAGGGCTCTATGGCCAGGATGAGGTCTGACACGCAGATGCTATGTCTACCCCCTGGCTGTCACACCACTGACATAGAACATACACACACCACACTGCATGGACCACACATGGTGGGACCCTCCAAGCCAGGACACTGGGACAGCAAACCTAAATCCTATTCCTAACCTTCAACACAGGCAAAGCATATGTACATCTAGCATACAGAGGGCCCAAGTATATTATTCACATGAAATACATCAGGAGTGTGTACCACTGCTTGCACACATACAGGCTCACCAAAAACAGGCTGCAGAACACCTGGAAGTAGGGAGGTGGCCTGCCTGTATCTCTCCCGTGCTGCGGTCTCATGTTGTGCCCTCCCCACCCTTCACGTTCTGCTCACACATTCCTCTAAATGTTCATGAGGTCCTCGCCTAATACCCAACATAGGCTTTCCCAGGAGTTTACAGTGATATTTTTTGGCACTTTTTAAAGCCACTAAGGGAGTCATGATACCTAATGCAGAGTGACTGGGGCCATATGCTGTCAGGGTTTGCCCAGACACTCCCCAAGATTCCCTTTGCAGGGAAGCCTTGTTCTGTTCTCAGAAGGCCTGTGAGAGAGGCCCTGATCCTTTGTGGCTGGAAGCATCCCAACCCCCAGTCCTCCAGGGAACATAAAAGCTCTGGACAGGGCCCAGCCCTCGGGGAGCAGGGAGAGGGAGGTGAGGCTGGGGCTGGGAAGGCAGAGCTGTCCTCGGAAGCGCCTTCCTATTAACAAGGGCTCAGGCCTGCCCATGTGTGCGGTGCTGATAGCATCCTGGGTCACCACCAGCACCAGTGCCACCGTCATCATCACTACCACCAGCTTTACCTCTTTCAGAGGATATCCATTATTGACAGTGTTGCCCCAATACCCGGTCCAACTCTCACTCCCACTGCCTGTTATTCCACCATCTTAGCTGTATTGTTTCAAGTCTTGAAGTTTTTTAGACTCAAGAGCCTCCTAACATAAGACACAAATGTCCCCAAAGACTTCCAATCATGATCCCCTGCTAGCCTTTCCTTCCTCCACTGTCAACATTTAACAGCACTTAACATGTTAAATGTTCCTCTAAATGTTCATGAGGTCCTCGCCTAATACCCAACATAGGCTTTCCCAGGAGTTTAGAGTGATATTTTTTGGCACTTTTTACACAGCAACATTTAACATGGGTAGGAAGTCAGCTCATACAGGGCCTGGCATATAATAGGTGCTCAGGACATTTGGGTCCCTGTCACGGCCAACCTGTCTGCACTCAATGCAGCCTGGCCCAAGGGCGAGGCCCTTGGCTGTGGGGTCAGCCAATGTCTTTCCATAGGGTAGCTTAGGGCAAATTGACCCCTCCAGCCTAAGTCTGGCCTCTCTCTAGATTAGTTCTCTCTCTAGGGAGGGAATTCCTTCCCCACAGGGCTGTTATAAGAACAAAAAGAGACAAGGGAAAAAAAAAAAAGAGACAAGGGACAAAAAGTGCCTGGCACAGGATGGCACCAGGGGAGTGGTTAAAAATCTGAGTCCCCTTCCTGCAGTGTCCAGCAGTGAGGCTGGGTCAGTCTGTCCAAGCCAATGAGCCAGCCCTGTCTGTAGGGGAAAGGGGCGTGGGCAGTGCTGACAACTAGAGCCCCTGCTCACCCCTCTCCAGAGGCTGCCATCTGTGCACAGACCTTGCATACAAGAGCATCTCCAGGGATTTTAGACTTGGGAGTCTCCTGATAAGATATGAATGCCTCTTAAGCGTGCTCAATAAGCCCTTTTTAGCCTGAGACACCTTCTCCAAACTCAGGAGAGACTCTCGGGGAGGGAACGGCTGGAAAAGAGGAAGGAGCTTACAGATAAGACAAGGGCATCAGTGGACAGCAGCAAAGAAACTTTATTTTACCAGGACAGCGGCTGAGTCTCTAGGACGACCCCAGGTCATGCAGCCGGTAAGTGACTTGGCCTGAACTCGACCCCAAATATCCTTCCTTTAGCATCTCTTTAGCAGGACTGACTTTCAGGTCTCCTGGAAATGTCTTGGTATCAGAACCATTTGAAAGAATCTGTGCTCCTCTAAAAAGACCATTTTGAAGAATCAGAATTAGATAACATATTTGTGCTGTATATATAGCAATTTAGAAAAAGGTACCCCTTTCTCACAACATTCTCGTAACATCTACTAGAAAATTGATGTAGTATATACACAAACTATGATGACTGTTGTGAGTGATACCACTAGAGTTATGCAGTGCACAGCCTGCACAACTATACAGAGTAGGCTCATGTCACTGATAACCTATTCATTTTGGACAGACATGGGTTTCCATGTCTAACCTTCAGCCCTTCCCTACCTTTCATCTCCCTGGCCCTCTGCTCCCCATGGCTTATGCAGTTTCTTTTCTGCAACATGCATCCACTGTCAGTTGCTGCTTTATCAGTGACACACTAATTAGGTCCAGTGAGGTTTGCTCTGTGTTAGAGAAGCCTTCGTGGCTGGTGTCCAATCCAAGCTGTTCTTTCTTCACCTTGTGGGCCATTCACTCTTTCACAAATCATAAAGGAGGCTCCCTGCCTGGGAATCCCACTGCCTGAGTCCTTGGAGCTGGGAGTGAGGGTGACCAAGAAGGGTGAGTAGGGGGAGTGAAGCAGCCCAGGACTGGCACTCTGGCAAACAGTAGACACTTGCCTGGCAAGGAGCTTTGCAAACATTAAAGCACATTCCACATGTGTGCTACTGGCATTGATGTGACACCAGACAGCAAAATCAGCCTGCTTGGCGACCCTGAATCTCTAGGAATAGCAGGGGAGAACCGGAGAACAGGTGCTACCAGAGGCCTGGGGGAGGTCACTGAAGGCTGTGCCGAACATCTGGAAGTGGGGAGGGGACTAGCTAGCACCCCTCTCATGTCATAGCCTCATCTTGTGCTCACCCTGCTCCAGCCCCTAGTCGGTAAACTCCATGAGGGACAAGCTGTTCTGCCCACTGTGTAACCCCTGGCCTAGCACAGTTCTGACACTACTAGCATTTAAAAAACATTTCCTAAATGACTGAGTTAATTCAATACATATGCATTGAGCATCCACTGTGGGCGAGGTACTGTGCTAGGGCTGGGGCCACAGGGTTGGAAAAAACAGACCCAGTCCTTACCTTCATGGAACTTACTATCTGGTAAATTGATTTTTTTTTATTCAATTAAAATCGTGGTAAGTGCCACAAAGGAGCAAGTAACAGAAACCTTCTCTGGAAGTGGAAGGGCAGGAGGAAACTTAAGACACAGGGACCTTACGTGGCATCTGGTCTGGTGTAATCGTTAGCGAGACCAGGGCCTATCACACGGTACCTGGCCTATAATAGACATTCAACAAACATTTGTGGACTGAATGGGTGAACAGATGAGGCCAGATCACCTTGAGTCAGTGCTTTTGCCTCACTTAAGCCCATGTACCCTGACCCCAGGTCCAGGGCCCTTTCCTCCCTAAATCATCCCTACTCCTCCAACAAGGAGACACATGGGCTAGGGCAACTTCCCTGGTTGCCTGTCCCAGAGCATCTCTGCTGAGCACCCACAGGCTGGAGGAGCATGCCCACCAGCTCCGCCTGGATCTATAGAACCCTGTTCCACTCCATTTACACTGCCTCCCACTCACAGTGTATTTAAGAGGAAGAGGACCCCAACACAAACTTGCACAACTGCCTCCCTCTTTTGGGTGAGGGAGGGCCAACCACTCTCCATCTTCTGCTCCAAAAAATACTCATTAACCTCCTGCCCATTGCAAGGAAAATGGATGATCAACATGAGAAGCCCAGCTGTTGATTCATTTTCCTAACGGGGCCAAACTACAAAGCAGCATATTGCAGGGGAGAAAATTCAATAAACAGCATTTGAAACAAATTTAATGGAACATATAACGCATTACCCACCAGGGTCTGGGCCCGTGTTGCCATGTTGTGTGAGGAGGCAGGTGGAAGGTGGAGGGGAGATTTGCATCTCTTTAGCAGGACCAGCTCCAGGGGTTCCATTCCACCAGTAGCTCTTTCAAATCAAGTTCAAGATGTTAATAGCCAATGCTGCATCTGTAATTAACAGGCCTTTAAATGGGAGGAGGTTTTCACACCTGTCCTCCATTCACAAAACGAAGATGCTGAGCAGGACAGGCAGGCTTCCCCCAGCAGAGTCTGGAAACTGCAACCTGCCTCTGTGGAAGGTAGAGCATTCCTTTCCTGGGCTGCGGCCTATGGTCTGTGGAGGTGAAATGGGAATAGAGAAGAATATAAGGACTCCCAAGTATCAACTTTCAGGTGCTGAGAAAGGGCCAAACCATCTGGGCCTCAGCAGGTGTCCCTTCTTCGAGATCAGGGCCATGTCCTCTGGATGCCCTGTGCATAGGGGGTGAGTTTGCTGTCTGTATGAGCAGGGGCAGTATAGGCTATCCCAGAGTTTTCACGTCTGGGCTCTTAGCATCCTGTGCTTGAAATGGAAGCCAGAAGATTGAAGTTCCAAACCCATGTCTGTCTACCATTGGCTCTATGACCTTGGGCAAGTCACTTCCCCTCTTTTGGCCTGTTTCCTCACCTGTGAAACAAGGCAGCTAGACCAAGTGATTCCAGCTCTAACATAGTGCGCTGTCCCCCCACCATTAAAGGTGGGTATGAGGCCAGGCCCAGGCCATATACTGGCAGAGTAGATGGCCATGCATCTGGAATGATTATTAGAGTCCCCAGAGGACTCCCACCACTGGGCCTCTGTTCCCACCATTCCTCCCTCCTTTGGGTTAAGACCTCTGCTTCAGACAAGAAGATGCTCAGAGAGCCGAGCTGAAGGGCCCTTAGAGACAGCACAGCCAGTGGTTGCCAGCTAGACCCCTGCAAGGGCTGGAGCAGGTTGCCAAGAGCAGTTTTGAACATTTCACAAAGCCTACAGGCAATCTTCCATTAGCTGTGATGAAGCTAACTAAAACACCAAGGTTTTTCTTTTGCTTTTAATTAGAACTGAATTAACTCTGTGTGATAGCTCAGGTTGCTGGCGCTGATCAGAAGTTCTGATTGGCTGTAGGTGACATAATTGGAATTTCTAGGTCATGGTTGGTGGGCAAGATGCTGCCACCAGAGTCACATGGCATGTGGTCACTGGCCAAAATGCACCTGTTCAATACGTGACTGGCCTTAGACACCAGCACAGAGGGACAGCAGTGTCTTCCCAGTGAGAAGACATTGTAGAGGGAGGATACTAACAAGGTCCTTGGTGACGAAAGCTGGGGAGACTGATTTCAAAAGCCACACGTGACTGATAAGACTTTTGGTCTCCTTCCCCTGAAGGCAGGGAATTTGATATCTCTAAGATCCTAGTCTGCTTGGCAGGCCTGTCTCCCTGAGCAGATGCCAGGATGAGTAGAGACCAACAGGGTAATTTTCCCAGCTGTGCTTCTTACCCTCAGCCTGGCCGGGCAGGCTTGGGGCAGATGGCAGGGTATAGCGTGGAACCAGAGACCAGGATCTGGCCTGGATTTCCCTTTTCACAAGAGCCCCTAGGGAGGCCCAGAGTCAGTGTGGTAGCAGGAGAGCCATTCTTAGACCAGACAATAGGGGAGAATCCATTGCCTACTCATTCAGGATATTGGCAGAATTTAGCTCCTAGGGTTGTAGGACTGAGGTCCCCATTTTCTTGCTGGCTATAAAATGAGGGTTGATCCTAACTTCTAGAGGCCACCACATTCCTTGGCTCATGACCCCTTCCTCCATCTTCAAAGCCAGTGTAGGCAGGCGCAGGCCTTACTGCAGATCTCTCTGAGCTTCTCTGACCATCTTCCACTTTTAAGGACTCATGTGATTAGTTTGAGCCCATCTGGATAATCCAAGATCCACTCCCCATCTCAAGATCCTTAATCCCGGCTGCAAAGTCCCTTTTGTCATGTAATGTTAACATATTCACAGGTTCCAGGAATTAGAACATAGACCTCAGGGGATGGGGGTGGGCATTGGTCTACCACAGCCACCTAGTATGGAACTTCTGATCCAAAATCCACCCCCTCCTTTTCCAGGGAGAGGTCTGTGCAGTTCCCTGTGCAGCAGGGACCTACGGCCCCAACTGCTCGTCTGTCTGTAGCTGTAACAACGGTGGCACCTGCTCCCCAGTAGATGGCTCCTGCACCTGCAAGGAAGGTAATGTGTCTTCTTGCCCCATTCCACCCCCTCAGATGTGCATACTGCCCCCACCCACCCACAGGCAGGGTCAGGGAGCCTAAATGTCAGATCCCGGCCAAGGAAACCATGCCAGGGATTTCAGTAGCAGGAATGTAATAAAGGGGATTAGTTACAATGGTGTTAGAAGAGCTGAAGGAGCATACAGGGGAAGGTGAGCAAACCAGAGCTTAGAAGCTGTTGGAGGAGCTACTACTCCAGGGGTGGGAAGGACAAAGGGACCAAGTGGCATTCCCAGAGCTTGGGAATGAAGGCCGCTTGGTGGGTGCTGGGACATGGACAGAGTGGCTGGAGCACAGGGGAGACACAAGCACCACTAGAGGCCCTGCCCAAAGCAGAGAAAGGAGAGGGGACACCTGGCATCCTTCTAGCTCCTGCCCTCCAGTCTGTGGGCCAGGTGCCCCATTGTCAAGGCCATCTGGGAGCCAGCTGAGCGGGAGCCCAGGACGTGCAGCTGCAACCTCAGGGTTGGCCTCCAGTGATACAGAACAGAGCGGGGGAAGGGGAGACACGGATCTGAGGGCAAACAGGCCAGGGACCAGCCTCAGAAGGGGAAACCAGCCTGTCCTGAAAACAAATGGCCATAAAATAAAACAAGCTGCCTGACTCCATCCTGGGTAGAGATGGCCCTCCATACCTCAGCTGGTTCCTTGTCCCCAGAGGAATCATGCACCTACAGCAGGAACAGAATGGAGGCAGGAGACATGGGTTCTAATTCGGCTTTCACAATAGCCTTGCTGTGTCTCTGAGTGGGCTCTTTGTGGGATGTGTGATCTAACCCAGCAATCTGAGAAGCAGTGGTTTGGGTGGAATGCCATGTACAGATCTGGGGAGCAGGCAGAAAGCTGTGCTGAGCCAAGTTGGAGGGGTAACAGCCCCCTTTCCCTCCCCTCAGGGTGGCAGGGCCTGGACTGTGCCTTGCCATGTCCCAGTGGGACATGGGGCCTGAACTGCAATGAGAGCTGCACCTGTGCCAACGGGGCCGCCTGCAGCCCCACAGATGGCTCCTGCTCCTGCACCGCTGGCTGGCTGGGAGACACCTGTGAACTGCCCTGTCCGGTGAGTGCTTAGGGCAGAGGAGGGCCAGGTAGGCCCAGCATCCCCTCATGCCCGTCCTGCAATTACTTTGTCCACAGAGGTGCACAGAGAAGAGCACTGGGCCAGGAGGTGGGACACTTGGATTCAGGTCTCAGCTCTAGTTCTAACCTCTGTGACCACTTTCCTACTTTGGGTCTCAGCCTTCTCATCTATAAAATGGCAAATACTTGGCAGGTGTAGTATATGGCATTACTTTCCCCTTCTGCTCTTTGTAAACATTAATTGACTTTAGCACACTTAGTTGGGCCCAAATGCATCTTCAGAATTCTTCATAACACTTACAGGACATCCCTTCCTAATCCATTAGAGTTGCCTTTCCTTAATAATTAATATCTAAGCTTCCTTCCGGTTCCAACAGCATATAATTTTATAATCAGGGTGTGGGAGGACTAAACCACGTACTATCCAGCAATAACCACCTGGATTTCATCTCCTGATCTTAGTCTAAGATACTTACAGCCCTGGGTTCAAATTCTGACTTTGCCATATCCTAACTGTGTTACCTTCAGCATGTTACTTTACCTATCTAACCATCTCTCTCATCTTTAAATTATGAATATAATGGAACCATCTCATAGTTTGTTGTTAAGGATGCAGAGAAATTAGTTATATAAGGTTCTTGATACCTAATGAGCATGCAACAAATGTTGGTTGCCACCTTCTTCCCTAGTAACAAAGAATAAATCATTCATTCATCATATGATCAATGTGTTATAATTTACAAAGTGCATTCTAAATTTACAATTTAGCTAATGATCATTACAGCCCTCTGAGCTTAACCACTGAAAGGTAGGGCAGGGCCATCACTTCTCTCCTTCCAAGCCCCATACTCCTACTAATTCAAAGGATTATTTGGAGTGGCCTCATGGCCATGCTGACCACCAATTATAAAAAGTGTCCTCACCATGCTCCAGCCCCAGTCTCTCTGCAACCCTGTGGGCAGCAGCTCAGTATTGTCATCAGAATCCAGAAGAACTCTGTGAATCTCTGAGGGTCTAAGTCTGATCATTTCTCTCTCCCCCTTCTCTCTGCAGGATGGCACATTTGGGTTGAACTGCACTGAGCACTGTGACTGCAGCCACGCTGATGGCTGTGATCCTGTCACAGGCCACTGCTGCTGCCTGGCGGGATGGACAGGTAACCCCCCTCTGCCTCACCACCACCCAGGCCCTGTGAAATTGGGTTCTTGGTATTCAACTTTTCTTGATTGCTCTCTTTATCCTTCACTTCTTAATGCTCCTGACATACGCACTGTCCCTTTGTCTCCTCTAGGCCTCAGTTCTCCATTCCATTCAGTTCTTTATTGAACACCTATTACGTGCAGACTCTGTTCTAAGGGCTAGGGACAAACCAGTAAAAAAATCAGATAAAAGCTGACATGTGGTGGGTATAGATTCTCAGTCTGTGTTTGCAGAGGACATGGTGGAGACAGGGACAAAGGACTTTCTCCTTTGCCCAAGCTCAGAGTCCTAGTCCCCATACGTGTCCTGTCAGCTTACCTCCTAAACACATGGTGACTCCATCCCTTCTCCATCCCACTGACACCATCCTGGTCCACTGAGCACCCTCCCTTTTCTGGCACTGGCTTGGCCTCCCATTTGATCTCTGGGCCTCCCCTCTTGCCCAGCTGCATCTATTCTACACACAGTGGCCAGAATGAACTTTTCAAAACCCAGATCTGTTCGTATCGGTCCCTGCTCAGAATGCCTCAGTGTTCCCATGGCACTAACACAAAATCTAGAATCCTTGTGGTGCTACAGGGCCCGTATGATCTGGCCCTGCCCAACTCCTCCACCTCTCTTTGCTCCCTCCTTTCATTCCTACACTCCAGCTGCCTAGGCCAAGCACCATCCTGACTCCAGGCCTTGGTATGTACTTTCCCTCCGCCTGCATCACTCTTTTCTCCTCACCTGACAATGCCTTCTCATCCACCAGATTTCAGCTTACAGGTTACTTCTTATGGGAAGGCTCTCTCCCTGCTACAGCCCAACCTGGCCAAGACTATATAAGAGTCCCTTTTATTAATTCTCCTAATACCTACATTTTCCTTTCACACTACTTACCTCAGTTGTCCCTGAACTCTGATTTGAGTATTTATCATCTGCCTCCCCAGCTAGACCATCAGCTCTATGGAGGCAGGGGCCACGTCCACCTTGGTCACCACTGCCACACACTGACACAGGATGACCCGGTGGTTGAGAACACAGAGCTGGAGCCAGACCACCTGGGTTTATACCTTAGGCAAGTCCTTTAACCACTCAGGGCCTGAATTCTTCATCCATAAAATGCAGATCATTATAATCCTCACAACTGTAGGGTCATTTTGAAGCTTAAATGCATTAAGACCTGTAAATGCTAACAGTGCCTGGCACATAGTAAGTGCTCAGGAAATGCAAGCCATGACTACAGTAGCTTAACAATGACATCCTGAATGAACATAGTCCCAAAATGGTGGACAGCAAGGTGAAAGAAATGCAGGTGATGCTGGCAGTGTACATCTTCAGATAAATAATTTATACCAGGTTGCTGAAGAGCCTCTGTTGTCCACCAGCAGAAAGTACCTGAGCAGCTGAGCCAGGGACACCACTTCCTCTGTAGCATTTCTGACCTGGCACCCCTGCCCTGCCCCTTGTGGGTGAAACTCCACCCTAATCACCAGTACGCTAGATTCTTAGCTGGAGTCAAGTGGAAATCTCTTTAATTTTTCATTGCCTTAATTTCGAGTGAGCCAGTAAGATTTTAATGACATCTGGTGCTTAAAAATTCTGTCTTTGATAGACAACCTTTCAGCTAGGCCTCTGTCGTTCTAAAGCTAATTTCCCCAAATGTGGTCCTGAAGTCATCTCAAAGGAGCGACTGATGTCCTGAGTTTTGTCAAGTGAAGAGGGACCAAGGAGGGGTAGGGAGAGGACAGGGCAGAGGCCTCAGCCTCCCGCTCAGGAGCGCTCCCCTCTCCGCCCTGCCCCAAGAAGTCTGCTCTGACTTCCTCGCCCCTCGCATATCGCTGGTGCCTTTGCTCAACACCAGTTTTGCTCTAAGTGGCACATGTCTTCTCCCCTTGTCCCCATAAGCCACCGGCTTCTTGACAACCGGCATCATGTCTAATTCACTTCACCCTGCCTATAGTAGGTGCTTATTAAATGTTTATTTAAATAAACTGAAAGAAGCTGGCCTATAACCATATGTTTTTTGCCCCTGAGGTGAAGGAGACCTTCAGGATGACGTACTCCAACCTCCTCATACTACAGATGAGGAAAGGGAGTTGCCCGAGGTCTCAGGACATTCATGCCAGTAGGATGGGAGACTCTGGATTGCATTGTAAGGGGGAGCCATTTATTCACTCAATTAACATTTGCTGACTCAAGCAATCACCAAGTCCTTATTTGGCAACCACCATGTAGCTAGCACTGTGTCAGGCCAGCAGTAAACGGCAAGATTCGGTCATGGTAATAGTCCCTGAACACCTACCATATGCCAGACACTGTGTTGGGCACTGGAGATGCAAAGATGACCCAGATGGCATCCCTCTCCATTAGAAGCACTGAATAAGGAGGGTCAGAAGTGACCATAAGCCATGGTTTCTGTCTCTAAATTGCGGGCAGGGGAGAAAAGACTCATACGTATGAAACACACATTAATAGGTAGGGACAAACCTGTACGCTGCTATCAAATAGATGCTTGAATCCCTAAGCAGACATCCGGGAAGTTTTCCTGGAGGAGGGCCCTACGCTGACCTTGAAGGATGTGGTCTGCTGTGTTGCTGTAGGCCTTGTGACATGAACTAGAGGTCTCAATAGATGGATTCTTAGCCTTGTTTTACCCACCAAAACAGGGCAATGCCTTAGGAGTAAGGAGAGGGACCTCTAAGGGGGATTATTATCCTCATGAAACTATAGGGAAAATGGGGCCTAGAAAAGATAATTGATGAAGCTATGCTTCAGAAACTGCAGTTGAGAGCCTCCCACCAGGCCAAGGTCAGCCCCTTTAACCATACAAGTAAAACTGGGGTATCCACTAAGGGGAAACCCTGGACCCTTCTCCCCACTTAGGTAGCAGTGACTTAGGTTTCAGGGAGCCCTAAGATCATATAAGAACCTTAAACAGGAGCCCCACTCCCACAGAACCAGGCTTGGAATATAGTCATTGCCAAATCCTAGAACCTGGTGGGCCCTTGCAGCCACCTGCAATCTGAGCGTGATAACCTTATGCCTGTGTTCTCGATCTCTAAAAAAGGGGGCCTTTTTTTGACATGAAAACATTTTGAGGATCCCACATGAGAGTAGCTATAGTTTTAATATCCACTGATTGGGAGAAAAGATAGTAACGACAAGCTGCCGTGAATTCAGGGCTGCCTTAGCAAGCATGGTGTTTTATTAATCACAGTCATGTCTGCACGTAGCTTTAGGAGAGCAGTGTTCAGGGGGACATGTGCCTGGTCAGCTACGAAGAGCACAGGAGGCACAGCTGGCGTCACAGCCCATCAGACAGAGGAGCTCTGCCTCAGTCCAGGGTGCCCCCAAGAACGGCAGAATCCCTTGGGCTACAGTTTGATCTGGGCTTTTCAACAACCACAGGAAAAGAATTCCTTGAGACAGATCACAGCTTTTGGTGTGCCTCATGAAGGGGAGACCTGAAGATGTATCCACAGCTTTGAATAGCTTCGTGGTCTCCCCTTCCCCAGGCTCCCCTCATTCAATCGATGCTCTTGTCCAGGGTGGAATGTGTCTGCCGGATCCTCACTG
Source organism: Manis pentadactyla (assembly GCF_030020395.1). Taxonomy (NCBI): domain Eukaryota; kingdom Metazoa; phylum Chordata; class Mammalia; order Pholidota; family Manidae; genus Manis; species Manis pentadactyla. The sequence goes on along the minus strand of NC_080029.1, from coordinate 114,099,773 downwards.
GGGAGAGACCTCATTCCCTCCCTCCACGCGGAGGCCCTATTTCCTGGAGGGTGGCACCCGAAGCGCCCCAGTGGGGAGGCTTGGGGAGGAAGGGGCAGGCACCAGACTAGACTGGAGCACTGGAGGGTGAGCGTGCCTTTCGCATCCCCTCCTTTTCGCTCTCTGGCTGTTCTGCCCTCCCTCCCCTTGGCTCACTGGCCCAGCTGGGCTTGTGTGATCCTAACCTGCCTCTAAACTGGTCCCAGAGCTCTCCTGCTGCTGCTACGGCTGACTGTTCACTGGGCCTGAGTGTCTTCTTCCCTCTTTCTTTCTCTGTCTCACAATCTCTGTCCTTGTAATGAGGCAGACATGATTTTTAAACTAATTCTACTCTCTGAGCTTCTGATACTCATCTTCCAGAGCCAAGGTGGTCTCCAGGGCCAACACCATCCATTCTCCTAATGCCTGGGAGGAAACCCCACCCCCAGAACTGGGACATCAGCCTCAAGCCTTTTGAAATTCCTTCGTAGCTTTTGGGCTATAATCACCTCAATACCTATGTCTTCTTTCTCAGCACAAAAAAACTGTGTAGGCCTTCTTTTTCTTTCTTATTGAGAAATTCTATCCATTCCCTTATAGGTGGCTGTTTATCAAACTGAGGGTCATTAAATCAATTGGTTGGGTCACAACTAGTTTTTTTTAAATTTTTAAACAGAATACATATAGTACAGAGAAAAGATCAGAGTTTATCACACACAGTGACAGTAAATGTCATTCTGCAAAGCACTGGTATTACACAAATATGTGCACATATGATATAAAAAACATACTGCACTGAGGACTGTGGTCAATAGAATATTAAAAGACCCAACCCCCCTGTAGGCCTGTACCCTGGGGATGGTTGGCTGGGATACAGCAAGGCCCAGGGGTGCCTGCTAATGGGTGGGCACGTAGCTCACTCCCAGCTGTGCAGCCCCCATAACTACACTCATGCCCAATAGTTGGTTTCTCCCATGCCCAACCTTGGATACCAGCTAAGATGTCAAAAGGCAAGGAGGCCCTTCATGATCTGGTCCCTTCTTAGTCCTACACTCTCATCTCTTGCCACACTCCATTTTGTACTTGATGGTTCAGCTGCACCATACTGTACCTTCTTTCAAGGCATGATTCTCTCCTGCCTCCAGCTCTGGAGGGTTTCCTTTACCTGGTCAATTCTTCCTTGCCGCTTAGGACTCAGTTTGGGCATCACTTCTTCCTGGAGCCCTCCCTGATGAGCCAAGCCTTGGCTGGGGTTTTCTTCCACATTCCCAGATGAACTGTACTAGCCTGCACCTCTTTATTCTGCAGAGTGCCCCCCCGCCATCATTCTTCCTTTTGTCCTCACCCCTCTTACCACTGACCCTCTGGCCCACAGGCATCCGTTGCGACAGCACATGTGCACCCGGTCGCTGGGGCCCCAACTGCTCTGTCTCCTGCAGCTGTGAGAACGGTGGATCCTGCTCCCCAGAGGATGGGAGCTGCGAGTGTGCCCCTGGCTTCAGAGGACCATTATGCCAGAGAAGTAAGGCTGAGCCCCGCCGTTCTGCAGACCTCAGATGCTCATCCTCTCTACCCCTTCCCAGTTGGAATCAGTCTTGGCTTGAGAGAGGCTGGGCTTTCAGAGTCAACCCCCATCAGATTCCTCCCTCTAGTCCCCTCTCTCCCTGCCCTGGCTTTTCTACCCCCAGGTTCAGGGCCCAGACCAGCTTCTCGGTGGAAAAAGGACCACAGCTCTCTGCAGAAAGGGATGGGCCCTCCAAGGTGTGGGGTGGGGGCAGCTCCTGCCAGATTTTGGGGAAGCCTCCCTTCATCATTATGTGGGACTAGACGGGTGGCCAGGCTGGCTGCAGCCCCTTGAGCTGCTGACTGCCATCTCCCCTTTGCTCCCAGTCTGCCCCCCTGGGTTCTATGGCCATGGCTGCGCCCAGCCGTGCCCCCTCTGCGTGCACAGTAGTGGGCCTTGCCACCACGTCAGCGGCATCTGTGAGTGCCTCCCTGGATTCACTGGAGCCCTCTGCAACCAAGGTACTCTCTCCAAGGGGAAGGATGAGCCAGGGAAGTGAGGAGTCCTGGGGGAGAAGTGGCTGGGAAGGAGGGTTTGGGGGTTCTCATATTCTGTAGAGGTAGCTCCTTGCCTTTTCAGGGCTTGGGTCTACCTTTCTAAGACACCACAGGGTGCGAGTCAAAGCCATTATGCAGTTAAAGGAATGGGCTCAGAGAGGTTAAATGACTTCTCCGTGGTCTCACAGCGAGCAAGTGGCAGAGTTGAGAAACAAATTCTGACTCTAAAACCATGATAAATGGATGAAGAATGAAGTAAGTGTAGATGAGGTCTGCATAAGAAAGGGCCCCAAAGGGCTTGTGCAGAGTGCCAAGCAGTAGAGGCAGAGAATGCTGTGGGAGCTCAGAGGAGATAGTCCTGGCTTTGGTTGGAGACGGCGACTTCCCAGCCCTCACACCCAGGCCGACATCACTAATCCCTCGCCACACATTTCCCTGTCTCAGATGCAGGATCCTTCACAACCCCAACCCCAGCCAACCTCAACCACTCCACGGGAGCTAAAAAGGGAGATAAAGCTTATTTGCACTGATGTGCTGCTAAACTGAGTCTCTGTGAGGGAAAAGCCCTAATCTGTACCATCTGTAAATTTCTATGACATTAATATTCCCACCATGGCTGATTCCAAGGTACCAACCAGTGGTTTAACACCAGCCACAAAAATCCTGAATATTCAACAAGTGCAAAGGCAGAAGCTGGCTCCAGCACACACCATTGCTTATTGCCATCCCTAGCTTAGTTCGGCCAAGGCGATGTGGATTTGGGGGATGGCTCCATGCTGTGTAGGACGTCAGCTGGGCCTTAGTCTAAGAGGCAGAGAAGGAAGAAAGGCACTGTGGATACAGGACAGCCTGGGCAAAGCACAGTGGTGTGGACATGCAACTGTCTAGCAGTAGGAACTGGCTGAAGGATTCGGGGACGGGATGGCCGAGGGGGCTGAGAAGGTAGTCTGGGCCTTCAGGACAGCTTGGAACACAAGTGTGGAGAACTTGCACTCTAACCTGTAAGGAGGGATCTTAAACTAGAGTAAACTCAGAGCTGAAAGCAACTTCAAGGTCATCTATGCAAGAATCTCATCTAGTCTCTGTTTAAATACTTCCACTGAGAACTCACTGCCTCCCAGGGGAACAGATTCTTTTGATGAATGGTCACCACTGAGTTGGGCTGTTTTTGTGTATGGGCCGTTAATATACATGAGTGGAAAGTTTACTTTACTACATGATGCTTTGAGGTCATGAGAAATTTGGGCCCCGGGGAAATATATGTGACAGTTTCATTTGCTTGCAGTACTCCTAGGACAGTTTAATCATAACCTGACACGTCGAGGTTTACTTATTAAACATCGGAGACTCGGCCGTCAATACAGATAGGCTGGGTCTAAATTAGGACCTAAGCAGCCCGAGGAGTAACTCTCAGATCCTGCAATGTCTGATTTATCGCCCACTGGCCTAATGACTATTTTCCACATATAGATCTAATAGAGTTTGCTATTAATGGCAACTGCCCTGGTTAAGTCTCAGACCTTGTAAAAAATTGAACTGACATTTTCTAATGACCAGCTTTCCAGCAAGTTACAAATTACAGACACTGCTTATGCAGAATCATTAGACATAGATTAAATATAACCAGATGTTTTCTTTTCACTGGCCCCCCTTCTCTTGACTGCCTCTCTCTGCCTCACTCTTGATTCAGCTAAGCAGTCAACCAGTTAATGTATTAGACTGATTGCACTAGCAGCTCTAGGGGTGAATTTGTCAGCCTTGGGGGTATGAAAAAAACTTCAAAGACAAAACTAGCTTGGTAGAGAAGCTCTGAGTTGGTTCCGGGGGTAGGGCAGGTGGAGCACCTCTGGCACCCTACTCCCCACAGAGGGTCAGGACTGCAGGTCGGGTTCTCCAAATCAAGCACCTCCCAGAGGCAGGGAAGAGGAGGCTGCGCGACCTGCTTTTCAGGAAGCTGAAGGGGTGAGATGCACGTCATCCTCCTGGCAGTGGACCTGCCCTGAGAAGAGCTAAGGTTTTTACCACGGAAGCACAGGGCCCCAAATCAGCCAGCTTGCCCACAGATATTAGCCACAGCCTGAGGCCAGTGAGTGGGGGTTATCAGCCCCCCTTTACAGATGAGGAAAGAGAGACTAGCGGGGCAATGCAGTTTGCTCACAGGCATTTAGTCAGTACATGTCAGACCTTCCCAGCTTTGTGACCTTGGGCAAGTTATTTCTCAGTCCCTCAGTTTCCTCATTTGTAGAGTTAGGAGTAGGGAGTAATAATGAAAATGCATAACACTGAGTAGCACATCGTTAATTGAAATAATATTTGTGAAGCACTTTGAACAGTGTCTGGTACATTTAAGCACCACAGAAGTATTTGTTGAATACATAAATAAAACTAGGGCCCAAACCCACGGCTTTGGACTGGATATCTTGGTATCCTTCATTGTTTGTCCCAACCATGAATCACATCCAGGAGAGGCACAGAGTGGACACAGATCCTAGGCACCAGGTGCCCACAATCTGATTTGGGAAGGGCTGATAATATGAAGCTGTGAGGCATAAATCACAGATAGGGTACCAGCCCAAGTTTTGAGAGACCTGGCTCATGGGGATTTGTTTGTCTTCGTGAATCAGCATCTTCCCATGATCCTCCATGTGGCTCAGCCAATTGAGGGCCTAAGGGATTCAAAGAATTCCTCTCCTACAACAGGAATGCAAGGAAGCCTTTGAGGGTGTAGGGCTGGCTAGAACTTGGGCTTTGAACACAGTATGTTGAACTGAGAAAAGCTTGAAGGGACTGGAGTCACTGATCTGAGCAGACCTACTGGAAGGTCATTTTTCCTGAGGTCCACTGGCCATTTTGGAACATTTCCTGATTGTTTGCTATATGCCAGTGCCCATGCTGGGCACTCAGTCACAACAAGGAATGGGAGCCAAGTTTCCTGCTTTCACAAAGCCTGTAGTGTAAGGGAGGAAATTCTGAATTCACCCTGAATTCACCCTTTCTCAGCAGAACTTGGGAGTCAAGGGGTAACCAGTTTATTTCCACACATTCAGCAACCATGCCTTGAGTGCCTGAAGTTTTTCAAGGCATTGTTGGGGACACAGCATGGATGGAACTCAGGCCTGGCCAGAAACAGGCTCACAAGTCACATTAAAAGAAGACCAGGGGGTTCTGGAAGCTCAAACAGGGACATAGCCCTCCAGAATGGAGAAGACGGGGAATCAGTTAGGATTAAATTCAGCTCTAAGTGATACAAAAACACAAAATAACTAGCTTGAAAATGATAAGCATTATTTCCCCCACTCCTTAAAAAAAGGGTCCAGAAGTAGGCCACTGGGGAATGGCAGGGTTAGCTTTCAAAGATGTCACGGACCCAAGTTCCTTCTATCTTGTTCAACCATCCTCAGCACATGACTTCCAGCTCTGATGAAAGATAGCTGCTTGAGCTCCAGCCATCTAATCCACAGTTCTTATCCATAATCCACATTATCATTCAACAAGAACAAGGAATGGGCAAATAAAGACATACATTTCCACTTACCACTGGCCAGAATGTAGTCACATGCCCATACCCAGCTATGCAGGAGCCCAAGAAAGGAAGTCTTTATTCCAGGTAGCCATAAGTCCAGTTAAAACTCCAAATTATATTTCAAAGGAAGAAGAGAATTGGTATTGATGGACTAGCAGTCTACTATAAAGGGATCTTAAGGGGAAGTAGCATTTAATATGAGTACCACGGGCCGGGTAGATTTCCACAGCTGGCCACGAGCATCAGGGAAATTCTGTAAGCAAACAGCTGGACTGAAGGCATGGGGTATATTTAGAAAATGGTGTGGAGGGCACTCATGCATCTGGGAGAGAGAGGCAGCCAAGGACAACCCAGGTAAGGTAGGTTACGTGCTGATCTCTAGGATCCAAAGAAGATCCACTGGGGATGTCTGAGCAGGCCCCAGGAGCGCCATGGAGACAGCCACGGTTTTAGAGAGCTCAAGCTGTAAGAAGCAAGTGGATGATGATTTGCAAGGGAAATAGAAATTAGGTGCTCAATGAACACTCAGGCCTAGTAGTCCTAAAGGAGCCTGCAGACTGGTTAAGGAAACCAGCCCTTCCTCCAGGGACCAATGAGTGACTCCTCCATGAGGGGCTGGGACCAAAATCCTCCAAGTAATTCAAAATGGAAATACCATGGGATCTCAATGGAAGACAGCAACTTGTGGACCCAGGAGGGCTGTCCAGAGAAGGGGGCTGAGCTGAGGTTTGAGGAACAGGTCTGATTTGTAGAGTCCATGAACAGTCTAACCACAGACAAACCTGCTGCCTTGCATTTGTCCCTTCCGGCTTCAAACATTCTCCACCCTCAGGTCTGTGGGACCAGTGGTGCTGGCAAGTGTGGTAACAAAAAGCAGAAGGCTACAGAGCAGTGCAAGGAAACTGGACTAATCGTGCAGAGGTGGGGTCCTCAGCCTCGCCGCTCTGTGAGACCCAAGTCAAGTGATTCTACCCCTCTGAGCCTCGGCCTGATCCTCTTCCAAAGGGGATCGTTAACAGAGCCTCCGGAAGAATACAGCTATGGGCACAAGAAGGGAACTCTCAAGTGCAAATGGAGAAGGGTGAGGCGGGAGCCAAGGCAGGCAGTTCCCACCCAGATCCATGACCCCAGGGTAGCCGTGGCTGTGGCCTACCAACTTCTGAGGGTGCAGCTGTGGGTGATGGTCTGCGTAGTACAGGTGGGAGGACAGGTGCCAGGTTGTCCTGTGCCCACAGTGTGTGCTGGAGGGCACTTTGGGCAGGATTGTGCCCAGCTCTGCTCCTGTGCCAACAATGGGACCTGCAGCCCCATCGATGGCTCCTGCCAGTGCTTCCCCGGATGGATTGGCAAGGACTGCTCACAGGGTAAGAAACTGCCCCTTGGGGAATGCTCCCCACCCGAAGTCAGGCCTTGAAACATCCCCTCCTTGCCCAAAACCTCTCTGCCCCTGGGACTTCCACCTCCCAGGGCTAAGATTGTCTGCAGATAGGAAGGTCCACCTGAGTTCCACTTAGCTCTATAGCTAACATGACGAACTGTTAGGACTGATCACTGGCATCATTAACTGCTGGTAGTAAACGTATTGACATTGTTGGTAGTAGCATTAATAAAATTAACACTGCGAATTAACATTCCATTAGAACCCAATCAAGGAGTAGCCTCTATGCTTGGATAGGAAGGAAGGGAGGTCAGGGACCGGCATGCTGGAATTTGGGAGTCAGGAAGTGAGCAGAGGACCCGGCATCCAGGGAAGGCATCCTGTGGGAGGCCCATGAGTGATACCCTGGGCATCATAAGTCCGGACAGGGCGTTGTGGAGTCTGCTCTGGTAAGGTGTTCCCAGTCTGATTTGGAGGTAGCAGGGGCCACCCAGTCTACACAGGGAGACCCAGCTTCTGCCCTGTGGAACTGACCAATGGATGAGACCCAACCAGTACCCCTAGGGAAGTCCCAGTTAGATCTGCTAGCATGAGGGAATTTCTGTTTTGATGGAGACAGTGGCATCCTCAGAGAGCTCACCAGCTGAAACAGTCCCTACCCTGGGCAAGTCCCGTACTCGTGGGGAAGTTATGCCACAGTATTCACACCATAGATTACTATCTTTTTATTTTGCAACACACACACTCACACTCACACTCCAAATCACAGCCAGTCTCGAGATGGGAGGTTCAGGAGCCCTCAGAGCTGGGAGCGGGCAGGGAATATGGGCTTACCGAGAATCCTGGGTCACTGGGCCAAGAGGTGATTGGAACAATCCTGGCAGTGTGTCAGGCCCTGAAAGCCAGGAAACGCCGCCTGGGTGTATGCTGGCATCTCGGCTCTGACGTGCACTCCCCCTCCTCTCCATCTGTCCCGCTCCGCCTCGCCCTCACCCTCTGCATCCCACCCATCCCCAGCTTGCCCACCTGGGTTCTGGGGCCCCGCCTGCTTCCACACATGTAGCTGCCACAACGGGGGGAGCTGCAGCGCTGAGGATGGGGCCTGCCACTGCACCCCTGGCTGGACTGGACTCTTTTGCACACAGCGTAAGTCCTGCCTCCCGGCTATTTGGAATCTCATGCTGCGGCCTGCTGGCTGCCTTGGGCATAGTCCAGGCCTGCAGTGGAGGGAGGGAGGAGGCGGGCCCCAGGGCCAGGAGCCCACCTGCCTGTCCCTCCCCTTTGGAAGAACTGGGAAGCCTGACTGGAATGATGGGCCCAAAGTCCTAGAAGGTCAGAGCTGTAAGGTACCCCAGCACTCACCAATACCAGACCCCTTCTTGGACAGTAGGACCCAGTGTGGGAGGAACAGCTTGGAGACCCCAGCCTGGCCCCTGGTTCCAAGGAACCATCAACGGACTGCATAGCTCCACCCCCACCTCTTCATTGTGAGGGTCCAAAGTGTGAAGACAGCTCAGGTGCAGGGTCTCACTAGTCCTCACCCCATGCTCAGAGTAAGAGGCAGCAGAAGACAGGTTTGGTCCCAGCTGCACCCTGCAGTTGCCCCCACCCACCCTGTTTCTCCAGGCTGCCCAGCAGCGTTTTATGGGAAGGACTGTGGGCGCGTGTGCCAGTGTCAGAATGGCGCCAGCTGTGACCACATCAGCGGCCAGTGTACCTGCCGTACAGGCTTCACCGGGCGACACTGTGAACAGAGTAAGCTGTCCAGACCCCTGATCCTGGGTATTGGTTCCAGGCCTCAGTCTCCTGCAGGGGAAGCCTCCCTCCTCGAGGCCCATCCATTTGGGGTTCTGTAATCCCTGCTCCTTGAACTTTAGGAACAACCCCCAGGAAAAAGGCTGCAGAAGGGCATGCCAAAACTTTGAAGAGTTTCTTCCTCCAGTTGGGGTGGGATGGGGGATGTTGAGGGCAGAGCAGCAGCCTGAGGGCATAATGAGGGACTAATGGGGGACAGATGTGTGATTCTTCTTTGAAACGCGACACCCAGCTCAGGGCCTGGCACATGGAAAACGCTTTGTGTGTGTCAAGTGGGGAGAAGTAGTGGTTGGCATTCCCCCCAACTCAGGGCTATAACTGCTCTGTCAACCCCCAAGTATCCCTGAAGCACAATGGGAGCTACGGAGAAATAGGTTTCCCTCTGAGGCAGAACAGGCTAACCATCACAGCTGTCCACATATGGGATTGGAGGAGTCGGTGCGCCTCACTGTCCACCTCAACTCTTCTACATGCTATGTAGGATGTGCCCCAGGAACCTTTGGCTATGGGTGTCAGCAGCTGTGTGAATGCATGAACAATGCCACCTGTGACCACGTCACTGGCACCTGTTACTGCAGCTCTGGATTCAAGGGAATCAGGTGTGACCAAGGTAATACACAGGTGGCCCCTGGGAAGGTGGCCCCTGGGAAAGGGCCCCCTGGAAGCAGGCTGCAGGGAGATTCAAATAGGAACATTTGGAATCATAAGGACACTTCATGGCTTCCCTTTATTCATGTTTGGGAGGAGAGTGTGAGTGGGGTGGCTTGCAGAGGGGGAGACAGAGGTGCCAGGCACTGGAAAGGCAGCCTCTCAGTCACAGCCTCCCTATGTTCTTCTTTGGCAAGTTTCCGATGAGCCACATAAGGGGAACCACAAGCTAGTGCTGTGGAAAGGCCACCAGACTGAGTAGATCTGCCAAATCCTAGTCCTGCCATTACCTGTTGGGTGTCCTCCGGCAGGTCACTTCCTTTTGTTGGGCCTGACTCCACATGCACCATGACACAAGGTTCTGCTGAGGGCCCAGGGGCCCAAAGGGGCTCAACCTTGGCTCCAGCTCCACAGATGACACTCCATAAAGCAGTTGTGAGGACCAAGTTGAGATGTGAGTAAAGGACTCAGCACAGTGCCTGGCACATAAGCAGTTTTGTGTACATAATATGGTTTTACATAAAAACTCTTGTGAAGTGTACTGTTGGTTCTAGGAGATGGGGACTGGGAATGATCAATTAAGTGCATGAGAGAAAAGGGCCAACCACATTCTGATCTTTCATAGAGAACGACAATGCAGCATATTTACCTCCCCGGTGACGTTGGCCAGCACTGTTCAGCCAGCTGCTGACAGCCAAGGGGAGGTCTAGATGCTGCTGGGCCAGCAGGACATCCCCCTGGCCATGTGCATCAGCATGGAGGGGGTTAGCCCAGAGATGTATCACCAGTGGTTTTGTCAACAGTAATCCTGGGCCTTTACTGTCGGTCATACGGTGCTCAAGAGTCCCCTGGAGAGGGTGGGATTTCTGTCCCTATGTTACAAATGAGCAAAACGAGGATTTAGTCACATAGCTGGTAAGCAGGTAGAAAGGCTGATTCCAATTTTTTCCTGACTTCAAGAAACATGACCCTATCCATTACTGGTTGTGTGATCTTGGGCAAGTTATCTAACCTTTTGGTGACTCAGTTTCTTCATCTGTGAAAGGGAAATAAATAGTCCCTATTTCATAGGGCTACTGGGAAGACCAAATGAGTTAATATCTGCAACTCATTTTTAGAACAGAGTAAGGTTCTCAAACACTCATTATTACTGTTTCCCATCTACAATCACATTTGTTCCTGGTTATGACCCCAAGACTCCATCTCCTGTAGGCAGTGAAGAGTGAGGGTTGGGATCACACAGGGATTGAAGAATAGGGCCAAGACCAGAACTCAGGTCTCCTAACATTGAAGGAGTCTAGGCCCCATGCCAAGGATCTGAAGAGCAAGCAGGCCTCCCTCTGTCTGCAGCTGCCCTCATGATGGAAGAGATGAACCCCTACACCAAGATCAGCCCAGCGCTGGGTGCAGAGCGCCACTCAGTGGGTGCTGTCACAGGCATCATCCTCCTGTTGTTCCTCATTGTGGTGCTCTTGGGTCTGTTTGCCTGGTGCCGGCGGCGGCAGAAAGAGAAGGGCCGTGACCTGGCTCCCCGTGTCTCCTACACACCTGCCATGAGGATGACCAGCACTGACTACTCTCTCTCAGGTAAAGTCTGCCCCTGCATCCCACCTCCTTCCCCTCCACACACAACCCAGGAAGAGTCACATGGTATCCTTGGGGACACCGGGTTTATTGCTGAAGGTGGGTGGCCATGCCTGCAGGGTTGCTGGCTGGGGCCAGCTGTTCGAACTCTTCTAGAGAGGCAGTGGGGGTGGGAAGCAGGAGCCTACTTGGGAAAGATAGACGAGGTTCCAGGTGGAGGTAATTTCCTGTGCACCCAGCTCTAAGCAGCTATGGGCAGGAGCTTCCCATCCTTCTCACTAGGCTTCAGCCACAGGAGCACCCACACTAAGCAGTAACTTTCGTACACTCTCCAGAGGAACCTCTCCATAGCCTGATGCCTGTGCCACCTCAGGAAACTGGACCTAGGGCCCAGTGTCCAGGCCCCATTCCATTTTTGCTTGCTTAGTGAAAGGCCTCAGAACCCTCCCAGTTCCCAGAGTTAGGAGGGTCATATTAGCACAATAGAAGGGGATGGTGTCTGACTTGGAGGAAACCTGAAGTCTGAGCAATGTTCCTCTGGCCAGGCCTACTGGAACCCAGTCTGCCCACAAATGAGGTAACAACTCCAAAGCACATTCTAACTGGGAGTCTGAGAGGGGCAGGGGTAGGACAGTTAAGCCAGATCCTTCCTCTGCCCTGAACCCTGACTGCCTTTTGCTTCATGTTTAGTTAAACAGAAGAGGTCAAAATGCTCCTAAATTGTCCATAGCCCTGGGCCACAGGAGGTGGAGCCTGTCCAGGGAAGCCCAAGGGTAACAGCTTTCTCCAGCTGGCTCCGTAGCTCATTGCCAATATGCAGCCTCCTGCACCCTGGACTTAGAGAACCAAGATCACATTAGCCCGCTCCTACTAAGCGTTGCCTACCCTGTGCCCAGCTCCACTGCAGGATGGATAGAGGCGGCCCAGGTGCAGACTCTGCCTCTCCGTTTCTGGCCTGCATGCCTCCCTGGGTTTCAACCAAAGTATACATCCCCTGGTGAAATCCCAAGCCCACAGAGATGATCTGGGGACTTCCTTTCTACGACTATTGTAAGCAAAGTTGGCCGGGTTTTCCCACATTGCACTGGAATTCCCCAGCCCCATGGAGAGGTCCTGGAATCTGCAGAAGGGCAGAGCTGGGGCTGAGAGGAGTGAGGTTCTCTTTATGGCCTCACTACCGGGGTGGAACCCTGGAGGGAGGCAGGGGAGAGTCAGTATAGCGATTCAGGGACATCTGAGGCTGACGAAGCCAACCATCCTCTCTGTGCTCTACCTGCTGCTGCCACCCTCCACACTGGCAAGACTAATAACCTGCATCTTGCAGGGAAGGGCCACAATGAGGGAAGAGACAAATCAGGCTCTTACAGATTTCTGTTGGGGTAGCTGATGCCAGAAAGCATGGGGGCTGGGGGCTGGGCTGTCTGTCTTTACGGGGCCCTCTCAAGTCTGCCAAGCCCAAGTGTTAGTATTGGGTATCTCATGCCAGGGACAGGGGTATGATGGTATGTGGCACCTTGTTCTCTCCCCAGATTTGTCTCAAAGTAGCAGCCATGCCCAGTGCTTTTCCAATTCCAGCTACCACGCACTGGCGGGGCCTGCCACCAGCCAGGCCAGCACTCTGGACAGGAACAGTCCCACCAAGGTACCGGGTCCCTGACTCCCCAGCCCCCATCCACTATCCTCCCACTGAGTCCTCACCTCTGCCCAGGAAAGAATGCACCAACCCCCCACCTGAAGGGTCCAGGTGCAACCAATGGCCAATACATTAAATACAGCCCTGTGAGGCATGGGGCATATAAACACTGTGAAGCATGTAACAGGAAGCCAGCAGGATACATGGAGCCAACAAGTGCCATGCAACCAGTGGACACCATATGTAACCAACTTACACCATCATTCAATATAATATATATTCCCATACCTGTGTGTAAACAACTGGAACAAAGTCATGTGATCGTGTATTCATGTGGAGCCTTTTGTCATCACACATAACTATGTAGCTTTTGCCACATGTTAACATATGTAATCCAAACATTATACCACCTAACACTAATCACTGCAGTACATTACTAACATGTATAACCAGCACTTACAGAGTAACCACTGCTACTCAGGTACCACCTGACGTCCTTCTATCTGGACATACCAGATGTTATCAGTACGTACCCACAACCATTTGTCACAATCAGAACCAATACAAGGGACATGGAACCCAAACATCAGCCATAGCCGGTGCTCTTGTTGACAGTGAGCCATGAAGGCCTTAAAGGCAGGTGCGCACCACTTTGGACTGGGCCTTCCCTCACAGCTGCCAGCATAACCCAGGCTGATGGCAAGACATCCTCTTAAAGTCACAGGCCCTGGGACAAGGATGTTTTAGCACATGTGCAGTGAGCTCCCCTGGTGTGCCAGGACTCATGAGGCGCCAAGTGGAAGGTTCAGATCTGATAAAGAACAGCCCCAAGGACCACACATCTGAAAGGCTCATGCCGCACACTGTCTGACAACCTCCTAAGCATGTGTATACACAGAGAGAAAGCAGAACCTTTAGGGAAGCAATCCTAGGACTCCTGGCTTCCTAGAACGTCCATCCTGGGCCAGGAACATAAGCAGGAGCAGTTTTCCTACCCCAGGCCTCTGCCCTAGAGCTCTGGGAATCCTTTCACCCTGTTTGCCCCCACAGAAAATGATCACCAATCTACAGGCCATGCCTGCTACCAAAGACCTGGTGGCAATGCCCCTTGAACCCCGTAACAATAACATAAACACCATACAGCCCCTCGGGCCACCACATTCAAGTCGGCACTCCAAGGCCACTCTTTCATGGCCCTCAGCTTTGGTGTTCCTATGTAATGGGGATGTTATACACAGGGTGCCTTGAGGCCCATAAGCATCAGCCCCATAGTTCTGGCCCCTTTTCCCATGTATCTACTCAGCTCAGTCCCTTATTCCCAGATTCGGCTTTATGCTTATCTGAGGAGCTGGAAGCTGAAGGAAAGGAATCCAGAGTTTTCCAGTATGAAGTTCTTTATTAACTAGAGACACATTATCAAGACTGCAATGAGTTAGAGGCAGAGTGAGAGGTAAAGGCCCTTTGTGGCCATGTCATTCTTGGGCTCATTCTAACCGGGAAGCACTCACTACCCTCTTGCAGTAAAGGGCCAGAGTTACTGCAGAATAGCCCACATGGTGACCCAAAGTGGCTCTGTGCAGTCGAGGACCCCTCAGCCTGGCAGATAGGGCATTTGTGGCAAAGGCAGATGACAAGGAAAGGACATGGATCTGGGACCTGAGATCTGAACTGTAGACCCAGCTCTGCCACTGACTCCTCATGTGACCATGAGCAGGGCCCACAAGCAGGACGCAGGTCCCCACCTATGAAATAATGACAACCATATGAAGGCCGGCTGTGAGGATAATGAAGAGGAAAGACTGCGCCATAAGGACACCCTACCCTGCAAGTTTCCCTTGGTCACACAAAGGGAGACTCTCACACTCAGCCGAGGTCAGGTGGTGGTTGTGACAGTGGTGCTGCAGACAGCCTCAGCCCCTGCTGTGCTGGAGATGGCCTTGTGTTGTAGCTAAGACACTGCCAGAGCCCCTTCTCTGCAGCCAGCTGACCTGTTTCCCCTCAGGGCCAGTTCTTGGCTATTGGGAGGTGCTGCCCCCTTTACCCCAAGGGCTGAAAACCCTACAACCTCATCCAGACAGCTTAGATGGGGTTATGTTCTGTTCCACTGGCCTCAACCACCATGGCAGCCTGTCACGGAACACCTAGCTATCCCTTTCCTTTAATGACTGGGGACCTAGGTGAATCGGGATCAGCACAGGTGGATGCATGAGGCTGGGAAGTGAAGACTGGGCAGGGGCATCTTGGGGCAAAGGTACTAACTGGCTCTCCTACTCTCCGAACAGCTCAGTAACAAGTCCCTTGACAGAGACACAGCAGGCTGGACCCCCTACAGCTTTGTGAACGTGTTAGGTCAGTAGTGGTTCGAGTTTGGTCCCTCACCACCACGTCCCACCCTATTCTCCTTCTCCCACATTGAGAGGGGTCCTGTCCTGGCTCCAAGGAAGAGGGCTAATAAATGGATTTTTATTATGGCTTCCCCCAGGAAGAAGAGGTTTAGAGAGGAAACCCAAGCCCGTTTCAGCTTGCATAAGCAAATGAAGCCCAAAATGCCTATTATTTCTATTTTACGGGATAGGGAAAGGGTGGCTATGAGCCAGGGACCACAAAGAAAGACTGCTAGGACCCAGATATGGGGATTCCAGATGGAGGCAAAAAATGC
Source organism: Manis pentadactyla (assembly GCF_030020395.1). Lineage (NCBI taxonomy): Eukaryota > Metazoa > Chordata > Mammalia > Pholidota > Manidae > Manis > Manis pentadactyla. The sequence goes on along the minus strand of NC_080029.1, from coordinate 114,084,454 downwards.
ACTCATCATGTGGGAAAGGTACCTCTGCCAGACCCAGGTCCTATCAAGGTACCTCACTCTGCCCCATGGCCCTGGTGGGCACCAATTCCTTTAAGGAGTAGGGTTGGAGGTAAGGAGAAGCAAGCTAGATGGCCTCAACTCTAGCAAATCCCTCTGGCCCTGCTGGCCCTAGTTCCTTTGGATGCTACACAGAGGCCCTAATTCCTTCAGGCCTACCCCACCCTGACCGTGTCAACCCCTGCCCCCAACCCCTGCCATACCAGGGCCCTGGGAATAATGGTTCCTCCCTGTCATTCCTCTCACTAGACTCCCATTTCCAGATCAGTGCCCTGGAGGCCAAGTACCCGCCCGAGGACTTCTACATTGAACTTAGACACCTCAGCCGCCCCGCTGAGCCACACTCACCAGGTTAGACCCCTAGCCCTACCCTCTACCCACTGGGCCCCTTAGGCTCTCAGACCAGACCAAACCTAGTACTTGCCCTACCCCACCCCACCCAGCCCTAATTCCTGCCCCTTGAGCCACCCCCATGTTCCCAGAAGTCTCCCTGTTGGACCTGCCTTTCCTCCTAACACGGCTACAAGCCCAAGCCCCTGTCTAAAGAAGGAAACCTGTCTGGATCACCACTTCTGCTCCCATCATAGTCAGTGGATATGGACAAACTGCAAGTGATATTAGGTGAAGGGGACACAACATAATTGCATTCCTACAGGCCACAGAATACAACCCAAAACCATTGAGAAATGACTGGGGGGTGGCATCACCTTTAGGGTTTTCTGGGCTCTCAATGGGTGTGAATGATACAGTGTTATCTCTGGCCATAAAGTCCCCCAGAGAGAAACCCCAGGCCCACCAGTGGCCCACATCAAGCTCTCCAAGATCACAGAGTAGGGCTGTCCAACAGGGACCCAGAGATACTGGAGCAGGATGTGTCAACCAACATCCTCTCTGCTCATGTATTAGGTTCAAACCTGGTAGGTGGGGAAAGATACAAAAAGGAAACCCGTAAAATCAGTCCTGCTACAGGAGGATGTGGGTAGGAGTTACAGAAGTAGGTGCTATAGGAGTGTAATGATGAACCAAGTATGTGGTCTCCCTACAATGTGGCCACCCCATCCCCATTCCCTCGCCCAGGGCAGGGCCTCCTGGACAACCTGGCTTCCGGAGCTCAAGAGAGATGCAGGTCTTGCAAGTCCCTGGATCCAGTAAGACTAAGAAGAGAAAAGGTTCTGAATTCATCTGCTCATGGAGCACGCATGGGCTGCAAAGACCCTGGACCTGTGCATAGGAGACTGTGCTTGGCTGTGGGCTGCCTCAGCAGCGTCCAGGGCATTCAGTAACCTCACCCCCACCCCTATACACACATATAACACCACCACCCTGTATCCATGAGAGCATCCTCTGGAGACAGCCCAGATTTCTCTTTGCTTTGCAGATCTCACTCTTCAACCAGTATAACCAAAGCCACCACACACTGTCATATTTTGGCTTACATAAAAGCAGGCTGGTGGCTGATGGGAGAGAATATTTGGGGAGATCAGAGTTCTAGTTGCAAGTCAACCTCTCATTTGCTGGTGTAGTCTCACATAAGTCACTGCCCCTTTTTTATAGAACAGGAAACAAAAGCCCAAAAAGGAACAAGTTAACAGCTTAGCCTTCCTCCTTCAGGGAAGGCAAATGAAGCCCATGTCTGGATAAAATGCTAAACTGATGCTAGGGACACAAACTGTTGCAGTTATGTTTTTGAAGGGCACAGGTACCTATAGGCCCTCTTCTCAAGAACAGCATACTTGAGAAAAACTTGGGCATGCTCTGCCCTATTACTCAGTAATGTGTGGAAGGCAGGCAGATGGGAGTAAACTTTGCAAGTTCAACTGGGGAACTCTGTGTGGAGGTGGTATGGGGAAGTATCTAAGCAATGGGTTGGTGCTTAGTGTCAGAAATGGGGGAGATCAAATGGTGTCAAACTGTATGTCAGCAAGTATTAAAGCACTTAGCATGCCTTGTCTGGTACTGTGTTCTCAGTTAAAAGTGGGAAATAATAATAGTAATAATAATGGCTTTGACTCTGAGCAAGAATCATTTACTGTCTCAACCTAAAAATACAAGTTTCTTTTCTGGGAAAAGAACCTGAGTTTTCCTTGAACTGCTTTTAGCAGCAAAAGAACCTGAGCTTGGTCCCTGGAGTTTTATGTTCTGCCTTTGGCTGGGGCTCAGGACCATGCATTGTGGGGGCCTAGAATAAACATTGACAGTCAAAAAGGAGAAAAGAATCCTTGGGTTGAAAAATTCTGGTAATATTTCTCAAAGGTAACTCTCAGTTATGGGCAAATGGCCCAACTCCACCCCCCCCAAAATGTCTACAAGAGCTGATTATGGATGGGAAGGACTATCCACTCTGTAAAGATGGTAATTCAAGCTCAGCCACATGTCCACCTCCTTCCCTGGCTGCCTTGTCAAGCTTCTATCCAGGAGAGGAGAGGCAGGACCAGAGCTGAGAGCTGAAAACATCTTCAACTCCGTTCCAAAATCCAACAGAACTGGGACTTGGAATGTCATTCACCCCTTCTCCAAACCAAGAACTGGTTCTAATCCATTCCTTATCCTATACTTTCGGAACCGGGACTTCACCTGCAGTGGCTGCGGGTAGCACCAGAGCTGCCTTTGATCACCTGCTGGAAGATGTTTCCCTCAGAGTGAAGGTTAAAGAAGAGGGGCGCTGAATATGCAGGGGGCACTGGGGCTCACTTACAAGCCTTTTAAGGATTCCTGTATGGTTAAAATGATTTAGAGTAGATTGAACCCAGAATAATTTTCTGGTTCTAAAGAACTACTATTTTCTGGAGAAGGGAGAGGGGAAAAAGGAGTGTGAGTGAACTAACCCCTTCCCATATTTTTCCTTCCTTATGCTATTTTTATGCAGGTGCCTGTGGAATGGATAGACGTCAGAACACATACATTATGGACAAAGGCTTCAAAGGTAGAGTACCCAATCACGACGCCCCATTAGAAAGGACTTAGTGAGATACAGAGTGCAGATCTGACATGACCAGGAATTCTACCAGAGACACTGCGCCATCTCATCCCCCACCCCCAAAAAAGTTAAAAGACCAAAGGACCTGGGGCTGCTGGGTAGCCCTGCCTAGGAGGACCAATCGTAATACTAATGAATTTATATTTCAGTTTCAGTTGCACCTGCTTAGCAAATACACTGGGTTTTTTATAGATGCCAACTAAATGTCTTTGGAAACATAGAACTTCATTACCCAGCTAATTAGTATGAGTTATAAAATCTGAAATAAAGCCAATTTACCTGCCCCAGAAGTCTCCTGTCATTGTGCTGGCAAGGAATGACACCGTACACCTGCTGGCTTTCCAAGGCACAAGGAATAAAAGTGATACCTAGCGTTAATATTGTATGGCCTACCACCTTCAAGAAGCCCCCAGGAGCGGGAAGCCAGTACTAAATCTCTAGCACATGGAAGCTGCAAGTCGGATCATCCTTCTAGGAAGTCTGTGGGTGAGGCCAAAGATGAAGGGCCAGGTCCTGCCCCTGGGCTTAGGCCCTATGGTTAAATGACAAAATGTGTGAAATAGGTGGCTTTGGAACTATGTCACTAATTACTGACTGTGACCTTAGACTGTGAGCTCTCTATCATCCAGTTTCCTCATCTGCAAGGTTGGGGTAGGATAATTATGCCTGTCCTATTGTCTAACAAGGTTATCATAAGTATTCAATAAAATCAGAGATGGAATGTGTTTTGCATATTATAAAGGGTTGTGCTAATGTAACAGGGCCCTCCTTTTGTCTGAAGTCTATTTGAGAGAGTCTCAGCCAAACTGAAAGAAGTATGACTGACAGCCAGCAAAGACTCCAATAGATGTCCTAAATCTAGCTGTGCACCAAGGTCACCTGGAAAGCTTGTTATAATACAGAGATGTTCACACCCTATCTTCCCAAGATTCTGAAAGCGTAGCTAAGGTGGGTGGGGTGGGAGGCTGAAATCTGTTTGTGATGAGTACCTTAGGGTATCCTGAGTGTATCACCCAATAACACCTAGAAACCACTGGTCCAGACTGACCCAGATATCCTGGATTACTATTCTGCTCTTTCAGACTTAGCCTTAGTTACACCCAGGACACAAATATTTCCTAAACAAGAAGAGCAATTCTACAGCCCTCGGTGGGATAGTTATTAGATGGTGGGTGCACTAGGGATGGGTGGTGGTAGTGAGCACTGTATTCTGGGCAAGAGAACACGAAGTGCAAGTCACCGTAAGCACATGTTCAGATGTGCATAGCACAAGAAAATGATCTGGAGACAGGAGGTCACCCCAGGATTCTGGCTGGCCGAAGGACACTACTCCCCTGGGAGCATTATTCTGGCCATTTAGAGTTTTGACTTAGGCCATCCAAATGGAGGCAAGCACCATTTCAGTAGGTGAGGCTAAAAACAGCAAAGACAGCTCTATTATTTTATCACTGTGACCTGAGACCTTAGTTTCTTTCTCAAAGAGGTATAGGGATTCAGCAGAAAAATCTCTTAAGGCCCTTTCCAGCTCTGAGGATATGCGACACAAGTGTGAATAAGCTCCAACTGGCCCAGACACCTCAATAAATGAGCACACAACTTCCCTATGCACCGTTGTCCTGTGCATTGTGATTGGAGTAGCTACTTTCAAACTCAAAGTTTAAAGGAGAAGGAAAGCTGAGAAAAACAGTGTCTCTGCCTCAGTGTTATTCATTCCTATTTTGTGGGATCTTCTATCCACATCTGAGTGCAGGGAAGGCCAGATTTTGTTTCACCACTCTGGCTATAATCATCCTGTAACTTGAGAGAGAAAAGAGGGCTATAGGTAAATGTACCAGTGGATTTAGTGACTAGCACATCAACAAGAGAATTCAAAAAGAATAACTGGAATGTCAGTTTGAAACTTTACAGAAATATTTATAAAAGACATGGAATAAACTCCACTAACTGGCTGAACTCTCAAGTAAACATTTAATAAAATAGTTTATACCAGAAATGAAATTATTTCCTAAAACTACTGGGCTAAACCAAATCAGAAACACTAAGATAAACGAGTTTAAGTGTTCTCTGAGCTCAGTGGGAAAGAGACCTGGCCTGGGAGGTAGAAGATTTAGATTCCAGTCCTAGTTTGCTGTGTAGTGCTGACTAGATCACAGTGTTTTCTGGGTTTCTTCATCTATTAGAACAAGGTACCATCTCTAAGGCCCTTTAAGCTCTTTAAGACATTCTACAAGTCTTAAATCAGTCAGTGCTTCCTCTTGCCCTGTTACTTACTTAAAACCTCCACTCACTGTCATCCTGGAAGTTGTGTGAGCCCCACACACTGCTGTGCTAACCCCATTTTACCTCTCGACACCTTTCTATCTCCCCTCTACCTTCTCCCCTTTAGCACAATGATTCTACAACAAATTGCCTACATTCAAATTTCTTGTCTGTCAGACATTTCCAAGTGCTTTAAAAGAAAGAAATCCTCCCCACTACTCTCACCTTTTTGATCCTGAAATCCTGGATCCCACTATTACTGACTGCCACTTTCCCCACCTGTATGCTCCTTGCTAATCCAATCCCCAAGTCTCCCTTGCAATAACCCTGGGTTCTGAGGTAGTTAAGAGTCCACTAATATCCTGAAAATGTTTTTCAGCCAGTGTGGTTCTGAACCTCAGCTCTCCCATTTCCTCTCCCCACATCCTGTCTATCAAGAAAAGGACGCTAACCTAGGACCCAGGAAGAGAAAAGGCAGTGTGGCCTTCTAAGTAACAGTAGTAGACCGAGAAACAAACGATGGACCTTCTGTGCCTGGGTTTTCCCCAGCAGTGAAATACTGGCCTTAAGTAGATGTTAGTGTAAACCTGAAGTCCTGGATAAGTTCAGATCCCACTCACACAGTGGCCTTGGAAAGTCATTTCCCTCTCTGGATTTGCTGCTTCCTTTATAAAATAAAGATGTTTATATTAGCTCATTTCACCCATTCTGCCTCTGATAGTGTAAGGCTGTGTGTGATTTCAGGAAGGTAGGAACTAGAGGAGAACAAATATGAAGGCTTTATAGAGCTAAGCCTTCAGTCCTAAGGCTATTACAGGCATTGGAGGAGTGACTCCCCAAAGCTTGGGTAGCCTTGGTTGATGCTTCCCCTTTCTTTGCAAAATGCCCTGAAGGGCTTGGTCTAGCAGTGGTAGGGGTGGGGCTGTAAAGGGATGAGGAAGTGTTTTAAGCAGCTGGTTCTTCTTCCCCTTCCCCTACCCCCCCCCTGGGCAGCCAGGTGGATGACTCAGCTAGAGAAAAGAGTAGCTACCTGAAGAGTTTTCCAGTTTCTTTTGCCCTTCCCCCACCTCCAGTTCCCAGAAATAGAATCCAGATTATTCCATAATTCAACACCCTCCCTCCCACTACCTCAACACCCACACACATACTTCTCCATCCTTTGTCCTTACACCTTCTGGCCCCTTTATGAAAGATACAGCTTCTTCCTGAGACTAATCCCCTCCCCTAACCCAAACTTATCTTTTAACCATTTAGGTGCATCCCTTGGAGCAAACAATTTACATTAGCCCCCACCCCTTATCCAAGGTTTTGCTTTCCTTGGTTTCAGCTGTCCAGTCAACCGTGGTCTGGAGCAGATGATCCCAATCGTAGCCTAATGCTTTATCATAATGCCTACATCATTCACCTCACTTCATACTGTCACACAGGAATTTTAATCATCTCACATCATTACAAAAAGAAGGACCAGTACAGTAATTTTGAGAGAGATACCACATTACAAACTTTTTACTAGAGTATAATTTCTATTTTATTATTGTTGTTAATCTCTTATTGTGCCTAATTTATAAAATTAAACTTTATCACAGGTATATATGTATAGGAAAATAGAGTATATAATAGGTTTCAGGTATCTGGGGAGTCTTGGAACGTATCCCCCTTATGAACTCCTTGTATTCCTAAAAATTTTAAAGCAGCCCAGACTTATCTGGTGGGAATGAGAAGGGCATTTTTGGCTGTCTGAGGCTCTTCCAGTCATTGAGTGAGAACTTCAAGGTTCTCCCATTGCCCTAACTGAATCAGTCATGGGATATTCACTAAAGTGTAGAGCTTGGCCTTTCTCTCAGCAGGGCGTGGCCCCATACCTAAAAAGTATTCCTTGTTGAGGGTTAAGGTGAAGCTACCTTACAGATAGTTGCATTTAGAGATACAGAACGGGAACACTGGTAACAAGATGTGAGGGGAAAACACCATGAGTGAATACCAGAGAAGACAGGAGTTATGTCCTAACTTAAACTACAACTGACTCTTGAACAATGCAGGAGTTAGCTAAGGGCACTGATCCCCTACACAGTTGCAAATCCATGTATAACTTTTGATTCTCCCAAACTAAACAACTGACAGCCTTCTTCTAACTAGATACCTTACCCATAACATGAAGTTGGCTAACACATATTTTGTAAGTGTATTTTAATACTGTATTCTTAAAACGAAGAGAAAATGTTTTTTCAAATTGTCCCAATCTCCATAAAAAAATTCCAATATATTTATTGAAAAAAGCCCATGTATAAGTGGACCCCACACAGTTCAAACTCATGTTGTTCAAGAGTCAACTGTACTTACTAACATAGCAGAATTTATGAGCTTTAGTTTCCTCATTTCTAAAGTAGTAATTGATAGTTCTTCCTGCCCAGCGTCCTTCACAAATTAACCAGCTTCAAATAATCTAACCAGAATGAAGACTAGCATAAGTGCTACATCAAGTAAGCTATTGCTATTGCTCAAGTTTTAGAAAATATGAGAGGCAGCTGCCAATCAAGATAAAAGGATGTGTCAGGGTAGGGAAGAGGGGACAGAGGTTAGACTTCTCACCCAGGAGAGAGCCCTTTGTTAAGCAGTACTAGTCCTTAGCTTCCAAATAAGCAGCTCTGGGTCACATTGCCTTACCCGTTGGCTGGTGAGTTCACAGACTCCAAAGGGGCCATGTTGGGGTTCCTGGACGTACTTAGCCCCACTCCCTTGTACTAAGAAACAAAGTGCTCACTAGAGGCAACTTCATGTGGCCCTGGGCAGGTTATGGCCCAGGACCCACAGCCACCTTTCCCCATGAGCGCCAGACCAGCAGCTGGCCTATCCAGCCTCTCTAGTCCTTGCTGGGACTGCTCATTGTCTACCAAGTATATTTTCTCCTCTTTTCTAAGATTCTATGCTAGGAAGAGGCCACAACCTAAGATGGGACCGAGGCCGACATCTACCTGTAGGCCAAGTTGTGATGGGAAGTGCTCTAAGCTTGGCTCTACTACTGATGAGCAATGTGACTCTGGGGAAGTTACATCCCCATTCTAAACTTCAGTTTCCCATAAGCAATAAAGGGAGAGGAGGGAGAGAGGAATAACACTGTTCTGCCCACATCACAGGGTGTTGTAAACACTTGAAGGGACTGATGGGTCATTTTACTTTTGTACAAGATTGAGGAAATGCTAAAGCTTTTAGTATAGGGTTATACCAATAACCCTATACTAAACTAAATGTAAATCCCCTCCCAACCAGTTACCTATTATGGGAGAAAAGGCTACTGTGGTAGCACACATCTCCACTACTTCAGCTGTGTGAACTGTTCTGCTCTCAATGGACCAAGTTACATCTAATCACCCCCTGAGTTCGTTACATTATCACTTTCACTTTTTCATATTTTTCTTAATCTCACAAGTAAGAGACAGACAGCACAGATCAACAGCAGCCTGCAGTGTAATTTGCGGTGGTCCTGGTAAAGGATCACCCAAGAATTTCGCCACCTGCTACCACATATAGAAATTTAGACTTCTTAGATCACCCTTGACTATCAACCCTCTGCAACTCAGAATGTATTTCTAGACCCCCTGGCTGGCAGAGTCCCACAGAAGGATGAGCCCCACAGAAAGCTGCCAGATTACAGAGTCTACTGTTCTTTCTAGGCAAGTCCTGCCTCCTTTGGCAGGGGCTTGGTAGTCAACAGTGATCTTTATCTTGCTTCCTATTTATAAACTAGTTTGCATCCTTTTATCCTAACATGCTCTGCAGTCTTGGGGATAATGCACTGAGAGGCAGCAACAGAGGAAGCATGAGCTCTCCTAGTATCAGAGATAGATACTGCTAAAATAAATTTCAGTTAGCATTCATGAGAACTATAGGGTGACCCTAGAGGACATACTGCAGACTTGCTAGAAATCAGGAACTCTCCAAAGGCTAGCTTGAGACGGAGGTGCTTTGAACACCTCTATTACACTTAAGGCTGCCCCACTTCTGATCACGAGCTTCTTGAAAGCAGGAATGCTGCCAGGGTTTGCTGCCTGAAGGTTGCCAAACTGCTGACACCTGTGCCAAAATACACTTCTACTTCTGATCCTAAGCTTCTTAGTCAACAAAACGAATTCAAAAGAATGATATGACAAAAAACACACAGGCCAAGGAGTCCCAAGGCATGGATTCAAGTCTTGGCACTGCCATTTATGAGCTATGTAACCTTAGCCAAATCACTTAATCTCTCTGGGCCTTCATCCTATAAAATGCAAACTATCAACAACCTTGCAGAATCTTGTAAAAACTGAGTAATAGATGTGAAAACTTACTATGAATATTTTGAGTTAATCCCTTTCTGGTGCTATACCTATTAAAAGCAAAATGTTCCTATCCCTCCAAAAACATGTTTCTTTAGAAAAAGAATTCTGCCTACATAGGAAAGCACTCCACAGTATGTTTAATAAGTAAATCTTGTATTATCGTAACATTTTACAGCTCCAGGACCCTGAAGGCACATAAACTCAACTCAAGTCTGCTTCTGGTATTTAAATGAAGTCCTATGTCCTTGCTTGTCCTAAGAAATCTCTCTTGCCTTGCAGATTACATGAAAGAATCCGTGTGCAGTTCTAGCACTTGTTCTTTGAATAGCAGTGAAAACCCTTATGCTACAATTAAGGACCCACCCATCCTCACCTGCAAGCTTCCAGAAAGCAGCTATGTAGAAATGAAGTCGCCTATGCACAGGGGCTCTCCGTACATAGATGTGCCATCCTTGTCGACATCTAATAAAAATATATATGAAGTTGGTAGGTGTTTCAAATAAGTACGTAGTGAAATCAGGGCAATAGTACAGCATCTGCAGTTAAAAAAAAAAAAAAGCCCTCTCCACTCACCCTATCTTGAAAACACAACCTTCTTTTGTTGCTTTCTAAGGAATCCAAGGTGACATGTCTTTCCCAGGGCTTGCCCTCCTCTCTCATGCAGGAAATCAAATTCTTATGCCAATTCTGCTTTAAAAAACACCAGAACTAGTATGAAGCAGAAACACAGGGTGGGAAATGGGGAGTGGAGAGACACACACATACACTTCAACTGATCAGTAATACAAATCATAGTTCAAAAAAGTAAACAATAAGGACAGACATTTCAAGTTTCTAAATCATCACCTTCTCTCTCCCAGTTTAATTTATGTCCCTGGGCTCAATGATAAGATCCCTACCTCTAGGATATTTTAAATCTCTTGGTTTTGACCAGAGCTTGGGATTGTGACAGCACACCCACTTAGGTTTTCCCTTTTCAAGCCTCAATCCAAATCCTCATATGTATCACAGATTTATAAATCCCTGGCTTCTCTCCCCACTGAGTTAAATAGAATCCCCCACCCCCACAACAAGGCAACCAAAGCTAATCTGTTCTCTGAACTCATTTTTCACTATATTCCCTAGAGCCCACAGTCAGTGTGGTCCAAGAAGGCCGTGGTCCTAACGCCAGCTATATCCAGAATCCATACGATCTACCTAGGACCAGCCATATTCCTGGTCACTATGACCTCCTCCCAATAAGACAGAGCCCTGCCAATGGGCCCTCCCAGGACAAGCAGTCTTAAGAGGGATAAGCTACTCTCTTGCCGTGTGTGCTCTGCTGAATATTCTGACTCTCTGAAAGAAGACAATCCCCTGACTTGAAATGATACAGACTGACTCCAGCTGCATGTTAGTTACTGCTTTCACCTGGAACTAAAGAAGAGCTTCCAAGTGGGACTGGGGTAATTGCTCAAAAGGTCTGTTCACAAAGGCAAATCCTATCACCCATCCACCCCAAGCCCAAATGCCCTGGATTATATGATCTTTTAAAACATTTAAGGTACAGCTACTCATCAACATTAGCTAAATATATATATTTATATATATAATTATCTGAAACATGATGCTTAAAAAATATGTAGAACAGGTTTGAGGAGAAAAGGGGACTGGGGAGGGGAGAGGATTACTTTAAAGCACCTGAAATGTATATGTACTTTTGGTTGCTGTTACCATCAACATCTGTTTTTTATCACCTAAGATAATTAGTATATAGACACAAACTGTACTAATTTCAATCCTGAAGTACCTGTACATATAAGTCTGGTCCATCAAATTACAGCAGCCAAGATCACAGAGTTTAGTATATAGTCTAATGCTGACATTTTCAATTTTTTAAAAATGAGACTTCAATAAATACAAATTAACTTTCTCTCTTCTGCCCCTGGTGGTAGTAGGAGAAAAAAAAAGTTTCAAAGGTAGAGCTGTCTCTTTCAGACTATGACAATGATTTCTAGGCCAGATTTACCAAATCTTGCCAATTCAAAGTTCAAGAACACTGCAAGTCAGTCCTGGCCTTGTCATATCTCCTTAGTCCATTCACTCCTGAGTTATTCCATGTGAAACAGAACTCTGAGATGATGCTTTAAGCAAGCACAGACCGGTAAGAATTAAGTATCCTAAAAATGGCTACTTAGCCTCCCAAAATTATCTGGTTGGCATTCCTTGATTCAGAAGAAGCACTTCTCTATAAATATTGAGCTTGACATAGTATGGAACCTTAAAGTATGGAGGAAATTAGACAAAAGTGGATACTGCAAAAGTTTAAACTGCTTGAAGTACATTATGCTTTTTGATGGAACTAAAGGAAATGATGGAAGAATATACTGTAATCAGTTGTAACAATGTAAGAACTTTATATAAACAGCATATAAGGATATAAGGTACTCCTATCTTCTACATTAAAATGACCACCAAGATGGCCAAAAATGTATTACAATGAGCTAAAGCTCCAGAACCCAGTATTCAGATCTATTTATACCTTCCACTACTAATGAACACAGGTAAACTGGGAGACAATTCTCAAACCCTAAAAAGATGACCTCCTCACAAGAATTAAAGACTAAAAGGGCAAACTGAGGAAACTAATGGCCATCCCTATTCCACTCCATTCTCTGGTTAAGTCTAGCCAGTAAAAAATGCTTTCAGAAAGGTACACAGAAGAGGAACTAAGTGACGGCAAAGCTGAAATAGCTGCCAGGAAGCACGGGAGTTCTGGAGCTCTTGATACAGATTGGATATCTGCCATAGAACCCATGGGCAATAAGCAGCAAAATCAAGAAAATAAACAAGTAAATGCCCCCTCCCCAATTTCACTCAAGGCATAAGCAAGTTTTATTGTTACAGGGAAATATACTTACATGAATGCTGCATGTGTGCATGGGAGCAAGTGATCAGCAATAGCAAATCTTTCCAAAAAAGCCTTATTAAAATATACTAGAAAATTACGTTGTAGATCCAAGTATGTATTTCTCATTCATATGTAGAAACAAATATAGATAAGAGACTTACCTCGGTATTTCAGGGCAGCAAATGCTCAATTATCTTTGTGAAGCCAGGATCAAGAAGCATGGTGAAGTAGGATCAGCAAGGTGAAACTTCAGCTCAGTCCCAGGTTTATCTTCTCCCCTTGCCCTCCATGTGTTATAACTGCTGCCTGACAAACTGCAAACAAGCAGCATCATTCAAGTTTCACCTCTTCTTTGCCAACTACCATCTGGGAAAAAGTCAGCAAGAAGTGGCATGGTCGAGTTGCTAAAGCACTGGGTCAAGAGATTTGAGTGTTATTTGCCCTCTCTGGGCTCCTTTTTTCCCCATTTATTAAAAAAAGGGGGATAATCAGGTAAGGGGGAGTTAAAAACCCCTCAGGTCACATTCTATGATTTTTAAGGAAATGTAATACAACTAAAATCAGGTGATAGGGAAAAGGGAAAGGCAGAGGGTGTGATTAATCTATGGTGACAACAGCTGCCTTCACATATCTAAGCATTACTGGTAAAAGATTTCAACCTTACAGAGCAACTGTTAGGAACTTCTGCCTAGTACTGTCACAAATAGGTTCACGGTCAACCTAAACATGTGCACTGTGCATTTTATTGGCAACTTGGAAAGAGCTGTTCTATTATTTTACAGAAATTAAGTTTTCATTCAAAGTGTTATGCATACAATTCATATGAATAAAGAAAATACTATTATTGTACAATAGCATAAGACTGTGAAATGGCAATACTTTTTTAAACAACCCAGATTTGTAATATATTTGTTCACTGTGTAGAGGGATCATACCTTGTACAAAATAAAATGAATTTCTTAAACTAATTTAACAAGAATGCCTACTGCTGTGTTGTAAACTGAAAATGTATCTATAATCTACCCCTCAGGTTTAAGGGTATAAATAACCTACATTTTGTGTGGTTACTACAGCCAGCCAGAAAAGTGAAAATTATCCCAATTAGATGCTTAAAAATAAAGTGAAAAAGTCTAACACATTTATAACAGAGTCTCTTCCTTTAAAGTAATGAATGGGAACAACATAATCTTATTCTTGTCCAAAAACTTTTGAAAAATGTCATATACATCTGTATATACAAAAAGAGAATTTCCTGCTTTCACTAAGATCTGGACTCAAAGACAACTGTTTGAGCTCTGCTCAGCTCCAGAGGCACAAAGGTACTTCTATGGAATGGAATAAAGGCAAGTGTAAGGGACACCTAATTTGCATAAGTACAATGAATAGCTTTCCACTAGAAGTTATTAACCCAGTACAGTATTCTAGGTACATCTCTTTTATGACCTTTTAAAACATAACCCTGTGGCTTAATTGGTAAAGCAGCAGCAAGATTAAATTATAATAAAATATAGATGCTAAAGAATAGCTTACTGAATGCACTCAATGATAGAAGTTTAAAATTGCTCCTTCATACTTTCAACGGTTTTGTAAACAATCCTATTTCCAGCAAACTAAAAACCTAACTTGTCAGTTCACAAACTTATATGATACTCAAGTTATTCACATTTAATAAAATGTTTAACCAAGAATAATTTGCTAGTTAAGAGATTAAGACTCATTCAGAAATTATCTTACTAACAGAATTCTCAAGGGGTGGAACTTGACATCTCAGTAAAAGACAAGACTATCAAAAGTTATAAAGCTAAAAAAAGGTATTTACTGAGAATAATAGTGTTAAGATTATGATTTGTGAAGTTCTGAATAATACCTAACACCATAAATGATAACCAAAGGCTGCAGGCTGTGCACTCAATACAGAAGATTCAAGAATGATACATTCTATGAGCCATTTATCTAACCAGAGGAAAGACAAAAGAGTCCCATTTACTCAGTATGTGGCAAAAGGAGATGGAGACTCTTAGAAGGGAATGGGTGGATACATAAGGATTCATTATACTATTATATTTCTGTATAATTAGTATACAGTATTTATATAATTTTTAATGAAAAAATTTCACTGCCTGAATGGTAATTCTGATTATAACTCCACAAACCAAACTAGAATGAACTCTAGGATTAGCCCCTTTAAGCTGGTACTTTCTTATTGTTCTGACATGAGGTTATAGGGGGGATAGACACTGGGAATGTAAATATGAACATGGGACATTCCCTGCCCTTGTGGATCTTACAATGCAGCAATTACAAAAGGGCAGGGATAAATGGAAGGCCCTAGACATTAGTGGGGTGCTGATTATACATTTTCTTCCCTGACTTGCAAAACTAGAAAGACAGCAGAGATCCAATCGAAACCCAAAGAAGGTAGAAGCTCTGTTCTGTAGGTACAGTTGTCAGATTCCCTCCTCATTCTAGCTCCTGCCTCCCCAAAGCCGTTGTCTAACCCACAGGTGACCCCCCAGAGCCTTGGGTTAAAAGAAAGCATCGGGACCTGAGATCTTGCAAAGCACTGTTACTTGGGTATCCACTTAAATGTAAACCAAAACCAGTACCTGAGGATCCTAACATCCTCCATAGTTGGTTTCACATCAAAGAGAGCCTACAGAAATAGTGTTGCTTCTTGGGCTTCCCAGAATAAGCTATGACCTTATTTTAAAATACTCTTAGGGCCATATGATTAAATAAATGCTTTGGCATAGAGTCTAGCACAATGGTCAGCAACTTCTTATAGGTAAGACAAGGAACCATACCACTTGCCTAGAGATCTAAAAAATGGTATGCTGAGAGACTGGAGGTGGTTGGTAGGGAAATGGCTGCCAAAAGCAGTATACTTACTCAATGGGATGTGGATAACAGGCTCTGAGATTTTGTGGTCTGGGGCAGGGTTAAGTCTACTGACCCAAACATAGGAAAGTAATCCTGTTGTTTCACTACCAAGTCCTAGTACTGGCAACAGAGTGGTTAACAGCCAATATACATGACATCTGTGCCAGGACCTATCAGTTCCATGCTTAATAATATTAAATAATTGAATTCAAATGTTTAGACTACTAATTATTATTATACTAACAGCCACACAATACTATTTATATCATGTGTATAAACATAACCTATGCACTTGGATTTAATCATCGGTTCTACTGAATAGCTCTATCCAATAGATTGGATTGCTGTACCTTTTCATAGATTCCTATGAGGTAGCAATAAAAAATTAAACACAAAGTTTTAAAAAGTTCTCTCCCTCAGATTAAATGCATTTTAAAGTACATATTAAAAGCCAGCTGAAACTTTAATAGTAAAAGCCGAAAAACAAGCAGTTGCTCAATTTAGTTTACAGAGCAGCCCATCAAGTGCTCCTCCCCACTTAACACATATGCTCTGATGCATACTGTTGAAATTGACAGTCATTTTGCAAATGGTCTGAAAGCTTTCATCTTATTTAATGGCGTTAACATGGAAATAAAGGTGACATTTTAATAAAGTTACTAAGACCAAAAACATTAGCAAAGTGTACATCTGGTTTTTACTCATCCATTACATTTAAATTTGAGTTAGAATGTGTAATGATTAGGTTCTATTACCTGAAGAGAGAGTTCATAGAATTACTGAATTAGAGCTAGGTTGTGAACCCCAGAAATTATCTAATACAGTCCCCTCATTAAATGGAAGAAGGTAAGGCTGAGACAAAATGACCAGAAGAGCTATGACTAGAATTCAAGTCTTTGTCAACTAGTCTAGTGCTCTGATATATCTGCCACTGTCAGTCTTTCAACTCAGAGTTTAGCACTCTTCCTAATACATGCCAAGTATCAACATCCTTTCAAATATTATCTCTCTGTCCTCCAAGTCAATTTTCAGGGAAATTAATACTTCAACTAAAATGATCTCTCAGCCTAATGGTCTCCCCCTTTATGTACCTTGTAATGATATTAGCACTCTATTACTTCATTGTTAACATCAGCCTCCTAAATTTGGGGAAACACCAATTAAAACATTGGAATGACAACTCCAGTTTATTTGGCATTTGTAGAGGTGAGTGGGAAAGGTGACCTATCAAATTTCAGAAAGGGTATGGCACCAGCACCACCCCAACCAGGAGAACAAAAATCAGCCCCCTTCTCTTTCACACTCAATGCTAACCCATTAAATGATGCAGTGGAAAAGGGTCCCTTCATGGTTTGTTTTCTTTTTTCCCCCCACATAGGAAATGAATGTCAGGAAGAGTCCTTATACAAAATACATATTTTGTTTTGATTTTTTTTTTTCAGGCTTAAGATGTTTGTGAGATACCAAGTAACCAGTCTCCATTTTTCTCTTCTGCCAAAAAGAAAAAAGGCAATTTGAAACCTAGCAGGTTGGAGTTAAGGTCTTAATTACTCACCAGCCTTCCAATTATTATGCTTCTGGTATTGGCTAAAACTGTCTAAAACAAGTAGTGTTTTCTCTTTATAGTAGAAGAGATTATGACAATAGCTCAAACCACTGAGAGCTTTTTATTTTGTAAATACAGTATCACTAAAAATAAAAATTAAGATGTTCATTTTCCCAGTTATGAAATAAATATGACCAGCTCTCATGGGCAATCCAAACTTGGAAGTCTAATTTTTCCGCATAATCTTTCTCAATGTAAAAGACCTCCAGTGTAGTCACTGGCTAGCACCCCTCTTAGAAGTTAAATCAAGTCAAGACAGCTAACTGACTTTTTAAGAATATACAACAGGCTAAATTTCAAAGTTAAAGTAACTTGAAAAGCAGGGTCAAGCAGCAAAATACTTCTAACCTGCCCTGAGCCCTAAATTTTTGTATAATATTTAAAAACTTAATGTTTCTTGAGAGTTTGTCTCCTGAAATACCATCAGAATGAATACACTTTTTGAGAGACATTCAGAGCCATTTTCTACAACTACAGGTTTCTCAAAATTCTCCCAAGATCCATTCTGTGGCAACATTTACTAAACTTAGTAAAATTCAAAGTTACTTTATTCATTTTCATGAATAAGAGAACATATATTTCAAAAATATAAGAGAAATTACCTATACTGTCCTTCCCTTAAGTATTTTTGTAGAAAACTTCCTGCCAATCTTGAGTAAAATAGTGACAGAATCATTTCCTGGGTCTGGTGATACTGCTATGTATCAAAGTACAGAGATTACTTCCCTAATGTTTTGGTAATACTTTTTCCAAGAAAAGAATAACTGAACTGTATGTCTAAAATCAAAGCTGAATTCACACAACAATACCTCTAATTCAATGTTTACTCTGTAATGCAAGGACCTATGCTCTATTTTTCAGAATCAAAATATCCCATGGCTGCATCCAAAGCACTCAAAGGAAAAATGTAATCTGACAACATAAAGAATTGTCCCCCTATTAACTGTTTATTAGAATGTGAATAGATTCCAAAACAATAACTAAAAAAAAAAAAAAAAAAAAAATCAAGTTACAGAGCATGCATAAAATACAAAGTAGCGATTTACAAATAGATAATAGTATCTTCATAACCAATACACTAAAATAATAAAATGGCTACAGAAGAAAACCAAAATGACTGACCAAAGCAATGCCTTCCGTGCACCCCACACGTCATGAGCACCGCAAGCAAAAGACAAGATTAACTATGAAACATAGTTATCTTTGCAAGCCCACACACACATATATTTTTTGGGATATTCCACCATCCTGAATAGTATCACTTCAGTTGACACAACTTTCAGAACACTGCAGAGTTAAGTGCTTAATATTATCCACAACAAAATTAAACTAAATATTAGTGTGCACATTTCTGAATGAGAACCTACTTGCTCCACTGATTTCAATAATGTAGTGGGAAAAAACTATTTCAGGTTTGTATAATGCCTAAATGCACTCTATTTAAACTCAAGGTACTATTTCACCTATGTACTAAAAGAATACATGCCATTAAGTGGTACCACTTGAGCAGAAACTGACCTCTCACTGTATTCTTTAGACACACTAAAACCAAGTACTTAACTGGACTATATTCCAAAACTCAAAAATCAGCATTGTTAAAATAATTATCCATGCCTGGTGGACATGGTGATGAAAACTAGGATTATTTCATTTATTAAAAGGTTTAAGACAAAACTAACACTTCACAATTTGATACTAAGAGCATTAAACCAGTTATTGCCTGAGCAATAAAATGCCACATAATCTACCGCTGGGAAATTAGATAAATTAAATGACTTGGGCTGCCTGATAACTGCAACAGAGGCACCTCAGATGGAATTCCACGTCTACTTCCCAGCCTGCCAGGGCAGCACTGCTTAACACATGGCCCCATTTAACTACAATGCTACTGAAACCATTAACAGTCCTTTGTGTTTATTAAGGTAATTCTTGTCCAGAAAAAAAGTGGCTCCCTTTCTAATCAACTTGGATGCTTACAAAAATTAAAAGACAAAATTTACTAAACTATGTCACCTTATTAAGGCATTTTAGAAAAGGACTTCCAGAATAATGGAAAATTTTCAAGCTCTCAAAATCTTATGTCTATACAGCAATTCTTAGATTTGTGGAAATACACACTGCACTGAAAAAAGAGTGTATGAATTCTAAGCTGTTCATTCTAAGTTGCTCTGTTGCAAAATGATAGCTTATTTCCAAAGTCTTCTTAGTTTGATTTGATCAAGACCAATAAAATCTGAGCTTCAAGTGATCAAGTTCTATTATGTCCTA
Organism: Manis pentadactyla; assembly: GCF_030020395.1. Classification (NCBI taxonomy): domain Eukaryota; kingdom Metazoa; phylum Chordata; class Mammalia; order Pholidota; family Manidae; genus Manis; species Manis pentadactyla. The sequence continues at coordinate 114,065,201 of NC_080029.1, read as the reverse complement.
CAATGACAGGCTTCCATGATGAAAAGTAAACAATAATTGAGGAATCCAAACATTCAGTTTATTCAACTAAGGCTAGTGAAGCCATAGCATGAAAAAAAGCTGCAGTCATTCAGAACAAGTGGATGATTTTATAAAGCTAAAATCAAAAGACTTAAGACATGGAAAAATTCATAAGTATGAGGAAGTAACAAAACACAAAAGTGACCACAAGAATTACAAATATATTTAAATCTCAGACCTGGGAAATGGACTATACACAGCCTTCTAGGGGAGAAGAGAAACGCTTTATATGTTCTGACAGCACTGCACCTTTGGCTTGTTTTCAGTGGTTGGTGGAACATGAATAGGAACCACATTGTTGCTCGGAGACATGTCATTTTCACGTCTGTCTGACATTTGCTTCTGGGAAACAATACGGTATATCTCTGAGTGGAAAAGAAGAAACAGCAATACTCAGTGTGAATAGAACCACCAATAGTTGATGTAAAAGATACACAGACATAGAAGATAAATTTGCAAGGAAGACTGTCAATAAACTCAGCATAGAATACAAAAACTTGAAGTTTTTTCCAACAGCCACTGATTAGAGTCTACCTCCTATTTTTAACAATTTCCTGTAGGGTAAGAGGAGAAACAAAGATTTTTCATTTCAGAGGGAAGATCCACCAGTAGTAAATATTGGTTTAATGAGATACATAATTTATGGGCTTAGATCTAAATTAAACCACGAAAGTATTTTCAGTCTACCACTACTAAAAAAATCTACACACACAGTTACTGTAACACAGAAAAATAAAAGTAAATTTGCACTACTAGACACCTTAGGTATTTTTCTTGGCTGTGTAGGGACCAGCGAAACTTCACAACATGCCAAAATCTCAAAAGATCTTGAAAAAGGAGGGAAAGATAATGTTTATCAGTGCCTCCTAAAGTTAAACTGCAACTAAATAATTATTCAACTTAAGATTTTATATGACACTTATCAAAACTAATTGTTTAGTGCCTACCTCTTTCACTGAACATTTAAAACTCTGTAAGGACCAACAAAGTTATGTCTACATTATTCCCTGCTGTATCTCCAACATAGAGCATATAGTAGGAATATGATAAGTAACTAACTACACGAATAAATGTTATTACACTCCTCTACAGCAAGTATATTTATTTAACACATTTTATTTGGTCTTAATTACACTGACTCAAAGCAGTTCCCTGTGACTAGGTTATAAACTCCTCACAAACAGAATGTATCTTAGTCATTCTTATTCTTTGCTCTCCCAGCACTCCCTCCAAATAAAATAGCCTCAAAAGGTAAGGGAATTCTTAAATTGGGATAATTTGACATGCATTATGATGGACTATAAAGGACACAATGTTTTCCTATGAAAGACACCTGTGTATTCCTGCCAAAAATGTTTAAAATGAATTTATCATGAGGAAACAATTAGATAAATCCAGACTGAGGGGCATTCTACAAGTCAACTGGCCAAGACTCTTCAAAAAGTTATTGTCATAAAATATATTTAAAAGATAGGGATAAATGTTCTAGATCCATTTTTATTAAATAAGTAAAATTTCAAATTCAATTCCTCAGTCCACTAGCCATATTTCAAGTACTCAATTAACATCCTGTGGCCAGTGGCTTCTCTATTTGATACCTCAGATATAAAACAATCCATCAATACAATGTATGATCCCTGACCAGATCCTACATTTAAACTGTAAAAACTAAATCTATACAGGATGTCAGTACACTTAGAGAAATGTGAATGTGAGCTGCACGTTAGATAATACTGTATAAACATAAATTTCCTAGATATGAAATTATATGGTATTGAGACTATATAGGAGAATGCCTTGTTCTAAGAAAAAATGCTCACATATTTAGTAGTAAAGTCCCACAATGTCTTCAATTTATTTTCTAAAGATTGAGCAAAAGGAGAAAAAGTATATTATACACATGTATAAATAAACCAAATGTGGTAAATTGATGATTCTAGATTAAAGGTATATTGGTGTTCATTGTATTATTTCTGTAATACTTGAAAAATTATAAAACAAAGTTATGGGGTAAAAAAGAAAAAGAGTATTTTCAAAATGGCCCAAACATATCAACCAACTGGAATGTGTGAACATCATGTGGATTCTAATTTGGGCTGTGGAAAAAAGATTTGAGACAGGAAATTTTAATATTGCTTGGGTAATAGATGATAATAAGGAATTATTGCCAATTTTTAAGTGGTTTTGTTGTTACGGGTTTAAGTCCTAGTCTTTTAGATATACATCATGAAATGTTTACAAGTGAAATGATGCAATACCTGGGATTTGTTTCAAAGTAATGGGAGAGGGAACGGGAGGGAAGACTGGTTGACAGATGGCTCCTGGGAGTTCATGATACTATCTTACTTTTGGTATGTTAGAAATTTTCCCTACCAAAAAGCTAGAGAAGAAATGTATTAATTTAATACATTCTGTCTAAATTAAGGACTAATTTCCTTAAGCCAAACAACAGAAACTTAGTCAACTGATAATGTAAACTAACAAAAACGCTGTCAGATAGTATACCTTTTCTTATGCTTTTTTTTGTGGAGGGATGCTAAAATTTATGTGTGAGAAGGTTGACTGTGGTTGCAAGGTGAAGCAGCACAAAGGGAAAAGTTAGATTATAATAGAGAGGCTACTGACTAGAATTTTTTAAAAATTAAAAGGATATGGAGTTTTCATTTAGAGTCTTTTCCTTGAAAAGGGCTGGGACTGGAGTGTGTCAAGGGTAAAGGAGAAGACAGTCATTCAGTCAGGCTAGTAGTTAACGAACAAAGATCATCAGCTTACTGTAAAACTACACCACTCATTCTTTATTCTTTGTTTCTAATTCCAAATTAGATGACTCATCTTTTTCAAATGCAAATGAGTAAATATGACCCTCTACAAATTTTAACTTTTTTTTACAGGTTCTTTTGAGGATTAAGTTAAGGGAACCAAAACAAAAAATATTTTGGAGGTTCCTACATGATAAGCAAATACTGGAAGAAAGGAAAGGGAAAAGGCAGAGTTCTCAGAGAACACAGAAAGTTAAATGATTAAAGAGATCTCATTACAAAGCAAGACATTTGAGCAGTGTTGTGTAAGTGTCTACAAGTACTGCACACTGTTTTATGGAAATGGATTACTGCTACATTTGCTCCAGTCACCAAAAAGATGTCTGCTGATGAAAATGCCAATAAGCAATAAAGAAAAGAAAGTGTTGGTCAGAAAACTGGGAGTAATTTTCTTTCAGGCAGAATGGGCACTAAGAGGCTACACAAGTAATTTATTTTATGTCTCTTGTGGCTGACTGTATCGCTTTAAAAAACTGTGGTAAGAAAACTGGAAGCAGGTACCTTTTAGCTGGCATCTGATTAGAGGTTATTAAGGTAGAGAGCAGGGGACTGGACTAGCAACTTGCTAAACCAGATGCAAATATTTTCCTTTTTCAAGGGCATGTTCTCCTTTATAAGCAAATGTATGTGATACACTAATTGCTGTGCAGTCCCTTGTCAAGATGTCCAAAGGATAGGTAAGGTTAGAAAGAAAAGAATTCTGTTCTATCATTCCTGTATCAGGGTCTCTTATAGGAGACCTAAGTATAAAGTAAAATATTAATATAAGATAGCTTTAAATATAACTGACTGAAGAAATAAAAAAGACATATGCCTATTTCTACTCTAATGGAAATATGGATCAAGTTCAAAGTAAAGTGTAAGGTAATGCAACTGTTCCAAACTGTGGAACAAAAAGGACTGAAATCAGTCCCTCCAAAAATTGTGAAAAAAGCAGACGTGTGAGTTACTCCACTACAGCCTAGATCAAAATTTGTTAGGTCTTTTTCAAACCCACTGCTCCCCATGTAAGTTTCTCAAAGGTCAAAAACACTCTGATTTGACATACTGACACATATTTAAAAGATTGCCACATGCCAAGAACAAAGCTACTACACCAAATTAAAAGATTCTCTGTAATGAAATTAATGACTGAAAACTCTAGGCCCACTTTTAAGAGTCAATATGCTAAGTGAATTAAAATTCTTTTAACCACAGAATTAAGAATTTAGTCTTCATACTAAAAAGATAGCTTGGACCTATTAATTACACAGAAACCTGGCACATACCACCTTAACCAAATGATCAAAGTTAACACCACCAGTAATAAATAAGACAAACTAGTATCATGAGCCTTCTGATATGATGCACTAAGAACACTTGTGTGGTGTTCCTGCTAAAAGTGCATAACCTGAACTTAATCATGAAGAAACATCAGACAAACCCAAACTGAGGGACCACTACAAAATAACTGACCTATAACCTTCCAAAAAATGTAAATAAACAAAAGTCTGAGGAACTGTTTCAGATTAGAAGTGACTAAAGAGCTATGACAGCTGAATGCAATGTGTGCTGATCCCAGACTTTCTTTTACTAATATAACGTAATTGAACAATTGGCAAAATCTGAATAAGGTCTACAGCTAACACTGATGTGGACTTACTATCTAAAGCTCTGATTTTGATAACTGTACTATGGTAACACAAGAGATTACTTCCTTGTTTTAGGAAATACACACTGAAAAAAAAGTACTTAGATATAAAAAGCAACATGTCTCACTCCAAAAGGTGCAGAAAAAAATAGTATGTACATATTTAGATGGAGGAAGAAAAAAGAATAAAACAGAGGTGGTAGAATATCAATATCTGGGGAATATCTGGGTAAAGGTATTTGCAAATTCTTTGTACTATTATTGCAACCTTTTAAGTCTGAAATTGTCAAAAATTCAAAGTTAAAAGAAAAAATAATAGTATGTAAAGCATGGATTGAAAACATCCCTTAATAAACTTGAGGATGAAAGACAACAAAACTACACTGAAATGCCAGAGGATGCACAATCTACCAGGCTCACTCATGCACCAGCTAACCATCTCTAAAAAAATACCATTAGCAAAACTATGTCATGGAGTTACTGTCAAATTCATGGATGTCAAAATACCATGGGTCTATTCTAACACAAGCAACACAATTTTGGAGTAATGTAACTTTAGAGCAATAATGCAGATAAATTTTCCAATAAATAACTTTGCATCTAAGAATTTATAAGTTTTTTTTCTTCCAGCATCATCAAAACACAATGTAAATGATCCCTAATACTGTAAATATTTAAGATACAATTAAACCTAATCAGATTACTGTTGTCTTTCCTGTTTTTCCTATGCATTAATACTCCCACTTGTATAAAGAAGAAAAGCTTAGAACAACCTAACACTTGCAAAACAACACAGATGTCTGCTGCCATATGCAGTGATCTCTAATCCCGCAGATCAACACTGAGATTTATGCAAGAAGCTGAGGAAATAATGAATATAAGAGGAAAAGTGGTAGTAAGTGAAGCTAAAATCTTGTTTGCATTCAAGCAACATTAATTAAGCAAAACAAGTTTAATCTAGAGTGAATTTTTAGAGAACAGCCAGATGTTCTTCATCTTTAGACACTAAAAAGCTCAATTTTAAGTATATACTACTACTTATTGATTAGTTCACTGAGTGGATCATAAATTCAATGTTACAGAAAGATACATAGAATAATTCACTGCAGATGTCAGAAATATCAGAATTTATCCTCAATATCAGAATAATTCACTGCAGATGGAAGAAAAGACTTGGTCTTGTCCTGAATATCAGAATAAATGGACTAGAAGTTGAAATCAGAATAAATGGGTTAGAATTATAGCAGAGGTGATTTGATGGGGCATAAAAAATATCCCAATAACAAGGATGGACTAAAAAGTTTTTTCAAGTGAAGTTTTCAGAAGACACTCACAGAGCTTCAAGATGACTTAACTCACTCATTTTAAGACACTATGAATTTAAGACCTAAGGACTAGGGAGGTTTAATGACTAGTTAAAGAAGCAATGGAAACAAAAGTGGTAAAAGGTAAAAACCTCTAACTCCTGGGTATAAATTCAGTACTCTACATATTGGCTCAGTAGAATTCACACAAAAAGAAAAAAACAAGATTTGCAGGCATATAGCATATTTAATCAAATCTTGTTTGCTTGTAACAATATGTAATGAAACTTGACAGAAGACTCTAAACTACCATGTCCCAAAGACTGTTTACCCAACCTTAGCAGCAGTTCTCTTAGTTACTATTTTTCTGATAACAGAAATCTAATAAGACATGTAAATCATCAATATTTAGTTTACATTTAATGAGGTTTTGTTTCCATGCCTTAACTGCTATTTAACTACTAATATACCAAATATTCACTATGTAACAGAGATAATTAACTATTCTACATATAAGAATTCATGTACTCTTATCTAAAAAAAAAAAAAAACACACTTCCAATTGTAAAATAAATAAGCAACCGGGATGTAATGTATAGCATAAGGAATATAGTCAAAATATTGTAACAACTTGGTATGGTGATAGCTGGTACTTAGAATTATCATGTATATAAATGTTGAATCACTGTGTTGTACACCTGAAACTAATGTAATGTAATACTGTGTGTCAACTACCCTTCAATAAAAAATAATTATCTAAAAAAAAAAAAAGAATTCATGTACTCAGTTTTGGAGTCTAAAGTAGATGTTTCAGTGGCAAACAATTCTTTTTTGTGGTTATAGAGACAAAACATAAGTCATAACATAACAGTTAAGTCAAACCATATCACGGGGTATTTATGAATACAAAAGCCCTTTTTCAAAAAGAAAATAACTCCCCAAAACATATATAAGTTTTACAAAGTAAGGCCTAGGAAGGTTAAGCAACTTGCCTAAGATTACAGAGGTGGTTAAGAGGTGGAGGATACAGGACTAGAACCCAAGGTAGGCTCTTAAATCCTAGGCTTCATTCCCTCCATTTTTACAGTAAAATATGATGACATTTAAATATTAAAATCTGTTCACCTCTAATACAAGTGCATGCAAAGAATAAATTAAAATCTTGTTACATTATAATCGGAAACTCATTTATTAACCATTTCTCCATACAGACTTTTAATAACACCACATAAAACTGTACTATATATTAAGACTACACTCTATATCGTGAGTTCTTAAAAGCAATATACAATTTTAAAGTACGTAAAAATAACTCATCGAAATACTTCTTAGAGGAGTCAGGCCAAACTTACTGATAAACTGGTTATTCTAATAAGTCAGGGTAGATATGAGTCAACCCGAATTTTCTTCTTATTGGTTAGGTTGACCAGATCTGCACATCCATATTTCAAAACAACATGAGCTTTTTTCCTTTCCCCCTATTTATTTAAGCCTTTCTATACATATTCACTGGCTAGTTTTCTCTACAGGCAACACCTACTTCTTCAATATATCACAGGAGAATTTTACTTTTTGTTTTTTCATTTAAATTTTTAAGAATTTATTTTTCCCTAACTGCTTCTTTAACACATCAGAACCAAGAACAGCTTTTCTTTACCGAACTTCAAAGGCATTTATAACTTTCTATAGCTGGGATTTCAATTATTTGTCTTATGAAAGTACATTTAAGCACTACTTGTGGTATGGAATACGAAGTAATAAGAGAAGTGAACAAATTATCTTCAAAGTATTTTTCCCACTATAAACCAGGGTGACCAAGTTCAGCAAGCAAGGGGTGTAAAGGTTTAGTACTCTGAACAGCTCTTGCTATAGCGGCCCTCAAATGATAGTCATTCTCAGATAGGATGATACACAGTTTCCTGAAAAAGTTACTTCCCTCAAACTTCCAATTCCCACTGATACGATCTAAAAAAAATCAAGTCTTACCTGTCAGAATTGTCTGAAAAGCTGCTTCTACATTTGTAGAGTCTAGAGCAGATGTCTCAATGAATGACAAACCATTCTTTTCTGTGGAGAGACAGAAAAACTTCCATCTTGTCAAACTGTAATACAAGGCACATGATACATTCAAGCCTTCAAAAGGAAAATAACATAACTTTCTAAAACCTAAGACCTCCTCAACTTCTTGGGCAGTAAGGGTACCATTCTACTTACAGTTTTAGTAGATTAAAAATAGAAGTGAGAAATTTTTCTTAGCTTCTTAATTAAAATGAATACTACTTACATCTAAATACTACCACTAGTAATGAATGACACTACTCAAAATGTGGTAAAATTATCAAATACCTGATTATTCCTATCCCTTACTGTCCTTCTCCCCATCAAGGCTACACAGCTATGGTATAAATGTAGATGGGTATATGTGATTCACTCAGAATTCTGTAAATGTTAATTATTTGAAATAAAGCTACATGCCTAAAAAACTATTATAGAAAACTTTATTCATAGCATAATCACTAGTGGAAGGTCACAACTTTCACTAGCCAAGAATGCATAATGTTGCCTTCTGGTAGGCTGCCCCTACTGGAAAGAGGCAAGAGAGAAAGATCCTCCATAAGGAAAAAAAATTTTCATTCCTAAGCAGCTACACCTCTGTTGGTCCCTGATGCTTCCTGGGCCACTGATTTCCAGACCCACGTAGAGCAGCCTTGGTAAAAACACAAAGATATAATGAAAAAAAGACAGGAAGCACAGAATAAATGGATAGATTTCACCTATCCCTTCCTGGGAGAGAAAACAGTTGTTTATGGCAACAAAAATTCAAAAATACTACAGTCGTTTTAAGAACTCAAAGTTAAGCCAAAGAGCCACTTTTGCTTCAAAACTTTGGTGGTGAAAGTCATCACAAACTTTCAGAACAGCAATCCTTACTATGCATTCCTGTGTACCTTTCTGAAACTATTGAAACCAATTACACCCATTGGAAGCGTATCAAAAGTGCAAAACGATAACAGCAAGAAATACAGATTCACTGTAATGTCATGGAATTCCTACCACTAACCTGCAAAAGCTTTTGCTTCATCTGTAGGAACTGCCCTGAGGTGACGCAAATCACTCTTATTGCCCACAAGCATGATAACAATGTTACTATCAGCATGATCTCTCAGTTCTTTCAGCCATCGTTCTACATTTTCATATGTGAGATGTTTAGCAATATCATAAACCAATAAGGCACCAACAGCTCCACGATAATATCTGAAAACAGAAACACGTATTTATTAGAACACAAACACAAGATGGAAGGGAACACCACAAGGAACTAAATATATGGATTACATATTTTTAAAAACACACTTATAGATAAATTTCAAAATCCTAATACTGGTATTCTTAAAAGGAAAAAATAAACAGTACCTCTTCGGATACCAAAAATCAGCTAATTCACTTGATGACTGCCTATTTACCAGAACTTAAAAACCATGACACTTACGCTGATGTTATAGCTCGGTATCGCTCTTGCCCTGCTGTGTCCCATATCTGTGCCTTTATTGTTTTCCCATCAACCTGGATGCTTCTTGTTGCAAACTCTACTCCAATGGTGCTCTTGCTTTCAAGATTGAACTCATTTCGCGTAAATCGAGACAGGAGATTACTCTTTCCAACCCCAGAATCTCCGATAAGGACAACTAAAAAGACAAAGATCTTAATGTCAGATGAATGAGGCAAACACATTCAAGAATACCACCAGGCTTTAGAGAAAAAAAAAAAAAAATAGGACATCTGATTTTTAAAAGGGGATGGGGGTGGGGTTGAATAGCCATATTCTTGACCTGTTACCAACTGATAAAAACAATTCATTCTTTTTAACCTGTTCCTACCTGCATAATGACTTCCACACACCATCTGCTTAAGACAGAGTATCCTGTCTTATACATGCAATTTTAATCATAAATCCACTAGGCACTGAAGACAGGCTAACTCATTAATTACCATCAATGCTCTACCAACCTTACTACCACAGAAGGCAACTTGAAAGGTAAATCCTAAACCAAAGGAACAATTTGTGTATTAAAAGGTATCAGGCATGAAAGTAACAAAGGATGATGGTGTTAGGGAGGGCAAAAATGAATAGGTTCTGCTTAGTTTCATCAAAGACTGGGTGTGACCTCAGGACTCACACCTAGGCAAAATGAAACATGTTTAACATATGAAGCATCAGGTTTATAAACTTTGCAACCCAGATTACAGAAACTACAATGACCCTTTAATAGCTGTATTTATCAGACTGGCAGGAAGCTAGAGACCCCTCCAAAAACAGACACTCCACTAAGTTTAATAGGGGCCTAAGATGCTAAATAACAATTCTGATTTACTGAGTTAAAGCCAAAGGAGAGATACACTTTCACCACTTATTTTTTTAAAAAACAAGTTTTGATTAGATGAATTTATTTCCTATCATTATTACAGAAGGCAGTTTACTACTAAATACACAGGGATTCTTTTTTACCCAAGGTGATGTTACACCTAAGAGTTTCATAAACAACGGGGAAATAAGCAGTTATCTTGTTTTAAACATTTTTATCTGAAGGAACAAAATGAGTTCACAGGTTTACAAATTCTCAGCTCGATAACATTTTTTCCTTTGTAAAAATTTCACTGGCATTTCAGAAAATATACTTATTTCTACTGTTGCCTTCTAAGGCTCTTCTTCTTTCTTATTAACTGATTTAACTTAGAAAAGAAAATCAAACATGCAAGAATAAAATCAAGGCATAAGACCATACCTTACTAAAGAGACTGAGATTTGGTGGTGGAGGTAAAAAGGGAGGTACAAACCGTGAGAGCTCACTGCACCCTGGTCAGAGTGCAAAAAGAGGCCATTGCGCATCCCTTCCTTGTTACAAGAACAGATACGAACTGGCCTCTGAACAGTCTTGGAGAGAGTACATTATCAAATGCTTATCTTTCTAGCTTCCTCTGTTAGCTGATTCAGCAAGAAATCATCCAGGTGCCAGTGACTTTATGCAGCACAACTTATAGTTACTTCTAGCTGTATAGTCAATTTAGAGGTATTAGAGGTATTGTGGCAAACATAGAAATTATAGTAAATGATTTAATTTGGATACCAGGGAAGATGTCACAATTCTGGGCAATGAGGTCCAATCCCAGTTTCAGTAACAGTCTACCCTATTAATAGGATACACTCGCTGTTGCTTCTTAGTGCAAGCTGGATGCTCTGTAGAGGAAACCTCCTTTAGGATCACTTCTAGCCCCAAACTAGCACTGCCATATAAAAAAGCCCCACTTGGGGTATGACTAAGGCAGAAAGGGAAAACCAAAAGTTAAAACGTTTCCCCTTCATAGGAACTCAGATATCGAGGTAATTCAGGAGCCAGTCACATAGTTTAAAGCCAAAGAGCAAGACATCTGACAATGCTTTTGCAAAATAAAAAATAAATAAGTCAAGGAACATCTTCTCCCTCCCACAAAAACCCCAGCACTTTCAGGTTTTCCGATTCTTCCCTTTTAACCTGCATTTTAATGATAATGCCCATTATCTCCCCCCATCCTCAAATCTTCATGCCAACATAAAGATAATGATGGCATTTTCCCCCCTCAAAGTGTCCAATTAACATTATAAAAAATAGCACCCTTATCTGAAAATAATTCAAGATTCATGAATGCTTTATACAGTACAATACAGTTATCTGGTCAAGGTTGTTAGAATTAAGACTGGCAAACTGTTTAAATATTAAATCTGAATGACAACAAAAGATACTGGTTCTGCAAGAATAGTGCTGCCAAAAAGATGCCAGGAAACGACACAATGAGGAAAACTGCTCGTATTCAGTTACTAACTGAGAAACCAAACTGAAAGGGTCATTCAGGCTCACTAAAAAATAAATGAGAATTGATTAAATTACCTAAGCAACATAAGAGAACTTACTGGCTATGACTTGAAAAAAACAAACCAAAAAAATGAAAAGTTCACGGATTCGAACTTAATTTGTATTCAAAATAGTTTCCCTCATTAAGATAACGGTATTTAACTGCTTTGTAAAAATGTGACAAACTGTATGATCACATCCTACAGTTCAAGAAAAGACTCTGCAGTGACTTTCCTGTTTTCCATAACTAGTTCCTTAGGTTAAAAGTGCTTCCACTTTAAACATTTTATAACTATATTCATCTATATGTTTATATATATTTATATAGTATAAATACAAACATAAATTAAATGACAGCATCTATATAGTAAACATCTGTAATAGCATTTCTAAAATAACCTGATTTTAACCTCATCTGCTGAATTTTAAGTATCATCTCTCTCAATTTGGTTCATAGCAAATGTTAAAGCTTCCAAATGCCATAAAAACATTATATCTTACTTAGTAAAAATTTCCACCTCTTCAACCACATTTAGTTTTATCCACTCTTTTCCAAACTAATGTACCAGACTAAAATTTAATTCAACAAACCATCACCATAAATCAGACCTAAATGTTATCACCTTAAGAAATAACTGATTTTCATACTGATTTTTGAAAATGAACCTGGAGATGTTTCTATGCTTTCAACTACATTCATAGTTCAACCTCAGTGAAAGTCTTTAAAATAAAATGAATTCAATAAGGCTTCAGCCTAGACAAGTTTTTCCAGATTCAGCAGAATCTCAGTTGCTCAATCAAAAGTTGTGAAAGAAAAATGACCAAGATGCAAGACGGCAAAGTTCCTATGGTCCCTTCCACTTGGTCCCTTCCACTGACAACCAGCTGATGACTTACTACTGACCTTCTGGAATGAGACTGAAACAAAAATGATGTAGACTATTCAGATTTTTTAGAAAATGTGATTTTGATTGGATTGGTGTGTAGCACAGTACTTGTAAATAAGAACTGTGACTGACACTGCAGTTGTATGTGCCATAGGGCTTCAACCACACTGTATGTAAATACTTGTAGAATTAAAGCTTTTAAGATTAAAAAGTCAAGTTTTAAAAAATGAAATTAACTGGGGAGGATGGGTGGGAAGGGAGGGAGAAGGCAGGGAGAAGAAAGGGGGCCTTATGATTATTATGTATAATGTGGGGGGAGGCACGGGGAGGGCTGTGCAACACAGAGAAGACAAGTAGTGACTTTACAGCATCTTACTACACTGATGGACAGTGACTAATGGGGTATGTGGGGGGGACTTGGAGAAGGGGGGGTCTAGTAAACATAATGTTCCTCATGTAATTGTAGATTAATGATGCCAAAATTAAAAAATTAAAAAAAAATGAAATCAATTCCCCTGCACCAAACGTCTCACTGTTGAGCTTAACTAAAGATTAATGTTCAAGAACAAAGACATAATTTAGAATAATTGTCCTGCTCTCATGTTATACTCCCATTTGAACCACTGTACTAATCAAAATATCCCTTCATTTTCAACAGGTTTGAGTTACAAACTAACTTCCAATTCCCTTAATTATTAATTTTGCTAGGTAAGCCTTCTTTCAAGTACAGAACTGCAGCTCATCTCAATGAGTAAGTCTCTGTAGAATGAAACCATTTTAAAATGAAATTGTTGCTTCACTTTAAAATATGATTTAATTGTAAATAAGAAACTGGCTAAATAATCAACAGTGAAGTAAAAAAAAGTGACTCACATCCTGTAAGAGCTTGAAAAAACTGGAAATCCTTCTCAGCAGAATTTTTTAAACACCCTACCTTATGTAGCAAAATGTACAAAATGAAACCATAACCCATGAGAACATAAAACACATTAAAAGTTCCTACTTCTAAGTTTCTTTACTAACACTTTATTCTTCTTCTTTTTATAAAAACTTAAGGGTCAAAAAACTGACAAGAACCACAGTAACTTCTTTCACATTATTACCATTTATTGACTCCTCACACCAGTCTTAATTCTCACAAGAGTCTGGAGGTAGGTATTATTTCTTTTACAGATGAGGGAACTGAGACCCAAAGACGTTGACTTTCCCAAAGTCACAAAGCAAATTTAAGACCTGAATTAGGATTTGAATCCAGGCTTGTTTGATTCCAAAGCCCTATGCTCTCAATCTCTGTTAGTAGGATGGTCTAATCTCAAAGTTAAATTAATTTTTTAAAATCCACAATAATTAATATTCTTAGTGAAAAAAAAAAGGCTTCTATAACCAACATTCAAGTTACAAACCAAACAGGAGAAATACTATTAGTCTATCTTGTTCTAAATTAATTACTTCAAGGGTAGCTAGCAGCCCACTGCCACTATACCTTATTTAAAAAAACAAATCTCCCTTTAACCACCGAACACCAGTCTCTAGGGTCTCACTTAAGCAACTTCACCTGACAAATGCCTTTAGCAAACAGTATGCATTCAGCAAGCTAATCCCAAGTTTCCCTTTGGTGTTTGTAAAATGCATTAAGTATTCTCTTCTCTGTAAATGTCTCTCCACTACGAAGGGTGGGAGTGGATACTGAATGTACCCCCGCCCCCCATATAATATTTTGGCTCAGAGGAGTTAACTGGTGATAAAGGTGTATCATCAGCTAGTATGCCAAGATTTGCAAAGTATTCGTAAAGCAGTGTTTCCTGCTTCGTTTGGTCAATCATTCTTAGTACCCAATAGCAAAGTCAGAAACGGCCACTATGTTAACACTCTTTAAACTCCACCCTCCACTGTAAAGCTTTAATAGCAATGGCTTCTTCTTCCTGGTAATGATCTTTGTTCAGCATACTACTGATGGCTGCCCTCCTAATTCAGGAGCAAAGAGCATCAGAGAGAGCGCGCATTCACTGAACAAAAAAAGCATTTACCATACTCTTTTATCATTGAAAACTGTATCCTTTATCTTTGTTGATTTAAAAAAAAAGCTATTTGGATCCATTCCGGACTAACCAATAAGTAATTCTTTCTATCCACTCTCCTCCCTCCAATGTTTTGTCCAAGGGCACTGCATGTTTCCCTATTTATAATAAATACTTAATTTGACCAAAGAGCACACAACTTCCCCCCAGCCCCCACCTTTTGGAGAAAGGTATGTGGCGCCAACTAGGACTCTTCCCTTCCTGTTCCAAAAAACACCAAAAGGTCGGATCCTCCCAGTGTTGCAGCAGGAAGCAACCAGTCCATAGTGATAAGCAAACTAGTATTTGTGCAGCGCACAACCTTTCCTGCTCAGGAACTGGGCCTTCAGGTCTGGCAAGGATAACAGCCGCCACCCATCCGCAACCCCTTTCTCGTGAGAAGAGTCAAGAGTCCATCCGGGCTGGCTGCCGCTGGGTAGGGAGAGTAGGAGAAAAAAAGCCTAGGTGGGAAGTCACATCAGTCGGCCGGGTCACTGCGACAAGCACGCGCGTGGATGATGGACAATCCTCTTGCCCCACCCCACCCCCCACCCTCGGGGTCGCACAGGAGACGTGGGAGGCCCGGCTCTAAACTGTTTGCGGAGGGAAGGTAGAGAAAGAGCTACCAATCCCGGGGGCAGTGTGAGAAGGTTACTAACGCGTGAACGTGGGGAAAGGGGGGGTGGGGGCTGCTGGTCCGCCCAGATTTTAACGAGGACCTGGCCCTGGAATAGAAGACGGCTAGGAAGGGCGTCCGTCCGAGGGGATGGGCTGCGAGGGGCCGCAGAGGGGAGGGTCGCTCCAGGGGAAAAGAGGGCAGGTAAGGAAAAGATCAGCGGCGGGCGTCTGCGCGGAAGGAGAGGCGAAGAGCCGACGGAAGGGCCTGTCAGAGGGGCTCAGAAAGGGGAGTGAGGGTGGACGCCGAGGGGGAGGGGCACCAAACCCGACAGCGACGGTGGGAGGGGCGGCCCCTCTGGAAGGGCCGCAGAACCCGGGGAAGGAAGGCGATTTAGGACAAGTCGGTCCGCCGTGAGGACACACCGTGAAGGGGCCGAGGCTGGCCAAGGCCTACGGGGAGGTCACTGAGACACTGGCGAGTGGGGAGGACCCCGCCTGAGGAGAGGAGAAGGGGCTGGGCTAGGACATCGCAGAGAGGAAGGGCTGAAGAAGGCCGGCTTCAGTGCAGGGGTGGCCCGCACGCAGGTCTCCCGGGAGTGTCCCGAGCCCCCGAACAGGGACTCGGTGGACAGGAGAGCCCACGGCCTCACCTTTGAAGAGGTAGTCGTACTCGTCATCGCGGGTGCCCATTGCGCGGCCGAGCAGCGAAGGGGCGGGAGCAGCGGTGGTATCGGTGGGACTAGGGGGCGTCGCTGCAGGGGTAACCCGAGCGCCGAGCTGCCGCCGCCGGACTGGGCGAAGAACCCCTCCCTGCGGCTACGCCACTTCCGTCAGGCCCCAGCCCCTAAGGGGAAGTACTTCCGGGGGGTGGCGCCCCGCCCCTGAGCCCAGGTTGGGGTTTCGCGGGTCAGCCGTGTCCGTCTTCAAATTCTCACCGCATCCAGGAGGCTCAGAAGGAAAACGAGCCCTGGACGCCCAGCTGGCCACACTCCTAGTGGCCTCTCCCTCATTGCTCGCCTCACCAGGCGTAGAAGCAGGGTACTGGGGAGTGCGTAAGCCCCGCCCTCAGTGGATTAGTGGATGGGGGTGGGGTTCTGTAAGGATGAGAGAGCTGAAGCCGGTCCTGTTAGCATGGCGGTTCCATGGTGTAATGGTTAGCACTCTGGACTCTGAATCCAGCGATCCGAGTTCAAATCTCGGTGGAACCTGTGATCGTCTCATTTTTTTCTCTGCCACATTTTTAATTACTTTATTCATTAAGGGATTGTTGAACAACTATGATATATATGGCCTTGAACTAAGTATGGAGGGAATTTCTCAAAATACGATCTTTGCCCATGAAGACCTCACAAATGTCCCCCTTCAATTCTGAACTCCTGTCAACTGGGTGCCTCCTAGGGAGCCCCTTCCCCTCGCCTTTTTTTTACATGGGACCTCTGCCTTAAACCTTAATTTAAAAGCTTCCCATGAAATTTGATTCCTTTTGCTAGAATTTTCAATCTCCATTTTCCTTCAAAGGCAGGCGTTTTTCCTCACTCCTTTTCTCCGGAAATCTCTCAAACTACCTCCAGATGTCATTCAGAGAACTTCGCCCACCCTCTTCGTCAAGATTCTTTAAGAATCTTGCTTGAGGGCCTATTTGTCATCCTCTAAGCTAAATCCGTTTGCATAATTATTTCATTTAACACGCAGCTCAAAGGTCGGCAATTTACATTTTGGAAAAAATGTGTATATTGAGACTCCAGTAATTTACCAAAGATCAGGTGGCGGAGTCCCCCTTTACTAAAGAGTCTTGTTATACCAAAAAGCTTTTCCCATTTATTGTCACAACCCCGAATATTGAATGCAAACCCTCAATTTAGACTTGGCAAGGATGCCTATAGTAAGTGGAATAATGGCTCCCCAAAGATGTCCACTTCCCACTCCCTGGGAACTGTGAATTTGTTAGGTTACATGGCAAAGGGGAATTAAGGCTGCAGATGGAATTAAAGTTGGAAATTAACTGACTTCAAAATAGGGAGATAATCCTGGATTCTCCAGATAGGCCTAATGTTGTCACAAGGGTCCTTCCTTAAAAGTGGAAGAGAGAGGCAGTGGAGGTCAGAGTGATATGTGAGAAGGGCTCAACCAGCCCCTGTGGCTTTGAAGATGGAGAATAGGGCTAGGAGCCTAGGAATACAGAGGCTTCTGAAAGATGAAAAAGGCAAGGAAATAGATTCTTCCCTAAGGCGCCCAGAAGGAACACAGCCCTGTTGACCCTTGATTTTAGCCCAGTTGGACCTCTGACAAATTTAAGACCTACAGAACTATAAAAAGTTCATGTTGTTTTAAGTTACCAGGTTTGTGGTAATTTGTTCAACAATAGAAAACAGATACAGTACCATTTTCAGTGCTTTCTATGACAGTATAATGCCAACAGGTTTATCTAAGACCTAAATGCTGCCTTGCACAGTGGCAACCATTATCTACTTTGGGGGAGTTGCATAATATTACTCAAGCAGCTAAATATTATGTGTACTACAGATTGTAAGACTTAGTCCTAGCACTACTCAGGTGAGTCGACAAGTTGGGCCCAAGAAAAGGGGACTATCGAAACCTAGACAGTTCTGAAGAAGTAACTAATAAGAGTCCCGGTGGTAAGTGCCACAGTTTCGAGAGACTGAGATAATTAGGAAGAACTCCCTGGAGTAGGAGGAACTAGTTTTGACCCCTGAAGGAAGAAGCAAGGAAGGAAACTCATTTTGGGAAATGGAGGAAATGAAATGATAAGAACATGTTGAGCAAGGATGTTAATACCAGAAGAATACTTAAGAACTTTTTCCCTTAAGTCATTGTTTCTCAATGTATGTCCTGAGAAGGTCAATAATGTTCCTCAGAAGGATCGCTTTGCCAAGTAAATTGAGCTATACACTGTCTTCCCCTCTTCTAAGGACATTGGCATTTTAAAATCTAGATATTCTATTCTGAAGAAGTCTTTTTCTAACTGTGTCGAACACATTTCCCAGATTCACTAGACCCCAGAACTCTGGAACATCTGTTAGCACCCTCTCTGAAAACTTTGGGGGAGCCATAAAAGATTTGTGGACAGAGGGATGATTAAAGTAAACCTGGTTTTAGGAAAAGTAAGCTGGCTGTGGACTACAGGACCAGGGTAAAGAAAGACTGGAGGCGTGAAGACTATTGCAATTGACCAGGCACAGACTGATGGAAATGGGGTGTAGCTGTGGGAATAAAGAAAGAAAAACTAAAGGCTGTTGTGGAAAAAATGGTGAATGCATTCCATGGGCAAAGAAAAGAATTAGGGTTTTGCTTTCTTGTTTTTTGGGAAAAGGGGTAGTAATTTATGTGTTTCTTTTAATCTCTTAAGGAATGTAAGAACTTAATATACATGACTTAAATAATACAGAAACATAGATTAAATCCTTAAGTCCTCTTCCACTTCAGTTCTTCCTCCAACCTCAGTGATAACTGCTATATTTTCCTGTAATATATATAAAATCAGGTTATGTGTACTGTTTCTCATCTTGAAAAGTCTGTCCACATCAGTCCATACAAACTTAGCTCATTTGCTACATACTTTTCCTTAACAAGGATGCACCAAAGTTTGCACGATTTCC
The DNA here is from genome assembly GCF_030020395.1 of Manis pentadactyla. Taxonomy (NCBI): domain Eukaryota; kingdom Metazoa; phylum Chordata; class Mammalia; order Pholidota; family Manidae; genus Manis; species Manis pentadactyla. Next base: position 114,046,321 of record NC_080029.1, on the reverse strand, counting down.
ATTCCCTTACCTGTAGGTATGGCAGATACTGAGGGTTCACTAAATTAAAACCTATTGTTAAGACATTTCTCCCCTGTCCATTTACCCTTTAGAGGCTGAAAAAGCCAAATATTCATTTTCCCAGCTACTCTTCAGTGTTTTATGTACTTGTACAAAATATAATAATAATGTTTTAATTTTTTGCCCACCTGGTTTGCCCAGTAATATCTATTGGTTATGTTTGATAACAAGTGAGTGTAAACCTTTTCTCCTTTATTTATTACCATTTATATTTCTTTTGTGAATTGCCTGTCAATATTCTTGTCCATTTTCTTGTTGAGTTGTTTATCTTATTGATGTGGAGGATCTCTTTATATATTCAACCTTTTAATTCTTTGCCTGTTATATATGACAGAAATACTTTCTCCAAATCTATAACTGGGTTTTTAATTTTATAAATGCTTTTTTCCATGTAGAAGTTTTAATATTGTATGTAAATCATATGGTACAGCCATCTTTCAAAAATTAAAAGGAAGGACACTACCAAGACAGTGAAAAGATAAACCACAGAATGGAGAAAATACTTATAAATCATGTATCTGATAAGCAATCAATAATCTAGACTATATAAAGAACCCCTACAACTCAACAATAATGAAGAAACGACAGCAAAGAAACAAATAACCTGATTTTTTAAAATGGGCAAAGGGCTTGAATAGACATTTCTCCAAAGAAGATATGCAAATGGCCAATAACCATGTGAAAATATGCTCAACACCATTAGTCATTAAGGAAATGCAAACCAAAACCACATGAGATACCCTTTCACACTGATTAGGATGGCTGTTACTAAAAAAAAAATGTAAAAATAATGGGTGTTGGAGAGGATGTGAAGAAATTGGAAACCGTGTACATTGCTGGTGAGAATATAAAATTCTCACAGTGCAGCCATTGTGTTAAGTGGTTTGGTGGCCCTTTAAAAAGTTAAACATACAATTACCATATATACAGCAATTGTATTACTAGATATACACCCAAAAGAAGCAAAAGCAGGGACTCAAACGATACATATACATAACATTCTTGACAGTTTTATTCATGATAGCCAAAAGGTAGAAACAACAAAAGTTCCATCAACAGATGAATGGATAAATAAAATATGGTATATACTAACAAAGGAATATTATGCAGCCTTAAAAAGGGATAAAATTCTGATACATGCTACAATACTGGTGAATCTTGAAAACATTATGCTAAGTGAAATAAGCCAGCTGCAAAGGACAAATACTATATGAGTCTACCTATATAAGGTATCTAGAATGGGTAAATTATTAAAGATAGAGATCAGAAAGGGATGGGGAACTATTGTTTAATTGGTACAGAGTTTTTGTTTGTGATGATGAAAAAGTTCTGGAAATGGGCAGTAGTGAATGTACTTAAAGCCAGTGAACAACTTAAAATAGTTAAAGTAGTAAGTTTTATTTTATGTATATTTTAACACACACAAAACTAAAAGGAACTGGATATTAGTTTTTTAAAAATGGATAAAAATAGGAAACAGAAGGTTAGCATAAAGGGGCAGATAGTGGTGCAAGACTGGGACAGGCTACTGTTACATAGGTCTTTCCAGGATCCCTGATATTCTGGGGCTGTTGGCCTCTTCCCTGAAAGCCTCCCAGAATTTCTGTGAGCTGGCTGGCTTTCTAGACCAAAGTTAGCTTGTTCATCTTCAGCCACACCCAGTCCAGAAATGGCACCCACTTTGACCTCTGAAGTTCCACCATTATAGAGTCATTTCTTTGGATACATCCTGATTACCAGCCCCATTCCTTTCCACACTCCTACCCTGCAGCTCTGTGTGTGGTATGTGTTTACTACTCCCTCCCAGAGGAGTGAACTGGCTTTGGCACAGTGCGACCCTATCAAGTACACGTAATCTCCCATGTGAATAAGAGCCATGTTCACTCAGAAGAAAAAATTAGACCACCAGAGTCTTCTTTTTGTTTCTCAAATATTTATTTGGAAAAAAAACTAGACCTTTGAGTAATTTAAAAATAAAAATACCACAATACTATTTTGGTATTGGTCATAGTGAGCAAAAAGCAGATAAAGGTGACACTTTTAGGTGTAGAGTCAAAGCTTGAAACAGAGGAATAATTGCTGTATGACCTAGTCAATCCACCCCTGGGTATTTATCTGAAAGATATGAAAGCATATATCCATACAAGAACCTATATGTGAATGTTTGTAGCAGACTTATTTGTAATAGCAAAAAACTGGAAATGGCCCAAATGTCCATCAGCAAATGAATAGATAAGCAAATTTTGGTATAGCCACACAACGGAAAACTACTGAGCAATGAAAAGGAACAACTGATACCCATGACAAAATGGATAAATCTCAAAATAATCATGCTCAGTGAAAAGAAGCCAGGGAGAAAAAAGTACATATTGTAGAATCCTATTTATGTAAAATTCTACAAAATACAAACTGACCTATAGTGACAGAAAGCAGATCAGTAGTCTAGAGACAGTGGAGAAGGGAGAAAGGGATTAAAAAGTATGAGGGCATTTGCAGGGATGATGGATGTGTTCATTACCTTGATAGTGGTGATGGTTTCACAGGTGCATGCATATATCAAAACTAATTAAGTTTCACATTTTAAGTGTGCAGTTTGTCTTTTAACAAGAGAGATCAAGAGCAAGAAAGCACACAAACAGACAAAAGGTCCTCCCTCATCTCCAATATTATTGAATGCAAAGTTGGGATGCACAGATGCCAATAAACAAATAAAAGACCCTGCTGCTCCCTTTACAAGAAATCTCTGCATATGCCTTCCATCCCTACAGCCACTGGTCCAGTCGCAGCCCTACCCCTCCATTATTGGTTACAAGCTACCCTTATGCTCAATTCAACATGCAGGTGGCTGCCAGAATAATCTTGACAAAGTACACCTCCAACCACATGACTCCTGTCATCCAGAGCCATCACTGGAAATCTGTGTATGTATACCCATGCCTGAGAAACAAAAGGGTATAAAATAAAATGTTAGCAGTGGGTATCCCTGGGGAGTAGTGTTACAGGTGATTTTTATTCTTTGGTTTATCTGTTTTCTGTAATTTTATAAATAAAAATACCCTTGGTTTTGCTTGTTACAAAAAGAAAGAATACTCATTGTAAAATATTCAAATATACAAACAACGTGGGAGTAAAGTTGGGCAGTGAAGTTTGTTTCACTGTGGTTGCCAACACTGTGGCTGTCTCCCCAACAACCACCTCACCCCTCCCATCTGGGAAGCAGCCAGGCAGTTTGGGTGGGATTATTTCTACCCATAACCCCAGGAGTGACTTCTGGAATGTTCTAACCCAGAGATTCTCAGTTCTAACATCCAAACCCTGATATCATAACAAACATTTCATAACACTGCATTATAAAATCAGTATATCATATATTATGATAGACTTTATGATATAATGCTATAACTATAATATAAAGGAGAAATAATCAGAAAAGATGGTGTGTATTTCAATATGTAAATGCTTGGGCACAACTATAATAGAAGACATAATGAAGTAGCTAGATGCTTGCGCCTGATGACAGAATCACCATTCATTCAACAAATAGTTTTTGGGCACGGTGTTGGACCCTGTCCTAAGTTTATTGCGGATATAGACAGAAATCCCTGCCTCGTGGAACTGTCATTCTAACACAGTTGCGTAGTGGGATAGAGACAACAAGCAATCTACATCATACATAAGTAAATTATATATTAATTAGAAGATGATAAGTGTTTCTGGGAAAGAAAAATAGAACAGAGTTAAGAGGACACCAGAGTTCACAGCAGTAGAGAAGTAGGGGGTAGGTAGCAGTTTAAAATAGAGAGGTCAGGGCAGGCCTCACTAGAAGGTAACATTTAAGCAAAGATTTGAAGGAGGTGATGGAATGAATCACATAACTATCTAGGGGGAAAGTATTCAGGCAGAGGGAATAGCCAGTGCAAAGGCGCTAAGGCAGAAACGGGTCTGGTAAGTGTGTGGACTGTATGTGGTCAGTGAGGTGGATTGGAGTGAGCAGTATAAGAAAAAGAAGTAGGAGATGGGTCAGAGGGGCAACAGAGCTAGATCTCACAGGGCTTCCCAACACACTGTAAGTCTTGTACTATGAGTAAACTGGTGCAATATTAGAAGGTTTTGAGCAGTCTGACCTACATTTTAAAAGGAAAACTGGCTGCTCTGTTAAGAATAGATTGTAGAGTAGAAACAGGGAGACCAGTTGGGATGTTGTTACAAGAATTCAGGGGAAATATGAATGCAACAACTGCAGACTAATACTCAAGACTGTATTTCATAGAATCTAAGATGTCTTTGATTACAGGCTAGATCCCGGTTTCAGAGATAAACCATGCAATATAAATTGCAATAGGTAGGGCTGAACTGGTGACTCAAGTAGCATTAGTTGTTGAAAACATGATTTTCTGAAGTAGTGAACAACTGTTGGAAAAGTCCCAAATGAGACAAAATACCATTTGCTCCCAACTTACCCATAATCCTTACATCTTGAAGTTCAGTTTATATTAAGACCATGCAAAAAGAGTTAGGATCTAGGTTCAAATTGTTATAAACAGGTTTTTAAAAATCTTCATTAATGTCGAGCAGGACGTTAAAAGTCACACAAGATCTGTCATGTATTGGACTGTCCTATACATCATCAGAAATCCAAAAATCTCGGGCCCACATTCTTTAAATGCCCAATCACTGTGACAAACAAAATTGCTCCCTAAATTTACAAAGAGGCCCCTAGAATGTGATGCCAACATAGTGCATGATTCAGGAATAGGCACACTCCTGACCAAACTATGACCACACTATTACGGTCCAGCCAGTGGCCAGCCGGGACTGCTGTGTGACAAGTGAAGGGAGACACAGCAGTGGCTGGGCCCCAGTGAAGAAGCCCAAAGGCCTGAATGCAGTAACAACGCTCCCACCACTAGGGGGACGCAGCCTTGGGATGAGGCTTTTAACGTTTTTCTAGCGTAATATTTTTTAAATTGTGGTAAAACATACATAAAATGTACCGTCTTAACTATTTTTAAGTGTGTGGTCACGTCATTGTGCAACCAATCTTCAAAACTCTTCATCTTGCAAAGAGCAACTCTACACCCATTAATTCACAACTCCCTATTCCCCCCTGGCAGTCACCATTCTACTTTCTGTCTCTAGGAATTTGACAACTCCACGTACCTCATACAAGTGAAATCCTCCAGTATTTGTCATTTTATGTCAGGCTTTTTGTCATAATGTCCCCAGGAAGCTTTTGCCTTTGAAAGCAAAGGGCAAAACAGAGGAAAAGCTGGTAGCTGAATGACATTGTTGAATCTCGGCAGCAACACTTCACCAAAGCCCACTTTACCTCTGAGCATTTTGGGTATTTGGCCAATATATTATGCTTTATTATATAGGCAAATAATTTTCTATTACTTGCAACTGAAAACACAATAAGTGATACCCTCCCCTTCTTTCCTCGGGTACTATTAACAGTTCGGTATATATTCTTTCAGACTGTTTAATATACAAATAAAGGTGTATACTTTATTTTATAAGTATATAAGTAAAATCCTATAATACTTCTCAGCAGCCTAATTTCTTCTCTGACATCTTTCAATGTTAATATAGATCTGGCTTAAATTCTTTTAGAGCTCTGTTGTATGGGTGAACCATAGTTTATTTAACCAATCTGCTATTGACAAACATTTAGGATCTTCTGTTTTAATATTCCAATACTATACTATTACTATAATACTATTTTAATACTATAAACATGCATAGTAAACATCCTCTGCAGAGTCATTTCCTTTCAATATGTTTCTTCCAGTGGTTGTACCAATTTCTATGCCTAATAATACTTTATGAGAGGCCCTGATTCTCTATATTCTTAAAAATATGGAGTATTGTTCATCATTTTCATCTTTGCTAATATATAAAAATAATATCTAACCTTTATTGTAATTAGGAGTTTTTTTGCTGAAGTTAAGAATTTTAAAAATGTTTATCGACTATTTCCATTTCTTTTTTTTTAATTGCCTGTTCAAATCTTTGTCCATTTGGCTACCAGGGTATTTATCATTTGCTTAATGACTCATAAAAGTTCTTTATACAATTAGGGATATTAAGTGCTTGTCAATAAAATATGTTGCAAATATTTCCCCCAGTTTATTATTTGTATTTTAACTTTTTAAATGGAATATTTTCCATATAGGTTAATTTTTTAGCATTATTTTTTCTTTTATGAATATTCATTTGTTTCAACATCATTTATTGAATAATCCATCTTTCCCCACTGTTTTGAAATGCCATCTTTACATCTTAAATTCCCATACTAAAACTTCATAGTACATGGATCTGCTTTAAGGCTTTCTATTTTGTTATGTTTTTTTTTTTTTTTTTTTTTTTTACCCATGTGCCTCCTGCTTTTTATAATTCTTTTCTTTCTTTCAAAATTTTCTTGGTTTATCTTACATATGTGTTTTCCAGATGAACTTGAGAAACAATTTGAGAAATTCCAAATAATCTATTATGACTTTATTTGGAATTGCATTGGAATTATAGATTAATCTGTGAAGAAATACCTTATTTTTGATATTGAGATTTCCCTCCTATGAAGATACATATCCATGATTCAAGTTTTATTTAATGTATTTTAGTCATACTGTATGATTTTCTGTGTAAATATCCTATGCATTTTAGATTAAGTTTATTCAAATGAATTTCATCATTTTTACTGTTACTGTGAATCACATATTTTTCTGGCTGGCATATATATTATTGTGTGTGTGTGTGTGTGTGTTTGTTTATACACATACAGATAGAGTATATATCCCCTAAACCACATTACTGAACTCTTTAAAACTTTCCTCATCTTTCTTGGCATTAACTCAATGGATAATAAAATAGTCTCCAAATAATGATTTTTTAAAATTTCTTTCAAAAGTTGTACCTTTTATTTATTTTTCTTATCCTATTGCATTTGATAGGTCTTCTAGAAAAACATTTAACATAGAGGTAAATACATCCTTGTCTTGTTTCCTTTTTTCAGTAACAGTTTTATTGAGATATAATTCATATACCATAAATTCACCCTGTTAAAGTATACAGCAGTGTACACTTAGAAAGCCATGATGGGTCCTAAAGGCACTAACAGCTGAAAGCCATCAGGTGACTGTCCTCACAGCTAACTGAGCATCCCACTTCCATAGCTGCCATATTGGTACTGTAATCTCTTGTGCATATGTTATCTCATAAAGTTTAGAACATCCTCCTCTTCTTTAAATAATACTTTGTATCCCCTAAAAGGCCTAGCACAGATTCATGCCTATGGTAGGACCTCATTAAACGTGTGTAGAAAAAAATTAATAAGTACCTACTCATTAATTTCAGTATCTTTAGATAATTGCAGGCAGGAAAGCATACAACATAACTCTGACCAGTGTTGCTAGTAAATGTTTAAAAACTGGTTCTTGGGAGTACTAATTCCTGGTGTTTGCTGATTTCCAGGGTAGAAATATTACCACCTTGGTTGATAGCCATGTGATGTTACCAGGTTGCAAAATTCCTTAAAATCGAACTATCAGTCCTCTCGATGTAATACCAGACAGCTCCAGCACACCACTGATCCTTACCTTTACAGGGTTGCTGTTTTTGAAAGGTTTTGGGGGGATTTTTTTGGTGTTTATCTTTCCTTTGGATTTTCATTTATTGAAATGTGAAATTGGAATAATGTTAAGTGAAATTTAAAAAAATAACTCACCCTATAGCAACGAAGCAAAACTGAAGGAACAAAATAGCAGCAGACTCAGAGACTCCAAGAAGGAACTACTGGTTACCAAAGGGGAGGGGTGTGGGAGGGCAGAGAGAAAGGGATTGAGGGGTATTATGTTTAGTACACACTGTGTGGGGGATCACGGGGAGAACAGTGTAGCACAGAGAAGGCCCATAGTGGATCTCTGGCATCTTGCTGCACTGATAGACAGTGACTGCATTGGGGTATGGGTGGGGACTTGATAATATGGGTAAATGTAGTAACCACATTGTTTTTTCATGTGGAACCTTCATAAGAGTGTATATCAATAATACCTTAATAAAAAACTTTTAAAAATAAATAAATAAAAAATAACTCACCCATAATTCAACTACTCTAACAGCTAACAGAAAACTTCATTTTTCTGTATTCTCTCCCAGGCTTTGCTTTATTTATACATATTTTAATTAGTTGTAATCATTCAATTAAAAAAATGTTTTATTAGTTGCAAATTTTAAACATATACAAAGAAGACAGAATAAAATAATGAACCCATGGACAACTACCCAGCACGCTGGGACACTTACCTGTGGCCAACCATGTCCCGTCTGCATCACCAGGTACTTGTCCCTGACCCATAAATTTTTTGAAACAAATCCCAGACATCATATCCTTCCATCTGTAAATATTTCAGTAAGAACCATTCAATTTTTCCTTCAGCTTTTTTCACTTGTAGTCTAAAGAAGACAAAGTCATAAATAATTCAACTAAAAAAGCATTAAGGATTCCGATGTTGGCAGCAATTGATTCGGGGGACAAGGGAGGAGTGGAGTGTCTAAGCTACAGCATCTGAAGAACTTTATTAATGAATCTTTTCACTTTTTTTCCTCCATCCTTCTTTTCATGGTTAAGTGCAATAGAACCCAATTAAAATTCCATTTCATCATATATATATACCAAATGACATATAACATGAGTCAACTTACAGGGTCTCTCTCTACACATGAAAAATACCCATCAAAACAAGTTTTACTTAATACAACTAAATCCCAAGACAATTATTAGTCATCTTCAATAGTGGCAGTTTTTAAGGATTTCACTAATAAACCACCTTGGACATACTGTATTTTTTAAACTTTCCATCTGATGATCCATTAGTCCAACATCTCTTGGAAGACAGATTACTGTCTCCTTTCCCTGTTCCATTAACTTATGCTGCAGTGTCATGAATGGTATTACCCACCCTGTCCTTTAGGGAAGAGCAGTGTAGAGGAGGCAACATTGAAGCCGAGTCCCAAATAGAAATTTGGCAAACAAGAAGTTATTATTCCCACATTTACCACCTATGGCATTTGATATTCTAGTTGAGTAACTCACAGTGTAATCTGAGGGGCCAGAGATTGTCTTTATTAGTTTTATAACCCCTTTAGATAAGTAGTTATAACCCTTATACACAGGGCACATATACTATCTCCTACCCTGGCTCTACCCTGCAAGGTAAATTTTACTGTACCAAATTTGCAGATGAGAAAATCAAGACTCAAAGAGACTTACTCAAGATCAGACACTTCAGTGTGGTGGAGCCAGGACCTAAACCTCAGTCCATCAGGTGGGGTGATTTGGTTGCAAGCAATAGAAATTGGCTTAATTCAGCCAACAAGAGAACATTAATTAGGGGGATATTGAACAGCTCACAGAATGAATGGGAAGCTGGAGAAGATAGGGCAAGAACTAGGGCAACAGAGATTACCCCATCCTCCAGTTGGGAAAGTATGAACATCAATCATCCTTTTTTCACCCTGATGTCATTTTGTTCGAGGGTAAAACTTTGTGGAAAATGAACTCAGTTGGTCTTTAACTTCAGAAGGACAGCAGGACATGTCACTTACTAACTTATGAAGATGCCCCATGCTGTAAAAGAAGTAACTCCTCAAAAGGAATTTAGGGTATAATTTTGAAGAGTGAAATAGATGCTGGATGGCCAAAAAAAAAAAAATTTTTTTAAGCTCTGTGGTGACATCTTGAATGCACCATACAGGTTTCCCTTCAAGGAAGGACTTGTTCAGCCTGGAGGAGTGTTGTTTGTAGAGCGCCTTCAGCTGTCAGCCCTTCCGGAATTGCCTTTGTTACAGAGAGCCACCTCTCTTCCCTGCTTACACACTTTCCGGGACAGCTCACATTACTGAAGTGGGGGTAGAAAGGCCCGGCCATTTCAGCTTAATGCTGGGACAACTGTGTCGGGCCGTTTTTGCTGCAGAGCTCCCTGTGAAGCTGACTGAGGCTGCTGCAGAGCTCAGCTTTTCCCTATACCCACTCTTGCTTCCCATCCCTCCCTCCCATAGGTGCTGATTCCACGAGAAGTTATAAAAATAAACATCCTGAATGCTAAAGGCTGTCTCAGAGTCTGCTTCCTGGAGAACCCAATGGGTGACATCTCCCTTCACCAATTCTGTCTGACTCCAAAGTCCCACATTGTTACCCTTCCAAATATAATTATGCATCATTATGACTTTTTTTTATGGTGGGAAAATATATATAACATTAAACCTACCATTTTAACCATTTTCAAGTGTACGGTTCAGTGGCATTAAGTACATTCACATTGTTGTGCAACTTCCTTATGGCTTTTTATGAGCCTTTAGAATCACAGAACCACAGAATATTAGAATTGGAGAACAGAGATCTTTATATGTTGAAGCATGCAAATTCAATTATCAAAACTGAGCAAATATAAGAAGAAAGAAACAGAAAGGGATAAGAGAGAGAAATAAATGAAGCAGGCATGTCTCGCCTCTATGGCAAATAAGTAAGCAGTGTAAATCTGCTTCTCCTGCAGGGACCCCAGTTTCCTCCTGCTTTTCCTAGGCAGGCATCTCTCTAGGCTGAAGGTGATTGTGCATTTAAGATCCGTATTTTGCTATAACATAGAACCCACCACAACCCAACTACTTCATCTGGTCCCAGTGAAGAAACAGTGATCTGCCCGATTACTAGAGAAAATATGTCTGGGTGGGACTTAAAAAAAGATGGCCGCTTGAGGCCTTCCTAAGGGACTTTCAAGGGTAATTTTGACTATATCTAATTTTCACCTTATATGCTGACCTAAGAACCTCACCCAGGTGAGCTGTAACCTCCCATAGTACAGCACTAACTCATACCCAAAATCATGATATGGTAAGTAAATGATGAATGGAAGTGCAGGGCAAAAATGACTGAAAGAGGTTCTTATCAGAGGACTTATGGGTTCCTTGTTTGCAGGACTTCACAGCAGCATTGTCCAACAGACATATAAGGCTAGTCATATAAGAGATTAAAAAATTTCTAGAAGCGACATGAAATTAATAACATAATTCATTCAACCCCATGTATATCCAAAATACTGTCATTTCAACATGTAATTGATATAACGATTATTAATGCTATATTTTACTTTTTTTTTCACACCATGTTTTTGCCTTGCAATGCATCTCAAATTGAACTGGCCACATTTCAAGTGCTCAGGGGTCACATGTGACAGTGACTTCCTTCTCAGGCAGTGGAGGTCTCTAACATATCACCAATAACAGAGAAAGCTCTCATTCTTCTAGAAAGTTTGGTCTAGTTGGGTAACACATGAGGAAAAGATGTAGAAATACACGTAACTCTCTATCAGAGCTTTACCTGCCAGAACTGAGGGAGATTTCCATGCAACCTAGATTTTAAAATGTGGGCAACAATCTGTCAGTTGGCAAAGTTGAAACCCAAGCCCAGCCCTCTAATGCACCCTTAACAGAGAGAAAGCAACATCTCCTGGGGCAGAACATGAATCAATAGTTTCCAATTCCCCAAAACAAGCAGTGAATCATTAAGGCTTCACAAGGATAATTCACAGTGCATTCCAATCAAATCTGTAAATTACAGACAAGAAGCCTATACTCCAAGCCTCACTGCCTTTTATCCCAGAAGAGAAATCAGCAAACAGCTAATAGAGAAGGCATGAAAAAACTACCCAGGTATTGAACTGTTGATTTAATTTAAAACAACGAACTCTACTTTTTACAACAACGTAAATGCATGAAAGTAAGAATTCAATTTTCACCACTTCAAAACGAAATTGAAATATAGGAATGAAACAGCTTTAAGAAAAATGAGACAGGTTTTAAAACTTTCAACTCCATCCTACTAATTCTCTGCATACATAATACCAAACAACAACAAAAAAGATGAATTCATTCACATACCCTTAGACAGATACCACACACATTAACACACAATTTTGCATCTGACACAGAAATCTTGAACTAAAAATTCAATGTAAAAAAAAAACCTCTTCCATAATTAGTGAAACCTGCAGGCTCTTGGTGGCAGCAACCCGAAACTGATCTGTTAGAAATACCTTCAAAATCCATGGCATACAGAACTCCATGGGAAGCAGCCCTGCTGCAGACAAGTTCAATGTGGAAAATTACAAATTGCATAAGGAAATAAGTCACTAAGAGGCAGATTGAAAGAGGGAGAGTCAGAAACAGAAAAAAATGTACCCCCCAAACTCAATAGAACAATCTAAAGAAACTTTTAAACTTTTCTTTAAAACTTTTAAGAGATAACCTATGGCAAAAACAGGGCTCTATATTAAAAAGTACAAATATGGTAAAAGAACCAATTAGAAAGTTCAGAAACAAAATATATAATAATTGGTAAAAACAGAATAGACAGGTTACACAGTATATTAGACATTGCTGAAAAGAAATTAGTGAATTGGAACCTGGATATAAAAAAATAATCCAAAACACAGCACAGATCAAGAGATTTTAAAAACTTAAAAATAAGTCAGAGGTGTGGAAGATACAATGAGAAGATCTCACATATATTCAATAGGAATTACAAATAAAGAAAATGGGGAACATAATATTTGGAGAAATATAGATGAAATTTTAAAGATTTGTTTTTTTAAATTGAGGAAGCCCACCAGCCAAGCAGGAAAAATAACAGCACACCCTCACCTAGACACACTGGAGTGAAACTGTAGAACATCAAAGTCAAAAAGAAAAATCTGAAAACTACCAGAGAGATGATAAAACTTATCTTCAAAGGCATGACTATTTATTAGACTTATAGTGGACTTCTCATGGGCAACAATAAATGCGAGAAGACTAGACTATCACCCCAAAGTGCTGAGGGACAATGATCTAGAATATTAGACTCTACTACACTCTCACCTGAGACATTTCCAGACATACAAAGACTGAGAGTTTACTTTTTACAGGTTCTTGCTCAAAGAGCTATTAAAGAATATGCTCAGGAAGACAGAAACTGAACTCTGAAAGAAGGGTGCCCAAAGCAATTGTAAGCAAGGAAACTGGTAAGCAGATTGGTAACTCTGTAATTAGTTTAAAGAAAAAATAACTAGCTGATAATATATTAAGAATTAAAAATTTGAAAAGAAAATAAATGCAAAACTTCTGACAAAAGCATGTAGTTAGTTGTAAAATCACCCTTGGTATAAAATGTTACAAATAGACATGAAATACAAATACAAAAGACAAGACATAATTTTCATTGATTCTCTATTTTAACAAAACTATTTTCTTCCAAAATTTTTGTTAGCATGTCTTTAGCCAAACCACTAGGCATCCCCAAGTTCCAAAGACCTTTCATTACAAAGGAATGAAAGGAAGCAGCAGTCTCATTTCCAAAGCAAAACTGGTTAACATCATTCTGGGCACTGTATCAACACACATTATTTTGATACAATCACAACATTTTTAGGAAAGGGGAGAAAAATTCCTTTCCACTCCCTGGCCAAATTTGGCTCTTATCTTAATTCTGTCTAATACACAGAGTAAATACCAGCCCAGATAGCATGACTAATAAACTCAATTAAAGCATCTGGCTTTTAAAGTCTTTATTAGTGATACCTTAAGGCCCTGAAGATAGGGATGATTTCTGGGGCCTTGGAATGCAGAAAATTCTATTTTCCAAGAATAACAGTAGAGATTTTTCTCACCAAAATTTAGGAAGACATGATTTCAAGAACATTTGTGCTACTCAACTTGAAATAAGAATAATAATATTTTACCTGATAATTTTAGTTATGTTTACTCTCGTGATTAGTAACATTAAAAGAGGGATATCTTTGTGCAGACTTCAGATTCTGGTATCTGTCTCTATGGGTAAAACTCTGGGAATTTTCAGTTAGACAATATCCATCATATCATTGATAAGTTTTCACAAATGCCTAGGGTACCTAACTGGTTTTCTTGGTTTCACTGGATATGGCTGGTAATTGTAGGTCTGCTTTTGTTATATAGCTGTATTCCTATTATGTTAATGTATGTGCGCAATTTAATTAGTAGTTTAAAACCTATACATGCTTATGTTTCTCTACAGGAAGATATGTCAAAGAAATAATCAATCTTCCCATGTTTTCTTCCGTCTGCTACTTCTATAGCTTTTCTTCTTCCTTCCTAATTACAACCCTTAAATAGAATTCGTGCCTCATATCAAATTTACCGAGTATCATAACTCCTCCAAGTGGTAAAGATACCTCAAGACAAATGCTGGGCATAGAAGCCACAGGGCATAAATATGCAAAGAAGTAAAAAGCTAACCTTTTCAAACAATAAGGCTTCCCTCTCACTTACCAACTTCACATTTCCCTGTATGGCCCCGGAAGATGACTGGTTAGCCAGAGACGGGTAAGATTCCTCAAGGGAGGAACAACCTAAGACAGGCACAGTCGCAGGGGGGCCATCAGGTGAGAAATTGGGGATCAACAGAGGTGAGGCTTAGAACCTCACCCCCCCTGTTCTGAGAGAAATCTTCTGCATACGTGGATGTTTTATTGCCCTTGTCCAGCTGGATTAACACATAGTCTACAGGCACACACCTGATCATCTACATCTGCTCTCTTACAACACTAAACTATGTTTTCTACCTTTATCTTATATCTACCTACCACTTCAGCATTTTATTAAAAATAGTAATAATAAAGAGAGAAATGTGGTATCCACATATAAATCAAGTATAAAAACCAAATGAATATTCATATTTGAACTGACTGTTTAGAGTTCATAATGCATGAGCAAAACCGAAAGATTCTGTGATGACTGCCCTTGTACTGTTCACTATGTAACTTATTCATTATGTAAGAATTTGTTCTCCATGTAAGAACTTGTTTGTTATGCCTCAGAAGATTGGAGACTGACGAAAATTAGGCTTGGGGTGGATTAATGATTGTGCATTGAGCATTGACTCCCCTATACAGAATTTTATTGTCGTTAACAACCATTTGATCAATAAATATGAGAGATGCCCTCACAAAAAAAAAAAAAAAAAAAAGGACAGACTTCCAATGGTAAAATAAATAAGTAACCGGGATGTAATGTATAGCATAAGGAATATAGTCAAGATATTGTAACAGCTTGGTAGGGTGATAGCTGGAACCTAGCATTATGTATATAAATGTTCTACCACTGTGTTGTACACTTGAAACTAATGTAATGTAATACTGTGCGTCAACTACCCTTCAATAAAAAATAATTATTTAAAAAAAAAAAAAAATGCAAACAACCTAAATGCTCAACAACCGGAATCTGGTTGAATAAATCATGGTTTGTAAATATCCTAAATGGTTGGCATGCGTTAACAATCATGGCGTTAGTCTATAGTCATTGACTTGGGAATTCTATCCATTGCATACTCTGAGTGAAAATAGCAATTACAAAATAACATGCAGATTATGATCTCATGAATGTGTAACTATAAACATATACCTCTATGTGTGTATGCTGCATAGAGATGTCTAAAAGATGCTCACCAAAATTGTTATGGCTGTTGTTCTGGGTGTTGGGATTTGGGGAGTAATTTTTATTTCCTGTTTTGTACTCTATGTTGGGTAAAAACATTGGTCACAAGAACCCCATTTTTGTGTATGTGCCTAAAAATCTATAATCCTTTAAAGCTGCTGGGACAAGATCATAGATGCCTATGTACTTCATTCCTATCACTTTCCCAATGCTAAGCTTTAGGAAGGGGAAGACAAGGGTAACTATCAGGAAAGCCTAGCTCACACAGGCTTCCGGCCTGGAGAGACCAACAGGGCCCCATCCTGCAGAGCCAGCTATCAGGTCCTACCTAAGGCAGTATTTAAAGCAACTCTTAGGACTGGTGTTAAAGAGCTACTGAATGCAGCTCCTTTTTTATTTTTCATGTTTGTGTGTTTTTTTATTTGTAAGAATTTCTTGGTTTCTATGATGTTTATAATATAGCAACTAGGGGATTTTTCCCACATTAGAAGGCCACAGTGACTAATTTCTGGGACTTCCCAAGGCTGCTCTATGCATTGGGCAGTTGTGAGGAGAGGGTGAGCCCAGGAGGAGCCTCCTAATGCCTTTAGTTATTGTTTGACTGTTTTTAAAAAAGACCATCAGTTCCTTCTGTTAAAAACAACCAAGCTATTTCGTAAAGGATGGAGTGGACAACAATGTCAAAGTGTGATAGGGACTGAGCAGTGGACGTTCACTGGACATATCAATGGGGAGATGAGGGGTGACTGAGTCAAGAACAGTATCTGTGTGGTGGAGGGAGGTGTGTGGCTTTTGGGGACGAGGAGTGAGGAAGTGGAGAGTGGGAGTTTGGACAACCATTTCTGGAAGTTTGGCGATAATGAGAAGGCAGGAAATAGAGCAATGAGTGACTGATTGGAAGAATGGGCAGGCAGGAAGGAGTATTTAATTTTTTGTTTGTATTTGTTTAAGGCTGAATAGGAGTTTGTAGATAAGAAATGACTGATTCAGCAGAGAAAGGGGATGCTCCGTAACGGGAGTGTCTGGAAAGGACTAGGGCCTGCAAACCGGAGCACCAGGAAAGTCATTGGCCTTAAAAGGAAGAATGTTGGAACCACTGAGAAGGAGAAAGAGGAAGAGCCTCGTAGAGATCAAATGGAGAGCTACCTCTCCAGTGAAAACAGACTGAAATAAGTTGGCCCTGCAGGGGGCGCTGCCATTATTTTTAAGAGGAAGGTACTGCTTTCACCGTATAGTTTTGAACTGGGTGCATGCACCCTGTTTGACCTTGACATGGAAAAGCTGTCTGTGACAGAAATGTTCATTGTCTTGATTCTGGTGGTTTCACAGGCACATACACATGTTAAAACTCATCAAATCATACACTTGAAATAGTGTTGTTTATGGCACATCAATTATACCTCAATAAAGCTGTAAAGTTTGGGGTTTTTTTTTCCCTCGTTTTAAACTGGTATGCCTCAGTCAACAGGGGGCATGGTTGTGCACAAGATGAGAAATCACTTTCCTGAGTTGTAATTCTATGGTTCTGTTTTTCTGGTCTTTTCTCAGATGACAGAGCTCTTATTTATAGGAATTAAAAGAAATCAATTAAATAATTATAGGCATGAAGACAAAGGCAAGTGGATGTGCAAAGATGAGATTAATACGCAGAGCTGCTGAAGTACTCTCAGTGCCTGAGAGGCCAACACGTACAGACTCAGACAGAGAAAGAATGTGATAGCAGGACAGAAACACCTCCTCACAGTCGTGTGGGAGCCGTGCATGGGATTCTCTGGTGACAAAGATTACAGTTGCCGCCTTCCAGAGAGTAGTTTTGTGACCGTTGTGAATCAGTCAGTGCCAGGACAGATAGCACATTGTTGGTTGACTGGAGAAGTGCAGGAAACAGAATTGAGAAGAGGCTATTTTGCACCACAGGCAGGTTTGAAGACTTTTCTGCAGCCTGGGCCAGAGTGAGTCTTGGCCCCTGACCGTGGGAGGATTGTTGAGTCCTCAGTGTGATATTTTGGGGCAATTAGTTTCTTTTCTCTGGGTGTCTGTTTTCTCATCTTCCATATCAGTGAAAACACTGGAAGAGTAAAATGAGCTGTCAGTGCGACATCTTAATGCAACTGCAACAATTTGGCAACATGGGTGGTAATCTAACTGTTCCCTGGTTTGTGAAAGCCTTACACATCCCCTGGGCAGTAAATGACTGCTTCCTCCCTCCAAGGCCCCTTTCACCTCACCTATCATAACAACACCGTAAGGTGGACGTTATTCGCACTATCCTTCAGTTGTGTAAAAAGAGTTACAGAGAAGTTAAGTTACAAGCTAGTACCACAGAGGAGCTGGGATTAGAACCTAGGATTCAAACACGAATGTCTGGCCTCCTGCATAGTCTATTACCTTTTAAAACACAGGTGTCTCTAGCACAGCAATCAGTACTCACATCTGACTAATTAAAATTAAACAAAATAAAAACTGCTGTTCCTCACTAGCCAAATTTTGAGTGCTCAATAGCCATGTGTCACTATTGTGTTGGACAGCACAGATGTAGAACCTTTCTATCATCACAGAAAGTTCTAATGGATAGCACTGCTAGGTATTACTGTCTTGTGTCAGGAAGACAGAGTTAGACAGATGAAATACTTGCCTTTACTTGATTCTGCCCCTCTATTATCTTTATTTTCTAATTCTAAATTCTCTCTAGTCTTCCACCCAAATACCCAGAGGGCATGCCTCGGGCTGAGCTGCTGGCTCTGCAGGGCACCCAGCCCACAGGGCAGACATGAGCATCGTGATGACAGAGACTGATGCCTACATTTTGTCCAAGCCCAGAAGACAGCAGCTCTGAAGCGATCTGCAGTGAAAGCACCAGGGTGGGAAAGTGAACAGCCTGTTTCTACAAATCTGTTCCCTTTTTGCCAGATCTGTCAGAAGTAGACAGAAGCATAGAGGATAAAGGGAAAAAGTAAGACGTGAAGTGAGGAGAAGAGAATGATGGGGCTACAGACACCAAAAACTTGGTGATCAAACTGTCTTCTTCTAGTTCTTCTGGGCACAAAAATGTGTGCCTAAAATCATAAAGGAGGAGACTTCATGTGCCCCT
Source organism: Manis pentadactyla (assembly GCF_030020395.1). Lineage (NCBI taxonomy): Eukaryota > Metazoa > Chordata > Mammalia > Pholidota > Manidae > Manis > Manis pentadactyla. The sequence continues at coordinate 114,027,669 of NC_080029.1, read as the reverse complement.
CCTACAGTGAGGGGAATTTAATAAGTCACTCACTCTCAAAACACCCACCAAGCATGAACTGATACAATCCTGGATTAGATTATGTATTAAAACTACATCCTCCTGATAATGAAGAATAAGTGTTGGAATCAGGTGTTGCTTTAAAACAGAAAAGGAAAAAAAAAAATGGATGACTCTTCTCAACCTGTTCGTTCTCCTTCCCTGGTCACCTACTCCTTTGTCCCCATGCTGTCCTGTATATTTGAAGCCCCCACTTTGGTACTCACCCTTCCCCAGAAGTTTTATATACCCATGAGACAGATTTGAGGACCTCTAAAGCTTTTGGCAGCCTTTCTGGCATCATACCATCTAAGTCACAAACTGTGCCCTCCATCTAAATGTAACAAGTTTGACTTGCATTGCTTTCCTGGCTAAGTTACTCCAGCTCCGTGCAATTTAGGAAGTAGCATCTTCAGAACATTATAAAACACTCCTTAGGTAATTTGGAGGTGCTCTTTTGCAAGGCCTGCCTCACCCATGTGATATTATTTTAAAATACTACCTCTGGATTCTTGAGTTTGAAACTTTTGTAGCTGCTTCAGCACTTCCTTCCTAGGGAGAGCCTGCAGCCTTGCTCCAAAAACACTGCACGTCTTCCTCTAAGTATTCAGGTTTGTTTTGGTTTCCTGTAACTGAGCTGTCACTCTCTGAACTGCTCTTGGCAAAGCCCACTGGGAGGGGAACAGGAATGGGCCTCTGGAGCACCACACAGAGGGCCAAACCATTTGGAGGAGCAGCTGGGTGAAAAGTGGCAGGCCTCCCTGGGATTGCTGATCCCACCCTATTGGGACACAAACAATACTGGAAGCCTGTGCTTACAGTTTCTCAGGAGCCTGGCATTTTGCTCTCTTGTCCCAGTGACTCACATGATAATTTTCCAAGCCTTCAAACTGGGTCAACAAGCTTTGTTTGCCCAGAGAGCTCCCCTGGGAGGTCACTCTAAGCAAAGCAGGCTGCTTGGGGATGTTTGGCCAGGTGATTCTTTTTGCTGGCTTTTAGCCTGAGGAAATATCACCAGTATTCAGGCCAGGAGTTTGAAGAATTAAAAGCTACCCAGCATCCGGGCTGGATCAACATATGCCCCTATTATTAGTTAAGTGTTAACCACACTGCTAATGATGGTTCTCGCCATTAGAGAATTGAACAGATGACTTGGGAAAGCCCTAAACAAGATGTCTACTTCTTATAGATGAGACAGCAAGCTTGTGCTATGAATCTAGTCCTAGAAGCTTCCATTAACTCTGTGGGTGTGACCTGATCAATTTATTTATTAAGCAATGGAGTCAGCCTGGGTTAGTATTTCTCAAATTAGAGAAGTCACAGATCCCAAGAATATATTTAAAGACTTACAGATCCCAATTTTACAACTTAGAATTAGAAGTTTCTCATCGAAGGTTTATTCATAATGGCCAGAAAGTGGAAATGACCCAAATGTCCATCAATTGGTAAATGGATAAATACTGGGAAACAATGGATAACTATTCAGCCATAAAAAGGAATGAAGTGTTGATATACACAACAAGGATCAACCTTGAAAACAAGCTAAATAAAAGAAGCCAGACACAAAAGGTATGATTTCATTTATATGAAATGTCCGTAATAGGCAAATCCCAAGAAACAGAAAGAAAGTAGACTGGTGGATCCTGGGGGCTCTGGAGGTAGGGGGTGGGCAGGGAGATAAGTAATGACTGCTAATGGGCATAGGGATTTTTTAGGAGGGTAATGAAAATGTTCTGGAATTACATAGTGATGATGGTTGTACAACCTCATGAATATTCTAAAACACCAGTGAATCGCACACTTAAAAAGGATGCATTTATTGTATGTGAACGATATCTCAATAAAAAGTTACAAGATATTATTTTCGTTGATTACTAGGTACCAAGATAAATACTTTACATGGGACAGTGACTCCTTGTGTCCAGATTCATTTATGAGGTAGCTAGCCAGGTGGTCCAAAAGACATTTATGTTAACTTTGGATGGTCATAGAAGGACCTAATGTTTAAAATATTCATAGATAATTCTAGACCCCAGTAATTTATCAGTGAAACCCCAAAGGTTCATGAACCCTGGTTTGAAACGTTGACCCAGATAATTTCCCCAGGATTTGTTACTTTTTTATATGCAGTGTGATGAGGATGCACTTTTCATAAGGTGCTTTCCAAAGTCTGGTCAGGAACACCTGGGGATTTACAAGTCTCTTGGCCAAGCCTCAGTAACATAAGCAAATTATTCCATTTATGCTCCAAGTAATTGATTAAACGTGTGATCTATGAGTATGGAAACATAAAAGCCCCAGCATGAGATGAAAATGGAGTTTGATACCAGGTAATCTAATGTGGAAAATCCTCTGAGGAAGTCCTCCCACTGGGGCCTCAGCTGGGTCATAGATTGACACCCCTGATGTAAACACTGTGATCTTCCAAAAAGGGTCCTTAGCAAAGGAATAAAGACGGATGCTTGATAACAAATCAGAGGGGGAGTCCAGCAGGCATTTATGTGAGCGAGGAGGTTTTCTCACACATGGACTATTTCCACATGGCTGAAAGTCCAGAAGGAGTACAGGATATAGTTCATAGCTCACTCCTCTATTTAGCTAGAGGGCAACTATCTTGACTCTTTGAACTTTTGTTTCCTCAGCTAGAAAAAAGTCAGAAATTATCCTACCTTTTGGGGTGGCTGTTCAGATGAGTTCAGTTCATCAAATTTTTACTAAGCACTTATTCTCTATGTGTTAGACACTGAATTCGTCTGCAGGAAACTGGTGTGGTACCTGCCCTCAGAAAGGCTACAGCCTAATTCGGGAGACTATTGTACAGAGTGCTATGGAAAGAAACCTTATGTTTAAAGAACTTCGATAACTATTGAGCTCTGGACAGTATGTGGTAATAATGCATCTTGATTATCTAATATGAGTCAACAGTTGGCCTGATTCCTGGCTCTGGGTATTTTTTTTTAATTGGAATGATGTTGATATATAATATTATATTGGTCTCAGATGTACAAAATAGTAACTCAATAATTATTATATACATTGCAAGATGCTTGCCATAAGTATAGTTGCCGATTGCCATAACAAAATATTACAATGTTATCGGTTATATTCTCTATGTTGTACTTCCATTCTTATAGCTAACTTGTCTTATAATTTGCAGCTTTTCTTCTTTATTCCCTTCACCATATTTCACCCAACCCCCATCCCCTTCCCACAGTAATCACAGTCTTGCTATCCATATTTATGGGCCTATTTCTTTTTTGTTTGTTTTCTTTTTTAGGTTCCACATGTAAGTGAAATAATATGGCATTTGTCTTTCTCTATCTGGCTTAATTCATTTAGCATAATATCCTCTAGGTCTTTCCATGTCATTTCAAATATGTGGGTCTGTTCTTGTGTCTATACCATACTGTTTTGATTACTGTAGCTTTGCAGCATAGTTGAAGCCAGGGAACACAATACTCCCAGCTTTGTTCTTCTTTCTCAGGATTTCTTTAGGTATTCAGGATCTTTTTGTGGTTCCATATAAATTTTAAGATTATTTGCTTTAGTTCATTGAAAAATGCCATTAGTATTTTTATAGGGATTGCACTGAGTCTGTAAATTGCTTTGGGAAGGACAACAATTTTGACAATATTAATTCTTCTTCTCCATGAGCATGGGATAGATTTCCATTAATTGGTGTCTTCCTCAGTTTCTTTTACCAGTGTCTATAGTTTTCAAAGTACAGGTCTTTCACCTCCTTGGTTAGGTTTATTCCTAGGTATTTTATTCTTTTTGATGCAATTGTAAATGGAATTGTTTTCTTGATTTCTCTTTCTGCTAGCTTGTTGTTAGTACACAGGAATGCAACAGATTTCTATATATTGATTTTGTATCCTGCAACTTTGCTAAATCCAGTTATTAGTTTTAATAGTTTTTTGGTGGTGTCTTTAGGGTTTTTTTATATATAATATGGTGTCATCTGCAAATAGTGACAGTTTTACCTCTTCCCTACCAGTTTAGATGTCTTTCATTTATTTTTCTTGTCTGATTGCCATGGCTAAGACTTCTAGTACTATGTTGAGTCAAAGTGGTAAGAGTGGGCATCCTTGTGTTGTTTCTGATCTTAAAGGAAAGGCTTTTAGCTTTTCACCATTGAAAATAGGTTTGTCATATATAGCCTTTATTATGTTGAGGTATATTCCCTCATACCCACTTTGTTGTGAATTTTTATCATGAATGGATGTTAAATTTTGTCAAATGCTTTTTTAGCATCTATTGAGATGATTGGGTATTTCTCTGCTAAGAATACTTTTGTAGAATTAAGCATTGAGGCACTTACTGAGTGTCATTTACCTGGGTGTTGACCATCTCTCATAAAGAAATTTTCACATTTTGCCCACTAGGTGTCTCATTATTTGCAAAATGATGGAAAAGCACTGTTACCACCTTTGCCATCAGTCAGCTGTGGTATAAACATCTGATTCACTTGGCTAAAATCTCAGCCCTATGCTAGCAACCACTATGTAAAATGCCAACGGTGTAGTTGCCTCTCATTTAAGAAGAAGTAATGGAAGAAGATGTCTTTGTGGATTGCCATTCTCATAATCCATGGGCCTGCAAACTACTCTCCTAAAAAAGCCAGGACTAGGAAGATGAAGAAGAAATTCTTCCATAAAGTGTCACCAAGTCATTGTAGACAGTAGCACTGCATCCTCTGGCTTCCTGGGCTAGCATTTAGTTTTCATCTGCGTATGAGCTGACATCCCCAAACCACACCATGCTATCCACGTGCCCAAGCAGTATATGTTTTTCCCTATTCATTGGTGTCACTTGAGAGTCTTCTTCACAATGTAACTCAGGGTCTTTTCATGCACTGTGAATTTCATGGTTGTAGATGATACACAAGGGCTTATTTAAATTTTTTCACCAACTTTTTGTGCATTAACTTTTTTTTTAGATGGCCTATAGCAAAATCCATTGCCTATGGGTGACATCAGAGAGGAAGGAATCAGATAATAAATAGAAGACTAAATGCCTTAAAAAAACTATTGCAACTTTAAGAGCTCATCTCATCAGGCTTTCACACTCTGCTAATGAGAATGTAGATGGACATAACCTTTCTGCAATACGATTTAGCAATATTTTTCAAAGATGCATTTTGAAAGTTTATATTCTTTAACCCTGAGTGTGTCAGGATCCCCAAAGGACAGGGATTTCACCCAGGATGGTTCAAATGAAGAGACTTTAATAATAGAACTACTTACAGATGGGCAAGCCAGGTTACAGAAGTAAATAAGGGATGTTGAGACACCTAGAGAAGAACAACAATAGGAAGCTATTACCATCCTTAAAGCTTAAGAGACAAAGGGAGGAAATAATCTAATGGAATCTAGTAAGAGCTTTAACAGTGGAAGGAGACCCTCAAGGAAGGGGGCTGGGCTGGAGGTGGGGAGGGACAGGCAGTCACTGCCTCAAAGCAGGAAGAGAGTGAAGAGATATCCTAACTTCTCTCTTTTCTTGCCCAGTGATGGAACCCCAAGAAGCCCACTGACAAGGGATCCTGAAGATGCAACCTATAAAGATACAGAGCAGAACGAAGAAAGGCACAGACCGGAGTGGGGGGTAGGAATGGAAAATAACCAGCACAATCTTCTAAATTCCATTTCTAGGAATTACATAGGAATATGTAGGAAATACATACATACATATGTAGAAGAAAAGATGGAACCATTGAAAAGGGTGGAAGAAAAGAATTGAATGCAAGGATGTTCTTCACAGAATTAAGTATAAAAGTGAAAAAAAAAAGGAAAGTGAGCTAAATTTACTATAATAGGAGAAGAGATAGATTATACTGTACCCATACTTTGGAATATCATTGTGCCATTATAAACATTTGATGATATGCCAAAATTTTTACCATAAAATGTTAATATTAATAAAGGACACAAAACTATATGCATAGTATTAATTGGGTTCTTTGAACACCTGTATGCAAAGGGAAAAACACTTGAAAATGTTAACATTTCTTTTTGATGAAGGGATTACATTTTTATTTTTTCTTCGTAAGGAATGTTTTTCCTTCTTGTATTTTCAGAACAAGCATATGATATTTTTGTGATCAGCCAAAAAAGTCCATGCCAAAAGGAGAGTCAATCCCATTGAAATAGATTCTGCTCACTTAAAAATATTAATAAAGACACAACAAGTCTTTAAGTAAATTAAAACCATTACATGAAGGGTGAACCTCAATGTGTGTCTATTTAATATCTGGAAAAAGGTAAAAGAAAAATCAGTCCATTTCTGCATGCTATCAAATATCCAGATGTATTAGATGATTTTGATTTCTGACTACACTTTTAACTCTTCACTTGAATGACAAATATATGAATTCAGCTTCAGTTGAACTCATTCTTATCTTGGAACTCTGGAAAAACCAAAAAATTTCTGTGACCTAGAAGTTGTTCCTCATTTTCAAATTATAATGTTCTCGCTTTTAAGTTTTATAGTTTAGCATTCAGTATCATTTTTCTTTGACTTTTAAAAAATCAAATGTACATCACAGTGGCTCAACAGCCCCCCTCCCGCCTCCCCCCATCCCCTACAAACCCCCTCCCTGTTGGTAACCACTAGTCACTTTTCAGAGTCTGTGAGTCTAAAGCTGTTTTGTTCCCTCTGTTTTGCTTTGTTTTTATATTCCACAAATAAATGAAATCATATGGTATTTGTCTGTCTCTGCCTGAATTAGGATCATTTTTAAACTGTATTTTATTTTTTATCAATTAGCCAAGTAATACACAAATACATTCTTGCTTTAAAGATTCAAACAGTACAATGGACACAAAAGTTTCCCCTGGTCACCTGCTCACTTGGTCTTCCCCTATGTAACCTGTTTTCAGTTTGTTCTGTCACTCTCAAGATATTTGCTTATCATTTACATGCATAATGTAGTTTTATTTTCATTTTCTAAAGAAATGTGTGTTATATTGTACATATTCTACAATTTGCATTTTTCTCAATTTGAAGCTCCACTTCATTCTTTTTCAAGGGTTACAGTTTTCCATGGTTGGATATTATACAATTTACCTGACCACTCTCCCTGTTGATGGTCATTTGGGAGGTTTCTAGTTATCTGCTATTTGAGACAATGCTGCAGTGAAAAACCTTGTACATGCCTCTGTGAGCATGTGTGTGAGCATTATTTCTTCTAAGGAGCTACTGAAAACTGAAATTTCTGGTTTGAAAGGTATGTGCACTGAAATTTTTACTTAGTCCTGTCTAGCAGCCTTCCAGAAAGCTCTAACAATTTACACTTCTAATAAAAAGATGAAAAGATGTGGGTAATAGTCATCAATAATAAGAATATGCAAGTTAAAATATAATAGGACATCATTTTTACTATTTTGGTGTTCAAAAATTTTAAAAGAGTGATAATGCAATGTAATGAGGAGGGGAGAGACATTTATCCTCATATAAAGGGTTTTTTTTACAACTAGCATCTACACATTGGGGGAGGTTCCTTGGATACATATTAAAAATGATTATGCTGGACTGTTGTGAGAAATAAACAAAGGATATTTCCGTGACAGAATCACTGATTTTTATGTGTGCTAACAGCACCCTGCTGTTGCCATGTATTTACCCAGAACATTTTTATCACTTATTTTTGTATTGTGATCACGATTTCCTTAATGGACTAAGTAGATAAGAACTTCTCCATTCTAATGACCACATTTTGGTTTACAACTTACACCGTACTTTCCCACAGGTTACTTTGATTGATCTCTGCCTCAGTGACCGTGTGAAGTCCTATTTCAGATTTGAAAATTGAAACTCAGAGAAATTAATTGATATTCCAAGGTCACACAGCCAGTCCTAAATTGAAGGGCTCAACTCAGCTCTTCTGACTCCCAGTTCCATCTGCTTCCCAATTATTCAATTGCTTTTAAAACAAAGGACAAGTGGACATTCTCCCTGCCTCTTCTGCAGAGTTCAAGCCCCACAAAGGAACCACAGGGGGCAGCCTGGTGCAGTGGAAGATACTGCAGGCTGCAAGCCTGAGAACTGGCTTTCTCTGTCTACTCAGTGCTCTTTTCAGCTGTATGACCTTAGGCAAGTCATTTAGCCTCATTGGGCCTCAGTTGTCTCATTAGAGAAACAGACATTTTTACTTATTGGTATTGAAAGCAGAGATGATTCTGTGCAATTCTTCAGAGCTGTGAGATTTTATTTAAGCCAAATTTAGATTAAAACTCCTTCTCTGCTCATACATTTTAGGAAATACTATTTTCTGCAATGCGTTTATTCTCTGCAAATATGAACCCCCAGAGGAAAAACACCATACAATGTTCTCTTTGACTGAAGTCTAAAAATGTTCCCTTATCTTTTTCCTTTTTTTTTTTTTTTTAAGCATTATTAAGTAAATCCCTTGCTGAAAGACTAGGGAATTCCCCAGGGAGCAACAGCAAATGGTTTTAGGTAACTGGCTGCTTCTGAAAAGATGTTTTCTGCCCGGATCTCTTACTATTTGGCACAACTCCAGTTCCACCTACGTTTTTTGTTGCCTATTATTACAGATTTTTAAAGTGACTGATTTTCCCATTCTACTTTCAGTAGTGAGAAAGCTTTAACCAGAATTGTTCTGTATTGTTCCAACTTTCATAATCCAAAGATTTTAAGAATTGGAAGGAGTATGAAGACATCATTTGATCCTATCCTCTATATTTGAACAAATAAAATGTTTTTTCTTTTAACAGAGGAAGCAGCCAATGCCCAGAAAGCCTGTGACTTACTCAAGGTTTCACAGCTAGCAAGTATCCTCATAGAGTCTTATTCCAGTCTTACAGAGTGGTAGTTTATTGGTGATCTTGGCTCTTCCAGAAAGTCACAGTGACAGTTAAAATGAGTAAACCATATGATCATGGGTTGTTTTCATTTTATCACCCATCACGAATTCTAGTTCTAACCGTATTTTGATGCATTATTTATGAAAGCCATCTGGTCACAGGTTTGTGGAGAAAACTCTGGGATTTAAAAAATGTGCTTTGTTTTTACAAGAAACACACTGCATAGCTTGGACCTAAACTTTACCTGCTCATCAGTGGTACATGGGGCAATCTTCATTTTTTAAAAAATTGAGGTATAACTTATACACAGTAAAGTACATAAATCTTAATATACAATTCAAGACATTTTTACATGTGCGTACACCATGTAACTACCACCCAGAACAAGATATAGAGCATTACCACGCCTCAGAACACCCCTTGTATCCTGTACCAGTTGCCACCCTCCAAGAGAGCCACTATTTTAACTTCTATCACCAGAAATTAATTTTTTAAGTTCAAAAAATTTTGTTTTTGAACTTCATATTAATGGAATCATACAACATGGACTGTCTTGTGTCTGCTTTCTTTCATTCGGCATTGTATCTGTGAGATCATTAACTGTATTCTAAACATGCAATTCACTTTCTGTCTCAGATCCTCAGGGAATCTCTCAAAATTGGGCACATATGCCAGCTGTACAAAGGTATGTGTAATCTAAAAAAAAAAAGAGGAGAGAAGAACTTTTTAAATGACTAGAATAGAGTAATCTATATTGCTCTTGTCATTTTCTACTCTTATATTATCAATTTTCTTCATGTCTGCTTTTAAATGGGCTCTGATCCACTCAAGTATTCTGTTTTCTTCTCCCATTAATGGATACTTCTAGATCTCCAGCATTCCCCATCGGTGCTCCCCAGTCACTGGTCTAATAGCTGGTGACGGTCTCAAGCTATCATCTGACACAGACCTTTCAACAGCAAGGAAAGCATTATTATCCCCTATTTTCAGATTCAGCAGATATTTACTGAGTACATATAATCTATAATCTTCAGTGTATTTTCCTGGGTATTAATGGGGGGAACTACAAAAATATAGTAGGCATAAGCTCTACCCTCGTGAACTTCCAGCCTCCAGAGAAGTGGAATAGTACAAATATTTACATTAAATATTTTAAGTTATAAAACGTTAAATGACACAACTGAGTTAAAATTAAAAAGATGCTATGTGAGATCAGAGGGAAAGCTAACTTCTAGCCAGAGTTGTGTCAAAGAAGCTTGATAGGGAAATACTTGTTCTAGGAATATTAAGAAATAGGATGCCATGGCTAGGTAGGTTTAGTCATGCAGTGATGGAGGAAGGTATTTTAGATAGAAAGCTGTAATTGGGAAATCATGCAGCATGTACAGAGAACAGCAATGCAGTTTGACCTTAAAGTAGGGCAAGTGATGAAGAAACTGGGGCCCAGGGTGGTCGTGGATTAGCTAAGACTACAGCAGTAGGGAGAACTAGAATGTGGATTAAACCCCAGGCATCTTCCTTCTTTACTGTTCATCCCATCTTTTGGTTACTGCATGCTTTCCTTATAACAGCCCATTATATATTGTCCATTAATTCAATTGATTCAACAAACACCTATTAATATCCACTACATGCAATGCACAAATGGACACTTTAGTCTCCACGGCTGATTTGGTATGTGTTGTAAAATATTTTTCCAAATGGAGAGTAGGACTAATATAATATTGGACTAAGATGGATATCCTTTCCCTTTAGTTGCTAGAACTTTATTGAGTTATACTTCAGAGTGAATACTATAAATAACAGAGAAAATTAAATAAAACCACAATAACGGATCTCTGTACTGTTTTTCTACATGACATCAATATACTAACTCTTACCATTGACTCCACATGTGGTTTTTCCATAACTACTGTTCTCATGTTTGAGCAAGGGGTAATGCAGGAGGATATGAAACCTTCCATTCTTGGGTGAAAGTTTAAAAACATTACTAATATTCTAGTACAACTCACTTCCTTTTAACTTATCAACGACCAAAAGACATTTCCCCTTTGTATTTGTTATGCTCAATGTAACTATGGAGACACAACACTTTTTTATGAAACTGACACACATGATTCTGGTTTAATGTACTCATTTTCTGAGAAATGTTAAAAAAATTGTGATCACTAGTACACCTTTGAGTTACTTTGGTATTTCAATGTAAATCTAATACATGCATTAGTAAAATTCATGGGGAAATATAGTTAAGTACCAGAGACTATGGATTCTTTCAAATTCCACTGAACTGCTCCTAATTAAGGCTTTGGTGCCAGAAAAAAAAAAAGATAATTGTTATTTGAACAAATTAGGCTATCAGATATTTTTATAAATGATAGGGCATAAAAAGTTGAATTATGAGTTATGTATCTAGATATATGGCAGCCTAAATATTCAAACTGCCCTTCCTACTGGAAATAGAAAGGCTGAATTTAAAAAAAAATCCTAAACCTCTAAAAAGCATTGAAGTATGGACTAGAAAGCAAAGAATTATCAGCTCAAAAAGAAGTGTAGAAACCAAGGCAGGTAAATTGATAACATTGCCCAGGTATATAACACCAAGAGGCACCATTTACATTCTATTCACTTAATAATGCCCCTGGAATTGCTAATTTTTATGGTCTTGAGGTTGCTTTTGTCCCAGAAGGCATTTGCTCAAGCTGGTGAACTTCACCTTTGGCTTGGGGATGAGGGAGCACCTGGGACAGAAGATAAAGCCTAAGGCTTGGAGAATCCTATAGGAGACCTCCCACCCAATAAAGCTTGGACCCTTCAAGTGGGGATGAAAAACCTACATACCCATTCATCCTCAAATGACTAGCAAGGAAAATTCCTGTGGTACTAAGCAGAACAGAGGACCAAAAAATTCTGTCCCTGAAAGACTGTAACCCTATGATAATCTATAGCCAAAATAGGCCCAAAAAGCCTCAGTACATTACTCTAGGTTGAGTAAGACCTAGGTGCATGGAAGAAATAAATGCAAATCTTCTCAGGGGGAATGTATATTAATGGTACACAAAATATTTTCTGATAAAAGTGAGCAGCTCACAGTAATAAACACTAAGCACCCAAAGAAAAGTACTATAGGTGAGATTCAGCAGAAACAATATCCAATAAGAACAAGAGAAAACACACAAAAGCTGCTGATATTTGAATTATCAGACACAGAGGGTGAAATAATTATGTTTTATTTCTTAAAGAAATAAAATACAAAATGCCAAACATCTATTCAAAACAAGAAACTAAAGAAAATAGCCTAGTAGATTAAAAAAGAAAGAACTTCTAGAAATGAAATACACAGTAACTGAAATCAATAACAGAATGACAGGTTTAACAGCACGTAGACACAAGTGAAGAGAAAATTAATGAATTGAGAGATACGACAATAGAAATTATCTAGCATACACCAAAAAAAAAAAAAGAAGACAAGGAGAAAGGAAACATGAGAGAGTAGTTAATAGATATGGAGAATAAAATCATTCTTTGACATACATTGATCTAATCGGAGTTCTGGAAGGAGAGGAAAGGGAAAATGGTGCAGAGGCAATATTTGAAGAGACAGTGGCAAAGAATTTTCTAGGACCAATCTGTTTCAAAACATAGATTTCTGAATTCCAAGCAGAATTAAAACAAAACAACACAAATTAAAAACAAAAAACCTTCACTTTAACACAATATAGTGAAATAGCAGAATACTGAAGACAACTTAGGCACATGCTGACTTTTCCTCAGGAGAAAAAATAACCACCAACTTAGAATTTTACCTCCAGAAAAAAAATCTTTCAAAGTGGAGAGTGAAAAAGAGACATTTTTAGATAAACTACACAAGAGAGTTTGTTTTCATGGTGTTTGTAAAAGGAAATGCTAAAGAATGTACTTAAGAAAGTGAACACAGATGAAAGGTTCTTTAAAAACAAGAAAGAATGAGGAGAAAAGGAAATTGTAAATACAGCTAAGGCTAAACAAATCTTGATTGTCTAGAACAAGAACAAGGTCCTCTGGGGTTTAGAAATTACTTAAATAGATGACAACGGTAGCATAAACCTTGGGGTGTGGTAAATGGAATTTACTAAGTGTGTAAAGTGTTGTAAACTGCTTGCGTTGCCTGGGAGAAGGCTAACCATTTGATAAGTTAAGTAGGTATGTTTTAAATATTAACATGCATCGTAATAATCTAGAGGGCTTGTTAAAGCACAAGCCTGATTCGGGAGGTGTAGAGGGGGCCCAAGAATTTACATTTCTAACAAGTCCCCAGGTTGACACTGATTTACGAGCACAAGATCACACTTTAAATAGCACTGTTGACTAGCCAATAAAAACAAAAAACAAAAGCAAAAACTGACATAAATTCTGAACTAGTAGAAGGGAAAATTGAATTGAGGAAATAATTCAAAACAATGTACAAAACTAAAAGAACAGGAGGAACAAGTGAAACATAAGACAAGATAGTAGGTACAAATTCAAATATATTAGTAATTACATTAAATACAAAAGGATTATATGCTCAATTAAAAGATAAACATTGATACCAAAAATGAACTCAAAATGGATTACATACCTCAATAAAACTTGCAGAATAAAATAACGGGAAAAAATATTTGTGACATTGGGTTAGGCAAAGAGTAACTGGATACATCAAAAATATAATCTGTAAAAGAAAAATTGATAATTTGGACTTCATCAAAATGAAAATTTATTGTTAAGAGAATGAAATATACTGTTGAAAAAATGAAAAGACACAATACACATGGAGAAATCATTTACAAATCACATATCTGACAAATGACTTGCATCCAGGATATATAAAGAGACCCCTCATAATTCAACAATAAGAAAATAAACAGCCCAGTTAAATAATAGGCAAAATATTTGAATATATTCTTCATCAAAAAAGAGGAATAGATAATGAATAAGAGATGAAAAGGTATTCAAAATCATTAGTCATTAAGGAAATGTAAATTAAAATTATAATGAAATACCACCACACACCTATTAGAATATCTAAAATAAAACAATCTGACAATCCCAAGAGGTGGTGAGAACAGGTAGCAAATGAATTCTCTCATACTTTCTCATACATTGTTGGTGGCCAATGCAAAAATATATAGCCACTCTAGAAAACAGTTTGGCAGTTTCTTATAAAGTTAAACATAGAATTACCTCAGATATAACAATTTCACTCCCAGGTATTTACCAGAGTGAAATTAAAACTCATGTTCACTCAAAAATCTGAACACAAATGTTTACAGTAGCCTTATTTGTAATCAAAAATTGGAAACAGCCCAGATGTCCATTGACTGGGGAATGGATAAACTGTAATACATCAATAACATGGAATATTACTCAGCCATTAAAAAGAATGAAATCTTGCCATTTGTGACAATATAGATAGACCTAGAGGGTATTAAACTAAGTGGAACAGAGAAAGACAAATACCATATGCTTTCATTTATATGTGAAATCTAAAAAACAAAATAAACAAACAAAAAAGAAGTAGACTCTATAATAAGTACTGACAACTGACTGTTGGTTATCATAGGGGAGAGCGTGGAGGGGAATGGGTGAAATAGGTGAAGGAGATTAAGTGGTACAAACTTCAAATTATGAAATAAATTAGTCACAGGAATGAAAGTATAGTATAGAGAATATAGTCAATAATATTGTAATATCTTGGTATAGTAACAAGGGGTAATTATACTTACCAGGATGAGCGTTTATTACTATGTTATACATCTGAAACCAATATAGTGTTGTGAATCAACTATATTTCAATTTTTTTAAAAAAGGAAAAAAACTCTTGATATACTCCAGAACATAGAATGAATCTTAAAAGCATTCTGCTAGGTGAAAGGAGCCAGACTCAAAAGATTACATTTTGTATGATTCCATTTTTACAACATTCTAGAAAAAGCAAAACTATAGGAACAGAGAACATACTAGTGGTTGCCTGAGGTTAAGGGTGGGGTGAGGGTTTGATCACAAAGGAGTAGCACAGGGGAATCTTGGGGGGTTGTGTTCCATATCTTTATTGCAGTGGTAGTTTTACTACTCTATGTATTTGCCAAAACTTATTTTTACTGTATGCTAAATAACAAAAAAATACATGTTCAGTTCTCATTCTGAAAACTCTCACGAGATTATGCACCAAATCTCATTTGAAAATGAACAGGATTTCTACTTTTAGATTGCTAACATATAGCAGGAAACAAAAAACAATACACATCAGATTTAAAGAAATACGCTTTAATGTACCATAGTTTTGTGTGTTTTATACAACTGCAAAACATGGAGATTAAGAACCCAAGAGGTAGTTAAGATTGTTTGTCTGAAGCAGCAAAATGAGTCCTTGAATCTTTCACTTTTCATCCAGCTGTTTTGCCATCAGAGAGCTAATTTTAGAAGGAGTAATCTTCTTATAAAATACAGTGTAATTAAGAAAAGTAGGGTTGTTTTTTTTTTTAACTTCTAATTCAGAGTTGTACAGGATGCTTGGTTTTTTGAACCAAACCAGCAGCCTGAGAATAATCTGAACCATAAATCTAAGGCTGAACAAACAAAAAAATCTTTCAGCTAAAGAATCATAGTTAGCTCCTGCAAGAGTTGAATTCCAAGTCCTTTACGTTAATGGACTTTAAAATGAAAATAAAGTTACAAATAAAGTTCTTCCTCAATCTGTGAAAAATAGTATGGACAACATAGTGTGTGATGGATTATTCTCCCCTGCAAGGGGAATGAATGACTGACTACATTTGCTTTGTACTGCAGGCAAGAGGAATGTGCCTGCTGACTCTCGCTCAAGACTGCAGCGGCTGCTGCCCTTGCTTGCTTTATTCTGAAGGTACTCTTCAGCATCTTGGAAGACATTTTGAGAAGTGGTATTTAAAAAAAAAAAAGTTTAAAGAGTCAAACCCAAAGAGTCTAACCCAGACCAAATAATTTAGACCACAAAGTCCAGACTAGTTTTCCCCATTTCTCAAAATACCTGAAACTGAGTGCACACCCAATACCCACTGTTCGTGGAACCTTGCAGACACTGCCACAAATGCAGATTCTTCACTTTTCGGGTCAAAATTAGGCCATCCTTTCTATTCTGTTACATACGCGAACAATGACTTTTCAGGAATTGTGAAACAAAAAGGATTCATAGAAGACAATTCCGTGTAACTGCCCACAGGTTCAAGTGCCACGTGAGGAAGGATTTAAGTGTGTTGATCACAGTTTATTCAGTGCATGAATAAATATCTTAATACAAATCTTAATTTATAGAATAATTCAACCAACCTCAAGGTCACTAAAGCAAGGTATTCCAACTAGCCGAGAACCCAAGAAACTTTAATAGAAAAAAGAAAAAAAAGACCAAAGGCAATGATTTCTTCTATTGCCCTGGAATCATGCTTTTTCTGAGGCTGTAGTATCACCTACCCTTCAGAAAATAGTGCTGTCAGTCACACAGTTAAAGCTGTTAGATAGATCAGAGACCACACTGGCTAAACATACTCTGTGTGGTTAGGAAAACCCTATTACTGAACTGTTGACTGCTGGCTTGTGACATTTATAAGAACCCTGGCAATTTACCCATAGCTACTGAAAAAAAAAAAAAGTTTTTTAACCTTTCTTTAAGTTTCCACATTAAAAATGATCTTGTATGTGTAAGAATGGAGAAAATGTGGAAAAGTTTCTCTCATTAGGCTGACTTTGAGTGGATCCACCATGTTTACAAAATGTTTGGAGATGGTCAGATAAGCAGTCCTAATGACAGCATATTACACAGTTATCACCAGCCATGTGCAGCCTGAACATTTCCAGTCTATCAGAATGGCCCATATGTTGCTATTTATCATTTCAGTTTCGTATCGGAATCAAATTGAAAACAAGAAAACTTTGGAACCCAAGTAAGTCATCTGTACCTTGGAAGAGTAATGAGGCCTCTTCCAAACAAACAAACAAACAAACCAGACATTAGCACATCTTTGAGAAAGAGGCTTTGGTTTCTTAGAATTATTGCAGCTGTTCAATTCATTTGCTGTTGTAGCTTAAAGTATGTATACATTTACAGTAAATTTACAGGGTTTATGTGTCCTCAGCGATTTTACCACTTTCAAGGGAAATGAGAAACACTATGGCAGTTACTAAGTGATAGCACTCAGTTTCAGAAGCTGCATTTGAGTGACTAACACAGCACTTGGAGATAATATGGTAAAGTCTGTTGCATTGCTGTGTCTTGCTGGTAAAGCAATTGAGAACTCTTTGATAGAAAAGGGTACAGGGTCACGTGAAGAATAGCATTCTCCTAAAAAGATGTTAGCTTTCTTTCCTTATAAGAAGCAACATGCAAAAGCCAGCAGGCACACTTTCACTTATTCCATTTTGATTGCCTCAGTTTTCAACTGGGCAGTGTTCTATTTCAAGGCCATTCTGTTGCAAAATTTTGCTGGGTAGTTGTAACATTGCTGTGTCTGTTGCAAACCAAAGAGGACAGGAAAAAAAAAAGGGGAGGAGGAAGAGAGGAAGAGGAGATTAGAGGCAAGAGTACTTCATGTAACTTTTCACACCAAGGTCTTATAGTAGGGAACTGATTTTTAAGACAAAAATTCTGTGCTCTGGAATTCTACCCTGAATGAGCCGTTTTTACTAAAGATTATGGCGATTTCTGCAGAGACTCTAAAATTCATGACAAAACTGGGTTAAGGACAATTAATCATCTCATTAAATGACTGTCATCTGATAATCTGAGAATTATGAAGACTAATTCAGTAACAACAGTTGATCATCACTTTTCGAGTATCGATAAGGTATGTGGTCCTATGCAATTCCTTTTGAAGTTTAAGAGTTTTAGATGGGGTTTAAGGATTAAATGGAAGACCAAAAATGTATCACGTAAAATAACTGTCTTGTGTTTAGGTATTGTTGGCTGATGGAAGAAAGGAAATATGTCTGTGGGATTTCTTTTGTAAATGCCTACTTGTGTGGATATATAGAGACACCTGAATGTTTTGATATGATGACAATTGACAATCATTCTATCCAAATACATAGGTTGTTATAAGCTATGTAATTAAGAACTGGAACAGCATGTATTCACACAGCAAAGGACAGGAAATGTGATGAAAGATCTGAGAAGTCTCTCAAACAATTAGAGCCTGACCATAAAATACTCAAAAGGAGGGAATGGTTAAGATGTAGATGGGCTGTACCTGGAGTGGAAGGGAGGTGGTGAACTGAAAATAAAAGGTCAGAGTTTTCCACCATCTTAGCAAATCTGAACTCAGATTTCCTAACATCTTAATAGTTTCTCAGTCGTGAACAAGACCAAATCAGCCAACCAACCAGCCCTCCTATGAGCCACCTCATGTCCCCGCCTCCTATTCTAGTCTTCATCCTATGCAAAAATTCCTCTTCCTATTCCCTTTAAAGTTGTAGATTTTTTTAAAGGTCCTTACAAAATTTCTCAGAAGCACCTGCACAGTTCTTGAAAATATTAGCACCAGAACTTCCCATTCCAAGGAATTTAACTAGGCCCAATAGAAAAATATTGAATGAAGTTTCTTACGCCCTGGATATGAAGTTTTCCTAGAACTGTAAGCTAATAACCATGGTGCCAAGGAACAGTCTTCACAAACAGAATGTATGTCACAAACATCTTTCCTGTTCTAGTTCTAAAAAGTGATAATCTCATTCTACACTTGTTGAACATCTGGAACAAAACCTTGTTTCTTCAAAGGTGCACTCACTCAAGCCATAAATCTTTTTCTGACAATTCAGAGCAGAAGTAGGGCAAGAGCAAATTATTTTGGAAGACCTTCTCTGACCCACTCTAGTTAGGTGCATAGATATATCCAGTCAAGGTGATATTCTTACTTACCCCAGTGAGATTCTGGTCCAGTTATGCAAATTCTTTGGATTTCTAGTTTAGAGAACTAGGGTGGGTGTTAGTAATTCTTCCCCAAACTTTCATTTGCAACTATTTCTGTTTCCCCACATGTGCTTGTTTTAACTTTCCGGTTGCTTTGGAAACCCCTACATATCATCACTTAGAGTCTATTTTGCATTATTGTAGTTCCTTATAAATAGACTCACTGTGTTCTCATCTCTAAGTATGAAGATTTGTTTTGTATTAATTGCTTTCATACACAGGGCTTACTAATATTCTAGAATTTTGTTTTTCCTTAAATATATGTATTATCTGAAGTATTAATAAAGCTTCTGCATTAGATTTTGCAGATTAAATCTACATAGGTAAAAGTATTTCACTTAGTACATGTTCTGTAGAAAAATAAAATCAAATCTAAGTAAGGAAACAGAGGGTCAAGTAAACAATCCAAAAGAGACTCTCCCAAAGTCACAACCTCTTCTCACCCTAATTTATAATTTCATGACTGGCCACATTTTTATTCTGCTTACTTTTTAAAGTTTCTCTCTTACATTTGCTTTTTGATAATAACACTAACCTCTACTGAATTCCTCCTTCTATGCAACTTGGTCAGTTTCACTTGAGCTCTAGGTGTCTCATATACTATAAAAGGTAATGTCCTGAAGACCTGGAAATGTAATGGTAATGATATTTCTATTTTTTCATCCTCTAGTCTTTTAACCTATTACCGCTAATACAAGGCTATTTTTAAACTACAATGACCATACCTATATAGTCAACTAAATACCTCTGCTTGTTTTGTTTAAATACCCCTCTTTTGGCTTCACAGAGTAAAACAGTTTTAGATCTGAAAAGTTCTATCATTCTCAGGATAGGAAAGAAGATTTAGTAATAATCTGATTTTTGACACATTTTCTTACTTAAAACTTTATAAAGCTTTCTTATCATTAGTCATTAAGGAAATGCAAACAAAAACTATGAGATACCATTTTAACATTTTAAGCTAATTAGAATGGCTTAAAAGAAAAAAAAATACAAACAACCAAATAAATCAAAATCTGACTATACTAAGTGGAGCAGCTGAACTCTCAATACTGAATTACTGGTGAGAATGGATGTGGTACAGTCATTTTGTGAAAGAGTTTGATTATT
The DNA here is from genome assembly GCF_030020395.1 of Manis pentadactyla. Lineage (NCBI taxonomy): Eukaryota > Metazoa > Chordata > Mammalia > Pholidota > Manidae > Manis > Manis pentadactyla. Next base: position 114,007,743 of record NC_080029.1, on the reverse strand, counting down.
TCTTATAAATAAACTCTTATTATAAGACCCAGCAAATCTTCTTCCTAGGTATTTACCTAGGGAAAATGAAGGCATATGTCTACACAAAAATCCATGCAAAAATGTTTATAGAGGTTTCATTTATAATCATCAAAAACTGGAAACATTCCAAATTTTGCTCAACTGGAAAATGGGTAAGCAAACTGTGGTTGGAATACTACTCAACAGGACAAAGGAACAGACCACTGATGTATGCAACACACAACATGGGCAAATTTCAAATGCATTATGCTAAGAAAAAAAAGGTTACCTACTATTCCATTGACTTGTCATCCTGGAAAAGCCAATATTATGGGAATAAAAATCCAATCACTGGTTGCCAAGGGCTAGGTTGGGGGACTGAGTGCAAAGGAGCATGTGGGAACTTTTTGGGGTGAAGGAAATGTTATGTATCTTGACCTTGGTGGGGGTTCACAGATTCATACAGTTCCCAAACTCAACAAACTGTACACTTTAGATGAATGAATTTTACTACATGTAAATTTTACCTCAATAAACCTTACTTTTAAAAAAACTACACAAAAATCTTTATGAAAATGATGGAAAATGATGAAGATTATCCTAGCTCATGCCCAGGAATTTATATTCCCTCCTACTTAATTTCTGAAAAACTTTAAAAAAAGTATTATACTAATTTATAGTCTGTATAGTTTATACTTCATAGATGGTTCAACTTTTTTTTTTTTATTAAGGTATCATTGATATACAATCTTATGCTCAGGTTTCACATGAGCAACATTGTGGTTACTACATTCCCCTCTATTATCAAGTCCCCACCACATACTCCGTAATAGTCACTGTCCATCAGCTTAGTAAGATGCTACACAAATCACTACTTGTCTTCTCTGTGCTATACTGCCTTCCCCATGCCCCCCACCATAATACCCCTTAATCCCCTTATCCCTCCCTTCCCACCCACACTCTCCAAGCCCTTTTCCTTTGGTAACTGCTAGTCCATTCTTGGGTTCTGTGAGTCTTCTGTCACTTTGTTCCTTCAGTTTTTGCTTTGCTGTTACACCCCACAGATGAGTGAAATCATTTGGTACTTGTCTTTCTCTACCTGGCTTATCTCACTGAGCATAATACCCTCTAGCTCGATCCATGTTGCAAATGGTAGGATTTATTTTCTTCTTGTGGCTGAATAATACTCCATTGTGTATATGTACCACATCTTCTTTATCCATTCATCTACTGATGGACACTTAGGTTGCTTCCATTTCTTGGCAATTGTAAATAGTGCTGTGATAAATATATGTGTGCATATGTCTTCTTGAATCTGTGATCTTGTTTTCTCTGGGTAAATTCCTAGGAGTGGAATTCCCAGGTCAAATGGTATTTCTATTTTTAGTTTTTGAGGAACCTCCATATTGCTTTCCACAATGGTTGAACTAATTTACATTCCCACCAGCAGTGTAGGAGGGTTCCCCTTTCTCCACATCCTCATCAGCATTTGTTGTTCCTAGTCTTTTCGATGTTGGCCATCCTAACTAGTGTGAGGTGATATCTCATTGTGGTTTTAATTTGTATTTCCCTGATAATTAGCCATGCGGAGCATCTTTTCATGTGCCTGTTGGCCATCTGAATTTCTTCTTTGGAGAAGTGTCTGTTCGTATCCTCTGCCCATTTGTTAATCGGGTTATTTGCTTTTTGGGTGTTGAGGTGTGGGAGTTCTTTATATACTTTGGATGTTAACCCTTTATTGGATACGTCATTTATGAGTATATTCTCCCATACTATAGGATGCCTTTTTGTTCTACTGACGGTGTCCTTTGCTGTACAGAAGCCTTTTAGTTTGATGTAGTCCCACTTGCTCATTTTTGCTTTTGTTTCCCTTGCCAGAAGAGATATGTTCATGAAGAAGTTGCTCATGTTTATATTCAAGAGAGTTTTACCTATGTTTTCTTCTAAGAGTTTTATGGTTTCATCACTTACATTCAGGTCTTTGATCCATTTCAAGTTTACTTTTGGGTATAGAGTTAGGCAGTAATCCAGTTTCATTCTCTTACGTGTGGCTGTCCAGTTTTGCCAACACCAGTTGTTGAAGAGTCTGTCCTTTCTTCATTGTATGTCCATGGATCTTTTATTGTATATTAATTGGCCATATATGTGTGAGTTTATATCTGGACTCTCTATTCTATTTCAATGATCTATGACTGTTCTTTTGCCAGTACCAAATTGTCTTGATTAGTGGCTTTGTAGCAGAGCTTGAAGTTGGGGAGCATAATCCCCACCGCTTTGTTATTCCTTCTCAGGACTGTTTTGGCTATTTGGGGTCTTTGTGGTTCCATATGAATTTTAGAACTATTTGTTCTAGTTCGTTGAAGAATGCTGTTGGTATTTTGATAGGGATTGCATTGATTCTGTAGATTGCTTTAGGCAGGATGGCCAATTTGACAATATTAATTCTTCCTACCCAAGAGCATGAGATGTATTTCCATTTATTTGTGTCTTCTTTGATTTCTCTCAACAGTGTCTTGTAGTTTTCAGGGTATCAGTCTTTCTCTGCAAAACTCTTTAAAGAGAATGTCAGCAGAATTTGACGAGCACCTAAAAGATTTCAGTACTATTCTCACTGCATGGAACTTCAGAGTAATGCAAAAAGGGGGAGAAAAAAAACAAGCACAATAAAGCAGCCAAATAGTTGTAACTGGAACATTTGTACTCCGTGGGTCACTGAATTTTGATCATTTTCTTATATAAGAAGAAGTGACTTTGTTATTTGTCCTTTCACTACTTCCTGATTGTAAGATAAAGTTAAAAATACTTTGCTTTTGCATGTACATCTTCTGTAGTAATAATTCTGTGAACAAAATTTAATTTTAAAATATCTTAAGCATTTGGAAAAGTGCAAAGAGAAAGAAACCCACATACTCTTGTAAACTTAATCAATTCTGTGATTTTGCCATATTTGTTTATATGCTTCTTAAAAAGCAATACAGTGCTACAGCTGGAGTCCCAATTTCCTCCCATTTCCCACACTACTCTCCAGAGGTCACTACTACCCTGAAACTGGTATGTGTCCTTGTATTTCAGAGATTTGTCCATGTTGACAAATGTCAGTAGATTTCATTAATTTTAATTATTGTACAGTATTCCAGTGTGTGACTTTAGACATTTAGTTTTTGTCCAGTCATCATTACTAGGAACAATATCCCAATGAACATCCTCATATTGTCTCCTAGTGCATATTTGCAAGAGTTTGTCTAGGTACAAGGGTTCTCAAGCTTTTATGGCCAATATGCACGGTGAGAAATAATTTTGCATTTAGATCACATACATGCATATATGCATATATTGTCACAGGCCAAGTTGTCTGTGAAGTAGATCTGAGGTAGAAACTTGTGTACAGGGGATTTTGTTGGGGGGCATCCTGGGATCAGCATTTCTGGCAGGAGGCAAGGTGGGTAAAGGAAGTAGGAATGGGTAAAGGGAGCTTGGGGCTCTAATGAAGAGGCAGCAAAGATCTCAGATGATACCAAATTGGCTAAGGTGATCCTTCAGGGTAATTTCAAATTGGGGCAAGGGAATCAGGCCTTTATACAACACCTGTGTTGACCAGTTACTGAATATAGCTGCATCCAGGAAGAGGATATGGCCTGGAGCGAGTAGCTTCTTCCTGGAGGGAGTCTTGGAAAGGGATTCAGCTAAAAGCTATTGACTGCCAACCCTCTTAGCAGCTGGGTAAATTAATGCTTTAGCCCTAGAGAGGGAGAATCTAGGTGGTACACAAAAATTTGCAAAACAATCCTAACCCTGATATTTTCTATTCTATTCCATTTGTAAAAAATATTTATGTAATCCCTAAATTGATTTCACAATCCACTAATGGATCATGAATCACAGTTTAAAAAATAAAACTGCTTTAGAGTATATGCTCAGAAATGGAATTGCTGGGTTGTAGGGCATATACCTTTTCAATTTTATTAAATATTGCCAAAGTACTTTCCAAAAGGTTGGGCCATTTGACATTTCCACCATCAGAGCATAAGAGTTCTAGTTTTCCTACAGCCTCAATAACCCCTGATATTGTCAGATTTTTTAATGTTTGCCCATCTGATAGATATATTATTGGGGTAATTCTGTAGAGAATCTGACACTCATCTATAAGTGAAAGTGAAAACTTACTTCCTGCTAGTTTATCAACTAGCAAAAGGCATGTACAATTCCCTGATAATTAGGAAATGTTCAATTTTTAGTCTTGCAAAATAGAAATCTTAATCTTTCAAAATAAATCTTTCAGTTTTGTAATCTTTCCTATAGCACCTAGCAGAGTGCATAACATATAAAAGTACAAAGTAAAATGCCTATAGGTTGAGGGAGGGAATTCTATGACTAGGCACATGGCATTGAAAATTTCACTTTTTTTGAATCCCTGAGCTATGTGTTTTGGAAAAAGCCTATTGGCCCAGGAATTATGAGGTCTGGGCTTTGGTCTAGTCCAGCCACGTGATTTGGTAAACTCACTCTACCTTTCTGATACTTAGTTTCTTCATCTCCAAAATGAGGATTTTCCTATATATATCAGCTTACTTCACAGGAAATTTGGAATACTGAGATCTCAGAATTGATTGGTAATAGAGAAATCAAAGAACTGGGAATCTGGGGATCTGGATTGTAGTCCTAGCTTTCCTCTCACTATTGGTTGTATGTTATCTTGGTTAAAGCACAAGTAGGCAAATGGTCACCTTTGGGAAAATGAAATGGTCAGTAGATGATCTCTAAGTTTCCTACTTGCTCAAAAATCCTATGTTCTGGGCCAGAGAAACATGAAGTTAGTTTATGAAAGTGTCATTCTCAAAAGCTACCATAATTTGGGGTCAGATGATACTCTTCAAATTAATTCTTAATTGTCTGCCTGCCCCACCTCACTTGCTCTATAAACCCAATCTATTTGGTCCTACCCTTGTCCAGTTACCCTATATATTACATGAGCTCCATCCCTGAGATTTTCCTTTGCAACCAGGGACTAAACCTTTACTCTTTCCTTTTTTATTAAAGTATTGTGGATACAAAATCTTACGTTGGTTTCAAATGTACATCACAGTGGTTCAAGTCCCTGTGATCAATTTATATTGTGAGTGCGAATTTTTGTGCCCCTTTATCCCTCTTTCCCCAACACCCATCCCAACCCCTCCCCCTTGGTAAGCATTAGTCACTTCCTAGTGTCTGTGAGTCTACTGCTGTTTGGTTCCTTCTGTTTTGCTTTGTTTCTATATTCCACAAATAAGTGAAATTGTATGGTATTTGTCTTTCTCCACCTGGCTTATTTCCCTGAGCATAATACCATCTAGATCCAACAGTGTTGTTGCAGTTAGTAGGATTTCTTTTTCTTTTTATGGCTGAATATTATTCCATTATGTATATGTACCACATCTTCTTTATCCATTCATCTATTGATGGACACTTAGGTTGCTTCCATATCTTGGCTATTGCAAATAGTGTGGCAATAAACATAGGGGTTTATTAAACATATCTTTTCAAATCAGGGATTTTGTTTTCTTTGGGTAAATTCTTAGGAGTGGGATTCCTGGGTCAAATGGTATTTCTATTTTTATCATACCTTTAATATTTCAATTCTTGCTCTTAATCTGTGGCAAACAGATTTATGCTATGTGATCATCGGAGAAACTGAAATGGAAGAATATGTTTCTTGTTTCTTTTCGTAACTCCTCAAATTCCTCATTCCCTTTTAGCATAGAGTTTGTTCAAAATGTTATCATTATGTACTCTTCAGCCAGGCATAAAGATTCTATGGTTTTCCTTTCTTCACTGCACCATCCACTACCTTCCAGACAGCATTGTACAGGGGGCAGGAATTTGCCAGCACTGCCCTATTGTGACATTTCTAAAAGCCTTTCTTCCATTTTAATTCCAGTACATTCAAATAAAAGACTCATATCAGCTTCTATTTTCCTTTTAGCATAATTTAAACTCTGTAAGTTACTATTACAACATCTAAATTGTATTAAATCAATATGGTGATGTTTATTAAATTAAAATGTTGTTAGTATAATTACAACCAAACATGAAAATGTGCAGGGTTATAAGCAGAGAACTTAGAGGGAGGATATCTGTTTCTATGAGATAGTAAAGCAACACTGACACTAGAGAGCCTACAATAGCCTCAGGAGTACCTTGGAGATCTTTTTTGTTTTTAATTTAAATCTTTATTTCTAAAAGTCTATTATTCTCCAAATCTCAAATAAGCTCATTGTTAGAGTTTTTTCCTTCTGGATTAACTTTGCCTTTAATATAATTAGCTTGATATAGCTAACCAAACTATCTCTTTGTACACACTTGTGTGGGAAAGGGGAAGACAGTGCTTATGGACTGCAGAGGCTTAAATTCTTTCTCTCAATTAGGAGTCCTGAGCCCTGAATCTGAAAGTGTTTGAATGAGAGGCTGTGTCCACCATGCTGGAGAGAGGCAGGGGAGAATGAAGCACAGGCCCTAATGCCCTGCTGCTCCTGGGGAACATCAAGACTGGACATTAAGGAACTTTTCCACCAAGAATACAAAAAAAGGAGAGAAGAAAACTAGTAACCTCCAACTATGTTTGGAACAACTGATCGTATTTCTTTTTTAGAAAGACCAGCCTGGCAACAAAGGGAGGAATGGATTGAAGAGGGAAAGAAAGACAGGACATAGGGAATCCAATTAATTGATTGCTGCAAAATTTCAAGTTAAGAAAAAAAAATGTGGGTTTGAACTAGGTTAGTGGGAATGGAGATGAAGAGGTAAGGAAGAATATAGTTAATGTTAAGGAGATGATATCAGTTGGTTTTGATGGCTGTGTTGAAGAATGAGGAAAAAAAGAGTTGATTACTCACAGGTCTTGACTTTTGTGACAGATGCATGATAGGTGCTTTTCAAGAAATTAGAGAATATAGGGGAACAGGTTTGGGGTAAAGATAATGAGTTTACCTTCAAAAACAGTGAGTTTCAGCTGCATTCGGGACTAAGATGTCTGAAGACAGCTGAATACACAACTCAGAAACAAAAGAGTTATGGACTAAAGATGTGTCTGTCTCTTATTCCGAGGGATTATATAGAAAACAAGTATTTTATTTATAAGTTTACATTTCCAGTTGCAGGTGTTTCCCCTTGCTGGCAGGGTTCCTTAACCCTTGACAATAAAAAGGGTGTCCTGTTGTCTAACCTTGCAGAATGCATGTCTGGGCCAATCAATAAAAAGAACAGACTTAGGGTGTCTGATTTGTTCAGCTTCATGTCTCCTAAATATCTTAGCTGAAACAACAGTGCTGAGTACATGAGAAAAGCTGACTCATATTTCCTGCAAGTCAGCTCAGATATCCATCCTTCCAAATTATTTGAACTTTTGGCCACTCCCAAAGAGAGTCAAAGAGTTGAGACTATTTATGAGCATCTCTTTCATTTGTTGAGAACAATTCTAAATACCTGTTATAAAGTTTGTGAGTTTAAATAAAAAGGGCTTTTCCTGCTTTTACCATCTCCACCTCCATATCCCAATGATGACCTCACCTTTCATAGAAAATCTATGTTCTCACAGGATTGGTTCAAATGTCATCTGTCACCTTCAATACCTACCATCAGAATTAAGCTCTCTGTTCCACCAGGCTTCCACAGCAACCTGCTTATCCATTTAGCGTAGAACTTCTCATAGTCTGATGATTTTTATTAAAGTTACAAGCTTGTTAAAGGGAACATACCTTGTGCTTCTATTAGGTGCTTATCTACCTTTGCTTTCCTTCTTTGCCCAGCACAGTGCTTTGTGTGTGAATACGGACCAAAGTGACTTTGTTAGAAGTTATAAAAACATTGTTTTACCTTTTAAAGAAAGTGAGGGGGCATACTTGACTGTGGACAATGACAGTTAAAAAGACACACTATATAAAAATAACTTTCCTTTGCAGATGATTAAAAACTAAAAATTGAATTTAGAAGGAATTGTTTAGAGAGGTAAAACCATTAGCTTGAGGAGGATGTTCACAGGTGGTAATTTTCAAATTTATGAAAAAGTGCTGAGTCAAAGCTATGACTCTTCAGCTGGTCACCAAGAGGAAGAGACAGCAGTGGCTCAGACTGCTGTAGCCTCCTGTTACTGGGCACCCCTCTCAAGTATCATGTTCAGCATTTGCAACGTGACATTTCTATTATTCTTTCCAATTATTCAGATAATCCGTCTTTCAAAAGTGTCTTACCAGATTTGAGTTTTTAAGAAAAGAGTTGATAATTTGACAACATAGCTAATACATTTCAGTTTGTGGGTTAAATACACTGGAATGTTATTTTAACGCTGTTTCACAATGAATAGAATTTGGCAACATGTGGTCTGCTTTGGGACCCATCCAAAGAGTCTCCAAAGGACCATAAATCCCTGGGGGGAGGCTTTCTTACCCATAAGGAAACATAGATATCAAGACTGCTTTATAGAAGGCTCCAGGTTTTCATGTAAAGATGTGGGAAACTTCTGGTATAGTTTACTAGGTGGAGAGGATTAGGCTGTACAATAGCTTGAGTTTATACTGTTTGTGCTTTAAACTGTTACTGGTTTCATAGTTTTCCTTTATGCATCGTTCAAACCACAGTATTTAAAAATCACTTCTAAGAAATGGCCAGCTAGAGCTCCAAGTGTAAAGATGACATAATTTCAGAAATGGCATTGGGGCTGAAATGCCTAAGCCACATTTTTCTATACAGCCCACATCTATGTTGATAGACTCCCTTGCCCAAATCTAAACATTCAGGGTTGAAGTTTGTTTAACTGTGACTATAGCAATATCTGTTTGGGATGTCCAGAGGACTCATGATATGACTGTTGGGCTCAGAGGTACTTAAAGGCACTTCCTGACATGTGGTCAAATACTGCTTATTGCTTTCCTATTGCTCTTTAATATGTTCTTTCAGAAAGGGTTTTCTCTGATTAAGAAAAAAACCACTTCAAACCTTTCCAACTTGAAAAATTTTTAGAATCCCATTCTGTAAACTATATTTGCAACTATATGTCTATAACATTTTAATTGATACCCTGTAATGAAGATAAAATACTTGTATTCTTTGGCCAATTAAAAGAGGGCTTTTTGTTGCCAGTCAAATGTTTTGATCTATCAAACTACTCCTCAAAGAGGAATTGACTTGGTAGGTCTCACAATTAAAACCAATAAAAGTTTAAATTTACATCTAATGGGGAAATAATGGGAGGGTCCCAGTTAGACTGCTAATTTTTTTACAGATTAATTGAAATATAATTGACATACAGAGGACAGCACATATTTAAAGTGTACAACTTAATAAGTATGACATGTGTATACACCTGTGAAATCATTACCCCAATCTAGATAGTGGACATGTCCATCATCCCCCAAAATTCCCTGTGTCCCTTTATACTACAGTCCCTCCCTTGCAATCACTTCGCTGACTGGCCTATAGCCATGCCCTCATTTTGGGGATAAAAATACTATGAATGAGATGGGTCTTGCAGAAGAAGGGTCCAGCCTGGCAAAGAGATTTAGCTTTTGGTTTAATGGGGTTAAAATGCTGCCTCTAGATGTGCTTAAAGAACAAAAAAGTTACTGACTCAAAGTATTGTCAGGTCAAATGAGATCTTGATCTTTTGATCTTCATTACTTTACGAAAAGCTTGATATTTGAAATGTGGCAAAAACTTCCTTCTCTCTTGCCCTTTCTAATCTATTTTTTGTAGAAGAGTGATTTTTAAAATTAAATTTACTCAGAGCTGAAATCAGTAATTTTTTAAAATGAAAATTAATAGCACTAATAAGAAAGCATTTAGAGTAGTTGTATGGAAAATGAGGGGCAGGTTGTCTGGGCCATTTTAGAGCATACATTTACAAGACTATTGAACACGTTTTATGGTCATGGAACACAGTTTTTCAGTGCTAAAACTAATTGATCCTATATTAGTACTCCTCATTGTATTATGTATTAGCCATTTGAGCTAAAAACTTACACTAACCCTTATTTCTTGATGGTGGTTTCTAAACTAATATGTATGGTCCACCGAACTCTTCAACAGGAGCAAACAATGCTACTGATAAACAAGGCCATTTCCCATTTTGAGAGGGAGAAATTTTATCTGATATCTTTAAAAAATACACGTCTTAGAAAGTAGAATAGGAGTTATTGTTTACTGGATACAGAGTTTCAGTTTGGGGTGATGAAAAAGTTCTGGAAATGGATACAGGTGATGGCTGCACAACAATGTGAATGTACTTAATGCCACTGAACTGTAGACTTAAAAATAGTTGCAATGGTAATTTTTATGTTATGTATATTTTGTCAAAATAAAAACTATAATTCATGTCTTAATAGTGAATTTCATTAGAAAATGTAGGTAAGCACTTAAAATGCATGTGGAATTACATCAAGAAATTACATATTTATAACAGCTCATATTTTTTCCTTAGTGTGCAAAATTGTACAAAAATGAGTAAGAATGACTGATTTGCGTTACCACTTGCAAATCAATTTTTAAAAAGAACAATAAATATACCTACCAAAGCACTGATTAGACAACCATACATAATGCTAACATGACGTATAAAACACTTAGAAACAACTTACATTATTAAACAATTTTTCAATGAAAGTGGAATTTTTCTGTATACAGTCTTTGTCATGCTTACACTTTCTTTAAATGATAAGTAGACTGAAGATCAGAAAATATCATTTGACCAGCTTAGTGTTGAAGAGGCTCAACCCTGGGTTGTTTTGTCTTGTTCAGCTTTAAATCCAGTTCTTTGGCCCATATATTGCCAGAATTACAGATCTAGATGTCATACTGCAAACATCACTGTTCCCAACTCTCTTGCTCTAACAGTCATTCCTTACAGTTCAATGGTTTCAGTTTGCAATTACAGTAAGAGTCAGTCTTGTTTCTGTGCCTTCCTAGGCCTTGGGGGAATGGGCCTTCACGCACCTCTCCAATCTCACGCCAGGCTCTTCCTCGTATCATGGATTCTCCAGCATCATGGACTTTACTTAGTTCCAACAGCCAAGTTCCTTCCTACCACAGGTCCTTTGCACAGCCATTCCTTCTGCCTTAAGCAATTCCCCAGGGCATTTTTCATATTACTGTCTCCTCATGCCTCAGATGGGCCTTTCTGATCAGTCCATATTTTTTTAAGCTACCCTGCTATTTGCTACCTCAGAATTCTGTCCATAACCCTCATACATGTTTTCCCAAAAATGTGTTACTTATTCTTCCTCTTTTTCCCACTAGATTGTCAGGTCCCTGAAGCCAGACCTTTTCTGTTTCCCTCACCGCTGTGTCCCTTCAGTGTTTGAGTTTCAGTTTGTTGACTGACTGAATGAATTAATACAATGGAAGACGCGGAGATAGGAAATAGAACTGTAAATTTGGTTTAGTGAAAGGAATTAATGCCTATCTTTTGCAATTTTGGAAAGCTGACAAAGGATTTTTAGGGTCCTATTTCTTCCTTTTTTCATGGAATAAAATCTAACATTTATTGAGTACTTCCAGGCTAAACATTTCATGTGTAATACAGACTACACCCTGCAGCAGTAATCAATCTTTATTATCCTCATTTTTCAGAGGCAATTTGCCAACAGCAGCTAATGATGAGCCATAGCCAGGTTTAAGTAGGCCATATTCCATTAATCCAATATAATCTGCACCCATTCAGTCAATAGGTGTTTTTTTCAATTTAAGGGAATCCCACCTGAATTCCCCATTTTACCTGACTTTCAGTATCATGGGATCGAAACCCACTAGGTATTTGCTCACCCCCCAGGGGGTTTCCTGGGGAATCTAAACGCTCTTGTTGCAGGAGCCGTCGCTCAGACAGTAGCGCAGAACTCCAGACAGGCAATGTCAGGATTCCCAGGGCTGCTGGGAAGGAAAGAGGAAACAGGTCAATTGGCCCGAGACGAATCTCTGACTCTGGGGTTGATGAAAAAGGAAGGGAAGGTGTGTCTCGCCCACTCCCGCCTTGAGCTGGGGATCTCCCCAACCGAGGGTAAACCGCGGAGCTTTTCCCCAACTACAGGGAGCGTCACAGGCTAGCGCAGCTCCGCCCGCCCACCTACTCCGCCCAATTCAAGAGGGCGCTAGGACCTCAAGACCCTCAACCCGGCTCTGCCCCGCCCCTCGGGGCGGGACTGGCCCGCGGTTGGTACTTGCGGGCCGCGATCCCCGCCCCCGCCCCCTCCGTCACTGCCAAGATGGCGCCGGTCGCAGCGGCGGCGGCCGCGGCGGCTGGAGCCAGAGAAGGAGGCGGAGGCAGCGGCGGCTGCGAGGGGAGGGGGAGTCCCGTCTGACTGAGACGGCAGGCCTGGGCGGGCGGGGGTGCCGCGCAGGGCGGAGCGCCGGGCTGGGGATGAGCTAAGCGGGCTCAGAGCGCCGCGGCATTCAGCCCCTCGTGTCCCACTGCTGCTTGTGAGGGGACCGGGCACCTCTCTCCAAGCTCAACCCGCTGCTTGCGCGGGAGCCGCGGTGAGGTGAGTGCGGGGGTGGCGACGCGGACAGCGGTGGCAAGTGGAGCTGTCACGGCGCAGATCAGTGACAGCCGTGCGCGCGGGAGCGGGGCCAGCCGGGATCAGAGAGGTGGCGTGGATGGCCGCTACCTCCGCCCGGGGGCTCCTCAGAGCCGGGCGGGCTTCCGCGGGCCGGGTCCGCTCCGAGATGGCGCGGCGGTGCTGAGAGTAGCGCCCGCGCCTCTGCTTCGGACGCGTTGGGGGCGCCTGTGTTTTCATTCCGGATTTTCTATTCCGGGCCGGCCTGGAGCTCTTGTTGGAGGTGGGGGTAGGGGCGGGGGCGGTGAGAGGGGAGGTCCTGGATCTGGGATTTTGACAAGCCCGTTACGTAAGACGGAGGTGGCCTCCCGGAATCCCACCTGCTACATATTTTAAAGAAGCTGCAGGGGGAGCCCCCAGAGGCCCAATTTTCCTCCCGGCGTCTGCCTAGCCTAACCAGGACAGCGTGAGCTGGGTCAGCTTCCAAGTTGGGTAGTTTTGTTTTTTTTTCCCCGTCCTTTTTCTCGGGGGTGGGAGTAAACGATTCCTGGTCACCACCATCCCTTTGAAGTTTATCGCTTTCTGGGAGGAGGATAAAAAAAAAAAAAAAAGGCTTGTGACCTAAAACTGGGTCGCAGCAACAGCTTTTCATTATCGTGCTTTTAAATGACAGATGTGCTGGAAGATTTTTGTTATTGTTCCAGTGTGGTTTTAATTCAAACGTATGGTTATGCCTGGAGCCTTAGAGAAGGGTTTTTGTATCATAGGATAGTTATTTCTTGTTTGCGACAGCAGGACGGGCATCAGTCAACAGGCATGTATTTATTTGAGGAGAAAACGCGTGTTAGCCAGCTAGAGACCTGTGAGGGCAGAAACTGTATTACTCAGTGAATATGTTATTCTTTAAAACGTATTGTACGTTAATGAAAATAATAGCCCAAGTGTAAAAGAAGCAGTTTTGGAAGATTACAAGCTGTTGTTTGGTGTATATAGCCCCTTTTCATTTTCTGCTTGTCCTAGTCTACCTCTTCTCTCCTGTGGGTGAAAGGAGGTGAAGACATCTGTAAACAGTGTAGCCCAGGTTACGCTAATCTATTGTATTACGTTTGAGATTATTGTAAAAAGTAATCTCTGGGGGATCTAGGATTAGGTAATAAGTAAGGACTCTTGGGCAAGTCATTCAGTTTATGTTTAGAGTAGATGTGGGATTCAGCTTTTGAAAACTTAAGTACACAGAATTTATGAGCTATTTGAACCCTGTTTGAACTTATAATGAAATAAAAGGTTGTATTTGGCTTCTTTAATGGGAACTTTAACTTTTTTTGTTTTGGTCAGAATTAAACATTTCGGGCAACTTTCATTTCATTTCTACAATTTCCTTTGAACTGCAGCTCTCAGTAGGAGTCTAGAACAGCATATGTCACCGTCATCATCATAGTCATCATTGTATATGTACATAATTTTCTTTTTTCTGAATGATTAAACATAGACCTACATCATTGTGGAGTTTTATAAGAATGTACTTGTTAGGAAAGTTAATTGATCTTGACATCAGCCCAATACTAGGTAACTATGAGTACGTTTTGGACTGAGTTTTAAAGTTATGTACACAAATGTACACTTCTGAAAATTGGTGAAATGGTATAAATTTTCCATTTGTGCAATAGAGCCAGGAAGCTGATGCTGATTTGTTCTGAACTTTTCCACGTGAATTACCACTGGCTTAGTTATTGATTCTGAAGCTCCTGGAGCTCGTAGCCTATATATGACAACTTGAATAATATTTGTAGTAACTGGGAGGCTATAAAAAGGAAGAGAGAGTACATGATATTAATTCATTCAGAAAATAATGACAATCATGACAGAATTGTAAAAGAAACATTGTTTTCTTATTGAGTGATATTAGTTATGCTATCATTTTTGTTTGCAGAATTTTTCTAAGCAATCGTCTTACTATGAAAACCTGGACTTAAGCACTAATGCAAATAAAGATGTTTGACATATTACAAATCTTGTGTGTATTTCTATTTAAATTGATAGTTCATTATCCTAAGTGGAAAACGAAACTGACTCGAGCAGGAAAATTGACTTGTTATTCTTGTCCTCTATTAGAGACTTATCTTTGTGGGACTTTCCTCTTTCCCACCAGATGTGGAAGAAGAGAATGACTGAAGGGAAGTTGATAAAAATTTCTCCCTTTCGTGTTCTTGTGTTTGTTTATTTAATGTCCTGGATTATTGATTATTGTTCAATAGAATTTGTGGGTGGTGGGGGGAAGTCAAGCACTCCATACTTTATTACTGTATATCTTAGTTATCACTTTGAATTCTAAAACAAAAGTGTAGAACTTTTCACCTAAAAAAGGATTAATTTCTACAGTGTTTAATAGTGAAAAACTTCTAACAGTCAAATGCCATGTAATAGAGAAATATAATGATCAAATTAATGGTTATATAATGGTGAAATGAATGATTATCAATCCATGTAGTGGGTGCAGTTATTGAAAGTCATATTTTCAAAAATACTGACAGGACAAAGTATAATGTAATGAGAGGAAGATAGAACATAAAGAAATATATACTGTTATTTATAACGTCATATATATCTGGCAAAATGATTGGAAGGAAATACAAAAAGATGTTATACTGGTTGCTAGAATTACAGGCAATTTTTATTTTAGTGTTTATACTCTGTTCTCTTTCTGAGTAATATTACTCTAATAATCAAAAATGACATTAAAATATTTTCAAGGGTCACTGGAGAAAATCCTGAAAGTCCCATATAACTACTGCTCCAACAGAGAAACTACCTTATGATTCATTAATAGCAAAACTAACTCAAAATATGGAGCTTATGTAATACACAATAATGGAAAGAGCTATTAATTTAGGTGAAGGCATTCTCCTAGTTACCAGCACCAACTTGGTATTAGTTTTACCATATGAATGGTAAAATTAAATAAAGTATTAAGTAAATTAAATTAACTTTAAAAATTAATAGCTTTACCATATAAAAGTTTTACTTGTATCAGTGCACGTTGTTACTGTCCAGCCTCTTTTCTGTTTGCATCTTACACCCAAACTGTTCTGTATTGACACTGCCACCTATTGATGGACTGCTTGACTTAGTCTTTTCCTCATTACCTCGTCACTCAGTAGGCAACAGTTTTTGAATGTTTATGAAGTTACTTGGCTAGTCACTGAGGATACAAAGGTCAATGAAACATGATTTTTGTCCTCAAACTTTGGTTGAGAACCCTTTTTTTTCTTCTTGGACCATCAGCACATACTGTCTACTCTACTTTTCCTGTTTCACTGCCCATGGCCTGGCACCTCAAGCAGTATCTTTTAACTTTCTTCATGGGAAAATGTCCTGAGTTCACATAAGTGGAACATTGCTTGATTGCATGTTCCGGAATCTTAGATTCAGAAGGGCTGCATATGTTCATCTTTGGCTGTTACTGTTATTTTTAAAGTGTGTGACAATTTCTTGCTCCCTTCTTTTAAAAAGCACAAACACGTAGAAAGCAACAGAGAGAAGAGACACACTATCAAGGAAGAAAAGGTAGAAGGATATCCAGGGAAGTTTCCTGCTAGTGCTATATTTTATTTTCACTGAGAATAGTGAGTCATCAAAATGTATTGTAGGAAATACTGTTTCTGGTATACCTTTAGTATCTCTCTTGATTCATGTAAAAATGCATTTTCCATATGCATCTTAAAGTGTATATACATGCATAAACTCACAGTTTAGCTGTTTTCATTTCTAAATAAAAGCTGAAATAGATTGGAAATTTCTTGAATGTCTTTTTACTTTTGTTGTAATATTATTTTATAGAAGAGATTTTTATTTTTGAAAAGTTTTAGGAACACAAAATTGCAAAAATAGTAGTAAACATGCACATACCCACTGTACATAATTTTAACATTTTTTTCATTTTTGCTTCTGATATATATTTAATATAAAAAGCTATAGCATTGTTATCATGCTGAATTCTAAAAGAGTAGTGTAAACTTTATATTGTATTTAACATTGCTGATGAAATGAAAGTCCCTTTTGTTCTCCCCAGTATTATCTTCCCTCCCTCATCTTCCTTCCCAAAATCAATTGTTAATGATAGATTTGATGTACATCCTTCTAGTTTCCCTTTTAATAAACTATATATATGAACAGTAGTTGGCATGACTTTCCATGCTTTTGAATACGCTTTGGAGCTGTACTTCCTTGGTTTGAATCTTGACTCTGATGCTTAACACTTTTGTAACATTAGGCAAGTTTTAAAATCTTCCCATACCTCTGCATCCTCATCTATCAGATAGGAATAACAGAAGTATCTATCTCAAAAGGGTATTGTAAAAAGTAAATGAGTTTATTTGTATAACATGCTTAAAACTGTGTGTGGCACTTAAAAAAATATGTTGGTAAATTTAAGCAGCTGTTAATATGATTTTGTTACGGTACACATATTTTGAAACTTGATTTTTTCATTTTACTTTCCCCACCTACCGCCCCTGCAATCTTTGTTGGCCCTGTAGATCTAATTCATTCATTTTGACTGTGTGGTGTTCTGTTAAATTGTTGAATGAATATATTGTAGTTTATAATTTCCTTTATTGATGAGCATTTAGATTGTTTTCATTTTTTATCTGTTATTAACACTGCATCATGAGCATCCCTATATCTCCTGAGGCAATATGCCAGAGTTCCTCCAGGTCATATGCCTGACTGTCAAATTGCTGGGTGTTAGGATATAAACATTTTTACATTTATGGGATATTGATAGGATATTGACAAATAATTTCTGTTTTTCCATATCCTTACCAGCATTTAGTGTTCTTAAACTCTGGTCTTTTCCAATCTGATTGTTGTAAAATGGCATTTCACTTTCTATTTTTATTTCCCTCATCTTTTTTTATATATGAACATTTTTGTTACCTCTTCGGTGATTTGCCTGTACCTATCCTTTACACATTTCCTATTGGACCTTTTCTTACTGACTGTAAGAGGTTTTTATTGTTATTGTTTGTTTTTAATATATTCAAGATATTTAGAAATGTTAATGAAGCTTGTTTTTATTTCTTTTTTTTGGAGTTTCCATATCTTTTGAACAATGACCATTATGGACCCAAGTTACTATGAATTTTATACTATGGTATATTGTTATTAGTGAACTTTCTGAAATATGTATCATTAATTCCTCTCCTGAAATTTTGAGGAAATGTTTCAGTAATATACTGTAAATATATTTTACATAAAGCTGTTTAAACTTTATGGACTTCAAAAGCCAGGAGGAATTTTTATTAGTAAATTAGTACCATAACTCTGCTTTAGTCTAAAATTTGAGTGGCTTGATGCTTAGAGGAGAATTTCTGCTCCTAAAGTGCTTACCAACTAAGGAATAAAAATGTACACATATGAAATGACTTTAGGTACATGCACAATATCATAAACTATTCATCAATGTTGAGATTGTTTTACACAGTAGTAACTGTATTTCTACTTTTGTCCAACCTGAAAGGAAGGGAGCGACACACAGCAGCAATTCACCGGAGAATTCCGCTTTATTAGGGAAAGGTGCTGGGTTATATAGGAAGGGGCATGGGGTGATTGTGGTGTCACTTCTACGGGGCTGGTGGCTATTGGCTAGGTGCTGGGATTAGGGGGGCGAGGGGTGATTGGGCTTCAGGTGGCGCCGGCGGGAACCGAGGACCTGGAAGAGAAGCAGGAGGTTCGCCATCTTATGGGTGGGGGCCCTTCACAACCCACTATACATAATTTAAAGAACTAAAATCGGTCTGCATAAGGTAATAAGTTCTCTATTACTATTATTATCATTTTAAGTAAACAATTTTAGAATAGTCTTACATTTACAGAAAAAGTTGCAGGGAGTTACCATATACCTAGTACCCAGTTTCCCTTACTGTTAATATTTGACATTTCTATGTTACATTGTCACAACCAAGGACCCAAAAACATTGGAACATTGTTACTAACTTAAGTCAATGGACTCATGGATATTTATTTTATAACTTTGGGTTATGATCCTATGCTACTTGATTTATTTTGTTGCTCAAATTATTCCACTTCTAGGTTGGCTCCTGTGGCCAGTAGGACGGTACCCCATTGTTTTGTTTTGAGCACTTCCATACTGGTACCAAAAATGCTCCAGCTCACCTTGTATGTTCCCTGCCCTACCTCTAACCATTTCTCCAAGGATTCCTGGTTATTTATTTATTTTTTTTTTTAAATAATTATTTTTTATTGAAGGGTAGTTGACGCACAGTATTACATTACATTAGTTTCAAGTGTACAACACAGTGGTAGAACATTTATATACATAATTCTAGGTTCCAGCTATCACCCTACCAAGCTGTTACAATATCTTGACTATATTCCTTATGCTATACATTACATCCCGGTTACTTATTTATTTTACCATTGGAAGTCTGTCCTTTTTTTTTTTTTTTTTTTTTTGTGAGGGCATCTCTCATATTTATTGATCAAATGGTTGTTAACGACAATAAAATTCTGTATAGGGGAGTCAATGCTCAATGCACAATCATTAATCCACCCCAAGCCTAACTTTCGTCAGTCTCCAATCTTCTGAGGCATAACAAACAAGTTCTTACATGTAGAACAAATTCTTACATAATGAATAAGTTACATAGTGAACAGTACAAGGGCAGTCATCACAGAAACTTTCGGTTTTGCTCATGCATTATGAACTATAAACAGTCAGTTCAAATATGAATACTCATTTGTTTTTTTTGTTTTTTGTTTTTTTTTTAATAATTATTTTTTATTGAAGTGTAGTTGACACACAGTATTACATTACATGAGTTTCAAGTGTACAACACAGTGGTAGAACATTTATATACATAATTCTAGGTTCCAGCTATCACCCTACCAAGCTGTTACAATATCTTGACTATATTCCTTATGCTATACCTTACATCCCGGTTACTAATTTATTTTACCATTGGAAGTCTGTCCTTTTTTTTTTTTTTTTTGTGAGGGCATCTCTCATATTTATTGATCAAATGGTTGTTAACGACAATAAAATTCTGTATAGGGGAGTCAATGCTCAATGCACAATCATTATTCCACCCCAAGCCTAATTTTTGTCAGTCTCCAATCTTCTGAGGCATAACAAACAAGTTTTTACATGGAGAACAAATTCTTACATAATGAATAAGTTACATAGTGAACAGTACAAGGGCAGTCATCACAGAAACTTTCGGTTTTGCTCATGCATTATGAACTATAAACAGTCAGTTCAAATATGAATACTCATTTGGTTTTTATACTTGATTTATATGTGGATACCACATTTCTCTCTTTATTATTATTATTTTTAATAAAATGCTGAAGTGGTAGGTAGATACAAGATAAAGGTAGAAAACATAGTTTAGTGTTGTAAGAGAGCACATGTAGATGATCAGGTGTGTGCCTGTAGACTGTGTTAATCCAAGCTAGACCAGGGCAATAAAACATCCACGTATGCAGAAGATTTCTCTCAGAACAGGGGGGGTGAGGTTCTAAGCCTCACCTCTGTTGATCCCCAATTTCTCACCTGATGGCCCCCCTGCGACTGTGCCTGTCTTAGGTTGTTCCTCCCTTGAGGAATCTTACCCGTCTCTGGCTAACCAGTCATCTTCCGGGGCCATACAGGGAAATGTGAAGTTGGTAAGTGAGAGGGAAGCCTTATTGTTTGAAAAGGTTAGCTTTTTACTTCTTTGCATATTTATGCCCTGTGGCTTCTATGCCCAGCATTTGTCTTGAGGTATCTTTACCACTTGGAGGAGTTATGATACTCGGTAAATTTGATATGAGGCACGAATTCTATTTAAGGGTTGTAATTAGGAAGGAAGAAGAAAAGCTATAGAAGTAGCAGACGGAAGAAAACATGGGAAGATTGATTATTTCTTTGACATATCTTCTTGTAGAGTAACTTCAGCATGTATAGGTTTTAAGCTACTACTTAAATTGCGCACACACATTAACATAATAGGAGTATAGTTACATAACCAAAGCATATCTGTAATTACCAGCCATCTCCAGTGAAACCAAGAAAACCATTAAGGCACCTTAGGCATTTGTGAAAACTTATCTATGATATGGTGGTTATTGTCCAACTGAACTTGAACAGTCTGAGAGAAATCAGACAAATTAAAATAACCCATTCCTGGGGACTGTTCACATGCCATATGTTCTTTTAACAGTAAATAGTCTGTAGTTGTAAGAGTTTGGAGCGCTACAATTTGCACTTCTCCAAATTCTTGGTTGAGTTCCAACAGTATAGATCCAGTCAAATTTGTTGTTTTACTGTATGCACAGGCCAGCTTAGATATCTCCTTCCTCATTCCCATGGCAAGTCCAGGAACTGGTGGGATGAGTGCATCTACAGCTGTAGCAGTGTGTGGATCTTTGTTGGGGTTTTTTGATGATCATCTTCTGGCATGAGTCTTCCAGAGAGTGCAGATGTTGGAAGTTCTTTTTCATATCGTATCTTAGTTAATTTTCGGGGTAGCCCAATTAGGCTTTGATCCTCTGTATAAACACAAACAGACCCTTTGCCTACACTTTTACATGCCCTTTATACCCTTGTGTAGAACTCGTTGGAGGTTACCACACAGGAACTGCCCTTTTTTTTTTTTTTTTTGCTTTGTTTTTGGTATCACTAATCTACACTTACATGACGAATATTATGTTTACTAGGCTCTCCCCTATACCAGGTCTCCCCTATAAACCCCTTTACAGTCACTGTCCATCAGCATAGCAAAATGTTGTAGAATCACTACTTGCCTTCTCTGTGTTGTACAGCCCTCCCTTTTCTCCTACCCCCCCATGTATGTTAATCTTAATACCCCCCTACTTCTCCCCCCCTTATCCCTTCCTACCCACCCATCCTCCGCAGTCCTTTTCCCTTTGGTACCTGTTAGTCCATTCTTGAGTTCTGTGATTCTGCTGCTGTTTTGTTCCTTCAGTTTTTCCTTTGTTCTTATATTCCACAGATAAGTGAAATCATTTGGTATTTCTCTTTCTCCGCTTGGCTTGTTTCACTGAGCATAATACCCTCCAGCTCCATCCATGTTGCTGCAAATGATCGGATTCGCCCTTTTCTTATGGCTGAGTAGTATTCCATTGTGTATATGTACCACATCTTCTTTATCCATTCATCTATTGATGGACATTTAGGTTGCTTCCAATTCTTGGCTATTGTAAATAGTGCTGCAATAAACATAGGGGTGCATCTGTCTTTCTCAAACTTGATTGCTGCGTTCTTAGGGTAAATTCCTAGGAGTGCAATTCCTGGGTCAAATGGTAAGTCTGTTTTGAGCATTTTGATATACCTCCATACTGCTTTCCACAATGGTTGAACTAGTTTACATTCCCACCAGCAGTGTAGGAGGGTTCCCCTTTCTCCACAGCCTCGCCAACATTTGTTGTTGTTTGTCTTTTGGATGGCAGCCATCCTTACTGGTGTGAGGTGATACCTCATTGTAGTTTTAATTTGCATTTCTCTGATAATTAGCGATGTGGAGCATCTTTTCATGTGTCTGTTGGCCATCTGTATTTCTTTTTTGGAGAACTGTCTGTTCAGTTCCTCTGCCCATTTTTTAATTGGGTTATTTGTTTTTTGTTTGTTGAGGCGTGTGAGCTCCTTATATATTCTGGACGTCAAGCCTTTATCGGATGTGTCATTTTCAAATATATTCTCCCATACTGTAGGGATCCTTCTTGTTCTATTGATGGTGTCTTTTGCTGTACAGAAGCTTTTCAGCTTAATATAGTCCCACTTACTCATTTTTGCTGTTGTTTTCCTTGCCCGGGGAGATATGTTCAAGAAGAGGTCACTCATGTTTATGTCTAAGAGGTTTTCGCCTATGTTTTCTTGGATTCCTGGTTATTTTTTATTTTATTTTATTTTTTTTTTGGTATCATTAATCTACAGTTACATGAGGAACATTATGTTTTCTAGACTCCCCCCTTCACCAAGTCCCCCCGACAAATCCCATTACAGTCACTGTCCATCAGCGTAGTAAGATGCTGTAGAATCACTACTTGTCTTCTCTGTGTTGCACATCCCTCCTCGTGCCCCCTCACATTATACATGCTAATCTTAATGCCCTCTTTCTTCTCCCCACCCCTTATCCTTCCCTTCCCACTGATCCTCCTCAGTCCCTTTCCCTTTGGTAACTCTTAGTCCATTCTTGGGTTCTGTGATTCTGCTGCTGTTTTGTTCCTTCAGTTGATTCTTTGTTTTTTATTTTTATTATTATTATTATTTTTTTTTTTTTAATAATTATTTTTTATTGAAGGGTAGTTGACACACAGTATTACATTACATGAGTTTCAAGTGTACAACACAGTGGTAGAACATTTATATACATAATTCTAGGTTCCAGCTATCACCCTACCAGGCTGTTACAATATCTTGACTATATTCCTTATGCTATACATTACATCCCGGTTACTAATTTATTTTACCATTGGAAGTCTGTCCTTTTTTTTTTTTTTTTTTTTTTTTTGTGAGGGCATCTCTCATATTTATTGATCAAATGGTTGTTAACGACAATAAAATTCTGTATAGGGGAGTCAATGCTCAATGCACAATCATTATTCCACCCCAAGCCTAATTTTTGTCAGTCTCCAATCTTCTGAGGCATAACAAACAAGTTCTTACATGGAGAACAAATTCTTACATAATGAATAAGTTACATAGTGAACAGTACAAGGGCAGTCATCACAGAAACTTTCGGTTTTGCTCATGCATTATGAACTATAAACAGTCAGTTCAAATATGAATACTCATTTGGTTTTTATACTTGATTTATATGTGGATACCACATTTCTCTCTTTATTATTATTATTTTTAATAAAATGCTGAAGTGGTAGGTAGATACAAGATAAAGGTAGAAAACATAGTTTAGTGTTGTAAGAGAGCAAATGTAGATGATCAGGTGTGTGCCTGTAGACTATGTGTTAATCCAAGCTAGACCAGGGCAATAAAACATCCACGTATGCAGAAGATTTCTCTCAGAACGGGGGGGTGAGGTTCTAAGCCTCACCTCTGTTGATCCCCAATTTCTCACCTGATGGCCCCCCTGCGACTGTGCCTGTCTTAGGTTGTTCCTCCCTTGAGGAATCTTACCCGTCTCTGGCTAACCAGTCATCTTCCGGGGCCATACAGGGAAATGTGAAGTTGGTAAGTGAGAGAGAAGCCTTATTGTTTGAAAAGGTTAGCTTTTTACTTCTTTGCATATTTATGCCCTGTGGCTTCTATGCCCAGCATTTGTCTTGAGGTATCTTTACCACTTGGAAGAATTATGATACTCGGTAAATTTGATATGAGGCACGAATTCTATTTAAGGGTTGTAATTAGGAAGGAAGAAGAAAAGCTATAGAAGTAGCAGGCGGAAGAAAACATGGGAAGATTGATTATTTCTTTGATATATCTTCTTGTAGAGTAACTTCAGCATGTATAGGTTTTAAGCTACTACTTAAATTGCGCACACACATTAACATAATAGGAGTATAGTTACATAACCAAAGCATATCTGTAATTACCAGCCATCTGCAGTGAAACCAAGAAAACCAGTTAGGCACCTTAGGCATTTGTGAAAACTTATCTATGATATGGTGGATATTGTCCAAATGAACTTGAACAGTCTGAGAGAAATCAGACAAATTAAAACAACCCATTCCTGGGGACTGTTCACATGCCATATGTTCTTTTAACAATAAATAGTTTGTAGTTGTAAGACTTTGGAGCGCTACAATTTGCACTTCTCCAAATTCTTGGTTGAGTTCCAACAGTATAGATCCAGTCCAATTTTGTTGTTTTACTGTATGCACAGGCCAGCTTAGATATCTCCTTCCTCATTCCCATGGCAGGTCCAGGAACTGGTGGGATGAGTGCATCTACAGCTGTAGCAGTGCGTGGATCTTTGTTGGGGTTTTTTGATGATCATCTTCTGGCATGAGTCTTCCAGAGGGTGCAGATGTTGGAAGTTCTTTTTCATATCGTATCTTAGTTCATTTTCGGGGTAGCCCAATTAGGCTTTGATCCTCTGTATAAACACAAACAGACCCTTTGCCTACACTTTTATATGCCCTTTATACCCTTGTGTAGAACTCGTTGGAGGTTACCACACAGGAACTGCCCTTTTTTTTTTTTTTTTTTTTTTTTTTGCTATCACTAATCTACACTTACATGACGAATATTATGTTTACTAGGCTCTCCCCTATACCAGGTCTCCCCTATAAACCCCTTTACAGTCACTGTCCATCAGCATAGCAAAATGTTGTAGAATCACTACTTGCCTTCTCTGTGTTGTACAGCCCTCCCTTTTCTCCTACCCCCCCATGCATGTTAATCTTAATACCCCCCTACTTCTCCCCCCCTTATCCCTCCCTACCCACCCATCCTCCCCAGTCCCTTTCCCTTTGGTACCTGTTAGTCCATTCTTGAGTTCTGTGATTCTGCTGCTGTTTTGTTCCTTCAGTTGATTCTTTGTTTTTTATTTTTATTATTTTTTATTTTGGTATCATTAATCTACAATTACATGAAGAACATTATGTTTACTAGGTTCCCCCCTTCACCAAGTTCCCCCCACATACCCCTTCACAGTCACTGCCCATTAGCGTAGTAAGATGCTGTAGAATCACTACTTGTCTTCTCTGTGTTGCACAGCCCTCCCCGTGCCCCCCCACATTATACATGCTAATCTTAATGCCCTCTTTCTTCTCCCCCCCCTTATCCCTCCCTTCCCACCGATCCTCCTCAGTCCCTTTCCCTTTGGTGACTGTTAGTCCATTCTTGGGTTCTGTGATTCTGCTGCTGTTTTGTTCCTTCCTGGTTATTTTTATTAGAGAATAATACTAGAAACCAAGATCTGGGTACTGAGTGTGCTCACTGCTGCTGGGATATCATCACTTCTAGGCCCTGTTGGTGTATAAACCTAGGAAATACAGGTATGCATACTAACTCACATATAAAAACATACAGTTGCTTT
This sequence comes from Manis pentadactyla, assembly GCF_030020395.1. Classification (NCBI taxonomy): domain Eukaryota; kingdom Metazoa; phylum Chordata; class Mammalia; order Pholidota; family Manidae; genus Manis; species Manis pentadactyla. The sequence goes on along the minus strand of NC_080029.1, from coordinate 113,982,209 downwards.
TGTATATATTCATCTTTATCAATATGAAACTAAATATGAGTTCATACTGATATCTGTGACTCTACTTCAGTATCATGTGTTTCATTCTAGCCTTATACCTTGCTTATCTATAAGCTCCCTCTCCAAAAGTGAGAAACCTGGCTTTCACCATACACCATCCCACTGAGAAATGACTTTACCAACTAAAGAATTTTTATGTACATTTCTTTTTGTCTTTAGTCTTAGAGTTTTCAGTCAAAACACTGTTTTCCAAAGTTACTGAGGTCAGGATGCAGTTCCCTATCCTCCATATTTTAATTTTAATTTTTATAAATTACTATAAATTACATAGTAATTGTATCTTATCAAAGACTTCACTTGCTTAGCCATGAAGGCTTAACTCTGTATGGTGTTTTTTTTTTTTCTTCTGACTTCTGTGGCCAAAAAAAAATCCCTTCTCTGAAAGTAATGTTTTCTGAGGTTTAGTCAGAATAGTACTCCTTCATTTGGTTGATAGTCAACATCTTTATGATTTGGTCTAAGAGTTACACAGCTTTATATATTTTTAGTAGTACATGTTCAGAAATGCAGTTCAGTGGAACATTGAAGATCATTGCAAGTAAATAAATATATATATATAATATTTGAGTGTTTATAATGTACCTGAATTCTTATAATAATTTTATATGGATTAGCTCATTTAATTCCCTCAAGAAGTCTGTGAGATAAATACTTTATTATTTTTCCCCTTTTAAAGATGAGGAAATAAGACACAGAGATTAAGCAACTTGTCCAAGGTCACATAGACAGTAAATGGCAGAGTTGGAATTTGAATGCAGCCAGTCTAGTTGGGGAGCCTGTATTCTCAATAACTTTGCTATATTACCTCTAAATAAACAATAAGCAAGTTATGAAGGAAGTAGAATAGGGTGATGTGAGAGAATGATTGAAAGAGGGTCCTCAGGGTACGTCTTACAGAAGTTCTATCTCAGGAGATGATGGGAAAGAGCCACTCACGTGAAGAGCTAAGGAAAGAGGGATCCTTGTGTGAGAACATCAAGTACAAAGGCTTGCCATGCAGAGGAGTTTGGGATGAGAACGGAAAGACATCCAGTGTTGGCTAGATGTAGTGAACAAGGGTGGAAATAGTCCATGAGGGCCTGTAACACTTACTGTATGTGAGATTCCATGTAGTAAGTTAAGTAGTGCTCAAAATAACCCATTATCTCAATTTTATAGATGAGAAAATGGATAGAGTAAGCTGTATTGGCTAAAGTTACCTTTTTCTTCCATTTACTCTTTATCCCACTGAAGTCTAATATCTACTTCATATTATTAAACTTGCTCTTGCTAAAGTAAACAATGGCAACAGTACTGTTGGCCACTTTCTCAAGAAACTCTATCCCTTGACTTCTACCATGGCACCCTCTTCTGTTTATCCTGGAGCTCCTTTGTGTACTGGTCATTCCACTCAGGGCATGCTTTTCTCTGCCTGTCCCATAGAAGTTGCTCTTCTCAAACCTTTACATTTTCTCTAGTAAGTCACAGTTGTCCCTGTGGTTTCAGTTACCATGTATCTATCAATTACTCCCCAAGCTGTTTTTCCAGCATTAGTGTCTTACCAAATAATCAGATTGTCTTGTCTAACTACTTACTTAGCTTTACTTTAAACTCCACTTGTCCAAACTTATTTACCTAAAGTTTTGCTTTGATCTGTTGTCTTTCAAAGACAGTATTGCCTTTTACATCATGGACTACTACTGACTTTATCATCTCAGGAATTTAGGAGTTGTTTATGATTCCTCCTCTTTTTCTCTCATTTCTCATATCAATTTATTTACTGAATTATCCTGGTTTACCTCCTAAATACTTTTTTAATCAGTCACTTCCCTAGCATTCCTGTTTGAACTGCTTCCTTATTAGGAATGACTTCCTCACCTTTTCACTGAATTTCCTGTCTTCAGTTTTATTTCCCTGAGATTCAGGTTCTTGGAATTGCTAGACTGGTATGTCTAAAATACAACTCAAGAAGTTCTTCATTGACTCCCCATTGTCAACTGGATGAAGTCCGAACTCCTTAGCAGGTCATTAAGACCAACTATGATTTGGCCTGTTTCTCTAATCTTAACTCATAATTTCTGCTTTCCATTTTCCATTCTAGCCATACAGAACTACTGTTTAAGATTCTCTGAGAGCATATTCTATTTCTGAATTGTTGACCATTGCTTATGTAGTTCTTCTGCTGGAATGACTTCATTTTCTCCTTTCCTTTTCTTTTTGCCTATCTAATTCCTTTGCTTCTTTTAAGACTTGGCCAAGGTATTACTTCCTCCAGAAAGCTTCTCAGACCTATGCTCTTGTCTGGATTATCAGTTCCCTCCTGAAATAATCTATTAGTAACTGTGTTATATCTCAAACACCTAGAACAGTACCTGGCAAGAGAAGATACTCAGTAAGAATTTGTTGAGAGAATTACTGTAGTATTGGAGAGGCGGTATAAAGAAGCTGGTTCTGGATCCACACTGGGATTGAAACCTGGCTTTGCTATTTGACTGTGTTATCCCTCTGGTTCTTCAGTTTCTTCCCCTGTAAAATGGGGATAATGAGGTCTTCATAAGGTTTATTAGGAAGCTTAAATTTGTTGAAGTAAATAAAGCACTTAGAGTAGTGCCTGGCACTTAGTAAATGTTCAGTAAATAACCTATTACAGCTGTTGTTGCTCTTATAATGTTTTATGTGTCTGTGACCCCCCCCACGAACCTAGAATTAGCAAATGAAGGAACAAATCAACTAATCTTAGCTTTTAAAATGAAAGACAGTTCCTAGCTTTTGAGGTGAGAATGTCATGGCAAGTTGACCATTAGTCTTTTTCTCTAGTAGCATCAATATTTGGTGTTCTATCACAAATTTGAAATTGGCATTAATGATGATTAGTATTTCTTAATCGTTCTACTTAATTGGTTATTTAAATTTCAGCATACTTTCTTATTAATAGCACTGTTTAAACTCCAGGAATGCCCTTTATTTACTCTTAATCTTCACATAGCCTATACTGTAGCATTTCCTGTTATGGATTAAGGTGTGAGCATGGTAAATCTGCTAAAACTGTGCTTTTTATTAATTGGGAAAATAAACTGAAGCATGTTGTAGAGAAAGATTGGACAGGGGGGCAGAATAGGGAATGTGGAAAACTGCCCAACTATTTCTGAGCCAAATTAACACAGTATCCCTTCACTATTTAGTTTAAAATAAATTCTCAGAATATTGGACACATAATCAAATTTAATTTTAGTAAACATTATAGAGGCAGTATATAGCATTAAGAATTATGGATGCTTGTGCCTTCTTCCATTTATTGTAAACAGTTGAGACTTGTTTACTTAAAATATTTTTTATGGCAATCATTGCTCAATGTTTTGTAAACTTTTCCCCTAAATTTGATGTGTCTCACTTTTTTTTGAATACAAGAACTGGGTGTATATAATCTTGGAGAATTTGATAGAAGTACTGTTTGTTTTGTTTTCTTTGTTTTTATCTCTGAATTTGGTGTTACATTTGTAGATTTTCCCAGTCTTATTAAATTTTGATTATGTGAAACTAGTCAGTTTTTCTTTGAATGTAAGTTTGTCTCATTTTGAACCTAGGAACAGTACAAGTTACTGATATTCATTCTTTTTCACTATTTGTTTTAGAATTGTTACTAAAGAAACTAGTTGTTTTTTATTTTAAAGTCAGAGTTGCCAAAGGAAACTTCTTACTAACAAACTAATGTCAAAGAAAAATGGAAAACCGAATATATCAGTCATGTTTTAGTAGCTAATGTCATATAACGACTGTGCAGTTGAGAAATGCTTCTCTATTTTAAAGGTCACTGTCTTTTGCCACTGAGGACTCTGAAGTGGCATGCTTTTAAAAGACATGGGTATAGATGTATGGGGAAAACTGTATAATGATACAGTTAGATAGGGTTTGTTAGGTGGGACTGCCTGTTACTACCAGAAAAGACATATCCTCAACCCCTTTTTGGTCAAAATTGTAGTAAGTGTTATTATTTTTCTTTAAAAAAATAATTTGTTCTAATAAGCTCTGAAATATTCCTTTTTCCTTGATCTCTCATTTCTCCTGATCTTTAAAATAGAATTTTATTCATACTGACTCATAACTATGCTGAACTTAGATTTATAGGATGTTGTTTGAACCTGTTATGGTTGGTGAATATTTTTCATTTTCTTAGGCTGAGGAATGCCTGAAGGTACCAATGGTACAGCCATTTATTAACAAGGCTTAATAAAGCTCCTGTGATTAACTGACATTTTGATATTCCTACTTGATCTTTTCTTTTTCTGAGGCTTTCAAAATCAAATTCCTTTGGTTTGTAAGTAATAAAAACCAAATTCAAACTACATTACTCAAAAAAGGGATTAATGTTAATGGCAAGAGTACTGGGCATTTCACAGTACCTAAAGGCAGAAGTACACCCAAGCTTCAGGAGGGGGATGGGAATCAGGAGCTGGAAACTCATCAGCAACTCAGGCAGCTCTTTTCTCACCACCCTTGGACAGCATGATCTCCCTGCTGCTTCTTACTTGTTCACTTCATTTTCCTTTCTGCATTTTGTGTTTTACCACTGTGCATGGCTGGACAAGTCCTCTGATTCTTCAATTCATATATTCACCGTGATTCTGTAATCCCATTCTAAGCCCCTGGGAGAAAATAGAGTTTGAGGCAAGTGTCTATGTCTGGTCCAGTCAGCCATGGCAGATGAAACTAAGGTTTCATAGAACATGTCAGGCCCCATTTCTGTGGTAGGGGAGTGAATGCAGGGCATACAACTCTCAGAGAAGAGGGTATGCAAACTAAATAGGTATCCTTAGGTAGTGATTACAAAGTAATACTAAATAATGTGAGATAAAATTAAGACTTTTTTGAAATAAAAAAAGACCGCTTGTTGGATTTATATAGTAGTAAAGAACTTAAATTATTTCATCCCTAATCCATAGGTGATTATTATGAAAGCGTAGAAATAGCTCCCCTTTTCAAATAAAAACCAATGGAGCTGATTTTTTTAGCTTCTGCATACTGGATTTAAAGCTTGAGTCATGCTGTTTCATGAACACAAGTAACCTTATATTACTGTCCTTATTAATACATCATATCATTCTCTATTCAACAATTATTTACTGTAGGCTTGTTCTCTGCTAGGGACTGTACTAAAACAGATATTTATATTGCCTCTTTTAAAGAATTCTTAGTCTAGTTGTGAAGAGTAGATGTTCAAAGATATGACTATATTAATGTGATAATCATAGAAATATGTGCAGGATGTTCTTGAAGCATAAGAAGAGAGAATGACAATCTTTCCTGGGGAAAGAGGTTAGGGAAGGCTTCAAAGAGCAGGTCTTAAATATGGTGCAAGAGCTGGCCATTTTAATGGGGATTTTAGCAGAAAGAATTGGAGTTTGGTATGACTGAAGTGAATTTTTTTTATTAAAGTATCATTGATATACAATCTTAGGAAGGTTTCACATGAACAACATCATGGTTTCCACATTCACCCATATTATCAAGTCCTCACCACCCCCACTGCAGTCACTAGTCTGTCAGCGTAGTAAGATGCTATAGAGACATTACTTGTCTTATCTCTGCTGTACTGTCTTCTGTGTGACCTACCTATGGTGTGATTATGAATTGCAGTGCCCCTTAATCCCCTTCTCCATCCCTAACACCCTCCCCAACCCCTCCCCTTTGCTAACCACTAGTCCCTTCTTGAAGTCTGTGAATCTGCTGCTATTTTGTTCCTTCAGTTTTCTTTGTTTTTATATTCCACAAGTGAGTGAAGTCATTTGGTACTTGTCTCTCTGTGCCTGGCTTATTTTACTGAGCATAATACCCTCTAGCTCCATCTATGTTGTCGCAAATGGTAGGATTTCTTTCCTTTTAATGGCTGAATAATATTCCATTGTGTATATGTACCACATGACTGAAGTGAATTTTAGCACCATTCAACTTAATGAAACTGAAATGAAAACATTTCATATCTGTCTTTCACATGATAGTGAATACTACTTTTTCAAAGGAGGGTTGCAGGTTTTAGCATATTCATTTTGTTCTTTGACATTGATGTCACCTTTGAGAATGAGATGTTACTGATCATTTGCTTTCAGCCTCCTTTATCAAATTTTTCTAATATTGGCTGGTCAGTTGGTTGGTTTGTTAGTTTTCTTTTATGGTGATGTTTTCCTGTGCAAGCATAAGGCTCCATACAGTGGATGACTGAAGATGCCAGAGCTATAAAACTTAGGAAGATCACAGTTTTTGTAAAAGTAAACAAAGAAAACAGTACATAATAGAAGCCTAATATAATTTTAAAAGATAAATCTCTAAAAACATTCTATGTCAATACTGAAATTTTATAGTTTTAGAGGAAGGAGCATACACATGCACACACACATTATTTAGTAAAATGTCATTTTACATCAGTTTTTTTTTCTGCTGTAGAATGATACTTACTTTTAAGCAAAACTAGTGTAAGCAGCTGGCAGAATGCTTTGTGCCTCACTACTCTAATCAGCTGATTAACACCTTTACTTCTCTTTTCAATTCCTTTATCCACTCATTCATGATTCCTATACCACCCCCATCACAAATAACCAACCAACCAAATGAAAAAAACCCCCCAAAACCCAGAGCTCCAAGTTGACTGAGAAGTGGCTGAGGTAGTGGGAAGGAGAGAGAAAAGGGAGGTAGTTGTGGCCAGTTTGGTGGCAGCTGTAGTCATGGTGATGGTGGGTGTGTGTCTCCAGCATGACGTCCGTTTTTATATAGCAAGCTCAGGAATACCACTGTTGTCACCCAGGTCACACATTTTGACTGTGTTTCTTATCCCCTTCCATAGACCCATCAGTCTGCCTTTTGTCTCTTTTGTCCTTCAAAAAATGCTTTTGATACTGTTGGAAGGAGATGATGAGCAGGGAAAAGAAAAGCTGACAGGCCTTTTACTTGTTGCTTCTTCTGTTTGGAATGCCCTTCCGTTTCTCCTCTCTTGCCCTACTCATATTTCAAGATTGAGATGATACTTCTTTTTTTCTGACTCCTTAACCCAAAACAGCATGTTCTTCATGAACACTGTGATTACTCCTATTATAGACTTACTTATTATAATTTCTTATTTATTTGTCTATTTTCTCTATTAAACTTCTATGAGGCAGAGCCATTATCTTATTTGTCTTTGTGTTCCCAGTGCCTAATGCAGACCCCGATGCATGGTAGGATTACTATTCCTGTTTGCAAACAACAGAAATCAACTCTGGTTAGCTGAAGCAAAAGAAAGAATTTATTGGAAGGATATTAGTTAGCTTACAGAAATGACTGGAAGACTGGAGAACCAGGCTTGGAGAACAAATAGAAAACCAGCCTACCAGCCAAGCACAGGGCTAGGCCAAAGCCAAAGTTATGCTATAGAAATAACCTTTTCCTGTTTGAGACACCATTAACTACTCCACAGGATGCTGGGTACCATTGCTACAACACTGCCACCAGGTGCTATATGTCACTGCCTGAAGAATGAATTTTGAACTGTCTTTGCAACTTTAGGTCTAGATTTAAATTCTCTATGAAAGCATCTTAGTGACGACTCTGTGTGCTTGGTCCCTAAACAGGGAAGCAAGTATCTGGCCTTTTTGGTTTCCACGGTTGACTCTACAGACCAGCTTCCTCCCAATATGGTGGCAGATTCTCTAAGCATAGGGAGGGAGTTCAGATGATGTACAGTCAAAAGTAAACTGACACATGTCCTTCCTTTTCAATAAACATTAGATAAATATTTATTAGAAGAAGGAGAAAATCAGTCATAATTTCTTGTTGTGAAACCTTTATATCATCAAGCATTGATGTGATTATGGCACCACTTATGTAATATAAAACAAAATCAATTCCAAACCATAAAATAAAGCAAAAGATAAGCAAAATCAGCAAAGTTCTGATTTTTTAAAAATGATGCCACATTGTGGAATTATTTAAATGAATTATTTTAAATTTAAACTTTTTTTTGTACCCCTTTTCCTGCAGTACCCTAAGCACACACTTATTTGCCTATCTGATAATCTAACACTGGATGGAGCCAGGATTTGAACTCAGTTGCACTGATTCCAGAGTACTTAACTGCCATTTTTATAGTCTTCATATAGCTGTATTCAGCAATGACTTAATCAAAACAAAACAACAAACAATATTTTAGCCCATTCAGAGGAAGGTTTCTTCTTATGAAGAAAAACTTATTTCTGAGCCATCTTATCCATCAAATATAAGGTCTTATAACCATTTTGGAACACTACTTAGCATTATGTACCAAAGTTGAATATTACATATTGTCTCTATCCTAGTAATTTTATCTATAGGCATTTTTTTAAGTGCATGTGCTTTTGCATCAAAAGAGAGATGTGCAATAATTTATACATGACTTTTTAATTGTTATAATAGCCTAACATTGTAAACAAGCCAAATGTCAATTAACAATAAATAAAATTATTACATATTCTCAAAATGAAAAACTATGCAGAAATAAAAATGAACTGTTGCCATGCATATAAGTATGATTGAATCTCAAAAACATTAGAGTAAAAAAGCTAGGCCAAAAGAATACATGCTGTATGAATCCTTGCATGTTCCACTTATATAAAATTCAAAAACAGGCAAAACTAATCTAGTGTTAGAAGTCAGGATAGTGGTTCTTTTGGGGAAAGTTAGAGGAAGATTGGGAGCTTTCTCTAATGGTAGAAATGGTAATTTTCTATTTCTTGACCTGGGAGGCTTTAAAAAAGGGTGGCATGCAGTGAAATAAGCCAGGTGGAGAAAGACAAGTACCAAATGATTTCACTCATATGTGGAGTGTAACAAAAAGCAAAAACTGAAGGAACAAAACAGCAGCCGACTCACAGAACCCAAGAATGGACTAACAGTTACCAAAGGGAAAGGGACTGGGGAGGGTGGGTGGGAAGGGAGGGATAAGGGGATTAAGGGGCATTACGATTAGCACACATAATGTGGGGGTGGGGGGCACAGGGAAGGTAGCATAGCACAGAGAAGACAAGCAGTGATTCTATAGCGTCTTACTAAGCTGATAGTGACTGTAATGGGGTTTGTTGGGGGGACTTGATAATGGGGGGAGTCTAGTAACCACAATGTTGCTCATGTGATTGTATATTAATGACACCATAATAAAATATATATATATATATATAAATTACAATAAATAAAAAGGGTGGTGAAAATTCCTGGAGTTGTACACTTCTCTGTATGTTATACTTTAATTAAAAACAAAAATTAAAAAACAAAAACAAAAACAAACCAAAACCAAAAAACAGACTTGTATATGGATTAGTTTGAGAAGTATGGCTCAGCAAACTCCCTAAAGTTGTATGTAAAGTTTCATCTGAATATCTAGGTGCATCTTAAAAGGAGAGAAGATCCATAACACTAAATTTCTCAGAGGGGTTGGTGACTTAAAAAAAGGTTAAGAACCCACATCACTAAAGCCTGCATATTTAGAAAAATTGTTAAACATATTATGGAAAGCTTGCTTTTACAGTGCGGCAAATCCTTGCCTCTATGATCACCAGACCCTCATACTTTCCTCAAGGCTTTTGCTTTTACAGTCTTCCTCTTTCCCTCCTTCATCCTCGTTTTCTCTTTCTGCTAGATGATCGCTATTGGCTTACTCCCTCCTTAATATCATTCACTTTGTTAAAAAGTCCTCTCGTGATTCCATGTCTTCTACTAGTTACCCCTCCCTCCTAGCTCCCTCTCACATCAGAACTACAAAAGGTTATGCGTCGTTCCTCACTGCGCATTCTTTCCTCGGCTCATACCACTTGGGCTTTCCTTCCTTCTTGTTGAAATGGGTCTTCTCAAGGTCACAGTGATTTGAGTTTTGCTGAAACCCGTGGTTAAAGATCTCTCTTTGGAAGGAAGTGGTGTAAGAGCACCCCAGGTATAGATAATTTATTTAATTGTATTTCTTATTTCATGGTATACTTTTGTCATTGGCCTATGCAGGGCCCTGCTTTAATTTTCTTTTTTCCTCCTTTCTCTTACATCTTCATTCCCATTCCCTTTCCCCGATAAGTATCCAATTGAATATGTTTACCATATCATCCTGAATATATCTTTGAAAACTATAGTGTTGTTTTGAGTATGTTTTTTAATTTATATAAATGATATTTTGCTGTAGGTTCCTTTGTGTTTCTTGCTATTTTCATTCAACACTAAATGTTAAACATTATGCTGCTGTGTTTACATCTATTTCATTGCTCCTATTCAATCATGATATCTGCCACATTTAAAAATTGTTCCTTTACTTATGGACACCTCAATTTGTCTATTCATCCATTTGACAAATATTGCCCACATACTATTCTCCAGGCACTGTTCTGGATGCTGGTTATATAGCAGTGGCTAAAACAGAAAAATTCCTACCCCTATTGAACTTAGAATCTTGTGGAAAGAGAGATAATAAATAAAATGAAAAGGTATAATATGCAGTATGTTAGTGAGAAGTAATATGGTAAGAAAACTAAAAGAAGGGGAGAGAAGAGGAAGTGTTGGGTGAGGGAAGCTGTTGAAATCGTAAATGGGGTGGTCATGGGAAGCCTCACTGAGAAGGTGACTCTTTAGAAGGAAGGACCTGAAGTTGCAGCTGCCTCACTGGCAATGGGTAAGGCTATTCCAGGCAGAAAGAGCAGCAAGTATATAAAAGGCCTGGAGCCTATAACGTGCCTGGTTTGTTCAAGGATCAATAAGAAGGCCAACATGTTACCTCCAAGAGTGCTTTCTAGGAGTCTTTTAGTGTGCTAAACTATCTATTACTATTATATTAGCAATTATATTAGCACTTATTCGTGCCATCTTATTTTTTCTATTTACCTTTGTTTCTTTTCCTTTCTTCTTTCTTATTTCCCATTTTCTAAGGATAAGTAAAATTTTTGTTACCAGTTTGAAGGTAATGTATTCTATTTCTGTTCTGGTGGTTATCCTTTAGTCAGATTCATATTTATATTTTTGTCAATTTTTTAAGCTTATTGATTTTCCATATCTTCCCCCTGAACAAGACATGTATCTTAGTAGGCTCTCCCAGTCCTCTGTTCTTCCCCCATCTCTGCCTCTGCTGTGTTAGGTTTCTCTAGCTTTTTGATGTTCAGGATTGTTATGGGTGTATTTTCCTTTTTTTCTTCCTTCTTCCTTTCCTCCCCTGATTCCCATTGTTTATTTAGCAATAGTGAACCTGCAAGTTATTTACTCACTCTTTCTTGCCGTATCTTATAGAGTCCCCTGGATTTATTTATCTTCTTATTATAACATTTTCTCTCACAGAGTTTCACTCTAAAATTCTGTTGTTTCTTTAAGGATATGCAGTTTAAATAATCTTTAGACCAACAGTTTGATTTTTTTTAAAAGCTCTTTTCTTGGTAAACCATCTGAGTACTGACATTCCTAAGAACATCTTTATTTCATCCTTATATTTAAGTGATAATTTAGCTAAGTGTAAAATTTCCTTTTAACATTTAAAAAATATTATTCCATTATCTTCTTACTCTAGTGTTACTGATTAGAAGTATGGAGTTATATTTTTATTGTTGTTATGTGAACTACTTTTTCTTTCTAGGAATTTTTAGAATTTTCACTTTGAGATACACTCTTAAGATTTCTATATATACATAAAGTACCTAGGTATTTTTTTCTTATCTATTATACCAAATTGACATCTTATGTCTTTAATTGTTGGAAATTATGAGTCCTTGTTTCTCAGATATTTCCTCATCTCCACTTGTTTTTTTTCTCACCTCCTGAGAGTCCTATTATTTAAATGTTGACTAAATAATTTTGGGGCAAATTCAGACCTAATTCTTTTATTTCTTTTTTCCTTTTTAATGTACTTTATTTTTAAAGCAGTTTTAGATTCACAGAAAATTTGAACAGAAAATACAGAGAGTTACCTTATACTCCTGCCTCCACACAGACACAGCTTCCCCCACAATGAGCATCTCCCACCCGAGTGGGATATTTCTTACAATCTGTGAACCTATAGTGACACATTATTATCACCCAAAGTCCGTAGTATACAATGGGGTTCACTCTTTCTCTTGTGTATTCTGACAAATGTGTAATGACATATATCCACCATTATAGAATCCTACAGAATGGTTTCACTGTCCTAAAAATCCTCTGTGCTCAGACTTTTTATCCCTTCTCCCTTAACCACTGGCAGCCCCTGACCTTTTTACTGTCTCCATAGTTTTGTCTTTTCCAGTATGTCCTTTAGTTGGAATCTTACAGCATGTAGCCATTTCAGATTGGTTTCTTTCACCTAGTTATATGCATGTAAGGTTCTTCCATGTCTTTTCATGCTTGATAGCTCATTTCTTTTTATAACTTGAATAATATTCCATTGTTTGGATATACCACAGTTTAATTATCCATTCACTTACCGAGGGACATTTTAGTTCCTTCCAAGTTGTGGCAGTTATGAATAAAGCTGCTGTAAACATCCATGTACAAGTTTTTGTGTGAACATGTTTTCAACTCACTTGTGTAAATACTAAGAATTGCGATGGCTGGATCATATAAGAGTACGTGTAGTTTTGTAAGAAACTGTCAAATTGCTTCCAAAGTGAGTGTATGTATCATCTTGCATTCCCACCAGCAGTGAATGATTTCCACATCCTTGCCATCATTTGGTGTTGTTACTGTTCTGTATTTCCACTACTCTGATAGGGAGGTAGTAGTATCTCATTGTTATTTTTGCATTTCTCTAATGACATGTAATATGGAACATCTTTTAATGTTTACATGCCATCTGTTATCTTCTTTGGTAAGGTGTTTGTTCAGGTCTTTTGCCCATTTTTAATCAAGTGGTTCATTTTCTTATTGTTGGATTTCAGGTGTTCTTTATATATTTTGGGTAATAGTCCTATATCAGATATGTCTTTTACAAATGTTTCCTCCCAGTCTGTAGGTTGTCTTTTCATTCTTTTAAGTCTCCATAGTTTTATACTTTTATAATACATGTTTTTCCATTTCTTTTTGCCTCCTTCATGTCCCATTCTGATCATCTCACTGATTTTTATTTTTGATTATATTCATTTTATTGTTTAACCTATCTGACTTCTAAAATTTCAGTTATTATATTTTTAGTGCCCAATATCTCTAGTTGGTTCTTCATTATTTTCTGAACATCATTATCTCCTATCTTCATTATTTTCCTAATACTTCAGTTTCCTAGGATATTTGTCATGCTTATTTAAGAACTGTTTTTATTCTGGACCATAAGGTCTGTTTCCTCTGAGATAGGTTGTTCTGTTGTTGGCCTTCTTTCTCTTTTCATCCTCCCTTGTACTCTTGCAGTGTTTACTTTTTCTTTCCTGAATCTCATGAAAATATCAACTACATTGACTAATGCTATATACAGGGAAAATCCCAGACTCAAATTTATGCCCTTCCTGGTGAATTTTCAGAGTATAAATATATGTATATGTGGCAGACAAATGGGTTTAGGTCTAAAGGTGGAGTTTTGCCAAAGAAATAGTTCTGTTTTGGCTATTAGATATATAGGTAGAGCTATCAAGTAGGCATTTTGGGTCTCAGTGGAGAGTCATGGTTGGTGATATAAATTTGAAAGTGAACAGCAGTTAGTGGGATGAATACATTTTCTTGGGAATAAAAAGGGAAGATCCTGGAGGTTGGTTTGATTGCTCAAAGTAGGTTAAGGGAGTTTAAAGAATAGGAGATATACTTTGATTTAGGCTAGTTCTGGCCATAAGAATGTTTAGAAAGAGCAATGGGTCATCTAGCCTCACTAAGCTTATCTACTTATTCTTGTCAATCCTGAGTCATTTTTCAGGCATCTGTGGAATAGTCTGCATGGTATAGTAGCAGGAGATCTGGGATAAGGTGTTTCTGGACTTGCACTACAACTGCTGAACCATGCTACTTGGGCAAGTCAAATTTGCCTTTCAACACTTTAATTTTCTTATCCACAAGGTGATGAGATTTAATCAGAAGATGTTTAAGATCATTTTCTATTCTAAAATTCTATGAATCATTAAAGAGATACAGTTGTAAATAATCTAGACCAACAATTTGAGTTTTTAAAATTATGTTTTCTTGAGATTTCACCAAAATAGAATTAGCTGATAAGAGTACAATTAGTTAAAAGTAATTGCTGGGTTACTGTTTAGAAAAATTATTCTAATTCATAGTGCCATTAATAATTTTTAAGTGTGCTTGTTTCCCTTACAGCACTACCAGCATTGGGTTTAGTGTTTTTTATTCATATTTGTTAGTTTACTGTATATGATATAGTACCTCAAAGTTTAATGTCTTTTATTATTTGCAAGGCTAACAGTCCTTCCAAGTGTTACAGATTTCCTTGTATATGAACTATTTATTTATAGTTGTTGATCTTCTAGTAAGTTCTCTAAATTAAAAAAAGTTGCATCAATCTTTATTACAGGAAGAATAACAGAATTCTCAAAGTTGTATCCAGTATTAGTTAATTCTCAAAGTCCTTTTTAGGTGCTTATTAATAAGTAAATGTGTTATTTGTTAGTTTGTAGAGAAAGTGGAAAGGGATTTTTGTTGTTGTTATCATTAATCTACAATTACATGAAGAACATTATGTTTACTAGGCTCCCCCTTCACCGAGTCTCCCCCCACATACCCCTTCACAGTCACTGTCCATCAGCATAGTAAGATGCTGTAAAATCACTACTTGTCTTTGTGTTGCAGAGCCCTCCCTATGCCCCCCCCACATTATACATGCTAATCGTAACACCCCCTTTCTTTTTCCTTACCCTTATCCCTCCCTTCCCTCCCATTCTCCCCAGTCCCTTTCCCTTTGGTAACTGTTAGTCCATTCTTGGGTTCTGTGGTTCTGCTGCTGTTTTGTTCCTTCAGTTTTTCTTTGTTCTTATACTCCACATATGAGTGAAATCATTTGGTATTTGTCTTTTCTCCACCTGGCTTATTTCACTGAGCATAATACCCTCTAGCTCCATCCATGTTGTTGCAAATGGTAGGATTTGTTTTCTTCTTATGGATGAATAATATTCCATTGTGTACATATACCACATCTTCTTTATCCATTCATCTACTGATGGACACTTAGCTTGCTTCCATTTCTTGGCTATTGTAAATAGTGCTGCGATAAACATAGGGGTGCATCTGTCTTTTTCAAACTGGGCTGCTGCATTCTTAGGGTAAATTCCTAGGAGTGGAATTCCTGAGTCAAATGGTAAGTCTATTTTGAGCATTTTGAGGAACCTCCATACTGCTTTCCACAATTGGTTGAACTAATTTACATTCCCACCAGCAGTGTAGGAGGGTTCCCCGTGGAAAGGGATTTTTAAAAAGGCTTAAAGTATATTTAAATAGGTGAAATAATTAAGAAATTGAAATGTTCAACATTAATCAAACATTAATCAAATGACAGAACTATAAACTTGTATATCTACTTTTCAAGAAAGGTGATAATTTTTAATCAGTGGATCTTCTTTTTATTATATATTTAGATAGCTGAATTTTATTTATCTCATGTAAATCAAGTGAGTACTGTTTTGAATAGCATGTGTGTGGCTGTGAAATAGAGAAGAACAACTAGATATCATGTGCTTGAGAGAACTTTTGGGAAGATTTCAATGGAGGCAACAATTCATTCTATATACTAGCTAAAAAATGCCTATGATAATTCAAAGATGAAGTAAGAACTTTGTGATGTGGGAGTAGTATGCATGTGGGAAGTTAAGTAAAAAAAAAAGATGGTGCAAGAGACAAAATTGAAAAACCAAACTTCCTGTTCACTCTAGACCAGTTTAGAGTGCATTTAATATACAGTGCTAAATATGAATAGATTTTCAGTACAAGATTGGTAGTTTATTTTTTTTTACTGTTAGTTTATAGGGAATCTGATTTCACTATAGGGATGCTAAATCTGATGGTCTCTTCATTTTAAAAGAATTTAAATGTCATTAAAACTTCTCAGGATACCATTTCCCCATCCTTTATTACTCCCTTTTCTCCTTCCTTTCTGTACTGTTCTTCACTTTTATCCTTTTTATACATCCCCTTGCATCTCTTTTATTCCTTTTCTTCCAATATCTCTTTATTCAGTTTATTTCCATTTCTATTTTACTTTTCTGTTGTTTTTGTTCATCTGTTCTTTTTCCTACCTGCTAATTGCCCCACTCTCTTTAACCAATTTAACTTCTCCCACTTACCTATTAACTTTTTCTGTCCATCAAAGTCTACTTCACTAATTAACACACAGGTCTTCCCAGGGAATTGCTTTCTTCTCTTCCATCTTGAACTAAGTATGGTATAGTAGAACTCCAAATTAAAATCCATGAGAACTGAGTCATAAATTGATATATTTGGTCTTAGGCAAGCTGTTTAATCTTTCATGCCTCAATTTATTCAATTATAAAAAGAAGAATGAGATCAAATCTCCAAGGACCCTCCTTAGCTCTAAAATGCTATGATTCTGTGGTATTTTAACTTTCCCATTTTTTTCCTACTGTGTTGGCCTCATTCATTTAGTAAACATTTACACAGCTACCATATGTTTAAAACTATACAATTTATGTAAGGGAATAAAAGAAAGACAAGTGTCCTGCCCTTGAATTTTTTATAGTCTGTAGAAGCAAGAGGTGTCTGTATATTAATATGCACTTATAGCAGAAAGAGAAATCAGGAAAACAATTCCATGTACAATGGCATCAAAAAAATATTAAAATACCTCAAAATTAACCTAACCAAGAAGGTAAAAGACCTTTACTCTGAAAACTATAAGACACTCATTGGAGAAATTAAAGAAGAAATAAATAAATGGAAATCTATCCCATGCTCATGGATAGGAAGAATTAATATTGTCAAAATGGCCATCCTGCCCAATTTACAGATTCAGTGCAATCCTATCAAAATACCAACAGCCTTCTTCAATGAACTAGAGCAAACAATCCTAAAATTTATACGGAACCACGACAGACCCCAAATAGCCAAAGCAACCCTGACAAAGAAGAAGAGAGCTGGGGGCATTACTCTCCCTGGCTTCAAGCTCTGCTACAAAGCCGCAGTAATCGAAACAATATGGTACTGGCACAAGAGCAGACCCATAGACCAATGGAACAGACTAAAGAGCCCAGATATAAATCCATGCATATGCGGTCAATTAATATATGATAAAAGAGCCATGAATGTGCGGTGGGGAAAAGGCAGCCACTTCAACAACTGGTGTTGGGAAAACTGGACAGTTACATGTAAGAGAATGAAACTGCATTATTGTCTAACTCCTTACACAAAAGTAGACTTGAAATGGATCAAAGACCTGAATGTAAGTCATGAAACCATAAAACTCTTAGAAGAAAACTTGGTAAAAATCTCTTGAATATAAGCATGAACAACTTTTTCCTGGACACATCTCCTCAGACAAGGGAAACAAAATAAAAAATGAACTAGTGGGACTACATCAATCTAAAAAGCTCTGTATAGCAAAGGATACCATCAGTAGAACAAAAAGGCACCCTACAGTATGAGAGAGTATATTCACAAACAACTCATCTGATAAGGGTTTAACATCCAAAATATATAAAGTACTCATATACCTCAACACTCAAAATAACAAATAACCCAATTAAGAAATGGGGAGAGGACCTGAACAGACATTTTTTGAAAGAAGAAATACAAATGGCCAATAGGCACATGAAAAGATGCTCCACATCATTAATCATCAGGGAAATGCAAATCAAAACCACAATGAAATATCACCCCACACTGGTTCAGATGGTCACTATCCAAAAGACAAGAAATAACAAGTGTTGGTGAGGATGTGGAGAAATGGGAACCTTCCTCTACTATTGGTGGGAATGTAAATTGGTGCAACCATTGTGGAAAACAATACGGAGGTTCCTTAAAATCTAAAAATAGAAATACCATTTGACCCAGTAATTCCACTCCTAGGAATTTACCCCAAAAACAAAGAAACAAACAGAAAAAAGAGAGAAGTTCCTGAATCAGAAAGACATATATGTACCCCTATGTTTATCGCAGCACTATTTGCAATAGCCAAGATGTGGAAGCAACCTAAGTGTCCATCAGTAGATGAATGGATAAAGAATATGTGGTACATATACACAATGGAATATTATTCATCCATAAAAAGAAAAGAAATCCTACCATTTGCAGCAACATGGATGGATCTAGAGGGTATTATGCTCAGGGAAATAAGCCAGGTGGAGAAAGAAAAATGCCAAATGATCTCATTTGTGAAGCAACTGGTGCTTACCATGGGGGAGGGGTTGGGGTGAACACTTGGGGAAGATGGGGGAAAACAAGGGGGCATAAGAATTCTCAATCATAATATGTCACAGGGATGGTAGTACAGAATAGAAAATATAGCCAATGATTCTGTAACATTTTTTTTTTTGAGAGGGCATCTCTCATATTTATTGATCAAATGGTTGTGTAACATCTTATGTTGAGAGATAGTAAGTGCACTAGTGGGGGTGAGAATTTAATAATATG
Organism: Manis pentadactyla; assembly: GCF_030020395.1. Lineage (NCBI taxonomy): Eukaryota > Metazoa > Chordata > Mammalia > Pholidota > Manidae > Manis > Manis pentadactyla. The sequence goes on along the minus strand of NC_080029.1, from coordinate 113,963,660 downwards.
TGTAACTGTTGAACCATTGTGCTGTATACTTGAAACTAATATAAGATTGTATATCAATCATACTTCAATTTAAAAAAAGCAAATAAATACAAGTAAATTTAGAAAACAATGAATACAATAAATTGTTTAGATACAATTATAGCTACATAAAAGCATTTACAATATGTAATTTTTTAATTAAGGTATCATTGCTAGACACTCTTATGAAGGTTTCACATGAAAAGCAATGTGGTTGCTACGATCACCCAAATTATCAAGTGCACCACCATATCCCACTGCAGTCACTGTCCATCAGTGTAGTAAGATGCCACAGAGTCTGGCCAACAGGCACATGAAAAGATGCTCCACATTGCTAATCATCAGAGAAATGCAAATTAAAACCACAGTGAGCTATCACTTCACACCAGTTAGGATGGTCACCATCCAAAAGACAAACAACAACAAATGTTGGCAGGATGTGGAGAAAGGGGAACCCTCCTGCGCTGCTGGTGGGAATGTAAATTAGTTCAACTGTTGTGGAAAGCAGTATGGAGGTTCCTCAAAATGCTCAAAATAGAAATACCATTTGACCCAGGAATTCCACTCCTAGGAATTTACCCTAAGAATGCAGCATCCCAGTTTGAAAAAGACAGATGCACCCCTATGTTTATTGCAGCACTATTTACAATAGCCAAGAAATGGAAGCAACCTAAGTGTCCATCAGTAGATGAATGGATAAAGAAGATGTGGTACATATACACAATGGAATATTATTCATCCATTAGAAGAAAACATCCTACCATTTGCAACAACATGGATGGAGCTAGAGGGTATTATGCTCAGTGAAATAAGCTAGGTGGAGAAAGACAAGTACCAAATGATTTCACTCATGTGTGGAGTATAAGAACAAAGCAAAAACTGAAGGAACAAAACAGCAGCAGACTCACAGAACCCAAGAATGGACTAATACTTACCAAAGGGAAAGGGCCTGGGGAGGCGGGTTGATGGGTGGGAAGGGAGGGATAAGGGGGAAAAGGGGCATTATGATTAGCACACATAATGTGGGGTGGGGGGCATGGGGAAGGCAGTATAGCACGGAGAAGACAAGTAGTGATTGTATGGCATCTTACTATGCTGATGGACAGTGACTGTAATGGGGTATGTGGTGGGGACTTTATAATGGGAGGAATCTAGAACTACAGTGTTGCTCATGTAAGTGTATATTAGTGATAGAAAAAAAAAAAAGATGCCACAGAGTCACTACTTGTCTTTTCTGTGCTACACCGTCTTCCCCATGATCTCCCCCAAGACCATTTGTACTAATCATAATACCCCTCAATTCCCTTCTCCCTCCCTCCCCACCCACCCTTCCCCATACCTCCCCTTTGGTAACTGCTAGTCCCTTCTTGGAATTTTTCAGTCTGCTGCTGTTTTGTTCCTTCAGTTTTGCTTTGTTGTTATACTCCACAAATGAGGGAAATCATTTGGTATTTGTCTTTCTCCGCCTGACTTATTTCACTGAGCATAATACCCTCTAGCTCCATCTATGTTGTTGCAAATGGTAGGATTTGTTTCTTTCTTATGGCTGAATAGTATTCCATTGTGTATATGTACCACATCTTCTTTATCCATTTATCTACTGATGGACATTTAGGTTGCTTCCATATCTTGGCTATTGTAAATAGTGCTGCGATAAACATAGGGGTGCATCTGTCTTTTTCAAACTGGGATGCTGCATTCTTAGGGTAAATTCCTAGTAGTGGGATTCCTGGTTCAAATTTCTATTTTTAGTTTTTTGAGGAACCTCCATATTGCTTTCCACAATGGTTGAACTAATTTACATTCCCACCAGCATTGTAGGAGGGTTCCCCTTTCTCTGCATCCTCACCAGCATTTGTTGTTCCCTACTCTTTTCGATGGTGGCCATCTTAATTGGGCAACTTTAATTGGGTTATTTGCTTTCAGGGTGTTGGGGCATGTGAATTCTTATATATTTTGGATGTTAACCCCTTGTTGAATATGTCATTTACAAATATATTCTCCCATGCTGTAGGGTGCCTTTTTGTTCTGCTGATGGTATCCTTTGCTGTACAGAAGGTTTTTAGCTTAATGTAGTCCCATTTGTTCATTTTTACTTTTGTTTCCCTTGCTTGTGGAGATATATTCATGAAGAAGTAGTCTGTTTTCTTCTCTGAGTTTTATGGTTTCATGACTTACATTCAGGTCTTTGATCCATTTCGAGTTTACTTTTGTGTATGGAGTTAGACAGTGATCCAGTTTCATTCTCTTGCATGTCGCTGTCCAGTTTTGCCAGCACCAGCTGTTGAAGAGGCTGTCATTTCCCCCACTGTATGTCCAAGGCTCCTTTATTATATATTAATTGACCATATATGCTTGTGTTTATATCTGGTCTCTCTAGTCTGTTCCATTGGTCTATGGGTCTGTTGTTGTGCCTGTACCAAATTGTCTTGATTACTGTGGCTTTGTAGTAGAGCTTGAAGTCAGGGAGTATAATCCCCCCAGCTTTATTCTTCCTTTTCAGGATTGCTTTGGCTATTCAAGGTCTTTTGTGGTTCCATATGAATTTTAGAACTATTTGCTGTAGTTCATTGAAGAATGCTCTTGGTATTTTGATAGGGATTGCATTGAATCTGCAGATTGCTTTAGGCAGGATGGCCATTTTGATAATATTAATTATTCCTATCAATGAGCACGGGATGTGTTTCCATTTATTGGTATCTTCTTTAATTTCTTTTAAGAGTGTCTTGTAGTTTTCAGGGTATAGGTCTTTCACTTCCTTGGTTAGGTTTATTCCTAGGTATTTTATTCTTTTTGATGTAATTGTGAATGGAATTGTTTTCCTGATTTCTCTTTCTGCTAGTTCATCATTAGTGTATAGCAGTGCAACAGATTTCTGTGTATTAATTTTGTATCCGGAACTTTACCGAATTCAGATATTAGATCTAGTAGTTTTGGATTGGAGTCTTTAGGGTTTTTTATGTACAATATCATGTCATCTACAAAAAGGGACTGTTTAACTTCTTCTTTACCAGTCTGGATGCCTTTTTTGTGTGTGTGTTGTCTGATTGCTGTGGCTAGTACCTCCAGAAGTATGTTGAATAAAAGTGGGGAGAATGGGCTTCCTTGTCTTGTTCCTGATCTTCAAGGAAAAGCTGTCAGCTTCTCTCCATTGAGTATGATGTTAGTTATAGGTTTGTAATATATGGCCTTTATTATCTTGAGGTATGTTCCCTCTATACCCATGTTATTAAGAGCTTTTATCGTGAGTGGTGTTGAATTTTATTAAGTGCTTTTCAGCATCTATTGAGATAATCATATGATTTTTATCTTCTTTTCATTAATGTGGTGTATCACATTGATTGACTTATGAATATTGTACCATTCTTGAGTCCCTGGAACAAATCCCACTTGGTTGTGATCGATCATTATTTTGATGTATTTTTTAATTCAGTTTGCTAATATTTTTCATCTATGTTCATCAAGGATATTGGTCTAAAATTTTATTTGTATTGTCTTTGTCTGGTTTTGGTATTAGAGTGATGCTGGCCTCATAGAATGAGTTTGGAAGTATTCATTCCTCTTCTACTTTTTGGAATACTCCAAGAAGGATGGTATTAGTTCTTAAAAGTTTAGTAGAATCCAGCTCCGAAGCCATCAGTTCCTCCTGGACTTCTGTTTGTTGGGAGAGTTTTGGTTACCAGTTCAACTTCATTACTGGTAATTGGTGTGTTCAGAGTTTCTGTTTCGTCCTGGGTCAGTGTTGGAAGGTTGTCCTTTTCTAGGAATTTGTCCATTTTTTCTAGGTTTTCCAGTTTATTGGCATATAATTTTTCATAGAATTCTCTAATAATTCTATGTATTTCTATGATGTCAGTTGTAACTATTTCTTTTTTCATTTTGATTTTACTTTGTTTACTTATTCTCTTTTTTCTTGATAAGTATGGCTAAGGGTTTGTCTGTTTTGTTTATCTTCTCAAAAAAGCAGCCCTTGGTTTAATTGATTTTTTTCTATTGTTTTATTCTTCTCTATATTATTTCTGCCCTGATCTTTTTTATGTCCCTCCTTCTACTAACTTTGGGTTTCATTTGTACTTCTTTTTCTAGTTGCTTTAGTTGTAAGTTTCGACTGTTTATTTGGGATTGTTCTTGTTTCTTGATGTAGGCCTGTATTGCTATGTACTTCCCTTTAGAACTGCTTTGGTGGAATCCCGCATATTTTGAACTGCTGTATATTTGTTTTCAGTAGTCTCCATGTATAGCCATTATCTCATCGAATAAGATTTCTTCCCCCTTTCTCTTTCTCTTTTCCTTCTAGGAGCCCTATATGCAAATGTTAGTCTGATGTTACACAAGTCCCATTATCTCTGTGCTACCTATCCTGCAGTAAGATTTTAGAAATCTTTGAATATATGCCCAAAAGTTTTTAGCGAATCTGAGGTGGAATGGTGGTCTAGTTTTTAAACACTTATATCTATCCTGACTATTTTTAGCAGTCGAAAGCAGAAAAGGTTTGTTTAAATTTTATTTCTCATGTATTCATTTCATGATACTTACCTTCCACTCCATTCTAAGACACTCTATCGAATATTGACTCAAATAATTTTGGCTCTTTACATGCTTCTCTTCCACTTCCCACAGAAACACATATATCAGGGACCCACCAAGTTAGGAAATCTGGCATCCGTTGCTGCAATTTCCCTGTCATTAATATATGCTCCATATTGATTAAATCTGTGGTTTCTTGATCTTGATGTGCTTGTGATTACTGAATTTCAACTTGCTTTCTTATAAAAGCTTTTGACTCTTAATGAAACTCCTGTGTCTGTGTGTGTCCAGCATTATAAACCTAATCTACATTAAACTGGTGCAATACAGTTGGATTGGGTATACCCTAAGATGATGTCAGTGTCATCATCTCTCCATTTGTTGTTTAAGATTATTCATAACTACAACTTACTAAACTACTCAATGTTAAGAAAATACGGTAATGGCATATTGAATCCCATAACACATTGCTTATTATCTTGGTCAGAAGACCTGGGTTCTTTGATGATATCCCAACCATATCTTGTTAAGTAGGTGCTATTTAAGTAGTATTTTTTAAATTTGTAATTAAGAGAAAATACTTTCAGGTATGGACTTATTTGAAATTCATTATGTATATGGAAGTTACTTTAGTCTATTTTTTTCTCTTTATTTATTTATTTCTTTTGGTATCATTAATCTACAATTACCTGAGGAACATTATGTTTACTAGACACCCCCCATCACCAAGTCCCCCCAACATATCCAATTACAGTCTCTGTCCATTAGTGTAGTAAGATGCTATACAGTCACTACTTGTCTTCTCTGTGTTGTACAGTCCTCCCCGTGCACCCTCCTCATTATACATGCTCCCTTTCGTTTTTCCCCCCACTTATCCCTCCCTTCCCACCCACCCTCCCTAGTCCCTTTCTCTTTGGTAAGTGTTAGTCCATTCTTGGGTTCTGTGATTCTGCTGCTATTTTGCTCCTTCAGTTTTTTCTTTGTTCTTATACTCAACAGATGAGTGAAATCATTTGATACTTGTCTTTTTCTGCCTGGCTTATTTCACTGAGCATAATACCCTCTAGCTCCATCCATGTTGTTGCAAATGGTAGGATTTGTTTTCTTCTTATGGCTGAATAATATTCCATTGTGTATATGTACCACATCTTCTTTATCCATTCATCTACTGATGGACACTTAGGTTGCTTCCATTTCTTGTCTATTGCAAATAGTGCTGCGATAAACATAGGGGTGCATCTGTCTTTTTCAAAATGCAGTGTTGCATTCTTAGGGTAAATTCATAGAAGTGGAATTCCTGGGTCAAATGGTATTTCTATTTTGAGCTTTTTGAGGAACCTCCATACTGCTTTCCACAATCGTTGAACTAATTACTTTACATTCCCACCAGCAGTGTAGGAGGGTTCCCCTTTCTCCACAATCTTGCCAACATTTGTTGTTGTTTGTCTCTTCAATAATGGTGATCCTTACTGGTGTGAGGTGATAATCTCATTGTGGTTTTAATTTGCATTTCTCTGATGACTAGCGATGTGGAGCATCTTTTCATGTGTCTTTTTGCCATCTGAATTTCTTCTGTGGAGAACTATCTGTTCAGCTCCTCTGACCATTTTTTAATTGGATTATTTGCTTTTTGTTTGTTGAGGTGCATGAGCTCTTTATATATTTTGGATATCAACCCTTTATCGGATCTGTCATTTATGAATATATTCTCCCATACTGTAGGATGCCTTTTTGTTCTATTGATGGTGTCCTTTGCTGTACAGAAGCTTTTCAGCTTGACAGAGTCCCACTTGTTCATTTTTGCTTTTGTTTCCCTTATCCGGGGAGATATGTTCATGAAGAAATTGTTCATGTTTATGTTCAAGACAGTTTTGCCTATCTTTTTTCCTAAGAGTTTTATGGCTTCATGACTTACATTCAGGTCTTTGATCCATTTCAAGTTTACTTTTGTGTATGGAATTAGACAGTGATCCAGTTTCATTCTCTTACATGTAGCTGTTCAGTTTTGCCAACACCAGCTGTTGAAGAGGCTGTCATTTCCCTATTGTATGTCCATGGCTCCTTTATTGTATATTAACTGACCATATATGTTTGGGTTAATATCTGGACTCTCTGTCCTGTTCCACTTGTCTGTGGATCTTTCTTGTGCCAGTACCAAATTGTCTTGATTACTGTGGCTTTGTAGTAAAGTTTGAAATTGGGAAGCATGATCCCCCCTGCTTTATTCTTCCTTTTCAGGATTGCTTTGGCTATTTGGGGTCTTTTATGGTTCCATATGAATTTTAGAACTATTTGTTCCAGTTCGTTGAAGAATGCTGTTAGTATTTTGATAGGGGTTGCATTGAATCTGTAGATTGCTTTAGGCAGAATGACCATTTTGACAATGTTAATTCTTCCTAGCCAAGAGCATGGGATGAATTTCCATTTGTTAGTGTCCTCTTTAATTTCTCTTAAGAGTGTCTTGTAGTTTTCAGAGTATAGGTCTTTCACTTCCTTGGTTAGGTTTATTCCAAGGTATTTTATTCTTTTTGATGCATTTGTAAATGGAATTGTTTTCCTGATTTCTCTTTCTGCTAGTTCATTGTTGGTGTATAGGAATGCAACAGATTTCTGTGTATTAGTTTTGTATCCTGCAAGTTTGCTGAATTCAGATGTTTGTTCTAGTAGTTTTGGATTGGAGTCTTTAGGGTTTTTTATGTACAATATCATGTTATCTGCAAATAGTGACAATTTGACTTTTTCTTTACAAATCTGGATGCCTTGTATTTCTTTGTTTTGTCTGAGTGCCGTGGCTTAGGACCTCCAGAACTATGTTGAACAGTGGGGAGAGTGAGTATCCCTGTCTTGTTCCCGATCTTAGAGGAAAGGCTTTCAGCTTCCCGCTGTTAAGTACGATTTTGGATATGGGTTTGTCGTATATGGCCTTTATTACGTTGAGGTACTTGCCCTCTACACCCATTTTGTTGAGAGTTTTTATCATGTATGTGTGTTGAATTTTGTCAAATGCTGTTTCAGCATCTATGTAGATGATCATGTGGTTTTTGTCCTTTTTGTTGATGTGGTGGATGATGTTGATGGGTTTTTGAATGTTGTACCATCCTTGCATCCCTGGGATGAATCCCACTTGATCATGGTGTATTATCTTCTTGATGTATTTTTGAATTCGATTTGGTAATATTTTGTTGAGTCCTTTTGCATCCATGTTCATCAGGGATATTGGTCTGTAAATTTTCTTTTTTTGTGGGGTATTTGTCTGGTTTTGGTATTAGAGTGATGCTGGCTTCATAGAATGAGTTTGGAAGTATTTCCTCCTCTTTTATTTTTTGGAAAACTTTAAGGAGAATGGGTATTATGCCTTCTCTATGTGTGTGATAAAATTCAGCAGTAAATCCATCTGCCCTGGGGGTATTGCTCTTGGGTTGTTTTTTCATTACCCATTCAATTTCATTTCTAGTAATTGGTCTGTTTAGATTTTCTGTTTCTTCCTTGGTCAATCTTGGAAGGTAGTATTTTTCTAAGAAGTCGTCCATTTCTTCTATGTTTTCCAGCTTGTTAGCATATAGATTCTCATAGTACTCTCTAATGATTCTTTGTATTTCTGTGGGGTCTGTCATGATTTTTCCTTTCTCATTTCTTATTCTGTTGATATGTATAGATTCTCTTTTTCTCTTTATAAGTCTGGCTAGGGGGTTATCTATTTTGTTTATTTTCTCAAAGAACCAGCTCTTGATTTCATTGATTTTTTTTCTATTGTTTTTTTCTTCTCAATTTTATTTATTTCTTCTCTGATTTTTATTATGTCCCTCCTTCTGCTGACATTGGGCATTATTTGTTCTTCTTTTTCCAATCTCAATAATTGTGACATTAGACTATTCATTTGGGATTGTACTTCCTTCTGTAAATAAGCCTGGATTGCTATATACTTTCCTCTTAGAACTGCCTTCACTGCATCCAACAGAAGTTGGGGCTTTGTGCTGTTGTTGTCATTTGTCTCCATATATTGCTTGGTCTCTATTTTAATTTGGTCCTTGATCCATTGATTATTTAGGAGCATGTTGTTAAGCCTCCATGTGTTTGTGAGCCTTTTTATTTTCTTTGTACCATTTATTTCTAGTTTTATACCTTTGTGTTCTGAGAAGTTGCTTGGTAGAATTTCAATCTTTTTTAATTTACTGAGGCTCTTTTTGTGGCCTAGTATGTGGTCTATTTTGGAAAATGTTCCATGTGTACTTGACAAGAATGTGTATCCTGCTGCTTTTGGGTGTAGAGTTCTGTAGATGTCTATTAGGTCCATCTGTTCTAGTGTGTTGTTCAGTGCCTCTGTGTCCGTCCTTATTTTCTGTCTGGTGGATCTGTCCTTTGGAGTGAGTGGCGTGTTGAAGTCTCCTAAAATGAATGCATTGCATTCTATTTCCTCCTTTAATTCTGTTAGTATTTATTTCACATATGTTGGTGCTCCTGTATTGGGTGCATATATATTTATAACGGTTATATCCTCCTGTTGGACTGACCCCTTTATCATTATGTAATGTCCTTCTTTATCTCTTGTGACTTTCTTTGTTTTGAAGTCTATTTTGTCTGATACTAGTACTGCAACACCTGCTTTTTTCTCCCTATTGTTTGCACGAAATATCTTTTTCCGTCCCTTGACTTTTAGTCTGTGTATGTCTTTGGGTTTGAGGTGTATCTCTTGTAAGCAGCATATAGATGGGTCTTGTTTTTTTATCCATTCAGTGACTGTATGTCTTTTGATTGGTGCATTCAGTCCATTTACATTTCGGGTGATTATTGAAAGATATGTACTTATTGCCATTGCAGGCTTTAGATTCATGGTTACCAAAGGTTCAATGGTATCTTCTTTACTATCTAACCATCTAACTTAATTCCCTTAATAAGCTATTATAAACACAGTCTGATGATTCTTTATTTCTCTCCCTTCTTATTCTTCCTCATCCATTCTTTATATGTTAGGTGTTTTATTCTGTGCTCTTTTGTGTTTCCTTTGACTGCTTTTGTGGGTAGTTGATTTTATTTTTTGCCTTTAGTTAGTATTTGGTTGGTCTGCTTTCTTTGCTGTGATTTTATTTTCTCTGGTGACATCTATTTAGCCTTAGGAGTGCTTCCATCTAGAGCAGTCCCTTTAAAATATCCTGTAGACGTGGTTTGTGGCAGGCAAATTCCCTTAACTTTTGCTTGTCTGGGAATTGTTTAATCCCTCCTTCATATTTAAATGATAATTGTGCTGGATACAGTATTCTTGGTTCAAGGCCCTTCTGTTTCATTGCATTAAGTATATCGTGTCGTTCTCTTCTGGCCTGTAAGGTTTCTGTTGAGAAGTCTGATGAGAGCCTGAGGGGTTTTCCTTTGTAGGTGACCTTTTTTCTCTCTCTGTCTGCCTTTAATACTCTGTCCTTGCCCTTGATATTTGCCATTTTAATTATTATGTGTCTTGGTGTTTTCCTCCTTGGGTCCCTTCTGTTGAGAGTTCTGTGGGCTTCCATGGTCTGAGAGACTATTTCCTCGCCCAGTTTGGGGAAGTTTTCAGCAATTATTTCTTCAAAGACACTTTCTATCCCTTTTTCTCTCTCTTCTTCTTCTGGCACCCCTATAATGCGATATTGTTACATTTGGATTGGTCACACCGTTCTCTTAATATTCTTTCATTCCTTGAGATCCTTTTTTCTCTCTCTTCCTCAGCTTCTCTGTATTCCTGTTCTCTGATTTCTATTCCATTAATGGCCTCTTGCACCTCATCCAGTCTGCTCTTAAATCCTTCCAGAGATTGTTTTGTTTCTATATTCTCCCTCCCATCTTGATCCTTTAGCTCTTGCATATTTGTCTCCAGATCCATCACCATGGTTATGACCTTTATTTTGAATTCTTTTCAGGAAGATTGGTTAGGTCTATCTCCTTGGTCCTCTCTCCGGGGTTGTTTGGGTTATTCTTGTCTGAATCAAATTCTTCTGCCTTTTCATGGTGGTAGAAGTAGTCATAAGCAGGTAGCGCATGTGTCAGCTGGGAGAACAAAGTCCCTTCCTGCTTGCTGTTCACCTTATCCTTATCTGCTGCCTATGCCGTTTACCTGCACACTGAGAGCAGCCCTTGGGGCAGCCCAGAGCCCTGTGGGGAGAGGAAGGTGCATCAGGTGTGCTCTCCTGCCAGAATGGCGCTCTTTCACGCCTTTGCCTGCGCAGGCCAGCTGCTCACCGGCGGTGGCCCCAGGTCTGGCCCTGCTGGCTGCACGCTGGGAGGGGACTCTGGGTGGCTGCTGTGGGTGCGGCTGCTTCCAGGCTGCTCTGCTGGGGCCACACGGGAGGTGAATGAACGGCAGCCTGTTTATCGCCATGAGGGGCTTCATAGCTGTGCTGCCATCCAGGGGGTTAGGGTGCCTGATGTTCCCTGGGATTCCCAGCCGCTGGGCTGAGTGTGCCGCGACGATTCCGTCCAGCTGTGAAGCCCCTGTCCCTTTAAGACTTTCAAAAAGCACTTGCTTTTCTTTTGTCCTGGGGGAGCCAACTGCAGGTACTCACTCGCAGATTTTACTTTTCCATTTCCCTAGTATCCAGCACACCGTGCAATGTGTGTCTGAGATCCCGGTGCAGATTACTAGGGCAGGGTATTTAGCAGTCTGGGCTCCCACTCCCTCCTCGTTCCGACTTCTTTCCTCCCGCCTGTGAGCTCGGGTGGGGGAAGTGCTTGCGTTCTGCCGGGCTGTGGCTTCTATCTTACCCCCTTTGTGAGGTGCTGAGTTCTCGCAGGTGTAGATGTAGCCTGGTGGTTGTACTGTATCCTCTGGTCTCTCTGTTAGGCTTAGTTTTATTTGTTGTATTTTCAAAAATATATATGATTTTGGGAGGAGATTTCCACTGTCCTGCTCACGCTGCCATCTTCCCCTTACTCCTCTATTTTTAAACTATATTTAAATTATTCTGTTTATTGCTCTACTAGGAATGGGATACTGTACATAATGCCCCAGTAATAGTCATATTTTTCTTTCTTACACTCTTTGCTTCTTTGCCCATTTACTTTTTTGTGCCATTACTTATTCTTTTATTTTTCTGTTTCTCCCCCTTTTCACTTTGTTTCTTTTTTTTTAAGTGTACATCTGTTCTTAACTGAAATGTGTTTTCTGGAAGTTGTAGTGTTTGAAAATTGCTTTGGCTGTTAACTATATGAAAAAAATGGCAATCATTTTGTTTGAAAATTATCACTGTTAGTAAAATTTCAAGTATCCCTAGGCATCTTATGGGAAATATTTGATTGGAATTAATTTAAGCCCAATTCTTATTCTTTTCAATACAGGATTTCTCAAACTCTGAAGCTTGCAGAATTCACAAATTGAAATCTGGCATCATTTTTAGAGAAAAACCTTCAGTAATGTGTAAGTAGTTTTTTTGTTTGTTTCTATTATCTGTTTTCTGTATTAAACACTGAAGCATTCATCTACTAAGTATCTTTTTTTTTTTCCCCAGGACATCAAGGCAGAGGCTTTTATTTAGAGATAAAGCAAGAGGACAGAGCTCTTGGCTCAGGCCAGGAGGGGACAAGAGAGTCCTGGGGTGGTGCATTGTCTAAGGGGTTTTATAGGCAGTTGAGAGACAAAGGGCTAGGGATGCAGACCTGCTAAGTGGTCTTAAAATATTTATCTCTGAAGAGACACTAAGTTTCTTATTAGTCTTCTGGGTTATTTACAAGAAATTTACTGTTCTGATTTCCTCCCAGGATAGCAGCTTCCTGGCCTGGGAGCATATCACTCAAGACTGAGTGCCTTGCTCCCAAGTTGGGCTGAGTTATTGTCTGTTTGTTAAAGAGTATGTTAAGAAACTTACTTTTTAACTAATTGGGTTTTTAAATGCAATCTTATTTTCAGATGGAATCCTTCCTGTTTTTACTATGTTGTTTTGGGCTTGCTTGTTAAATTGCCCAGGTTTCAAATCACTTGATTAGGGCTAGAGGAAGAAAAGCAGCACCTGGGTAAAGTCAGAAAAATAAACTGGGCCCTCCAGCAGGCCAAAGCAAATCTCGCAATGGATTGTCTTGCTTTGTTTTTTCCAGAGGCCCTCACCATACTTTGTCTAAGTCCATGGTCCCTGTCTCATTTCCCCCTCTACAGATGGAGACCCTAGCTGCTGCTAGGGGAAAGGGGGCAATGACCGCTCTGGCTGCTTCATGCGGAGAGGGGGCGCAGTGAAGGGTGCAGTTAGGTCTCTTTTACTGGTTGTCGAGAGGACTCAGGAGATGAGCATTTTCATTCTGGGTTCCATTTCCATCACCATTTGCAGTTTTATTGCTTCAAAAGGATTTAGAAAACCAGCTCCATATCGTAGTAGTCCATGGGACTTCTGGGCCTCACATAGCTTGGACTTGCCTTTGGAAGTCCTGGAGTGAACCATAGACATTTTGTGAATAATTTGGAACGTACACACAACACTCAACTTTAATTATAGCACAGGTCCCACCCTGTGCTGCTGTTAAGATGTCTAGTGCCATTCTGTTTTGTATAGCTGCTTGGCACATTAGTTTAACTTAGTATTAAGGCCTTTTGAGTAAAATTGGTTAAGGATTTCATATGCCAAATCACACTTTCTAAACCAAGAATTGGTATAAAAATAGAGGCTAGGTGACCATATCAATGAAAAACACTCCTAGTCCATTGATGTTGGAGGCTTGGGAATTTTGCAGGGTGTGGGATGTTCTTAGCCCAACATCCTTGCAACCAAGGAAATCCCAGAGTGCACCTCCCTATCTACCCTGGAGGGAGCCACTGCCAGAGATTAGTTCCACACAGCCAGTGATTACTGTTTGGTCCTGGCCAGTGGCTATCAGGGTGGGTTGTCCAATCTGTAGCCTATAAAGTTATTATATGTGAACAGTGGTCTTTGGGAAGCCAGCCTAAATACCGGGTGAAGCTTGGGCAATGGTTATTAGAATGGTTTCTTTGCTCCCAGCAGAGGGGAGCCTTTTGATTTAAGTATCCTGCCATTGGAGTAACCCAAATATACTCGTCCCAACTTGAAAAAACTACTTTTGTATCTGTGATTATTTGCGTGGAGAATTAGCACATTGGAGGCATTTTGCAGTTGAGGTAGAGCTATAATGGTAGTTAAATTCTTTGTAGCATCATAGGAGAAGGGAAATTTATGCCCGTTAACTTATTGAGACTTTAGGCATGAAAAACTGTTTTGATAAAACGATTAGAAAAACCTTTGCAATCTTTCAGTATTAAGAGCAGACTAATAGTTTAAGAAAACTTTGTCCTTTTAACAAACAGAAAACAAAATTGTTATCAAGACTCATTTGCTTTAATTTCACATAGCATGACCATATCAATTCTTCCACAAACTTTCTACAACTTTCTTTTTTTACATTCAGCGTTCTCTCTCTTTAAATAACCAGCTGTTCTTTAGAACAAAGTTACCTTTTTTTACCCTTTGTAAAATGCATTTCCATTCCTTACACCTTCTCTTATCAAAACACACATCTTTTCTAGCATGCACAGATGTTTTCCTTATTTTTTTAATTGTTTTAATTAGAACTTAAAACCATTAGAAACTTTAGTTTTCAGTGAACACTGAGAAGTAAGCTATTATAAACTGTTATACTAGCATTCTTTAGATTAACAAATTTATGAACACATTTTATAATTTCTGGAAACATGTGCTTTACAGCACAATTTCTCAGTGAGCACAAAATACCTCTACTTAGCAAAACTGTAAGGTTTTAGGTTACCATAAAGATTTTCAAGCCATATGTAGGTATATACTTTGTAGTACACTGTAACACACAATTATTAAGAAAGTCAGTAACTACACTTATTTAGTTCACTTGTTCTTAACAACCATGCTAGATTACTTACAAAACCTTCACTAAACATGATAAAGTCAAGCCTCTCTTTAAGCATTCTTTTCTTTTGAAAGATTTAAATCAGGCTGTATTGCAGAACATAAATTTCTGTCTCAGGGAGTCTAGTTTAAAAACCTCTCAATGTTTGAGGGTAATGATGAACCCAATAAGTAGAATATATTTCCAATAAAAGGATTTAGAATACCAGTTTTATATTGTAGTAGTCCACAGGACTTTTTACCATTTTCCTTCCTTGTGGCAAAATAAATTTAGCTGCATAACCTTATTATATTGTATACTTCTCTCAGGGGCCAAGCCTCTCTAAGCAGAACGTTTGTCTTGAGGCCAGGCTTGTGTGCAGAAGATAAGACACTTCTTTTTCAGGGTTTGGGGATCAAATTGCTCTCAATTCTTCAGAATGCATGCCAGAGGCGAGTCTGGCTTTAAACTTGAAGAGGATGTTCCCATCTGGAAGAGAGAAAGACAGGTGTGCTACACCTGGTCGGCCTTTTCTCTGTGTGGGTGCCGCCTCACCTTGGAGCCTGGGTGACAGTGGTCAGTCACCTCCTCTGCCAGGCCAACTGGACTTAACCACTCCTTACCAGCATGGCCTGTACTTTGCCTCGATTTCTCTCTTGTCTTCCCACTAAGCAAGAGTCACCTTGGAGCTCTGGATTTAGTGGGACCTCACCAGTGTGCTCTTACTTTATGCCTTTTGGGAGTTTTAATCCAGACCCTAAATTCTTCTGCATAGGCTTTAACATAGTACACTCGGGATCATTCTTTGAGAGGCCCCTGCCTGTTTGATAAGTGCAGGGACTGTGTGACCTCTTGCTGCCAGAGCAGTGGTCTGTCAGTCACAGGCCTGTTCCACTTCCCTGGGGCTGCAGAAAGGAAATGCCGTACCCCAGGATGACTGCCTCTAAGGAAGAGAGGTCAAGAGAACAGAGCCATTTACATGTTGGGCTCAGTTTTCAGCTTGACTACTTCACAAACTTCATTTACACTACACGGGAGAAAGTGGCACAGTCCCAAGAGGACTGCTTCGAATGAGGAGCAGGGGAACTTTTTCTAAGGCCAAAGATAAAATTCAGACAGAGGCTGCCATGTACAGTTGTGAAGGGGGTGTCTATACTCTTAAACACCAGTTTCTGCTACTGCCTGGGAATTATCCTACTAGTCACCCACTCTAAGAAATCTGATCTGTGAGACAAGAAGTCAGAGGTCATCTGCGACTCTTGCATAGACAGCAGCCTAGCTGAAGGTTCACTCAGTGCCACTGGATCAATTGGCCAGAGCCGAGATCCAAGGACCAGTGTCTACTAGTCCGGTCTGCCCTCGGAGTCCGCAGATTAGGATACAAAAGTAGAAAATCGGCTCAGACACTCCCTGACATTCCCGTCTGGAGGCGTGGGATCAAGGAGCTGCAGACACCAGGAAATCTTTCAGCCGAGACTTAAAACTGGTAGCTGATGCTAATCGTCTTTTAAGTGGCTAACGGGTGCTTGGACATATTCTTATGAGATAAAAAGTACAGCATTTAGTCAAGAATAAGAGCAATGCGTAGATCTCCTACCTTGTGGTGGTGAGCATCAGGTTTTGTGATATTGATGAAGTTAGAGGCACACATAGAGCATGTAAAGAAAGTAAAGAGCGCCCTGCTTCACTCAGAGGCCAGGGCGGCCTGAAGAAGCAGGCTGAAAGTCAGAGACACAAAGAGAGACACTCCTCACGGATACCCAGTCGGGCTGTCGGAGTCTGATTCCAGACACGCAGACCTTTGAGAAGCCGCTGAAGTGCAGCCTCAGCCTAGACTCTCGCAGTTGCCCACGGCCTTCCTCAGTCCCTCGCATCCGAGGAGATGCCTCTGAGGGGGAATCCTCGCCTCCACTCAGGTGACCTTCCCGGCTCCCAAGGGAGACGGGGGATCCACTGAGGGAGACGCAAGGGAACCTGTCGCTCGAGACTTTTGAGATCAGCAGCCAGGCTAGTACTATTTAAGTGGCTGACAAGTGCCCAATTTTGAGTGCCATAGATGGCTTCCTTCTATAAGGACAGTGAAAGAAAAAGACACGCTCAGATGCCAATACTCATCTCTGAAGTTACCCCGGAAGAGCCCCCTTATCTACTAAATATCTTAAGAATTTGGCATATATTCACCACATAATGATTATGAATAACAAATAACACAAAATAACTTATTGAAAGAAGATGTCTTAAGATGTGCCCTGGCCAGTATTAATGATCATTTATTAGAGGCATCATTCTCAAATATAAGAAATACTGGATTAGGGACTTGAGTTCTTGCCCAGGCTCTGCCACTAACTAGCTAGGTATCCTTATGTAAGCTACCTTCTATGCTTCAGTTTCCTTGGCTATAAAGAGGGATTAGACTATGACTAATAATAAGATCCCTTCCCCTCCAAATGTCTGTTATTCCCATCTTTACTTTTTTTGTGTGATCAATCATAGGTTGATAATCTTTCACAAGGGAGCTGTCAAATTAAAGAGCTATGTTTTGATTTTTGCTTGGGAAGAGATATGGAGAGGAGAGGTAGTTCCAAAGAAGACTAGGAGACAAGTAAGACCCCTTTACTCAAGAAATTTGCCCCATGTTGTCCATCAATTTGGGTTAAAATCTTACTTTTAAAAAACCAGGTTTGCCTTGGGTGGGTTAAACCTTTTTAAAAGAAAGTCAACCTACTGTTAAATATATAGTATTTCTTTCCTTTCAAAATCTCCATAGAATGCTGATGTTAAAGGAGTGCCAGTTTTCAGGGACATGGGGGAAAGGGACAATAAAGTAGGGGTTGCATCTGTGCATAAGGCTTTTTAGAGTAAAAATGGTAGGGAAAGTTTGGCCAGGATGAAGGCAAGCAGTTGGAATCTGTTAAGGTAATAGAAGAAAAGCTGGCTAGAAGTGTAAAAAGAGATGTGGAAAAGTAGAACTAAACAAGAAACTCCTTGAAGGCAGAGGCTATTGCTTTCATCAGTATTGTCATTGACTCCTGGAATAGTGCCAGATATTAATAAGTATTTTTGAAAAATTCATTGAATGAATGAATCATTTACTTATTCAATAAATTTCTAATATTGCCTAAGGCCTTGAGGCTTTTGGTTATTGGTTAGTAGGATCAAATCATCTAGTTTATCTATGCTTACCTTACATTCAGTAGTGAAGTAACTGAGGTAAGACAACTAGGTAAGTCAACAAGGTAACTGAGGTTCATAAAATTGATTATAGAAAAAAGACATTATATTTAGTATAATACTCCATTGCTGGAGGAAGGTTATAAAGTAAACTATTCATTCTTTTAATAAATATTTTTTTACAAACCTACCCATATTTGGAGTACAAACTGGGAATGGAAAAATGGGGTACTGTATATTTCTATTTGGTATAATATTATGTAGTCATTTACTATAATTATGAAGATTATATCAGTTTAGAAAAAGGCTTATTAAATAAATAAAAAATGCAAATGTTTATTTTCTATCATAACTATATGAGAATTAGAAGGATATTTTCTATTCTCAATAAAAATAGGAAACCCTTAAAATATAAACCAGATTTATTACTGTGAATGTTGAATCTTTCTTCCTGCTATTTTGTACAGTTCATAAAATCTAAGTCAAAATCCACATGAATTTAAATATTTTTGAAAAATGCAATGAACATATTGATCAGAAAGAGGAAATAGTGTATTGTCAAAGACAAAAAGCGCAAAACTATATTTAAAGGGCAATAGGTAGAGGTACCTTGGTTGGAAGACAAATGAGAGGTAAAATTCGGAAAGGTGGGAAGGAGGGTCTCTAGTTCTAATAATGTAAGAAAAGAAGAGCTAGATTAGGTTCTTAACTAACTGTGAAATTACATTAAAATTTTTCTTCTAGTGTGAAGTGTGAAGTGAATTGGAGTGAGGGGCATTGAATTGATACATTGTGTTTTCAGTCATTTTCATATATAAGTCTTGGGTTCATGACTATTCATCAGGTCCTATCTGAAACTTTTGTTCTTTTTACCATTTCATTAATGGTTGATAATTTGGCAAAACTTTTATGTTCAGATTTTTTGTTTTTCATGTATCTTTAAAATGCTTTCTCTGGTTTCCAACCTTGCCATTTTTTGTCCTTAGAGTTGGACTAGGTAGCAAATGCTTAACTATTTTGACCTAATGGAATGACAGAAGAAATAAAAAAGTGCTCTATTGAGGTAATTTTTAAGACATGTGTCTATCAGCTTTTAATTTGAAATTCATGTGCACATAAAAGTACATGAACACTTATAGAAGCTTGTTATAAAATTTTTGACCTAGAATTCTACTTCAATAAATTTTTCTTATTGAAGTGTCATTGATATATAATCTTATATTAGTTTCAAATATGCAGCACGGTGGTTCAACAGTTACCCATATTATTAAATCCTCAGCCCCAACTAGTGCAGTTACTATCTGTCAACGTAGGAAGATATTACAGAATCATTGGCTGTATTCTCCACACTGTACTGCCATCCCTGTGACCAACTTGTATTATGATTGAGAAATTTTGTGCCCTTTTATCCCCTATCACCGTGCTCACCCATCTACTCCAACCCCTCCCCCGTGGTAACCATCAGTCACTTCTCAGTGTCTGTAAGTCTACTGCTGTTCTGTTCATTTTGTTTTGTTTTTATATTCCACAAATAAGTGAAATCATTTGGTATTTGTCTTTCTCTGCCTGGCTTATTTCATTTAGCATAATAACTTCTAGGTCCATACACGTTGTTGCAAATTGCAGGATTTCTTTTTTTTTTTTTTTTTTATGGCTGAATAAATAACATCCTTTTTATCCGTTCATTTATTGATGGACACATTGGTTGCTTACATAACTTGGCTATTGTAAATAATGTGTTGATAAACATAGGGGTGCATATATCTTTTTGAATCAGGGATTTTGTTTTCTTCGGGTATATTTCTACTTTAATAAATTTATCTGGAAGAAATATGAAGAGTTGTAGCCAGAGGTTTATGTTCATGATTACTCATCATAACATTTAAAAATATTAGCAAAATATGTAGAAATAATAAATGATCAACCATAAGGAAATAGATCAATAATGTTATGTCCATAAAATAAAATACTGTACAGCCATTACAAAATTATTTTCAAATACTATTTAATGAAATGAAGAAAAGAGTTAAATACAAAAAATGCTTTTTAAAAAGTGCTTTTGTTCTTTTAAAAACTGAATAGACAGTGAACTGGGAGCACCTGTATATATATAGTCGGCTGAGGCGGACTGTTCAGCTGCTTAACGGTCTTCTCAGAGCAGGTTATTACTTTTTACTTCAGTCTAGGAGGCACTTCTGAACAGTTTAAGAACATATATATACATAGACACACGTGTATATATAAAAACGAGTAGGAACGTTTGATCCTTCTTTAGGCTTGTTTCTAAGCAAATAGTGGTGTCTTGCCAATGGATTTCAGCCCCAGGCAAGTTCACTACGGATTCAGTGAGACCGAGGAATGACAATGGAGAGTTTTTGAGGTACAAGAGTTTATTACCCAACTTTGTTCTCCAGGTGATAGGTCAAGCACTAGAATTACATCTGCATCCAAAAGTCTGCAGGTCTGTAATCCTCCTTGTCTCTGCCTTCGCCCAGAGCACTGGGCAGAGCTCTTTATATAGTGACTCAGTCAGTAATAGTTTATTGCCCGCAGGTGTGAAAGCAATAGCCTAGCAGTAGGCCTATTACGTCATCAAGTTGTTTAGGTTCAGTTGAAGATCCTGGCTGTAGGAACTTCAGTTTTCCCAAGTGGGAATTTTTAGAGTATATTTGAGCAGTGGATACAGACTGCAAGAAATGTGTCATGAATACTGAAAACTGATGACATTATCAATATAGGAAATTAATGAATTTTGGGATTATAATGAAAATGGTGATAATTATAAACAAGTATACTGCATAAGAATTTTATAGCCTGTATAGGAAAGCTGTTTAGCAGTTTTTAAAGCATGTTTTGAGGATATTTTCTAGTTTTTAAGTGGGAAATAGTGTTCATTGTTCAAATAGACTTGGGAAATCCTGGGTTAAACAAAGTTAATCATGTATCTTTACCAAAGGATTGCTGAGGCTTTAATATTTTTGTATTGGCATTGTCAATATACAAAAGAGGTATGTAGTATATATACCAAATTTATTTGTCTGTAGAATCCTTTCTTTGCATTTCTTGGAACTAAGTGTAACATGAGATACATGTTGGGAAATGTCTGTTTTAGATTAAACTTTTTTCCTGTAACTGTTATGTAAGTAATGACAGTATTGTAGGGGTGTGTGTTCTCCTAGCTAAAGAAACAATGTTTAAGTGAAACTAAACAAATGAAGGAGATTTTGCTGCTAACATCTTTGGAAATACATGATGGATCCTACTTTGTATATTTTTTCTTTGAATTTGTTATAAGCATGTGTTACTGTTATAAACTCTGCCCTACTTTTATTTTTTGAAGTTCTGTTGTAGTTACCTGCTGAGACTCATTCAGGGTGGATTTTTCTTTGTGTGTTTTTGTAGTTTTAGGAGAGGAGCTCATTCTCAGCTGGACTTTACCTGTGGAAAGCCCAGGTTGAGGGAGCACCCTCTAGAAGTGCTTTGCATTTGCTTCCCTAGAGGTACCACTAGCCTGGGGACAGTTACTGTTAATATCTCAGTTTGGTGCTTCCTGGGACCATGCAGACAGCTTAAAGTCAAACCTCAGATCCACATGTGACTAGTCCTGTTGTTACACATTTCACAGAGGAGACTTTTTAACCCCCAAAGCAGGACCCAGATTGAGGCAAACCTTATCTCCTTGCATCAGTGGATGAATTTTTTAAATACACTCTTTAACTCATGATATTGTCCTTTGAGGCTTTTAGCTTTCTACAGATCTCTGTTCCAATTTCTCATCTTACATGGTTCCAAGGCCTTGTCTCCTGTTCCTGTAACACCTTTTAAAACACAAACCTCTTGAGTACTGAGGAGATCAGCAAACTTCTCCATCCAGTGTCAGTTCATGCACTGCGTTCTGACCTTTGGTCTCCTCACTGTTTGGGGGCCCTGACAATTTCCCTAACATTTTTATAAGTCAGTCTACACATTTAAAATATGTGGGGTTTGTTATCATTGTCATCTGCTGAGGCAGTCCAGGCTTCCAAAGCACCAAAAGTAGAAATTCATACATTACTTTTATAATCAGAAAGTAACACTAAATGTATTCCCATTTTTTAAAAAGGCATGCATTTCACATATGACAGTGAAATTTATAATACTAGCATGTTCATCAGAGAGGTAGTGTTTTTTTTGTAGTTTTCCATTCTTATTTACATAAAAACCACTTGTATTTATTTGGCCTATTATAGGAGAATACTAGTATTTTACTTTTCTTTTAGATAGAACCTTCTGTAATGGAAGATGATTGAAGATAAAGGGCCTCGTGTTGCTGACTACTTTGTTGTAGCAGGATTAACTGATGTTTCAAAACCTCTTGAAGAAGAAATTCACTTCAATGATGCCTGTCATAAAGTAGCTAAGCCAAAAGAACCTATCACAGATGTTTCAGTTATTATTAAATCTCTTGGGGAGGAAGTGCCACGGGATTATATGTGTATTGATGTTACCCCAACTGGATTGTCAGCGGATCTCAACAATGGAAGTCTTGTGGGACCACAGATTTACCTTTGCTATAGAAGAGGAAGAGATAAACCTCCACTTACAGATCTGGGGTAAGTAGTGTTTAAGAAGAATTATTGTTATTCATCCAAATAATATGCCTTGTAGATTTTGAAGTTAACTGTTCAATTTGTTCATTAATAGATACATGGCAGCTTTAGAAAAATAGACACATGTATATCCAGAATCCTGTATTTTCTTCCTGTGTTCCTTACACCTTTTGAGAGTCCCTTTGTCCTACAGATTCCCAGCACCTTCATCTTGTTTGAGTTACTTTCTATTAAAGGCAGGGAAGACAGTTTGAAAACATTTGTAGAAAAGTACTAGAAAATTAATATATTATCCTGATCATTAAATTTTTTATTTTTCTTAAAGTACAAGAAAAGGATGGCTTTTAAGCATCATTTATAATGATCCTTATAGGTGTATGCTTAAGTCTGTATGCATCAAACAAGGATCTTGGGTAAATTAGTGCTTTACTTAGGATACTATATTGAACTTGGGCCTCCTTTTTTATATAAAGCTTTACTGAGATATGATTAACATACCACACCATTGAAAGTGTACAATTCAGTAGTTTTTATTATACTTATAAAGTTGTATTACCATCATCACGATAAATTTTAAAAGATTTTTATCATGCCAAGAAAAAACCGTGTACTCATTTTAGTCACTATCCAATCTCCCTAGCCCCCTTAACTTTAAGCACCCAATGGTCTAATTTCTATTTCTATGGATTTTGCCTATTCTGGACAATTTATACAAATGGAATCATACCATATATGGCTTTTTATGACTGGTTTCTTTCATTTAGCATAATGTTTTCAAAGTATATCCTTGTTGTAGTATGTATCTATATTTTATTCCTTTAGATGCTAAATAATATTCTGTCTTATGGATATACCTCAATTTATTTACCTATTCATCAGTTGATGGACATGTGGATTGTTTCCACTTTTTGGCTATTATGAATAATTGTGCTGGAAATATTTGTGTACAAGTTTTTGAATGGACATATATTTCCATTTCTCTTGTATATATTCTTGGGAGTTGAATTGCTGTGTCATATGGTAACTCTGTTTAATCTTTTGAGAAACTGCCAGACCTTCCAAAGTAGCCACATTGCTTTGTATTCCCAGTGGCCATGTATGAAGGCCCAGTTCTTAGCCAACATTTTATATTGTTATTTTGACTATGGCTCTCCTGCTTGGAGTGAAGTGGTATCTCATTGTACTCTTGATTTGCATTCACCTGATGGCTAATGACATTGAGCATCATTTTATGTGCTTATTGGCCATCTGTATATCTTAGGAGGAATATCTGTTCAGATTCCTTACCCATTTTTTAATTAGGTTGTCTTCTATTGTCGAGCTTTGAGAATTCTTTACATATTCTAGATGCAAGTTTCTTACCAGACATATGATTTACAAATATTTTCTCCAATTCTGTGGGTTGTCTTTTTACTTTCTAATTTGAATTTGAAAAGTTTTTAATTTTCATGAAATCAGACTTACCTATTTTTTTCTTTTGTTGCCTGTGTTTTGGTGTAGTAGCTCTAAGAAGGCTTTTATTAAACCAAAGTCATGAAGATTTATACCTAAGTTTTTGTCTAAGAGTTTTAGTTTTAGGTCCATTTTGAGTTAATTTTTGCATATGGTTGAGGAAGGGGTCCAGCCTTACTCTTGCATATGGATACCCAGTTGTCCCAGCACCATTTGTTGAAGAGAACATTTTTTCCCCATTTTCAAACATTAATTGGCTATTAATATATGGGTTTATTTCTGGACTCTCAGTTCTATTCCATTTTCTATATGTCTATCTTATACCAGTACTACTACACAGTTTTGATTACTGTAGCTTTGTAAGTTTTTACATTGTGAAATATAAGTCTTCCAACTTTGTTCTTCAAGATTGTTTTGACTGTTCTGGGTCCCTTGAATTCCATAAGGATTTTAGGACCAGCTTGTCAATTTCTGCAAAGATTGGGGTTCTTTTTAAAAAAAAGAATACATATATCTTAAGTATATACATAAAAGAGGAATGTATAAATGTAAGGATAAATATATACCGAACAACAGAGGAATAGAATTTAAAAGGTAGAAGAATAAGATTCCCACTGAAAAACTAAAAGAAGAAGGCTAAGAGTAGCTCTAATAATGTCTTGAAAATAGACGAAGCATTTACAGGAAATGAAGATTAACCTTCTTGTTTTCATTGTTCCATTGCAAAAGCAGATGGGCTTAATCTACAATTAAATTTATGATTATATTTTGGTCAAAAAGAAGGAAGATATCAGTATCCCTACTGATGTCACCAGAAGGGCTGTAAAAGTTCCATCTCCTAATATAGCAAGTCTGAAAGAAGATAGTCATGTTTACTAATGCTTGAGAGGAGAGAGGGTTGATTGTAAGAGCTCCTGAAGTTTCTTTTACTTTTAAAATTCTGTCATCTGATGTTTGATATCAAGTTATATTAAAAATCAGCCTTTATGCTGTTAATTCATAAATTAATTGGAGTAATTTCCAATTGGTTTGAGAACAGCTACTATATTGCTTCATATAAAGTTTACATATTTAGTAAATGACTTGGGAAAGTAAGCCAGCTGTTAGATCTTGTTTTCAAAATATTAGGTAAATAGCTTCTATGACCACTGGCCATCTTCAGAGTTCTAGCTTGTGGCAAAATAAAGGAAATGTTGCAAATTCTCATTAGATGTTAGAGTTCCCTAGTTTAGAGAGGAGGAATTTTCCAAGCATTGGAAGGATTGTCCAGTGGGAAAGGACTTGGACTGCAATGAATAAATTAACCAGTCTTACAGCTGTCCTCTTATGTTTGTCATTGCGGAGGATAGGATATTATTCTTGTCTTTAAAAACTTAGTTTAGTAAGAAGAGAAAAGTTACCTAAGAATATAAAATTTTATAAATTAAAAATAGTAATTCAAGTAATATATAACAGCACAATGTTTGATTAAAGAAAATAAATATCTTAACATATCACATGTATGTATATTGCATATCTTTTATGAATTTGAGGTAATACATGGTGATTTGTTGTTTTGTGTGTTGTGTTTCTGTTTTCTTATTTTCAACTTAGCCTCTGTGTGCCAGACACTATTTTGGAGACCTCACTTATACTCTCATCTACTTCTCTCAAGATCTCATGAGTTAGATTTTTAAATATTGTAGCTAAGTGTAGTATAGGGCTCAGAGAAGTTAAGTAACTGCCTAAGATAATGCAGCTAGTAACAAAACAACACAGAAAAGCAAGATCAGAAGGAGGAGAAGGAATAAGCTGTTGTACTAACATTAGGATAAATATAGTTGCTATGGTTAAGCATCAGATTTAGCTCTAAATCTTCGAAATAAAATGTTGAGAGAAAATATTTTTTAAGTTTACTGACAGCCAGAGCAAAAAAAGGAAATAAATAATTATATTAGAAAGAAATAATTTGACCAGTTTCTGGCACTTACAATTTTTATGTGCCAGAACTTACAAAATTTTATTTGTGTAAGGGATTTTATAAAAGAGAATATTGATTGATTTGGGGACATTCCTGTTATAACAATTCTTATAGCAAATGCAGAAACACATTTAATACAGTAGAGCTTTAAAAACTTTTTTGAAAAATTCCAAGGACTTAGCATTATGGTACAAATCAGTGAATTCTGGGAAGGAATAAAGTAATATTATTCAAGCATGATGTTTTCTCTGTGTTCCCAACTCCTTTAAAGTATAGTAGTTAGAAGACTTTAAGGAATGGATGCCTGGCCTGCCCTTATGAAAAGCCTGTGATTTTACCACAGTTTAGAAGAAGGGGAAAAAAGCCAATGTCTTTCACCTGTACTTTTAGTTCAAGATAGATTTGAGTTTATTTTCTCTTTTGAAAGTCTAAAACTCTCTCTTAAATCTGAGGGCAGTATTAGAGGTAAAAGTGTATGAGAGGGTTCTGTTCTTTCTGGCACAGAGCCTTTTGTAAAACCTTAACTTTGGCCACAGATACAAAGGTGCTTTTTGTAAAGAAGATGCTTGATTTTAGAGACAAAAGAAAATAAATCAATCTATTAAATGGGGCACTAAAACAAGTGCCTTTGCATTTCATCATTCCCTTCTACGGTTTGTCAGTACACACAAAGGCTAATCTACGTTTTCCTCACGTTATTTTCATTTTTGGTAGGGAAGACAGTTGTCTTTTCATTTCAACTGGGACTGTGCAATTCAAACTTGGCATGAAATCAGAATATCTGTTACATTTAACTCTCAGTTACTGATACCTGACATATCTTTCATATTTGAGGGTGTTTTGTATTTGTGTACTTATTTGTTAAATTTATTTCTTAGGGTTTTATATGACTGGAAAGAAAGATTGAAACAGGGGTGTGAAATTATTCAGAATACTCCCTGTGGACGCCCTGCAAACATTAGCGGCAGTACCTCATCACAAAAAATTTATATTACTTACCGAAGAGCCTCTGAAAACATGACTCAGAATACATTGGCTGTCACAGACATATGTATTATTATACCCAGTAAAGGAGAAAGTCCACCACACACATTCTGCAAAGTCGACAAGAATCTCAATAACAGTATGGTAAGTGACTCTTTTGCACCAAAAAAATAAGCCACTGATGAAGAGGGCATAATTTAAAATAAATCTTTGGTAATAAAATAAATGTTTGGAAAATAGCATGGCACAACTACTGAATTTAAAAAATGTTTTTTGAAGATGCTGGATATTTTATTTTAATTTATTTATTTGCCTTCTTTTTAAATTTTGGTATCATTAATATACAAGTATATGAGCAACACTGTGGTTACTAGATTCCCCCCACTATCAAGTCCTCACCACATACCCCATTACAGTCACTGTCCATCAGCTTAGTAAGATGCTGTACAAATCACTACTTGTCTTCTCTGTGCTATACTGCCTTCCCCATGCCCCCCCTACATTATGTGTGCTAATCGAAATGCCCCTTATTCCCCTTATCCCTCCCTTCCCACCCATCCTCCCCAGTCCCTTTCCCTTTGGTACCTGTTAG
This sequence comes from Manis pentadactyla, assembly GCF_030020395.1. Classification (NCBI taxonomy): domain Eukaryota; kingdom Metazoa; phylum Chordata; class Mammalia; order Pholidota; family Manidae; genus Manis; species Manis pentadactyla. Next base: position 113,936,545 of record NC_080029.1, on the reverse strand, counting down.
TCCACTTTTGGGTTCTGTGAGTCTGCTTCTGTTTTGTTCCTTCAGTTTTTGCTTTGTTCTTATACTCCACAGATGAGTGATATCATTTGGTACTTGTCTTTCTCCGCCTTGTGTATTTCACTGAGCATAATACCCTCTAACTCCATCCGTGTTGTTGCAAATGGTAGGATTTGTTTTCTTCTTATGGCTGAATAATATTCCTTTGTGTATGTGTACCACATCTTCTTTATCCATTCATCTACTGATGGACAGTTAGGTTGCTTCCATTTCTTGGCTATTGCAAATAGTGCTGCAATAAACATAGGGGTGCATATGTCTTTTTCAAACTGGGCTGCTGCATTCTTAAGGTAAGTTCCTGGGAGTGGAATTCCTGGGTCAAATGGTATTTCTCCATAGCAGGGTTCTCCTTTTGCCACATCCTTGCCAACATTTGTTGTTGTTTGTCTTTTGGATGGTGGCCATCCTAACTGGTGTGAGGTGATATCTCATTGTGGTTTTAATTTGCATTTCTCTGATGATAGCGATGTGGAGCATCTTTTCATGTGCCTGTTGGCCATCTGAATTTCTTCTTTGGAGAAGTCTCTGTTTAGATCATCTGTCCATTTTTTAATTGGCTTATTTGCTTTTTGTTTGTTGAGGTGCTGCGTGAGCTCTTTGTGTATTTTGGATGTCAACCCCTTATTGGATATGTCATTTATGAATATATTCTCCTATACTGTAGGATGCCTTTTTGTTCTACTGATGGTGTCCTTTGCTGTACAGAAGCTTTTTAGTTTGATACAATCTCACTTGTTCATTTTTGCTTTTGTTTCCCTCACCCATGGAGATATGTTCATGAAGAAGTTGCTCATGTTTATATTCAAGAGAGTTTTACCTATGTTTTCTTCTAAGAGTTTTATGGCTTCATGACTTACATTCAGGTCTTTGATCCATTTCGAGTTTAATTTTGTGAATGGAGTTAGACAGTAATGTGGTTTCATTCCCTTACATGTAGCTGTCCAGTTTTGCCAACACCAGCTGTTGAAGATGCTGTCATTTCCCCATTGTATATCCATGGCTCCTTTACCATATATGCTTGGGTTAATATCTAGACTCTCTTCTGTTCCACTGGCCTATGGGTCTGTTCTTGTCTCAGTACCAAATTGTCATGATTACTGTGGCTTTGTAGTAGAGCTTGAAGTTGGGAAGCAAGATCCCCCCTGCTTTATTCTTCCTTTTCAGGATTGCTTTGGCTATTTGGGGTCTTTTGTGGTTCCTTATGAATTTTAAAACTATTTGTTCCAGTTCGTTGAAGAATGCTGTTGGTATTTTGATAGGGATTGCATTGAATCTGTAGATTGCTTTAGGCAGGATGACCATTTTGACAATATTAACTCTTCCTCCCCAAGATCTTGAAATGAATTTTCATTTATTAGTGTCCTCTTTAATTTCTCTTAAGAGTGTCTTGTAGTTTTCAGGGTATAGGTCTTTCGCTTCCTTGGTTAGGTTTATTCCTAGGTTATTTTATTCTTTTTGATGCAGTTGTGAATGGAATTGTTTTCCTGATTTCTCTTTCTGTTAGTTCATTGTTGGTGTATAGGAATGCAACAGATTTTTGTTTATTAATTTTGTATCCTGCAACTTTGCTGAATTCAGATATTAGTTCTAATAGTTTTAGAGTGGATTCTTTAGGGATTTTTATATACAATATCATGTCATCTGCAAACAGTGACAGTTTGACTTCTTCCTTACTAATCTGGATGCCTTGTATTTCTTTGTTTTGTCTAATTGCCGTGGCTAGGGGCTCCAGTACTATGTTGAATAAAAGCAGGGAGAGTGGGCCTCCTTGTTCCTGATCTTGGAGGAAAGGCTTTCAGCTTCTTGCTGTTAAGTATGATGTTTGCTGTGGGTTTGTCATATATGGCCTTTATTATGTTGAGGTACTTGCCCTCTATACCCATTTTGTTGAGAGCTTTTATCATGAATGTGTGTTGAATTTTGTCAAATGCTTTTTCAGCATCTGTGGAGATAATCATGTGGTTTTTGTCCTTCTTTTTGTTGATGTGGTGGATGATGTTGATGGATTTTCAAATGTACCATCCTTGCATCCCTGGGATGAATCCCACTTGATCATGGTGTATGATCCTCTTGATGTATTTTTCAATTTAGTTTGCTAATATTTTGTTGAGTATTTTTGCATCTATGCTCATCAGGGATATTTGTCTGTAGTTTTTTTTCTTGTGGTGTCCTTGCCTGGTTTTGGTATTAGAGTGATGCTGGCTTCATAGAATGAGTTTGGAAGTATTCCCTCCTCTTCTGTTTTTTTGGAAAACTTTAAGGAGAATGGGTATTAGGTCTTCTCTAAATGTCTGATAAAATGCAGCGGTGAATCCATCTGTTCTAGGAGTTTTGTTCTTGGATAGTTTTTGATTACCGATTCTATTTCGTTGCTGGTAATTGGTCTGTTTAGATTTTCTGTTTCTTCCTTGGTCAGTCTTGGAAGGTTGTATTTTTCTAGAAAGTTGTCCATTTCTTCTAGGTTATCCCGTTTGTTAGCATATAGTTTTTCATAGTATTCTCTAATAATTCTTTGTATTTCTGTGGTGTCCGTTGTGATTTTTCCTTTCTCGTTTCTGATTCTGATGATATGTGTTGATTCTCTTTTTCTCTTAATAAGTCTGGTTAGGGGCTTATCTATTTTGTTTATTTTCTCAAAGAACCAGCTCTTGGTTTCATTGATTTTTTTCTATTCTTTTATTCTTCTCAATTTTATTTATTTCTTCTCTGATCTTTATTATGTCCCTCCTTTTGCTGACTTTGGGCCTCATTTGTTCTTCTTTTTCCATTTTCAATAATTGTGAATTTACACTATTCATTTGGGATTGTTCTTCCTTCTTTAAATAGGCCTGGATTGCTATATACTTCTTAGAACTGCCTTCTCTGCATCCCACAGAAGTTGGGGCGTTGTGCTGTTGTTTTCATTTGTCTTCATATATTGCTTGATCTCTGTTTTAATTTGGTAATTGATCCATTGATTATTTATGAGCATATTGTTAAGCCTCCATGTGTTTGTGAGCCTTTTTGTTTTCTTTGTACAGTTTTTTCTAGTTTTATACTTTGTGATCTGAGAAGTTCGTTGGTGCAACTTCAATCTCTTTGAATTTACTGAGGCTTGGATATTTTATTTTTAAGAAAATAGCTTAGTTGTACTTTCAAAGGGGGATGTACAGAAAGCTTTCTTTTTTATTATTATTTAAAATATTTTTCCCCTTACTGCACAAGTAGTGCACTAGTCCATGTATGAGTCCACTTGTGCACTAGATCCCATATACTTATCCTATATGAGAACATGGCTTCAGCAATTCTCCTTGTTTTTTTGTGAATCATCAATTATTCTCTCTCTATTGAATTATTTCCTCCAGCATGCAAAGCATGTTGCAATATCACCAATCTTTACAGAACTCATTGGCCCTGTACATATGCCCCCCCCTCAATTTATTGCCCCATTTCATTGTTCTTTACAGTAAAACATCTCAAAAGAGTTAATTATAGTCTGTCCCCTTCCTCACTGACTCTTTCCAGTTTGGCTTTTATCTCCTTCATTCCAGCAGGATTGCTTTTGCTGAATCCCATGATCGATTCTTCATCTTAATTTTTCAGTAGCTTTTGACATAAATGATCACTTCTTCCTTCTTGAAACAGTGGCAGGAAGATAAGATTTATTATTCTCTTCCCATGTACTCCCTTGCTTTTTCCTCCTACCTCAGTAGTCATTCATGTGCTTTCTGCCTTGGCTAATTCTTTCTCATCTCCCTTACCTCTACACAATGGAGTGCCCCAGGGTTCAGTCCTGAGGCCATTTATCTGTATCATCTCAACCCAGTCCGTGATGGTCTAATTATTTAAATAGAGGCTCTGTGTGGATGAGTTCTAATTTTAAGTGTATAGCTTAGACCTTTCTCATTCATCATCTCTTCTTACATATCTTATCAAATAGGTCACCTCAAATTTAACATGTCCAAAACTGAATTCCTGTTGTGCCTCTTCAAACCTAGTCATCCCAATAGTCTTTGTCTAATAAGTGGGTATTCCACTGTTCTAGTTACTCAGACTAAAAAACTTGGAGCAATCCTTAACGTTTCTCTTCTACTTCTCAATTAATTCTTCTTGTACAATTCTGTTGATTCTAATTTCAAAACATATCTTGAACTTGACCACTTCTTGACTTCTCCGTTGCCACAACTCTCATCCAAGCTATAATCATCTATTAACAGGATTATTGCAATAGTCTCTAATTCAGGAGTCAGGCAAGCTTTTCTATAAAGAGCTAAATAATAAGTTACATTTTGCAGGTCATACACACTCTCTCTTGTATATTTGTCTTTTGTTGTTGTTGTTTTTAAACAACTCTTGAAAAATGTAAGAACTAGTCTTAGCTGAGGTATACAAAAAAAGGCTTTTGGTCAGATGCAGGCTGTAGTTTTCCAAACCCATGGTCTAACTGATCACTGCTTCCATTCCTGCTTCCTACCACCTTATTCTTCACATAGCAACAAGAGTGATAATTTAAAAACATAAATTAGATCATATTACTCCTCTGCTTATAGACCCTTAATGACTCCCCATCTCACCCTTAGTAAAAGCTGAAGTCCCTCCAGTAACCTGTGCATGATCTATAATTGTCTTTGTCTTTGTTCTTTCATTGCTATTTTAAATTTTAGAAGACATGTGTACTTAAAAATAAAATTGAGAGGGAGAGCAAATTGTAGATCTATGAAAGAAGTGAAAGTTCTTGTTTCTACGTACATCTTTAGTAATCCTTTGCCAGGATTCACAGTGAGCAATTTGACTTGTGTCCTTCCAGACCTTTGTGTGTATATATATATATGTGGAATATACATAATATGGATCAATTCATCCTTTATTTTTCACAATTGAAAATTTCTTTATATTCAGATGTCAGCTTTTTTTCAGTATCCATCTCTGCCAGTTAATATAACTCTGTACTTAATTCTTTTAATGGTTGTATAGTATTCCAGAAAATGCAAATGAAGGATCAGCAATACAAGCTATTTCCAGTTTTTCCCATTAGTAATACTTTTTTGAAAAGTATTAACACATTGTTCTGAAAAGGTTTTGGCAGTTTATACTCCTAGCAACTATACCATATATGAATGTCTTTTCCCATGTCCCACTCCTCATCAGCACTGGTTGTTATGCAATCCCTTTTAATTATTGACTATTTAATAAGTAACAAATTATTCTAATTTTAATTTATATTTCTTCGATTATCATGGAGGTTGAGCATCTTTTAATATATAACAGCTTTGAATGGTTGAATATTGCTACATTAAGTGGATGCATGATAATTTATTCCATCTACATTTCTAAGACATTTAGATTCTATTTTCATATTATAAGCAAAGATGTTATAAACATAGTTACAGCTAAATCTTCCATAAAATAAGTTATGTTTATTGAGCTCTTATGTACTATACACTATTCTAAGTTTTTCAGATCCATTAACTCAGTTAATCCTCACAACCACCCTGAATGATATTTCTTCCCCAATTTTACAAAGGAAATTTGAGAGTTAAAAAGGCATTACTTTTCCAGGGTCATACCTCCAATAAGCAGTTGCACCGAGATTCAAATCCAGACAGTAGAACACCAGAACCAAACTCCTAAACACTGTACTGCATTGCTAAATTCTTTTCTTTATGATATGTCTTAGAATTTCCAGATCAAAACATATGTTTACTTTTTAAGGTTTTTATCCAGAAAGATCTAACCAATTTTTATTCCTACCAATAAAATAGGAACACATTGATTTATAAAATAACTTTGTCAACAACCAGATTTTTTATCACAAATTTCAAAATTTAATTTCTTAATGATCCTAGAGCAGATGTACATTATCCTGTTATAACTATATAAACAATACTTTGCTAAGATCTAAAAGATTTTACATACATCTCATCATTTATTATGCTTTCATGGGAAGTTGGTTATTAAGACTATTATTTATCCTCTCTTTTCTTAAGCTTGCAACATGAGAAACACCAAAGGTTTAGATAACACTAGAAGAGAAAGAGCTGAAGTCTGTTGATATGTGGCTGGATACTGTGCAAATTTGGGGAACCTGAAAATATTATTAACTTCCTTAATAAGATGGTACAATAGGTGTGTATTGCATAGTGGTTAAGATCAGTATAGGCTAGGGGTTCAGAGACAGACTCTGGAGCCATCCTATCTCTGACACTTACTGGGTAGTGTGACCTTGGGCAAGTAGCTTAATCTCTCTGTGCCTCAGTTTCACTATCGTAAAATGAGGATGTTAATAGCATCCACCGTACAAGTTATTGTGATGATTAAATAAACTTAGAACTGTGTCCTAGTATACATATGAAAGCACTATATATGTGTTAGTTTGTTATCTATAAGTATCTTTCAATTCCAAATTTTCATTAAGAAAAGTCTTCAACCTATTTACAATAGCCAAGATATGGAAGCAACCTAACGGTCCATTGATACATGAATGGATAAAGAAGATGTGGTACATATACACAATGGAATACTATTCAGCCATAAAAAGAAAAGAAATCCTCCCATTTGCAACAATATGGATGGATCTTGAGGTTATTATGCTCAGTGAAATAAGCCAGGTGGAGAAAGACAAATACCAAATGATCTGACTTATTTGTGGAGTATAAAAACAAGCAAAACAGAAGGAACAAAATAGCAATAGACTCATAGACACCGAGAAGGGACTAGTGGTTACCAAGAGGGAGGGGTTGGAGTGGGGAATAAAGGGGCACAATAATTCACAATCACAGTATAAGTTGATCACAGGGATGGTAGTACAGCACGGAGAATATAGTTAATGATCCTGTAACATCTTAGTACATTGATAGTGACTGCACTAGAAGGGTTGACGATTTAGTAATATGGATAACTGTTGAACCACTGTGTTGTATAATTGAAACCAACATAAGATTGTATATCAATGATACTTTAATAAAACAAATTAATTTTCCTAGTGTTTAAACTCCTCTTAAGTTCTTTTAAGAAACATTACAGGAATGAAAACCTATTAAATATTTATTTTCTTATTCTGAAATCTATATTTGTCCCAAATATAGAGAAACTTATGTGATCTTAGTGGTGGATGTCTTTTTTAAGCAATGGTTTTGGTTATATCTATTAACAACCTTTGTTTACATTGACTATAAGGTAGCAAAAGCAAATTTAGGTCTTTGGAGATCTTTACATGTACAAAGACTTTTAACTTTCAAACAAATGATTTCACTCATTTGTGGAGTATAACAACAAAGCAAAACTGAAGGAACAAAACAGCAGACTCAACAGACTCCAAGAAGGGACTAGCTGTTACCAAAGGGAAGGGGTTGGAGAGGGTAGTGGGGTGGTAGGGAGAAGGGGATTAAGGGGCATTATGATTAGCACACATAATGTAGGTGGCTCACTGGGAAGGCAGTGTAGCACAGAGAAGACAAGTAGTGACTCTATAGCATCTTAGTACGCTGATGGACAGTGACTGCAATGGTGTATGTGGGGGGGATTTTATGATGTGGGTGAATGTTGTAAAAACCTTCATAAGATTGTATATCAATGATAGCTCTATCAATTGATGCCACAAGACTTCTAACTTTCAGAAAAGCTAACATAGACATGAAATATAGGAAACTTATTTTCATATTAGTCTATTGTACAGTTGACCCTTGAACATGTGTGGTTTAGGGGAGCTGACCCCCACACAGTTAAAAATCCTTGTATAACTTTTGACTCCCCCAGATCTTAACTACTAATAGCCTATTGTTGACTTGAAGCCTTACCGATAACATGAATAGTCAGCACGTATTATGTCTGTTATATGTATTATATACTGTATTCTTAAAATAAAATAAGCTAGTGATAAGAAAATGTCTTCTCTAAAAATTTTTCCAATATATTTATTGAACAAAATCCACATATAAGTGGACTGCTCAATTCAAACCCTTGTTGTTCAAGGGTCAACTGTGTATATAAAGAATCAGGAAGTAGTTGGGGTTTAATTAATGATGAGTGATAATACTCAGCAATGTAGTTATATAGCTTACTCTTGTTTTGGAAGATTAGGTAGCTTGAATGAAAGCCATCTACCAGGTTTCTAAACCAGGAAAAAAACAAACAAGCAAGCAAACGAATCTAATGGACATGAGGAAAAGTGTGCTGAACCTTTTCCTGAAGTTCCTGCATGATTTTTGTACCAGGCTTAAAGTTTTGGCCTTAAAAAACTACTCTCTTACCCCTCATTAAGCTTATAGAAAGAGTTTTCCAGAATTATTAGGGTTTATTTTTAAGTCTTTATCCCTTTTTAAACAATTGTGGTTTAAACTTTGGACCATAAGCCTTAAATGATTTGGACTTTGATTGATTTAAACTAGAATTATGGTATTTTAGAACTGGAAGAGAACTAAGAGTGGTCATGTGGTCCAGAAATGCAAACACTTGTAGTTAAGGATATTTAGTCCAGGTGCTCTGATTCACACAGCTAATTCTTGGCAGATTTTGGACCATCTTCTCAGTTTTTGACTCATTGAGAGTATTTTTATACTCTATCCAAATGGCTTTTGTTTTACAACTTTTCAAGAATAATTTAGCAAGTTTGTTTAGAAAAGCAGTTATTAACAAAGCAAGTCATTAAATCGTATACCCAATTCCTGAAAAAAAAAGCATCTGAAAGTATGTTTTTGCTATGGTAAACCACAATATGGAGACTTTCTAGGTCAACTGTATTTTTAGAACAATGACTCCTACTTTATGTTTTGCTGAACCTTGTATGTGAGAAAATTTAGAAAACCTTTTTGTAGTTTAGATATCCATGGTTCTTTTCTTCCAGAACTCCATAACTTTTACTGTATCTGTAAGTCCCTATTTTTTATTTTAGAATATTCCCTTTGATTTGTGCCATATCCAAATAGTCATATAGTTTCCTTTTTATCATCACAAAGGTTACCATTGAAAACTGTGAATGTATCTGTCACCACCTAATGTCAGGTGGTGATGTCTCCCAAGTTACATCTCCATTTCAGACCTCTCACCTTAGCTCCATTTGATTATTTCACTAGGATATCTCGTAGATGTTTCAAAGTTAATATGTCTAAAACTGAACTCTTTTTCTTTCCCCCAAAAGGTGTCTGCTTCACCCACAGTCCTCCCCATTTCAGTTGCAGCTGGGACTAGAAACTTGAAACTCTTTTGGGAGTAGCTGTTATTTAAAACAGTAGGACTGAATGTGAGATCATTTAGAGAAAGAAGAGATGAGATCACATTTAATGATCAGGAAAAGAGAAAGGATGCCGCAAAGGAGACTGAGGAGTGGCTAGAGATTTGGTGGGGAGGGACCAGGAGGATGTGATGCCTCAAAGGCCAAGAAAGAAAATGTTTCAGTAAGGGAGTCATTACTGGTATCAAAATCTGCTGAGAGGTTGAATAAGATGAAGACTAGGAATCAATTATTAGATTTGGCACCATTAAAATTATTAAGTTGTTCTTTTAAGGAGTGCTGGGCTTAAAACCTAATTTGGAATGGATTCAGGAGAGAATAAGGAAATGGATATGGCAAACTACATCTGAGTTTTACTGTAGAGAGCTACTGAAAAATCTGCAGAAATATCTGAAAGGAGTGTGGTAATCAAAAAGGAAGCATACACATGAATAAATACTTCTTAGTTCATCATTTCTGACCAAAGTTTGGACTGAGAATAAAATTGAAATTATGGCTCAGTTTTGTTTTAAAAGGTCAAGTTTTCCTCATGTTATTGCTCTTGCAAGGAAAAAAATTATTAAATTTTACTTCTGAAAGGAAAGTGGGCAATAACTCCAGTAAAGTGCTGACAAAATTAAATTATATTTCTTTTTTTTTAATTCAGTGGGGATCAGCAGTGTACTTATGTTATAAAAAATCAGTGGCAAAGACTAACACTGTATCTTACAAAGCTGGTAAGTATAATTTTTCATTGAATACCTAATATGTGTATGTTTTATGGGGGCCAACAAGATTAAAGTAAAAAAAGCAAAACCTGTCTTACAATGTTTAATGTCAGGACTGGAGGACTGGAACTATACAGCCCATATCTTTTGATTCTGTTTTATCTTCAACCATACACTTATTGGCTGCTTAATGGAACATTAATTTTAAAAGAAGGTGGGCTTTTTTAAAAACATTAGGTCTAAATAAATAAATAATAAGTAGATGTCAGTTCTCCTTAAGTTTTTAAATAAGTAGAAAATGTAGGGAAAAGTTATTTATTTTCCTCTTAAATTAACTTTTCTTTAATATTTATATTAAATTTAGTCAAATCTATATATAGTTCATATGTAATTTTGTTTCATGAAAATCTGAAATTTATAAACTAATTTGTGATATTATGCATAGCTGAAATTTTCAATTGCTAGATATTTCCAAATATCAAACATATGTATCTTATTTACAAGACAGCAGATTCAGCCTCTTAAAAAAGATATTTTTTGAAATTACTCTCTTAGACTCTTACCTTTCCCTTCCACCTTTGATCTTCCAGGATCTACAGTTCATCACTATTTCTGTATTTACTTAAAAGCCATACAGTTCGCTCACGAGCTTAGAGAATAGTGAACAGTTAACTGTGGATCTTCATGAGATCTCCTGCCTCGTCAGCATACAATTAGAGAATTTTAGAACCGCCTTGGACCTTAGTGTGTCTAGTCCATCTCACATTATAGATGAGAAAACCAGAGTCCTATAGGTTTGTGATTTGTCCAAAATCAGACAGATTTTAGTGGCAGATCAACCAGTCATATTCCCAGCTTATCATTTTGTCTTTAAGGTCATGTCTGGTGATGGTTTCCACTTGATTTTAAGGCTTCAAGGTCATGGAACCTATTTGCAATTTCTACTCCCACAAAATCCAGTACAAGACTGCTCTGAGGATGTGATCAATACAAGATTCCTGGACCACTTTCTAGACTAGTCTATTTAACATGAACTCATAAACCACTTGAAACTTTTAATCTTCATATAATCCAGGAGTATTCAGGAGCTGGGTTTGAATTGATAATATTTTGAAGCCATTGTAAATATGTGACTTTTATTTTTATGAGTATTTTTCTTGTGTTTGTGCTAATAGTTATACATATACTCCTATAGGATATCTATTTTAATGTGTAAAAACCCCCTGAAGGAAAGTTATTGAGAGCTGATGCAGTAGCTTTATGCAGGTAACCATATTGAAAATTTATAAACAAATGTAGATTTATATGCATTAAGGTGGTGTACCACAAACTGATGTTTTAGGAGTATGTGTGTATTTGTGTATGTTTCTTTAGGATAATCTTTTCTTCTTTGACTTACTTAGCCTTTGTGGATGAAGCTCGATTAATATTAAGCAATTAATATGAATACTTTTATTGTTGAGGATTAAAATTTGTGAATCCTACTGAAGCCTTCAATTATTTGATGAACATATGCATAATGTTTTGGCCTTCCAAATGTGTTAAAAGCATTTTAACATCATTCAAATTACAAGCACCTAAATTCAAGAGATGATGACCTGATATTAACTGTTGTTTTTATAGGTTTAATTTGTAGATATCCTCAGGAAGATTATGAGTCATTCTCACTCCCAGAATCTGTTCCCTTATTTTGTTTACCAATGGGTGCAACTATTGAATGTTGGCCACCAAATAGCAAATACCCTCTCCCTGTATTTTCTACGTTTGTGTTAACTGGAGCCTCAGCTGAAAAGGTACTATGTGTTTTAACAAATATCTGTAAATTTCTTGTACATTTTCAAGTCTTAAGTTACATGTAATGCAAGGAGCAGTAGAAAAAAATAGCTGGTTAAATTGAACCTATTATACATACCTCTTCAACGTGGTTAAAATAACTATATCCAGAGACATCAGGAAAAAAATTTTCATTCTGTCCCATTTACCCAAATGCTTTTTTTGCAAATACAGTTATTTTTTTTCATTATCAAATAAATGATCCTTCACTGCTTCATTTTCCATATACAGAAACTTTGAAAGTAATACAGAAGACATCATTAAATATTCAGTGCTATTTAGAATCAGACTATTATAGTTGGAATGGTCCCTGGAAATCTAACATCCTTATTTTATAGATTGGGAAATTGAGGTCCAGAGAAATCAAATAAATTGCCTAAAGTTGGAATTTGTATTTCCTTATCTAAAATTTTGTTTGTTCCACTTTCTACTAAATAATTATTTTCAAGCATTCTCTTACAGAGAATATTGATACAATTGTTTTCACTCTTTATAAAATAAGTGCTATTTAATTAAAACACCTTTTCCCCCCCCAGTAATAATGAGATGTGAGAGTAGCACTTTGTTGTTGTACTTGAAGAAAGTGATACTTGTTCATCATTGTGTTCTTGGAACCTCGCCTGGCTTATAGGCACATAATGGCTCATGATGGCTTGGTACATAATGGCTCATCTGTTAAATAGTTAATGATGTGATTTGAATGAATGACATAAAGTATATTTATTAAATATATTATTTGTTTTCCAGGTCTATGGTGCTGCTATTCAGTTTTATGAACCATACTCTGAGGAGAATCTCACAGAAAAACAGAGACTTCTTTTGGGTTTAGCATCATTGACAGATGGGAAGTCTGATAGTTCCAAAACAATTCACACTAATAAATGCATCTGTCTTCTGTCTCACTGGCCTTTTTTTGATGCATTCAGGAAGTTTCTGACTTTTCTGTATCGTTATTCCATCTCTGGACCTCATGTCCTTCCAATTGAGAAGTAAGTTAGAAACCTTCTTGGTTCAAACTATGGCAGATCTTTCATTATGTGTGGTATACTTGTACTGGTAAATGAGTAAATTGCATATGGAAACTAGATTTCTTAAGAGTTATTTGAAAAAAGAGTTTGGTTGTTTCAATCAAGTAATATTTCTCTATTATACTTTTACAGTCATTTATTTTAAATAGCCTTATCTCTAACAATGAAATAAGTGTTCTTTGATGCTCTTGTGAAGTTTGGAGATCCTAATTGGAATTATTTTTATTACTTTTATAATTCTTATTTTACAATTAATTTGTTATGAATCTTTAAACATATTCCTTACTATTTTTAGATATGTATTTAAAGGTAAAATTAGATAAATGCATTCTTTATTCTTTTTAAAATTTTAGTGATTTAGTTTAAGATCATTAAAACTGAATAATATTTCATGTAGTAAGCTCTGGTGCAAATAAGATCTCCCATTGTCTACCTTCCCTAGTTTATAACATTTACCAGCTCTTTTGTGCTCTTAAGACAAATTCTAACTCTAAAGACAGTTGGGAAATGATAGAATTATCGTAAGAACATTCAGTACAGTATTACTCTTTAATTTTTTCTTGTGCTTTTCTATTCTTATCTCAGTATTCTACTCTAGCAGTTCTCAAATTTTTTTGTCTCAGGACCCCTTTATGCTCTTAAAAAATGAGTACCCCAAAGAGCTTTTCTTTGTTTTATCTGTCAATATTTACTATAACAGAAATTAAAACTGAGAACTTCAAAAGTATTTATTGATTTATTTTAAAGAATAATAAACCCATTACAATTAACATGGGTGTTATCTTTTTTTTTTTAAGTAACTGTTTTCCAAAACAAACAAACAAAAAATAGTTAGAAGAATGACATTGCTTTACATTTTTGCAAATCTCTAATGTCTGGCTTAACTGAACACAGGTAGGTTATCATATATGCTTCTGCATTCAGTCTGTTGAGATATACTGTTTGGGGTTAAAGTATATGAAGAAAACCTGGCATCACACAGAGATTTAGGTGGAAAAGGGACAGCCTTTTTAGAAAAATTTGGATTTTCTTTCTTGACACTGTGCCAAAATTTGACAAATAGAGTTTTTTATAGGTTGTTTGCAGTGTAGGATCTAAAACTAATGGTGAGCTTTCTTTGTTACATTAAAACCCATTATCTGTCTCACTCTGAGTTGAACTTTTTATACATGCATGATTTTTGTAGTATCATACATTGGTCCTTTGGGAAATACTAGTTCACTGAGTTACTGTAGATATATTTTCACTGTCACTATTTTTAAAATCACATTTGTTAATCTCATTAGAAAAATTTTTGAGTACTGAGAAGTTATCAATATCGGTGGCAAAGTTCTAATTTTCATTTGAAAGCTCGAATTTAATTATTGGCAGTAAGTACTATGAGTTATTTTTCTTGAAGCAATAGGCTCACATCATTCACTTTCATGTAGAAAATAGCTACTGACTATCCAACTTAGATAGCCTTTTTTGTCAATTATTCTTTCAAAGAAAAATGGTGTTCTGTGGGGTAAAAACTCCAGCTAATTCACTCACAACTCAGTCACACAAGTGCTTTTCCTCAAAACAAACATTGTACCTCATTTGCAGTGGAAGTGCTTTATGCATACCTCTCCTTTAATCACATGGATTATTTTAAAACATGGACATTATAAGGTCAAAAAAAATTTTTTTTTGTAGTGTCAAAATTTAAAAAAATTAATAATGCCACTTCATCAAAGACATCCTAAAGTGAAACTGAATACAACTATTCATAGAATTTGATACCACTGTCCTGATCACAATAAGGTGCCGGCAGTTTTATCCACAATGCTTTTGTACCAATGATGCAAATATCAACACAATGAAAGAGGCAAACGATGTCTTAGCATTATTACTAAAATAGTTTTGACCTTTCAGATCCTCCTTGAATGGGCCTTGGGTATCTTTGGATGTTCATGGATCACACTATGTTTTTTCTGCTCTTCTAACTATTGCAGATAATTCAAGCAGATGCATGTCCTTTGGAACTCATTTACCTTATCATTTTTTCTTAGATTGTGAGTACTTTTATGATAGAAACTGGTAGTATATGCCTTTTTAAAAATCCTGTCATGTTTGGCAGTGTCTTATACATAGCAAGCAGTCAAAACATATTTGTAAAATTAATAAATTTCTCTTATCTCCGTTCTGAAACCAAGGTGATTTGAAATGTTTAAAAGAAGAGTGATACAGAAATAAAATAACATATTCCTAAAAAAACAGATTTTCCACTCTTTTGCTTTTTTTTATTTTCCATAGTGTTCAAAACAAAATCCATCAATCTAGCTTTCTATCCGTTTTCCTCTGGGAAAAAACTCAATCAGTAAACCTATTGTTAATGGAAAGTATATTGTTCATCTTTTAGAAACAAATTCTTTAACTTTTCTAGAGCATTCTAAATGTTTCACTTTTAAAATATGAGCAATTGACTAAAAACATATTACAAACTCAAGAATTAGCTCTTTTGGTTATGTTTACATCTATAGTATGTTGTATGTTATCTACTTAAGGAGAGGTAAGTTAAGTGGCTTTTGAAGCATTGATAACTAATAACCACTGTTGAATGTGAGCAACTATTAATATGAAGTTATTGGATTTAGGTAGAAGCAACTTCAGTGGGACTAGTAATGATTTTTGGTTATTGTTTATTCACTTGTTTTCAGAGTAGCAGGGATTTTGAAATTATAGGTACACAGAGCTTTTGACTCAACTTAGACTTGTAATGACATGTTGACCTTTTATCGCATATGGTATTCTCTTTGGAATCAATTGGATTTTTGTTTGTTTATTTTTAAGGCACATTTCTCATTTTATGCATAAAGTTCCTTTTCCATCTCCTCAGAGACCACGGATTTTAGTTCAGGTAAGATTTTCTTGATCTTAAGGGCCTTATTGAATGATTATTGTCTCTATTAAGATGTAACATAAAAGTAACAATTTTAAATGGAAAAAATAAAACGAGATCAAAAGAGAATCAGATGCTATTTCATATTAAAGTTTGGGCCTTTATTGTTTTTCTAACTGCCAGACAGGTACCCCGTATTTCTCTTTAGATAAAGGATTGAAGAGTTAAAATAGACAGCAGTGGACATTTTGAACATACAAAAAGAAACTTCCTTCTCTAAATTGGTTCTATGTATTTGAAAGTTTGACTTTGCCTTTGGCCTTTGTTCCCTAAGTTAAATGTATTAGAATAGATGTAAAGAAAAGTTGTATGTTTTCATGTATTGCAAGAAGGAACGCTCACGTCTTTGTGTCAGGGGAAGTTTAAAATGAATGTAAATTATGTTCCCTATCTCTTTTCCCAATTGACTGTATCTTTTCCCTTTTGTTTATATTTCTTTTTTGTTTGTGCTCTTGATATGTAAATTGTCTGATTATTTAATCATTTATGAAGTGATTTATATAAAGAAAACATTTTCATGTGTTATCACTATCTGTGCCTTATTGTATTTATCACAGCCCTTAATGGCATGTCAGTCAAAATTAGAAATCATTTGGCAAGTAGGTATTTACAAATTTGGGTAAATCTGTATAAATTTGAAAATGTAGATAAAAATAATTGCATTATTTTATTGGTACAGATAAAATGTCTAGAAAAATATCATTTTGATGAGCTTTATGATCAGTGCATATCCACATATCATCTGTATTACTTTTTAGAACTTAGTGCCAGAATACATATAGCACACTCAGTTTTAATACCCGTAATAGATTTGTTTTCTTGCAGAAGTTGGCAAATTTCTTCTGTTGAATACTAAACAATAAATATTTCAGTATTTACAGGCATAATATCTTTGTTGAAACTACCCAGTTTTGCTGCTTTGACCCAAAAGCTGCTATAGATAGTATGTCAACAATGAACATGGCAGCATTCCAATAAAACTTTATTTATAGAAACAGGTGGCCTGTGGATTTGCTCTGCAGGCCGTAGGTTTGCTAATCCTGTTTTTGTGGTATTAAATGAATAATTTAGTCTTTCAATACAAATTTGATAAAATGACATTAAGGAAACATTGAGGAACAGGAAAAAAAGAGAAAGAATTCAGAGTAAGAGTTAGTAGTTAAGGAGGTCAGGGGTGAGGTCTTATTTTTTAGGATCTTAGTGATATAAACAGTTCCTATACTGGTAAGTTGGTATATTGAAATTTCATGGCCATCATTACTTGTATATATATTTGTATATGTATATATATATATTTTTTACTAGAAAGTAGTTTTGAAATTCATCTTTATATTTCAAATTCTTTATTTTAATCTTCTAGTTATCACCACATGATAATCTGATTCTCAGCCAGCCTGTTTCTTCACCTCTTCCACTTAGGCAAGTAAAATTTAATTTCTGTTTATGTTTTTATAAATCTGAAGTAACATTCAGATATTTTCTTTCTTTTCTAAGTAAAATTTCAAATGTTGATGGCAATACTTCTCTTTTAACTGTTTCTTATCTAAATTCCTTTTACTTAATATTTAGGTTACAGTTCTTAAAAACTTTTACAGCAGTGTTTGGTATTTTGTGTATCCATTTATTATCATCAATTACTTGCTATTACATAAATAGGTATATATTATATATGCATGTAAATTATAAAAACAATTATTTTTAGCTTTAAATATCTTCTGAAGAAAATTTAAATGTAATTAATTTTATATGTAATCCCCAAATAAGAAGATACTTATAAATACTAAACTGTGGAATAGAACAATGTATGTCATCACCTTAACAATTCAGAGAAATCATGAAATGTTTTTTCCAAAGTATCATTTCTTGAAATTTAATTAGTTGTGTAATCTTCCTAGCAAAGAAATAGTTACAATATAATTAAGTTATTTGTAGCATATACTTAAGGGAGGCCAGATGCCATCTTTGACATTAATTTTGTAAGAATTGCAGATTATTTCATCACTAGGTCTTAGCCCAGAGTGACCAGTATTTTCTTAACCTTTGTCTGAGCCTAAAATGAACTAGAAATCCTGACTGACACTATGTAAAAATGATGCTAAATTATCCAAGAAGCCTTTTTTTGGTAATTTTATTGATACATAATTCACATACCATACAATTCACACAATTAAATTATACAATTAAATGGTTATATTCAGAGTTCTGTAACTATCGCTATAATTTTAGAACATTTTCATTACTCTAAAAAGAAACCCTGTAGCCTTTAGTGCTTACCCTCTCTCATTCATACACACACACACACACACACACACACACACACACACACACACACCTCCACAGCCCTAGGCAACCACTACCTACTTTCTGTCTATTCTGGACTTTTCATGTAAATGAAATCATTAATATTTGGCCTTTTGTGTTTAGTTTCTTTCACTTAAGTTTCTAAGACTCATCTATGCTGTAGCATATATCAGTATTTATTCCTTTTTATTTCCAACAAATATTTACTACATTGTATTTACCCATTCATCAGTTGATGAACATTTGGATTGTTTCTACCTTTTGGCTACTTTGAATAATGCTGCTGTGGACATGCCACAAGTGTTTGGTGGACAAATATTTTTCATTTTTCCAAGAGACTTTTTAAAACTCAATTTTGCTTAATTTTTAAAAAGTTAATTTATTGAAGCCAATTATTTAGCATTATATAGACAAAATACTGGTTGGTTTACTGAAAAATTTGATTTGCCAGTCCAGTATTTTGTTATCATACAGAATGTCTAAGTTTTTATTATTAATTTCCTTTATTTTTTTATACTATTACTTGGTAGCTCTTGACTTCATATTACTATAATCATTACAAGAGTAAACATTATCTATTTATAAGTCCAAATTATAATGTGTATTTACCTTAAGGGAGGTAGGCCTGTAAGTCTGGTAGTTTTTCTGATGATTTGCTTTCAACCAAAGCATCCCTCTTATAAATTGAATTCTTTATTTGGACATTGTCTACATGACAGATCTTTTTCTGAAAACAAAAATGACTTTTCATTTTCCATCTTGAATACAATGCAGAAGAATCAAATGATTTTGAAACTTCATCAGATTTCATCATTTTCATAGTGTGCTTCTCATGCAGTGTTTTCCCTACATGAGGGCACCACTCATATTTAAAGTTGAGTATGTAATACGAATCCTACCCTGATCATGAACTTCTTTTCATTATTTTGAATAATGAGGTGCTTGGATCTTTATTTTTTTAATTATGTATTTCTGTTTGGATTGACAGTGGTGGCAAGTTTTCAACACTACTTCAGAATTTAGGCCCTGAAAATGCTGTGACACTGCTAGTGTTTGCAGTAACAGAACATAAGATTCTTATCCATTCCTTACGGCCTTCTGTGCTTACTAGTGTGACAGAAGCATTAGTGTCTGTGAGTATCACAATTTCTTAATGACAATTTCATTTTAAACCTAATTTATTCATATAATTTAAAGCTACTTTAATACTTAACTAAAATTCAGAGAGTAATACATTTTTATGTTTTGAAAACAATTTTAATTTTCTGACCATTAACATTTTATCATAATAATTTATCATGCATTATATCTGAAATATTTTTAAAAAATTGTTTGTGTGCTGATAAAGTATGCTTCAATGTCAAGCAGCTAAACATTCTCCTATCTTTTGTTTATCTAAGATGATTTTCCCTTTCCACTGGCCATGCCCATATGTTCCTCTCTGCCCGCTGGCTTTAGCAGATGTATTGAGTGCACCATGTCCATTCATAGTAGGAATTGATTCAAGATATTTTGATCTGTATGACCCTCCACCAGATGTTAGTTGTGTTGACCTAGATACCAACACAATTTCTCAGTAAGTATGTCGTAGTGATTCAATACCAATAATTTAAAACTTAATAGGTCATGTATGTAATTGTGTATTTTATGAAAGCTAACTAGAATTGTTTCA
Organism: Manis pentadactyla; assembly: GCF_030020395.1. Taxonomy (NCBI): domain Eukaryota; kingdom Metazoa; phylum Chordata; class Mammalia; order Pholidota; family Manidae; genus Manis; species Manis pentadactyla. The sequence goes on along the minus strand of NC_080029.1, from coordinate 113,916,816 downwards.
AGCTATACTTTTTCTTTTATTTGAGGTTATTACCATCTTTTAATCAGCTCTTAAATATGCATTATGGGATAAATTTAGAGTATTGGAAGTTTTATTGGAAAGAAAAATACACCTTTAATCCTCAGATCTTTAAATATTTGATACACATTATAATCTTAGGCTTACTTAGAAATTTAGCAAAAGGGAAATTGAGGTTAGAGATAGAAAAATTTATTTCCATTTAGTCAGATGAGTGTGAGTGAAATCACAAATTAAATTGAAATTCTATCCTTGATTAATATTTCAATCCAATTTCTAGTCTTGTATAATACTACTAGGATACTAATATTTCATAGCAAAATTAATGTTTTAAAATGTTAAGTAACTTTTAAATTATATATGATCTTATCACCTTTATACTTTAGGAATGTAAGGATTTTAAGTTTCCCTCTTGGAATACTATTTAGGTTGAAGCTACTGGAGCTATATATTTATAGCTTGTTTATTATTTAGTCTTTCTCTTGTATCCCTTATCCACATTGCATCCACAGGGCATACTTCAAACAACCACAAATTAATCTATCAGTGAAGCCCAAAAGCTAGCATACCTTTAACAACTTTATTATGTATATTTCAAATATTCAAAAAATACATTTTTCTCCATTTTAAAATAAGCATGTTTCATATTAAAGCCTTTTGATTTAATTATGCGATTGTATATTAATCCTAGTCTTGTCGTATCAAAACCTCAAGGGCCTAAACCATTAGAAAAGTTTAGCAAAAAAAACTTTCTATTATAAAGCATGTATACTCTAATTTAGAGAAAACCCAAACTAGAAAATATGAGATGTACTTTGTGCATAAAAGCCATTTTATATATGGGATCAATAAGACTCAAAAGTTCCTTACCAGGAATATTTAATTCTTTAAATATTAAAGTAATCTCTTTCCTTTGCTGGTTCTTAATGTTATATAAAGTTTTGAAAAATTGAAATTAAGCATGATAAATTAGTATATACTGTTCATTATGGTAATAAATTACATTTTCCCTCAATTTGTTAAAAGAATTTTTTCTTACTATTTTATCTTTCTGCTTTGTCACTAATGAATTAAAGAATCAAAGAAGCATGAGTCATTTGCGCTCATCAGTAGGCTTCCGTCTTGATATTACCACTCTTCCAAACCTGTGGGAGACTGAACTTAGTGACCTGTTTTCTACTTTCCTTCATCCAGAATTTCTGAGGCCTCAATCTGAAATTTGAAAGAAAACCAAATCTGAGTATGGGAGTTTTTGGTTTCCTTTTCCCTCTCTGACTCTTACTAGATTGATATAATACAGGATATGTTATGAATGCCAAGAAATTTCTGAAGGGAAATTAATATGTGATGTGAACTAGACATAAAGCTGTATGCAAAGCTTAAGTTATCTCATATTATTTTCTGTATTTTGTGAGGTAGTTTTTATTCACCTCTCTGACAGATAGGAAACCAAAGCTTAGATTTTTAAGTAATTTATCAAAACGTGCATAGCTTATACTGCCATATTTGAATATACATATATTTGAAATGAATATGTACATAGCATATGCCTATACTTAAAACCATCCCTGGCTGACCCCAAAACTAATATTTCTGCTGCTAATTATTATCTATTTATGTAATAGTAATCTTGTGAATGGAAGTCACCATGAATAAAAATGCAGAATGCTAATCATAGATCCAAACTCAGGTACTAGGTAAAACTCGCCTACTTAGCCAAGTTTTAAAGCAAAGATATCAAGAGCAAGAGAAGGAAATTATGAGAGTAAATAATAGTAATTAGATGTAATGAAATGATACCAAGGTATTGTTCTTTCACTTATGCTGCAGACATACCTTGAGTACCCTTTTTTACTAGGCCCTGGAAATAAAAAGGCCAACCAAGTACACTCCTCTCTTTCAAGTTGCTCATTATGTAGCCTAGCTAGGCAGGCAGCACAGTGAGTGGTAGGGCACAGTGGGAGTGCTGTGTTGCAGTTTTTTTGTTTTTTGTGTTTTTTTGATGTCATTAATGTACAACATAACTTGAACAACATTATGGTTACTAGACTCCCCCCATTATCAAGTACCCCCAAATACCCCATTACAGTCACTGTCCATCAGCATAGTAAGATGCTATAGAATCACTACTTGTCTTCTCTGTATATACTGCCTTTCTTGTGTCCCCCACCCCCTACATTATGTGTGCTAATAGTTATGCCCCATTTTCCCCCTTATCCCTCCCCAGTCCCTTTCCCTTTGGTAACTGTTAGTCCATAGTCCATTCTTGGGTTCTGTGAGTCTGCTGCTGTTTTGGTTCCTTCAGTTTTTGCTTTGTTATACCACAGATAAGTAAAATCATTTGACACTTGTCTTTCTCTGCCTGGCTTATTTCACTGAGCATGATACCCTCTAGCTCCATCCATGTTGTTGCAAATGGTAGGATTTGTTTTCTTCTTATGGCTGAATAATATTCCATTGTGTATACCACAACTTCTTTATCCATTCATCTACTGATGGACACTTAGGTTGGTTCCGTTTCTTGGTAATGGTAAATAGTGCTGCGATAAACATAGGACTGCACATGTCTTTTTCAAACAGGGCTGCTGCATTCTTAGGGTAAATTCCTTGGAGTGGAATTCCTGGGTCAAATGGTATTTCTATATTGAGCTTTTTGAGGAACCTCCATACTGCTTTCCACAACGGTTAAACTAGTTTACATTCCCACCAGCAGTGTAGGAGGGTTCCCCTTTCTCCACATCCTTACCAACATTTGTTGTTGTTTGTCTTTTGGATGGTAGCGATCCTTACTGGTGTGAGGTGATATCTCATTGTGGTTTTAATTTGCATTTCTCTGATGATTAGCGATGTGGAACATCTTTTCATGTGCCTGTTGGCCATCTGAGGTTCTTCTTTGGAGAAGTCTCTGTTCAGCTCCTTAGCCCATTTTTTAATTGGATTGTTCGCTTTTTGTTTGTTGAGGTGCGTGAGCTCTTTATATAATTTGGATGTCAACCCCTTATCAGATATGTCATTTATGAATATATTCTCCCATACTGTAGGATGTCTTTTTGTTCTATTGATGGTATCCTTTGCTGTACAGAGGCTTTTTAGTTTGATGTAGTCGCACTTGTTCATTTTTGCTTTTGTTTCCCTTGCCCGGGGATATATGTTCATGAAGAAGTCGCTCATGTTTATGTCCAAGAGATTTTTGCCTATATTTTCTTCCTAAAAGTTTTATGGTTTCATGACTTACATTCAGGTCTTTGATCCATTTTGAGTTTACTTTTGTGTATGGGGTTAGACAATAATCCAGTTTCATTCTCTTACAAGTAGCCGTCCAGTTTTGCCAACACCAGCTGTTGAAGAGGCTGTCATTTCCCCATAGTATATCCATGGCTCCTTTATCATATATTAATTGACCATATATGCTTGAGTTTGTGTCTGGACTCTCTATTCTGTTCCACTGGTCTATGGGTCTGTTCTTGTGCCAGTACCAAATTGTCTTGATGACTGTGGCTTTGTAGTAGAGCTTGAAGTCAGGGAGCATAATTCCCCCTGCTTTATTCTTCCTTTTCAGGATTGCTTTGGCTATTTGGGATCTTTTGTCATTCCATATGAATTTTAGAACTATTTGCTCTAGCTCATTGAAGAATGCTGTTGGTATTTTGATAGGGATTGCATTGAATCTATAGATTGCTTTAGGCAGGATGGCCATTTTGACAATGTTAATTCTTCCTAGTTAAGAGCATGGGATGAATTTCCATTTATTAGTGTCCTCTTTAATTTCTCTTAAGAGTGTCTTATAGTTTTCAGGGTATAGGTCTTTCACTTCCTTGGTTAGGTTTATTCCTAAGTATTTTATTCTTTTTGATGCAATTGTGAATGGAATTGTTTTCCTGATTTCTCTTTCTGCTAGTTCATCATTAGTGTATAGGAATGCAACAGATTTCTGTGTATTAATTTTGTATCTGCAACTTTGCTGAATTCAGATATTAGATCTAGTAGTTTTGAAGTGGATTCTTTAGGGCTTCTTACATACAATATCATGTCTTCTGCAAACAGAGACAGTTTGACTTCCTCCTTGTCTATCTGGATGCCTTTTATTTCTTTGTGTTGTCTGATTGCCGTGGCTAGGACCTCCAGAACTATGTTGAATAAAAGTGGGGAGAGTGGGCATACTTGTCTTGTTCCTGATCTTAAAGCAATAGCTTTCAGCTTCTCGCTGTTAAATGTAATGTTGGCTGTGGGTTTGTTGTGTTGCAGTTTTATCAAGAAAGTATTGTAAAAAGTGTTTCTACGTTGTGTTCTCACTGTGATACAGGGTCCATACTCCTCTCACATCAGAACGAAATGAAACCCTAATCGCAGGACATCTGCGTTTTGGCCCTCCTGTTCTGTATTTTATTCTCATTTTTGGAAAGATAGTGTAGATTCCAAGACAGTTGTTCTTTGTCAGCTTAAGCTTTTTCAATTACTCTTTTTTCATTTTTAGTTTTCAAAGTGAAATTTGCCCTGTTTGTTCTGTGGGAAGTGTAGGGAGCATACAAAGAAAAAGTTCAGCAAGTTCCTCTACACATCTGTGCTGTGTTACTATCTTTGGTACTTAAACATAAGTGATTTACTTTCTTCTTCTTCTGTACATTTTTCAACTTTTCTAAAGTGAGTATTCATTGCTTTTGAAGTAGAAGAAAAGATTTGATAAATAAAGAATGAAATCAGCAATGCTTTAGTTAATTTCAAAAGCTTTTTAGTGTTTTATCACCCTATCCTTTTCTTCTCCTACCCCATAAATAATTTTAAAAGCAATTGTGTTGTAATATTGTACTAAAGATTATAAGAATGCATCATAGGAACAAAGATAACACTTTCAAGGAGACATGTTCTTTTATAGTTATTAAAGTATTTTGGAATGTTGGACTTTATTCAAATATTTTAATATTTTAAATTATCACTTTTCTGAAAGAAACAAAAATAAAATTTACTTACTCTTTCAAGAAACTAAATATTTGAATATACTGAAGTATTTTAATTAGCTTTCTGGATCATAAGCTCCTTGAAAGTTTTCTACAGTGCTTTTTCTTAGAGTCTATAAGAAAGATGTCCCCTCATGGTAGGATTTTCCCAATATTTAGGTGCATGATGTCTGTTAAATGGAGTTTAAAAGTAATGACCACCACATTAGTTTTGTAGTGACTAGCATGATTCCAGTGCAAGTGGAATTTACTCAGTACCAACAGAATTGTACATTTTTGAGCTATATTTAATAGAAAGTTCTACCCTCATATCAGTCAGTTTTTAAATATTCAGCATCCCAATTTATCCATGTAGTATTTTTCTTCTGTTAACCAGAACATTTTACGTGTGTTTCATTTTTTTTTCTGTGTTTTCTCTTTTTTCTTTTTTATATATAGCAAGTATAGTAGTTCTCTCCCCCCAGAAAATGTCTACCTAACAAATATATTGTTGTCATTTAATCTCAGAACTGGTGACAAGAAAAATGTAGCCTGGAAGATACTTCCAAAGAAGCCATGTAAAAATCTCATGAACACACTGAATCATTTGCACCAGCAATTGGCAAAATGTAAGTGTATAACTTAATTAAGTGAAGTAATTTAATCTGAGAAAACTGCAATTATTTTGCTTGTAAAAAAAATAATGTTTATCTAAAGGAAAGTGTTTTTACAATCTTAAGGACAAATGAGTATTAAAGCAAAATTTATTAGACGTTGAATGAGAGATTTATAAAATTTCTATTTTACATGTCACATTTTTGTAGAGGCATTTTAGAATAATAAAATTCCAAAAGAGGTTGAGGTGGCTGTTTTCTTTAATTTTATCATTACTGAAAGACCATGGAGAAAAGAAGGGTTTCCATTTACATATTTTCTTCATAAATTGAATAGAAAGTTAGTTTTGAAAATCTAAGACAGATGGCCTAAACTAGAAAATGCTGATGACTGCAGTGGGGTGAGAGCTAGGTCATATGTTTTTTACCTTCAGTGGATCTTAATGTGCTTACCTTAAATAATTTGAAAATAGAAGCTTGCCAAAAGCATTAGGAAATTGGTCAAAATGAAAATTGGTTGTATGGAATATTTCAGTAAAAAAACTTATATAAGAGTATCTTGACAGTGATCCAGAATTACTGATAAGAAGAATCAAACCTTCACTTACCTAATCCTCTTGGTATTTTATAACAATGGTCAGTTCAGGGCCCATAATTTAATACTTATTATATGAAAATTACATGATTTAAGATTCTCATTTACCTATGAGGTGAAATATAAAGATAGGAGGTGGCCTACATCAAGGTGCCTATAGTATAGCTTGAAATAGACATGGAAAAAGACAGTGTTTTTGAAGCAAACTTCACAAGTAGATAATTCAGAAGTGGCTCAAAGTATTAGAATATGAAAAAAAAATGACATTAAGTAGAGCAAAATTTGGTCTTACAGAACAGATAAATTACGTATGGAATTTTAGTTAAGCTACCTAGTTAATGGCTTTCTAAAAGTGCACGTACTTCTTTTGATAGCTAAGTCCAGCAGCTTTTGTAGCAATATTTAAATATTATAAAATCAGTGAAATAGCCTCTCCAGTTCTACTGAAGGGCATAATCTTAAAGCTTAAAACTACCAACTTTTAAACAATACTGATAGTTAAGGATTGTATAACACTTCACTGTTTCAGAGCACTTTGACGTACATTTTTAAATCTTTACAACTATGAGATAATAAGGTTGAGGGAGGCAAAGCAACTTATCAGAGACCATACAGTTAGCAAAGATGAAGCTAGTACGATTAAAATCTTTTACTTTTTTTAGACAATAAGAACTCCACACACACACACACAAAAACTCCCTAAGATGATTTATTGTTCCTTATATTTTAAAAGTTTTTTAAATTTTGAACCAATCACAGTTTTTTTCTTCTGGCCCTTTGAGAATAGATGCCCCATTACCTCCAGCCACTACCAGTAAGTACATTCTCCATCACTATAATGTAACCATGAAAAGTAACACTGAGCATTACTGCCATCCTTATCCTCAGACCAGATTCAAGTTTTGCTAATTATAACAATGCTCTTCAAAGCAAAAGAATCCGTTTCCCAATCAGGTGTTGTACTCATGTCTCTTTCGTCTCCTTTTTTCTAAACGGTTCCTCAGATTTTTTCTTGATTTTCTTGACACATTTGCTATTTTAGAATGGTCTATGATGTGGGTTTGTCTGAGTATCCTCATAATAAATACAGGTTGTGCATCTTTGGCGGGAATAGCACAGAAGTGACGCTGCATTCCTTTCATAGCATCCTAATCGATTACATGCTATTCAATCTGTCCCATTGTTGATGAAGATGTTCACTTTGTGCGCTTGATTAATGTGGTATTTACCAGGCTTCCCTGCTGTAAAGTTATTCTTTCACTACCCAGTGGCTTTAGCATTGTGTTAATCAGGAAGGGGAAGAGTTCTTCACGTTGTAATCCAGGTCTGTTCCTCCTATAGGCACTTACATTTAAAAAAAAAGGGTTGGGTGGGGTTGCAGGAAGAAGTAGTGCGTTTAAACCTGTCTCCAGCTGATACGGTTATGATCTTTGTTTATTATTTTATATATGGTTGTTTCAGAATATGAACATTTTTTCTGATTGTTATCAAATAAACAGAGATAATTTTATGTTTAATTTGGATAAAATATAATCAGCAGAGCCTAAAAAATGATATGGCAAGTTTTGCTAGGGTTTACATATTATGAAATTATGCAAACAAAGAACTGAGGTAGCTTGAGCCCCTTTGAAATATAACAAATTTATTTTCTTCTTTCAATTTTAAATATAACTGAAACACTATGTAAGTTTATGTAGGACTATGTAAGTTTAAGGTGTACGGCATAATGAATGACTTGACTCACATATACAGTGAATCTATATTGATACCAATATGAACGTTGGTTTGGCAGTTTAAAGAAAACACTTAGACTGTATTTCTTCACAGTGCAGCAAAGACCAAGAGATGACGGACTAATGGACTTAGCAATGAATGACTATGATTTTAATTCTGGAAAGAGGCTGCACATGATAGATTTGGAAATCCAAGAGGCATTTTTGCATTTCATGGCCTCTATTTTAAAAGGTTATAGATCATACTTAAGACCAATAACACAAGCCCCATCTGAGACAGCCACAGATGCAACCTCTCTTTTTGCCCTTCAAGGTGAGTGATGGCGTAGTTTTATAGCTTTCACATTATTGAGCTTAACCTTGTGGTGATTCGATTGCTTTCTGCATTAATAGCTCATATTTATCGAAATATATACCGATTTGGGAAGTATGTGAATATCGACTCTTTTGGTAATCTATTTTCATGGGACTAGTTATTTCTCAAGCATATTAGATATAATCCCATTAACAAAATATGCAGAAGAAAATATTTGAAAAGTACAGAGTTTCTTAACAATGCAGTATTACTGCACTCTCTTGTGTCTCAGGTGTGTTGAGATATTGATGCTGTTAAGTTTTCAGGGCAGCTGGGCAATGTGGGCATTAAGAGCCCCTGGGATAGTCACCCCAGGCTTGAGCAGTCTCATCCATTTTTGTTCAGTATGTGTTTTACAAATATTATTTTCTGCCTGTGCCATAAAGTAGAAAAAAAGTTGGAAAGCCCTGGAGTGCAATTTGCATCATAACACATATTTACTTTATTTTGTAGTATTTAATTGTTTCCAAGAGAAATTCATTTAATAAGCAACTATGAGTGCCTCCAAATGCTAGGCATTGCATATATGGTGTAATGCAAATTTACATGTTTACACGCACAAAGAGAGACAACAGGTCACTTCTCCCATGAACTTAACAGTCAAGAGGATAGGCAATTTGAAAATCTGAATGAGCACTCTAGTTCACAACTTCAAATCATAGAAGGCCCTTCTGAGGAATTCACGTCTGAGCTATGATCTAAGGGATGAGTAGAAATTAGACAGGCAAAGGGAAATTAGAAGAATATTTTAGGCAGATAACAGCTTCTGCAAATTCTCAGGTTGAAAAGAGTTTGAGTACATATGCTCAAAAGAAGGCCCAAGTGTAGTTTAACTGATCATAATGAGCCAGGTGAAATGTGAAATCTGGATGAAGTTTTACTATTTCATTAAGTAACACAAATATAAATGAATACTAGAGGGGATGTAATTGCTGCATGAAGTAGCCACATATGTGTATGGAGAGAGGTGTGCCTTGTGCATATAGCATACAACAATATGGGGGGAAAAGTAGCAATTTATTAAATGCTTTCATATTTACTAACTTGTGTGTAATCTTAAAGGTATTGAGGAGACAAGAGACAGTTCTGGGTGAGGATTTGGAAGATCTGGGTTCAGGTTCCTTTCCTATAGCTATCTTTGTCAGGTCACTTTCCTTCTCTGCAATCTCAGTTTCTTTTTCTGTAACTGAAGCATGGAGGGGAGAGATGACATGGTCGATCAAGTCCCTTCTAGCTCAAAAATTCTATTAATCTCTAAATGATATTATATAGTCTGACATTATACATTTATATTGAACAGCTTTCTTAAGAAGCCGGGACCGGTCACATCAAAAATTCTATAACATGATGACGAAAACACAAATGTTTATTCGCTTCATTGAGGAATGTTCTTTTGTCAGTGATAAAGATGCAAGCCTGGCGTTTTTTGATGACTGTGTAGATAAAGTAAGTAATAGTATGTCTGCAGTGCCCTAACTTATTTTTTGTAACTGCTACAAATGTTATGAGTTATAGTTTCTACTTATAACTTTTATTCGATTTTAACAAAAGCTAAATTAATTCCATTTCATCAATGACTGTTTATTGTGGAAGTTTTGGAACCTACTAGATTTATAGAGCACAACCTCCTACTCCTAGGAGTATCTTGCAGGATTTTACTAAATTGTGGGTTTTATTTTAGCAGACAAGTAAACCCTGCCTGCCCACTTATAGACTATAACAGTTTTGTCTAAGCCTATGGACTTCCAACTTGAGTGCCTATAATTTTCACCTCCCTTTTTTGTGGATTATTACATGCTGAGAGTATGTATAGAACATAATAAACATTTCACCTGAATATTTCTAAAATTTAGCAGTGAATTTGTAGCATAAATTAAGTGAATTAATTCTGAATTAATTAGTGAAGCCTTTCCTTCCCCTTCAGTCCTATTATCATAGGTGGAATAGTGCCAGGTGGGTATCCATGCTGGAAAAGGAGGTTGGAGAACAGATAGGGGTGCCACTCCTGAATGGGGTGAGGAAGGAGAGCAGCTTAGTGCTAGGTTTTGGAGCTGAAGCCAGGAGAAGAGATCATCCATGCAAGGGGTGGCCTAACATGGGGAATCAGAGGACAAGCATGCTTGGGGACAGACTGCTTCAGGGGGTCAGAACCTAAATAGGGTGAGGAGAGTATCCTTGTAGAGGTGAGGATAGCATGGAGTGTCAGAGTCTGAGCCAGGCGAAGAGTGTCCCCACCAGGTAGAGGCAGCAATGGGGTGTCAGAGCTGGATCTGGATGAGGAAGATACCAGCTTTGTTGGGGGAATGGGTTGGTCTGGAAGGAGTAGTAGAAGCCAAATTAGGGTAAAGTCATATATATATGGATGGAGGAGGGGTGGTGGTAGAGATGGGAGAATGTTACATATGGGTGAATTGATCAAATAAACATATTAAAAATAATGAAGTTTCTCATTGTCAGAGAAGGGATTTACAAATAACAGAAAAGGAGAAAACCAGAATGAACCCTGTAATATTGGAATGGAATTGGAGGTTTGGTATGCTATCATTGGTTTTCAATATTTGTAAGTACAGAAATTAGTATAGATTCATGTATGTGTATCTGTGTGTAAACACATATAAATTTCTTAGCTCTGTACACTGAGAGGACCTGGTAGCAGCCATACCCAAGTGAGTATGCCCAATGCACAGCCATTGGCTTGTAAATACCATCCTCCACTAAAAGGAATTGGTACTCCTTTTAGTGGGGAAATGATGGTCCCAAGTCTAGGGCAAGGAACATACAAGCTGAATCCTGAAGTGGCTTGTGGTGGAAAACAAGCATGTGCTCCAAGAATGATGGAAACATGTTAAACACACACACACGTGTGCTCACGTGCACACACATGCACATGCACACACACCCCAAGCCAATTTGAAGGGACTCCCACTGGGACAATGTGAACATCAAATTATAGTAACAGATTATAGCCCACTAAAGAAAGTATGAAAATTATGAGTCTGCACAGATATCATACAATCGAGAAACTGATGAGAAAGAGGATTTTGCAGAGTTTCAAAATATCTATGCACAAAATACATATTAATTAAAAAAGAGGAAAGAGTAACTTTATAGTGGAACAGAAAGCCTAGCAGACACCACTTAATCTGATGATCTAAGTGAACATCATCAATGATGAGGCAGATCAACATTCGATGACTCTTCTGGGCTGCAGTGAGAATGCAACATCAATTCTGTGATTTTCCTGCCAAAGATGCATAACTTGTATAATCTCAAGGAAATATCATACAAACTCAAATTAAGGACACCTGTTCGATAACTCACAAAGTGTCAGAGTTAAGAAAATAAAGGATAAGTTGAAAACTGTTCAAAAGTGAAAGAAACTAGAGACTTGACAACCATATACAATGGCATAGCTCAGACCTGGATGTTTTTGGCATAACACTGTTACAATAATCCAAACTTGAATATAGTTTGAAGATTAGACAGTAGTAGTAAATGTGTTACTATCCAGATATTCATGTTGTAGTTATGTAGGAAAGTGTCCTTGTTTGTAGTAAGTATACAGTGAAGCATTTAGGGGTGATAGGTGTGGTAGGGGTTCCCAGAACCAGCTGCAGTATGTGTGTGTTGGGGAGGATTCTGCCATGCATGACACCAAGCAATTCTTGAACACCAGCAGGGTGTCTGAGAATTCAGCTCAGTTCTGACACTATCTGCCCAGAGGACAGTACCAGATTACACTTGTTGAGGACTCAGCCCTTTAGGAATGCCCTCTGTGCCGTACTGCACCCACCCACACACACACACACACCTTCACTCCAAACACCTGTCACAAACTCTAGACTGTTACTTGTGCTTCTGAAGGACTGGCTATAGATTGGAGGTTCCAATGACCTCCCCCTGAGGTTCAATTAATTTGCTAGAGTAGCTCACAGAACTCAGGAAAATACTTATGTTTACCAGTTCAATAAAGGATATAATTTACCAGGAAGATTAAGAGATACATAGGGCAAGGTCCTGAATAAAGGAACTTCTGTCCTTACGGTGCTTGGGGTCAGCTCAGTGGCACATGGAAGCATTCTGGTTCCCCAAGCATGGAGCCTCTCTCAGACAGGGAAACAGGATGCAAATGCTGTTCTCGTGGGTTTTTGTGAAGGCTTTATTGCCTACTATGACTGACTAAGTCATTGGCCATTGGCTGATTCAGCCTCCAGCACCCCTGCCCTCTCCCATCTGTGGATCTTGGGGGCTAAAGGCTGACCTTGGGTGGGGTCCAAAAGTCTCCTTATTGATCTAATAAGATACCCATTTCACCTTTATGGCTCTGAAGTGTTTTCAGGAACCTTGGATGAAAACCACATATACTTGAGAAATATATATTTGGTCATCTAAATGACCAAATATGTATTTCTTATAAATCATTATATCACAATTGGTCATCAGGTCAGCAACTTACTCTCAAAAGATTAAGGGGAAAAATGCTGTTTGTACTGGAAAAGTTACTGTACTTGAAACTCTTCTATAAATTGGTGAAAAAAATATATAGTGTTCATGATTTTATGCCTATGATAGTATTTAAAAAAGAAGAAAGCAAAGCTTTGTCATATGTTTTCTCAACAATTTATACTTGTAAGTTTATTTAAAGAAATTCATCACTGTCAAGTTTATGTGACTGTTAAAGAAAATCAGTGATTTTTTTTCTTTTTTGGGGGTGGGGAGCATAACAGCCAAAATACAACTCAACCTTCAGTATTCAACAGTTGGCTCAGTTCTGCAGTTGACATGAAAAGGTCCTTTCCTGATTATTAAATAAATACCAAATATATCTTTTTTTTTTTTTTTTTTTTTTTTTTAATAATTATTTTTTATTGAAGGGTAGTTGACACACAGTATTACATTACATGAGTTTCAAGTGTACAACACAGTGGTAGAACATTTATATACATAATTCTAGGTTCCAGCTATCACCCTACCAGGCTGTTAAAATATCTTGACTATATTCCTTATGCTATACATTACATCCCGGTTACTAATTTATTTTACCATTGGAAGTCTGTCCTTTTTTTTTTTTGTGAGGGCATCTCTCATATTTATTGATCAAATGGTTGTTCACGACAATAAAATTCTGTATAGGGGAGTCAATGCTCAATGCACAATCATTATTCCACCCCAAGCCTAATTTTTGTCAGTCTCCAATCTTCTGAGGCATAACAAACAAGTTTTTACATGTAGAACAAATTCTTACATAATGAATAAGTTACATAGTGAACAGTACAAGGGCAGTCATCACAGAAACTTTCGGTTTTGCTCATGCATTATTATGAACTATAAACAGTCAGTTCAAATATGAATACTGATTTGGTTTTTATACTTGATTTATATGTGGATACCACATTTCTCTCTTTATTATTATTATTTTTAATAAAATGCTGAAGTGGTAGGTAGATACAAGATAAAGGTAGAAAACATAGTTTAGTGTTGTAAGAGAGCAAATGTAGATGATCAGGTGTGTGCCTGTAGACTATGTGTTAATCCAAGCTAGACAAGGGCAATAAAACATCCACGTATGCAGAAGATTTCTCTCAGAACGGGGGGGTGAGGTTCTAAGCCTCACCTCTGTTGATCCCCAATTTCTCACCTGATGGCCCCCCTGCGACTGTGCCTGTCTTAGGTTGTTCCTCCCTTGAGGAATCTTACCCGTCTCTGGCTAACCAGTCATCTTCCGGGGCCATACAGGGAAATGTGAAGTTGGTAAGTGAGAGAGAAGCCTTATTGTTTGAAAAAGTTAGCTTTTTACTTCTTTGCATATTTATGCCCTGTGGCTTCTATGCCCAGCATTTGTCTTGAGGTATCTTTACCACTTGGAAGAATTATGATACTCGGTAAATTTGATATGAGGCACGAATTCTATTTAAGGGTTGTAATTAGGAAGGAAGAAGAAAAGCTATAGAAGTAGCAGGCGGAAGAAAACATGGGAAGATTGATTATTTCTTTGATATATCTTCTTGTAGAGCAACTTCAGCATGTATAGGTTTTAAGCTACTACTTAAATTGCACACACACATTAACATAATAGGAGTATAGTTACATAACCAAAGCATATCTGTAATTACCAGCCATCTGCAGTGAAACCAAGAAAACCAGTTAGGCACCTTAGGCATTTGTGAAAACTTATCTATGATATGGTGGATATTGTCCAAATGAACTTGAACAGTCTGAGAGAAATCAGACAAATTAAAACAACCCATTCCTGGGGACTGTTCATATGCCATATGTTCTTTTAACAATAAATAGTTTGTAGTTGTAAGACTTTGGAGCGCTACAATTTGCACTTCTCCAAATTCTTGGTTGAGTTCCAACAGTATAGATCCAGTCCAATTTTGTTGTTTTACTGTATGCACAGGCCAGCTTAGATATCTCCTTCCTCATTCCCATGGCAGGTCCAGGAACTGGTGGGATGGGTGCATCTACAGCTGTAGCAGTGCGTGGATCTTTGTTGGGGTTTTTTGATGATCATCTTCTGGCATGAGTCTTCCAGAGGGTGCAGATGTTGGAAGTTCTTTTTCATATCGTATCTTAGTTCATTTTCGGGGTAGCCCAATTAGGCTTTGATCCTCTGTATAAACACAAACAGACCCTTTGCCTACACTTTTATATGCCCTTTATACCCTTGTGTAGAACTCGTTGGAGGTTACCACACAGGAACTGCCCTTTTTTTTTTTTTTTTTTTTGCTATCACTAATCTACACTTACATGACGAATATTATGTTTACTAGGCTCTCCCCTATACCAGGTCTCCCCTATAAACCCCTTTACAGTCACTGTCCATCAGCATAGCAAAATGTTGTAGAATCACTACTTGCCTTCTCTGTGTTGTACAGCCCTCCCTTTTCTCCTACCCCCCCATGCATGTTAATCTTAATACCCCCCTACTTCTCCCCCCTTATCCCTCCCTACCCACCCATCCTCCCCAGTCCCTTTCCCTTTGGTACCTGTTAGTCCATTCTTGAGTTCTGTGATTCTGCTGCTGTTTTGTTCCTTCAGTTTTTCCTTTGTTCTTATATTCCACAGATAAGTGAAATCATTTGGTATTTCTCTTTCTCCGCTTGGCTTGTTTCACTGAGCATAATACCCTCCAGCTCCATCCATGTTGCTGCAAATGATTGGATTTGCCCTTTTCTTATAGCTGAGTAGTATTCCATTGTGTATATGTACCACATCTTCTTTATCCATTCATCTATTGATGGACATTTAGGTTGCTTCCAATTCTTGGCTATTGTAAATAGTGCTGCAATAAACATAGGGGTGCATCTGTCTTTCTCAAACTTGATTGCTGCATTCTTAGGGTAAATTCCTAGGAGTGGAATTCCTGGGTCAAATGGTAAGTCTGTTTTGAGCATTTTGATGTACCTCCATACTGCTTTCCACAATGGTTGAACTAACTTACATTCCCACCAGCAGTGTAGGAGGGTCCCCCTTTCTCCACAGCCTCGCCAACATTTGTTGTTGTTTGTCTTTTGGATGGCAGCCATCCTTACTGGTGTGAGGTGATACCTCATTGTAGTTTTAATTTGCATTTCTCTGATAATTAGCGATGTGGAGCATCTTTTCATGTGTCTGTTGGCCATCTGTATTTCTTTTTTGGAGAACTGTCTGTTCAGTTCCTCTGCCCATTTTTTAATTGGGTTATTTGTTTTTTGTTTGTTGAGGCGTGAGAGCTCCTTATATATTCTGGACGTCAAGCCTTTATCAGATGTGTCATTTTCAAATATATTCTCCCATACTGTAGGGATCCTTTTTGTTCTATTGATGGTGTCTTTTGCTGTACAGAAGCTTTTCAGCTTAATATAGTCCCACTTACTCATTTTTGCTGTTGTTTTCCTTGCCCGGGGAGATATGTTCAAGAAGAGGTCACTCATGTTTATGTCTAAGAGGTTTTCGCCTATGTTTTCTTCCAGGAGTTTAATGGTTTCATGGCTTACATTCAGGTCTTTGATCCATTTTGAGTTTACTTTTGTATATGGGGTTAGACGGTGGTCCAGTTTCATTCTCCTACATGTAGCTGTCCAGTTTTGCCAGCACCACCTGTTGAAGAGACTGTCATTTCGCCATTGTATGTCCATGGCTCCTTTATCAAATATTAATTGACCATATATGTCTGGGTTAATGTCTGGATTCTCTAGTCTGTTCCATTGGTCTGTGGCTCTGCTCTTGTGCCAGTACCAAATTGTCTTGATTACTATGGCTTTATAGTAGAGCTTGAAGTTGGGGAGTGAGATCCCCCCTACTTAATTCTTCTTTCTCAGGATTGCTTTGGCTATTCGGGGTCTTTGGTGTTTCCATATGAATTTTTGAATTATTTGTTCCAGTTCATTGAAGAATGTTGCTGGTAGTTTCATAGGGATTGCATCAAATCTGTATATTGCTTTGGGCAGGATGGCCATTTTAACGATATTAATTCTTCCTAGCCACGAGCATGGGATGAGTTTCCATCTGTTAGTGTCCCCTTTAATTTCTCTTAAGAGTGACTTGTAGTTTTCAGAGTATAAGTCTTTCACTTCTTTGGTTAGGTTTATTCCTAGGTATTTTATTTTTTTTGATGCAATTGTGAATGGAGTTGTTTTCCTGATTTCTCTCTCTGTTGGTTCATTGTTAGTATATAGGAAAGCCACAGATTTCTGTGTGTTGATTTTGTATCCTGCAACTTTGCTGTATTCCGATATCAGTTCTAGTAGTTTTGGGGTGGAGTCTTTAGGGTTTTTTATGTACAGTATCATGTCATCTGCAAATAGTGACAGTTTAACTTCTTCTTTACCAATCTGGATTCCTTGTATTTCTTTATTTTGTCTGATTGCCGTGGCTAGGACCTCCAGTACTATGTTAAATAACAGTGGAGAGAGTGGGCATCCCTGTCTAGTTCCCGATCTCAGAGGAAATGCTTTCAGCTTCTCGCTGTTCAATATAATGTTGGCTGTGGGTTTATCATAGATGGCCTTTATTATGTTGAGGTACTTGCCCTCTATTCCCATTTTGCTGAGAGTTTTTAACATGAATGGATGTTGAACTTTGTCAAATGCTTTTTCAGCATCTATGGAGATGATCATGTGGTTTTTGTCTTTCTTTTTGTTGATGTGGTGGATGATGTTGATGGACTTTCGAATGTTGTACCATCCTTGCATTCCTGGAATGAATCCCACTTGGTCATGGTGTATGATCCTTTTGATGTATTTTTGAATTCGGTTTGCTAATATTTTGTTGAGTATTTTTGCATCTACGTTCATCAGGGATATTGGTCTGTAGTTTTCTTTTTTGGTGGGGTCTTTGCCTGGTTTTGGTATTAGGGTGATGTTAGCTTCATAGAATGAGTTTGGGAGTATCCCCTCCTCCTCTATTTTTTGGAAAACTTTAAGGAGAATGGGTATTATGTCTTCCCTGTATGTCTGATAAAATTCCGAGGTAAATCCATCTGGCCCGGGGGTTTTGTTCTTTGGTAGTTTTTTGATTACCTCTTCAATTTCGTTGCTGGTAATTGGTCTGTTTAGATTTTCTGTTTCTTCCTGGGTCAATCTTGGAAGGTTATATTTTTCTAGGAAGTTGTCCATTTCTCCTAGGTTTCCCAGCTTGTTAGCATATAGGTTTTCATAGTATTCTCCAATAATTCTTTGCATTTCCGTGGGGTCCGTCGTGATTTTTCCTTTCTCGTTTCTGATACTGTTGATTTGTGTTGACTCTCTTTTCTTCTTAATAAGTCTGGCTAGAGGCTTATCTATTTTGTTTATTTTCTCGAAGAACCAGCTCTTGGTTTCATTGATTTTTGCTATTGTTTGATTCTTCTCAATTTTATTTATTTCTTCTCTGATCTTTATTATGTCCCTCCTTCTGCTGACCTTAGGCCTCATCTGTTCTTCTTTTTCCAATTTCGATAATTGTGACATTAGACCATTCATTTGGGATTGCTCTTCCTTTTTTAAATATGCTTGGATTGCTATATACTTTCCTCTTAAGACTGCTTTTGCTGTGTCCCACAGAAGTTGGGGCTTAGTGTTGTTGTTGTCATTTGTTTCCATATATTGCTGGATCTCCATTTTGATTTGGTCATTGATCCATTGATTATTTAGGAGCGTGTTGTTAAGCCTCCATGTGTTCGTGAGCCTCTTTGCTTTCTTTGTACAGTTTATTTCTAGTTTTATGCCTTTGTGGTCTGAAAAGTTGGTTGGTAGGATTTCAATCTTTTGGAATTTTCTGAGGCTCTTTTTGTGGCCTAGTATGTGGTCTATTCTGGAGAATGTTCCATGTGCACTTGAGAAGAATGTATATCCCGCTGCTTTTGGATGTAGAGTTCTATAGATGTCTATTAGGTCCATCTGCTCTACTGTGTTGTTCAGTGCTTCCGTGTCCTTACTTATTTTCTGCCCAGTGGATCTATCCTTTGGGGTGAGTGGTGTGTTGAAGTCTCCTAGAATGAATGCATTGCAGTCTATATCCCCCTTTAGTTCTGTTAGTATTTGTTTCACATATGCTGGTGCTCCTGTGTTGGGTGCATATATATTTAGAATGGTTATATCCTCTTGTTTGACTGAGCCCTTTATCATTATGTAGTGTCCTTCTTTATCTCTTGTTACTTTCTTTGTTTTGAAGTCTATTTTGTCTGATATTAGTACTGCAACCCCTGCTTTCTTCTCACTGTTGTTTGCTTGAAATATGTTTTTCCATCCCTTGACTTTTAGTCTGTACATGTCTTTGGGTTTGAGGTGAGTTTCTTGTAAGCAGCATATAGATGGGTCTTGCTTTTTTATCCATTCTGTTACTCTGTGTCTTTTGATTGGTGCATTCAACCCATTAACATTTAGGGTAACTATTGAAAGATATGTACTTATTGCCATTGCAGGCTTTAAATTCGTGGTTACCAAAGGTTCAAGGTTAGCCTCTTTAGTATCTTACTGCCTAACTTAGCTCGCTTATTGAGCTGTTATATACACTGTCTGGAGATTCTTTTCTTCTCTCCCTTCTTGTTCCTCCTCCTCGATTCTTCATATGTTGGGTGTTTTGTGCTGTGCTCTTTTTAGGAGTGCTCCCATCTAGAGCAGTCCCTGTAAGATGTTCTGTAGAGGTGGTTTGTGGAAAGCAAATTCCCTCAGCTTTTGTTTGTCTGGGAATTGTTTAATCCCACCATCATATTTGAATGATAGTCGTGCTGGATACAGTATCCTTGGTTCAAGGCCCTTCTGTTTCATTGTATTAAATATATCATGCCATTCTCTTCTGGCCTGTAGGGTTTCTGTTGAGAAATCTGACGTTAGCCTGATGGGTTTCCCTTTATAGGTGACCTTTTTCTCTCTAGCTGCCTTTAACACTCTTTCCTTGTCCTTGATCTTTGCCATTTTAATTATTATGTGTCTTGGTGTTGCCCTTCTTGGATCCTTTCTGTTGGGGGTTCTGTGTATTTCCGTGGTCTGTTTGATTACTTCCTCCCCCAGTGTGGGGAAGTTTTCAGCAATTATTTCTTCTAAGATACTTTCCATCTCTTTGCCTCTCTCTTCTTCTTCTGGGACCCCTATAATACGGATATTGCTCCTTTTAGATTGGTCACACAGTTCTCTTAATATTGTTTCATTCCTGGAGATCCTTTTGTCTCTCTCTATGTCAGCTTCCATGCGTTCCTGTTCTCTGATTTCAATTCCATCAATGGCCTCTTGCATTCTATCCATTCTGCTTATAAACCCTTCCAGAGTTTGTTTCATTTCTGCGATCTCCTTTCTGGCATCTGTGATCTCTTTCCGGACTTCATCCCATTTTTCTTGCGTATTTCTCTGCATCTCTGTCAGCATGTTTATGATTCTTATTTTGAATTCTTTGTCAGGAAGACTGGTTAGGTCTGTCTCCTTCTCTGGTGTTGTCTCTGTGATCTTTGTCTACCTGTAGCTTTGCCTTTTCATGGTGATAGGAATAGTCTGCAGAACTGGGACGAGTGACGGCTGGAAGGACTTCCTTTCTTGTTGGTTTGTGGCCCTCCTCTCCTGGGAGAACAGCGGCCTCTAGTGGCTTGTGCTGCGCAGCTGCGCGCAGACAGGGTTTCTGCTTCCTGCCCGGCTGCTATGGAGTTAATCTCCGCTGTTGCTGTGGGCGTGGCCTGGCTCGGGCCGCTACTCCAAAATGGTGGAGTCGCGTTGGAGCAGGAGCTGCTGGGAGGCTATTTATCTCCTTAAGGGGCCTCCCTGCTCCCTGCAGCCCAGGGGTTAGGGTGCCCAGAGATCCCGGATTCCCTACCTCTGGATTAAGTGGCCCGCCCTGCCCCTTTAAGACTTCCAAAAAGCACCCGCCAAAACAAAACAACGACCACAAAAAAAAAACAAGAAAAAAAATTTTTTTAATTAAAAAAAAAAAAAAATTTTTAATTAAAAAAAAAAAGGTGGTCGTTCGTTTTTCTTTATTCTCCGGTGCCAGCCTCAGGCCTCTGCTCACCGGTCTTTCTGCCCTGTTTCCCTAATATTGGGGTCCCTGTCCCTTTAAGACTTCCAAAAAGCGCTCGCCAAAACAAAGCAGAGAAAAAGAAAAAAAAAAATGGTCGCGCGCTTTTCTTATGTCCTCTGTCGCCCAGCCTCCAGTGCCTGCTCACTGTTCTTGCTGCCCTGTTTTCCCAGTATCGAGGGCCCTGCACTCTGGCCCGGATGGCGGGGGCTGGGTGCTCGGCAGTCCTGGGCTCCGTCTCCCTCCCGCTCTGCCTGCTCTTCTCCCGCCGGGAGCTGGGGGGAGGGGCGCTCGGCTCCCGCGGGGCTGGGGCTTGTATCTTACCCCCTTCGCGAGGCGCTGGGTTCTCTCAGGTGTGGATGTGGTCTGGATATTGTCCTGGGTCCTCTGGTCTTTATTCTAGGAAGGGTTGTCTTTGTTATATTTTCATAGATATATGTTGTTTTGGGAGGAGATTTCCGCTGCTCTACTCACGCCGCCATCTTCCGCCCCACCCCCAAATATATCTTATAAAAGTAAGAAATGATTCTCACTGTGCCAGATATAGTAGGAAAAACACTGGATTGGGAATCAGAACTGTAATCCCAGCTCTTACACTTGTGACTGATAATCACTTAGTTTTTCTGTATTGTTTTCTTATCTATGTTTAAAATATTGTGAGGAAAGATCTTTATGCATATCTCAGTGTTCAGAGTAGTGTTTTATTAACTAAAAAGTAGAGAACCTTATGACTTTTATATTTTTCTTGCTTTTATTTGTTTATTATTAGTTCATTTGTTTTTATCACTTCATGACAAAGAAATGTTCAACTTTTGAGTGACTTACGTATATGAAGAACAAGAACAATTGCAGAGCCTTGTGTAGGCATCTACCCTTTCCTTAGATTTAGAACACTTGAGAAATGGTTGATGCTGAAAAATACTGATTCTCATGTTGACAGAGAATTAACAAGCTAAGGTGCCCAAAAATAACCAACCTAATCCTTGAAATACTTTGGACCAGGGAAAAGATGGACACATGCCATTATCTGCTTAGAACTCATAATTCATTTTCCTATAGAAACATTGATTAAAAAAGGTAATTAGCTATAGTTCAAAAGGTGCAGGGGTACAGTGTGCTGGAAATATGGATTAAATTTCTTTTTGGTGGAATAATATCCTAACCACTTTTTAGGAGTCTTCTTTTAATCAAAATTTGTTTAGATATACAAAGAATAAATACACCTTTGACATGTTCAGTTTGATGAGTTTTGGCAAATATAGATTTTCATATAACCATGACTCAAATATAGAACATTGCCATCACCCCAGAAAGGATATTGTTTGGGAAGAAAATTTATTTTCTATATTTTGAATAACCTGTTTACAAATGGACTTTCAGAACCCTGCCTTTTTCTAAGCTGAGTTTTGCTTATGTAAAGCTTGAAATCTTCTTTACTTTGAGAAGTCATGTCATAGCTCCTTAATAGTTTTGTCTTCATTACAGCATTACACCAATAACTCGGTTTTCAATATTTTAATCAAAATTTTAGTTTTGCCTTAATTGGTACTTACAAATATGAATAGAGACAATAAAAACATAGAAAGGTATGCAACAAATAGAAAGACATACTTTAAAAATAATTTTCTAACCCCTTTTTTACAGGAATAGTTGCATTGGTTTTTGTGTGTATAAATGTTTCTGACCAGAATTACATACTTTGAATGTTTTTCCTGTATGGCACTGGGTTTCCACTGTTCTCCATATGTCCTCCCTGAGCTTCCCTTGAGAACAGTGGTATCCATTTGTGTAACATTTGTTCCCTCTGCCCAGCAAACTGAATCATAAGGCACAAAATTAGTGGCCAGGGTTCGCTAATAGCATACTTTAGCCAGTATATTTTATTAATCCACATGGGAACCACTGAATAAGTTGTAGGAATCTAATTAACAGTACAGAAGAGAGAAATCTTGTGTTCTTCCCTTTTAGTTTTTACTAATTTTGTATCTCTTGTCCAGAAGTCTGTGTTTTAGCTAAGAATTCATAATGTAGTATCACATGGTTTAAAATTCCTTGTTAATATTATAAGATATACAAGACTTGGAATTTTGCTAGATAGCTAGGGCGTCATGGTCTAAGGAGGATATCTTATTACTGATAATCACTACATTGTCTAGGATTTTCTGAAAGTGGTCATCTGCCATTTACTTGATAAGAGTCAATGCAGGACATGATTGGAATAATTGCTTTAAAGAATATAAATTGTGAGAAGTCTCAAATAAGAACGCATCCCATTAAATGTATAGCCATTGTTTCTGCACAGACTATTTTCCTAAAATGCTAGTTACCTATTCAGTCTAGACACACCAAAAGATCATTTATATGTAATGGATTAACGTTATACTTAAAGATTTTAATGACTAAGAAAATCAAAACTGAAAATCAATTCATTGAAACATGATTATTGGTATTTGCTTTATTATAATTCAAAGAAGCCTTTATTAGAGAAAATAACAAAATGTCACATAACCTTAATAACCTTAATAGCCTTCATATACAGAGTAGTGGTTAATTGTATTTCTTGTATTATTAAGCAGAACTCTCTAAAGTAGTGAATAATTATACAGCGGTGTTACTACCTTTCATATTTTAATAGTACAGTTTAAGTACACTCAGCACAGCAAGTCAAAAAGTGCTTGCCTTTTTTTTTAAACTAAGGTATCATTGATATACAATCTTATGAAGGTTTCACATGAGAAACATTGTGGTTCCTGCATTCACCCATGTTATCAAGTTCCTCCCACCCCCACCCCATTGCCGTCGTGTCCATCAGCGTAGTAAGATGCTATAGAGTCACTACTTGTCTTCTCCGTGCTATACTAGTGCTTGCTTTTCATCCGCAAATGTTTTCTGAATATCAGTAATACTTTTAAAAAAAATCATTTATGTGGGGCTATTCCTTAGTTGAGTGATTTTGAGCTTAACTTTTTAAGGGAACGGATCCTTGTACCTCTGACAGTGTCGCTATGGAAAATAAATAATATTAGATATGCATTAACTGCCTAGGCCAATACGTGACTAAGACTGAACAGCAATTACACATACTCCTCTTTTGATCTTACCATATTTAAACAGAAGACATTTGACTGACTTTAAAAAGCTGTAGTGATAATGTTGAATAGGAATAAGAAAAGCAATGTATGAGAATTATTTGAGTTCCATTTATGACTAATTTAAAAGCTATGTGTTCTTGTTCTCCATATGATTGTGTTTTAAATCCTTACAATCTGTTCATATAGGATGAAGCTTATCTAAGGGCAATTTTGTGTAACAAATAGTCTGGTAAATTTTTTCTTGGTCTCCCAAGCATCCTTCTGCAGTTTTCTGAGCAGATGAATGTCTTTTGGAAAAAATATGAAGAGAATATGAAAATTATTTTAATTTTATCCTGCCGTGGGTGTTGGATTTTTTTTTCTCCCAGTAGAGACAGATGTCGCTGTGATTTCCATCAGACAGAAATGGCCAACCAATAAATATAGGGTTTACTGCATGGCTGTTTTCATAATGTTGAAAAGAGATTTTATTGGTATATAAGCTAAGGGAAATATATTTTACCAAGGTACTGAATCTATAGTGCAAAGTTTAAATATTTTAATAGACTTTACAATACTGAGAATTAAGGCAATTGTACTTGTCAAGAGGTTTTTTTTTTCTGTGTGAACAAATTGTCCGGAGAGTGGAAAGCAGATATAGGTCTGGAGAAGGAGAAGCTGTTAAAGAGGGAAAGACTATTAAATAGATAAATAAAAATGTAAAAAACACCTGGTGTTCACAGACAAGCAGTTCTCTTAGAATGTTCCACCCTCACGACAGGCTTGTTTCCATGTTCCTTTCCAATGACCTTGGGTATTTGTTGTAACCTTTTAATTCTGGCCCAGCTCTTCTATTTCATTACAATTAGACACCCTTGTAATTAGATTAACCCCATTTCATGTGCATAAGAATGTTCGCAAACATCTGTGTTTGCTTGCCTGTCTTCTCGTTTGTTCTTGGGTTGCCCATGGACATCACACCCTTCTAGGGATACCTGTGGTTTTGAGTTATCATTGACATGTTCCTAATACTGTTCTTTTTTAAAAAAATATTTTTAGGTTTGCTAATAATGGCTTCAGTGTCCTTGTTTTTATTGAAAGTTTGATTTTTTAAGTTTTATTAAATGACTAAAGTAATAGGAAGTGTGGAAAGTAAAAGGGAGAAAAAAACTGTAAAATTCCAGTGCCCTAATATCCATTTTACATTTTAATGTTTTTTACTTATTTGTAATATAGTTTCCTAGTTTTTTACGTAACCAGCTCTTATAAGCATTTTTAGTATTGCTGCCAAATCTGTTAAAACTAAATTCTCATTTTTACCACAGTAAAACGCACAGCTTAAAAAGTCCAATAATTTTCCAAGGCTCAGGTCCAATTCCTTTCCACCCCTAGTTTCCACTTCCCACAGGCAACTAGTCTTTCAGCTATTTCTTCATTTACTTTAAGATTTCCAAATAATTTTTTTTGTTGTTATACAAATGAACCCATTTATTAATGTCTACCGGTGCTTCAAATGGTGGCGCTTCTAGTCGTCTTTCAATGCCTTCAGCCTTCTGACGGCCAGCACTCCTGTGACGGCAGCTGCTGTTTTCTCGCAGGCCCCACAGTGCCAGATCCCCACAGCTCATCTCGTCAGCTTGGTTTTGCCACAAAAGGAGCAAGTGTACTTAGCGTGCTGGCTTATTTCAATTTTCTTCACCATTTTCCTGAGGGAGGCACTGTAACGGGTCCCACATTTACCGATGATTCTGACCTTCTTAGTGCGCTTAGCCATGTCACCGCTAGGTGCAAGATGGGAGAGCCCAAATAATGTGTTTTAATTGCTGCTTATTGTTTTCTGTATTATCAGTTTATATTTTTATATTATCTATTATCTACCACCACCTTCTCAATTCTCCCAGTGTAGTTTTGGTCAAACGGTTGTTCAATGTAAATATGATTATCACTTTGTATATAATCACAGCTAGGCTATATATTTAATAATTAAATTTCTTTTCATGCATGAATTTTGTTTTCCCTGAAGTTAATCATTGCTACATTTCTTGTTGTGTGTACTATTAATACATCTCCAAACTCTTCTACAAAAGTGAATAATCTAGTATTTTTCCAACATATCAGGTAATCTATCCATTTAGTTTTTTTTTTTCTCACTGGAGCTTTCTATCTTCGTGCTACAGTTTGAACTGATTGCTTTCTAGTCTGTCATCCTGGGACTTTCCTTCACCATCATCTTGGGAATTATACTGACCTGTCTTCAGAGCTGGATCCCTGGGTTTCTGGCTTCAATAACTTCTTTCTTGGTTTATTTCTTTGTTATGGAGAAGCACACTTTCAAGTAGCCTAGAGAGAAAGAGTACATGGGAGGTACATTTTTGATGCCCAGTCTGCAGATGTCTTTATTCTCCCCTAATATTGGATTGCTAATTTGGTTGGATGTAAAATTTTAAAGTCATTACTGCATTGTCTTCTAGCTTCAAGTGTTATTGTTGAGAATAGCATTTAGTCTGATGTCATCTTGATATCTGATCTTTTGTGCCTGATCTCTTTTTCTCTCTAGAAATGTTTAAGATCCCTAATGTTCTGAAATTTCATAAGGATATACCTGGTATAGGCCTTCTTTTCTTCACTGAGTTGGGTTCATGTAGACCCTTTTAATCTGTGGACCCATTTCCTTCAAATTCTGGGGGATTTTCTTGCATTTTTTTCTTTCTTTAATTTTCTTTCCTCCATTACCTCTGTTCTCTTTTTCTGAAATACATATTACTTGGATATTGGCCCTCCTGACCTGATCCTCTTAATTTTCTTCTCTTTTTTCATCCTATTTTCTGTCTTTTGTCCCCACTTCTTGGGAGATTTCTTCAAGTTTATATTCCAACCTTTATAGTGTACTTTTTATTTCTGCTCTCATACCAGTGATTTCCATAACATGCTTTTTTTTTATTAAGGTATGATTGATATACACTCTTATGAAGGTTTCACATAAAAAAACAATGTGGTTACTACATTTACCCATATTATCAAGTCCCCACCCATACCCAATGCAGTCACTGTCCATCAGTGCAGCAAGGTGCCACAGATCCACTATGTGCCTTCTCTGTGCTATACTGTTCTCCCCGTGATCACCCACACCATGTGTACTAAACATAATACCCCTTCATCCCCTTCTCCCTCCCTCCCGACCTGCCCTCCCACAGCCCTCCCCTTTGGTTTATAGCATATTCTTGTTTCATGGATGTAGATTTGTTCATTGTAGCTATTTTGAAGGTTTTTTTCTCCACATCGTCTCTGCTTCTTCTGAGTACTTTTAGTATTTGATTATTTTATTCTTTTTCAAGTTATTAGTTTTCCTTTTGTGATCTTTGGTTGGTATTCATTTTCAAGAGTGAGACACAAAGCACTCATTGGAACTCTTTCTGGGAAGGTGAGGCTTAGAGCTTCCTTAGGTATGAGATTGATGGTCATAAATGAACTATTTCGTTAGAGTCTCTGTTGGATCATTGTCTCTAGTTCTTTTCCTTTAGGCTGCTCAGCTTCCCCAAGAGGTGTCTCTAGTCTTAGCCTCATTAACTTCCTCATTTCTTTCAGCTCTGCCTGCTGTCCTCAAGTCTAAAGTCCCTCTAGTTCCCGCAGAAAGTATGCAGTAGTCTTTCACCGTGTTAGGAAGAGGTAGTTAGTGGCCTGACTACTGTGTTGGGCCAGGGATCTGGGGGTCCTTACATGTGGGCTTTTAACTAATCTTCCTCCTTCAGTCTCGCCTGCAGTTTCATCGTCAAAGGTGTCTAGTGCTTCTCATTCCTGACCTTTTTGGGGCTCTGTAGAGCAAAATGGCATGCTTTTTGCCTTTTTGCCTTTGTTCCCTCCCCAGTGCCAGATATGTGGCTTTCAGCTTTCCCAGCTCATACTAGTCTACTTTGCAGCTTCTAAGATGTTTTGAACTCCAGCTCTGCTATTATCCCCCCTCCAGTTCATTTTGTTTTCATTGCTGTTGTTGTTTTCATTCCCCTTATTCTCATTTTGGGGAGATTTCAGGAGGGATTAAAGGTAAGGTGTTCTGTTTAATTTGTCTTGGTCAGCCAGAAGGCTGCCTAATCTTTTCACTGTTTTCATTTTTAATGATTATATATTTTATCCATTTATCATACTTTATTCATTTACCTGTTTTTTGGCATGTAGATGACTTCCAATTTATTGCTATTGCAAGAAGCTTCTTTTATGCTGATAGCTTTTTTTATGTTAGGTTCTTTTCTTTTTATTTTGCCAAATACACATAATGATTTATTGACATGGCATTACAATACACGATATGTTCAATGATATTTCATAATATGTTCATTATTGTCCTTCATTAGTAATGCACAGTGCGATGAGCCATGCTAAACTGCAGTGAATGTGGTATATAAATGTAGTATTTCCATCAGTCCTTACACATGCATCTGAAATGCATCGCCTCAGTTGACTGTGTTTTTGGTTCTACTGAATAAACCTGTTCCTTTGGTTTACACCAGAAGAAGTAACCAGAGGGGTGAGTGTCTGTCATATATATAAATCTGTGTTTCCAGACTCTTTAATATCATTGTGTGGATGTATTTTAATTTATTTAACCAATGTTCTTTTAATGGACATTTAGGTTATTTTCCAGTTTTCCAGTATTTTGAGTAACAATGCAGTGAACATCCATATTCATATATCTTTGTGGACTTACCTGATAATTTTGAGATAAAGAAATTGAATTGATGAGTCAAAATGTATGACATTTAAAATTTGATAAGTTAATTGCCAAACTGCCTTCCACAAAAGTTGAATCAGCTTACATTCCCACTAATATTTGTGTCAGTTTATACTCCCACTATAGTACATGAATCTGACTCTTTCCCCACAAATTCACCGACACTGGATATCACTAATCATTTAGAATTTTGCCGATATGCTGGGCAAAAACTGATGTCCTACTAATTCTTTTAATTTGAATTTATTGATGAGGTTGAACATCTTTTTTTTTCTTCTAAAGAAATTTACTGGTCATTTGTATTTCTGTATAAATTTTTCTGTACATGTCCTTTGCCCAATTTCCAACCTTAAGTCTCAGTTTCTGTTCTTAGAGAATTCCTTATAAATTATTGCCTTAACCATTTACTTGTATGTATGTTGTGTGTATTTTTCCCAGTTTTAAAAAATTGTAATGTTGTCTAAGGTATATTTTTCCATGCAGAATTTTTTTCTGCACTCAAATCTGTCAATCTTTTCCTTTATGGTTAGCTTTTGTCTCGTTGCTCAGGTTTAAATAGTGTGACCAAGACTTTCTTGTGCTTCTTGCCTTCATTTCACCTTCTGTGGAAGTTAAATATGGAATCCAGATACTTAAGCAATTCCATCTACTTCTGCTTATCATTTCTTCCTGCATTTACTCCTAGGTTCATTTTCCTTTTTCATGAAGTATATCCTTTGATAGTTCTTTCAGTGAAGGTCTGATAGTGGTAAACTCTCTTCATTTTACTTGTCTTAAAGTGTCTATTTTTACCTTCATTTTTGTATAATAATTAGATGAGTATGGAGGTCTAAGTTTACATTTTCACTCAATCCATTGAAGATGCTATTTTATTATCTTTAGACTGCATTTAACTCTTGAGAAATCTGTTACAGTGTGTCATTCTTTCGTAGGTCAACATTTTTTTCCTCTCTGGTTACTTTTTTTAAAAAAAGTCTCTATTTTTTAATTCCTTCTTAAAACATTTTTTTAGATAATTTACATACATAAAAATTTACCTTTTTTTATTAAGGTATCATTGATATGCAATCTTATGCAGGTTTCACATGAGCAACATTGTGGTTACAAAAAAAATTTACCATTTTGAAGTGTGTATTTCCATGGTTTTAGTATACTTGCTGTGTTGCACAACCATCTCATGTTAGGCTATTTTCTTAGAATAAGAATAAGGTGGATGTATTTAAACATATCTTGCTTTATAAAAAGGACTGTTCCAATTTTGAGTACCAGCAGGGTGTGTGATTATCCAGTTTCACTGTATTTGTTACATCATTGTTAGTTTCACCATAAAAAAATCTTTCTGAGAAGCTAAAAATTCTTTTGTACTGATTAATTTTTAAATATCCTTCAGCAGAATTGAAATGTTTATTCAGAAAGCAATATATTCTACCTTGTTTAAATTTTTATTCTAAGCATGTATTACTTTTGTAATATAAAAAAAAGCAAATTAAAGTAATGCACAGTCATTATTTTTAATTAGAAAATAAATAAAAATATAAAGAAGAAAATTAATTGCCAGTAATACCACTACCCAGAGGTAACATTTTGATAATTGTGTGTGTGTGCCTATGTGCATGTGTGTGTATGTGTGTGTATGACAGAGTGCACATACATATCTATGTAACATACCATACTCTTTTTTAAAAAGTTAGAATCATCTATATGAAGTATTTTTTTTAATGTATCATTGTATTTTCTCTTGTCATTAATTATAAATCTGAAATGTAGCTTGTTTAGTTCACTGGTATTAAAAACATTCTTTAATCCTTGTGATTACAGCGTATACTGCTGTGACATTATAACCAACAATTTATGTAAGAACACTCTGAATGTTCTTTTTAAGACTTAGAAAAATGTAAAAGTTATCCTTGCCCTTTTTTGGTATGTTCTGCCCTAAATCTTTAAAGATTTAACTTAATAATTATTGCTTTCCCATTTAATTTTCTTTCTGTATAACCTAATAAAGTTCTGTGGGTTATATGTTGTCAAATGTGTGACATCTGGGTTTTTTTTTTAATTAATGTCAGTGCTATGCTCTTTAGTTTATGAGCTCCTTTTGGGCAGTTCAGACGGAAGTTTTCATTTGTGAATATTACCTTGCCATAGAATATCTAGAGGAAATAGTACTACTCAAGTGCTTTCAATGTTGATGTGACTAAAATTTAACTCAAATCTGCTTCTACATATCCTGGAAGAACTTAGGGAAATTTGTTACATTTAGATCAAACATAGAGCCCAGTATTCTCAACATGCACACACACGTTTGTGTACATTTTTGAGAATATTACTTCTTGAATACATTCTCATGATTCAAAATGCAAAATAATATAAAAAAGAATACATTGGGAAATCTGGGTCCTATCCCATCCTTGTCCACTTTATTCATCTTCCCTTCCCCATATATGTAATTACTTCTCCTAGTATTCTTTAGTATATCTTTATGTAAATGCAAGCAAAAAAAATGAATATATGTTCTTATTTTTCCTTCTTTCTTATTCAAAAAATAGTATACTATATATAATGTTCTGTACCTTGTTATTTTCACTTAATTATCTTGGAGATCTTTCTACAGTGGTATGTAGAGAACTTGCTCATTCTTTAAGAGTCAGTGTGGAAATGGCTAATTAACCATTCCCCTATAGATGAACACTTGGCTAACCAATGTATTTTTTTTTAATGTATGTTTTTTAAACTCCTTCAGGTGGATATGGACAAGAGTGGTGAAATGCGACTTATAGAACTGGATGAGTCTTTCAAAAGTGAACATACTGTTTTTGTAACACCACCTGAGATCCCCCATCTACCCAATGGTGAAGAACCCCCTTTACAGTACAGGTATTCAAGAGGCAGAATGTTTGAGATTGAAAGAGAGAAGCAATCCATCATCTGTGACGTAGCTTTCTAAGGACTGTGGTATTTTCAAAAATCCAAACTTTACAGATCCCTAATTTTTAGGTGGTAAGCAAGCTTATCCCACATCCATTATTAAGTTTTGAGGTATAAAATGAAAAAATATTATTATTTTGCATAACATAGACTTGAAAAGTTCTCTATATCTGCAAAAACATCTGTTCTCATAAATGTTGATTGATGATAAATTCAGTTAGGACCCCACCCCACAGAAGTGCAACACTTTTATTATGGAATTTTGATTTTTGTTTCTCACTAAAGTTGGATTCCTCACTTTCCATCTCCTTCCCTACACACATTGATTACTGTAACCTTGGTTTACAAAAGGGATTGAATCTAAAGTCAATATTTGTGGACTTGATTTGGATGATATTTTTTTAGGCTATTAATTTGTCTGTGTTTTTTTGAATTTTAAGTCGTAGAAATTCAGAAGTCTTGGAATTGATCATTAATTTAGGAAATTTGGTCAGACCCTGCACTAAATTCTCATTGTATGGACTTGAATGATGAACTGTTTCTGCCTTCTAGTCTAGTGGGAAGGAGAAAAGTTCTGAGCACAGCGAAATAGGGTTATGATGGATGTAGACTT
The DNA here is from genome assembly GCF_030020395.1 of Manis pentadactyla. Classification (NCBI taxonomy): domain Eukaryota; kingdom Metazoa; phylum Chordata; class Mammalia; order Pholidota; family Manidae; genus Manis; species Manis pentadactyla. Next base: position 113,884,764 of record NC_080029.1, on the reverse strand, counting down.
ACTGTACATCTGTCTATCTAGATGTATATTATCATATATATTTGTTATATACTAGAGGTAGTTTCCAGTATACATGTATTTTTATTTAAAATGGTATTTCCTTTAAGATATTTTAATGTTTTTTTATTTCCCAATAATATTTTCTTACTTAATTTAAAGATCCTAATACTATTTTACATGTGTTACTCAATCAGTTCACAGTTTGTTATTTTAATTGAAAAAGGAATTTTCAGGGAATCCTCATTTATAACTTGGATTAAATTCCTTTTACAGATAAAGTGGTGTAATAGGTGTTTGTGAATGTTGATTAATTCGTAGGACACTAGATTCCTGCCCTTACTTTTAATGTATTGATGATGCTGATCATATCACTGTCTGTCTTTTGTCAGACATTTAAAATATTTCTCCTAATATCCTTTCCCTTTTTCTTTCAAAACAAGCTCTCATTTCTTTTATCTCTTTTGTACATTATACTTCTAAGACTTCTTTTGGCATGTTCACTAATACAGTTTTTTCTTTTTGCAGTTTCATTTTATCTTTTTAATTTAAATGTTACTTTCAGATTTAGTACTTTGATAAGGAAATCACTTAGCTTCGAAGTTCCTATTTTTTAAGGAGTCTAAATCACTTTTTAAATTGAGACTACCAATATAATTTTGGTGTAACCATACCCATCATTGGAAAAACAACTTAAAAAACATAAATGCCTTTAATGAGCACAGTGGGTCCTTTCAGTAAGAGATGGGCCATATACTTACTTGTCTCTATAAAATAATAAGGCAATAAGTTTCCATAAGGTACACAAAGTGGTTTTACTATCACACCATATGTGTGTGTGTGTGTGTGTGTGTATACACACTGAGTTTTTTTAAGGCAACACAGTTTTTTTGAACTTCTTTGCTATTTTATTCCTACTTACCAGTCATTACCAATATTTTCTTAGTTTCCTGAATTTGCCTATAGTAATGGTGATACAGTTTACCATCTTTTATTATAGTTTTCTTAATTAAAACCATTATATGCCTATAAGAGTTTTTTGTGATCAAAGTAGATTCTTTTAGTAGAAGCTAATGATGATGATAATGATGATCATGTTAAATGTTACTACTTATTATTATTTGCAAACCACTTAACACATTCAATAAAAGTGCTTCACGTCATTTTATTTAATTCTGCCCTTTATGGGCCAAATATTGTTTTATCCAGATGATAAAACTGAAGGGTAGAACACTTAACAAAACTTGCCTGGTTTCCCTTAGCTGATTTTTATGCTAGATGTGCAATTGTTTTTTACTTGTAGTATAGTCGGCATATAATATCGTATTAGTTTCAGGTCTACAACATAGTGATGCAGCAATTATATATGTTAGGGAATGATCACCATGATAGTTATTGTAATAAAGTTATTACAATATTATTGACTATATTGTCGTTTTATCCGTCTGACATACTTATTTTATAGATGTAAGTATGTACCTCTTAATCCCCTTCACCTATTTCTCCTTTCCCCAACCCCTCCCCACCCCCGGCAGCCACCAGTTTGTTTTCTGTATTTATGAGTTGGTTTCTAGGTTTTAGTCAGTTTGTTCATTTGTTTTGTTTTTTGGATTCCATATATGTGAAATCATACGGTATTTGTCCTTCTCTGCTTTGCTTATTTCACTTAGCACATAATACCCTCTAGATCCGTCTGTGTTGCTGGCAAGATTTCCTTCTTTTTTATGGCTGAGTAATAGTCCATTGTGTATATGTACCATATCTAATTTATCCATTCATTTGCCAGTGGACACTTAGCTTGCTCCATATCTTGCCTATTGTAAATAATGCTGCAATAAACAAAGGGGTGCACATACCTTTTTGAATTAGTGTTTTTGTTTTCTTTGTATAAATACCAAGATGGAGAGTTACTGGAGAGTTATTTTTTTATTTTTGAGGAGCCTCCGTACTGTTTTTCATAGTGGCCGTACCGATTTACATCCCCATCAACAGTGTATGAGAGTTCCCTTTTCTCTGCATCTTCACCCACATGTGTTATTTCTTGTCTTTTTGATACTGATTGGTGGGAGATGATATTTCATTGCAGTTGTTATTTGCATTTCCCTGGTGAATAATGATGTTGAGCTCTTTTCATGTGTCTGTTGAACATCTGTATGCATTCTTTGGAAAAAATGTCTATTCTATTCCTCTGCCCACTTTTTAATCAAATTATTATTATTTTTTTTAATTTTTTTGTTGAGTTGTATGAGTTCTTTTACATTATGGATATTAGTCCCTTATTGGCTAAATCATTTGCAAATATATTCCCCCATTCAGCAGGTTGCCTTTTCATTTTGTTGATGGTTTCCTTTGCTGTGTAGAAGCTTATTGGTTTGATACATGGTCTCACTTGTTTATTTTTGCTTTTGTTTCCCTTGCCTGGGGAGACTATCCTGAAAAAAATTGCTGAGATCAGGGTCCAAGAGGTTGCTACCTATGTTTTCTTTTAGGAGTTTTATGGTTTCCGGTGTTATATTTAGGTCTTTGATCTATTTTGAGTTTGTTTTTACATATGTATAAGAAAGTGGGTTCACTTCATTCTTCTGCAGGTAGCTGTCCAATTCTCTAGACTACTGAAGAAACTGTCTTTTCCCCATTGTATATTCTTGCCTTCTTTGTCATAGATTAATTTGCCATAGAAGTGAATTTATTCTGGGCTCCCTATTCTGTTCCATTGATCTGGTTGTCTGTTAACTTTGCTGCTCAGGAGCTTTTGATTATTACAGCTTTGTAGAATAGTTTGAAATCAAACTATTGGGAGTGTGATACCTCCAGTTTTGTTGTTCTTTCTCAGGATTGCTCTGGCTGTTTCAGGCCTTTTGTGGTTCCATACATAATTCAGGATTATTTATGCTAGTTCTGTGAAAATACCTTTGGTATTTTGATAGGGATTGCATTGAATCTGTAGATTGCTTTGGGAAATATGAATATTTTAACAATGTTAATTGTTCTGCTAATTATAATTAACAGTATTAATCCATGGGCACAGTATATCTTTCCATTTTTCTGTGTTGTCTTTTCAGTGTCTTTCATCAAAGTCTTAGTTTTCAGAGTACAGGCCTTTCGCCTCCTTGGATAGATTTACTCCTGGATATTTTATTCTTTTTTTTGATGCAATTGTAAATGGGATTGCTTTCTTAATTTCTTTTTCTGCTAGTTCATCATTAGTATATATAAATGCAATGGATTTCTGTACATTGATACTGTATCCTGAAACTTTGCTGAATTCATTTATTCTAATAGTTCTTTGGTAGAGTCTTTAGGGTATTCTATATATAATATCATGTCATCTGCAAATAGTGACAGTTTTACTTCTTCCTTACCAATTTGGATGCCTTTCCTTCCTTCCTTCCAACTTCCTTCCTTCCAACTTCCTTCCTTCCTTCCAACTTCCTAACTTCCTTCCTTCCAACCTCCTTCCTTCTTTCCTTTCTTCCTTCCTTCCAACTTCCTAACTTCCTAACTTCCTAACTTGCAGTACTATGTTGAATACAAGTGCTAAGAGTGGACATCCTTGTCTTGTTCCTGATCACAGAGGAAAAGCTTTCACCATTGAGTATGATGTTTATGCCTTTAAGAATATTATATAGTTAGTTAAGTTTGCTGCTCAGGAGCTTTTTCTGTTCTTTTCAATATGTCGTATTGCTAACTTCTGTTAACCTTTTAAATACCCAAAACATCTTGCTCTAGCACCCAAATTAGGCCTATCTCTTCATAAAATCACCCATGCTAAACTTTTTTCTTCTTATAAGCTCTTCGATTTTCTTTCTCATAAACCAATTCCTAATATGACAGCTTGTCCTAAAGTGTCAATATGTTATTTATACCTTTAAAGAGAGAGGTTCTACAGTAATACAGTAATATATTAATCCAAAGCAATGATATTAATGACTGTCCTATTCATAAAAGTATTGATTTGGGTGGGCCCTTTACCAACTGTGTATTATTTGATATGTTTGCTATGTATTTACTTGAATACTAACTTACAAAGTTTACTTGACTTACTTTGGGGTTTGATGCAAAGGTCAGCAAAATATCAAGTTATTTCACTTTTTTTCCTCCAAAATATATACTTGAGTTTGCATTTGGCTATTTTATTTCTAAATATTATAGTAAGAAAAGCAACATTAGCATGACTATTTGTTGAGTATATATCATAGTGTGATGAAGAAAGATAGTTAAAATAAATTCAAAGTTAAGTTATTGGTCATAATTTTTTCTAGGTTGTAACCAGTATGTCATCTATGTGTGTTTGAGATTTTTTTTTTCTTTTCAACAACAGCTATAATGGATTTCCAGTTCTTAGGAACAATTTATTTGAGAGACCTGAAGGATTTCTACAAACACCAAAGAGCAAATTGCCTTCAAAATCAAGTTGTCCTAGTAGCCCTTCTCCTATGTTTAGAAGAACAAAGCAGGTGCTTTGATAATTTTGTACTCGTTATGTTATCAAATACCAGAGCAAAAAGAAATATAACACTCATCCCTCCTTAACATATTTTACTCTACCCCATATTTAACTGCTATTATATTATTATATTCCCTGAGGTATTCTGAAGATAATTTAGAGTAATCTGACTTTAAAAAATCAGCTAGTTCTCTTGTCCTATAACTTTATTTTACATATCATATAATATAAATTCAAGCAGAGGCTTGAATATATATTAATTACAGACAGATTCTTTTATTAGGGAAACATTATAAAAGCATGGGACTTGTACTTCAGCAGTTAAATATGAATGCTTAAGTGTGTAAATTGTTAATGAGATCCTTGCATTTTTTTTTCTAGGAGATTAAATCAGCCCATAAAATTGCCAAGAGGTATTCTTCCATTCCTCAGATGTGGTCTAGGTGTCTTCTGCGTCACTGTTACGGACTATGGTTTATTTGTCTCCCAGCTTACGTGAAAGTATGTCATTCAAAAGTCAGGGCTCTGAAAACAGCATATGACGTGCTTAAAAAAATGCAGTCAAAGAAGATGGATCCACCTGATGAGGTAACAGTTCTTCTTTAAAATGTGTTATTTTGTTCTGGATTTATGTACATAGGTATTTTGTTTCTGTACTCTTTTGAATTTACTGTGTTCCAGGTGTGCTACCGCATTCTTATGCAGCTCTGTGGACAGTATGATCAGCCAGTGCTTGCTGTTCGAGTGCTTTTTGAAATGCAGAAAGCTGGTATTGACCCCAATGCCATTACTTATGGTTATTATAATAAGGTAATTACTTTCTTTGAATGAAGAAAGAGTATAACTTTTGTGACTATACAACCTTCATTTAATGGTAGAAATAATTGATGCAGGGATTACTGGTATTTATTTTAGGGTATTTAAAATGTTTTGTAAATCAAGTAAGGTTTTTATTCTGTTTTGTGTTAGACAATCTGTTGAGATATTCTTTATTTAGCTTGACTCTAAAGCCAATTTCTGTTCATTTATAAAGATTATTTTACTAATTATTTTACTTTGTTCAATGAATAGGCTGTTTTGGAAAGTACCTGGCCTTCAAGAAGTCATAGTGGCTATTTTCTTTGGACAAAATTAAGGAATGTTGTCTTAGGAGTAGCACAGTTCAAAAGAGCTTTAAAGAAACATGCACACTTATCACAAACAACTCTCTCAGGTAATTAAGAGATTTTAAGGGATGTATGTGGTTTACTTTTTCTTTAAAATTAAATGGCTAATTATGCTTTACATTTTTAGAAGTTTTAAGTAGCTTCAAAATATTGAATGTTTTCTAGTGTTTATTGCCATTTAGCAAATTCTAGTATTATTTTTCCCATTTAAAAAACACCAAATTTCACTTTTCTCCTTTTTTTAACTTAAATTATCAACCTTTTGTGGTCTTTTTTAAGTTTTCGTTAATAATTCACAAAAGGTTTCTTTGTTATAGTTGTGTTTTGCTAATTACCTGGCACTTTTCATGTTTAGAATTAGTAGATTATTAGCTTGAGCAACAAACTAATGTGTATTTTTGGTATCTCCCTGAGTAGTAAAATGCTGTCAAATTGTGTTCTTAAGCAGATGGCAGTGACCTGGATGCTGTTAGTCATGGCAGCATGGATAGTTGTCATGGGACACACACTGTGGAGCAGGCACCTTTTAATACGGGTTTAATCAAAGTATATGCTACTGATGATAGATCTAGTACAGGTTTGTGTGTGCTTATGTATACATTTATTACAGTACATTTTAAAAACTAAATTTGCTAGCCTGTCGTTTTTAGATTTTAATTTTCAATGCTGTGTTTAATTAACTGTCACTTTTTAATTTTATATATTAGGTACTAAATTTGCTGTTGTGTTTAATAACTATATGCAATTTTATTCATTCTTTATTTGAACAAAAATAAAAGTTTAAGAGAGTTTATTCAAGTATTTAGTCCGTGATAATCCAATTAAATCTGGATAGCACACAGATCTCTTTATCATATCATTTTCTTAGGAAAAGCTCTTCTTTATAGTTATGAAAATGTTATTAGAGTTAAAAAAAAAAACTTATAGCCCTGCTCTGAATTAGTAGTACCATATCAACATCAATTTTCTAGTTTTAACAATGTACAATGTTTCATGTAAGATAGTATCTTTGGGGAAAGTTGGATAAAAGGTACACAAGAACTGTCTGGACTGTATTATTTTTGCAACTTCTTGTGAGTTTTAAACTATATTAAAATAAAAAGTTAGAGTAAAAATGTTTGATACATATAAAACTTGTAACATTCTAGCAGTGAAGATGGCATTAACTCATTAAAATATAAAATTTGTACATAAGCTTTCTCCACGTATTATTAAAACCGACATACCTTAAAAAAATTACTTGAATAATTTGGTCTTTTTCATTAAAAATCACATTTAAAATCACACATGACTTTTGAATATAGTAGAAGACCCACCTCTTAGAAATTTTAAATTTAAAAATTCAAGCATTCATCATTAAATATGAAGCCTTCTATCTCTGCAAGTGGTAACATTCTCTTAGTCTTTCTCTTATGCCTACCTCTAAGAGTAATATTTATTCTTAGATATAAATATAAAATAAGTAACTTGTGTTGAAATGTAATTTTCAGAAGTTGTTCTTCCTTGGCTGGTGTTATTTCTTGATTGTGCAATGTGTATTTAATCAGAATTATAACAGTTATCCTTGGGCATTTTCTCTTAAAAATGAAAAAAATCTATCTTTTGTTTTTAGCTATGACCTTTAAAAAGTCTATCTTGAAGCAATGCAGAACCTAATAAAAGCATGGACTTCATCAAGATTATATGCACATTTAAGAATTTTGTAGTTTCTTAGGAGATAAGAGCTGAGAGTTTGATTAGAAAAAAGACAAACTCAAAATTAATACCAAAAGATATTAAAGTAAAATACAATTTCATTAGATGATTCTTGACAAGTTTATAACAGCATTCCATATATAGTCTGTCATATAATCATAACAACCTTGTGTGTTATAAGTCTGGGAATTTGAAATCCAAACCTAAAGGTTAAGTGCTTACTTAAAATAATGTCTCCTAAGACAGAGAAGTAGTATTCAAAACCTTATGTTTTGATGTTAAGATAGTGAAAACAATTGGCTGAATATTACTAAGCCTATTTAACAGAACAATGTATTAGAAGTTTTCTGATAACAATGCAACTTCTGCTTTTCTTAACAATAACTTTAACACTAGATTTTTTCCCCTCATTCTCGTGTATTTGTATTCATTTGCAATTCGATAATTATTCACTTGAATTTTCAGAAAAAGTAATTACCTATCAATAAAATTTAAATAAGCTCATCTTTTGGGGAAAATCACTTAGACGTTCAGCTCCAGTGATCTGTACATGAATGTTCTGCTTTGATTCCCTGCAGATTTTTCTTCTCCATTGCTTAGTTGGAACTCAGACTTTCACCTAGAGGGGTCATGGACTTGTATAAAGAATGTCTAGTTTGTGTCTTTTGGAGCCTAGACAATATAGCATGAATGTACATAATTAGTTTTTGACTTCAGTGTGGAGCCAAAAATAAATTACTTTGAGAGCATCTCTTTCTTCCATTACTAGAGACAGGGAGAGCTAACAAAATAATGCTTGACATTGGAAAGTATCCAGAAAAATTTCTAAAGTAAATCCAAACCCTAATATACTGCCCCTGGTTGCAGTTGTTCTTACTAAAGAAGCAGCAGAGGGGTTTTTCTCTTCTTTTTTTTTTTCCAGGTGGCCAGTCTGATCTTGGATATAATTCATTATCCAAAGATGAAGTTAGAAGAGGGGATATATCTACTGAGGACATTCAAGAAGAGAAAGATAAGAAAGAGAGCGATTCTAGTTCCTGTAGGTATTGTTTAATATTCTATAAAATTGTAAACTTGTATTAATAGAAAATGCAAGTGACTTGAGTATAAAAATACTACTTTTATTTTCTACTTCCCCCTTATAACTCCTCTTTTCTCCCATTACAAGCCCTCTCCAACACATATTCCAACATACAAATACTTCATGGATGAAGTATAGTCTCAGTGACATAAGTCTCTAAATACCTACTCTTCTTTGTAGAAATATATGTTTCTTCAAACAGTAGCTCTTTTCTGAGGTTTAACCAATTTTTTATTTAATGCTTTTGTTAATGGTCTGTGACTTATATTTTGCCCCTTGCCTACCTCCATCAAAAGCAGTGTTTTACAATCAAAGAAGAAATTATAAAACATATACATGGATCTCATGCGTGGACCAGTACTTAGTAATTCAGTGCACACCATTAGGCCTAAACTAAGTAGAATCACTTATTTGCGATTAACAAGTAGAGCGGTGTTCAGTATATCCTCACCAGTTTCATTTTAATCTTCACAGTGTCAGAGAGTGAGAGTGCAAAAGGAAGCGCTGATTGTCTTCCCAATCTCAGTTATCAAAATTCTTCCAGTATAGTCCGGCTCATCGGTACAAATGGCAGCGCTGATAAAATATCAGGAGAAAGCACAGGTGAGTTAAATAGCATACCTCTGCCTTGTGTAGAATCACTCATATCTGTGTTCCTAGTGAATTTTGTTTTTGAAGTCTTAATTCTCCAGGGTTATTTTTTTTTTATATTTGTGCAGCCTTTCATGGAATAGCTTACTAGCTTGAATTCTGTATTTTATAATACATTTTGTTCAAGCTTTCATTATAACAAAGAATAGGGACAAACCTATGGGCTACAAACTATCTTGAGTTTGAACTCTTAGGACTTTTTGGAAGGGAGAAGTGGGAGCAGGTGAGATGATTAGGCTGAGGGTACCGTACACCTAGCCAATTTTTAATGAAGCATATAGTTCCTTAGTCTTCGTGTTGTTCCTGTTTTTTCAGAGGGAAAAATCCTTCAGATAGCTTAGATAACAATACCCAATATTTCTTTTCAGAGTGTTTTTTACATATTATGTTATATTTTATTAGTATAGCAGTGCCTTCATTAATGAGAGAAGGGTGAGAAAACTAAAGCATCATCTGATTTATAGCAGGTCACATAAGTTATCAACTCGTTAATGGAAAAGTCAATTTAGGACCCAGGATAATACTTGATCCCATGAATTTTTCATCGGACTTCTCTTGGGGTTAAATGAACATAAGCTTCAGTTTCTAGTGTTAATAGTCTGATTACATAATTATACAATGATATTTTTTGTATTCACTCAATTCTGTATCTGTTATGATCTAAACAAATAATGAAGGACTTGTGCTGTCATGCTGATGTATCTCCTTATAAATGGCCTTGCTGCAATGATGTTTATTTTGTGCAGCAGGGTTTGATATGCCTCCAGCTTGGGGGTAGGCAAACTATGTTTTCTGTAAAGGCAGACCTGTTTTTGCACCAGCCCACAAGCTAAGAATGGTTTTTACATTTTTAAATGGTTGGAAGAAAAATCAAAAGAATAGCATTTTGTGACAGATGAAAATTATATGAAATTCAAACTTCAGTTGTCATAAACAAAGACTTATTGGGACAAAGCCTCACTCATTCATTTACAGATACTCTATGGCCGCTTTTGTACTGCATGAGCAGAGTTGACCGAGCTGCCGCAGAGACTGTATGGCCTACAAAGACTTAAATATTTGCTATCTGGCCCATGATAGAAAAAGTTTGCAGATCCCTGCTTTAGTTATCAAAAAAAAGGTTAAACAGTTTATAATTGTCTCCCTTGTATTTCTTTATTAGATAATTGTTATAATTTAAACATTAAACATGTTTTCTTTGGCGTTGTGGAATTGCTTCACAGCTATTTAGTCCTTCCTACCCACTTTCTAATTGTAACCCTTAATAACTTCCTTTGGTAGTCCTTGCTTTATTGTTCTTTCATTACATCTATTCATGCTTCCCTTTTTCTTAAGATTGCTTTTATGAACCTTCTATTTTAATATGATTGTAAACCATCCTTTGATCCTGATATTTTTCTCAAAGTAATTAGCGTCTGATTCATCATCTGGCTTTTGGTTATACACATGCTTAAAAGTCAATTTTTTAGAAGCCTATAATAGGTATCCCAGGTGTGAATTAGAGTTATTAGTTTATCCTTTAGATTTTGGCGCTTTGAAACTTTCCCATCTGTTAAAAGCTATAGGTTTATCACTGCTGCCAAACATTATATATGAAATTTAAAGGAATACTTACTTTTCACTAACTTTTTTCTTATGTACTTGCACATGTGAGGAATTAAAGGCTTATTTGTTTTGCAGTACACTATATGAATATTTATATCATTGTATACTCATATATATGTATGTATATAAATCTGACAGTTTCTAAAAGATATGGGAGTAGAATAACCAAAGAGATGTTTTAATGTTTGATTGGATTTTGAAATAAAACCATCACCCTATAGTTATTTCATGATTATGTTGAGAATTTAACCTTTTGATAAATGTGTATCGAATTACTGAGAGTTCAATCACAGGAAAATTATTCTGAAATGAAACATACTCTGAAATATGAAAATTTACTCTGAAATGTTTTTCTAAGCCTAATTCTGGTTTTAGTATGTTTTAACTTTTTAATTTTTGCTACCATATTTAGCTATAATATATCATATTATAATATACTGTGTTATATTTTGGGTTGGCCTGTTCCAGAAGTTGTTTCCCAGCAAACAATATTCATTCAGGAATTATTTTTTGAGCTCTGTAAGTCTGGGGAGAGGAAATACTGGGGCAAAATACCTCTAAAAACCAAAATCAGTCAAAGGGAAAAATAAAGTTTAAAATCCATTTATTGATCACAAACTGCAATCTGGAGCCGTTTCTCTCTTTCCTGCTCCAGCAGAAGTAAAAAACAGCCCTCCCCATCACCTCTCAGGTTCAGATAAGCCCTCAGTTGCCCAGGTAATTACCCATTGATACGGAGATGAACTTCTCTCCACCCCTGAGGAATGATGCAAATGCACTAAAGCCATACTTCTTTCCACCTCTGAATGCCTACTGATATGCAGATATACTAAAGCCAGGCAAGATATTCTGGAAATATTACAATTTTACCCACAGGCCACCCCTCCAGAAATCTCACCTTACAATTTACTCATCCCCCCTCTTCAGACCAATCTAATAACATACAATAGCAACAGCAATAAAATCTTGATAATCCTCAAGCCAGAGGATTCAGCCTATGCAGATTAAGTAACTGTACTTTACAGCACAATCTCTCACTAAGCACAAAATATGTTTCTACACTTGTTTACTCATTCTTAACAACCATGCTAGATTGCTCACAAAACTTTTACCAAACATTAGACAAAGTCAAGCCTCTCTTTAATCATTTTTTCCTTGACAACAGCAACACAATCATGATAATTCTCAGGCCAGAGGATTCAGCTAAGTTCAAAGTCCCATGCAGACTAAGTCTAAACCTCATCCATTCCAGCCATCACGCAGCAGCTGCAGCCAGGGGGCACATCCAGGACACAAGGACTGTAGAAGCAAATAACCATGATTGTGGGGGGCCACTTTGCTGCTAATACATAGGAGGCCAGCTTCCAGGCCTTTTCCCCAAGGTGCCAGAAGAGCCAGTCATCACCAGTCCATGTGTTGAAATGTCCAGGGCCATGTCCAATTTACTCCTAATTGCTGCACCCATCCTTGCAATGCATGTCCAATAAAGTGGGTGCCTTGATTGCTCTCAATCATGGGCGACTGGCCTTAGGCTGCAAAGAGATGCTCTAGGCCCCTCTTGGTGGTTTGCTGATCTACACAACATGCAGGGCACTCCTTCCAGGCTCAGCTGACTTCTTCAAAGGTCAATGGCAAGCCCCACTGACGGGCTACAGCCCACATTGTCTTTTGCCCCATGTGCAACAACACTGATATAGCCATTGGGCCACATCAGAGGCAGGCTTCCTTCTAGCCAGTGCACCTGGGCCAGTGCATCTGCTTCACCATTCCCTGGGGATGTCAAAGGCAAATGGCCAGTCACATGATATACGGTAGGTGTCTGTGCTACAGCACTCTGTGGCCTTTGGGTCGTCTCTCACCCACCCCGCGATGGGATAGATGGTCATTACCTTGGTTGGAGCTGTTCCGGCAATGGGCTCCGCAGCCAGCAAGGCGTGGTACACAGCAGCCAGTTGCTTCTGTATCAAAGTGTACTGGACCTCTGCTCCTTTCCATAGTTGTGACCAGGCTCCAGCCGGCAGCAGTGGCAGAAGCAGTGGCCTTAGGCTCGGGCCACAGGCCAGGTCGGCGTGGCCAGCAGTGGTGGTGGCGCCTACGCGACCATGAGTGTAGAAACATGTCCCTCAGCGCGAGCGCCACTTCTCCCCATCATTTCTTGGGGTGGCCCTCCCAAAGGTCCCACCCATTATAACAGATTTCGGGTTCAGAGGAACCCTGCTGACTGTGCCAAATGTTAAGTCCGGGGAGAGGAAATCCCAGGGCAAAAGATACCTCTAAAAAACAAAATCAATCAAAGGGAGAAATAAAGTTTAAAATCCGTTTATTGCTCACAAACTGCAGCCTGGGGCTGGTTCTCCCTTTCCTGCTCCCGCAGAAGCAAAAATGGCCCTCCCCTCACCTCTGGGGTACAGATAAGCCCTCCTTGCCCAGGTAATTACCCACCGATATGGAGATGTGAACTTCTCTCCACCCCTGAGGAATGAAGCAAATGCACTAAAGCCATACTTCTTTCCACCTCTGAATGCCTATGATATGCAGAGGTACTAAAGCGAGGAGAGATACTCTGGAAATATTACAATTTTACCCACAAGCTCCTACAATATGATACCATGTGCCAGGTACTACTGGGGATATAATAAGGAACAAAAAATAAACATGGTCCTTGCCTTCATGGAGAAAGCAGGTATGAGGAATGGAAAACATTAATCAAATAATCAAGTAAATGTAAAAATATTATGAGATTAAATGAAGAAAAGCTATAAGTTTCTATGGGAACATACAATAGAGAGACGTGTGCTGGGTTTGTGGGGACATTGGTCAGAGAAGCCGTCCTTGAGAATATGGTTTTTGAGATTACATCTGAAGGGTGAGTAGGAAACAAATGAGGATAGGGGTTGCAAAGGAGAAACCGAGAGCGAGCATTCCATGGAGAGGGAAGCAGTTTGTAAAATGCTGTATGGTAGGAAAGGCTTATAGCATGTTAAAAAATCTGAAAAAGGTCTAGTATTTCAGTCAGGAATCCAAGACTCAGAAAATATGACTAACAGTGGCTTAAATAGGTCAAAGGTTTTTTTTTTTTTCCTCAAATAACAAATTCACAGGTAAACAACTGCTCAAGATGTTGATTCAGGGCTTTTACCATCAGTTCTCTGGACCTAACTGTTAGGGGGGTGGGTTCATTCTCCTTGGTACTCATCTCCACCACAGCAAAGGATCGAAAGGCAGACACAGCAGTGAAGCAGAATGAAAGTTTTATTCAAATATGCTCCAAAGGAGGAGCAGGCTGGAGTCAAGGCAAATGAAGGCAGGTTTATTTGATTACACTCCAAGGGAGGAATGGGCCAGAGTCAAGATAGACAAAGGCAGGCAGCTTACTGTGAGGCTTCTTTTTATGCAGTTTTTGGCAAACCAGAGAAGTCCTTGACATTCTTTGGCCTTGGGGACTTGATCTGATTGGAAGATTGGCGACATGGGCTGCACTCTGACATTTTTTTTTTTTTTTTAATAATTATTTTTTATTGAAGGGTAGTTGACACACAGTATTACATTACATGAGTTTCAAGTGTACAACACAGTGGTAGAACATTTATATACATAATTCTAGGTTCTAGCTATCACCCTACCAGGCTGTTACAATATCTTGACTATATTCCTTATGCTATACATTACATCCCGGTTACTAATTTATTTTACCATTGGAAGTCTGTCCTTTTTTTTTTTTTTTTTTTGTGAGGGCATCTCTCATATTTATTGATCAAATGGTTGTTAACGACAATAAAATTCTGTATAGGGGAGTCAATGCTCAATGCACAATCATTATTCCACCCCAAGCCTAATTTTTGTCAGTCTCCAATCTTCTGAGGCATAACAAACAAGTTTTTACATGTAGAACAAATTCTTACATAATGAATAAGTTACATAGTGAACAGTACAAGGGCAGTCATCACAGAAACTTTCGGTTTTGCTCATGCATTATGAACTATAAACAGTCAGTTCAAATATGAATACTCATTTGGTTTTTATACTTGATTTATATGTGGATACCACATTTCTCTCTTTATTATTATTATTATTTTTAATAAAATGCTGAAGTGGTAGGTAGATACAAGATAAAGGTAGAAAACATAGTTTAGTGTTGTAAGAGAGCACATGTAGATGATCAGGTGTGTGCCTGTAGACTATGTGTTAATCCAAGCTAGACCAGGGCAATAAAACATCCACGTATGCAGAAGATTTCTCTCAGAACGGGGGGGTGAGGTTCTAAGCCTCACCTCTGTTGATCCCCAATTTCTCACCTGATGGCCCCCCTGCGACTGTGCCTGTCTTAGGTTGTTCCTCCCTTGAGGAATCTTACCCGTCTCTGGCTAACCAGTCATCTTCCGGGGCCATACAGGGAAATGTGAAGTTGGTAAGTGAGAGAGAAGCCTTATTGTTTGAAAAAGTTAGCTTTTTACTTCTTTGCATATTTATGCCCTGTGGCTTCTATGCCCAGCATTTGTCTTGAGGTATCTTTACCACTTGGAAGAATTATGATACTCGGTAAATTTGATATGAGGCACGAATTCTATTTAAGGGTTGTAATTAGGAAGGAAGAAGAAAAGCTATAGAAGTAGCAGGCGGAAGAAAACATGGGAAGATTGATTATTTCTTTGATATATCTTCTTGTAGAGTAACTTCAGCATGTATAGGTTTTAAGCTTCTACTTAAATTGCACACACACATTAACATAATAGGAGTATAGTTACATAACCAAAGCATATCTGTAATTACCAGCCATCTGCAGTGAAACCAAGAAAACCAGTTAGGAACCTTAGGCATTTGTGAAAACTTATCTATGATATGGTGGATATTGTCCAAATGAACTTGAACAGTCTGAGAGAAATCAGACAAATTAAAACAACCCATTCCTGGGGACTGTTCACATGCCATATGTTCTTTTAACAATAAATAGTTTGTAGTTGTAAGACTTTGGAGCGCTACAATTTGCACTTCTCCAAATTCTTGGTTGAGTTCCAACAGTATAGATCCAGTCCAATTTTGTTGTTTTACTGTATGCACAGGCCAGCTTAGATATCTCCTTCCTCATTCCCATGGCAGGTCCAGGAACTGGTGGGATGAGTGCATCTACAGCTGTAGCAGTGCGTGGATCTTTGTTGGGGTTTTTTGATGATCATCTTCTGGCATGAGTCTTCCAGAGGGTGCAGATGTTGGAAGTTCTTTTTCATATCGTATCTTAGTTCATTTTCGGGGTAGCCCAATTAGGCTTTGATCCTCTGTATAAACACAAACAGACCCTTTGCCTACACTTTTATATGCCCTTTATACCCTTGTGTAGAACTCGTTGGAGGTTACCACACAGGAACTGCCCTTTTTTTTTTTTTTTTTTGCTATCACTAATCTACACTTACATGACGAATATTACGTTTACTAGGCTCTCCCCTATAACAGGTCTCCCCTATAAACCCCTTTACAGTCACTGTCCATCAGCATAGCAAAATGTTGTAGAATCACTACTTGCCTTCTCTGTGTTGTACAGCCCTCCCTTTTCTACTACCCCCCATGCATGTTAATCTTAATACCCCCCTACTTCTCCCCCCCTTATCCCTCCCTACCCACCCATCCTCCCCAGTCCCTTTCCCTTTGGTACCTGTTAGTCCATTCTTGAGTTCTGTGATTCTGCTGCTGTTTTGTTCCTTCAGTTTTTCCTTTGTTCTTATATTCCACAGATAAGTGAAATCATTTGGTATTTCTCTTTCTCCGCTTGGCTTGTTTCACTGAGCATAATACCCTCCAGCTCCATCCATGTTGCTGCAAATGATTGGATTTGCCCTTTTCTTATAGCTGAGTAGTATTCCATTGTGTATATGTACCACATCTTCTTTATCCATTCATCTATTGATGGACATTTAGGTTGCTTCCAATTCTTGGCTATTGTAAATAGTGCTGCAATAAACATAGGGGTGCATCTGTCTTTCTCAAACTTGATTGCTGCATTCTTAGGGTAAATTCCTAGGAGTGGAATTCCTGGGTCAAATGGTAAGTCTGTTTTGAGCATTTTGATGTACCTCCATACTGCTTTCCACAATGGTTGAACTAACTTACATTCCCACCAGCAGTGTAGGAGGGTTCCCCTTTCTCCACAGCCTCGCCAACATTTGTTGTTGTTTGTCTTTTGGATGGCAGCCATCCTTACTGGTGTGAGGTGATACCTCATTGTAGTTTTAATTTGCATTTCTCTGATAATTAGCGATGTGGAGCATCTTTTCATGTGTCTGTTGGCCATCTGTATTTCTTTTTTGGAGAACTGTCTGTTCAGTTCCTCTGCCCATTTTTTAATTGGGTTATTTGTTTTTTGTTTGTTGAGGCGTGAGAGCTCCTTATATATTCTGGACGTCAAGCCTTTATCGGATGTGTCATTTTCAAATATATTCTCCCATACTGTAGGGATCCTTCTTGTTCTATTGATGGTGTCTTTTGCTGTACAGAAGCTTTTCAGCTTAATATAGTCCCACTTACTCATTTTTGCTGTTGTTTTCCTTGCCCGGGGAGATATGTTCAAGAAGAGGTCACTCATGTTTATGTCTAAGAGGTTTTCGCCTATGTTTTCTTCCAGGAGTTTAATGGTTTCATGGCTTACATTCAGGTCTTTGATCCATTTTGAGTTTACTTTTGTATATGGGGTTAGACAATGGTCCAGTTTCATTCTCCTACATGTAGCTGTCCAGTTTTGCCAGCACCACCTGTTGAAGAGACTGTCATTTCGCCATTGTATGTCCATGGCTCCTTTATCAAATATTAATTGACCATATATGTCTGGGTTAATGTCTGGATTCTCTAGTCTGTTCCATTGGTCTGTAGCTCTGCTCTTGTGCCAGTACTAAATTGTCTTGATTACTATGGCTTTATAGTAGAGCTTGAAGTTGGGGAGTGAGATCCCCCCTACTTTATTCTTCTTTCTCAGGATTGCTTTGGCTATTCGGGGTCTTTGGTGTTTCCATATGAATTTTTGAATTATTTGTTCCAGTTCATTGAAGAATGTTGCTGGTAGTTTCATAGGGATTGCATCAAATCTGTATATTGCTTTGGGCAGGATGGCCATTTTAACGATATTAGTTCTTCCTAGCCACGAGCATGGGATGAGTTTCCATCTGTTAGTGTCCCCTTTAATTTCTCTTAAGAGTGACTTGTAGTTTTCAGAGTATAAGTCTTTCACTTCTTTGGTTAGGTTTATTCCTAGGTATTTTATTTTTTTTGATGCAATTGTGAATGGAGTTGTTTTCCTGATTTCTCTCTCTGTTGGTTCATTGTTAGTATATAGGAAAGCCACAGATTTCTGTGTGTTGATTTTGTATCCTGCAACTTTGCTGTATTCCGATATCAGTTCTAGTAGTTTTGGGGTGGAGTCTTTAGGGTTTTTTATGTACAGTATCATGTCATCTGCAAATAGTGACAGTTTAACTTCTTCTTTACCAATCTGGATTCCTTGTATTTCTTTATTTTGTCTGATTGCCGTGGCTAGGACCTCCAGTACTATGTTAAATAACAGTGGAGAGAGTGGGCATCCCTGTCTAGTTCCCGATCTCAGAGGAAATGCTTTCAGCTTCTTGCTGTTCAATATAATGTTGGCTGTGGGTTTATCATAGATGGCCTTTATTATGTTGAGGTACTTGCCCTCTATTCCCATTTTGCTGAGAGTTTTTAACATGAATGGATGTTGAACTTTGTCAAATGCTTTTTCAGCATCTATGGAGATGATCATGTGGTTTTTGTCTTTCTTTTTGTTGATGTGGTGGATGATGTTGATGGACTTTCGAATGTTGTACCATCCTTGCATCCCTGGGATGAATCCCACTTGGTCATGGTGTATGATCCTTTTGATGTATTTTTGAATTCGGTTTGCTAATATTTTGTTGAGTATTTTTGCATCTACGTTCATCAGGGATATTGGTCTGTAGTTTTCTTTTTTGGTGGGGTCTTTGCCTGGTTTTTGTATTAGGGTGATGTTAGCTTCATAGAATGAGTTTGGGAGTATCCCCTCCTCCTCTATTTTTTGGAAGACTTTAAGGAGAATGGGTATTATGTCTTCCCTGTATGTCTGATAAAATTCCGAGGTAAATCCATCTGGCCCGGGGGTTTTGTTCTTTGGTAGTATTTTGATTACCTCTTCAATTTCATTGCTGGTAATTGGTCTGTTTAGATTTTCTGTTTCTTCCTGGGTCAATCTTGGAAGGTTATATTTTTCTAGGAAGTTGTCCATTTCTCCTAGGTTTCCCAGCTTGTTAGCATATAGGTTTTCATAGTATTCTCCAATAATTCTTTGCATTTCCGTGGGGTCCGTCGTGATTTTTCCTTTCTCGTTTCTGATACTGTTGATTTGTGTTGACTCTCTTTTCTTCTTAATAAGTCTGGCTAGAGGCTTATCTATTTTGTTTATTTTCTCGAAGAACCAGCTCTTGGTTTCATTGATTTTTGCTATTGTTTGATTCTTCTCAATTTTATTTATTTCTTCTCTGATCTTTATTATGTCCCTCCTTCTGCTGACCTTAGGCCTCATCTGTTCTTCTTTTTCCAATTTCGATAATTGTGACATTAGACCATTCATTTGGGATTGCTCTTCCTTTTTTAAATATGCTTGGATTGCTATATACTTTCCTCTTAAGACTGCTTTTGCTGTGTCCCACAGAAGTTGGGGCTTAGTGTTGTTGTTGTCATTTGTTTCCATATATTGCTGGATCTCCATTTTGATTTGGTCATTGATCCATTGATTATTTAGGAGCATGTTGTTAAGCCTCCATGTTTTCGTGAGCCTCTTTGCTTTCTTTGTACAGTTTATTTCTAGTTTTATGCCTTTGTGGTCTGAAAAGTTGGTTGGTAGGATTTCAATCTTTTGGAATTTTCTGAGGCTCTTTTTGTGGCCTAGTATGTGGTCTATTCTGGAGAATGTTCCATGTGCACTTGAGAAGAATGTATATCCCGCTGCTTTTGGATGCAGAGTTCTATAGATGTCTATTAGGTCCATCTGCTCTACTGTGTTGTTCAGTGCTTCCGTGTCCTTACTTATTTTCTGCCCAGTGGATCTATCCTTTGGGGTGAGTGGTGTGTTGAAGTCTCCTAGAATGAATGCATTGCAGTCTATATCCCCCTTTAGTTCTGTTAGTATTTGTTTCACATATGCTGGTGCTCCTGTGTTGGGTGCATATATATTTAGAATGGTTATATCCTCTTGTTTGACTGAGCCCTTTATCATTATGTAGTGTCCTTCTTTATCTCTTGTTACTTTCTTTGTTTTGAAGTCTATTTTGTCTGATATTAGTACTGCAACCCCTGCTTTCTTCTCACTGTTGTTTGCTTGAAATATGTTTTTCCATCCCTTGACTTTTAGTCTGTGCATGTCTTTGGGTTTGAGGTGAGTTTCTTGTAAGCAGCATATAGATGGGTCTTGCTTTTTTATCCATTCTGTTACTCTGTGTCTTTTGATTGGTGCATTCAACCCATTAACATTTAGGGTGACTATTGAAAGATATGTACTTATTGCCATTGCAGGCTTTAAATTCGTGGTTACCAAAGGTTCAAGGTTAGCCTCTTTAGTATCTTACTGCCTAACTTAGCTCGCTTATTGAGCTGTTATATACACTGTCTGGAGATTCTTTTCTTCTCTCCCTTCTTGTTCCTCCTCCTCGATTCTTCATATATTGGGTGTTTTGTGCTGTGCTCCTTCTAGGAGTGCTCCCATCTAGAGCAGTCCCCGTAAGATGTTCTGTAGAGGTGGTTTGTGGAAAGCAAATTCCCTCAGCTTTTGTTTGTCTGGGAATTGTTTAATCCCACCGTCATATTTGAATGATAGTCGTGCTGGATACAGTATCCTTGGTTCAAGGCCCTTCTGTTTCATTGTATTAAATATATCATGCCATTCTCTTCTGGCCTGTAGGGTTTCTGTTGAGAAATCTGACGTTAGCCTGATGGGTTTCCCTTTATAGGTGACCTTTTTCTCTCTAGCTGCCTTTAACACTCTTTCCTTGTCCTTGATCTTTGCCATTTTAATTATTATGTGTCTTGGTGTTGCCCTTCTTGGATCCTTTCTGTTGGGGGTTCTGTGTATTTCCGTGGTCTGTTTGATTACTTCCTCCCCCAGTGTGGGGAAGTTTTCAGCAATTATTTCTTCTAAGATACTTTCCATCTCTTTGCCTCTCTCTTCTTCTTCTGGGACCCCTATAATACGGATATTGCTCCTTTTAGATTGGTCACACAGTTCTCTTAATATTGTTTCATTCCTGGAGATCCTTTTGTCTCTCTCTATGTCAGCTTCCATGCGTTCCTGTTC
Source organism: Manis pentadactyla (assembly GCF_030020395.1). Lineage (NCBI taxonomy): Eukaryota > Metazoa > Chordata > Mammalia > Pholidota > Manidae > Manis > Manis pentadactyla. The sequence goes on along the minus strand of NC_080029.1, from coordinate 113,863,801 downwards.
TCTGATTTCAATTCCATCAATGGCCTCTTGCATTCTATCCATTCTGCTTATAAACCCTTCCAGAGTTTGTTTCATTTCTGCGATCTCCTTTCTGGCATCTGTGATCTCTTTCCGGACTTCATCCCATTTTTCTTGCGTATTTCTCTGCATCTCTGTCAGCATGTTTATGATTCTTATTTTGAATTCTTTGTCAGGAAGACTGGTTAGGTCTGTCTCCTTCTCTGGTGTTGTCTCTGTGATCTTTGTCTGCCTGTAGCTTTGCCTTTTCATGGTGATAGGAATAGTCTGCAGAACTGGGACGAGTGACGGCTGGAAGGACTTCCTTTCTTGTTGGTTTGTGGCCCTCCTCTCCTGGGAGAACAGCGGCCTCTAGTGGCTTGTGCTGCGCAGCTGCGCGCAGACAGGGTTTCTGCTTCCTGCCCGGCTGCTATGGAGTTAATCTCCGCTGTTGCTATGGGCATGGCCTGGCTCGGGCAGCTACTCCAAAATGGTGGAGTCGCGTTGGAGCAGGAGCTGCTGGGAGGCTATTTATCTCCATAAGGGGCCTCCCTGCTCCCTGCAGCCCAGGGGTTAGGGTGCCCAGAGGTCCCGGATTCCCTACCTCTGGATTAAGTGGCCCGCCCTGCCCCTTTAAGACTTCCAAAAAGCACCCGCCAAAACAAAACAACGACCACAAAAAAAAACAAGAAAAAAAATTTTTTTAATTAAAAAAAAAAAAATTTTTATTTAAAAAAAAAAAAAGGTGGTCGTTCGTTTTTCTTTATTCTCCGGTGCCAGCCTCAGGCCTCTGCTCACCGGTCTTTCTGCCCTGTTTCCCTAATATTGGGGTCCCTGTCCCTTTAAGACTTCCAAACAGCGCTCGCCAAAACAAAGCAGCAAAAAAGCAAAAAAAAAAAAAAAAATGGTCGCGCGCTTTTCTTATGTCCTCTGTCGCCCAGCCTCCAGTGCCTGCTCACTGTTCTTGCTGCCCTGTTTTCCCAGTATCGAGGGCCCTGCGCTCTGGCCCGGATGGCTGGGGCTGGGTGTTCGGCAGCCCTGGCTCCGTCTCCCTCCCTCTCTGCCTGCTCTTCTCCCGCCGGGAGCTGGGGGGAGGGGCGCTCGGCTCCCGCGGGGCCGGGGCTTGTATCTCACCCCCTTCGCGAGGCGCTGGGTTCTCTCAGGTGCGGATGTGGTCTGGATATTGTCCTGTGTCCTCTGGTCTCTATTCTAGGAAGGGTTGTCTTTGTTATATTTTCATAGATATATGTTGTTTTGGGAGGAGATTTCCGCTGCTCTACTCACGCCGCCATTTTCCGCCCCACCCTTGCACTCTGACATTTTTATCTGGGGAATTTTTGTCATCTGGGAAATACCTGTGCCCTTCAAGTCACTCTCAGTCCCTGTGGCTTCATTTAATTAATCCTCTGAGTTATCTCTGGTTCTCTGGCTCTATCTGATTAACTTTCTGAGTTCTTGGTGGGCCCCACCTCTTTTCATCCTGCTCTTACTGTCTTTCTGACTAACGTAACCATGATTCTAATATGGCCACTGGCAACTTGAGGCATCACCTGTGTAAAGCAGAAAGAATGAGAATGGGGAGCACTAGCCATATCTGTCCCCTTTTACTGTGAAAGCAGAAGTTTCCAGAAACACTGAACAACTACCACTTGAATATCACTGGCCAGAATTACGTCATAGAGCCACCAGGCCAAGGAAGTTAAATAATTTCAGCCTCAGTGTGAGAGGTCTGTAGCATCCAGCTAGTCAGGTGGAATTTAGTATACATATAAATCTAGGGTGGAACACATGTCTGTAAATGGCCCAGTAGTAAATATTTCAGTCACTGAAGGCCGCATATAGTCTCTGTCATGGGAATATGATTTATACAACCCTTTAAAGGTGTAAAAACCATTCGAGACTGTACAAAAACAGTCTGAGGGCTAGATTTGGCTTATAAGTATAGTTTGTCAACCCCTGGTATAGTTTGGTACCAGCTTTATTTGTCTTCAGGCCATAGCATAGTCCTGACTTTGCAAGGGAACCCCTTACACAGCTATTTAAATGCAATCCCAGAGTATTGCCTTTAGGTTGTAAGATTCTCCCAAGCCTTTGATAATACTCAACCTGTCAAACAGAAAGCTTTCTTTATATTCTAATATTCCCAGAATATAAAAAGAAAGTATATTCTTGGTTTCTTATGTCCTTAATCATAAACTGATACAGAAAAAAATAAATTTTACCTCTCTGCTATGCTGTTTTATTTGTTAATGGTATATACTTATTAAACATTTTTAGTTTGTGGGCTTTTGTGTTTCCTTTTATCTCCTATCACGCTACCTGAGTATGTCACATGTCAGGGAAACGGCACATTTTAAATAATTGCCTGGTTATAGAGAGCTACTTGTGTTGCATAGAGCATGTGAAAAAGACAGTTGACAGCACCCTACCTAGACTAATGCTGTGGAAGACTCCTTATAATGAGGACAGTTAAAGTGATCAGAAATCTAGATTTGTGTTTTCACCACTGGTACCTAAGTAACTTGGCGAAAAGCAATGAAAAGTGTTTCTGAGTAGAAAGTGGCCATTCATATTTGACTACTGTTAACTTACACTCAATATGTAAAGTGAAGGTAAAGTTATTTATCTTCATCTAATAGTCATAAAGATTTGGAGTTTTTAAAAACTATTTACATATGGATAAAGCTAACATAGCTGCCTTTTGTTTGGTTGAGTGCTTTTGTTTTTTTTATTTTTATAGACAGAAGACTCAGAATCTCAAGGTCAGCTGACACACCACAATTGTATAACTGTTGTTTAATCAATTTATTGAAATTAATATATATTTACTATTATTGTTAATATAAGAAGGATAAATATTAATCTCAGTTTAGTTTTAAAAAGCAGTATATCCTAATGCCTAAAAGCATACCCTTTATAGTTAGTCAAATCTGGATTTGAATCCCAGTTCTATCACTTAAGGACTGGGTAACTTTGGGCTGGATAATTAATCTCAGTGTCAGTTTCGTCTCAACTTGTAAGGATGTTGGAATGATCATGGTAGATAATGTAATTATTTATACATACAAATAGCAGACATTGAGTGCTTGCTATTATTTTCATTACTTGTATTTTAAATATTTAAGACATATTTGCACATTACATTTTTCATAGCTAAGAACACTTCTTATTTTTCAGAAAGCACATCTGAGCTGTTGTTAATATCATCTTTTGCGGAAACAAATGAAACTGGGAATATTCAAAGTAGATGCTTCAGACAAAGACACAAAAGTGACAATGAACCTAATTTGCAGCAGCAAGTGTCCTGGGGAAACAGAAGCCGCAATCTTAGTGGAGGAGTATTAATGGGGCTTATGCTCAATAGAATTAACCAGAAAGCAAACTCTGGAGATATGGTTGAAAAATTAGGAGCTGACGCAAAAATTCTTTCAAATGTTATGTCAAAAAGCACGAGACCAAATAGTCTTGATATTGGAAAGGCACCTTTAAGATCAAAAAGAGACAGTCTAGAAAAGGAATCTAGTGATGATGATACACCTTTTGAAAGTCCTAATTGTTTGGTAGATAAAGTGGATTCTCCTGTTATTTTTGACTTAGAAGACTTAGACAGTGAAACAGATGGATCAAAAGTGGGATATTTTGCTACAAAAAATCCCAAGAGGATTCAACGTATGAGCAGCAGCTTCTCGGTGAAACCTTTTGAAAAAACTGATGTTGCAACAGGATTTGATCCCCTCTCTCTTTTGGTTGCTGAGACTGAACAGCAGCAGAAAGAGGAGGAGGAAGAGGAGGAAGATGATAGTAAAAGCGTTTCAACACCATCTGCTAGGCGTGATTTAGCTGAAGAAATTGTGATGTATATGAATAACATGAGCAGTCCTCTGACAAGTCGTGCACCAAGCATTGATTTACAGCGGGCATGTGATGATAAATTACCCAACAAGAAAAGTCCAGCATTGGTCAAGGCATGCAGAAGATCTAGCCTGCCTCCTAATTCTCCTAGACCAATGAGACTTACCAAATCTAAAAGTTATACAAAAAGCGAGGACAGACCAAGGGATAGACTCTGGTCTTCTCCAGCCTTTTCACCTACTTGCCCATTTAGGGAAGAATCTCAGGATGCATTAATCCATTCATCACCGTCATTTAATTTAGATACATTACTAGTACCTAAATTAGATGTTCTAAGGAACAGTATGTTCACTGCTGGAAAAGGAGTTGCAGAGAAAGCAAGCAAATGGTATTCAAGATTCACCATGTATACCACGTCAACTAAGGTAAGTTCTGTCAGTATTTTCTGCTTTTCCTATTTACTCTCCTCCACCACCAGATGTCTGTTTTTACCATTCTCTTTAAACACAGCTTTACAAAAAAAGACTCTTGGGATACATAAGGTTAGTAAGTATACAAATTTGAACTTGAGTAGTAACTTCAAAAGGAAAGAAAATTCACCAAGATTATGTTTATAGTTCGGTTTTGAAAGAACATGATTTGTAGCTGGAATAAAAATTACTATTATGTGAAAAAGCTTACTGAGCTTCATTATTTCCTTCAAAATGCAGATTTTTTTCCAGACACATTGTCCAACATGCCTTCAAAAATTACCAGCCAGGCATAGGATTTCTCTTCCTGGTTAGGATGGGATAGCTTGTGGTAGACCAGTATACCTTCCAAAAGAAAAAGCTGACTGAAATATAGAAAATATCTATTTAAAGTTATCTGAGGACTGCTAAAGCAACTAGAAAGTAAAGGGACAAAATTCTAGAAAGAGGAAAATCACAGAAGTGAGCTGAAGTTCTGTAATTACTTTTCCCTGAGGGCATTTGCTTGTTTTGAGCACAGAGCAAGAGGTTTGCAAATCCAGGCTTTGCCTTATCAGAGGACTGTGAATAGGTGGGGTCCATGGAGCTTTTGAGATCTTGTTGAGCTAAGGAGACAAAATTAGAAACTTGAGGGTCCTGAAATACATAAATTTTTTCCTAAAGTCATTTTCCAAATTCTGAGGCAGGAAGCTAAACACATTAACAGAAAGTCTCTGACAAATAAGTTTTTAGCAGTTTCATGGTGCTAGGAATACAATAGCCAGAGTCCATGAGCTGCTGGGGAGTCAGACTGGAGGTGGGGGGAGCTTTGGTGAATACACTAGGCCCTTAGTTGGAAGTCCTACAGAGCTTTAACTTAGGAGCATTGACAAACTAGAGGCAGACTGAGCCTCACCCAAACTGTAACCTAGGTGTGACTCAGCTCTATCTGTGACTGGATTAAAATAATCAGACCTGTTCTGGAGAAACTGAAGATCATCTGGAGTCATTACAATTTTATATTCTGTCATTCAGTTAAAAATAGCTATACCTCAACAGACACTTCTCCAAAGAAGAAATTCAGGTGGCCAACAGGCACATGAAAAGATGCTCCACATTGCTAATCATCAGAGAAATGCAAATTAATACCACAATGAAATATCACCTCACACCAGTTAGGATGGCCAACATCCAAAAGACAAACAACAACAAATGTTGGGGAGGATGTGGAGAAAGGGGAACCCTCCTACACTGCTGGTGGGAATGTAAACTAGTTCAACCATTGTGGAAAGCAGTATGGAGGTTCCTCAAAAAGCTCAAAATAGAAATACCATTTGACCCAGGAATTCCGCTCCTAGGAATTTACCCTAAGAATGCAGGAGCCCAGTTTGAAAAAGACAGATGCACCCCTATGTTTATCGCAGCACTATTTACCATAGCCAAGAAATGGAAGCAACCTAAGTGTCCATCAGTAGATGAATGGATAAAGAAGAGGTGGTACATATACACAATGGAATATTATTCATCCATAAGAAGAAAACAAATCCTACCATTTGCAACAACATGGATGGAGCCGGAGGGTATTATGCTCAGGGAAATAAGCCAGGTGGAGAAAGACAAGTATCAAATCATTTCAATCATCTGTGGAGTATAACAACAAAGAAAAAACTGAAGGAACAAAACAGAAGCAGACTCACAGAACTCAAGAATGGACTAACAGTTACCAAAGAGAAAGGGACTGGGGAGGATGGGTGGGAAGGGAGGGATAAGGGGAAAAGGGGCATTACGATTAGCACACATAATGTAGTAGGGGGTGACACGGGAAAGGCAGTACATACAGAGAAAACAAGTAATGATTCTATAGCATCTTACTATGCTGATGGACAGTGACTGTAATGGCATATGTGGGGGGGACTTGATAATAGGGGGATCTACTAACCATAATGTTGTTCAAGTAATTGTACATTAACAATAAAAAAAAAATAGCTATACCAAGAGACAGGACCATAACTAAAAAACAAAAGAAGAACATGGTGGAAACAGACCTTCAGGTTATCCAAATATTTGAATTAGCAAGGGACTTTGAATTAATTTTAAAATGTTCAAGAAAATAAGGGAAAAGGTGAAGAAAAACATCTGGAAAGATGGAAAGTTTTACTACTTATCTATTAAAAAGAATCAAGTGTAAATTCTAGAACTGAAAAAGATGAAATTAAGAATGCAGTAGTTGGATTTAACAACAACAGAACACAAAAAGAAAGGTTAGTAAACTAGGTGAGAAGCTAATAGAAAATATCCACACTGAAGCACAGTCAGGAAAAAGTTTGGAAAATACAGAAAAGAATACAGGGTTTAATGAAGATGCCTAACATTGCTCTGAGTTCCAGAAGAAGAGAGACTGGGATAAAAGGTCTCTCATTTAAAAAGCTAATTGCCAAGAATTTTCCAAAAGTGATTAAAGATGTCAACTCACATATTTAGAAGATCTGCAAATAAGAAGCAGAATAAATAGAAAGAAAACCTTCTTAGGCATCTAAAGATAAAACAGATGAAATACAAAGAGAAAATCTTAAAAAGAGCCAACAAAGAGATACATTCCCTTCAAAGGAGCAACAATAAGAAACTAACATTGTCTTCGGAAGAGAAACTATGATGTCAGAAGATGCTGGAAAAACATTTTTAGAGTGCTAAAGAAAATGTCTCCAAGCTATTTTTCTATACCCAGCAAAAATATTCTTTAAAAATTAGGTGAGAGCTCTAGTTCCACTGTGGCAACATAAGGCCATTAAAACCCACCCCCACTGATGATAACCTCTTTGTCTAAAACCTGTAGACATAAAACAAAAAAAACTATCTAAGAATTTTGAAAAAGCAGGCAGATTGTGGAGAAGGACCCACACAGAAGTGAAATCCCCATTTTCTTTTCTAATGCATCTTTGCCCCAAAAGCAGGTCCTAGTCCCAGTGTGGAATGGCAAGCCTGGCATATAAAACTTCAAGAGAAACCCTGTATCTCCTGGACAGAGGTAACCTGAGAAGGCGGCCTCTGAGGGTATCAACCAAAGGGATTCCCTAATTCTGTGTATGGCCCACACAAGTCTCAGCCTAATCCCTGAGCTACACATATATGGGATAGATGCAAACCAGCCATAGACAAGGCTTAGAGAACTAAGAATTAAATCACTGCTTACAGAAATCAAAACAGAAATTACAGTCTGAACATAACTCAATTGACTGCCTGCTTAAACGAAGGCATCAGTGCTCTCCAAGAGATTATAACAGTACCCAGACTATACAATGTAACATTCAGTGCCCAAAATAAAATCTGAAATTATTTGACACAAAAAGAACAAGGAAAATATCACCAATTCTCAAGAGAAAGACAATCCTGAGATGACCCATATGATGAAATTATCAGACAGAAACTTTAAAACAGCTATTATAACTAGACCCCCTGAGGTAAAGAAAAACACATTTGAAATAGAAAGGAATTCCCAGCAAGAAATATAAACAACTTTTTAAAAAAAACAAATTTTATAAATAAAAAATACACTTCGAAATAAACTCATTGAATGGATTTAGTAGCAGAGATGACAGAAGAAAGAATCAGTGAATTTGAAGGTTGAGTATAGAAATTATCCGATTAGAAGAAGAGAGAGACTTTTTATAAAAATGAATGGAGCCTCAGAGGTTTGTGGGACTGAACTAAAGGTATAATATGTAATTGGAGTTCCAAAAGTATTAGAGAAGGAAACTGTGGTAGAAAAGATATTTGAAGAAATAATGGCTGATACTTCCCAAATTTGATGAACAATTTAGATTTACAGATACAAAAGTCTCAGTAAACTATAGACAGATAAACTCAAAGAAAAGCACACCTACAACACATATAAGCAAACTGCAAAAAAACAAAGATACCCATCTGCTAATAAGAAAATAACTGCTGAGGAAAAAAAATCTTGAAAGCTGTTAAGAATAACACTACCTACAGAGGAATAAGGATTTGAATGACAATATATTTTTCACCATAATCCATGGAGGAAAGAATACAGTGGAACACTTTTAATGTGTTGGAAGAAAATACCTGTCAACCCAGAATTCTATATCCAGTAAAAATACTCTTTAGCTGTGGAGATGAACTAAAAGCATTTCAGATAAAGGAAAATAATTCATTGCCAGCAGACCTGCTCTATAAGATGTGCTAAAGGAAGTTCTTCAGGTGGGAGGAAAATGATACCACAAAGAAACCTGGATTTCAGGAATGAAGGAAGAGCAACAAAGATCATAAATAGCTAGTTAATATAAAGACTACTTTTTTACCTCTTAAGTTCCTTAAAATACTAATGTGTCCAAAACAAAAATTAATAATATCTCATGGGATTTTCAATGTATATAGATATTTTATAGTGGTGAAGAGACTCACCCTGCTGGCATTCATTATAGTTATTTATGTGAAGTGGTATAATGCTAACTTGAAGTATAAATGATTAGGTATATATATTGTAGTTTCTGGAGCACCCACTTAAAAAATACAACGGCTATAGCCAAAAAGCCAATAAAAAATTAAATAATTTTAAAAGTAACAACTCTAATACATACATACATACACAACTAGAAAAAATAAGTTGTAGTACCTACGCAGTGGAATTACAGATGTTAAGATTCTTGTTTTTCATACAAAAATTTGTATCTACCAGATTCTCTTATGTATTATTAGTATGACCAAAAAAATTTTAATTTATACTTTTGGTGTTCTCAAAAATGAAGACTAGAAATATATGTCTTTGAAATGTGGATCAATGTGGAAAAGAATAAAATATAAACATAAATTTTAAAACAGTAATATGTAATTCTTACAGTATCATCTCTGGCTGGGATTTGCAGGAAGGAAAATTAGCAATAAATGAGGACTTAAAGTCAGCAAGAGTGTCTTACTGACAGATATGTACTTCAATCTAACTTAAAAATGCTGTCTTAAAAATTTATCTCCAGCTCATGTTTGTCCAGTTTAGGATGCCCTTGAAAATTGGTGGTTGTTTTTTTTTCCTCTAGAAGTTATAATGATGATAACTGGTCATCTGAGTAATTAGGCATTTCTTCTACCTTAGAGGTGACTTTTTAAATAATTAAATTTAAATATGACAGAAATTAAGCTTTTAATTATATCCTTAGGATCAAAGTTCTGATCGTACCAGTCTTTCTTCAGTGGGAGCCCAGGATTCCGAATCTACCTCTTTAACAGATGAAGATGTCTGCCATGAGCTAGAAGGAGCCACCTCCTCCCAAGAGGGCAGTGCCACGTCAGGGACTAAAGGAATTGATTTCAGCAGAACAAGCCTGGAAAGTTCGGCCTCCTTAGAAGGTTTGTCCAAACAGTTCTGCCATACTGCATTTGAATTTTTTCCTTTACGTTTTAATTTTGTAAAAGATATGTGTGGCTCCCAAGTCAAACCAATGGAGAACCACAGCACTTTCAGGGAAGTCTAGCTTTCCTCTGTACCCTTCATCTTGTTTCCTCCTTATCCCTAGCGGTAGCCATTTTTATTCATTTTGGCTTATCCTTCCAGTGTTGCTTTTTAAAAAAATACAGGTGAGATTACTGTACCAGATCTTAAAAGATCTTTATAATGCAGAGAATTTCCAGAAAGTTTTTTTTATGATTTGTAATAAGATTAGCTGTCTATTAGACCTTAAAACCAAACACTTTCTTGTATTACAAACTGGAAACATAGAAACAGCCAAAAGTAACTACAAACAACTAGAATGCCTTCTAGCATCTACACACAAAGTGCTTAATAAGTGAGTAATGAACACACAAAAAGCATGTGGGAATCAGTAGAATTAGAGCATATTTCCTTAAGTTTGTACTCAAAATGAAAAAATGCATGCATTATGAAAGTGAAAAATTCCAATATCCTTTCTCATTAATTTTGATGGTTTTGCTCTTTGTTTTTAATAATGAACAGGATCCTTGTCAAAGTTTGCCTTGCCTGGGAAATCAGAAGTAGCATCTTCCTGCAATACAAGTAATACAAATATCTTCCAGAACTATGCAATGGAGGTACAATTTTAATCAAAAGAGCTTCTTCATACACTACTTGATAAATTTTACTTTTCTTAAATATGGGCTGGATGGTCTGAGGTAAAATAGTAAGAAGTTAAATATGTAACATCTGAAAATTTCAGAATGTATATTGCCCCTGAATAAACTTAAAATATCTAGTATTTCAGATTATTGAAGTCATACTACTTTATCTCTGTTTAAAGTTTTATGCTTCCTTTGAAATTTATCAACATACAAAAGCATATTCATTTTCAACATTTATATTTAGCTATATGTATGTTCCCTTTGAATTTTAATTTCACATCTTAAACACAACCAGTTTTGCTTATGCAAACACACTTTTCTGATGAGGGTACAGGTTTTGGCATTTGTGTCAACTTTTTCCATCATATTTTTCATTCTTTCTATCAGTTTGCTGTAGATATCTGCTAGATAGACTGCTACATATCCCCTTTTCCTATGATGGAAAAATTAGGCTCTTACATTTAAAATTTTCCCCCTAGTTTCTGTGTAAAAATTGCTTCCAAAATTGTAAGTGTTATTGCTGTTTCACACTAACTTGCATAAATTTGGAAAATACATTTGCATGAAGCTGGAAAATAAAAGATGAGCATGGATGTTACAACTTACAAAGTTCCTGATGGCATCAGGAATTCATTTTATTAATGTAGTGGCAGCTTTTACATTTATTTATAGCAACATTTCTTAAACTGTCTATAGGGGCAGACCAGGGTTTCTTTGTTGTTGCTGTTTTAATTTCCCATCTGTCGTGCCTGATAGTCTGTTAAATATATTTATCACAAACTTAGATGTCACAGCAATGAAAATTACTTTAAAGGTTTCCAAATCCTCTTCTTAATTTTTCTAGTTATCACAAACCGGTAAGAGTTTGTGGGCCAACACTTGCCTGGTGATCACACTTTGAGTAGCACAGATCTATAATATGAAATTATAAATACCTATTTTGGGTACTAACAAATTAATGCTTGAGTTTGCTTTTCCATTAATAAAACCATGGCAAATTTATGGTAATTACAATGGTAACGATGCTCACTTTCAGGCAAAAGTTTCCTTTTCAGGCAAAAACTTTGGAATAGATTTAGCTGAAATAGTTAAAGGTAAGTATATTAAATAATGCACTGAATGTAATCTGTTTTTTGTTTGTAACTTCAGAATCCTCCCAAGTTTTATTTTTCCAATATATTTATGAATTGAAATGGTTTTGAATTCGTGGCATGCCCTAACTGAGTTTACTTTATAAAGTGCTGTTTTCTTCCATAGGTTCTCATCTCAAGTTGCTCTAGGTGTAGAACTTGTGATTGTCTTGTCCATGATGAGGAAATCATGGCTGGCTGGACAGCCGATGATTCAAATCTCAATACTACGTGCCCGTTTTGTGGCAATCTTTTCTTGCCCTTTCTGAATATTGAAATAAGAGATTTAAGACGGCCTGGAAGGTAATGATTTATGCTTTTTTTCCCTTCATGTTTAAGGATCATGTTACCTGAATCTCTCATTTCTTAACAAGTTTCTTTGATTCACGTTTCAGATACTTTTTGAAGTCAAGCCCATCTACAGAAAATATGCACTTTCCGTCCTCCTTTTCAAGTCAGGCAAGGCAGTCTTGTATTTCAGTGTCAGCCTCTGGTCTTGATACATCTGTTATCTCTGTTCAAGGGAATTTTGATCTAAACAGGTAATTTGATTCTTTGGAACTGTATTTTAACATCATATATTGTACATATTTCTGATAATGACAGGCAAGTTAGCTGATCATTTTAAGGTTTAAATTACCATATGTAATATATTCATAATCTTAAATTCTTACTCCTGATTATAATAATATTATAATTCTCTAATAATCTAAATGTTTAAACAGTTATAGTTTATGCTTTATGAATCCACAGAGTTTAAGCTGTATAATTCATGTGTGATGTTTATAAACATTTTAAAGATAAAAATTCCATAGAACACATGCAGTTTATAATGAATCTCTTTCTCTTACCTCCATCTCTTCAGGAATTATATCAGTGCTAACTTACTTCTACTTTGGAATATTTGATTTTCTACTTAAGAATGTTTAATAATCTAAGAAAACATTTAGAGCTGATAGAAGAACTGTTAGATTACGCTAAGATTTATACAGTAAGCATAATATAAATAAATCTATGCTTAAAACAAATGCAGAAATTGACTTCACTTTGGAGAAGTGCCAAATACACCATATATATATATATATATATATATATATATATATAGCCAGGCAGATGAGGCCATATTGGTAACTACGTGTGCAGAAGAAAATGCCTGCGTAGTATTGGCAGGCTGATGTAACCTGTTTGATCCTGAATGCTTTGGCAGCAAAACTGCAGTTCTGTGCATGCACCTTCTTTTATCTTAGGCTTATTAAAACCCTTTCTTTGTCTCCCACTAGCTTGTGACTCCTAAGGGAATTAGGTGCCTATTTTCTCTCTTTGTAACTTCTGGGCCTACAGTGGTTCCTGCTGTATAAAAGTTATACACTAAATGATTTGAGTAAATGAATGACTCTTGAATACTTAAAGTTCACTGGATGAAAAGGAAATTTAATGTGACTAGACAACTTAAAAAGTATATCCTGTTTCCTAGCTAAAGAAAGCCCAAGGACATCTTTCTTTTGATTTACTTTTCTATGTCTGTTTCGAAAGAGAAGAGCATGGTCTTTTTAGATGAAGTAAAGTAAACCCAGACAATGATACGCTTTTTTTTTTTTCAATGCCCAAGCAAATCTAAACTGCTGGAAAATACATGTGCCCGAAGTATTCAAATCCCTGCTGATAGATCAAAAACAGCTACGTCAAAATGTCCAGTGTTTCCAATGGCCAGAAGTGTCAGTGCTTATGGCCCTTTGGATAAAGAAGACACTGGAGGCCAGAAGCTCGTTCCGACAGGCAGCCTGCCAACTACTTTACAAGGAGCTACGGTATGTATGCTGGTGTTTTTAAAAATGTGGACATTGATCAGTTATGTATGATTTGTTCCCCTTGTTCTGAACAGCCTGATTAACTGTCATATTATCATCAGGAAGAGTTTCTTGTCGCATGATACAATTACAATTATAGTACTTTTTTGTTTATATAGAAATCATTGACGGGAATTTTTTTTTAAGGATTTAATGTCATCAATCTTGTATTTACCATTTATGGGTTTTATTTATTCAACAGGATTCTCTAGGATTAGAATGGCACCTCCCGAGTCCAGATCCTATCACTGTTCCCTATCTCAGTCCTTTGGTGGTATGGAAGGAACTTGAAAGCTTATTGGAAAATGAAGGCGACCATGCAATAACAGTGGCAGGCTTCGTGGACCATCATCCAATTGTGTTTTGGAACCTGGTGTGGTATTTTAGACGTCTTGACTTACCCAGTAATTTACCTGGATTGATTCTTTCTTCTGAGCATTGTAACAAGTACTCAAAGGTATGAAAGTAAGAATTAACTAAAAGGCAATTCTACCACCCCCATGGTAATATTGCGTGTTCCCAGTGACAAAAGTAACATCATGCTAAGTATCCTTACAACCATCTGAGTCAATAGACCTATAAAATTGTTTTAGTTGCATTTACAAATAACTTTTCAGTTTAGCAGTAAAACAAAGTCATGTTTTTTAGCCATCTTGTAAAAGGGTTTGAATTTTTGCTCAAACCTTGAGAATAAAATGTAAGTGACTCTTAGAAGAAAAATTTGTGAGTTGGCCCCAATCGAGCGTACTATCTCCTTCAAAAACAAGACTAACACTTTTTTAGGAAGATGTCTGTAATTGATACTGCAGCCATGTACTACCATTCTCTTCATTACTTTACTCAGAATTTTTGCTTAATATTTAGGTAGTTTGTTACATGTTCAGTTGAATTTCTGATATGTTGTTCTATGAAAGTGTTTTTACTTTTTCATATGCTGTCACCACCACTTAATTGCAGTCTCTACATTCAGGAACTTCGTCTTCTCCCTTCTTGTATTTCATGTCTATATTGTGCATGTGCTCTGGATTTCCAGTACATGATGAATGAATGATCAAGGGGTTAACTCAGAGTTACCTGAGCTAGGGTCTCAGACTGATGTAGAATGAGGCTTCTGGATTCATCTTTCCGTGGATCCTCAATCATTAGCTGGTCAAGATTAGCCCTTCACGGTAGCCTTTCTCCCTTATCTTAGTACTTTGTTAAATCTGCTGCGTTAGAGATCATTAGCTTCTCAACTCAGCCCATTTCCTTCAGTAGATATAAAATACAATCACACCTCTCATTTTCTATTGTGTTTCTGTCTTGCACGCATACATCCAAAAAAATATTTCTAATGATCTTGATAAAATATTTACAAAACATTATCATGTAAGGGTCATTAATGAATGTTTTTTCCTTCAACACAGATTCCCCGCCACTGTATGTCCGAAGATAGTAAATATGTTTTAATACAAATGTTATGGGACAATATGAAATTACATCAGGATCCAGGGCAGCCTTTGTACATCCTCTGGAATGCCCACAGTAAGTGCTGTCATGCAAGGCTGATTTCGTTCATTTGCGAGTACATCTCTACTTGCTTTAAATAGCCCAAGCTAATGTATAGCTGACTTTTATTTTACTATACTACTTTTTTGTCTTACAGGTCAAAATCGTACTCTTTTGTTTGAGAGTGAGTGTTAAGTTTGATATTTTTAGTGCTATCTATGGAAGTCGATTTTTTTGACTTTTTGTTTTTGTTTTCTTAAAATGGTGCTGCGTATGTGCTGGAGGGTTATGTTTTGTAGAGTTCTGCTTTTAGCACATTGCTTGTCCCAATTTTTTCTTTTTACTTATTTTTTTTGTTTGTATCCATCCCAAGCTGCTGATTTAGAATTTCCTCCAGAGACTGTATTAAGGAAAATAGTATTTTTAGTTATTGTCTATGTGAGGTCACAGAAAACTTTAGGCATTTTTAAAATCATTATTTGTTTTTTTCTTTTTTTTTCTTTCTTCATTCTTAGATTTCTGTTCCTTTGTCTATTGCCCTCAATTTATTTTTAGTGCTTTGTAACTTCTTTAATAGCTATCAGTTGCTGCTTAATTACATTCTTCTTTATACACAGAACATTCTTCTTCATCTGCTCTTTTGTTCTTTGACAGCCCAAAAGTACCCAGTGGTCCATTTATTGCAAAAGGGTGATAATTCATTTAACCAGGAACTATTGAAAAACATGGTAAAAAGCATAAAGATGAATGATGTCTATGGACCAATGAGTCAAATTTTAGAGACACTGAATAAATGTCCTCATTTTAAAAGGCAGAGGTAAGTCTTTCTTTTAAATGAATATATGGTTCCTTTAAGCAGATTCATATTATCTGTTGTGTAATTTGTTAGAATATCTCATGCTTATATTACCACAAAAAAATTTTTTAAAGAATATATAGACTATATGGATAATAATGTCTTCTCCACTTATTTTCCCCCTAGGAGTTTGTATAGAGAAATACTATTTCTCTCACTTGTGGCACTGGGAAGAGAAAACATTGATATAGGTAAGTCAGCACAGAATATAAAGCATAATGTTTATATATCATGGGTATAGTTTTCAGAGTGTCTCTATATTGGTAGTCTTTATTATTATTTTTATATTGAATTATATTACTGTATTAGAAGAATTTTTCCTTTTTTTTAATGTAATGTAAAAGATACTTTGATATTTTGGTCATACTGGTAATAATAATGGTAAATAATAAGAGCTAACATTTTTTCAGGCTTACTGTGTGCCTTACACTGTAACAAGTGCTTTCCATGTATTATCTCATACAATTCTCCTTAAAGCCTATGAGATAGATACTATTATCATTTCTACATTACTTTTGAGGTGACTAAGGATCCAAGAGTTTAAATAACCTAAATTTGGGTTTCACAATAAATAACAGAGCCATATTTGAACCAAGCAGTCTTTTTTTTTTAATCAAATGTACATCATAGGGGTTCAACAGTCCCCTTCGCCCTCCCTCCACCCCCACCCACTCCCCTCCCCTTGGTAAACATTAGTCACTTCTCAGTGTCTATGAGTCTAATGCTGTTTTGTTCCTTCTTTTTGATTTGGATTTTTTTTTTAACTATTTTTTTCCTTAGGCCAGTTTTATTGCAAATGAACCCTTTACACATTTATTGCTTTGTTTTTATATTCCACGAATAAGTGAAAACATATGGTATTTGTCTTTCTCTGCCTGTTGAACCAAACAGGCTTAGTTTGCAATCCCGTACTTGTAACTATTGTGTCATGTCACTGATGACATTAAGCTTATTTCAGAAAAGATGTGAAGTAGCCAAATATATATTTTAGGAGATTTAATTTTAGGATACACATATGGTATTCCACATCACTAACACCCAAACTGTTCTGATTTTTCATCTCCTTCTTCCAGTTACTGTGCCTGGCCTCCCCTAAGTTTCCACTTCTAAGTCCTAAGAAAGGGCAGAAATAGCCCCAGTAGACAAAAAGAAAAAAAAATTGGTGACCATCAGGCATTGAAAGACTCAAGCAGAATTTTGACATTCTGTCTGAAAATTTTTAATGTGAATAGGTTGATGAAAATAATAATACATATAGTTCATCTGATTTGAGTGGTGTCTGACTTGGGTGCCCTACTTAAGTAAGCCCATTCAGCTAATCAGTTAATGAGAGAATATGTAATAGATCTTATTTCTTTTAGGTGATTTTATACCATCTTAACAAAAACACATCTAGTTCTTTAGCACTAGTCAACACTTTGACCTTGACCTTTAAAATGCCTGTGACGTTTGCCACAGCCATTTGTTAGTGTTATCAGAGTCAAAATGATTATGCTGTACAATAAACTTATACACTATGACAGGTTACTCAACCAGACCGTACGGAGCGTGAATAGAAAACAGAGGCTTTCCCTGTGGTGCTGGCTTCTCGACAAGTTCACTAAGGGATGGGAAAGAGCAGGAGTTAGTGAGTGACATAGAGGGCTAACAATAGCCATCTCTAACTGGGTATCTCAAGGGGTTACCAGGTGCCATCCGATTAGAAGTGACCTGTGCCTCTGGGAATTGTCAGACTTGATGCCAAAAGAGAGACTGTAGAATTTAGCAAGAAAGGTATGAATGGGTGAAATGGTAAGCATCTTCTTTAATGGAATTATTAGACGGATATGACTTTTTTTGTACTAATTATCTAAAAGGATTTACCGCTACTTAGCACATCCACAGAAAAGCCATATTTACTTAAAGTCTAAAATAAATTTCCCAACCCCCTAAAATGATGCTGAGATAAAGAAAAGTTTTTTATACTTTCCCTATCTCGGCAATCTGTCATTCACTTCACTATAGCCAAGACAAGCATTAAATGATCCCTGTATTGATGCTGTTAAATTTCCTTATGCTTGTAAACCAGCACCCCCACCCCAGCAACAGCCAGATTTTTAAAACACGTTTGTTTCCTGTACACCCATGCAAAATTTTGGTCTTCTTGGGGATTATTACGTAGGTACTTTTACTGGTACCTTAAAGGAATTTACCATGTCATAGATTCAAGAGCCTTTCCTTCTGAGTCTGCATAATCACAGACCTGGTATCAACTTTCTTTTGCCAGTTGCTTGAAGGTTTCTGGAAGCATTTGAGTTCTTATGGCCTGTCCTTTATGTCCTCTCTGGGTGCAAAGCTCTTCGCTGTCTATATATGTTAGGTGCCCCTCAAACAAAAATTACTACTTTCTGTGTAGCCCCAGAGTTGATGCCCAAGGAAAATTTGGAAACCTTAGGGGAAGGATTGGAAACGTGAGGAATAATAAGGGAAAAAAAGCAAATTTGAAATGTAAATGAGTAAATAACTTGTATTTAGATGGACTGATGGAAGCTAGATGTTAAAGGATTCATTTTTAGAGGTCTCTCTGCAGAGAGGTAGATTGGGATATGGGGAGAAGGTACTTGAAGTGCATTGTGATCAGAAGTAGGTGTGGAGAATGTTGAGGAACGAAGTCTGAGGCGCCATCAGGACCAGACAAGCTTGAATATAAATAGCGATGGCTTCCAAAGAAATGACACTAAGTTGAGAATTTAGCCAGAAAATCATTGGAGGAGAAAATATACAAACTTTAAAGTTTGTGTGAAGACCCTGAGTTGAAGAGTCTGGCATTTTTGAGTAACTAAAAGGTCAGAGAGGAGAGGGTTCAGAGAGAAAGGATGGAATATGGAATGAAATGATTTGGAATAAGTAGGAAGGAACTAGATCATGCAGTACCTTATAGGTTATAACACACATTTTAGACCCAATTCTAGGGTAATGGAAACTTCTGGGGGATTTTTAAACAGGGTAGAGACATGATTGAATCTATGTTTTATCAGGATCTGTAGTTTGTGGAGAACAAATTGGAAGGGGACCCAGTAGTAAAGAAGGCAGTTAGGAAGCTAATGCAGTAATCCAAGTAAAATTGGATGGTGGTTTGGGTGTGATAATATAAATAAAACCAACACTTAATGGACTACGAGACTAATTTGATTAGAAAGAAATAAATCTGCTCATTTAGAGAGAAGGATTGGAGATTGGCCTTATACTAACATGGCCTTTAAAATTTTAGCTGTACATCTCTAAGCCCAAAATAGATTATTGTTTAGTATCTTTGGGAAAAAAACTATGACCCAGAAAAGTATAACCAGGGAACATTGTACTCAGAAGTCACAGTAAATCATTGATTACCTAACTGGAATAAAGTTGGAAACATTTGGAGAAGTTCCAATAGAAAAGTAAAACTTACTTAGAATTAAGGACTATTTGATGGTGAAGGTTAAAGGAAATGTAACTATGTTTAACCTTTAATTTTGCTTGTAAACAAATATTGTATGAATGTGTTGTGCTGCCCTTCCCATTAAAAAGAGGGAAAGAATGAATGGATTTAAACTCCAAACAAAGGGGCTTTGAGCAGAATATTGTGAATATTTGTTTTTTAACTTTAGTGGTTGTGAGCATTATAGACTATTAAAAATAAGAAAATTGACAATTGATTCTAATGTGCAACTAGAAAAATAATAATGCTAGAATAGCTAGGTGTCAAAATACATAAACAACAAGAGAATCAAAATGATACACTAGAAAATAGCTACTTAACACAAAAGAAGGCAGTAATGGAAGAACTGAGGGCCAAAAAAGACAACAACTAGAATACAACAAAATTGCAGATGTAAATTATGCCTTTTCAGCAGTAACATTAACTGTAAATGGATTAAACTCTCCAATTAAAAAGCAGATTAGCTGAATGGATTTTTTTATTATCAACTATATTATATATAAGAGACACACTAGATACAGAGGCACAAATACACTGAAAGTAAAAGGATTGAAAAGATACTCAATGCAAATAGGATTAAAAAGGGAACTGGAGTCTGATACTAATATCAGACAAAATTGACTTTAAGACAAGCTGTTATAAGAGATAAAGAAGGACATTTTATACTGATAAAACAGTCAATCCACCAAGAATTACTGTTTGTGACAATTATAAATGTACCTTCTAACAATATAGGCCCCAAATACATGAAGTCAAAAACTAACATAATTGAAGGAAGAAATAGACATTCAACCATAATAGTTGGATATTTCAAAACTCTGCCCCCAATAAGGGATAGAACAACTAGATAGAAGATTACCAAGGAAATAGAAGATGTAAAGAACACTATAAACAAGTAGTCCTAAGAAATTTCTATAGCACACTTCATCCAAGAACAGAACATATGTTCCTCTCCACTGTACATGGGCTGTTGTCCAAAATAGACCATATGTTAGGCATAAAGCAAGTCTCAATAAATGTAAAAGGACTGAAATCATACAAAGGATGCTCTCTAACCATTGTAGAATGAAATTAGAAATCAGTAACAGAAGGAAAATAAGGAATTCACAAGTATACAGAAATTAAACGCCATACTCCTAAATAGTGAATGGGTCAAAGAAGTCAAAAAGAAAATTAGAAAATACTTTGAGATGGATTTGAGAAAATGAAAACAGCATACCAAAACTTTGAGGTATAATGAAAGCAGTGTTCAGAGGGGAACTTTCAACTATAAACCCCTACATAATATCCTACTTAAGGAAACTAGAAAAAGAAGAGCAAACTAAATCCAAAGCAAGTAGAAGGAATGAAATATTAATAGAACAGAAATTAATGAAATAGAGGGAAAAAAAGGGAAAAATTATTTTTAAAAATAGAGAAACTCATCAAAATCAAAGTTGGTTCTTTGAAAAGATCAACAAAATTGATCTTTAGCTAGACTGACTAAAAGTAAAAGAGAAAGGACTCAAATTACTGGAATCAGTGTAATTGTAGATTAATGATAACAAAAAATTACTGGAATCAGGAATGGAAAAGGGGATATTCTTACTGACCTTACGGAAATAAAAAGAATTATAAGAGAGTACAATAAGTAATTATATGCCAACAAACTAGATAACCTAGAAGAGATAGGCAAAATCTTAGAAAGACAAACTACAAAACCGACTCAAATAGAAAGTCTTGATAGATTTATAACAAGTAAAGACGTTGAATTAGTAATCAAAAACCTTCCCACAAAGAAAATCCCAGGACCAGACGGTGAATTCTAAATGTTTAAAGAGGACTAACACCAGTTGTTATGGACTGCGCGTTTGTGCCCTCCTCCCCCGTTCATATGTTGAAGCCCTGATATGATAGGAAATACAGCCTAAAGGAAGTAAGAATGTCATGAGGCTGGAAGCCCCATAATGAGATTAGTATCCTTATAAGAAAGAAGAGATTTATCCCTTTTTCTCAGCCATGTGAGGATACAAAGAGAAGACAGCTATCTGAAAAAAACAGGAATAGTGCTACCACCAGTGCTGGCGTCTTGATCTTGGACTTCCTAGCCTCCAGGACTGTGAAAAATAAACGTTTATCATTTAAGCCACCCAATCTGTTGTATTCTGTTACAGCAGCTTAAACTAAGGCATTAACCATTCACAAGCTTTTACCAAAAAAATAGAAGAAAAAGTTCTTCCTAACTCATACTCTGAGACCAATATTACCTTGACCAAACCCAGACAAAGACATCACAAGCAAAGAAAACTACAGAGCAGTATCCCTTATTAATCAAGATGCAAACACTTCAACAAACTCGCAAATTAAACCCAGCAACAACAAAGGATTATATACCATAACCAAGTGGGATTTATCCCACAAATGCAATATCAGTTCAACATACCTAACTCAGTGTAATATACCATACTAATAGAATAAAAGACAAAATCCACATGATATCTCAATAGATGCAGAAAAAGCAATTGATAAAATTCAACCAACTAGGAATAGAAGGGAACACCCATATTGTGATAAAGGGCAATTATGAAAAACCTACATCATACTCAATGGTGAAAAACAGAAAGGCTTCCCCTTAGGATTGAAATATGGCAAGGATACCTCCTCTTACCACTTCTACTCAGCATCGTACTGGAAATTCTATCCAGAGCATCTGGGCAAAAAAAAAATAAGAGACATCCCAATTGGAAACAGTAAAATTATCTTTATTCATAGACAATATGATCTTATATATAGAAAACCCTAGATGTTCCACACCATAAAAAAAAAACAACAACCATTTGACCAGTTAATTCCAGTCCTAGGAATTTACCCGAAGAAAAAAGATCCCTGTTTTGAAAAGACATATGCACCTATATGTTTATTGTAGCACTATTTAAAATAGCAAAGATATGGAAGCAACCAAAGTTGTCCACTAATAGATGAATGGATGAAGAAAATGTGGCACATATACCCAATGGAATATTATTCAGCCATAAAAAGAAAAGAAATCCTACCATTTGCAACAACGTGGATGGAGCTAGAGGGTATTATGCTCAGTGAAATAAGCCAGGCGGAGAAAGACAAGTACCAGGTGATTTCATTCATTTGTGGAGATAAAAACAAAGCAAAACTGAAGGAGCAAAACAGCAGCAGACTCACAGAACCCAAGAAGGGATTAGTGGTTACCTAAGGGATGGGGTGGGGGAGGTGAGTGGAGAGGGAGGGAGAAGGAGACTCCAGTGTTATGATTGGCACACATGGTGTAGGGGGGATCATGGGGAAGACAGTGTAGCACAGAGAAGACAAGTAGTGACTCTGTAGCATCTTACTACGCTGATGGACAGTGACTGCAATGGAGTATGGGGGGGACTTGATAATATGTGTGAATATACTAACCACAATGTTAAGTGAAACCTTCATAAGGTTGTATATCAATGATACCTTAATAAAAAATATTTACAAATCATTTATCTGACAAGGGATTTAATACACAGAATATATATGAAGGACTCCTAAAACTTAGCAACAAAAAAACAAACCAATTCAAAATGGGCAAAGGACTTGAATAGACATTTTTCCAAAGAAGATATATAAGTGGCCAATAAGCATGTGAAACGATGCTCATCATCACTTATAATTAGGAAATGCAAATCAAAAATACAGTGAAATACCACCTCATGCCATTAGGATGGCTACTATCAAAACACCAGGAAATAACAAGTGTTGGTGAGGATATGGAAAAATTGTAACCTTGTGCATTGTTAATGGCAATGTGAATGTGAAATGGTACAGCTGCTGTGGAAAACAGTATGACAGTTCCCTCAAAAAATGAAAAGTAGAATTTCCATATGACCCAGCAATCACGCTTCTGGGTATATACCCAAAAAAATTGAAAGCAGGCTCTCTAAGAGATGTTTGTACACCTGTGTACAGAACAGCCAAAATTATTCATCATCGCTAAAATGTGGAAGCAATGCAAGTATCTGTCAAGGGATGAATGAATTAGCAAAATGTGGCATGTACATACAATGGGACATCATTCACCCTTAAAGATGAGGGTACTCCTGACACATGCTCGTGGGTCACCTTGAGGACATTATGTTAAGTGAAATAAGCCTGTCACAAAGAGACAAATACTGTATGATTCCACTTGTGAGGTACTTAGTCAAATTCAGAGACAGAAGTAGAATGGTAGTTGGCCTGCGAGAGGGGAGGGGAAATGGGGAGTCATAGAGTTTCAGTTTCACCAGGTGATGAGTGCTCGTGGGGATGGGAGGCAGCAGTGGTTACACAACATTATGAATATGTGTAACATCACCAAAGTGTATAGCTAGAAACAATGAAAGGGGTAAATCATGAGTTACATGTATTTTACCACAATTTTAAAATTTGGTAATGTAATTTTTTTAAGTTGGCAGTTTTTTTAAGTTGGCAGTTTCAGGGGTCTGTGTCATCTAGCTCTAAAATGCCATGAACTCAAAGATTCCTGTTCCAACTTTGAGATTCTGTGGTCTTTCAGTCGGGAGGAATTACCTAGAAGTTCCTCCTTGGCCTCTAATTTTGCAGTTCTTTAGTATTACAGAAACTTGGATTAGGGTTAATATCAAGCATCAATTTTTTGTGCTTTTATTTTCTTCATGAACTTTTGCAGATGCGTTTGATAAAGAATACAAGATGGCATATGATCGTCTCACACCTAATCAAGTCAAGAGTACACACAACTGTGACAGACCACCAAGTACAGGGGTGATGGAATGTCGAAAAACCTTTGGAGAACCTTATCTTTAAGATATGTGTGTGTGTGCTTTCAATGTGTATTGTATAGTCAGTGTATAAAATAACTTTCAGACTCTAAAGTTTTTTTCTTCGATTTTGAAAATGCACTTGTAAATCATTCAGAAAGTACAGATAGCTTATGTACAGAATGGCCTCGGAAGAGAATAATGATAAGTGGAGAGAGCCACTTTGTTTCCCATTTCTTTTTTTTTCCTTTACTTCTGTAACAAATAATTAAGTATTTTTTTGTGATGAGGAAATCCCTAAACAAAATTAGTTCCCATAAAATAAGACAACTGTTTTATAGTTTCTCTTGGAAGAGACAGATGAAAAAATCATGTATGGAACTTAAACAAATGTAAGATCAAACTATCTCCTGTTTTCATAGACTATTCAAACGTTTTGACCATGAAGTTGTATTATACATATTTCAGATTGTTTATAGTAAGTTGATATTTTTTTAATTTTTAAAGTTAATATAGCAAATGAAATGAACTTAAACTTATGGAGCAAGCAATTAAGTGCTTATTTTCTTTGTCTGCTGCTATTTGAAGTAATTAGTAGAGCTGCAGATTTCTATATGTATACTTATCTCTATATATTTTTTATTACTTGGGAGAATGATAAAAAAAAAAGTCAGTGCTAGTGTCAGTGTTGTCCTCGGCTTGCATGTTAATAGCCCATAAGCCTGACTGCAGTGAGTGAGTCACGACAAGGGTGTGCACCGCCCGGACTGACTCCCTGAGCCTCGCGAAAGGAGCGCCTCAGCATTTCCAAGTCTGCTTTGGCAAAACCAGGTTAATATACCATGATTCCAAGATTTTCTCTATTGCTAATAGATATATACAATACACAGGGAAACAGCTTACAAAGCCAAATATCAATTTAAAATTTAATATTCTACATGAACACTTCTCTTGGGAAATATGTCAGCCTATTCCAAATTTTTCCCTTATTATGTAGAATATTGGGTATGACTCAAATTATACTGTATTTATCTGGAATATGACCTATTGCAATATTCTGTTAATATTATATATATAAATATTCACAATATTTTTTCAAAAGTAGAAAAATAATAACTCTCTAAAAGTACAGCCAGATAGAATTTCCCATATTGAGGAATTTGGCTTTTTCAATAAGCCTTCAGAATCTGAAGTTTATGGAATCTAAAATCCAGAAATATCCAGAAATCAGACAATAAATTGAAAAAGTTTAAGCAATGTGAGTATTAAAGAGACTCTTAAAAATATATTTTTAGTCCCATTATTTCTAATATCACTTTCTTTGGATAGTTTCTGATAAAGAGTACCCTTTGGCTATTAGAGTTATAGATTTTCAGTGTGTGTGTGTGTGTGTGTGTGTGTGTGTGTTTGCACATTGTCATTAATGAAAGAATTCTTTAGCCAATTTCAAAGAAGAAGAAAAAGGATGGTCCCAAATTAGGTGTGTTAAAGCCAGTAGAGTCCACGACACTTGGACTGGAGATATCTTGAAGTCCAAAGGCTTACAATGAGTTCAGCTGCAGAAAAACCATTTTTGCATTCACACCATTAATGAATGAATAGCACCAAGCTGAAACACATCACACCTTTCTACTCTGGGAAATAATGGGACAAGCTCACAGTGTAAAATTTTAGTTCAGTTAGTTGGGGGCTGAACTTGCTTACTTGAAAAATCTGGTGCTATGCACATATACCTGCCTCTCCTTTGTAAATACCACTCCAGTCTTCTCCTTCTTTACTATTCAGATCCAAGGTTCCCATTCTAATCGAGTCTTATGTTCTCTAAATCATGTGAAAGTTGTCAAATGAGAGAAACATATGATAGGTGAAGCTTTTGGCATTAGTGACAAATATCCCTCCACACAGGATTCTGGGGTTCCCTTCTGGCTTTTTGTTGTTGCTTGGTTTTTCCCCTAGAAAAAAAGCTTTCACTATTGCTTACCTTTTTCCTTTAACACACAATATGAAGAATGAGTTTATTGATTTCAAATACCTGACCAAAAAAAAGTGAAGTAAAGCCCATTCTTTATGGTTCAAACTCATTTGGAAAAGTGAATGTAATTTTTATCACCTCCCACACACACAAAGTTTTGTTTCTGCTTTTGGTTGGGTTTTATTTCCCCCTACTTTTAATCCCTAGGGAATATTATTTGCACAAATTAGTCTTTAAAGATAAAGTCTAAAACAAGACTACAAAGTGGTCAACCCTGCTCAAAAGAAAATTAAAATAGAGATCATCCTTTAAAATAACCCTATACAAACTTTTCAATTTTCTGTCCATTGGCCATACATTTTGAAGAACCACGGCCAATCGTGTTAGAGAGAAATGCCCTTTTGCTAACATTATCTGTCTCTTATTTTCGACTCTTACTTTCGTTTGTATGTTTAATAGTTGAAAATAAACCATGCTGTGTCCTGGTATAACTTGTTTACTAATTCCTCCCAATGTATTTTCAGTGTCACACATTTGTATTTTGTATTTTGATATTCAACTTTTTCCTCATATTGTCAGGGAATTATGCATCCTGTTCATATTCTGATTTTGTCTTTTTTTTTCTCATTTTGTGCTATGTTTTGCTTTAAAACACTAAAGCCACCAGCCTATTTTATTAGAAGTTTTTCTAGTATGTCTTTCCATGTTTGTATATACAGAAATGGCCCCTGAAAATGTTGGTTCAGCATTTTAAGTGATAAATACTTATTTTACTTTATGCTGGGAATTACTATGATACTTGAGTACACCCAGCAAGTGATAGTGCTGCATATAGAAGGCCTGTTATACATTGTATTTCTAAATACTTGGTAAATATAGTATGTTGTATTTCTAAATACTTTATATAACCAGAAAATACCCATATGTATGGTAATATGCAATGGCCCAGCTTTATTTATTTCTCCCACTAGAATTTGAAAGCTACTGTTAGGCACTTTATCTCAGAGCAGGAAGGAAAAGAGCAGGCTGCCTCTTTGAGGGGGCCGTTGGCCCACCTTTGTGCTAGAGCTAGCATTCTCTGCCCTTCCTGTTTGGGTACAAGACTAAGTTTTGTTTCAGAATTGAATTCTCTAGAACTGCATACCAGTTTACCTTAATATCCTCAGACTTGGAATCTTCTAATCCCTTCATACTACACTCTTCCTCTGGCCTCGAAGTAAGTACATTTGCTGGCTTAATTATTTTTGTTTACAAAATAAGCAGTACACAAATTAATATAGGAATTTCTGTCTCTGCTTCAGAAAGCCTGTATGCATGTGCTTATTCTCCGAGATGGTAACAGACTCTTCCGATGAAGTTACTGTGTGGCCTTTCCACAGTTGCTGTTCATTTGGATGGCTCCTTCCTTTTGTATTTCAAGATTTTCTTTTCAGACGTGATACTGTGATAAAACCACTGGAGCGACTGATGGGGTTTTCTGTAAATGAAATTCTCCATGTTTTGCCCTCTCATCAGAGTGAAGGGCCGGAGGACCAGGTGTGTGCCTGTGGTTGTGTAGGCAGACCTGGGGCAGGGTGTCCTGGGCAGCACTAGTGACTCCCCAGGTATAGAAAGTCCTTATCATGAGCCCTCTCGTTGTACCTTTCATAGTGACCAGTCCCAAAACACATTGCAACCTGCACCTACAAGTGGACCCTCCTACAAACGGGGTCAGAAATAAGGGTATTCTTTGGCACATAAGACCAACCCGTTTTTTTCAAATGTATCTGCCAAGGGATGCCCTAAGTCTTAAATTCCAATTCCTGCCCCCTTTAGCACTCAATTTTTAAATAAATGATAATTATGATACAGACAGTGTCATAAAATAGGCCAAGGCTATAATTGGATAAAAATATTTTCACATCTTTTGATGAGAGTACAGTATAGTGTTCAAAATGTATAGTAACCATTTAAACATAACAATTCTCAAAAATTTGGGATGAACCCTTTTTTTCTGGTATTATATAGAATCTTAGACCATTAAATTACGAACAGTTGGACATTTTTAGGTGTTTGGCCTAAACCTATTACCAAGGCCATCAAAGAAATGCAACCTCAAGAGGGATGAAGGAGAAGTCCCCTATGCAGCCAGTCTTCCCATTCACACACTCAGCTGAGACAGCTCAGACTTTCCAGATTAAATGAATGATCTAGAATCTGTCCCATGGAACTGTGCAGATGATTCTGCCTATCAAATGAGAGGGCCATCTCACCATTATCTTGACATTTTAAGATGTTTTACCTCCTAAAACAAAATAATTTTAATTACTGTAAATTTATAAGTGTACCAAAAATAATTTAATTTCCAGGCATAATAAATTGATCTTTTAGAAGTTACATAAGCTTTCCATCTCCCTGAAATCTCCTCTTCTCCCCCCACCCACCACCAGTGAATTGCTACTCACCCATCAATACCCAGCTTTCATTTTATGTACTTGAACCTTTCTGTCACAGTGTGAAGTGATGACAACTTCCTTGCTAGGCAAAGAGAAATGCCAGAAATTCTGACTGGGAAAGGCATGTTAGATCCTTAGTTGATTTTAATCACGAAATGGCTGCCCAGTGCTTTATCACTGTAGAGTGTTTCATTATCCGTCAGTTCTCACTCAGTCATTCTGGGGAAGAGCCTCGAATCCCGTGCTGTCAGTGAAGAGGCAACATCCCCAAGGCTCCCTAGGATTGGCTGCAGGTACATGTCGGCAATCAGAGTTTGGGCACTGGGATTTCCCTTCCTTCCTGGGCATTGTTCTTCCCTCCTATTCTTAGGCCTGGGCACATGGAGACCAGGCGGTATAGCAGCCTCGTGACTGAGGAAAACTAATAACAAGAATATGGAATTTGAACACGATTCCATATTCTTCATCAGGTTCTCTTGAGCTGACCAAGTAACCAAAAGATATAGAGGAACCCATCCATGTTTGTAAAATAAAATACCACTGGGACTCCAGTTTATTAAAATTTAATAAAAGTCACTTCCAAGAATGAGAATCCTGGGGTAGTGAGGCCATTAATTAGCAAGCCCATCTCAGGAGATGGGTTATGGACTGAAGTACTTTGAACACAGCCCTTCAACACCAGAATGGTTTTTTTTGTTCACATCACAGCTGTCCTGCTATCTTCTAGTCTTCAGTGAATCCTCTCTCATGTTTGTAATTAAAACCCTATTTACCATCATAATCCACAGTCACCTGAGCTGCTTTTCTGAAACCAGGGACATAGAACTGTTTCACTTCATGTGTCGCTTAGCTTGATGCTAGTAAAAGCAGCAAGCAGTGGTATTTAATAGATCAGCATTGCAAATTCCACACAAAATGTTTCAATAACCACACAGTCTTTGAAAGCACAAGTGTCCTTTACACTAGCTACCTTGGAAGTCATAATATTCTTTTTTCAATATGTCATAAGTGTCTTAAGCATTGTTGGAAATTTTCCTTTGTAATCGCCTTAAGATCCACTTGTAAATCACATTAAAAAATCAATCTACTTGCTTTATAATCCAATCTAAGTTGACATACAAACATAGCATTGCACCACTGGATCTCTTACTTTATAAACCAGACTTGCCCTGCTGACTTCAGACTCTTAAACTTCCTTCCCCTCGCCCTCGCGAGCAGCAGCTGTCTCTGCTGAGTGAGAATATGCTGGAGGGGCAGGGCCAGGGCAGCTTCATTAGAATATCTAATTCCTCAAGGTGACCACTTAATGGAGACAACCCTAACTTGGTTTTTCTGATAAGTACATACTTTTAAACATTGTTAGAACGATTGTTAGCCCTTAGAGTGCTTTGCCTTCCCTAATATCCATGCCTTCCAATTCAAAGGCAAATTACAAATTTTATTATCTTGGGCAACTTAGTTTAATTTCACCTTTCAGAAGTGCAATAATAAGAGCTAATGTAGTCCTTTTAAGCTATGTATCATTGGTACACATTTTACGGGACTATCCTTGTTA
Organism: Manis pentadactyla; assembly: GCF_030020395.1. Taxonomy (NCBI): domain Eukaryota; kingdom Metazoa; phylum Chordata; class Mammalia; order Pholidota; family Manidae; genus Manis; species Manis pentadactyla. The sequence goes on along the minus strand of NC_080029.1, from coordinate 113,833,916 downwards.
TACTTCTTTTCCCTATAGCCCTAGCTTCTTAAACTCACCAATAACTGGACCTATAATGACTGTAGATCTGATAGAACCTCATGTTTCGAACAGAAAAAGAGTAGACAGCAGATTGCAATGTGTGCCTGGGACAGAGGTCAGGAGGGGGAGTGGTCGGTCACATCTGTCTTTTTTGGATGATGAAGAAACCGGGAGCATGGGAGCTTGTCTTATTGCTCCTGTTTGTCGCAACACTTACCCCCAAGTATCTCTCATTTAGAAAACCCTCTGACTCCAGGGGTCCTGCTGCTGGCCTCCATGGTCAGGGGTAGGAACTCCACCCCTCCAGAGGTGAGATTCTTCATTCACAGGGAGCTGCAGGTGCTCCCAAGGAGAACATTCAGTCCCAGAACACATTCTCATCAAGGCTGTTGGCCACCCAGTTCACTCCCCTGAACCATGTTCATTCATTCACGTAACAAGAACATTCACTTTTGGCATGGTTTTCTGACCCACGTCCATTGTGCGTAACAGTGACTCTGACTCAGACAGATACAGGACAGGATATGATTCGACCTTCTAACATCACACTGATTATCAGGAATACAAAGTAAAGGAGGAACATTGTGAAGCCAAGGATCTTGTTCATTTTCCATTTGCAGGATGCAATTGAAGAAATCACAAACAGGAGCATGAGAAAAAGCAAGACAATTGCACAAAACAAGCCATTGCTGCTGACGGGGACGGGCTGTAATCCATTGATGAGAGAGAAAAGCAGCCAGGGGACAGGTAGTCTGCAAGGATGAAGAAACAGTGTGAACATTCTTAGTGTTTGTAATAATCCAATACATGCAAACAGTATTTTACAATTTACAAAACACTTTTCCGCCCAAAAAAAAAAAAGCCTATGAAATAGTGCAGAAAATATTAGCCTCATTTCATGGATAAGAAAACTAAGTTTCAGGGAAACTAAATTATGTGCCCAAGGACTCACTGCTAGTAACTGGAAGAGGCTAGATTAAAACTGGTTTTCTGGATCTGAGGGTTTTTTTCTTCACACTTCATGACTTCTGCATCACTAACCCAGATCAGTTGATGTGTGACTCTTTAATCTCTACATTTTTATGATGAGTCCTAGCTCAGGAAAACATTTCTTTAAATTCTCTAGTGATTACGGCTCTCCTGTCCCATCCTCCATACACACACATACACAAATTGAAATTAAAGAAACCAATAGACACCACCCAAATCCAGGACATGATTGAGGAAGTGAAAACAGTCCAGGTGCTCTGCTCTGACCGAACTGGGCAGAAGGGTAAGAGAACCGGGACAGGAGCAGACCGCACTTGCTTGTTTACACAAAACGCTTGTGGAGCCTGCGAGCTGGCGGAAGCCCAAATGCAAAGGGCCGGAATTTCAGGAAGTGAGCCTGAGTCACGGCTACTTCCAACCCTACCTCCACCGCACCGCAGGCCAGTAAGCAGGGCGTTTGACTGTATTTGGTAATGGAATTTAATGGACTTAAGTTTTCAATTCATCTGTGAATTCCAGTTCAGGTACATTGCAAGCAGCGGTTTAGTTCTCATCCCATCTGGCTATGATGAATGAAGAGGATACTTTGTTGCCTTATAGAAACAAATAATAGAAATGCCCTTTTATCCCATGTATAAATAATGAAGCAGAAAACCAGCCAAGAACCCACACAGTGGTTTCCAGTCATAGTTAATGTGCCTTGGTAAGTAAGCAGCTTTGCCACTCACCCCACGGTGATATCAAATATGTTGCTGCCCACAGAGCTTGACACAGCCATGTCTCCCAGGCCTTTCCGGGCAACTATCACACTGGTGATGAGGTCAGGAATTGACGTGCCTGCCGCTAGGATTGTCAAACCCATGATCTCTTCAGAAATGCCTATTGTTTCACCAACCTGGTAAACAGGAACAGTAATGAGAACTGTGGCACCAAAGGGAAAGTTTGAGGCTCTTCAAAACACCAACCACATACTACTTTGTGCAAACCCCCCACCCTTCCCTGAGCTCAGCACACTCCCTGGGCCTGAGCGAGGGAGGCTGACTGTGGAACTGACAGCTCAGCAGATGGGCCACAGAGAGAGAGGACAGGGCCCCTGCTGAAGGCTTCAGAGAGTGATGCTTTTCTACCACCTCTCAACTGCACCACCCCTACGTTCTCAAGAGAACCACTCCCCGCAAGGTCTGTGGGGTCACAGTTCCATTTCCAGAACCACGGCCACTGCTATGTGTCAGGAACCAAGAGGCTGGAGACAGAAGTACGAGAGCACCCTGACACTGCTCTCAGCCTCGTGAAGAAGAGTTTGTGAACAGCAGTCACAGTTCTGTGCTAAGTGCAGTATTCCACATGGGACAGAAAAGCCGTGGCGGTCAGAGGAAGACTCATGACATGCTAGAGAGGAGGCAGAAACACCTGGCTCATGCGTGTGTACGATTCCACCGGGTGGGGAGGAGTGCGGGCTGCACGGCAGGGGAAGCAGGGAATAAATAAGTGGGCAGCGGGGTCAGACTGTGAAGGGCCTTCCTTCTGTGTCATGCTACAGTGGGAAGACTTTCTAAGGCAGAAGAGCCACACTTGAAAAGCGCCACTTTCATTAGAATAAAAAGTCAGCTTTTAAGCCTTTTCAATGTAGAAACAATAAATCCACTCGATCCTTAGCATTCCCTCGGTACTGGAAATTCACCCTGAAGGAAAAAAGTGTCCTTAGAACCTTCTGATGGGGGATTCAGTTTCTGCTGTTCACCCACTCACCTGGTGAGCCCACCATACCATGAGGTATGAGAACATGGCTATCCACATGATGGATCCCAGGAAGGTGATAGCAAAAAACTTCCTAGACTCCTGTTGAAAAGTTTGAAAAGGGAGAGAAATAAGTTGCAGAAGCTGAAAGTCTTTGGCTCTTCTGACGGAGCCCCAGAATCAGTGACAAGATGTGCTGGAATTGTGATGGGGAGGATCTGGAGACATTTGAGCTAAGATCTGTCTCCAGGGAGGCCCCTTAGAGGGCTGGGAAAGGATGGGGTGGGTGCCCATAGGCGAGTCCAGCCAGTGGGGGGTTGGGCAGTCACCAAACTGAAGGGAGCTACTGGCTCACCCTAGACCCAGACGGATCTCGTATTGGTTTGACTTCTCCCCCACCGAACCCCGGATCAGAGATGGACTGCCTTTGGGAAGGGCATGCTAGACCTTTCCCTACAGGTAGGAATGCTGGGTGGAAATCTCAACTTTCACCCTACGTTTTCAGAATGTCCCTGTGAAATATGGAGAGGGTGTAGCACTAGTCCCTTACTAAGATCAAGAAGCTGAGGCAGGAGACATGGGGGCTGTCACCCTGCTCGTGGAGGTAGAAATAAGCATGTAATCGGGCCTCCCAGCTATGAGCATGGCCCCCTCGGTGCACAGTCTCCATAGCTGCAAATTTCACCCCAGATAGTCTGTGGTTGAGCCCTGCCAGGCTGGTTGGCCCTCTCCTGGCCTCCCTGGGTGTAGGCGCCCGGGGGGCAGACTCACCAGCCTCCGGACATCGGGCACCGTCAGCCACAGCGGGAGCACGATGGGCAGGAGGAAGAGGTAAGCGGCCTGCTTCTGCCTGGTGTCAGGCCACGCCAGGGACAGAGGCGCCTCGGCTGCCTCCGCCTCCTCCTCCTCCTCCTCCTCCTCCTCCTCTTCCTCCTCCTCATCTTCACCCTCACCTCCATCATCTCCCTTCTCGCCATCTGTACACTCCTCATCACTTTCAGCATTGAGTTCCTGCTCTTCGGTTTCTCCGTCATCACCTTTCTCTTTCCCGTCCTCTCTTGCTTGGCGTCCACCTTCCGCTGCACCATCTCCTTGTCCTGCTTCAGTTGCACCTTCACCTCCGCTTCGCTGTCCGTTCTCACCTTCACCAGAAGCGTCCGCCTCTTCACCTCTCACCTCACCTGCGCTCTCAGCTCCAGCCACGTCCTCCTGCGGCCCAAAACCACAGATTAAGGCACAATAACTACTAATTAATAGTAGCAGATACAGTGCTAATGAGGATAGGATGCTGATAAGAATGATAAAGTGTAACTGCTGCTTGTTTTCCTTCCCAGTGTCTCCCCATTCTCTGTTGTTCTCTCAGAATGAATCTGAAAACTTGGGTAAGAGGAGAAAACGAATGCAATCATTCAGCAGAATCCCCTTCACAACTCCTGCCCAGTGGTTGTCCTGTCGTTATTCGATCAAATCCAGGGATGGAGAACTCACCACCTAAAGCAGCTGTTGTCATCTTGACATCTGATTGGTTTGGAGCCCATGTTTGTACCAAGATTACCTCCTGTACACAGGGTGACTCTTTGGGGTCACACAGAACAAAGCTAGTCACTATTCCACGAGACAGCCCTCCTCCCTGCGTCAAAGATTCCCAGGTCCTTCCATCACTACATGCTATGGACTAGAGCCTCCTTCCCATCTTGGCGAACTCATTCTAATGAACTCACGTCTCATGAAGAAGCTTCCAGAACTGAACAGAGAACACCGTATAGAGTGGAAGAGGATTATCACGTCCCTTATCTTAGATACTATGCTTCCATTAATGTTGGCTAATATGGCATATCTTTCGGTGATCACGTCACATTGCTGAGTCTACTAAAACTCCCAAAGGGTTATATTGCATTATATATCACGATGATAATTAATACCTACTTATTGAGGGTTTTGGGGTGTCAACCACCAAGCTAAGTGGTTTAAATAATAACAGCACTTACTATGTTTCATGAGTCAATTAATTTATGATATAGATAGTATTAAACCCATCCCAGACAGATGGAGAAACGAGGGTTAATAATTTGCCCATGTCCACGAGTTTGTAAGTGACGAAGGTGGGATTTAAATATGGATAGCCCCACTCTCAGCCTCTTAACCATTAAGCTACCTTGCTTTGCAAATACCAGGGCTAAACAAGATCTTTGGTTCCCAAACCTAGTAGTCTGGTGAACTTACTATAAATACAAATTCCCAGAATAAATAATTTAATTTAATAAAAAATGCAGATTTCCTGGCTCCGTCTGGACCAAATGAATTAGAACTTCTGAGCTGAAAGCCAGGAATCTATTTTAACAGGCTTACAAGTGATCCTAACAAATTCATCTGCAGACCAGCGTTTGGGACCCTTGAACTGACTCCCTCTGCCCTAAAAGTCAGTGATCCGAGGGTCTTCACATTAGGCACCCAACTAACCTATCACAACCTGCTGATCCAGTCCCTTGAGAAATGACCCGGGCTATGTGCTCAAGTAGTACGTCATCTGTAACAAATTCTGTGACACAGCCAACCCCCAAGGGATGCTCAGCGATTCTCAATTCTGCTGCCTATTAAAATCACCCGGAGGCTTTAAAAACATTCCCACCCAAGGATCCACCCCATAGATTCTGACTTAATTGCTTGAAGATGGGGCCTGGGCATTTTTTTTTAAGCTTAATGTACAACCAGGGTTGAGAACCCCTGATGAAGTAGTGAAATACTAATATCCATGAAGCCTGTGCTTTGAATTGGGAATGAAGAGTGAGAAGATTTTAGTCTGAAGTAATTCCTGCCCTCCCTTCCCCATCCCTATCAGGAGAGAAGGCTTCCTGGAGGAGACAACAAATCGTTTGAATCGGTAGGTATGGGAGTGTCTGCCCAGCCTGAGAACTTTCTCTCCTAACAGCCTCTGTGACCTGGTTTGAACAGACCCTCTCTCTTCTGAGCCTGGGAGCCAGTCCTTGTTGATCCCCCTGTGGGTGGGAGGACTGGAGCAGTGACTCAGGGCTGCGTGTGCTAAGGAGGAAGCAAACGGAGCTGGGTTGCCAGGAGAGGCCGGGTGGTGGAGCCTGCACACAGAGAAGGTGGAGGGAGAAGCCGCCAGGGGCGCAGATGCTTCTCAGGCCTCGGTCCTGTCTGTGTGAGACAAGCTTCACTTCCTGCTCTGGGATTCCAGGAGACGCCTCTGTGTCCTCCTAATCCATTGCTATAATGGGTCAACTCAGGGCACTCATGATCCCATCAAGATGTCTCAGACACTAAACCCAAAGTTGCTGGCTCAAGGATGAGATACGATTCTGGGTGTCAAACAGAAAAAACGAACGGGTGGAACTTGCAAACTGAATGCTAATCTGCTGTCAGTCACTCAACCCTTATTGAGCAGAGCTGTGTGCCAGGCATCGCGTTTCTCTCTGGGGGGACAGAGATGACTCAGACTTGGATCCTGCCTTCGGGAACCTCACCACCTAGCAGGGAAACCAGGAGAGATTCGTAAATAGAATACAAGAAAGACAGGGATGAGAGCCCTGAGAGAGGCACAAAGCACCATGAATTCAGACTGTGGGGATCAGGGAAGCTTCCCAGCAGCTGAGGCATTTACACTGGCCTGAAGGGGTGGGTGAGATTAGGACAGAGGAAGGTGGAGGGGAGAAGGCATTCTAGGGGGAGGAAACCAGGGGGGCTGAGGCCTGCAGGTGGAAATGCATGCAGACAGGAAGCCCAGCTTGGCTGCAGCGCGGTGAGAGAAGAGGCTGTGAGGCTGTGAAGGTTGCTCGTGTTCTGACGGCACCAGTTCTTACAGTGACAGGAGGCAACACCGTCTCATACATATTTTCTCACTGTAAGGCGTTATGGTGAACTAACTGGCCCCATGAGGTGTTTGATCTTCAGGGAAAGGGCCATTCCTCAACCCAGAGGAATGAACATGAAATGGCATTTCAGACCTTCAGGAGGAAAGGATCGGGGTCAGCAAGTCCTTCCCTGGGCCTCTCGGATTCCTCCACTCGGGAAGAAGCTTGGGCCTACCTGACAGCCAGGGTCCTCCTCCTGATCTCTCGTGACAGCTGGAGCAGGGGCCGGTGTGACTGTGACCGCAGGGCGCTTGGCTGGCTCCTCCTCTTTGAAGGACAAACATGGGACAGGTCAGAAGAGAGCCAGATTTTGAAGGCAGCCGGCAGAGACTGGTGTGCGTGGTTGCAGGGCTACTGGACTTGTCCACCTCAGGCTCTCAGAAGGTTTGGGTGGAGAATATCTCGTTGATAGGGTAAGTAAAATGATGTGATGTAAATTGTTATTGCCCTGTCCACAGAGAGAGCTACAGACGGGAGCGCAGCTGGGAAGAGGTGCCCCCCCCCCCGAATTCCCATCCTGGCCAGTGTGACGAAGGAGACTGTGAACAGCTTGGGCAACTGGAGCAGCGAGAGGGATAGGTGAGGCCCCAGCCCTCAGTCTGGCCCTTGCCCCTACCTGCTGCCTGCAGAGGACCCTGACGATTTCAGAAGCAGCCGCCAGGAAGCCTTGGGATAGGGTTATAGCAACAGGAGACATGGAAAGTGGGGAGCGCTGAGTTTAGGGACAGGCTTTCTCACTTCTTGGCTGGGAGGGCTTTGGGCAAGTCACTTGACCTCTCTGAGCCTCAGCTTCCTTGTCTGTGCACGTTGCCAGGTGCAGTGAGGCAGGCCTGGGGGGCTGTGCGAAACCCACAGGGCAGGAGCTTCTCGCCACCCAAGCCCAGCTGCCACACAGATGCTGAACTCCGATGTCACCGGACCCCTCCCTGGTGGCCTTCCCTCGCTGGGATTGCTGGTCTCAGACCAGTCCCTAGCAGCACTGTCCTTGTTTAGAAGTGACAGGAAGAAGAACTAGAGTCTAGTAGAGTCTCATCTGGGATGAGATTTAGCCAAGAAACGAGTTCAGCAGCGCCCTGGCCCGCCCTGGCCCGCCCTGGCCTTCCCCATCTGAAGCTCATGGGAGCGCCAGCAGCTGAGTCAGAAAGGGAGCAGCACCGACAGGAGGAGGCCAGAGGGCAGCTGTGCGCAGGGCAGCCCCGGATTGGCAGGCCCAAGCCTGGCTCGGAGAGGCCAAGAGGCACGCCCCAGGCCCGGCCGCCAGGAGCGGGGAGGTGGCAGGAGGAGACCCGCTGGGCTGGCGTCCTCTCACCTTCTGGTGTGCCCTCTGCTTTAGCCTGAGGCTTGGCTTTGGCCTCCTGATCCAAGCCATCCTCCTCCTTGTCCTTGGAGGGCCGGGCTGTGAATGAGAACAGAAGCACCTCTTGTCTGCGGCCGTGGCATCCCTGCCATGCCCCTCAGCTAGGCTGGTCCTCTGAGCAGCCAGAGCTGCCATAGCGGGCGGGCGGAGGCTGGCCTGGGAGCTGCAGTGCCTAGATTCTGGCCCTACTGGCTTGCTCACGGTGCCCGATTCCCCAACTTTTGTCTTGAATTCCCCACACTGTCGCTCACTCAGCTGTGACAGAGCGAGCCACTCCCCCTTTCTAGTCCTATTTCCTTTCTGGTAAAATGACATTGTTTAGACTGAGGAGCAACACATAGGATTTTTTTCCCTTTTTGAGCTCAGGAGATGGCTTTTTTGAGCAATGAACTGAGGAGGCTTCTGATCCAAGGTTGGTGGATTACCAGGATTGATCAGTGATGTCTGCAGTGGGCAAGGAATGGGCAAATAATAACATTTGTTACGTTGTTAAAAAGGGAGACATTTTTGCTATCCTTGGACTAGATTAAAGTCCTTTGCAGCTCACTTGCTAGGAAGCTACCAGAATCCAGGGGCACCGTAGCTCTAGCTCCAGGGGCACTACTGGTAGCCATGTTCGTGAGCTTTCCTTTCTGGTGGGAAAGGAGAAACAGCTGACCGCCAAGCTCCCTGCTGCACCTTTTTTGACCCCAGATACTTGGAGCACAAGCGGGGCCTCCTTCCAGAGCCCTGTGCATGTACCGTGCTCAGATGAGGCCCCCAGAGCATCATGCACAGAATGGTGCTGTCCTGATTTCCAGGAATGGTAAATGGGGAGGGCAATGCTCTTTCGATGTGATAATGTTCCAGGCCCCAGGCGGAGTGCTTTACGTGTATCCTTTCAGGGTGGGAGGCACAGAGACTGTGGTGCAGAGGCTCAGGAGGGACCTCACAGCCGGGCAGCCTGGGAGGGTGAGGGCAGTGGCACAAGTTATAGAGCAAAGTGCTGCCACGGGTCTATTCTGGAGTCCAGGCTGGCCTCTCTTTAAAGGCAATACCATGATACACTATGAGCACTCATGTGGGGGTCCACGAGACAAAATAAATAAAAATGTTTTAATTGCTACAATTCAATATTAGGTTAGCTCGGATTCTGGTGTGAGAGAGCCTGGGTTTGAATCCTAGTCCCTCCTCTTGCTAACCGGGGACCTATATGGGTGATTCCTTAACCTCTCTGTACCTCAGGTTCTTCATCCATAATGTCTTACAGAGTTGTTGAAGGAATAAATGAATTTATACAATGAATTGTGCTTAAAATGGTGCCTGGCACCTAGAAAACACTGCGTGTTAGTTCTGACTTCAGTGGTGACTGGACAACAGGAGTTGAGGGCAGCTGTCCCAGAAAGCAGCTCCACAGCGATGAGGCCCCGTGTTCTGGAAGGCCCGAGCTGGGAGGGAGCCTGAAGATCCTCCAGTCCATAAACAGAGAAGGTGCAATCTGGGAAGCTGGCTGGCTTGGACTCTGCCTGGGTCCAGGATGGGCAGGAAATATAAACAAGTCTGGAATTTCCTCCATTCAACCTGTCTTCTAAACTCTCAGAGTTGGTTCAGCTGCAGCCGCCTCTGGGAGTGGGCTCCATTCTGCAGAGCCACCACTCTGGCGTGTGTGGCCCCCCGAAGAGCCCCAGCGGGCCTGCCCAGCAGGTCCTCGTCAGACCTGCGATGTCAGGAGGCGGGCCCTCCATGCCTCCGTCCAGACAACTCCAGTGCCCTTCTGGTCCTGACCACGCACTGCAGTCTTCTGTGAGCAATGCAAAGCTGTTAAAGGGATGCTGCCCTGGTCCCAGTCCTGGCGCTGAGAGTACCTGCTGACTGGCTGGAGGAGCTGGCAGGAAAAACGAGTTCCCCTTGTTCCTTCTCATCCCTCGGCACACACCCCAACCTCTCATTCCCCCTGCCAACGAAGAAGGCAGGTGAACCGCAGGGCCTCTTTCTGTTTGTCCCCATCTGTTCCTCTGTCTCAGCATCTCTCTCTCTCTCTCTCTCCCCCCCAAACCCACACGCATCCAGCTGAAGTCACCAGAAGAGGAACAGGGTCCTGGAGAGGAAAAGCCCTTCCCAGGGCAGGTGCGAGCTCAGACCACACCTCAGCTCTGTGGAAAGAGCTGTCACGCCTGGGAAGGGAGAAGCGTCTGGACAGCCATTGGGAAACAGCACATAGAAACACAAACGTGTCTCTGGAAAGTCTTGGGAACAAAGGCCACTGTCACAGCCCTGGGTGGTCCCAGCCCCGCCTGCGCGGAGCCTCAGGGTCTAGAATCAGGGCTGGCCTCTCTGAGCACACTGCCTCCCAGAGCCTATCCACAGCCATTCACCACGGCCCTTTCCATGCCAGCCCCACGATGTACCAGGCCTGCTGGTCTCCCCGGGATGACTGCCTCTGGCTCCACCACCACTCGTTTCCCCACGGGGCCTCTCAGCCCTCAGCGCAGCCGGATCATCTCCTCTTAGTATCAATCTCCCCTGACCTCAGCCTGGCCGGGCCATCACATAATCCTGTTAGGACAAATAGGTCAGCGGGTGGCTGTTGGTCAGGGAAGTGACCCAGGGCAGGGGCCCCGTGTCCCATTCAGGAGGTCTCTACATTCAGGACTTTGCTAGAGTTTGTGATTCCGTGGGGAGTGGCCAAGAATAACCCAGAGATACAGCCCCCTTCACTCTGTCACCCGGGCCAGGTGTGCCCCCAGCACGATCACCCACAGGCCGCCAGGTGCTGCAGGCTCTGCTCTCAAAAGCCCAGGGGTACCGGTTTTCTGAGGCTGACACGTGGGTGTGGCCTCTCGGTGTCAAGGCTCACCTTGATGATGTGTTAAGGAAGGTTTGACCACCTTGTCTTTGACTCTGCTTTTCACAGTATAATATGCTTCTTTTAAACACCCAACAACCAATATTGTGTCTGAAGAAGGCACTTCAGAGCCTGAGGAAATTCGGAGCCCCTAAAACTTGTCCTTGAACTGTAAGCTGGGCAGGGTGCTCCCCGGGGCTCATGCGTCAGCCTCTGGCATCTACTCAGCTCAGTTCTCAGCCTCCTTCCCAGCTACACTCGGACCCTGGGGCCAACCTTCCCTTCATGGGCCTCCTGCCTGGGCTCCCAGTTCTGTGCCAGAGCCCCAGAGATGGAGGAGCCCAAAGAGGGCAGGAGTGCCCCTGAGGGTGCCCTCCAGGGGCCTGGGAAGCATGCTGGGGGCAGGTGCCTTGGGAGGGGCTAGCAGGCAGGACTTAGTAAGGTGGCTGGTGAGCATCTCAGTTGCCCCCATCATTTTTGTTAAGTTGGACATCAGTCCCTGTTGTACTTTGCACCCTCACCACCCCCAGAAGTGGTCCTGGCAGCTCACAGAGTGTCCTTTGAGATTCCTGGTGGGGGGAGGGAATAGCAGGCCTCTAAGACTTAAGAGCTGAAAACAGAGCAGAGGGAGGTGCCTTTCAGGGCTCTGGGCTGTGGGGCCTACAGGAGGTGCCCCCTAGAAGCTACCCTGGCCATCAGCCTGGGCCAAGCTGCATGGCCAGAGACTCTGTGGTTCACTGGAGCCGGCTGGTGGGTGGTGGGCTTTGCCGGGAAGTCACGGGGGCATAGTCTATGCCCCCATGTAGACCATCGCAGGGCACGTGGCACTCGTGGCCTCACTAACTGCAGGTGAACCCCTTCATTTGACACTTAGAAGGGATACAGAGGCAGGACATAGTGGGATGTGCATGCCTAAGGACCTTAGCTCCTGGGGCCCCTCCTGATGAGCCCCGGCTGCCACACTGTGGCTCCTCACCACCCACTCTCCTTGGCGGACTCTCCCCACTTCCACCTTCTGACTCTCCATTTTGCAGGCCCCACTTCTTGTCCAGTGGCAGGAGGGAAGGAGTGGACAGGGAAGCCACGCAGGTCTGGGGAGGCCTTGCTTACCTTCCCCCAGCAGGTCCAGGCTGTGCAGCATGAGCTGGTAGATGGTGCTGCGGATGGTGCTGGTGTGCAGAGAGGCGGAGCTGCTCCCTCGGGTCAGCGCTGCCGGGAGCTGGGCAGGGGAGAGCCACACAGGCCTGGGTGGGCCCCTGTCACGCCAGGGAGGAGCCACCCGAGGGCCTCGGGAGCCCTGCCTCCCTCCCACAGGGATGAGGGCCGAAGCACAGCAGCCTTACCCCGGCCTCCCCGCTTCCTTCACTTCAGCCAGGAGAGCTGCTGGGCTCTCTCAGCCTCCCCTCACTCTTCCATGCCTGGCTAACTCTCCATACTGAATAAATCCCCCAGGATCTCAACGGGGAGCAGACAATGTGTCCTAAAGATGCCACATTACTGAGGGTTTGTCCAGCTCTGCAAGTAGCCCCCGACAGAAACACACACTCACCCGGCCCACCACACAGACAGGCCCCTGAGCATGGGTACGTGCTGTGCCGCTGGCCCAGCTCCCAGGGGTAAGCAGGCTGCTAGCTCTTTCTACAGAAAAGGAAATGAAACCTCAGCGGGGCTCGGTGGCTTATCCCAGGGTGTGTGGGGGGTAAATGAAAGAATTAAGACTAGCACCCGGATCTTCTGATTCCCAGGCCAGTGCTTTTTTTTTTTTCTGTCCACGTACTCAAGAGACCTTCACAGGCACACACACACACATCTTTATGCACAGATACATAGATGGGACACACACTCACAGTGGCACATATATGATTCACAAGGGAACATGCAAAGAGACAAAGGCTGGCTCAGTCCCTCCCTCCCTCCCTGGCCCGCACCCCCATCCGTCTGGGTCTGAACTCTTCTGCCATCTAGCGGCTGTGGTAACTACTCCCCAGCACGCCTGGGGGTTTTCTCTGGATGAAGGAGGTTTGATTCCGGCCCCAGCCTCTCCCCTCTCGTAAGCCAAAGGCAGGTAAGACAGCGTTTCGGGAGCCTCAGACTCCCCGCCGCCTCCCATGTTGCTCTTAGTCTGGGGCATTCCGAAGCCGGTCACAGCGTGTTGGGGCTTGAGTTCCTCTAGTCCAGTCATCTTGCAGATGCAGGATCTGAGGCCTACGCTCACACAGCAGCTCGTGACAGAGTGGCCAGTGACATCCTGGACCTCGCACCCAAGCTAGCCCCTCTTCCAAGCCACCTGGAGGTGAGAGTCCCTCAGGCAAAGCAGCCAGCTCCTTCCCCGGCTTACCGGGGCAGTGCTCCCAGGAGCGTCCCGAGTTGAGCCCAGCCCAGGATCCCCAGCCTCGGGGCCTCAGTGCCCAGGTTTGCGGCTGTCCTCTCAGCCCCCGCAGTGTGCCCACCGGGCAGACTCCACATGGCACCCACCTTTAGCTTCTTGTTTTCCTGCAGCTCATCCACCACAACGGCCCCGTTACCTGGCTGCGAACAGGGACAGGAGTCACAAGGTGCTTGTCGGAGGGAACCTTGCTTCTCTCCTACTTGTCTCTTTCTCTGGGGAGCCTTCAGATTGGAATACAGGAGCAACCCAGTGGCAACCCGGCCTCAGAGGATGTTTTAACATGTGCAAGACCTTCACAGGCACACACACACACATCTTTATGCACAGATACATAGATGGGACACACACTCACTCACAGTGGCACATATATGCCTGCCTTCAGCCTGCAAACCGTTTTTGCAGTCAAATGTGTCCACTGACTATGGTCCAGTAACTCCAGCTGTCATTCAGTCCCTCAAATGCACCATCCTCTTTACCCACCTGGAGACCTTCACCACAAGGGCCCTCCTGCCCTGTCTGGAATGCTCTTTCCTCCACCCTCCATATTTCAGATTCCCACTTACATGTCGCCTTCCTCTGGGAAGCTAAGGTGCCCATCTAAGCCTTCTGTAGGCTCCTGTTCTTTCCCTTTAGAGCACTTTCCCTGATTTATCTGTATGTTATTTGTATGTGAACAAACATACAAAGAAATTGAATGCCGCATTAGCACCTTGAAGGCAGACTGCCTATTTCATTCACTCTGTGTGTCCAATAGGAAAACACTGCCTGGCACTTAGCAAGGGTTCAATAACTATTTGTTAAATGAGTGAATGAATGAACTGTCGTCTAAATAAACCTAATCCATTCTCACTCCTGGCCCCTTATGCATGCCTTTTCCCTCTGCTTAAAATGCCTTGTCCATTCTTCTGTGTCTACCGATTTTTCAGAAAACTCAGGGGAATTCTTATATAAAGCTTCCCTACTGGCCCCTTCCACCCCTGCCGTCCCTCCGGCTCACTGCTATACCTCTCTCTTCAAAGGCTCTGTACCGACACTGAGCACATTTGGGGACAGCAAAATCTGGCTCTGTAATCCAGTAAGTGCTAGTGGTCTGGAGGACCTTAAGGCAGCCATCTGAGAGCTGGGACAGCCCTAGAAAATCCAAGACGAAGAAGCATTAAGCCCAGAATAGTTACTGTCTGGACCACTTTGCATTTACTGCCTTATAATACCATTTGAACTTCTAAAAAATCATTGTTTAATTTTTCACATACGTGAGTTGTCTACCCAGATAGATTCCATATTTTTCTGATCTTACGATGTAGTCATCTCTGTTCCTCTAACCTGTGGCATAGTGTCTTGTACACAGTAGGTGCTCATAATGGTGAGCTGAATAAGCAAGTGCCTTTGCTTATTTAAGTGCCCTCTAGTGCCATCTTCAGGCAGCAGGATCACTAATAGTTGCCCAAAGTAATAGTCTTTACTTCCATTGCTGGCCTCCACAGTCCAAACTAGAGATGGACTTGCTAAACTCCCTTCTCCATTCAGCTCGGAAAATACTGCCTGACCCAGGGCTTACCCACGCATCCATCCACCCAACCTGTCATTCATTCAGTTCTTATTCCCTGAGCCCTGCTGTTTACATAGCACTGTGTTATGCTAGAGGGATACAAAGATGTTTAGGACGTGGATTCTATGTCCAGAAACGGACTTAGAACAAAGATATAACACAACACATGACAAAACAGAATGTCATTCAAGAAATGAATGGCTTAGACAAAGGTGCTGTGCTGGAATGGACAAGGAAGGCTTTCTGGAGGAGGTAGAATTTGGGTAAGCTTTGAAGAATGGGGGAAGTTTGAATGCTTGGATACACATTGCTGAATGAATCAATGCACTGAAGTACAAAGGAACGAAATGGAGCGGAAATCACCAACCTGAATGTGAAAGGAGCACTGCGGGTTTTCTCAGCAAGTCCCCCGACTGTTTCATGACACCCCATAAGCTTCCTGGGATACTGGAGGCTACAGTGGTGCAGCCATCCCACTATTATCCTGTCCAACCTTCACCCAGTGAGTTCTTAGAGGCCAAAGACATAGGGGCTTGAATCCTCTTTGGAATGGCTAGCTCTGTCCGCAGAGGGGCAGGAAAGACTGACTTTTGCCCTGTGCCGCACAGGCCTCGTAGTTCTTCTGCCATTCAGATTTATTCAAGCCAAAATATGTCACGATGAGTTCATTGTTTTTGGACATGTTAGTATCTTCCAACTTCAGTATGTATGCACTTCTAAGTTTCTGCAACCCCTCCCATCCAGTTTCTCATTCAACACTGCTCGCTCCATGAAACAGACAAGACCAGTATTACTGTAGCTATTTTTAGATAAGAAAACAGACGCAGATTCTGTGACTTGCCTGCACTCATGAAGACAGGGGACTCCCATCTCCTAATCTCCACTCAGAGGTTTGTTGTTTACTACATCACGTCTTTTCCCAATCATAAATAAGGAAATTCCCTAGTGGCTCTATTTCAAATTATTCACATTTCAGGTAAACGGATGTGAATGTTTGTCTGCACTGGGGTGTGGACGATGGGTCCACCTGCAGCGGCAGTACCGATGCTTTGAGAACATGCCCTTATTACAAACACCTTCCCGCGCCTGCCTCTCACACCACAGCTTTCTCCCTCCTCTTCCGTCAGCCTCATCACCCACCTTCTCCTTCTCATGAAAATTCGCAAAGGGACTGAGGATGTCTTCAGCTCGGCCAAAGCCCCCAGCCCCTCTGATGCACCTAGCTGAGGATGAGCAGCGAGACCCCTTGCAGCCGCTCGTGGGACCTTGTGGGGACAAGCACGGCAGCCCCTCTGGGCGCTTCTCCTCCTGGCCTCCAATTTCTATTTCCCACTGATGTCTCAGGTAACCACGGACCTCTCCTCTTCTAGACCACCCATGACACAGAGGGGACTCCCCATTCCAGGCCTGCACTGGGGACGGCCTTGCCTCCCGGTCCACTCATTTGTCTAGGCTGGACACCCAAAGTCCTGCCCAGATTCCTCCCTCTCCCTCACAGCCCAAGTCCAGTCAGCCATCCGACCTAGTTCCTGAAAGTCTTCAGATCTGGCTCCATCTCTCCGTTCTCCTGCCTGTAAACCTGCAACAGCCTCCTGACTCCCGATCTGCTTTTCTTTTGGTTCATTCTCCACCCTCAGCTAGAGTGACTCCCTGAGCAGAGCACATCGTGTCCCTCCCCTGCATCCTGGGGCTCGCTGTCCTCAGGAGGGAGTCCAGCCTCCTCGGCTGAGCACACACCAGCCTCCTGCTGGCCTCCAGTCCGGTGCTGTCTAATAGAAATAGAACGCAAGCTACATACATAATTTTAATTATCTTAGTAGCCATATTTTTAGAAAGTAAAAGGAACAGGTGAGATTAATTTTAATAATGTACTTTATTTAGCCCATATGTCAAAAATGTTATCATTCAACATGTACTTAATATTAAAATATTAGTGAGCTATCTTTCTTCTCATACTATGCCTGTAGAACCCAGTGTGTATTTTATACTCACAGCACATGTCGATCTGAACTAGCCCCGCTTCAAGAGCTCAAGCTTCCTGTAGCTGGTGGCACCGTGCCGGATAGCGCAGCTGGAGTCTCGTCACGCTCTCTCATTCCCTGGACTTGACACATGGCAAGGAGGGTCCTTACCCTGCCTTCAGTCAGCCAACCCCTGCTCGTCGTTAAAGACCCATTGAAGCATCACCTCCCCCCGGAAGCCTTCCCTGACTCTCTGGTCTGTTGAGATGTCCATTCTCCGCAGTACTAAATCAGTCAGCTCTTACTGTATCATTACACATGATATGGTTACTTTAGTTTTATTTGTCTTCTCCACTGAGGAGGATTTCCATGGAGATGGTGAAGCCTAGCTTTGGGTCCCCTCCATAAACCCTTGCCAAGGCCTGGCGCTTTGTTTCATTATAATGGTTTTATATGCTTCTTCTTAAAGCATGTCAGGCCCCACAAAACCTGGATCGACTCCGACTCCTCCTCCAGGCTGGGCCTCCTTGAGGGCTGGGACTGCGCCTTCTTTCTCACTGCCTCGCCAGGCCCTACACAGGCCTCATACAAAGGGATTCAGTAACCGTCTGCCCAGTGAATGAACACTCGAGCTCTTTAGGGCTTAATCCTAACACTTCTATCTTGCTTGCTCTCTCACTGTTTCTCTAGCTCTGTCTCAGAGTAGCATCAGCCAGTCCTCAGTTTTAATTACCATATGTTTGTTGGTGACTCACAAATTTCTATTTCCAGCCCAGACCTTCTTATTGAGCTTCAGCCCATGTGACCAACCGCCTGCTGGACATACCCCCTTGGAGCACCCAAATGCACCAACCCAGAGTAGGAACCCTTGGGTCTCCCTAAGCCTGTTCTTCCTCGAGTCTTCACTTTCTCACCAGGTGGCACCACCACCCACCCTCCCGCTCAAGTCCAAACCCCGGCAGCAGCCTTGGCATCTCCCGCTCTCACCCTCCACATCCACCTCATCACCAGTCCAGATGAATCTGTCCTTCAAACATCTCTCAGAGATACATACATGCTGGGTGCCCACAACTGCACGCCTCAACTGGGCTCCCTGCTTCCACCCTTGCACACCTACGGTTCATTCTCTACGCAGCTAGGGAGTGACCTTTTAAATATGTCTCCTTGTTACATCATTGAGCTTACGTCCCTGTCGAGCTTCAGATCAAACCCAGACTCCGTATCTGATCCGCAGGGCCTTGCAGGAAGCAGCTCCCCGCTCCTCTCCAGTGCTCTCAGAACACACTCCCCTTTCCCACTGGCCATGCTGGCCGCCAATTCTTTCTTCTAACGCACCACACACTTTTCAGGCTCTGAGCCTTTGCAAATGCAGTTCCTTCGTGCAGGATTCTTCCCCTTGGAGCATGGGGTGGCTTCCTTTCTTATCTGCAGATCTCTATTTGGACTTCTCCTCCTCCAAGAAGCCTTCTATGCTCTCCCTCGCTACAGGGGGCCCACTACCTACAGTCACTCTCCATCACACACACTTATTTCTTCCCAGCACTCATCACACTCTGGAATTATCTTCTTATTTTATTTGTTTGTCATCCATCTGCCCACTCCCTGACACTAAATAATTTTCCAGTTTCCAACTTACTCAGGTGGCAGAGCCTCTGGAAATCATGCTGTTCTCTGTAAAACACCATGAATACCTAACTTCATATTTAATCCTGTCACATACACTAGGAGAAAATACTGCTGTGTTGTCTCAATGCATGTAAAATCTCACCTACAAGCACACAGGCATCCATGGAAACCATAAGCTCCTGGGCCAGGCATGGTCAGATGTCTGAGCTTTTTCTGTTTCTCATGCATTCATTTTGGCATCTTCTAGCATCCACCAGCAGGTGAACACTGAAAGCTTAAGAACATTTTATGAGGGAAAAGAAGCCCTCAAATTGAGAATTCTACTCTTACCATCTTTTCCTGACCACTGGTGGGGAGCTATCATCTAAAGAGGTAAAGGAGGGAACTCCTCAGCACAGGCTAGAATGGGCTCTGGGGGTGCACAGCGGACTCCCTGCAGCCTAGCCTGGGTGGGGCTGCCAAGGCAGGAGGGGCCCTCGTGGCTGCTTCCGGTCCACAGCCCCCCTGTCTCCACAGCAGGCAACTGGTTACAGAGGCCACTGATGAGAGCCTTTGGAATAAATATCAACCCTAAGAAGAAAAGGGAGGCCAGGCCCCTCAGGAGGCTCCAGGTTTATCTGTTTGGAGGTCCTTCAGGTTGGTGTAATAAAAATTCCTGCCAGGAGAAAAACAGCCCCCAGTGTATTTAGGAAAGAGTGGCAGACTTTTCTCGAGAGTTTCACCCTCTGAAGTATTCCTGAGGGCAGGCTGTGGTGGTGGGGTTCCCAAAGGGGCCCAGAAAAGGCTCGTTCCCCTGCTTGCATCCCTTGGGCAGTCTTGCCAGTCGGCGTCTCATGCAGATGGTGGTGCTTGCTGGCTGAGCTTGAAGCCCTGTCTATCAAGGTGCTTCAAATACAGATAAACACGACTTTTCAGCCAAGCTAGTACCTCAGCTTTGCTGTTTGTTGGCTTTCTGTGACTATGCGTGGTCAAGACAGGTCAGATATTTATTAGTTTTGGCCAGAACAAACACCTGAGAGCTTCAAAATCAGGTATAAAGTTTCAGAGCCAGCTAATTTAGACTATGTTGATAACTACACAAAGATTTACCCTTTCCTTACTGGGGTCATAAAAGGCATCCTCTCGCCAATCCATGTCAGTATGACAATGTCTGAAATATTTTTCACTCTTGATGTTTTTTTTCAGCTAGTGTCAAAAGACTCTAAAATAGTTACTGTGTGTCTATCTGATGTTACAACATTTATTATGAATTCTGATTAGCATCATTAGAATTAAGGATACCCCCCCACACACACCCAAAAAAAACCTTTATCCTGGTTCTAGATTCTCAGAGCAGCATAGAAAGTAAAGTTAAAGGTCCTCCAGCTCAGAAACTCCACAGATACCAGTTGGGTGAATATTCAGTGAGAAAATGCATCCTTCTGTGCTGAACTTGTATCTCCAAGTTGTTCAGGTGGGAGAACACCTGTGAGAATGTTGCTTTTAGTAAAATACCACATGGTATTCCCATTCATTTATTTATTTTCTGGGGCTGCTTTCATTCTACAATAACAAAGTTGAATAGTTGTGACAGAGACTGTACGGCCTTCAGAGCTTAAATATTTACTCTGTCCCTTTACAGTAGATGTCTGCCAACCTCGGTATTAGTTCGCCTTACAGATGAACAATCTAAGGCCTAGTTGAAAAGCAAAGTGACTCTAGCATTTTGTATAATGATCCCTTTATTACTGTAACTCTTGTCTATGCCAGTCCTTTCTACTGGAAGGGACACAATCTTTTTATTTCCCACACTACTTTTCATTCACGTGCTTGATGATACCAGTTTGTTGAATTGCACTGACTTGTCTAGGGGAACAGGGACAGTTAGCAGCGGAGATTGGGTTCAAACCCAAAATACAGATTCATGAACCAGTGGTGAGGACCACCAAGTAGCCGTGTGACTGCCTGAGTTACTTGGCCTCCCTGAGCCTCAGTTGCCTCATCTGCAAAATGGGGATAACCATCTGTCCTCGTCTGAGAATTTGTTGACATGATGTATGTGTGGAATAGGCCCTCCGTAAGTATGCAGCAGTAGTCTGCTGGGAAATAGCCCTGAGCGCACAGGAGGGTCCTTGGTCTCCATTCCAGTTCTGACACCTGCTGGCTCTCTGACCCTGAGCAGGACTTCTCTCCTTCAGGGTCATCTGCAAACGAGGCAATTAGAGCTCAGTGGACTAGACCGGACCAATAACCACCAGCAAAGCCTGCCAGAACTGAACTCACTTAGACAAGGAATATTAGAGCTAGACAGGACATTACAGTGACGAGTTGGACCCTGTCATTTCTCCCAGAGTGGGGAAGGGACCAATCCAAGGTCACACAGTTGAAGGCAGAATCAGATTAGAACCCAGGTTTCCAGACTCAGTTCCATGATCTGGCCAGAACACATCATCTCAAAAACCCTCACGGAAGTACATTTCACCTCTTTTGCATCACACAGCTACCAGACATGTTGCTGAGTTTGGTCTCCGTCCTGCCCCAGTTATCAAAACTGCTTTGGTTAGTAGCTAAGTCCTTCAACTCTTTGCACACAAAATTCTGCTCATACCGGTGGCTTCTCCGAGACCTGTAAGTAGGCAGGCTGTGAGCCGACCTTTGCCCAAACTCACTCTTTAGGACCAGGAAAGAAATGGGGTCTGTATTCCCTGGGGTACCCTCACTTCAGAGTCTTAAGGAACAAGAAACCTAAAGATGAATTTTCAGAGATCACTTCCCCAGTTTGATCTCCTCTTCCAGGTATTGGATCAGGCAATTAATTCAGCAGGAAGGTCCCTCACAGGGGCAGAGAAATTCTGGGAAAGGAACTTTGGGCCAGAAGAAAGCCTTAAAGTTAGAGCTCCTGTGTCTGGTCTCTACTAGGCACAGAGAAAGGGCTATGCACCCAGGGCTGGCTTGTCAGTGGGTGAATGGAGCTCCCATCTTCTCCAATATTTCAAAACAAAAACAAAAACAAAAACCTCCCCCTTGTCAGACCCCAAAAAGCCACTACCGCCTCCAAATCCAGAATGTGAACAAATAGGATTAAATGAAAGTGAGGGTGCTAGGTAAGCCCAAAACAGCATTCACATGGAAGACATTATCATTTTTCCCTGCCTGGGAACTCCTGGGACGGTCTCCAAAGCCCAGCACTAATGTCATTTTCAAGGACCCAGTCAGACCAACCAGGATTCAAATGCTGCTCCCACCGCCTATTTGCTGTATGACCTTGAACTGTGGTTTAACTTCATTAGGCCTCAGTGTCTTCCCCTGCCAATGGAAATCATAATAATAGCCATTTTATAGGGTGATCAGGAGTTGAGCCAAGGCCACCCTTGCAAAGGTCCCAGCATAGATAGAGCCAGGCAGAGAATAGGACTCTGTGTAAGTGTTGAATGAGTAGCAAGGGAACCAGAGCACCCGTCTCTCGAGGTCTGACCCAGCACTTTCCACTCTTTGGTCCCTGGCTTCCCCCAACTCTTTTGCCCCAAGGTAGCTACAGAGAACTGAGCCAGCTTGTCCTTACCTTGCTGAGGTTCCCGAGGGCCATGATCTTGGTGGCTGGCCTCCTGCTGAGTTGCTCCTTCACCCAGAGCTCTAGCTGCTTGTTCTGCTTCATGGTGACCACGTAGAGGGCATAGGCCAGGAGCAGCATCAGGCTCTCCCACCAGGCCACGAGGCTGTCCACGAAGAAAAGGATGAGCATCATCAGGTCCACAATGTAAAAGGAGACATCACGGAACAAGGGCCACCAGGTGAGGTTGAGGATCTCCCGGGAGAAGAGGGCGCAGGTGCCGATGACAAAGAGGATGTTGAACACAGCAGAGCCCACGATGGTACCAATGCCCACGTTACTGTGGGAGATGAAGACACCAATGAGGGAGGTGAAGAGCTCAGGGGCAGAGCCTCCGGCAGCCATGAACGTGGCACCGGCCACGTCGTCGGAGATCTGCAGCTTGTCTGTGATGACACTCAGGGCTGGGACAAAGTACTCGTCACACACAATGGCCAAGGCCACAAACACGTACATCATGCCAAAGATGTGTAGGACCACCCAGCCCTGCTGCCGCTTCTCCACGCTGAACAGGTCTGGGGGGTACTGTGCCTTGGGGTGAAGGTCTGGCAGGCCAGGCGGCAGCGCCGAGGGATGGGGACTGGGCGTCTCTGGGGTCACGGCCGTTGTCAGGCTGGGGGAGGGGACAGCGGGCAAGGCTGGGGCCGGCTCCACAACCACACGGTGATGGACCTGGGTGCTAGGACTTGTGCTGACTCTGAGGGGTGCTACGGTGCTGGGAGCTGTGGAAGGTTTCTTTGCCAGCCCCCAAAAGGTCGCTGAGGATATTCCGGTGGTGGGTACACTGGTTCTGGGTGAGGGATTCCCAATACTCCGGGCGGCAGCAGAGGCTTTAGTTTCTGCCAGGCCACTGCCTGTCATGGTGCTTACCGTCACTTGCCCCCCGGAGCTGGCTGCAGGGTGCCGCAGGGCCGTCCCCACGGGAGCTGCCAGGTCGTTCTTTCCCACCAGCCCCCCGGGGTTGGTTGACCTGCTGTTGTCCACTCTTCTGGGGGTAGTCAGGCTGTCCTTTTCCACCAGACTCCTCGGAGAAGTCAAGATGTTTGTCGCTACGTCATTTATCAGGGAAGCTGAGATGCGACCGATTATTCCCTGCAGAGTCGTCGGGGTGGTTTCCTCCGCAGTCCTCCCCGAAGGGCTCGTCTCCAGTACGGTTGCCACACTTACACTGTCTCTCCCGGTTGTTCCGAGGGTGAGCCCGCGGCTCCTTGTCACTGTCACGGGCGCGGAGGCAGCATAACTGCCTGCTGTTCCCCCAAGCGGGGGTGGCGTGCCCCTCGTCGCCTTTGCCCTGGCAGGACTGGGGCGGTAGCTGCCCACTTCTCCCCTGGGTGCTGCTGGGGTCTGATTCTCCACCGTCGGCCCGCCTGAAGTCTGGGTGGAGGGATTCAGTCCTCCCCGCGGTGGGGTTGTGCGGCGTTCCTCCGCTCTTTGCGTGCGGGCTGCTGCTGGGCTGGAGCTGATCCTGGGTGCTGCTGGGGGGACGGCGGCTGTTCTTCCGGGTGTGCTGGCGGCGTTCTGCGTTGTTATGCCAGGTGTTGCTTCGTCCCTGCTCGCCGTGGCTTGGGGCGCCAGCGTCCCACCCTCCATGGCAGAGATGGCCCTCGGAGGGTCGCTGCTCGCCCCCATTACCTTGTGGTCGGGGAGGTCCCGGCTGGCCAGCTTTACAGGGTGGTGGGAAGAGACTACCGCCCACAGTGAGGGGAGGCCCCAGGGGCTCCTCAGCCGCTGGTAGGTGGACCCGACAATCAACATTCCCAGTAGGAAGAGGAGGCGACCCCAGTGAAGCCGCTTTGGCCGGAGTGACCTCCTCTCCTGCCTGCGCACCCTCATTAATTTGCCCATGATGGCCAGTTATGCCTGGTTACAGAAGGCCTCTCATTCTGTCCACGGAAAGATGGGGACTGTTCTGGATTCAGGTTGGTGATCAGTAAAGATTTCTCCATGAAGCCCCACCAGGAGGTATCCACAAACCTAGAGAAAAAAAAGAGGTATTTGTCCCTAAGAGGAGAGCTGGGATCCACCAAACTGTCACCTGGAAGAGTGACATTTACTCAGGGCTCTTTGGTTTCTGCTGGAACAAAACTACCCCTGCTCCAGGGAATTGCCTGCTCTTGGGGAAAGTACGTAGAGGTCCTCTAGGCTGTGAAGTTGTGTCAGGAGCCCATGCCTCTGAGCTGGGTCTGCCCAGCCCCCCTTGGTATCCCTGCGAGGGCCCTGCCAGCACCCCTCAGGCCCAACCTGAGTATCTGGGATCTCAGTCACACAGCTGGTGCCCCAGGCCACAGATCTCACCTCATCAAAAGCAGGAGGGAGGTGAGGAGACAGGATCTTAAGCTTTAGACAAAAAGAGGCAGCAATGGAAGGCAGTGCTGGAGACGTCAAGGCTCCATTTGTTTGCTTGTTTGTGGACTGACTTAAAATGA
Organism: Manis pentadactyla; assembly: GCF_030020395.1. Classification (NCBI taxonomy): domain Eukaryota; kingdom Metazoa; phylum Chordata; class Mammalia; order Pholidota; family Manidae; genus Manis; species Manis pentadactyla. The sequence continues at coordinate 113,809,575 of NC_080029.1, read as the reverse complement.
TTCCACCATATCATCCTAAGAGAGCAAAGCTTAAAAGCTAATCATGGAACTTTCCAGACAGTGTGGTATACTGCGGAGGAATATAGGGAATGGAGTCAAAGGCCTGGCTTTCTAGCTCTGCTGCTTACCAACTGTGTCACCCTGGGTAGGCTGAGCCTCGTTGCCTCATCTGTGAAATTGGTAGTGTAACATCTAGGTTGATTATGCAAAGACCATCTCTGGAAGAGTATCTGGAGAAGGGAGTCAGAGGGAGACTTATTTTTCATTATATCCTAATGTTTAGTTTAACTACTTAACCTTTTTATCATATGCATGTTATAAGATTTTAAATTCAAACTTAATGTAGAAGAAATGACAATAGTAATAACAATACCTATGTCACAGGAATTTGGGGAGGTAAAAGCCCCTAAGGTCTGTGAAAAGCATTGCACAGAATCAACAATGCTACATAACTTTATGTAAGGACATAGGTGGAAAGAACATGAAAGGCCCTCGAAGAATCCTTCATTTATAAAGAAGGCTGTGAGGCCCAGCCCAAGTAAATATTTAGGAAATCTCTAATCGGAGTCCACAGACTATTACAAAACAATAACGAGGAATGATTCAATTTTGCATATGAAGTAATATTTGAGAAGTGAGATGAGTAACCCACCGACTCTCAGGTCATTAAAGGTGGGAATTACAGACACTGTTTAGGGCAACTCCCCGTTTGAGATGTGAAGACTGAGGTCTGGAGAGAAGATGTGGCTTGCTCACCATCACACAGCTAGTGAGCGGTAGTGCAAATGAGGCTTCCAGTGCCATGACCTTTCCAGAATATCACACTAGTGACAACTGCCAGCCAACCTGTCTTAACAAGAAAGAGACAAGCAAAAGAAGTAGGGAATGTATTCCTTCTTTGTCCTTGAGTCCCATAACCGTCTTCCCACCATGAAGCCTGAAGCCGACCTGTCCCTTACTCAGTTCTTTGTAGCAAGCCCACTTGATGCTCCTAAAGAAACTTTGGAGGGTCTCTCTCTTTCTGGTGTGCCTGTTATGTAACAGAGCTGAGCTGGCACCCCAGCAGATCCCTCCTACCTAACCGCATCATTTACCTTCAAACCTGGACATCTGAGTATCTTCTCAGTTCTGGAAACTTGTCAGAATCCAGTATTTCAAAGAGTGGGTCTGAAGCTGGACAGCAGGGAACACCCCATTCTCCTGCCCACAGCTCCCCGATAGAATCCTAATTCAAGGCAGGGTCGGGTGTGAAGGGCATCTCAGAGGAAGAATATCCAATCCCTGCTAATACCCACCTCTAAGCAGCTTATTGGGGCATTGTACAAGCAGGGTGCCAGTGCCTCTGCAGGGCATGAGGGTGCGGGCCTTCCACTGGGGACACCAACGGGCTCTCTGTGGGACCCTCCAGTCAAGGCAGAAGCTAGAGAAATTTCTCAAATTTGTTTCTAAGCTATTGGAGTGAGAGGTGGTGCAGGGTTTCCATGCTTAAGGAGAGGAAAGATCTGGAAAGATTCATAAGGTGCACTAAGGAAAGCAAGAGAAAGTACCTAGGGCTTAAGAGATCAGAAGACCTCACTTAGCACCAGGGTTTGTATGCTACTGTGTGATTCTAATGTAAATGTGGAGATAGTTCCCATTCTACCTATTTGTAGGGTGGATGTGAGAATCAAAATAGAAAATGAGGAACTATCTGCTCAGTGTTGGTGTGAGCCTAAAACTCCTCTAAGAAATCATCTGTTCAAAAATATGAGGGAACTCACACCAGTTAGGATGGCCGACATCAAAAAGACTAGGAACAACAAATGCTGGTGGGGATGTGGAGAAAGGGGAACCCTCCGACACTGCTGGTGGGAATGTAAATTAGTTCAACCTTTGTGGAAAGCAATATGGAGGTTCCTCAAAAAACTAAAAATAGAAATACCACTTGACCCGGGAATTCCACTCCTAGGAATTTACCCAAAGAAAACAAGATCTCAGATTCAAAAAGACATATGCACCCCTATATTTATTGCAGCACTATTTACAATAGCCAAGATATGGATGCAAACTAAGTGTCCATCAGTAGACGAATGGATAAAGAAGATGTGGTACATATACACGACAGAACACTATTCAGCCATAAGAAAGAAACAAATCCTACCATTTGCAACAACATAGATGGAGCTGGAGGACATTATGCTCGGTGAAATAAACCAGGTGGAGAAAGACAAATGCCAAATGATTTCCCTCATTTGTGGAGTATAACAATGAAGCAAAACTGAAGGAACAAAGTAGCAGTAGACTCACAGACTCCAAGAATGAACTAGTGGTTACCAAAGGGGAGGGGTGGGGGAGGGCAGGTGGGGAGGAAGGGAGAAGGGGATTCTGGGGTATTATGTTGAGTACACACTGTGTGGGGGATCACAGGGAGAACAGTGTAGCACAGAGAAGGCACATAGTGAATCTGTGGCAACTTGCTGCACTGATGGACAGTGACTGCCTTGGGGTATGGGTGGGGACTTGATAATATGGGTAAATGTAGTAACCACATTGTTTTTTCATGTGAAACCTTCATAAGAGTGTATATCAATCGTACCTTAATAAAAAATAAAAAAGAAAGAAACAAATCCTACCATTTGCAACAACATGGATGGAGCTGGAGGACATTATGCTCAGTGAAATAAATGAGGCGGAGAAAGACAAAGGCCAAATGATTCCCCTCATTTGTCGAGCATAACAATGAAGCAAAACTGAAGGAACGAAGTAGCAGCGGACTCGCAGACTCCAAGCAGGGACTAGGGGTTCCCAAAGGGGAGGGTGGGGGAGGGCGGGTGGGAGGGAGGGAGAAGGGGATTGAGGGGCATTATGATTGGCACACATGGTGTGGGGGGATCACGGGGAAGGCAGTGTAGCACAGAGAAGACGAGTAGTGACTCTGTGGCATCTTACTACGCTGATGGGCAGTGACTGCAATGGGGTATGGGGGGGACTTGATAATAGGGGTGAATGTAGTAACCACAATGTTTTTCACTGAAACCTTCATAAGATGTATATCAATGATACCCTAATAAAAAAATGAAAAATAAAAAAAATATGAGGGAGTGCACCAAAGGCACTTTAAAGCTTTAAAGCATTTCACACATGAAAAATATTTTATTAGGCCTAAGGAAAATCCTTGGGGTAGAGGACACTGACCCACCTCCCCGGGGCAGGCTGGGACATCCGGAGGTACCCAAGGAATTATGTCTGCAGCTCATGGCGGGAATGATGGAAGTGGGAGTTGGGAGAGGCAATAAGGGTCTCATGACACCCTCCAGTGACCTGGAAGCCACTTTAATCATTCAGCTAACTCGGCCTGATGCTTCCTGGTTACTCCTTTCTCCCCCCTCTGTTTCCCCCAAAGTTCATGGCGAGCGTGCTGCTTTGATTGCTTTCATCTAAAATAGCAGGTAATCCCTCACAGCCTCACCCCTGTCCTACTTTCCCCTGAGTGGCCTGTTGCAGTAAGAAGTACGCCGATCCTTCTGCTGAAGCGCACAGCGGTGTCCTCCCCCATGGCGGAGCTGTCCTCATCTCCAGGTGACCTGGGGTCACTCTGAATGTTGGAAGCTGGGCTAGGGGGCTGACCTCTGCTAGTTCTCACATCCTTGCCTGCAGTTGCTTTAGGCAGAACCGGAGCTCGTTACTGCTCATCCACACCAGCTGTCTATCACAGTCTCAATCAGGCCCAGAAAGATGGAAAAAGGAACCCAATTCCCAAGGCGAAATTACAAGTGATTGTTTTTTCTAAATTAATGCTTCTGTTTCTACAATGTTATTTGTTTAACAGGAAATTCTGGAGAGAAGCAAATCCCCAGAAAAGGGATTCCTTTCTCTCATGTATTTATGATTGTTGCCAAGGAGTTCTTTCTAGTGTTTGACCTGAATCTCACCTGCTGGGAATGAACCTGGTTCCTTCTGTCCTAGTTCTCATGGGCTCGTGGCACATTTTGGACTTTAACAGGCCATAAAAATGTTGCTGTCAACCAAGAGTGACACCATCACCAGCTAGCGGTCTGAGTTTTGGGCAAGTTGCTTAACTTTTCAGTGGCTGTGAACTTCTCATCCCGTAAAATGAGGGTGACGACACTACCTGCGTGCTAAGCTTGTTGTGAGAATTAAATAAATTAATCTGTAAAACATAATGACAGTGCCTGGTATTGTCGTCATCGTTGTTATTCTGCTTTTTTAGATCACAGTCAGGCCATGTTAGGGGGCGACCCGCCCCCATGTATTCCACCGTGACAACACCGTACTGTTTATTGGTATGATCACCTGATTAACTGCATCTCTTACTAGCAGATGAGCTCCAAGAAGACAGAGATTGTCTGTCTTATTCATGGCTAAATCCTGAGCCCAGAACAGTGTCTGGCACCCATAACTATATTTTGGGTACATCTCAGTGAGGAGACGCTCCAAGAGGGCATCTGGGCTGCACACGGTGGGTGGGGGGTACCCTCTCTCAGAGGCTCGTGGCCTTTCAGAGCAAACTGCTAGACAAAGGGAGGCTGATCTGCTTTATTCTACAAAGTTGCTCCATGTTATACTCTCCCTGGACCAGAGTGGCAGGACAGGCGGGGCAGATCTGGCCCTGACCCTCATGAGAGGACAGGGGCTGAGGAAGGCGGGGCATGGGGGCTGGACAGGACAGCAGAGGCAGCTGAAGACCTTTCCCATGTTCTGCTAGGACAGGAGGAAGAGGGAATGTGACTTTTCACCTGACATGGAGGATTCGTGGCTGAGGCTGGGTTATTTTTGGGCCTACATCAGGAGTTGATATTGACCCTATAGGTACAGATCTCAAATGCCTTCAGGGCCTGGGTGGATAAAATTTAGTTCAATTGGTCTATTCAAAGTCAGCAGAAACAAAGGCTGCTTCTGTCTGGATGGAGAATGAATGACCCATCAATAGGCATTCCAGGAAAACAATGAAAAAATATTAAAAGGTAAAAAATTAGATTATGCTTGACCTACAGGTACTACTATGCAATGCCTAATAAAGTAACAAGCCTGACCAGAAACAAGTCTCATAGGGTCCCGACCTCAGGTTCATTTACAAAAGCCTGAAAGAGGAGCTTCCTTTCTGTAAGTGGTACAGTGAGAACCTGCGGAAAAGCCCCTGGATCTGTCAGATGCTGAACTGCGTCACAGCCCAAGACCTTTTGAGTGGGAAGAAGAACTGCATTACCCAGTTAATGGCTTGAAGACATCTTCTTGAAGGTCTTCTAACTCTTTGTGCTAGTGTTCTCTGACTTAAATTGTCACTGAACAACCTTCTGGTTTTTAAAGGGATTCTACTAATAATTAAAAAATAAAAACAAAAGCTCTTACCAGATGCAAGTGACACAGTCCTCTTGGTAGTTCTTTTATCATCATTTTTTTAAAATTGCCCTTTTAACTCCCTAGGCTCCTGAAAGCCCATATTCAGAACAGGTTACCAAAATCTGATCACCCTTCAACAAAGCTTTAGGACGGGGTAAGGTAACGAACGAGTCAGTCCAAGGAGCTGAGCTGGAACTACCAGATCAGTGACGGTTCCAATCGGCTGAGTCATCACCACATTAGGAATAGCTAGACAATTCCCTTGCCCACACTTTCTTGGCCACTAGGGAAAAAATTAGAAATTATGATGAAATAATCAGGATGCAGCCTTACTTACTTAGATCCCAGGACCTGCTCAAGCATAACAAGGTTTTGAGAATGTGAGAGAGTCTAGCCAAGTTGGGGAAATACGCTCTGAAGCAAAAAAGGGCAGTTTGCAGCACCTGGGCCCTGATGCTGGCAGGGACATTTCCAGGGACTGACCTGTCTTTCTCTGTCACCTCTGATATAAAAAGGAGAGAGGAAAGAACTGTAAGTAACTGGAACCCAACTCTCCCACACAACAAGCTGTCAGAAGTTAGACTCAGGTGTTTGGTTGGTTGGTTTACAGCATCTTCCCTCCTTGACCCACTCCTCCCTCACCTCATCCCATTAACCAAAAGAAGAAGGCCTTGGGCCTCCTGGAGGCCTTTCTGTTCCCACTTGTAACCTATGTGGTACAACATAGTTCCTTGAACCACAACTACCCAGGGCCTGCTGGCTTCCATGTAGGCCTACCTCTAGCTGGCATTTCCTGGCTCCCTACATGTTTAGAAAGAAAGTCACTTCTTGCCCCCTCAGGGACCTCACTGAGGCACAAGTTGCTGTGGGGACACCAGGTGGCCACAGGTGAGAATGGCGAGTGTCCATGTTATCTCACAGGAAAGCCTGGGTGCTAATCCCTGAGTAATGTGTCTTGGCCAGGGTAGGGGAAATTTACTGAAACTTCCCTCTGCTTTCCTCAAAGAAAGGGTGGAAGGGTAAAGTGAGCATGCGTGCTAAGGAGACAAAAGGAAAATTCTTGGCGTGTAAACTGGCCCTGGCCAGCTAAGAATAATATATAACGTGTGCAGTATGCACACTCTTCAGGCAAGAGTTGTAATTGAAAGAGTAGGAAGAAGATTCTGACAACTGGTTCAGAGGATGTGAGTTGGGGCTCTGAAGACTGGAGGGAAGGGGGTGGAATTACCAGCGAGGGCATGGCTGGTGCACGAACCGCGCCCGGGTGAGTGAGGGGACAGAAGTGTGAAGGGGTCACTGGGCCACCGGAACAAAGGGCAGGTGGGCGGGAGGCCAGAGGCAGATGGGAGAAGAGCCCGAGAACGGGGAGGGCAGGAAGGGCAAGCCGCAGTCCAGGCTCGGGGAAGGTGGGGATCTGTGGGCAAGAGGGGTGGGGAGAAGGCTGGAAGCGGCAAGTCCGGAGCCGGGCCCTCCGCCGTCCGAAAGCCCCGCCCAGGGCGCAGTCCCGGCGCCCGGTTCCCTTTTGTCTCACGGCCGGGAAGGTTCCGGCCTCGGTTCGCGGACGGAAAGCTTATGCGGACGGACTGTGCTGGTGATGGGCGCGGAGTAAGTGGGGAGGCCGGGGCCCCGGGCCGTCTTTGGTTGTGTGTTGGAGCCGCACAAGGGCTCAGAGGTGGGGAACAGCGTGGGGCCAGCGCCCTGCCCTCCCGCCGCCCCTGCGGCCTCCCCGCGCGGTCCGTGCGGCGCCGGTTCCCGGGCCCTGGCCCCAGGCCCTGTGCCCAGCCTCCCCGTGCGCTGTGGTTCGGGTCCCCCGCTCGGCGTAAACTGCACGATTTCTGCCTCCCTGTCCAGGCCCTCCCCGGCCGCCTGTTCCCATGAGAGACTTCCAGATCTCAATTTTTTTTTTCTTTTACTTATTTTAAGGTCCAGGCACACCTGAGTTGCAGTCCAAATGCAGCAGTTCGTTATTTCCGGGCTGGCGGTTTAGCGATGAGGCTGTGCCTGGGAACTGGGAAGGGACGCACCAGGGCGAGGGACGTCAGGGCGACGGGGAGACCCGAGGAGGTGAGGACCCCAACATGAAGGGACGGGCCGCTGGAGACTGGCGTGGAGTCACGCTGTGAGAGCGAAACTGCTGAGAATTCTTTATGAATGAGATGATTGTCACATTCAGGGAAGAATTACAAATGTGTACTGATGGGGAGTTGGCATTAAGGCCAAATCAGGTGGCCACAGTTTATTCTCATGAGTAACCGGTTCTTGAGAACGGTAGTGGTCTCAGTTTTACATTTTACATTTTTAAGGTTACATTTTAACCTTTAAATGTTACGTTGTTTGTAAACAGTATTTACGGGAAGTGTGGAGGTGGGGTGGGGGACTTGAGGGTGAGAATCAACCCAAGTGAGAAACACCTCCTTTTCTCATACAACTGCTGGACTGTGGTGGACAGGATTTTTTTTTTTTTTAATCAGGCTTAGAGTGCTTGAGTGAACCATCCTTCAAGAATATTCAGCTCCTTCTCATACTGCTCTGCTTACAATCTGGGTGCTAAATTAGTTTCCCATGACTTTGCTATTGTTTTAGGAGATGTGTTTGGGGGTGTACACAAATGCATCAGTCAGGAGAAGGAGCCAGTTCTGGAGAGGTCTGCAGAAAAGGCAAGACTGCCAGCTGCGGTCACCCATTCCAGTGTTAGGGCAGGTTTAGTGGGCTAGAAGTGCTTTCTGACACCTGATCTAAATCTAAGTATTCTGTATCCCATTCTCCTAAAAGGTGAGGGCTGTACTCCCGATGACCCCCAACTTTAACAAAGATCACTGTTCATGAATGGGACTGCAGTGGGTGGTGGATGAAGTCTGTACCTAGGCAGAGGCATAGGAGTCCCTGGGGGCCTCTGCTTGAATGAAGAGAAGAGGAAATGTGTTCCTGGTGTCCAGAGTTAAAACTCGTCATGCATTTTGCCAAAGAATTAATGTTACATATGGTGATTACAGGTAGTTTCAGTAGCCTATACCAAGCAATTGTCAAGCACACGCATTTTGCCAGTTACTAGGATAGGTTCTGAAGAGACACTGGTGGGCAAAATATTACATGGTCCCTGCCCTTAGCATATGGTCTAAAAGAGTAGTTGAACCAATGTTGTACAGTACCTCACATCTTGAACAACACAGCTGAGACCCAGAAAGAAAAGAAAAAAGATTGAGTAGATAAAATAGTACCAAGTTGATAGATCTAAGGTCATGTGTTTGACACTAGAAAAAACCGACAGACTCTCAGAGCCTGTTAACTTTTACCTTGGACACAGAATTAGCAACCTGATGACCTGGCTTTCCAGGCCATAGTAGCCAAAAAGCAACTACTTGGAAAGAGGGAGGATGGTTACAGAGGATTACTGAAAAAAGGGGAATGCAAGCTGGTGGTCTAAAAATTAATTATAAAGAAGAGGCACTAAAACAGCACAAGCACAACAGCCTGGGTCCCTTAAATACAAGGCTTCGTCATGTCTGTTCTGTACAATACTTGTTCTGTGAGACCTTAACAGCAACCATGTAGAAAAAGATTAAATGGAAAACATAGTGTTAGCAAATTAAATTGTATTCTTTGCTGTAAGGCCTCAACACATCTTTCCAGAGCATCTCTCTAGAACAGTGTTCTGCAGCACATGCTGTATAAAGTATAATGCTGCATCGGAGAATGCTGGTATAAAGTACAACATCAGGGTAGCAGTGTGCTGGGCAGGATTGGTGTTGAGACTGGTGATGCCAAGTCATCATAAAAGAGAACTATGTTTTGCACATAGTGTTTAGTGAAGCCAAGAGGGCATATGGTTTAATTTTTTCTATCAGAATGGTTAAACGTTTTGTAATTCTGAAGAGTCTGGAAAACCAATTTGTATTTCTCATTTAATCTTTGTTGGATATTTGAGGCATTGCTATATTTGAAATGTTTACAGGCCATTATATGTAAAAAGCCTTTTCCTTCTTGACTTGAGTCCCTCATCACCACTTATAGCATTGTTTCCATAGCCAATATGTTCTGGGCTCCCAGCAGCCTATTTGCAAATGGAATTTGAGAATATCACACATTTGCAGTTGGACACTATACTAAGTAACAAAAGCACCCTGGCCACTGTTAAGTGTTTTGAAGTAAATTCCAAAGAAGAAATTAGTGAACATTAAATTTCTAACCTGTTTACGTCCTTCCAGAGTCTTCCCTGTCTCTATGTGATAGGATTTTTATGCATTTGTAATCAGTATGCATTACAGTCCTGGGACCTACTATTATCAGCTACCAATAGTCCATATGAATATGTCTGATATCTACATATGTGTCATTTATTTAAGCTCTATGACATTTCATTATGTCCCTAGACCATAGTTTGCTTATTAGTAGTAGCCGCAAGCTGTGTTCCCATGAGCAGGTCTGTATGGCCATGAAGTTTTTTCTTTCAACAGAAATTTTTTCTTCGTGCTAATTTTCAATCCATAGTCTTAATTTGGCACAATTTTACAGTTTCATAAGATAATGCCCGCTGTCATCCATATTCCTTAATTCTGTTCTTTTCCCTCAGAGTTAGAGCGCTGCCGCCATCTGTGTGCAGTGAGTACAGATGAGGCCAGCAGTTTGTTGCTTTTGTCATGTTTGATGATTTCCAGCTTTACTTTGGATCACTTTACTAGCCTTTTCATGTTTGTATTCATTTTAATTTTTTTTAAAAGGGCATCATGCAACAGGGTAATAAACACTTGCACAGACACTCTTGGGTAGATGAAGATAGCCACCCAAGAAGAAGGGTTGATCAGCAGAAAGCACTACCATATGGCAACTATGAGTTCTTCAGTAAATTTCTCAAGAGCCTCTTTTAGTAAGTGTTAGAGAGGTGATGCAGGAGTGTTTGTTGTATTAAGTTGTATAAAATTTGGAAGTATGAAAGTCAAGGGCTGCCTGAATTTAATGTTGTTGTTGTTGTTTTTAATAGAAATACTAAGGTGGTCCTTGATTTATGGCCATTTAGTGGGTGATTCTAAGAGTGGTCCTCACAGTGAGCTGAGCTGCATGCTTCCCTCCCACTGAATTCTCTGCAGATTTGCCCTCACCTCAACTTAAATGGGATGGGCGTTTACTCATTTCTGGGAGGTTTGGTTAAACTTAAATGATGAAAAGGTACTTTTTTCCTCTCTGTGACATGTAAGACCTAATCCTGTTTATTTTCTGCAGCATTTCTCCACTTACAGTTGTCTGTCTGCATTCTGCCTGGGAACACTAGGATCATTTTCATCATGCCCACAGTGGTGGTAATGGACGTGTCCCTTTCCATGACCCGGCCTGTGTCCATCGAGGGGTCTGAGGAATATCAGCGCAAGCACCTGGCAGCCCATGGTTTGACGATGCTGTTTGAGCACATGGCCACAAATTACAAGCTTGAGTTTACAGCCCTCGTGGTTTTTTCATCACTCTGGGAACTGATGGTTCCCTTCACAAGAGATTATAACACGCTACAGGTATGAAAAAAGTGAGTTATTGTATGTATAGTGAGGAAAACAAGTGTTACCATATTGCACTGACTATTTAGAACTTGGAATTATTTAATGATAAGTGATAAGCCTGTGGGTGAAATATCTGAGTACAGCTGTAACACAAGGATTCACAGGCAGTACACCATATGCCTTTGGTGTGAGAGCTATGAGTTGGTGGTATTACTTTCTTCTCTTTTCTGGAATTCTCTGTGGAAAGGGGAGCATCTCAGGATGTAGTGCCCTGTTCCCTAAAGTTCAGGGTCTTTAGGTTCATCACTTTACTCTTTTCTGCTTTCCTGTAAAACTTGAGAAGATGAAAAATAGCCCTTCCCTATAAAAACCCTTATTCTAAAGTAATTCAAAATTATACTTCCTCTCCAACAGATAGCCATTGACTCACAGATGTCAAGAAATTAAAATTTTTACACCTCAGTCGATAGGTGTTGCCTTCCAAAGGTGGTGTCTGTAATAGGCCAGTTTACTTTCTGACATCTCTAAATCATTGATATTTCCAACAAGTGTGTAGCACAGTGCCTTGCCTATCTATAGTGAGCCATCAGTAAGTGTCTGTGGAATTAAACCAAACAGTTTAATAATTGCTGGGCAGTTTAGAAATCCAGGATCAATGTAGTTTGATTTCTTAAAAATACAAGTAATAAAATTTTGTTGAATCGTTTCTTTTATTATCTCACATTTTTTTAAGTTACTCAAAGCTTTTTTTTTAATTGCAGTGGTTTCTTATAAGTGACTAAACTAGGATTTGGAATGTTCAGCAGTCCTGATGTTTAGAGAATGGCTACATAAGTAGTACAGAAAAATGATTAAGACCAGGAGTCCTGAAAACAGATAGACCAGGTTCAGGTCTGGACTGCCATTTATATGCATGGTAACTGAGAAAGTGACCTAATCATTTCTGTACTGTAGTTTCCTCAATTTAAAAATAGGCTAATAATCTATACCTTATAGGGTGTTATAGTGATTAAATGCATGTAAAATGCCTAGAATGGTATTTAGGATACAGTTAGTGCTCTATAAATTTTTTATTTTTATGATGGGTTTAAAGTGCCTCATTTTAATTATTTCCTTCAGGGACCACTTACAAAGATATGAACTTGGTGGACTGTTCACTCTCACCTGATAAGAGGAGGGAACAAAGAGAAGCTCTTTTAATTATCCTTTACAGTTGAGGAAGCCTGTGTGACCGTTTTTCTCTAAGAACCTGTGCTTTTTGGGCTGTCAGAAACACAATGCCCCCGTATCACGTTTATGCTTTGAACAGTTTATGTTGTTTTCTAATAATAAAGCTGTAAAGTAATGAGCAGTTTTATCTTTTATTTGATCAGGAAGCACTAAGTAATATGGATGATTATGATAAAACGTGCTTGGAATCTGCATTGGTTGGTGTTTGCAATATTGTTCAGCAAGAATGGGGTGGTGCAATTCCTTGCCAGGTAATGATCAATTCTTTTCATTGCCCTAAGTTAAAAACATTAACCACTGAGGTCCTTCGATTTTCTTCAGGCTGTGACACAGCATGCACTGTAATTCCCACAAACTATATTATACACTAATAGTATCTTTGAAAGAAGGCACTAAGTCAACATGAATATACTCAGAAAGCAGCACAATTATGCCTTGAGGAAAGCTTTCTCCTAGTAGATTAATTTATTGCAAACTAGTATTGTTTGTATAAAACATAAAGGCTCACTGTGAAATTTTGGAACACTCCCTGGAAGGATTCTAAGTTTGAGTGATAGAATTGTAAACATCAGTACAATGTAGTCTGTCTGCATTATCTCAATATAGCATTTATTCAGCAAACTTTCAACTATCTCAACTATCTGAGTTGTCTAAAAAGTGAGGAGTATGAATGTCACAAAATCTGTTGCCCTTTACCTAGAGTCCACACTAGGTCCATATTAACATAAAATCAGAGCAGAGTAGTAGCAGAAGAATTGGGAGTTTGCTATAAACAGGTACTGTGAGAAGTGGTGGCATAATTTAAAAGAGAAAAATTGCTAAAAGGAAAATTGTAATAGCCTACAACAAAAGTCTGCAAACTTTTTCTGTATGTTTAGGCTTTGAGGTAATTCCAAGTGGCATCTCTTCAACCCCACTGTCATAGCATGAAAGCAACCACCAATAATAAGTAAATAAATGGGCACGGCTGTGTTCCAGTAAAACTTTATTTACAAAAGCAGGCAGTGAGCCATAGCATAGAACTTTTTTATTACAGGGTCAAACACAGTATTCCTCAGTAGTGTCAGTAGCATCTCTGGTATTTATTTTTTAATGAAAAATAAGATTGTGGTTTCCTGGGGGTGACAGAAGGGTAGGGGTTGACTCTAGTGAAGCATGAGGGAATATGGGAGGTGATGGAACTGATCTTTATCTTGATTATAGGAGTAGTTACGTCACTGAGTGCGGTTGTCAAAACTCACAGAACTGTATACCAAAGATGAATTTTATTGCATGTAAATGAATACATTTAATAAATTAATAAATCTACCTTTTTTTTCCCCTTACAAAACCACCCTGTTTTATAGAGTATGAACTTGTGGGTTAATGAAGACTCTTGAGCTACTACTGAAATCACTTGCTGGAAAAGCCAGTAAATGCCTTCTGATCAGTTTCTTCTAAGAAATAAAAATGTTTAGCACCTTTCTCCATAAATTTTGTTTAATTTGGTAGATCCATGCCTACAGAATATCTAATGTCTGAACAATATACTGAATAAGTGAAGTTTTGTTGTATCTTCTGGACTGGAAGCTAAGAGGTAGCACAGTTTCATTTGCTACTTCTTCAATGATTTCAAAGAAGAAACTCATGAAATTATGTAAAAACTAGACCTTGTGCACCATGCAGACTTCTGCTTTTTAACCTTTTTTCCTCTCTTGCAAAAAGGAGGATTCTGAATTTGAGATGTGTTGTACCCTGATGGCAAGGGGGGCAGGGCCTGAATCCACTTAAACTTGCTTGATGAGTTTTGGGGTGAACCAAGTTCAAAGCACTGTACTAGAGGTGGAAGTTATTAGTAATTATTTTTATAATCAGTTACTATCAACTGGTTTGTTTTAATGTGAAATTTTTTTTAACCAAGCTTCTCCGGCAGCTGGACTGCATCTTCATTGTACGAATCAAGTCTGTGTCATTTTGACATTACATGAAATTGTTCATTATCACACAGCATCTGAAAAGGCTAGGTGCAGATGTGAGTCTTTACATAGCAGTTATTGGTGTCTGAAGAGGAAATTACCTTGTAGTCAATTGACTGTCTTCCCCCAAAATGACATCTCTTCAGGGGACCTCTATCAAGCATTTTTGGGCTTTAGAAGTAAGTGTCAATCTTGGGACTTCACATGGTGCAACCACCTAATATTGCCCATGGCCTGTTGTTATCAAGTTGCTAGGCTAGGCTTGGGAATGTGAAAATAATCCTCCCTGGAATGCTTGGAAAGTCTACCCCTCACAGGACCACTTGGAAGCACTAAGGAATAGGAGAATGGTTTGTAACTACCATCTATTTTTGATATATTTTGAAGGCTTTTTTTCAACTTACAGGTTGATTAAAAATGCATTATAAAGGTTTTGTACACATCTGATTAAATGGTTCTTTTCTAATTTTAAAGCAGTTGCCATTTTAGTTGACCAGGAGAAGAGTATGTCATCTTTGAAAAGGAAGTGCCAAGGTTCAGACTTGTGTGCTTGTACTTAGGCACACATGTGAAGTAGGTCTTCGTGCCATTTTTTACTTTTATGCCTTAGGTGCCAGTTCCTTATCTAAGAGACAATGTTCTACATTTAATACAATTAAGTAAGAATTGGTTATGACTTTTTGTGTGTTCATAGGTAGGTGCTTTTTTTAGGTTTGATTAAATACAGTAAAATGCATAATAGATCTGAAGTATGTAGTTCACTGAGTTTTCACAAATGCATGCATCTGTATAATCACTACTCCAGTTAAGATACAGAACGTTTCCACTACCCTCAAGTTTCCTCATGTCCCTTTCTTGTCAGTAGCCCCACAACCCTGTTTGATTTATCTTAGCTTTGTTTTACCTGTTCTAGAACTTCATATAAATAGAACCCATATAATGCGCCTCTCATCTTTCACTTGACAAAGGGTTTTTGAGATTTATTCGTATGATTGCTTATATCCTTGCAGAGGTAGGTTTTTCAGTGGAAGTGCAGTTAGGGAGAAATAAAAACATTGCTACATGAGCCTGCTTTAAATAAATATGTTATTTCATTTACACATCTCTCACTTTTTGCAAACAGGTTGTTCTGGTGACGGATGGTTGTCTTGGCATTGGTAGAGGGTCTCTACGGCATTCCCTAGCTACTCACAGTCAACGAAGTGAGAGCAACAGGTTTCCACTACCTTTTCCTTTCCCATCTAAGTTATACATCATGTGCATGGCAAATTTGGAGGAGGTAATGCTTTTACTAAGTCCTTTTTAGTTTGATTGGATACATTTTAGGACTCAGTTTCTTTTTAGTTTATTCCATTTGTATGATATTGCATACCATAGCATTGAACTCCATTGGTTTCAGCTGAGACTGATCACTACTTATATTTGAAAAGACTAAGTCTCAAACAAAAAGACAACAGTTCAGAGTTGCCCCATCTCAGGAAAGAGCTGGAGTTGTTACCCATCCTACTTCCCACAAAGACTTCAGATGCCAAAGAATTGAAATGTTCTTTATGATGTAGATATTTCCCTGATTTAGGAGTTCTTATGTCCATTCTGCCAGAAATGTTGACAGAAGTGTGCTTTGATTGTTTTGGTAAAGTAGCATTACTCTGGTATCTGTTTTATTAAACTCTATTTCCTGGTTTTCCCATTTATTTGGGAAAACTGTTTAACCTTTCTTCACCTCAGTTTCTCTGTCTGTGAAATGTAGATAATGATGGTTCTTACTCAAAGATGTTAGAAACACTTTGGAGGGAGATACTCTGTATCTTCCAGCTGTGGTCACCTCTGAGAACCTTTGCAAAACTACCTCTGAACGAAATAGCTCTGTCATTCGGTATAATATTTCTCTTTTGGTAACCTTGAGTTAAAATTGTTACAGTTATTTTCCTTCTCAAGTTGTTAAAAAATCATCTCAGTTATTTATTGCCTGTGTTATTGTGATGGATGTGACCTCGGTGCTCCAATAATAATCCAGCATTTTGCACCACTTTAAAGGGGTCATCTGTTTGCTTTGTAGCTTCAGAGCACTGATTCCTTGGATTGCCTTGAACGTCTCATAGATCTAAACAATGGTGAAGGGCAGATTTTTACTATTGATGGACCCCTGTGCTTGAAAAATGTACAGTCTATGTTTGGGTGAGTATATATTTAGAGCTTTTTTGCATTCTTACACTCCATTATTATAATCTGATATCCAACAATAATATGTATTTTACTATTTCTGATTAAATATTTTCCCCAAATAGCACATCTTTCAGATAAAATAAGTGGTCATAGTGACTTTTAGAAGTGCATTCCTGTTGGTCCCCTCCCTGCCTCTGTCCCGCAGATAAGGGAGGAGTTGTGATGAGACATCGAAGATCTGAAAGGCCAGCAAGGGGACTCAAGGCGTCACAGGGCAAGAGTCATGCCAAAAAGGCACTCCTCATATTTATTGAGCAAATGAACCCAAACATCCAAAGAATTCTGAGTAGGGGGTTCAACACATGACCAACCCTTAATCATTATCTGACCTTGAGTCCAGCCCTACGGCGTGATGCTCCTCAGGGACACCGACACCACGTGAGGGCGGTCAGGAGTTGTAGGAGCTGTTTTGTCTTTACTCATTCTGTTGTTGATCATGCATCACAAGTTGTAGGAGAAACAATCAGGTCATATGTATTTGTACATCTGATTCCTATGTTACTTGATTTATGTGTTAATCCCACTAATCCCACATTTCCCCCTTTCCTTTTAAGTAGTAGATATAATAAAGAATATAGCAAGCAGATAGTTTCTAACAGAAGGCTTTTAACATAGTTTACTTCTCCAGATTCTGCAGTATGAAATAAAAGTCTGCTTCTTAAATTTGTATGATGTGAAATAAAGACAGAAAATAGATTTAGTGCAAATAGAAGGTAATTACAGATGATCAGGTCTATGCCTATAGATGGAGTTTTGACCTGAGCTGGGCAAGGGCAACAAAACAGCCCTGGGTGCAGAAGCTTTCTCTCCAAACTGGGGGGCTGAGATTCTAAGCCTCACCTCTGTTGACCCCCAATTTCTCACCTGATGGCCCCCCTGCGACTGTGCCTGTCTTAGGTTGTTCCTCCCTTGAGGAATCTTACCCGTCTCTGACTAACCAGCCATCTTCGGGCTACATAGGGAGATGTGAAGTTGGTAAGTGAGAGAGAAGTAGTATTCTTTGAAAAGGTTAGCTTTCTGCCTTTTTGAAAAGTTATGCTTCATGGCTGCTATGCCCAGCACTTGTCTTGTGTAAAAGGCTTTGATGCACTACAATTCTATGTATAAGACTCAAATTCTAGAAAAAGGGTTGCATTCAGGAAGGGAGAAGAAAAGTTATAGAAGTAGCAAATGGAAGAAATGTGAAAAGATTATTTCTATGACATAACTTCTTGTAGAGTAGCATAAGCCTGCATAGGTTTTAACAAAGACTATCAATTAAATTACGTACACACATTAACAAAACAGGGATACAGATACTTAACAAAAGCAGACCTACAATTAAGGGCCATATCCAATGAAACCAAGAAAACCAGTTAAGTAACCCAGGCATTTGTGAAAACTGATTAATAATATTATGAATATTGTCTAGTTGATTCTGAATGGTTTGAGAGAAGTCAGACAAATTAAAACAGCACATTTCCTCGACATTGTTCACACCCCGTAGGTCCTTTTAACAGCAGACAGTCATAGTAGCGCAGTTTTGAAGCACCGCAACTCACACTTCTCCTAGCTCTTTACTGAGTTCAGATAATATGGAAGCAGTCAAATTCGTTGTTTTGCTGTATGCACAGGCCAATTTAGACAGATCCTTCTGCATTCCACAACAACCCCAGGAGCCGGCAGGATGAATGCAGCTGCAACTGCAACAGAGGCGGGATCTAAAAGCCTCAAGTTGTCATCACAATCAGATGGCAGAGCTCCGAGAAGTCTTTCACGACTATTTCCAGGATAATCTATTAGAGCAGGAAGGCGTCCCATGCCACACATACCTTGATAACGTGAAGAGAGGGCTTAGGGTGTGGACTTGTACCACCTGCCCTGCCCTCAAGGTGGGCTGGGTGGTTGCCTGTTTGCGAGGGCTGTTTACAGTGAAGTCACGGGTTATGCTGAGATACCCTTCTTTATTTGGGGAACACTCAAAGCATTCCAGGCCAAGTTGCTCCTGGCCTTTTGAGCTTTAACTGGTCTCACTGAAGAATGACTCTAGAGCTAAATGTTTTTTTGTTTTATTTATTTGTTTTTTTGTTTGTTTTAATTTTGATATCATTAATCTACAATTACATGAGGAACACTATGTTTACTAGACTCCCCCCCTTCACCAAGTCCCCGCCACATACCCCATTAGTCACTGTCCATCAGCTAGTAAGATGCTGTAAAATCACTACTTGTCTTCTCTGTGTTGCACAGCCCTCCCCGTGCCCACCCCCCACATTATACATGCTAATTGTAATGCTCCCCCTTTCCCCCCTCCTTATCCCCCCCTTCCTACCCATCCTCCCCAGTCCCTTTCCCTTTGGTAACTGTTAGTCCATTCTTGGGTTCTGTGATTCTGCTGTTGTTTCGTTCCTTCAGTTTTTCTTTGTTCTTATACTCCACATATGACCGAAATCATTTGGTACTTGTCTTTCTCTGCCTGGCTTATTTCACTGAGCATAATATCCTCTAGATCCATCCATGTTGTTGCAAATGGTAGGGTTTGTTTTCTTCTTATGGATGAATAATATTCCATTGTGTATATGTACCACATCTTCTTTATGCATTTATCTACTGCTAAATTGCTTCCATTTGTTGGCTATTGTAAATAGTGCTGCGATAAACATAGGATAGGGGTGCATCTGTCTTTTTCAAATTGGGCTGCTGCATTCTTAGGATAAATTCCTAGAAGTGGGATTCCTGGGTCAAATGGTATTTCTATTTTGAGCTTTTTGAGGAACCTCCACACCGCTTTTCATAATGGTTGAACTAATTTGCATTCCCACCAGCAGTGTAGGAGGGTTCCCCTTACTCCACAACCTTGCCAACATTTGTGTTGTTTGTCTTATGGATGGTGGCGATCCTTACTGGTGTGAGGTAATACCTCATTGTGGTTTTAATTTGCATTTCTCTGATGATTAGTGATGTGGAGCATCTTTTCATGTGCCTGTTGGCCATCTGAATTTCTTCTTTGGAGAACTGTCTGTTCAGCTCCTCTGCCCATATTTTAATTGGATTGTTTGCTTTTTGTTTGTTGAGGTGCATGAGGTCTTTATATATTTTGGATGTCAACCCTTTATTGGATCTGTCATTTATGAATATATTCTCCCATACTGTAGGATACCTTTTTGTTCTACTGATGGTGTCCTTTTCTTTACAGAAGCTTTTCAGTTTGATATAGTCCCACTTGCTCATTTTTGCTTTTCTTTCCCTTGCCTGGGGAGATACGTTCATGAAGAAGTCGCTCGTGTTTATGTCCAAGAGATTTTTGCCTATGTGTTTTTCTAAGAGTTTTATGGTTTCATGATTTACATTCAGGTCTTTGATCCATTTTGAATTTACTTTTGTTTATGGGGTTAAGCAATGATCCAGTTTCATTCTCTTACATGTAGCTGTCCAGTTGTTGCCAACACCAGCTGTTGAAGAGGCTGTCATTTCCCCATTGTATGTCCATGGCTCCTTTATCACATATTAATTGACCATATATGTTTGGGTTAATGTCTGGAGTCTCTATTCTGTTCCACTGGTCTGTGACTCTGTTCTTGTGCCAGTACCAAATTGTCTTGATTACTGTATCTTTATAGTAGAGCTTGAAGTTGGGGAGTGAGATCCCTCCCACTTTCATTCTTCCTTCTCAGGATTGCTTTGGCTATTCGGGGTCTTTGGTGGCTCCATATGAATTTTAGAACTATTTGTTCTAGTTTGTTGAAGAATGTTGTTGGTATTTGGATAGGCATTACATTGAATCTGTAGATTGCTTTAGGTAGGATGGCCATTTTGACAATATTAATTCTTCCTAGCCAAGAGCATGGGATGAGTTTCCATTTGTTAGTGTCCTCTTTAATTTCTCTCAAGAATGTCTTGTTGTTTTTGGGGTATAGGTCTGTCACTTCCTTGGTTAGGTCTATTCCTAGGTATTTTTTTTTTCTTGATGCAATTGTGAATGGAATTGTTTTCCTGGTTTCTCTGTTAGTTCATCGTTAGTGTATAGGAAAGCCTCAGATTTCTGTGTATTAATTTCATATAGAGCTGAATGTTTAATACAGAGTTTTGGTAGGCAGTTTCCTTGCATATAGTTACATTGCTCTGACTGCAGATATCCTGCCTTGCTTTTTCTGGAGGCCCTCACCCTATTCTGTCTAAGCTCAAGGTCCCTGTCTCATTCCCCCCTCTACAGATAGAGACCCGAGTTGCTGCAAGGGATAAGGGGTGACGACCGCTCTGGCTGCTTCATGCTTAGAGGGGGCGCATAAAGGGTACAGTTAAGTCTCCATTAGTGGTCAGTTGAGAGGGCCTTGGAAGATTGGCGCTTCTATTCCAGGTTCCGTTTCTATTACTATTTGCAGTTTTGTGGCTTCTAGGCAAGATAGAACAAGTTGTGTTATTAGGTTAAGTAGCAATATCTGAAGTTGGATTTTCCATTCTAGAAGGACGAACTTGATGAGATTAAGAATGCATGGTTGAATATGAGAACTAGAAATAGTAAAACTTTAATTGAAATGATAGGAGAAAACTAAAACATCTGGAAAATCATAGCCAAATATTTTAAAGAAGCTAGAATTCTGGATCTAGTTTATATGCTAATGACTAGTATTAGGATTTAGTATGGATAAGGCTGCATTTTTGAAACAATACTCTTCTGTAAAATCACCCTCATTTTTATTAGAAGTAACTAGATTAAGAAAATAATTAACACTTGGCTTGACTTTTTTTGCATAAGTGCAGCAAGAAGAGCAATTGATTACATAGGATCTTTTAAATGTGCTTTGCTGGAACTTTTTATAAGGAATTTCAGATTGGACTTTTGAAGGCCTCTTGAGGCCAGAAAGCCAAGCCAGACTTGCCATCAGGTTGTGCCTGCAGTACCTGTATATTTGGGTGAATTCCTCTCTTCTTGAGGTCTCTGAGACATTTTGAGTTTCCTGCACTTGCCAGGAAGTGACCTTCCTTACTTACCTGGTAAGGCTGCTGGGAACCCTGTAAGCAAGGTACCAGGCCTGTTCTTCCAAGGGGCTTTGTTGGCTTTATAAAGTCTATCTTAGTTCCTTAAAGCCGTCTGTTCATATCTGAGTTTATGCACGTGTCTCTGAGGTATGACATTCCAGTCAAAGCCTTGGTAACATAACCAGTGTTTTAAATTGGTCTTGTTATAAGGAAAGCAGATTCTTACTGAGCTTATGCAAATAAACATACTGCCATAAAATATAAAAATACTGAAAGCTTTTAAATTCTGGAGGGATCAGGTAGAGAGAAAGATAAATGTTTCAATTCTGCTTATAAAGGTATTGTCATTTACTAAACTGTTGTCAGTCAGCTTAAGAGAAAAAGCTTAAAATACTTTATCAGCAACATTTGAAACAAAAAGCCACAAAATCATTTCCCTAGTTTACTTAATCTTATGTAACCAATACTTGTTCTGCTGAAATCCAGTTCTTTACTAGTTTAGGAGTAATAAAACAGTGACTATAAATGACAAAAGACTTACAAATGACAATGGTTAAAGATCTGATGAGAGCTTACTATAAGACAGTTGACATAAGAAAATTTGGATACTTCTGTAACATAAAACATTCAATAACAAAGTATAAAAAAGTATAGCATCATTCCCTTTGACAGTGCTTTCCAGGTAAATATATATCAGATAAATAAGCCAAATTAGCTAAATATTTTCCCTGATAAGGAGAAAAAATTCCTCTGACATGTTCCAGGGGCCCTCTGGAAAATATCAGAGTGAACTAGAGGTAAAAAGCACCTTTTTGAATTTGATTTTGGGAACCTGTCAGGAAATTTTTAAGGCACTTGCCTAAATAGCCTAAATAGAATCATAAGTCACTATGGGACAATACTTATCCATTTAACCAGAATGACAATAAAAGCTTTTAAAGGCAAATACAGAAGATTACACAGTACCCCCTACTCAGAATTCTTTGGATGTTTGGGTTCATTTGCTCATAAATATAAGGAGTGCCTTTTTGGCATTACTCTTGCCCTGTTACGCCTTGAGTCCCCTGGCTGGCCTTTCAGATCTTCGATATCTCGTCACGTCTCCTCCCTTATCTGCGGGACAGAGGCAGGGAGGGGGATCAACAATTCCATTAAGCAGAACTAAATCTGTAATATCTGTAGATAATTGCTCTTCTTACAATGACTCAGCAATTTCAAAGATTAACATGCTTTTGGACTTTTTAGAATTGAAATTTCTGCACCAAAAATGTCCAATTTTGTTCTGTTTCACAAATGGTCATATCATAGTTTTAGAGTCACGTTAAAGGGAAAACAAATTTAACATCTTGAAAAACCTATATGTATCATATTACTCTTCCTATAACAATTAATCGTCATATTCTAGAAAACTGATCGATCTGGCATATACTCCTTTCCATGCTGTTCTCAAGTGTGGCCACCTCACTGCTGATGTGCAAGTCTTCCCCAGGCCAGAACCTTTCGTTGTAGATGAGGAAATCGATCCTGTCCCTAAAGTCATTAACACAGGTAACTTTTCTCTATTATCCTTACTTTCTCCTAATTTCTGACTTAACTCTTCTCTCTCCAGGAAACCCTCCTGGAAAGAAATGTAAATTTGGTACTAGGGTACTGTTGTCATCAGTATACACAGATGGGAGGATGCACTGCCTAAGGAGTGGTACATTAACGGTCTTTCATGGTGAGGTCGTAAATTAATCTCCAATCCTAGATAATTATAACCACAAACTTCTGGAGTTGGAAAACATGGCCAGATTCACTAAAATCCTTGAGTTAATTCTTAATAGAGATGCTAAGATTGATTGGCTTCATAATTAAGGTCATATGTGAAGAACTAAGCTGTGTGACCCTGGACAAATCACTTCCTCTAGTTCTTGGTTAGGTGAGTAGTATCTTTAGGTGAGTGATGGTCTCTAAGGTGTCAGCTCTGATGCTGTTCCCCTAAGCCCTGCTCTTGTATTATGACTAAAAGAAAGCAATGTGCCTCCTCTTTTCCTGGTTTATGTTGCCAGTGCTATATTTAGCTGAGATTGGCAAAGTGAAGGGTCAAAAGTAGTAAGGGGCAAACCCACAGCCAACATCATCCTTAACAGCAAGAAGCTGAAAGCTTTTCCTTTAAGATCAGGAACAAGACAGGGATGCCCACTCTCCCCACTGTTATTCAACATAGTACTGGAGGTCCTAGCCACGGCAATCAGACAAAACAAAGAAATACAAGGCATACAGATGGGTAAAGAGGAAGTCAAACTGTCACTATTTGCAGATGACATGATATTGTACATAAAAACCCCTAAAGACTCCATTCCAAAACTACTAAACTAATATCTGAATTCAGCAAAGTTGCAGGATATAAAATTAATACACAGAAATCTGTTGCTTTCCTATACACTAACAATGAACTAACAGAAAGAGAAATCAGGAAAACAATTCCATTCACAATTGCATCAAAAAGAATAAACTACCTAGGAATAAACCTAACCAAGGAAGTGACAGACCTATACCCTGAAAACTACAAGACATTCTTGAGAGAAATTAAAGAGGACACTAACAAATGGAAATTCATCCTATGCTCTTGGCTAGGAAGAATTAATATCGTCAAAATGACCATCCTGCCTAAAGCAGTCTACAGATTCAATGTAATGCCTATCCAAATACCAACAACATTCTTCAACAAACTGGAACAAATAGTTTTAAATTCCTATGGAACCACAAAAGACCCCAAATAGCCAAAGCAATCCTGAGAAAGAAGAATAAAGCAGGGGCCATCTCGCTTCCCAACTTCAAGCTCTACTACAAAGCCACAGTAATCAAGGCAATTTGGTACTGGCACAGGAACAGAGCCACAGACCAATGGAACAGACTAGAGAATCCAGACATTAACCCAAACATATACGGTCAATTAATATATGGTAAAGGAGCCAAAGACATACAATGGGGAAATGACAGCCTCTTCAACAGCTGGTGTTGGCAACAACTGGACAGCAACATGTAAGAGAATGAAACTGGATCATTGCTTAACCCCATACACAAAAGTAAATTCAAAATGGATCAAAGACCTGAATTTAAGTCATGAAACCATAAAACTCTTAGAAAAACACATAGGCAAAAATCTCTTGGACATAAACATGAGCCACTTCTTCATGAACATATCTCCCAGGGCAAGGGAAACTAAAGCAAAAATGAACAAGTGGGACTATATCAAGCTGAAAAGCTTCTGTACAGCAAAGGACACCACCAAGAGAACAAAAAGACATCCTACAGTATGGGAGAATATATTCATAAATGACAGATCCAATAAAGGGTTGACATCCAAAATATATAAAGAGCTCACGCACCTCAACAAACAAAAAGCAAACAATCCAATTAAAATATGGGCAGAGGAGCTGAACAGACAGTTCTCCAAAGAAGAAATTCAGATGGCCAACAGGCACATGAAAAGATGCTCCACATTGCTAGTCATCAGAAAAATGCAAATTAAAACCACAATGAGATACCACCTCACACCAGTAAGGATCGCCACCATCCAAAAGACAAACAACAACAAATGTTGGTGAGGTTGTGGAATAAGGGGAACCCTCCTACACTGCTGGTGGGAATGTAAATTAGTTCAACCATTATGGAAAGCAGTGTGGAGTTTCCTCAAAAAGCTCAAAATAGAAATACCATTTGACCCAGGAATCCCACTTCTAGGAATTTATCCTAAGAATGCAGCAGCCCAATTTGAAAAAGACAGATGCACCCCTATGTTTATTGCAGCACTATTTACAATAGCCAAGAAATGGAAGCAATTTAGCAGTAGATGAATGCATAAAGAAGATGTGGTACATATACACAATGGAATATTATTCATCCATAAGAAGAAAACAAATCCTACCATTTGCAACAACATGGATGGAGCTAGAGGGTATTATGCTCAGTGAAATAAGCCAGGCAGAGAAAGACAAGTACCAAATGATTTCGGTCATATGTGGAGTATAAGAACAAAGAAAAACTGAAGGAACGAAACAACAGCAGAATCACAGAACCCAAGAATGGACTAACAGTTACCAAAGGGAAAGAGACTGGAGAGGATGGGTAGGAAGGGAGGGATAAGGAGGGGGGGAAGGGGGGGCATTACAATTAGCATGTATAATGTGGGGGTGGGCACGGGGAGGGCTGTGCAACACAGAGAAGACAAGTAGTGATTCTACAGCATCTTACAACACTGATGGACAGTGACTGTAATGGGGTTTGTTGGGGGGACTTGGTGAAGGGGGGAGGCTAGTAAACATAATGTTCCTCATGTAATTGTAGATTAATTATACCAAAAAAAAAAAGTAGTAAGGGTAGTGGGGAGTTTTCTTCTCTTGGCAGGTGGGTACATGTTACACTGTCACAGTCTGAGTCACCATGCACCCTCAGTGCCTAGCATAGTGTCATGCTTAGTAATTGTTCATGAGCTACTTGTTCAATCAACAAATGATTAAAACTGAGTGCATGGGAACAGGATTAAAGGTGGCGGCATGAGAGGTGAGACAGAGAACTCCTCCCAAAACCACATATAATATGAAAATGTAGTTAATACAACTAATTCTAAAAGAGCAACAGGGAAGAAGACTGCACCAGATTGCATACACCTGGAGAACAGAGCAGACCTCACGGAACAGGGTAACGTACCAAAGCCTTGATCTGGTGGGACCCAAGCCCTTCCCCCACCCCAGATCACCAGTGGGAGGAAGAGAAATGGAACTGGGAGGGGGTGGAAGCCTAGGACTGCTGAACACCCAGCCCTGGAGATCTGCTTTGGGAGCACAAACCTACATTGCATGGTGCTCTGGAGATTAGTGGGGTTGGAAAGCTAAGACAGAAGGTGTACTTGGAGAGACTGAGATTCCAGCTGTTTGTGGAGGACAGGGATCCATATCCAGCTGCTCTGGGACAAAGGAAAGGCAGGCGGTCTGAGAGGCTTCCTAGCAGTGAGAGGGCTGCTGAAGGGGCTGGGATTGCACAGAGCTTGCTGCTCGGGAGAAGGGATAGGTGGACAAGGTTGTCTGGGTGCGCTCTGCCCACCAGGTTGGGAACTTTCAGGAATTTCAGGCGCTCCATCCCCCTGGCTGGCTACTCAGCTCTGAGGTCTCCCCTGTGGTACACAGCCTGCCGAGTCTTCCTCCTGGCCTGCTGGCACTGGCTCGCAAACCAGCAGTCCCTGCCCTGGCATCAGGCCAGCCAGAGGGAGGCCCTCCCTACAGCATCTACAAACGCAAAGCACAGAGGCTTACACCTGTGTGCTCGGCCCACTGATTCTGACAATGGAGACAGGCATTGCTTCTGGGAAGCAGGAAACAGCTCTTTCCTCCCCCCAGGCACCAGCACCACTCCCCTGTGACTCCCAACATCACTCCAGGGGCTGAGCAGCTCCAGAGACTAGAGCTTCTGGGCACTAGAGGGCGCCACATACAAAATATGAAACATCAAAGGAACCTGGTTCAGACCAAAATCTCACAAACACCAGAAAAAGGTCCAAGTGAAACTGAACTCACCAATCTTCCTGAAAGAGAGTTCAAAATAAAAATCATAAACATGCTCATGGAGGTACAGAAAAATATTCTGGAACTCAGGGGTGAATTGAGGATGGAGATTCAATCATTAAGAAATTCCATATCTGAAATGAAACATACAATGGAGGGATTTAAAAGCAGATTAGATGTAGTAGAAGAGACGGTAAATGGAATAGAATTTAGAGAAGAGGAATACAAAGAAGCTGAGGCACAGAGAGAAAAAACGATCTCTAGGAATGAAAGAATATGGAGAGAACTGTGTGACCAATCCAAACAGAACAATATTTGCATTATAGGGGTACCAGAAGAAGAGAAAAAGGGATAGAAAGTGTCTTTGAGGAGGTAATTGCTGAAAACTTCCCCAATCTGGGGAAGGAGATAGTATCTCAGGCCATTGAGCCACACAGATCTCCCAACACGAGAGACCCAAGGAGGACAACACTAAGACATATTATAATTAGAATGGCAAAGATCAAGGATAAGGACAGACTTTTAAAAGCAGCTAGAGAGAGAAAAAAGATCACATACAAAAGAAAACCCGTCCGGCTATCATCAGACATCTCAACAGAAACCTTACAGGCCAGAAGGGAGTGGCACGATGTATTTAATGCAATGAAACAGAAGGGCCTTGAATCACAATTACTTTATCCAGGAAGATTATTGTTTAAATTTGAAGGAGGTATTAAACAATTTTCAGATAAGCAAAAACTGAGAGAATTAACCTCCCACAAACTACCTTTACAGTGCATTTTGGAGGGACTGCTATAGATGGAAGTGTTCCTAAGACTAAATAGCTGTCACCAAGGGAAATAAAACCACAGGAGAGAAAGTAGAACAATTAATTACTAAACAGATGCAAAATGAAACCAACTACTCCCAAAGTCAATCAAAGGATAGACAAAGAGTACAGAATATGATATCTAATACATAAAGAATGGAGGAGGAAGAAAAGGGAGGAAAAGAAAAGAACTTTTAGGTTGTGTGTGTAATAGCATTCTAAGTGAGTTAAATTAGACTGTTAGATAGTAAGGGAATTACCCTTGAACCATAAATCTGAAGCCTGCAATGGCAATAAGTACATACCTATTGATAATCACCCTAAATGTAAATGGTCTGAATGCACCAATCAAAAAACAGAGAGTCACTGCATGGATAAAAAAACAAGACCCATCTGTATGCTACCTACAAGAGACTCACTTCAAACCCAAAAACATAGACAGACTGAAAGTAAAGGGATGGAAGAAGATTTTTCAGGCAACTAATAGGGAGAAAAAGGCAGGAGTTGCAGTACCGGTATCAGACAAAATAGACTTCAGGAGGGCGGAGCCAACATGGCGGCGTGAGTAGGACAGTGGGAATCTCCTCCCAAAAACATATATACTTTTGAAAATACAACAAACACAACTAGCCCTAAAAGAGAGACCAGAAGACGCAGGACAGTGGCCAGACTGCAGCTACACCAGCGAGAACCCAGCGACTGGTGAAGGGGGTGAGATACAAGCCCCGGCCCGGCGGGACCCGAGCGCCCCTCCCCCCAGCTCCCGGCGGGAGAAGAATAGGCAGAGCGGGAGGGAGACGGAGCCCAGGACTGCCGAACACCCAGCCCCAGCCATCCGGGCCAGAGCGCAGACACAGTACGTGCCCAGGGGGCCCTGGATACTGGGGGAACAGGGAGTAAGACCTCTGAGCGGGTGCCGAAGCTGATGCCCCTGTGACAAAGAAAAGCGGGGGCTTTTTGAAAGTCTTAAAGGGACAGGGACTTAACAGCTTGACGGAAACAACCCAGGTCACAGTACAGCAGCTGGAAATTACAGGGAAAACCGGGTGCACTAACCCCCTGGGCAACAGCTCTGAGACCCCTCACGGAGGCAAACAGTCAAGCAGCCCCCCCATCCATTACCCCACCGGGCGCTGCGAAAGCAGAGAAGCAGCCTGAGACAAATTCCGCCCACAGAAAGGGAAATTTCTCCCTTCCGGCCGGGCAAGACACAAAGACCCACTCTACACGCAATTACCCAACACAAGCCACTAGGGGTCGCAGTTGTCCCAGTAAAGAAAGGCCAGTAGCAAGTGAAAATTTTGGCCCTCCCAGCTGACAGTCAATAGCACCTGTCAACATGAAAAGGCAAAAAAATATGATCCAGACAAGACTAACCCAGACAGCTTCGGCATCTGCTACATCTTCCCCTGAGAAGGAATCTGGGGAGATAGATTTAGCCAGTCTTCCTGAAAAAGAATTCAAAACAAAAGTCATAACCATGCTGATGGACTTGCAGAGAAATATGCAAGAACTAAGGAAGGAGAATTCAGAAATAAAACAAGCTCTGGAAGGACTTCAAAACAGAATGGACGAGATGCAAGAGACCATTAATGGACTGGAAAACAGAGAACAGGAACGCAGAGAAGCTGATGCAGAGAGAGATAAAAGGATCTCCAGGAATGAAAGAATTTTAAGAGAGCTGAGTGACCAATCGAAAAGGAACAATATAAGAATCATAGGTATTCCAGAAGAAGTAGAGAGAGAAAAGGGGATAGAAAATGTCTTTGAAGAAATAAGTGCTGAAAATTTCCCCAAACTAGGGGAAGAAATGGCCTCTCAGACCACAGAGGTACACAGAACTCCCATGACAAGGGATCCAAGGAGGGCAACACCAAGACACATAATAATTAAAATGGCAAAGATCAAAGACAAGGACAAAGTATTACAGGCAGCCAGAGAGAAAAAAAAGGTTACCTACAAAGGAAAACCCATCAGGCTATCATCAGACTTCTCAACAGAAACCCTACAGGCCAGAAGAGAATGGCATGATATACTTAATGCAATGAAACAGAAGGGCCTCGAACCAAGGATACTGTATCCAGCACGAATATCATTTAAATATGAAGGAGGGATTAAACAATTCCCAGACAAGCAAAAGTTGAGGGAATTTGCCTCCCACAAACCACCTCTACAGGGCATCCTACAGGGACTGCTCTAGATGGGAGCACTCCTAAAAAGAGCACACAACAAAACACCCAACATATGAAGAAGGGAGGAGGAGGAATAAGAAGGGAGAGAAATAAACTTCAAAAGAAAGTCACAAGAGACAAAGAAGAACATTACATAATGATAAAGGGGTCAATCCAACAAGAGGATATAACCATTATAAATGTCTATGCACCCAACACAGGATATATGTGAAACAAATACAAACAAAATTAAAGGGGAAATAGAATGCAATGTATTCATTTTAGGAGACTTCAACACACCACTCACTCCAAAGGACAGATCCACCAGACAGAAAATAAGTAAGGACACAGAGGCATTGAACAACATATTAGAACAGATGGACCTAACAGACATCTACAGAACTCTACATCCAAAAGCAACGGAATACACATTCTTCTCAAGTGCACATGGAACATTTTCAAGAATAGATCATATACTAGGCGACAAAAAGAGCCTCGGTAAATTCAAAAAGATTGAAATTGTACCAACCAGTTTCTTAGACCACAAAGGTATGAAACTAGAAATAAATTACACAAAGAAAACAAAAAAGCCCACAAATACTTGGAGGCTTAATAACATGCTCCTAAATAATCAGTGGATCAATGACCAAATAAAAACAGAAATCAATCAATATATGGAGACAAATGACAACAATAATTCAACACCATAAGATCTGTGGGACGCAGCAAAGGCTGTGCTAAGAGGGCAGTATATTGCAACACAGGCCTACCTCAGGAAAGAAGAACAATCCCATATGAACAGTCTAAACTCACAATTAACGAAACTAGAAAAAGAAGAACAAATGAGGCCCAAAGTCAGTAGGAGGAGGGACATAATAAAGATTAGAGCAGAAATAAATAAAATCTAGAAGAATAAAACAATAGAATCAATGAAAGCAGGAGCTGGTTCTTTGAGAAAATAAACAAAATAGATAAACCCCTAGGCAGACTTATCAAGAAAAAAAGAGAATCTACACACATAAACAGAATCAGAAATGAGAAAGGAAAAATCACTATGGACACCACAGAACTATAAAGAATTATTAGAGAATACTATGAAAAATTATATGCTAATGAACTGGATAACCTAGAAGAAATGGACCACTTTCTAGAGAAATACAACCTTCCAAGGCTGACCCAGGAAGAAACAGAAAATCTGAACAGACCAATTACCAAAAACTAAGTGCACAGTAAGGGTTCATTTCATGCTTGGGTGTACAGATTTTAAGGAGCTGTAAAGTGCAGTGAAGGGCTGTGCACAGGCTTCTTTTTTGTGTGTGCTTTAGCTCCTGGCTGTCTGGAAGTAGAGCATCCATCTTTTTCTTTTTCTTTTTCTTTTTTTTTTTTTAATTTTTTATTAAGGTATGATTGATATACACTCTTATGAAGGTTTCACATGAAAAAATAATGTGGTTACTACATTCATCCATATTATCAAGTCCCCACCCATACCCCAAGGCAGTCACTGTCCATCAGTGCAGCAAGTTGCCAGAGATCCACTATGTACGTTCTCTGTGCTACACTGTTCTCCCCGTGATCCCCCACACCACGTGTACTACACATAATAACCCTTAATCCCCTCATCCCTTCCTTCCCACCCGCCCTCCCACACCCCTCCCCTTTGGTAACCACTAGTTCATTCTTGGAGTCTCTGAGCCTGCTGCCATTGTATTCCTTCAGTTTTGCTTCATTGTTATACTCCACAAATGAGGGAAATCATTTGGCATTTGTCTTTCTCTGCCTGGCTTATTTCATTGAGCATAATGTCCTCCAGCTCCATCCATGTTGTCCCAACTGGTAGAATCTGTTTCTTCCTTATGGCTGAATAGTAGTCCATTGTGTATATGTACCGCATCTTCTTCATCCATTCATCTACTGATGGACACTTAGGTTCCTTCCATATCTTGGCTATTGTAAAAAGTACTGAGATAAACATAGGGGTGCATATGTCTTTTTGAATCTGAGAAGTTGTATTCTTTGGGTAAATTCCAAGGAGTGGGATTCCGGGGTCAAATGGTATTTCTATTTTGAGTTTTTTGAGGAACCTCCGTATTGCTTTCCACACTGGTTGAACTAGCTTACATTCCCACCAGCAGCGTAGGAGGGTTCCCCTTTCTCTGCATCCTCGCCAGCATTTGTTGTTCTTGGTCTTTTCGATGCTGGCCATCCTTTCTGGTGTGAGGTGATATCTCATTGTGGTTTTAATTTGCATTTCCCTGATGATTAGTGATGTGGAGCATCTTTTCATGTGCCTGATGGCCATCTGAATTTCTTCTTTGGGGACCTGTCTCTTCATATCCTCTGCCCATTTGTTGATTGGGTTATTTGCTTTTTGGGTGTTGAGGCATGTAAGTTCTTTATATATTTTGGATGTTAACCCCTTGTCGGATGTATCATTTACAAATATATTCTCCCATACTGTAGGATGCCTTTTTGTTCTGTTGAGGTGTCCTTTGCTGTACAGAAACTTCTTAGTTTGATGTAGTCCCATGAGTTCATTTTTGCTTCTGTTTCCCTTCCTCGAGGAGATGCGTTCAGGAAGAAGTTGCTCATGCTTATATTCAGGAGATGTTTGCCTATGTTGTCTTCTAAGAGTTTTAAGAGCATCCATCTTTTTCACTTTGACTAGACAACAGTGTATTAAGCTGAGCCAAATGTTTTGTTACCTTCAAACCAATTAGATTTCACTTCACTCCCATCATTTTTTGATAAGTGACTTTGAATAGGTCTTTTTTTCCCATATAAACTTTTAGTCCAAGCTCTTTGGGATTGCTTATATTTAAACCACTTTAAAATGTAGGCCTCTTTCTACTCAAATGGAAAATATATAATTGCTTAAGCTGATTCATTTGTTACTCAGATAAAGAAGGTAGTGACAACAAATCTCCAGAGAATCAAGTTTCCAGATGTATTAGAAGTAGAGTGTACTCACCATGATCCTGATTTTTTAAAATTGTTTTGAGAATATGAGTGTGTTGGGTGAGTACAATAAAGGGGCATAAAAATTCTCAATCATAGTATAAGTTGGTCACAGGGATGGTAGTGCAGCATGGAGAATACGGCCAGTGATTCTGCAACATCTTCCTGTGTTGACAGACAGTAGCTGCACTAGAGGGGGTGAGGATTTAATAATGTGGGTAACTGTTGAACCACTGTGCTGTAT
The DNA here is from genome assembly GCF_030020395.1 of Manis pentadactyla. Classification (NCBI taxonomy): domain Eukaryota; kingdom Metazoa; phylum Chordata; class Mammalia; order Pholidota; family Manidae; genus Manis; species Manis pentadactyla. The sequence continues at coordinate 113,776,652 of NC_080029.1, read as the reverse complement.
ACTTGAGACCAATATAAGATTGTATAACAATATTTTAATTAAAGAAATAATAATATGAGTGTGTCTATACCTAGAAGAAAAACTGAAAAGCAATTCAGTAAAGTACTGATAGAGGTGTCCTTTGATAGTGCGTAATGAGTGGCTTTTTCATCTTTACAATTTTTAGTGTTTTCCAAGTTTTTATACTATTTATAGAATCAGAAAGAAACTCGTAAGAAGTATTTTGTGTTACCACTTTTGTTTTCTATTTATTTCAGATTTTCAACAAATACTCTTGGTCTTTGATATGGCTTCTAGAAATCAAAGAACTCATTGTCATATTTAGACAGCAACCTTGGTTTGTAGAGATGTATTTTTTTCTCTGGGCAACGTTTTTAATGCGGTGGCTTTATTCTCCAAGGACAGCTGCTTAGAGTTGTTGTGGAAATGTTTGACTACTACGCCCCCTGCTGACGTGAATGTCCCTCATTATAACAGAGGAACTTGCTCTTTGAGCTTTTTTTGCCTTGGCTTGGGGACCCAGCCTCATAAAAACCAAGTCTAGCTGATTTGTCATATAACTTAAGTTCATTAAATAAGAGACAATTATCCTTATTTCCTGAGCTACTTAAATTATAAATTATGAGTCATCTAGAGGAACTCTAATCTTCATATTTGAATTCCCCACCTAAACATTGTGCTTTTGAAATCCAGTACATAGAAAATAATGTACTCTCCTGCAGCACCACTTACTTCTGTATTGGTTCCTTCTTTTCAGATTTGGAAATAGTGGGATTTGTCGACATAGCTGATATTTCAAGTCCCCCAGTTCTCTCCAGACATCTGGTCCTACCTATAGCACTTAACAAAGGTGAGTTCTCTTCCTATTCCAGTCATAAAAATGAAATATCTAATTATGTAAAGTTATTCTTAAGTGTCAGATACAGGATAGCCCATTTTGCAGGATTTGGAGAAAAAGGATAGTTTATTGGATTGGAATTTTAAAATAATGGTATGTTGCTTACTTACTATTCTGGGAAACTGCTGCTTTACACTGTGGAAAGCATTTTCTCATCTGTGTATTATGAGTTGCTTCATTAGTTGAAATCCTCCTTTGAGATGAGAATGCTTAGTGTCCACCCAGGGCTCTGCCTTTCCTGGTAGGAGATGCTGAGGGAACCAAAGTAGTTCTCAGAAGGTTGCCTGAATATGTGGAAGTTTCTTCATAAGGGAAGAAGCCACATCTGTCCTCTACTGGTGCCTAGCCCATAGTAGATACTCACTAAATACTACTGAATGAGTGGATGAGTCTAGGCCTGTGTGAGGCCTCATTACTGTAAAGTTATGTCCCCCAAATTGAGCATTTCTATGGGACATTGTTGGTCTCTAGCACTTTAAACTTTTCTTTTTTCTGTTCTAGGCTACCCCATCCACTTCATATTCACCAGCTTTCTCCAAGAAGTGTACATAGGCAAGCAGGTTTCCATTTACTGAATTATGAGCACATTCCTTCTATGCCTGGTTATCTCAGTTGGAATGTTGGGTATTCCATAACCCTCAGTCACATTCACAGACAGAATCTTGTTATGTTCCCACATTCGACTTATTGTGATCACTGTGTCCATAATTGACTTTATTGTTAACCAGGTTTCCCTTATTTCTAAGGTCCTCAGGGAATTCTGCATGCTTATATAAATTGCCAGGATTGGGCAAAACGAAGAGTTTATATGGAGAACAGTGGAAAGTATGGAAAGGCAGAATGGAGCCATGTTAAAAGTCAAGCTAAACTAGGAAAATTCTTCTTAGAGTCTTTGAATGAAATTGAGATAGATAGTTCCAGAAGGAAGTTAATTGTAGGAAGGGTCATCTGTCAGCAGAATGTATGAACGAACTGGGAGTTGGAGAGTTGGGTCAAGAAGTTTATCCTTTGGGGCCTCCCATCCATGTGCTGCTTAAAGGCTGTCAGTTGAGAACACTGTTGACAACTCTGAATCCGTGGTTCTGTTGAGATGGTGCCTGAAGCCCCCCGGAGAGCATCTAGCTAAGTGTCCTAGTAGAAACCACAGAAAGCTGATTTTTTGTGTGTAGCAACTTTATTGAAATATAACTCACATACTATACACCTTACCCACTTAAAGTGTACAATTCAGTAGTTTCTGGTGTGTTTACAGAGTTGTACAACCATCACTACAGTTTTAGAATCAGAATTTTAGAATTTTTACCACCCCAAAAATAAACCGTTTAGCTGTCAACCCCAAGCTCCATCTCCCTCAGCCCCAGGTCAGTAATACCCTTTCTATCTCTGTAGATTTGCCTATTCCATATAAATGGAATTTGTATCATCTGTGGAAACTGACTTTTATATAGACATAGGAACAGGAATATGAGTTTCCCTTACTTGTTTTAATATTCCTTTATAAGTCCATGTATTTTCCTTCTAAAGCTAGAAACAGCCAAGGGGTTATTGTAACTAATCTCAGACTGACCTATGTTCTCCTCTTTTCACAGAAGGTGACGAGGTGGGTACTGGCATAACTGATGACAATGAAGATGAAAACTCAGCCAATCAGATCGCAGGCAAAATACCCAACTTCTGTGTCCTGCTCCATGGCAGCCTAAAAGTGGAAGGAATGGTGGCAATAGTTCAATTAGGGTAAGAAACTCTGTTGAGTGAAAGAAAGAATCAATTTACAGTTTACAGACTTCTGAAAGAAATGGAAAGGTCCTTGTCACCTTTTCCTGTCCCTGCCATACCCTTTACACCTACCAGCATTTTCTAAACTGCTCTTTAAATCATCCCCTAGAGTCAGTGCAGAATGAGCCTCTTAATTATGTTGCTTTTCTTGTATTCTTTCTCAGTTTTCTTCTTTTCTGTCCTATCTAGGAAACCTGAGTTCAATTATACCATTGCTATTAACTTGTTATAGGATCTTATGGAGCATTCACAGACTCCTAAACTATAAAATGAGGAGAGAGAACTAACTGAAAAAGGATGCTGATAACATTAACTTAACATTTTACCAGGTGCCAGACACTCCTCTAGGCACTTTACATATATTAACTCGTTCAGTCCTTCACAATTGTTAACACTGCCAGGAGGTATTATCCCCATTCTGTTGATGAGGAAAATGAGGCTTAGAGAGGTCAGGAACTTGCTCAAGGTCACATAGCTAGTAGATGAAAGAGCTGGGACTCTATAATCTGTGCATTCTGACTCCAGAGCCCTTGCTCTAACCACCGTGATGCTTTCTGTCCCTATGAGAAAAGCCCTTCCAGCTTTCCCATCACTACAGTCTCAAAATTTGCAAAACTATCTGCTTCCCTTTCTGTGCTACCTATTGTTAGGAAAAGAAGATGACCAGTCACTTTGTGGCCGTCACCTGGGGTTGGCTGGTAAGAAGATTGTGAGGTTGGGAGTACTCAGAGGAAGCATAGTTCCATTTCTGTTTGACTTAAAATTAGCTGGTTCAAAAAGAGTAATGCAATTCTCATTAGGTTTTAGTTTGCTGTATTTCTTGGTGCCCAAGTCCTTGTACTGGCCCTGAATATAAGAATCACCTGGGGCCCTTTGAGAAGTAGGAACAGAGCTGGGTGCTGGCTTTGTATCCTTCTTTAGAAAGGCTTCTCTAGTGCTGCTGCTGTGAATGACTCAGGAAGGCAGCCGAAAAGACCTGTGGTTGCAGCCCTTACTTCTCAGCACCTCTGCAGCTACATGCTGCCCTTGTGATTTCTATGTCTTCTAAGACTGCTTTTGATTTTCATATCTACATAATTCAATAATAGTACATGTCTCAGAGGAACAGTAGTATTAGGGGGCAGCAGTATGTGTTTTGGGGTTTAGGCTATGCCTTTAGTAGAAGTAATGCACCTGATTTCAAAGCTGAAGCCCATGCCTCTCAAGAGAAAAATCACAGCCCAGATTTATTTAGCTCGATAGTCCTGGGCTTGACGTTCTTCTGATCTTCCGTCTTCTCTCCATCTAGTCCTGAATGGCATGGGATGCTCTACTCCCAAGCTGACAGCAAGAAGAAATCAAACCTCATGATGTCTCTCTTTGAGCCTGGCCCAGAACCCCTGCCATGGCTAGGGAAGATGGCACAGCTGGGGCCTATTTCAGGTATAACCCAGATGAGATTTTGTCTCGACTTTGTTTTCTCTCTGCTGTTCTGAGTGACTGTGCGGTCAGGGAGCTGCCTGACCTTCTTTGTGGGTGCGCTGTGTATACATGGAGAACCCCAGGAGAGTTAGGTGTTTGACTTTTAGCTTGTAGCTCAGGGAAAACCAACTTTTATATTAAGTAAATATATGCTCTAACTGCTTAGAATGAAAAGCTACTCTCCATAAACATTTTTTTCTTAGTGAACTATTTTCAACTTCAATAAAACCCCAAGTCATTCTTACATAATTTAATCCCCTTCCTTCCTGTAACTGTTCTCCCTTAGCTTTCCTAACATTGCATTCTCCTGATACTTACCTGCTCCTTCGTCTTGCCTCATGATTTCTAAAATGTTCTTAGTCTGTTTCTCTGGGGTTATTGTTCTCTCTTGGCTATTTTATCAGCCGGTACAGCTTCAGACTCCCCCGTATCTGTAGCTCTGGTTCCACTTGATCTTCGCCCTGGGACTCGGATACTGTATTTCCAGTTCCTAGCTGGACCTGTCCACCTGGACACTCTACCACAGTCCCAGCTCGGCGTGTTGTCACAGAAACCATTGCTCCCACCTTTACACCTTAAATTGCTCCTTCTGATTTTCCTACTCCTAACTGAGTTCTTTGTGCTCCTAGGCACTCAGGCTCCAAATGCAGTCATCTGTGACTCGTTTGGGCCCATTTCAGTTTCTGGAACATCTGCCAAGCAGCCTAGCCTGTGCCAGGTCTGAGGATAAAAGAATTAGCAGGAGTGGGTGGGTCACGGGGAAGGCGGTATAGAACGGCAGAGACAAGCAGTGACTCTGTGGCATCTTAATAGGCTGATGGACAGTGACTGCGATGGGGGTGGGGGCGGGGCTCGGTAATATGGGTGCATGTAGTGACCACAGTGTTGCTCATGTGAAACCTTCATAAGATTGTGTATCAGTGACACCTTAATTTTAAAAAAGCAGGAGTTGTTCAAAGTCTAGTGGAGAGTGGAATAATAAATGCAGATTGGAACAAGATCAGAGTTTGTCCTGAAGGGCACTTGTAAAGGAAAACAAGAAGGAATAGGCAGATGGAAGAGGACAAGTAGAGGAAAGTGATGTTACAGAAGCCAAAGGAATAAAGAGACTCAGGAAGAAAGTGTGATGTCTCATACACGTGTGATACATGGCGTACAGTATCTTATACACATGGGCATGCATTTCAGGTCTGAAATGCATACCTTTTGTCTGAAGGCCACCTTTTGCCATGGAAGCCTAGAGAAGATTTTGACTGAATATAGGCCCTAGAAGGTAGACTAAGGGTCAGCAAGCTTTTTCAGCAAAGGACCAGAGTAAATATTTTAGACTTTGACAACCTCTGCCTTAACTGCTAAACTCCGCTATTGTAGCACAATATGTAAATAAATGGGAGTGACTGTATTCCAACAAAATTTTCTTCATGGACACAATTTGAACTTCATATAATTTTCATGTGTCACAAAATAAATGTGAAAAATCCATATATAACCCTTTAATTTATGTCCTATTTAAGGAAGGCAACAAACCTGTGCTTTCTCTGCTTTGCAGCATCTCTAAACTATTTTGCCTTAATTTTTCTCAAAATTATTTTAGGAACAGTATAGTTACACAACTCCTCAGTTCTTATTTTAATTCATTATGAGCTTGGATGATGAAAATACTGATTATTTAGTTTAATCTCCTCATGTTGTGTATGAAGAAATACAGAATTAAGTCTTTTGTCCAAGATCGTATAGCTCGTTCATAGCAGAGTGCTGACAACATTTCAGGCTTTCCAGCTTGTCTACTCCACTGATATTTCCACCGGGCATTGCTGGCATCATAGTTAACCAGTCAGTAACTTCCGAGTCCTTAACATGTGCCTGGCACATTCTGAAGTGGGGACCTCCAAAACCAAGCAATACGAAAACTGGCTCTGAAGCGAGGAAGCACATGGTGCATCCTCCAGAAGCTAATGTCGTGGCTGTGCAGGAACATCTCTCAACCCGGGGCAAAAGGACTTCTGCAGAAAACATAAACCCCACCGAAGATGAGTTCTTGATATGAAAAAAAAAGTTTCAAACTCATGTAAGGATTTTACCTCCTTTGAAGGAAGGCCAACAGGAGGATTAGCAGCTTGAGAGCTTAATCTGAAAGAGACTGTGAAATGAGTGTTTAAAACAATTAGAGTTCTAGGAAGGAATAGAAACCAAGAGGAAAGAAGGGGACACTGAATCAAGAGTCATTTAATCTCGACAGATTATTGGTGGCTTTGTAAGAGTGGCTTGTGTGCCAGGAGACAAGTTTAGAAATGAATGAATTGGAGATGAGAAAATGGAAGTTGACAAGTTTGGGCACAAAGAAGAGAGAAATAGGGCAGTAATTGGAGGAGAACACAGGGAAGGGTGTGTGTGTGTGTGTGTGTGTGTGTGTGTGTGTGTGTGTGTGACAGAGAGAGAGGGATTCCTCCCCTCCTCCATCTCGTGTGTGTGTGTGTGTGTGTGTGTGTGTGTGTGACAGAGAAGGATTCCTCCCCTCCTCCATCTCGTGTGTGTGTGTGTGTGTGTGTGTGTGTGTGTGTGTGTGTGTGACAGAGAGAGAAGGATTCCTCCCCTCCTCCATCTCGTGTGTGTGTGTGTGTGTGTGTGTGACAGAGAGAGAAGGATTCCTCCCCTCCTCCATCTCGTGTGTGTGTGTGTGTGTGTGTGTGTGTGTGACAGAGAGAGGATTCCTCCCCTCCTCCATCTCGTGTGTGTGTGTGTGTGTGTGACAGAGAGAGAAGGATTCCTCCCCTCCTCCATCTCGTGTGTGTGTGTGTGTGTGTGTGTGTGTGTGTGTGTGACAGAGAGAGAAGGATTCCTCCCCTCCTCCATCTCGTGTGTGTGTGTGTGTGTGTGTGTGTGTGTGTGTGTGTGACAGAGAGAGAAGGATTCCTCCCCTCCTCCATCTCGTGTGTGTGTGTGTGTGTGTGTGTGACAGAGAGAGGATTCCTCCCCTCCTCCATCTCGTGTGTGTGTGTGTGTGTGTGTGTGTGACAGAGAGAGAAGGATTCCTCCCCTCCTCCATCTCGTGTGTGTGTGTGTGTGTGTGTGTGTGTGTGTGTGTGTGACAGAGAGAGAAGGATTCCTCCCCTCCTCCATCTCGTGTGTGTGTGTGTGTGTGTGTGTGACAGAGAGAGGATTCCTCCCCTCCTCCATCTCGTGTGTGTGTGTGTGTGTGTGTGTGACAGAGAGAGAAGGATTCCTCCCCTCCTCCATCTCGTGTGTGTGTGTGTGTGTGTGTGTGTGTGTGTGACAGAGAGAGAAGGATTCCTCCCCTCCTCCATCTCGTGTGTGTGTGTGTGTGTGTGTGTGTGTGTGTGTGTGTGACAGAGAGAGAAGGATTCCTCTCCTCCTCCATCTCGTGTGTGTGTGTGTGTGAGAGAGAGAGACAGAGAGAGAGGGATTCCTCCCCTCCTCCATCTCGTCTCTCTGTAGCATCCATCCCTCTTCTCTTGCCTTGTTCTGGCTTTCCTTACCTTTCACTTAGATAAGAGATCAGCTAACTAGGGCCTATAGGCCAAAGTAGCTCCCTGCTCATTTTGTAAATAAAGTTTTATTGTTAAAGCTCCATTACACACTCATTTATGTATTACCTATGGCTGCTTCCCTGCTGCAGTGGCAGAGTTCAGTAGTTACATCAGAGACCATGTAACCCACAAAGCCTGAAATATTCACTGTCTGACCCTTTACAGAAAAGTTTGCCTACCCCTGACCTTGACGGTTTCACCAGAGATGACTGCCTCTCATCTATGATAATAGTGTTTAAATTCCTGTCCGGTCTGGCTTCCACCCTAGTAGTGCTGGGCTTGATATACATATTCTTCACTCAGATTGAACTGCTGTTTACTCTGCCCTATATTCGTGTTGATTTCTCCTCCCTCTGGGTCTGTTCTTCTGTTCAGTGAAGATAGTAAGAGCTAACGTTTTACTGAACTTCACTTTGTGCAGGCACTGTGATAGACACAGAGCACTCTGATAGACACAATGAAGTGTATCATCTCATTTAATTCTCACAGCAGTCTTCTGAGTTCAGACTGGCATTATGGCGACAAGTAATAATTGATAATTAAACCTGTTTTAGTGGGGTTGTTGAGAGAATTTACTGAGGGAGTGTATAAAGTAGCCGACACACAGTAGACACATAATAATGGTAGATCCTAATGTTTTTATTATGGTCTTTTAATTGAAGAAAGGCATGCAAAATAATACTGTTGATTTTACCTGGCCCTCCTATTCCTAATTATGTTCTGGAGACACCCACTTTCAACTCTTACCCATTTCTTTTGGTGTTAACTTACATTTCTTAAATATAGCTGTTTCTTGACTTTTTTCCATTTTAAATGTCATTTTGTTGACTTCACCACCACCATCCTCACCCACCCAGCACATTTTCCCCTTCCTCTATCTGCCCAGTGTGGTTATACTAGTGTTTTTGGTTGAAGGAATATTGTCTTTGTTTATTGAGGTAAATGTTATTTGCAGCCAAGCCTCTAGTATGCTGAGTTACATTTCCTTTGTTTTGTACCTCGTCCCCTGCCTGTTATTATTTACTTCTTTTGTTGTTGTTAGATATTGCATTTTCTAGCAGCCAAGATAAATGTATCCTAACTTCAGTTCAAAGGAAGGCTCTGCTGGGAAGATACTGAGTTTCTCAGAGCCTCCCTGAGAGCCAGGCTTTGGGAGCCACGGCAGCCGCTGAGGGCAGCCCTCACCCTGGCTAGCTCAGGGCCGTCCTCCACTTTCCCTTTTTCTTTGCTGTTTTCTCTGTACCAATCGCCAATTCCTACCTAAGCGAAATACCTTCCTCGGGTATGTTTGTCAGTTTCCTTTTTTCTTAAGTCATCACCCTCTTATTTCATAAACGGACCGGCTCTTCTCTAGGCCTGTTCTGTAGTTGTCACCCTGACTCTTCCCTTCACATCTCTCCATGGATCTCCTGTTTCATGAGCCCTCCTGAGAAAAGGCTGCATGGGAAGTAAAAATTTGAAATCTTGTGCATTTGGAAATGTCTGTATTTCATCCTGTACGCTCGATTCATGATTTGGTTGGGTACTGAGTTCTAGATTGGGAATCGTTTTCCCGTAGTTATGAAGCACTGCTTTGTTGTGTCCACTGGCGTCTGAGGTCTGTGCTGACTGCCAGGGCTTTGACCCTGACCCGTATTTCCTCTGCACTTCCTTAAGGCTCTTCTGTGTTCCTGGCATTGTGGATTTTCAGAATAACAGACCTAGTGTTGGTCTCTTTGTTCATTGTGCTGGGCACTCAGTGGGCCCTTCCATCTGGAAATTCATGTTCTTCAACCCTGGGAACATCAATTATGTCTTTGCTTTTCCCTCTCTGCAGTCTCTGCTCTCCCTTTCTAGAATGTATATTTATGGCCTGTGTGTTTGTATATATGTGTAATTTTCTGATCTTCTCCTGCTCGTTTTTCCATTTTTTTCTTTTCTGCCTTCTGTAAGGTATCTTCGACTTTATCTTGCAGGGTTTTTAAAAAATTTCTGCTATATTTGTTTTTCTAAGAGTCCCCTGTTCTCAGTATAGTATTTCCTGTTTGCTAAGCCAGTTACTACATACAAGCTCCAAACAATTAGGGACTATACAAGATAGGCTATGATTAGATTTTGAAATGTTTGGTACTGATAGTGCTATAAGATGAAAGGGTCTAGAGAAATCATATTCTGCCAGAAGCATTTGGTAGAATAGGATCCGGACCTGGGTCGTAAGTCTGAGAGGTGAGGAACGGCAATGTTGAGTGGTTAGAAAAGTATTGCCATTGGAACCAGGCCCAACTGAGTCATTCTGAAACCTGTGAAAGTCCACCTTCTCTGAGCTCATAGCCTACCTTGTTTGGTCCCTAATTGTTTGGAACTTGTATGCAGTAACTGGCTTAGCAAACAGGAAATACTGAGAACAGGGACTCTTAGAAAATGAAATATAATAGCAGAAATCTTTTAAAAACTGCAAGATAAAGTTGAAGATACTTTGCAGAAGGCAGAAAAAGACGGAAAAATGAGATCAGAAAATTACACACACACACACATACACACATGCCACAAGTATATATTCTAGAAAGGGAGAACAGAAACAGTTCCTTCATCTTGAATAGGATTAATAATATCTACCCTCTGGGGTTGCTGTAAGGAGAGAAGTTATCTGTGTGAAGTGTTTGACACATAGTTGGGGCTTGTTATTCTTTATAAGTTCCTTGAGGCCAGAAAAATATCTTCTCTAGCCATGCTTTGTAGCAGTGCTTGGTACCTAACGGGCTCTTACTATAGCTAATGAATGAATGAGTGAGTGAGAAGAAACGAATGAGGAAAGGAGAGCATTCCAGGCAGGGGAAATAGCAGTAACAGTGGCCGCAAGCTGAAATAAGCATGTTGCCTGGGAAAGGACTGTTGAGATCTTGGCGTGACTATGAAGTTTGTATATTGACAAGTATTCACGGAAATGTGTCTGCAAAGCTGGGCCGGTACTTTTTGGCGGCGAAGGGAGAGGACTGACAGAGGTAATGTGGAGCTTAAATTGATGACCAAGTTGGAGTTAGAGAGCTTCTGGCTCCCTGAACTTGGGAAAATTATTTCTGTTCTGTCTACCCCAAAAGGTGGTGATAGTAAGGATAAAGTGAGCCAGTAGATGTAAGTGTGCTGTGGAAATTTGTGGCAAAGTTTCATTGGCTTAGGAAGCAGGTAGAGGAAGATACCCTTGTTTATCCATGTGCCTATAAAACTAACATGGCTTTAAATCTTTGGAAGCAATAAACTAATAAACCATGAGGTGGATTATGTTTCACCAAAGAAGTATTTCTTCCCCTACCCTTTTCCTTAGTTTGGCTACAAATCATTTTCCTTTTTAATTTTCTCAGTATTTAGACCTATGCTGTCTAATCCAGTAGCCACTAGCCACATAAGACTATTTAGATTTAAATAAATAAGATTTCAGATTGAGTCCTTCATTCATAGTGGCCACAGGTCAAGTGTTCGGTGGCCACTTGGGCTAGTGACTACCATTCCATCATCGCAGAAAGTTCAGTTGGAGAGAGTGCTGGGCTGGACTATATAGAATTGTGTGCATGTGTGTATTTTTAAATATGTACTTTATTATTGTTGTATGTATTACTTTTGTCCTCTTTGACTTTAGTTTTTAAAGCAGATAGTGAAACCTGTTTCTTTTTTAAAATATTAAGCTGTTTTTACTGTTACGTGGGCCTTATCAGTTGGTTGGTTGGTCTCCTACGTCAGTGGCTTTCCATTAAGAACATCCTATTCCCCTACCTGAGTGAAGCTAATGGATTTTCTTAATTAGGGAAGTGGATGTAGGTTGAATGATTCAGAGAGCTTCTAGCCTAATTGGAAATATAGTTGATTGTGTTTTACCTGATGTCATTTCCAGAATGTCTTTTTTCTTTTCAGATGCTAAAGAAAACCCTTACGGTGAGGATGACAATAAGAGCCCCTTCCCCCTGCAGCCCAAAAACAAACGCAGTTACGCTCAGAATGTGACTGTCTGGATCAAACCCAGTGGCCTGCAGGTAACATTACCATTCACATTGCTTTCCACTGGGGACAAGAGGAGGGATTCTGGCAGGCAGGCAGGCATTTGATTTGATTTTCCTTTCCTTTGCTACTTAGTAATTCATTTACACCTAATGTTTGTCATTATTTCCAGAAAGGATTTGAGGTAGCCTACAGTACAACATGTGTATAGCAAAGTCATTTCTTACAAAATTTAGAGCAGTGCAAAACCTAAAGGAAGAAGGGAAACAGTGCCAGGAACCGAAGCCACAATGATAATTGTATCTGAACAACTTGGCTCTGAGCTTCCTGCTGCCAAGGTCAAAAAGGAAACATGTAAGGTTATATGGTTTTTCTTACCTAATAAAAGGAAGCATGTCAGTTCTTGTAGAGAGAACTTTTCCTAGCTTTGAATTTCACATTCCATGTTTCACATTTTCCTGGCATTAAATTTCTGTGTAAAAGTTTTGACACGTTGAGATGTTGAGTAACATAATGGGTGTCATCTTTAACCACAGTTTTGAGAAAGATGTAAAAATCTTTATGTGGTTATTTCTTCCAGCTCTACAGTAGAGCCATAGCATCACTGTAATTCCACAAAAACACTTCCAGAGGCAACTAAGATGATGTTGTTATCAAGGTTTGCTGCTCTCAGGCAAGGTACTCAGGGACATTTCTCCTTCCATTGACATAGTCATATATACCTGTTTTGAAAAATCACTTTTTGAGCCTTCTTTCTCATTTGAGCACGATTTTTTTTCTTTTCTCCTCCAGTGATTCCAACCTAAGCCAAATTAGAAGAGGCAGGCAGGCCACCTCACAATAGAAGTAGCTTCTGTCGATGGCATCGTCTCTTTAGCCCCTTTTTCACAGACACTGGATGCATCCTGCCATGGCTGAAGGGGGCAAGGCCTCTTTTCTAGAAAAATCAGGTTCTCCCTTTTTCCTGCTGTCTCTGATCCCAGCATTTCCCTGTCAGAAGGATAGCTGACTTTTTCTAAAATGTTTTAAATTTTGTTTTGATCTGGGTGTTTATTGTAGTGAAAAACACATAGAATTTACTATTTCAACCGTTTAAAAATATATAATTCAGTGACATTTAGTACAGTCACAATGTTATACAACCATCACCACTCCACCTAGTTCCAAAATATTTTCATCACTTCAAAAGGAAACCGTGTACCCATTAAGCAAGTCACTGTACATTCCCCGCTTTCCCCAGCCCTTGGCGACCACTGATCTGTTTTCTCTGTGGATTTGACTTCTGGATGTTTCGTATATAACTGGCTTTGCACAATATGTGGCCTTTTGTGTTTGGCTTAGCTTTTTTTTTTCACTTAGCATAATTTTTTTTCAACATTCATTCATGTTGTAGCAAGTATAACAATACTATGCCATTCCTTTTGATGGCTGAATAGTATTCCATTATATAAATATGCCAGTTCATTCAGTTGATGAACATTTGGATTGTTTCTACTTTTTGGAAATTGTGAATAATGCTATGGATTTATCAAATTAATTTTTTTTTTACTGTTTTGCTATTGTTTTCATAACTAAGAAATGTTTGCCAAGTCCAAGGTCCTAAAGTTTTACCCATTTTCTTATAAGAGTTTTACAGTTTTAGCTCTTACACTTAGGTCTTATCCATTTTGCATTAATTTTTTGTTTGTGGTGTGAAGTAAGGGTCCAACTTCATTCTTTTGCATGTGGGTATTCAACTGACCCTGCACATTTGTTGAAGAGACTATTCTTTACCCCATTGAATGGTCTTGGCACCTTGTCAAAAGGCAGCTGGCCATAGATGTGTGGGTTTACAAGGTGTGTTTTTGTGAGAGAAGTTCATTACTGTCACCAAGGGATTTTATTGTCCTCAAGCATTTTGAAAGATGTTTTACTAATGTTGAACAGAATAGTGGCATTAACTCAGAAGGAATCCTCATCTTGTTACTACAGCTCTGTTCTCATTTTCATTTCTTTAAACATTTAGAGCCATCCTTTTGTATTCTTTCCCCTTTTACCACAGAATTCTAATGTTAAATTCTTTTTACCCTTGATAGACAGATGTACAGAAGATTTTAAGAAATGCAAGGAAACTACCTGAAAAAACACAGACATTCTATAAGGTGAGGCTGTCAGAATTACAGTGGAAGAGTGGGCCCTGGGATGTCTGGCAATAATAAATGGTTCACAGTAAAGCATGGGGTAGCAGGGTGAACACGGACAAGGATTAGAAATGTGTAGCTTGTGTCCCAAGTTTTTTCATCAGTAAAGTTGGTAGAAGTGGTGGGTCCATTGCTGCCCTAAAATCCAAGAATGGGAAATGTTTAAGGGCCTTGTTATGTGCAAAAGGACCTCTCTGTCTGTATTGATGCTGCCCTGAATGGCCAAGGAAGGAGCTGAAATGATGTGTAGGTCACAGCCTTTAACCCTCCCCACCACTCCCATGTGGGTATCCAGTCTGACCCTAGACAGTCACTGTGACTTCCTGGGATGGTGATCCCAGAATATTCTTAATGTGCTAGAGTCTGCTTCCAGGAATGCCTTCTAAAATTGTACATTTATGAATTACAAAAGGATGGCCTCCCAGAATCATACCTAGTTAATCCAGAACCATTGGTGGAGGGAATAAAGTTATGAGTGGGATAGAGTGGGAGGGCATTTACATTCACTCCTTGTTTCTCCCATCCTTCTGGTAGTTGGCTGAAATTAAATTAAGTGGCAGTGTGAGGTATGCTATTGCCAATTATGTCCTAGCTTGCCAATCTTAAAATATGGTACACACAGCCAGCCCCAGGCTGACATCTCTTCACAGAGAAAATACTTGCTACTTTGTCTGGGTGTTATCTTATTACCTTTATGTCACTGCTGTCTTCCAACCCAATTATGTAGCAAGCTGGTGAAATCAAGCAAGAAAAACCTTTGAGTTGAACCAGGCTGCTGCTCAGCCTGCCCTGTCCTGTTAACTGGAGCCTGTAATCCACACAGGCCCTTAGGACCACTCCTTGGCGGTAGTCTGTCTCCCATTTGCACAATCATCAGCTGTTTCTTCAAGATGGCACACTTACTTTAGCCACCTTCTGAACTTTTCACTTGTTAACAGAGAGTAGAGAGGTGGTCAAAAAGTTAATGTCTCTTTTCTGGTTTTATGTAATTTTGACACAGCAGAGCTGGAAAGGGTCTCTACCAGATGGCCGCACCAGTCCTGCAGTGGGCAAGGAAGAGGCTGTCCTCCTGCTTTTGCAGATGAGGCAACTGAGATCCAGAGAGGCCACCAGCTTGCCCAGATCACACTGCTAAGTAGTTGAGGGGACACTTTGTCTTTCTGTGCCCCCACCCAGTACCCAACCTTTCTTTTTGTGGCAGTCTTTTGGGTCAGACTTCTTGACTTGTCCACAGGCCCCCTTCAAACATGGTCATTGTCATTCAGTCTGAGGCCCAGCCAGGGGCCTCAGATGGTTAAGAGCCCTCTGAAGTTTGGGGCACTTTTTCCACACCTAAGAGAGGAAAATAATCCTCCTGAAGAGTCATGAGTAAATGAAATGATGTATGCAAAGAGCCTCACTGTGTTTGGCAGAAGCCCTCACTGTGATGAAGACCTATTTCAGTCTGCTGTCTTCTCAGCTAGCTTTCTGACCACCTGTAGGAGAAACCACTTCCCAGCCATGTCCTCACATTCTCCTGTTTTGGCATCTCTGTACAAGCATTTTTTCTCATACAAAAACGCTCACTTAAGTTTGGGCATCAAGGAGAAACTCATTCTGAGCTGAGCACTAAGAAAGTACATGATAAGGAAAATGTGTTTCAGCAACATCGGTGTTTATCTTGTTTTAGGAGCTGAACCGCTTACGAAAGGCTGCCCTGGCCTTTGGTTTCCTGGACCTGCTCAAAGGGGTAGCTGACATGCTGGAAAGGGAGTGCACGTTGCTGCCCGACACAGCCCACCCCGATGCTGCATTTCAGCTGACCCACGCCGCCCAGCAGCTCAAGCTGGCCAGCACTGGCACCTCCGAGTACGCCGGGTATGACCACAACATTACACCTCTGCACACGGACTTCTCTGGGAGCAGCACGGAAAGAATGTGAAGCTGACCTCAGGAGCCTGCCTTCTTTTTTCATTGCAAGTGAAATGATTTGGGATAAAAACTGCCAGTCTGTTCACCTCTGCAATAGCCACCCAAAGTCCTCCGTGAGGCTGCCTCAGAAGCACCCCTTGCTGGTTTGAATGACTTTGCTAGAATCTGAGGATTCTGAAGGGTGGTCAGCTGCTTGGGCTTTGACTTTAGCTTTCTGGGGCTCAGTCTTTAAGCCCAAAAGACAACCGTTGCTCCCATGAACACATCTCCTAGAAGCTTGAAGGACTGATGAGCACAGTCTTCCCCACTTCCTCAGGAAACACAACCAGCAGCAATTCTCTGGCTTCTGACAGGCATCTTCTCTTCTCTCCTCTCTCAACCATAAGGACATTTTCAAGCTTCTGTCCTTGGAATGAGAAGCCCAGACTGTCTAGGACTTGGTAAGTACAAGTCTACGCCACCTAGTTTCAGAACTTTCCTTGGGACTTGGGCAAAAACTTGGTGGTAACCCAGAGGTGCTTTTGGTGTGTCTTGAGATACAGACTTTTAAACAGCAACCATAAATATATAAAATGATTCCCATTTCTTCAGTTTTTTAAAGAAAATAAAATACTTGATTTTCTATAAAATGGTACTACTGGGAAACTAATAGGTCTTTTGCTTTTTGGTTTGTCCTGTCACCTGAGTATAATTTCAGCTTCTGAGTGGCCCAGCTTCATAAATCGTGAGCGTTCCTTGGGTTCCACAGTGAGTTCCTTGTTTCTCACACTGGTTTCTCATCCTGGTAGGTTCTGACGCCACTGCAGTCAGTGCTGGTACCGCTTCATCAGCTGGCTTCATGACCTTAGGCAAGTCATGTCCCTTCTCCAAGCTTTAGTTCATCATCAGTGCTTTTCAAATTACTCTGGACTTCCTAAGGTACTACTTCCTCAGGCTTCAACCCAAGCAACCATTTTTAGTGTAACATGCTGAACTGCTATATTATAATTTGTCTGAACAAGACTTTATCATTAACTAATTTGGAAACCACTAGACTAAATAAATTATCTTTAAACCCAAGTTTTTAGGATTTTGATTGTAAATGTTTAATAGAAATACACAATCTTTTGTTTTCTCAGCAATAAAGAGGTTTATAACAATCACTAAGAAGGCAAGATTCTGCCACAAAGATGCAGCATGATCTGCCAAGCTGATCTGTCCAGTTACACATAGAAAGTCAGTTCAAAAAACAGAAGTTAATATAAACTAAGTGTTGACAGAAGTTACAGACATGCAGAATATCCTTCAGTGCAATGAACTTGTAAAAAAAAAAACCAGCCAGTCTATGCTAATCAGATGTTTTTAGGTCAAACCAAGTTTCCATCTTGAGCTCAGAGAAACAGTGTAACTCATTGAGTCCCCTTGCCCCCAGGAACAAGGGGAATGACAGAAAACTATCATGCCTTAAATACTTTTTAAGCATTACTTCTAACACTTATTTTATTGATTTATTTGGAATGTAGTAGAGGAAACTGATGTTTTTGATAGTGGCCAAACTTTATAATGTCTAGATTTTTTTGAGTTCCTCTACTGGTGGGTTTCTTGCCAGGAATCTTTGATAATGGACCAGCTGATGGTTCTCCAGCCAAGTTCTCACTCAGTTTTCACTATCCTATTGCAAACAGGTGAAACAGAAAAAAAGGTGTCAGTTTGACCTTTCTGACCCTTTAGCCATTTGGGTTTGGAATGCTTATGATCTCATTGTTTTCTAAGTAATATTTCATCTTTCTTTAGTGCTGAAAATAGTTGATTTACCTAGGAATGAAGTAAGTGATCACGGTGTTCCAAGGTTCTGACTAGTTTTTCTCAAGTCATTCTATGTCCTTCCAGTGCCCACACAGATAAGAACTATAGTAACAGGTGTTAGGCCAAAAGATTCAGAGGTAATACGTCTTCTCTAGCTCCGGTTGGATTCAGAAATGTTTTATCAATGACTAAAACAAAATCCATTTTCAAAAAAATCAATGCCACCTCACCTAATAGTAACCCTTGGGAACAATATATTAGGCCCTGCCTGAGTCACTTTCACAACCTCCTACAGAGCAACATAATCTTTTTTTTCCACAAACAGCAGCTGAAAAGAACAAATCCCAGCTGTAAGAATAACCAGTTCCTGGTAGTAGGGTCAGGACACTGAAGAAATATCTCTGCCCTACATGAAACTGACTGGACATGGAATGGGTGGAAGTAGGCCTTGGTCTTTTGGTGTCACTAACAGAATGTGCAAGACTAACCGTCATCAGATACCAGGAATCCATGTCATGCAAGTACCACAGTAAGGTAATACGGTCAGTTCAGGAATGTTAGCGGGGAAAGGGAAGACAGCCTCACTGAGAATTTAACCATTTAACTTTAAAAAAAACGTTTACATCAGTACAAGAAGGTAAAACTGTAAGAATTAAAGATAGGCTCAAACTGGCAAGAAGTGGTCTAAATCTCTATTTTCAGTGGATCTTTTTCTTTTTTTGTCCATAGCGCCGCCTGCGCTGTTTATAAAGGTGACGGAAATTTACATATAACCCTGAAAAAGAAAAAGACCAATTAGAAATGAGAATCTCTCTGTTTATAAACAAAAGCACTTGGGGCAGGAATAGTCTCTAAGAACCTGCTTTTCACTTCCCACAGCACTGCCTGTGCAGCTGGCTGCTCAGGAGTACAACTCAGAATAAATCATTAATAACGCACTACAGGCAACTCAGGTTTTCCCTAGTGTGCTGGCAATTTCTCCTCCCATCTTTTAGTATGAATATTTTCAAACATACAAAAAGATTTAATCACCGTACACTGAACACCACCTAGATTTAGACTTCAACCTTTTAATATGTTTATTTTATCAATACCAATTCCCCTCTCATTTTCGATGTATTTCAGTGTAAGCTGCAGATATCAGTACACTTCACCCCTGAATATTTCATTAATTAAGAGTTCAATATTCTTCTTTTTTCTTTTAAGGGAGATTTACATAAAATGAAATACACAAATATGAAGTATACAAACAACCCAACTTTTAATTCCAGGCTCTGCAATAACATGCAATAGCAATGGCCTAAAAGGTATAAAACACTTTTCTAAGCAGCAGAATTCAGTGAATTCGAAAACACAGGATTTCAGAGTCAGAAAAAAACTTCAATCCTATCTGACCACTGACTACTTCTGTGGCTTAGCTTAGTCTCACCTCAGTTTCTTCATTGTACAAGGTTAAAAATACTTGTTTTCCAGACTTACAGTGACAGAATGTGTATTTAGAAGAGCACTTTGATCTATATACAAATGTAGCTGGTTATACTGCTTTAAAATTTTTCAAATTTAGGATTTATTTCATTCTGAAGAATAAAAACTACTACTTCACTGTAGGCAGACCAAATATGAGAATAAACCTTGTAAGTCAGAGTATGTAACAACGTAACATGAAGAAAAGCTACTAGGGTTAGTGCACATTAAAATATGTCTACCTTTCTTTTAGTAAAATATGTTAAGGGTCTTTCCATTACTTATTCCTCTTTAACAGTTTAAGTACGCCCACCTTATGAAGCCTAGTTTCAGTAAAACTAGATTTATCCAGTAATGGAGGTAAAGAGTTTTTTTAATGAGTACATTTTCCCAACTGAAGCTTACTCCCTTCAAGGGCCAAACATTTTAACATTTTTGGTTAGAAATCTTTCTGAAATGGATTTAACCCTTTCTGAAACAGAAAAGAAGAAATGGAATAAAATCCAATCTTTGGCAAATGACCTACACCTGTAATGTCTATTATTTAACTGTATTTCTGCCATGTGCTGAAACCCTAAGGGGCTCCTAAAGAGTGCAGTTCTCTTCTCCCCCAATACTAAATGACCAACACCACTGGGCTTCCTGGCTTCTCGGGTTTACCTTTTGAGGTCTTCCTTGCACTGTCTGGGGTGGCCAGCCTCCAGCATGGTCCCCAATGATCCCTACCTCCTGGTCTTTCATACCCCGTGAAGTCTCCTCCCACACTGTTCTCAGTTGGTTTGTGTAACCAACAAAATATGGCAAAACTGTTGGTATGTCACTTCTGAGATGAGGTTTTAAAAGGCAGCATGGATGTGATAGAGGTGCTAATAAACACTACTGTATTACAGTAATGAGAACTGTTACAACATAATGTATCAAAACAACATGTCATATATCTTAAATTTACACAATGTTATAAAACAAACAGATCAATAAAAACAACTAAGATTTTTAAAAGGCACACACACACACAAAAAAAAACGGCAGTGTGCCTTCTGGCTCTTTCCAGATCACTTGCTCTAGGGGAAGGGAAGCCATGTCATGAGGAGCCATATATAGAGAAGTGATGTGGCAAGAAACGGAAGCGTCCCATCTACAGCTACATGTGTGCAATTGGAGCAGGTGCTCCAACTCTAGTCAGGTCTACTGAAACTATAGCCCCAGCTGACCTAGCTGACTAAAACCTCATGAGGGACCCTGAGCTAGGCTGCTACCTGACCCTCAGAAGCCAGTAAGTTAGTAAATGTTTGTTGTCTTAAGCTGCAAAGTTTTGGGGTAATTTTGTTACACAGCAATAGATGTCTAATATACTATCTAATATCACATATCACATCCTTCTGTTGCTAGGAGGCCAGACTTATTTAGGGCCACCTCAAGAGTTTTGTCATCTAAAGCAGGAAGAAATATATAAATTGTATTAAAATGTGTTAGAACTTTGCCTAAAGTAAATAGTCCTTACAGTTAGGAAGGTTTTTAAATCTCTCATATTTGCAATAATTTGGGTTTCTTTTTCCTTTCTTTTAGTTCTTAGTTTTTAAGAATTAAGGTAAGAATTTATGATTTTATATAAAAGCAATAAATAAGCAGGTTTCACATGAGGAGCAGGGGGCTTTGCTATCGTTAGGCAGAAGGTTTTATGTCATCTCTTGGCTGCTCAGAGGCCTTTCCTGCCTCCTTCCTTCCTTACTGCCCGTTGAAACACCACTGTAAACTCTGAATAAGGAATGTGCTACTGAATTTAGTAAAATTAAAATGAGCTTCTTACTCTATTTTAAAGGAGCTTCTTACATTGTTTCCAAACATTATCTTATGCTGAATTCCCAATGACCAAAAGCACATAAGGAAAATAACCACTGGGGATTTGAAAGAAATACTTCCATACATAGCATATATTCGCTTAGTGGGTCTGTTCAGTAGGTCTGCTTTGCAAAGTAATCTTCCTCTAACTCTGCTATTCTTTTGGAGATAAGAATCCTAATAGGGACTTCTAAAACTTTGACTCATTTAACTTACTCTCTAAGAAGTGATAGGAAAAAAGCCTCTTACAGAGCTGATACTTACCTAAAAATATCATGATAAGATAAATCTGAAGAAAAAAGGAAAATCTAACTTTGATCTTCACTGGGTATGGCAATGTGAAGCTGAGTCTTCCAGTTTCATTGAATACTGGGATGGACTGGATCACTGAGACAGCTGAAAGCAGAAAAGAGAGCTTAATGACCTGGTCTCATTTAGTGACACAACCTTCTAACCCCTCAAAGCTTCAGTCTGGGTTTGTCGAAAATGCTTCCTCCTCCCTTTGTACAGAGAACTCACGCCTCTTCCTTTTTCTGCTCCCCATTTTTCTAAGAAATAAGCCTCCAAGCCGACAACAGAAAGATGACTGAGGAACGGTCATTTGATAGCACTGGGCTTCAGTTTCCTATTCTGCAAAACTGAGAGAAAAATCCCTATCTGACTCACTCACTAGGTGTTTGTCAGAGTAAAATGAAATTATCAGTATGAACCTGCTTTGGATAAACAAAAAATACCATATAAATAGGAGGCAGGCAGTACATGACCATGCAGCTTCCAAACCTTACAAAATGAGCAACTTTCCAGGAACAGTCTGGGTACCAGGATTATTATGGAAGAAAACCACTAGAAAGAAATTCTTGAAAAGTCCAAAGGTGACAGAGGGAAGAAGAAAGGCTTGGCCTATCAGCTTAGCTATCCCTTGGAGCTAAGCTATAAAACCTAGTATTCCTGAAAAGTACCTTCTGCCAAACATCCCAGAGGATAAATGGGAATCCACACAGTGTAACGAAGCCATGTGAGCACCTTCCAGTCCATATCCATGCAGGAAAGCATGTAGAAGGGGTACCTGTTGAGAATAAGGAATTCAGGTGATGAAAGCCACTTCAGGTTCTGAATGCAACCTTAGAACATCATTCAGGAAGAAGCACTTCACAATTAGCTACATATGGCTTCTCCAGAGCAGAATCCTGAACTATCCACCCACAAACCCCCATATGCTCCTCCCCTAGTCCTCAAAGGATGTGTGTGGACTCTCTTTAATGACAGATTTAAGTTTCAGTCTCAAAGGACCCCTCTTTGGAATAGTTCAGAATATGGCATGGATGCTCAGAAGTTTTTTGGCTTTATTGCTAGTTCTGATCTACATTCCAAGTAGGTAAGGGCGACAAACACTTAACCTCTGGATAAATGAATGTTATCAAAATTAAAGTATACAAAAGATCTACAATCAGACATCCTCTGAAATCAGATGTAAGCTATTTAAGAAGAGATACCATAAAAGAAGAAATTTTTTTCTTCTCAAACAGTAAAAGTAAATACTAAGCATTTATAATCTCTTTCACCTTTGCAGTAAGTAGACTGTAAGACATAGTGGGTGCCACGGGATACAGACCACAGTTAAGACACAATCAAGGGCTGCCACTGCCTGTTTTCCCTCTCAGCTGTGCACTCTGTCAAACTACCACCGACCCAGAGCTCAGGAGCCAATCTGTAAAATCCCTGCTCCACGTGACTGACAAGGGAAGAAGTATGGAGTATGCACAGTCTAGTTCAGAAGAATACATCTACTTTAATTGGATCGTTTTTATTTTTAAGATATTTCTTCTATTGACGACTAAAAATGGAAGTATCAGATAAGAGGTTGAGTCAAACTTCAGGAATCTAGTAGTAAAAGATTTGTTTCTACCATCCCTTCTAGAAGGCTGGTCTTCATTCATCCCATCCAGCTTGAATTGCTCCTTCAACCACAAGTTTTTTCAGCCCTTTCAAGAATTTGCCCATGTGATGAGTCCTCTCTCTCCAACAAGGCAGCAAAATCCTCAAGGGTAAGATGGGTCGTTCCTCTGCATCTGTCCTGCTCCCCAGTGCCCAGGCTGGCAGAAATCCAATGGCTGCTTTTAAAAAAAACTGTCTCACCTCTGCAGAGTCCACAGATGCAGCTGGGACTCTCCACACATGGAACCTTAATCTTGTCAAAGCAAATGAAGAAGACAGCAATTCCCTCAAGAAGAGAGCTACTCGAGAGGCAGAAACACTGAGACAGCATCCTGGTATTTCTACCCACCTGAAAATTTCAACTGTGCTCCACATATAAAACACAAAGAAAACCACAGCTTTGTTTTGCATTTCTTCCATGGTGCCAAGGATGATAAACAAAATGAAATTTCTTCCAAGAAGCTAATAAAAGGAGCCAAAAGAGAAAAAAATTATATATATAAAACATATAAATGTGTTTATCTAACATTTAACTCCACTAAATTCAAGGTAAATAGAAAAACACTGAGCTCAACTAGCGTGGTCCAGTATTGGAACAAGTTAAAGTGCTTCAACCAGTCTTTCCGGATAGATATGTGTACGTGTGCATGTTTGAGCATACGTAAATATTATCAAAAATAGTATATATTTCAAAATACGCACATTCAAAAACAGTTTAAAGAGTACCGGCAATGAACATTTGTATCTGTATAAGCCAAGTTAAGAAACAGAACACACCCACCACAAGTATTATGTGTTAAGTATTGGTGTTAAACATTCCACTGCCTTTCTATATAGGTTTACTACTATGTATGTTGTATTCCTAAACAGTATATTGTCTCACTTTACCTGTTTTTAAACTTTCTGAAATCATGCTCTATGTATTATTCTGTGACTTATTTCCTAATCATGTTATATTCCCAAGATTCATACATGTTGATGCATGTGGCATTGCCCAACTCCAGGAAGCTTCGCCACATTATATTCTGTGTGACTGGCACTCCCTGGAGCTCTGCAGTGTGATGCTACTGAACCTGTCCCTTCCAACTTGCCCTAGAAATTCTAATGTACTAGTCCTTGATAAACAAAATATACAAAAAATATCATTCCTTATTAGTGGGTCATTCACTGTCCTCTTTTATCTTTTAAACTGAACAAAATAGCCTCTTTCCAAGGACAGAAAACCTAAAAGTAACAGGGCTATTGTACTAACGCCCTTTACCATGCAACTGCTAATACTAGAATGCTGGACTTGGTGTACCAGGAAAGGCAGAACTGTAAAGACATCGCTCTGGAAGACACCAAGCAACAATCACCTCGTTCTCCTTGAGTCTAGGGAGTGGCATTTAATGGTATGCAATTGCACAGCTAGGAAACAGGGCAAGGCAAGGAAGTTGAAAGACTCTGACGCTCTGTTTCTGACAGTAATCTTTAAAATACAGGAAAACACAGATGTATGACCCACATGAGTCAAATGAGCCACCTTCATATATGAAATGAAGTCCAAAGTGAAAAGATTCCTAGGTATTGCATGCTTCATCTACCTAAGGAAGGAGACCAAGCATGTCTCTACCTAAGACTGAGGATAGGTTTTTCTGCTCCTGCCTAAGAATCAAGTTTCTCTTGTTTTAAAGCTCTTTTTATAACTGTGAGTTCATGAAGATGTTATAAACAATGAAACAGACCTGAAATGGCAAATGTCTACTTTGGAAAATAACCCTGAGACTTAAAATATCCCTTGTTCAGATAAAACAGTACTATTCCCATGCAAATAGGTATACTTTTACTAATTGAGACTTTTCAGCAAACTGTGGCATACCAACTAAATAAACGCTGGTATCTTTCACTCCCCACCCTTGAGCTCAACTATTCAATACCTGAATAAGAGAAGGTATCACTGGTGACTTAGTGACTCCAATTGCTGCATTGATAGTTTCCACAACTGACAGCATCTGGCAGAAATACATCATGTCAGCCATGGTGTGGAATGTGTCATAGAAGGACTCTATGAAACAAATATACATTAAGGGTAAATCAACTGGCAAATTCCAACAGAATTATTTCTCAAGCTTGGTAACCCCTTACATGAAGGGAATTTTAGGAATGGTATAATAAACATTCAGTCAGATTCAAGTTTGCTATCCAACTAAGCTGGAGGGGAAGAGGCCTGTGGGGTCATGAATAGTAAACCTCTACTGGTTACCAGGAAGTTAACACATACACCTTGTAGGCACCTTCTCATTTTAAGAGGCGAGAAAAAAAGGTTACCTAGACTTCATTCAGTTATATGCTGAAAAATCCATGTGTCAGGCACGGTAATTCTTTTCAGATCCATTTTCAAAACATTGTATTTATATATTTAATCTTAATAATTCTTATTCTGAGAATCTATCCTAAAATATCTAAAGCTTTAGGGACAAGGTTGGTCTCTGTAACATTATTTCTAAGTGTATTTAAATAGAAATGGTCTAAATGTCTACAAGTATAGAAACTTTGAGTAAATTACAATATATCCACTTCATGGAATCTTATATAATAATTTTAAATGACAGTATTATTTACATGTGGTCAACAGATACAGTATCAATTCTGAATGGCCCATAATATAAAATCCTTTACTTTTCTCACTGATCTTACTTGACATCCTGCATTACTACAGTCCTCTTTGCAGTGTTTCTCAACCAGGGCACTACTGATATTTTCAGTAGGACAAACAATTTTGGCAGGACAAACAACTGCAGAAAGTTTAGGATTCTGGACTCCCTGTCTATTAAATACAAGTAATGCCTCTGAGGATACAGCAGTTTGGCCAGTTACCCACAAAGATGATACCTGTAGGAGCCTCAAGAGTATGGTTTAAATATTAGGAGAATAAAAGTGGCCTTTGCAAAAACTAAAGAAAAACATCTAATATATTTACAAAAATGATCCACTTTATAATCCTGCTACAAAGTCAAATAATGAAATGAAGAATGGTAGTGTTACTGTATAATTTTACCAGAAAAATTCCATCAGTAAGTTAGTTCAAACTTTGCCTAATTCTATTCATTGAATAAATACAAATTTACAATTACAATTTTGCTGCATATGATAAATTTATTTTCATAATTTTAAATGACCCTTTTCACAACAAAATCTTTTCCACCATTTACAATCAAATTCTGGTATCCTTTTTAAGGGGATTCACTTTAAGTGCTATTTATCCTGGAAATTATCTTTGAAAAATGAGAACCTCCCATTCTCAAGTACAAAGCTGTGACTTAAGATTTGGCATATGGTAAACAAAAATTAGATCTTGTGGCTTCGCCTCTGATTTTTATGGGAATTCACCCTTGTTTTAATTCAGGAATAAAAATCTGATTTCTAAAATGATAGTTTAAAAGGATATTAATAATATAATAATTATACTATTGTAAAAACAAGGTGCAAAATTGTATACACAATATAGTTATAATTTTAAACTCTAGGAGAAAAGAAAATTAAAAGGAACTGTATGGAAACAGTAGTAGTGATGGACAGTGAGTGGCTTATTCACCTTCCTGTTCTTCCCCCCAAACGTCTACCCCAGTTTTCCCTAATTTTCCAGTTTCTTAAATCAGCACATTTACTTTAATGATTTGGAAAAAAAAAATTTTGTAAGTAGTAAAAGGCACTAATGTTAATTTAATTTTAAGGATTTAAATAGTAGTAGTATCAAATAGTATATTCTTTCTGGGCAGTATACATAAAAAATCCTTGAACAATTTGCCCTTTAATCTTGCATTCCAGTTCAGGAATGGCTCCTAAGGAAGTTATGTGGATCTGGAAAGATGACACCAAGCTACCAAGAATCTGTTGCTTTCATAGGATTATGATAGAGTTTTTGTTCTCTAAGTCTTTATTTTCTGATTTTTCTGTAATTAATACATTTTTATAACTAGAAAAAATGTTTTATTAAGTATTCCTTAACAAAGATCTAAACAAGCTCAAACAAGAGTTTAGACATACACCCAAGAGTCTGCTGTTTCCTTCGTGTAAGAAGTTTAGCAAGTACACATTTGCGTGAAAAAACAAGTATACAGATGGAATTTGCCATTCACCAACATCCTTTATTCAAAAGGAGAAAATTTCAAAGGGGAAACTATGCCCCCAGATGCCAGGCCACAGGTCCTTGCTACATCTTTGAGGACTGATGAGGGAAGAATTAAACCAAGAGCTCCATTCCAGCAGGTAAAAAAGGGGTTCAGAGCAAAAACAGAAATTACAAATCCAGGCAGCATCCTTTAAACCCTCAAGATAACTCAGCAGCCACAGGACTGGATTACCTAACAGCCAGCCGGCATTCACGGGAACACTCAGAACCAATCTGTGATGGTATTTGTTGCAATTTTCCACTAACCTTCCATCCCCACATTGTTACCCTCAATATACTTTTAATCTTTAATGCTGTCTTGGCTGGGGTGTTTTTAGATATACAAGAATTTAAATATCTTATCTAGTCAAATATGACCTTTTTCTTTATGATTTCTTCTAACACTTTTAGGCTAGGAAGTCCTAACCTTCCTCATGAGATTGTTATAAACATGTATCTTCTATTACAATTTAACTTTTTGATACATGACTCTTAGATCCTTTAGGGGAATTAATGTTTTTATACAGTGTGGAAAGAGACAAACATATTCCTTGCCTCCCTCATGCACCCAAACTTTGCCAATTCTCCGTAGAAACATTAGTAGATTTCCCATCCAATAAAAAAGTATATTGAATAATAGTTTCATTTCTACTGATTCATGATTCCTTTTTCATCATATATAGAAATTGGATATAATTACATATAATGTAAGAGCTATTTCTAGGCCACCTAATCTGCTCTGTTCATCAGTCTGTTTTTACACTAATGCTCTACTATTTTAACTATCATACTTTCACATCAGGTGAAATATCCAGGCTGCTTGTTTCACAAGATCATGGGAAATAAGAGGCGTGAAAGAACGGTGAGAGGCATGAAGTGCTACACAAATATGGGGGGGTTATTATTAATACCAAAAGTGGAAACCTGTGAGTAATGGACCAAACTATTAAAAAAAGAAAACTAGTGTTGAAATTTTCTACTTGCCTTTTCCCAAGATGAAGAATCGCACAGTCATGTTGACAAAGATCCAGGAGAATCCTAAGAACTGCACGAGATTATACATGAACAGGTATCCCTTCTTCAAGCTTGTGAGAGCTGGGAAGCAAAGCAAGGAGTGCACTGAGGACAGGAGCTGCAGCAGGGGAGGGCGTGTGGGCACACCTGCACAACTTCACCCCTCTCTCCTCCTAGGGGCCCTACGTTCCCAAACAAATACCTGGCCCAGGTCTCCACCAGCCTGGGTTCCTGGTCCCATGGAGAAACAGACAAGGAGAAATTATAAGGAACATTGTACTCCAAGGCATGTTTTCAGCAATCTTTCCCTCACATCCTTAAAGGGTAAGTACACAGACATAACAAATTCAAGAAGAAAACAGAAAAATCACTTCTGGCAAAGAATGACTAACCATATTAGGAGTCATTAAAGAAGGGAAGTGAAAAAAAAAAGAAGGGAAGTAAAGCTATACTCAGGTCCTACCCTTGTCACCTTAATATAATCTAGTTTTTTTCCTTTTCTGGGATTTTTTTAAGGTCATGCAGGTCAAACTAGCTCAAACACACAGAAACAGTAATGAAAAAAATTCAGATATTTGTTCATACATATTTTCATTCAAACAAGCATTAACTGAACACTTACAATGTGCAAGATACTGAGGGCACTACTGGGATCCAAAGATGGTTAAGACATGATACCACCCCCAGAGAACTTACAGCCTACAAACCATAATACAAGATAAAGAGTGAAAGGTGAAAATTTCAAGGTGAGAAAGTGCCATTAGGCTGGGAAAGTGGGAAGCGGGCAGGTCTGCAGAGATGGGATGTCTGGGATGTCTGATCTGGTTTGGAAGATGGGCAGAAGAAGAATATAACCAAAGGAAGAAAATTACAAACTGAGAGGAGAAAAAGGAACACAAATTTTTGTCTGCAGCCTAAGATTCATGAAAACACAGCAATTACAGAGTTAAGGAAAGAAGCATGGGTCTCAGAGTCATGGCTGAGTCAAAGGAGAAGGGCAAAGAAAAGGGTTACTCTCTCTACGGAGTTCAGATTCTGCTGCTTCGTATTTATTCCCAGGCTACAGATATTCTGCATACACACCCGGCTGATGCTCACAGAATCACTTAACAGTGTGGTGAATCAAAAGCAACCTGTCCTAAGGAGCCAACAAAGTCACACTTTGAGCAATATTTAACTAAATTTTTTTCTTTATAACTACAGAAATATATTACACTTCATCATCATAAAGAACTTCTCTCACAAGGAAACCATGAAGTTAAACAAAACAAAGCTTTATCCAACATCCTAAAAATCCATATATAACAATCTGTACATATTTTTGAAGTTTATCCCTCTAAAACACCAAAAAATTAATTGAAGTCTCAAGGTGGCCTTTTTATGTTGTAGTTACTCATTACCTCCACTAATCCTCTCCCCTCTGTTGCTTTCCTAAAGGAATATTCTTCTAAATTAGTAGTTATTCAAATGTTTTTCTAAGGCAATGAAACCTCCTTTTCAAAGGAAACTTTATTCAGAATGCTAATAGATAAAACACAAAGCAGAGCTGCTCTGACTCAAGTGGACCTGCTTGTTTGGCTTATCCCTCCAAAGCATCTCTGGGAGTTCTTGGGGTACCACAAAACATGGTTTGAAAACCACTGCTCTAAAACCTTCCCCTTCCTTACTTATGGCATGCCAAAGCAGTGACACTACAACCTGAAAAGCTACAGACAAATGAAGAACCCCTATTTTATTCTGCTTTTCAGTGTTAGTTTTATATAGAATGTAAACTCTTAGAGCACAGGGGCTCTATTCATTGGCGCTATTCATTCATGAATTCATTGGCTCCACCCTCAAAGGCCTAGTACAGTGTTTTCCATATAGTAGGAATTTAATAGATAGCTGCTGAATGGAATCTTTGTCACTCAGAAGATACTACAGAGCTTCTTGCTAAGTAGTTGGACAGATAGAAATGGGTTTTTTAAGGCTGTCAACCACAATTATCTTTGGCACAGCCCTTAAGATCTCAGCTGGGAGAAAAACAGCAGGCTAGGTGGTATAGCCTTGGACCTATGTGGTATTTGCACATGTCTATGTGGTACTTACTGCCAGCTAACATTAGGCCAGTCCATTCTCCTACACCAGCTTTGGTGTACTCAGATGATGTCAGGCTCCAAACAGAAGGGAAACATTAAAAGTAAGGCTTCTGATGTGGGTATGCACAGCCTAAGCACTGGATATTAAGGATTTCTCAACTCACCCACACCATATTAGCTCTCCTGCCTCCTCACACCCATCCACGCCCCCATCTCTATCGTAAGTTAACTAGGAACAACCATAGCAGCAGGGCAACTTACTTTCAGGAGAGCCTTGGCTTTCAATTCTGAGTTTATTTAGGCGTTCTTCTTCCTAGAATTTGGACAGAAATTTTCCAAGAACACAAGTTAGAAATCCTAGATGCCTGCAAAAGTCCACATGCTGGATAAGTGATCTGACTCCTTCAAAGCCACATCCACCAATTGTATTCATGCTTCACTGGGGAAACAGTCCCAGTTCATAGGGCCAAAAACCTGACTCCTCTTTACTGGGTAGCACTAGCATCATAGAATGCCCATCCAGTGCTCAGAGAGTTTAACCAATCAGCTGGCTTCCAAACTACAAAGTGGGTAGTATTGGAATCTTACAGCTAGGAGATATCCAGAAGATTTCTCACAGTTGTAGAAATAAAACAAAATTGTAAGGCAGGAAATACATTGCTATTTTACTTTCTAAGACTATTATTTCTACATTTTCAGTATTTTTTTTCCAGAAGCTGAAATCCTAACTCTAACATCAGTATGAACTCCTATTAAGTCAATATAGATTCAGATGAATACACACAGATACATACATAAACACATAGGCAAGTATGCACACATACAGTTTCTGTTCTGTCAGCTGAAAGGGGCTGGAAGCAGTGACACCCCAGCAGCAATAAGCATACCTAGAACGTGGATCTAGGTTTCCACTCACATTCTCCAACAAAAAAACACAGCTCCTTGACACATGGCTACTTCTAGGGCTGGAGCAGGGCATATACAAGATAAGCCTGGAGCAGCTTATATAGTGCCAAAAAAAAGGTCTCAATGATGGAGCTTTGTCAAAGGGACATAAGAGCCAAGTGAAAGATCTTCCATGGCCAAAGCTGGAGCCATTTGAACACCAAAATAGACAACACAGTATTGGATCACAACCCAAACTATAAAATATTCATGCATCCATACTGATATAAATAAATGATTGACTAAATAAATGGGGGAAAACAGAGAAGTCTTCATGCAGAAGAATTCCAAATAAATTAGGCAGACATTCCACCCTAAGGCTGGGAAGCATAACTCCCCACTCCTTAAGCATGGGACGTCCTTCCAAAGAGGACAGTAAGGGCAGAAGGAGGAGTGACTTGGTGGAGAAGGAGCCTGACACACAATACCCCAGCCAGATGGCCCAAGAGTAACCACAGTGATAAGTCATGGTGACAGTGTGCACCCTTGATAGGACATAAGAATGAAACCTCTGGTCTCCCTCCCCCAAAACCCATCACCCTAGTCTCATCATGAGAAAAACATTAAACAAATCCCAACTGAGAGACAGTGTACAAAATACACATAGCTATAAAACCATGTCTCCAGGTCTTTTAACTGAACTTGTAACTTTGTCCTTATTCTATCAGACCCTCATAGGTATCTGAGGTGGCCCAAAGAATTCCTCATGATTTCCATCTAGATCCTAGGGTCCTTACTGACCTTGGCTCTGAGCTCCATTTCCGCATCCGACTCATCCAGCCAGCGATCAAAGTCAGGGGCCAAAAACAGTGGACGTTTCTCCTGCTTGGTAAGCCTCTCCCACCACTGACTCACCTTCTTCTGTACTGTAATGTTTACCTGCCTCTGGGTCAGTTTGTAAACCGGCTAGGAGAGAAAGAGAGAATGTGAGACTACCTTCCCATCCCCAGCTCCAACCCCTGAAACTGCACCAAGACAATGTGGCTACACAGAGAAGCTGCACAAAGCTTTCTCTCCTTCCTTCTCGGTTCCTTCAAGTCCTGATACAAACAGAACACCTAGACCAAAGTCTGGTAAAGGGAAGAACTGGTAAGAACAGCACTTTCTTTCTCTGATTACCACAATGAATGACACAGAGGAAATCAGGGTAAGAAAGGCAGATAGAGGAAACTAGATGAACCGCCTGCCAGATCTACATCATGCAAAGCACCAAATCCTATCAATCACTCTCTCAAGTGCATCCTTGCCTCCAAATTTTCCTCCCATGAAGATGAGAGAGTTCAAATGGTCAGTGGTCTCTGGCATAAACAGCCCTTGCTTTAGAAAGGTCTAATGAAGGCCAGAACAGTACAGGGTCAGTCACACTTGTTCACATGGTCAGCCTAGGGAGTCTTCCCAACTAAACTCAAATTCTTAGAAGCTGTCCCATTCATTATTCCTCTACACAGACTCTCCCTCTGCCTCCCAAGCAAGACCCATGACAGGTTTTCTTCCCCTTAAACCACAGCTGACTACTAAAACAACCAAAACAACTGAGCCCTCCTACAGAGAAAGTTTAATATGCTCAAGCCCCCAGAGAAAAGAGGGTAATTCCAGAAATGAAATACACCATGTGGGATTCTCTCCCTTCCTGTTAGAGAAGCTTCCTCAAGCTCTGAGAGAAGAGAAACTTTAATTATACTTCCAGCATTCTTTCTAAAGATCAGCTGCCTCAGGCTTTTCTGATTTCTATTGACTCTGAGGTAAAGTCATATGAAAGTAAACCGTGGCGTGGACTTCACCTACCCTATGTGACTCTGTTCTCCATGGCTGCCATACTCCTCTGTCATCACAAGAACCAGAGAGAATCAGAGCTGGAAAGGACCTTAGAGATCACTTAGTCCAGTTCTTCACTTAATACATGAGGAAATCGAAACTCAAAGAAGTGAAGAGACTTGTTTACACTGCTAATAAATAGCAGAGCCCAGATTCTCCTCAGGCTCTCTGACTTTCCCATTTCTCTGTACCTGGGCTTTGTTCCAAATAAAAGAACTATATTCTCCTTTGATATTTACCTTCTTTCCCACAACCCCTGCTTCCCACTTCACTAAACTAACTAATATTTATTTTCTAAAATGGAAAGGGAAGAGAGAAAGGAAAGAACATACCTCTGGCTTCACAAGGTCTAAAAACTCCAAGTGAAATTCATAGACATTGTCTCCTTTGGCACCGTGTCCCTGAGCTATAAAGAAAGAAATGTAGATTACTGTGAATTCAAGCAGAGCAAAAGCTTATGCAGTTCTTTCAGAAGTATACAAGTATTAATGGATCCTGCCAAAATGAGTGAGGGCTTGTGAGCACAGTTACTCAACAGCTAGGTAAGCTAAATCCTGAACAAATGTTTATCTACATACATCCTTCTGATGATCAGTTCTAGAATCTTTACTTAATCTTCCAACATGGCCTTGATAATACCCAGAACAAATAACACACTGGAAAAAGAATACAGAAAGCAAAGCCAAAGATATACATTTAACTTTCACATTGACTTTGGCACTGAACCCAGAGTAGATAAAAATCAGGTGGGTGTATTGTCTTGACTATGATGAAATAGTTGTAGGGTACATGGAAATGCTGATTATTTCAAGGAAAGCTCTGAATCTAACCACTGCCCCCCCACCAACTAAGGATAGAAAATGGAGAAGGTAACTTCTCTTTTAGCACATCCCAATGGAAAAATAGGAGAAATAAAATTTTTCTCAGCTCATTCTTAAGAGAGGACAAATGGAAGTGGGAAGAAAGTCCTTGGGTTGAGCCTTCCACCATCCCTGTGCCTTGACATGGTTCTCTTCCCCAAACCAAGCAGGTACCACGCCTAGGCACCAGTGCCTACCAGACATCCTTTCCCCTCCAACTTCTCACTTGTCAGTCATTTAGCTCCCTCCTGGGATTCTCTTTCCTCTTCTGGCCATATGTGGTATAACTCACCTACTATTTGCTACAGATGGGTATTGTTCTCTAAGGTCATAAATTCCTTAAGAGAGGAGTCTATAAGATATATTTTTATCACTTTAACTTCCTTGCACATGCTTAACTCTCAAAAAATCTGAGCTGCTACTCTTCTTGAAAAATAGATATAAAAGCCAGGCTGTGCTTTTATGCAGCATAATAAGGTAGATGGGCTCTCCTGGAAGTAGAAGCCCTTCGATATCCGATAACCCCAGTCACTTACTAATGACATTCCAAGGAACCAGAAGAGAGAGAGAGTAAGGAATTCCCACCACACTGGGTCACAGTGAATCCAGACCTACCGGCTCAGGCACAGGAGCAAATCTGTTGACTAACTGAGGAGAAAAGAGATGGAGGCAGATCCACGGAATCAAAAACTGCCAGAGCTAGAAAGGCTGTAGGTATCATCTAGAGTGCAGTGCTTCTTAACTGCTCTGTAAGTGTAATACCAGGAAGCCACAATGTCGCATTAAGAAAATTTCTATTTTTCAGTTCTCATTATAATCTTTAAAAAAAAAAAAAGCAGCAGCGTATTCTGGATCAAGTAGATGGCTGCCTTATAATCAAGTACTGCCACACAAGTTCAGAGGCTGTGCTTGTGTCTGTGTTCACAGCTAAAGTGGGGCTAATATTACTTAAAGTAACTCTTAATACTTTTCTCAACCTGGGGTCCTCAGTCTGGCCCTAGAGGATACTGAGGACATATTCTCAGGTGTCCTTGGGTCCCCAAGTTGGAGAAACATAGATTATAAACCAATACTCTCATTTTATAGGTCTAGAGAATTCAAGTTGTCCAAGGTGGTACAGCTGAAAGACAGAAATCCTGACTTCTAACCCAAGATTCTTTTTTGCTGTATCTGCTGCCTCTCCAAGGGGAAGGCAGAATTGTAAACAGGCTCTCTGACTTTTCTGGTCATACATTTCAAACCACTCTGGTTTACCCCAAGAGTTTCAAAGAGGTGACCATCAACAGAAAGTGAATAAACAAGTAAGTAAAAATAAAAAGAAACCACCACCATGCCTCTTCAACTACCTGGAGAGCCGGGAGCATTTGCCTGGATACTCACCTTTGAAATGCAGCACGTTTTCAGTGATGCTTATGGCAGGATTCTGTGAAAAGAGACCAAAGATGCAAGAAGGGCATTTTAATGTAAAGAAAAATGAAATTAAAACTAGGGACTTGCTTCTTTCCCTCTCGGGAATTCAGCTTCCTACTCTGTGCCTCCCTCCCCCAGAGAATATACTTAGTAGTTCATCCACATCTGTGTGTGGGGTTTCTCTGTCTATTTGTACCCATCTCAGATTGTAGGCTCCTGCAAGAAGAACCCTAAGCTGCTCTAACGGTGTGGAACAATCAGATCCTGGGTCAGCGCATTCGGATAATGGCAGACGATGCAAGTGCTGTATGAGACGTTACGGGGGGAATACACAGATCTCTAAGACTCAGTCCCGGAGCTGTTGAGGCAGGGAATCTAGTAACACAGATGAGTCATTTCCTGTGAGAAGACATAAAATAGTATCAAATAGCATATGCTCAAGACCAAAAGAATAGTAAAAAGAGTGAGTGTTATATATAGGCGTTAAGAAGAGAATGAACTCAGTGAGAATAGAATGGCTTCACCACAGATGAGACCTGTACTGCAACTTGAAGAATAAACTAATCCCAGTAGGCAGAGAGAAGAGCTGAGGATTACAGGTGGTTGGATGAAAATGAAACGTGTGGTAATTTAACCTCAGGCTCCACACTTTCTTAACTCCCATTCAAATCAAGACTAGAAAAGATCAAAATTCTCCAAACTGTTCATTTGTTCCCAGAAGCTGCCACATGCCTTTTTTAGCAGCGTAATAAATTAAAGTCAAACTACTTTACTTTTTCAATGGATGAAAAACCACTCACCTTCTACCTCCCAACTCAAAGTTAATAAGCAAGAAGCAGCAAGTTTCTAGTGCCATTACTAGTTCCCTTATTTTTCTCCTATATAGGCTCAGCTCTCTGTGCCTCATCATGCATTCGAGGAAACCAACAAGACAGAAGGTTGGAGAGGGGGTATGCTAATGGGTGGTGGGAACCCAGACGTTCTACGCATAGCCAGAAGTATAAGAAAAGGGAAGAACATTTGAGCCAAGCCTTATGTTAAGAACCTCCCCAGTGAGAATACAGACTTCAGGCTGAGAAGCTCACCCAAAGGGGACAAAAATCTAGCTAATCTTCTCTGTGCAGACGGAGGGAGTTAGGGAACCTCATCAAAATGGCTACACTTCCAGGAGCATGTTTCTCCAGTAAAGGATACAGGGTTTTGATATAAATATCATGAAAGCAGAACTCTGGGGTAAGTCTTCGAAGTAAATTTTCTACCTAGGTCATTTTTTGCCCAACTCTGTGTATTCCCAATACTCTAATGCTTTGGAAGGAAGAAGAGGTTTGGGGGCTGGGTTCATTCTCCTCAGACATCCAGATGCATGCAACCAAGATTTAAGTTAGACAGTCCAGACGTAGCACAAACCTGAGTTCTCCCAGCATTTCAGGGAGCCAGACTTCAGATGCTACCTCAGCAGAGACATCTGCCCAGCAGTGTACTAGCCATGTGTGGGTTAAATTGTTAACATTTCCAGAGTATCTCGCCCGGCTTTAGTGCATTTGCATATTCTCAGGGATGGAGAGAAGTTCATCTCCATGTCAATGGGTAATGAATTACCTGGGCAACCGAGGGCGTGTCTGAACCTGAAAGTTTAAGGTGGGGCTGGCTTGCTTGCCCGCTTCCTTCTGGAGCAGGGGAGAGAGACGGTGCTGGACTGCAGTTTGTAAGCAATAAATGGGTTTTAAACTTTATATTTCTCCCTTTGACTGATTTCAGTTTTTAGAGGTATTTTGCCCCAGGATTTCCCTCCCCCGGACTTACAGCACGTCAGGTTCAGTAACTACTAAGAGAATTGAAATTAAATCAATTCACCCCATTTTCACAATTTCTGACAAACCTACAGAGTTCAATAAACTATCTGCTACCTAATTATTTAGACAACAGTTTCTTTCTCATCCAAATTGTTACTACTTAGCTTTGTGCCTGTGTGTGATTAGTATGTGCACAGAAAAGAAAGAACATGAGGCTGCTATCCTTAAAAGGGACTTAATATATGATAAAGGAGCCATGGACATACAATGGGGAAATGACAGCCTCTTCAACAGCTGGTGTTGGCAAAACTGGACAGTTACATGCAAGAGAATGAAACTGGATTATTGTTTAACCCCATACACAAAAGTAAACTCGAAATGGGTTAAAGACTTGAATGTAAGTCATGAGACCATAAAACTCTTAGAAGACAATATAGGCAAACATCTCCTGAATATAAGCATGAGCAACTTCTTCCTGAACGCATCTCCTCGAGGAAGGGAAACAGAAGCAAAAATGAACTCATGGGACTACATCAAACTAAGAAGTTTCTGTACAGCAAAGGACACCTCAACAGAACAAAAAGGCATCCTACAGTATGGGAGAATATATTTGTAAATGATACACCCGACAAGGGGTTAACATCCAAAATATATAAAGAACTTACATGCCTCAACACCCAAAAAGCAAATAACCCAATTAACAAATGGGCAGAGGATATGAAGAGACAGGTCCCCAAAGAAGAAATTCAGATGGCCATCAGGCACATGAAAAGATGCTCCACATCACTAATCATCAGGGAAATGCAAATTAAAACCACAATGAGATATCACCTCACACCAGTAAGGATGGCCAGCATCGAAAAGATCAAGAACAACAAATGCTGGCGAGGATGCAGAGAAAGGGGAACCCTCCTACGCTGCTGGTGGGAATGTAAGCTAGTTCAACCAGTGTGGAAAGCAATACGGAGGTTCCTCAAAAAACTCAAAATAGAAATACCATTTGACCCCGGAATCCCACTCCTTGGAATTTACCCAAAGAATACAACTTCTCAGATTCAAAAAGACATGCACCCCTATTTTTATCGCAGCACTTTTTACAATAGCCAAGATAAGGAAGCAACCTAAGTATCCATCAGTAGATGAATGGATAAAGAAGATGCAGTACATAAACACAATGGAATACTATTCAGCCATAAGAAAGAAAGAAATCCTACCATTTGCAACAGCATGGATGGAGCTGGAGGACATTATGCTCAGTGAAATAAGCCAGGCAGAGAAAGACAAATGCCAAATGATTTCCCTCATTTGTGGAGTATAACAATGAAGCAAAACTGAAGGAATACAATGGCAGCAGGCTCAGAGACTCCAAGAATGAACTAGTGGTTACCAAAGGGGAGGGGTGTGGGAGGGCAGGTGGGGAGGGAGGGAGAAGGGGATTCTGGGGTATTATGTTTAGTACACATGCTGTGGGGGATCACGGGGAGAACAGTGTAGCACAGAGAAGGCACATAGTGGATCTGTGGCATCTTACTACACTGATGGACAGTGACTGCATTGGGGTATGGGTGGGGACTTGATAATATGGGTAAATGTAGTAACCACATTGTTTTTTCATGTGGAACCTTCATAAGAGTGTATATCAATAATACCTTAATAAAAAAAAAAAGGGACTGTTTTCAAGATCAGCCCTTGGTTAGCCACTGGGAATTTGGCATCATGACACTTCACCCCTAAATATTTCAGCATGCTTCACCTAAAAATACGCTTGTTTTCTTACATAATTACCACAGTTTTCTCATGTTTAAGAACAATAATTCTATATAATCTAATAAACAGTCTATATTCAAACAACTGTCTGAAAAGGGTTTACTTGTTTCAGTTATCTCCTGGAATGCAAAGAACACCTTAAAACTTGAAGGCTGAAAACAACCATTTGATTATCTTAACCTAATTGGGCTCAGCTAAACAGTTATGCTCCATCTGCTGTTGGCTAGGACTACAGTATATTGGGCTGGAACATCCGAGATGTGGCTCAGAGTTGATGCTGGTTGTCATCTGGGAGCTCAGCTGGGACTGTGGACCAGAACATCTACATGCGATCTCTCCTTGCGGTTTGGGTTTCTCCCTGCAGGGCTGCTGAGATCTGGGAAGGAATGTCCCAAGAGCATGTTCCAAGAGAGGAAGCAGAAGCTGGCAGTCGTCTTAGAAAGGTTAGGCCTGGCACTGGCCGTAACATCGTTCTGCAGCGTTCTGTTTGTTAGGCTGCCACAGCACCCGCCCAGAGGGCTCTTCAAAGGAAGAGGAAATAAACTCCACTTTTGGTTGGAGCTCTTGATACAGCTGTCTTTAAACCACCACATTTATCCTTTTTAAAAAAAAAATCCAGAATGCAGTAAAGCTTCATCATTCCACTTAACTGTCATATCTTAATGTAATGCAGGGTTCTCTTTTGTTACTTTTAATCCATGCCAGTTGTCTTGGGAAATATATCACATTTTGGATTTGCCTGGACTTTCCTTCATATTACTCATTTTTGAAAAGAATATTTCATAGGTTATATGCTTATATGGGGTACTTCTTAAGGAATCATAAGAGGCGGCCCATACTATCAGATGGTGACGCTAAGCTTCATGAGGGCAGGGGCTTGTCTGCCTTGCTCATGCCCAAGTCCTAGAGTCTGGAAGACTACCAAGCACACAGTAAGTATTTACATATATTTGTTGAATAAGTTAAGTGTAAAACTATGAGGTTTTTTCATTTTAAAAAATCTGACTTCCGACTTCTCTTTCATAAATGAGAAGAATTGGATGCCAGCCTCAAATCTGCATTCTTACAGAGCAATAGCTACCCCCTTAAAATGAACCCTATCCCTTCCAATTAATCATATTGCCCACCGAGCTTACTTCACTAATATTTATTGGGCATTCACTATATGCCAGGTGTGTTTCAAAGTGTTTCACACTATTAGCTCACCAAAAACAAAACCCTATAAAATAGGTAGTTATTATAACAATCTTACAAATAAAGAAACTGAGGCCTACATAAGTTATACAACTTGCCTGAGATCACAAAATCAGCAGGTGACAAAACCAAGATTTAAACCAAGGCAAATGACCTCCAGGTGCCTAAGCACACCATATTTGGGCATTTGAGCTGATAACTTCCAATCTATATGCTCTTCCTGGGTGATCTCATCCTGTCTCAGGGGTTTAAATACTAACATTAACCAACAACTCCAAAATTGGCTATATTTCATCAATTTTAAAGTGCACACTTTTCCACAGTTAATATCTCCAATAAGGATATGCATTACCATTGATAGCAGCACCTTACAATTGCTTTGGCAAAGTTGTCACTGCCTGGGCGTGTGCAAGCTTTACTGGTATTTCAGATGGCATGACTAGACAGCTGCAGCTCAGTATTTCAGTCAACAAACCACTTAAAGGCCATTTGAGGAAGGAGTGTGAGTCCTGGTTCTTGTCTACAAATATTTTGCTGACATCTTCTGGTAAGATCAAGAAAGTGCCAGCATCAACACTTACTAAACAGGTATTGATGTCTTGAAAAAAAAAAATGCCTGAGGTAACAGTAGAGCACTCTTCCAGAAATGCTGCATTACCAGGCTTGTAATGGCACAGAGGATGATACTACGTGGAAAAACATGGACAGTGACATTTCTGAGAAGAAAAGTGATTCTGAAGAGTGGATTTTGGAGTATGAAGACAGTTTAGGAATACCTTCAATTTGTTTTACTTATATTTATGTGCACAGAAGAGTGAGAAACATATATACAGTTAGGTAGAGATACTTATGATTTTTAAAACTGTTTTGAGAAAGAAAATAAGCAGTCCCTGACATCTGTAACTGATCTGACATTTGCAGCTAGCTTTCAAATTACAAGCTAGTCTAAGCTCACAGCAAAAACATTTGGTCTCTTATTGAACATAAACAATTCAAAGAATACCAACCAAGCTCAGGTTTCTCTGAGACCATGATAAGATGACATAAAATTAAGGTCATCCCGTTATTTTATCTAAGCACAGGTCACTATGCCATCCACAAAATACCCATAGAATTGTCCCCACTTTCAGACCACATTTGCAATCTAAAGCAAATCCCCACTTCCTCGGACCCTCTCCCAGATCTAACTAAACCCCAAATCCTATAATCACTTCTTGCTAACACCCTCTTACAGAGACACCCATGGTTCCCCATAGTGTGCGCTCCCTCAGCATAACAAACAAACCCAACTGGTTATAACAAGGTATGTTTCTGGTGGCCTTTAGCTGGAGGGAACTGACAGAAAATAAGTCTAATAAAAGAGAGAAAAGAGCTCTTTCAATATGCAAAAAACAAATATTCAAAGTGATAAGAAAACATGTATCATAGTTTAAAGGGCAGCATTTTTTTCCTTCATGGTACATAAAATAATGGGGCATCTTACAAAATCAGTGAGGTCTAAGATTTCATGAAACTATATTTTCAGCCTAGACTACTACCCTGAACTTGTATAGTTACAAGACCACTTTGCATTTCTACATTGTTTAAAATAAGAGTCTCAGACTAACATGTCCAAAAAGGGACTCCTGACTTTGGCACCTAAACCTCTTCTCCAGTCTTAACCATTTCAGTAAACTACATCATCATCTACTCTGCACTTAAGCCAAAATTCTCAGATGAGCTCTTGATTCTTTCCTTCCCCCTTTCCTCACCAGCCCCAACATATGCAATCTATCAGGGCCTGAGGTTCTTTCCAAATTTACCTCAAATTTGTCCATGGCTCTCTACCGCCAGTGTTATCCCTAGATTGAGCCACCTTCTCTCACCCACACTGTTAATAACCTCCCTAAAATGGTTTTCCAGATTTCACTTTTGCCCCTCTATAATCCACAGAGTGGCCAGAAAAATCTTCTTAAAACACAAATCCTATAATGTTATTCCTCTGCTCAAAACTCTTTAATCATTTCTTTACAATAATATCCAAACTCCTTACCATGGTAACAAGGCCCTACATGACCTACATCTTGCAAACTCTTCCAACCTCATCTCCCTGCAACTCATTCCTCACTGACTACACACTGAACATGCTAACGTTATTTCTTTCCGAAACTCCCTGAAGCCTTTGCTTGCCTTTAAGTCTGTGCACTTGTTGGAATGTTCTTCCCCCAGTTCTCTTCATAATTCATTTTATTCTTCAAGTTTCACTTAGCTCACCTCCTCAAGGAAGCCTTCCTGATCCTATTTAAAATAGCCTCTACTATTACTCTTCATTCACCTCATAGTACTTACCTTGGTAAGTATTTCACTCATTTATTAACTTACCTATTGTCCCTCAACCTGAAGGCAGTATCTTTATATGTGTTGCTCACTACTGAACCCCTAGTACCCAGCTCTGTGCCTGGTCCATTGGGGGTGCTCTAGTTACCAAATTACATAATTAACTGCTTTAGGAGTGTTTTTGTACTATGGTTCTAAACAACTTAGACTTATTTAATCTTTATTATGAAATATTTCAAGCAATCAGCCTTACACAGAAAAATATAGCAAACAACACAGTACCTATCATCCATTGGCATTTTGTGCTTTACTTGCTTCATTTTACAAGAAAACTGATGTGGATACAGTTATACAATTACTCAATCTTATTACCCTCTCTTCCTCAAACATATCCCATCCTGCAGGTAACCACTGTTCTAGAATTGGAGTTTATCATTACCACTGTATTCTTTATTCAATTACTACATATTGGTATTCATAACAACACAGCATTATTTTACATGTTACATAAATGGGTGCATATATAATTTATCAGCTTTTTACTTGATATTATATTTCTAGGATTTATTTCTATAGGTACAGGTAGTCCCATTATACTTATTTTAGCTATTGTACAGTCTGTCACTGTGTAAACACACAATTTATCCACTCTTCTGTTGTAAGAATTGAGGTTGTTTTCAATGTTTTTGCTGCAATGAACATGCTGTCTCCTTGTGCATATATGGAAGAGCTTCTCTAAGGAGCAAAACTTCCAAGTCATAAGACTATGCATATTTTCAGCTTGACTAGATAGTGCCAAACTGTTCTCCAAACCAGTTGTAACAATTAACACTTCAACCAACTGTATAAAAATGTTCCATCACTGAACATCTTCATCAAGTTGGTAATGTCAGACTTCATCCATCCCAATTTAATGTAAGAAATAATAGCCTATCATTTTAATTTACATGTCCTTGATTACAACTGAGATCAAGCATCTTTTCAGGTTTATTAGCAATTCTTGTTTCATTTTACTCTGAACTGCTTATATTATCTTCCCCTTTTTCTATTGGATACTGTCTCTTGCTTATTGATCTATAGATGGCTCTCTACATGCTCCAGATGCTAGTCATTTGTCAGTGATGTATACTCCAAATATCTTCTTCAATTTGTGTTAAATTTGTCAATCTCTTTCTTTAGGGTTTATCTTTAGTGTGTCTCATTTAACATTCTTCCCTGTTCCAAAACCATTAAGATAGTCTCCTATATTTTCCTTCAGTAGTTTTTTTGCTTTATGCATTTAGGTCATTAACCCACCTGAAATTGACTTGTGTATGGCATAAGATCTCATTTTATCTTTGCCATTTGGATAAGCAATTGTCCCAATATAATTTCCTGAATGATTCTTCCTTTCCCCTATTAATTTGTAAAGCTACCTCTCTTATACATTGTTTTTATATATGCATAAATCTGCTAATACACTCTAATCTGATCTATTGCTCTTTGTTTCTCTCTGTCATCTAAGATTTAGTATCATAATAATAATCCCTTATGCTTGAATAACACTAATTTTACAAAGAATTTACAAAGCACTTTCAAAGACACTGTCCAATTCAAGCCTCGAAACAATCTTGTAGTAATCAGGTGTTATTATTCCCTTTATTTGAATGAAGAGACTGAGGCTCACAAAGGTTAACTGAATTATCCAGGGCCACCAGAGAGTAAGTAGAAGATCAAGTCTTTAATTAGCACTCTTTCTACGAGATTCTCTATGAGGTAAGGACAAGAACACTATCTTTCACACAGCTCCCAGAGCTATGCACTTTGTCCACATACAACTAAAACTAACAAAAACTTGATAAATGAACAAATCTTTGGCAGCTTGGCACAAACACGTCCATTATTCTCATCTTGAAAATAAACTCTATTCTGAAAGTAACCCCGCCCTACCCCCCTGGACTCCAGCTGGCCTTTGCTACTTCAAACTCCAAACACAGACAACGCTGCAGAAGTCTTTATTGGGCATCATTTTGCTTCAAGTAGTGGTTTCTTATCAGCCACTAGCACTGCACATCCGAAGACAGGAGGACAGATATGAAAATCGGACAGCTCTCTGTGTTTCAGGAAGGGGAGGGGAGCAGAGCTAATGCACCCAAACTGGAATTCAACACTAAAACTCACATACACATAAGCTGTGGGACACACCATAGAAAGCAGGGGACGACAGAGAGCTGTCTAACAACCCAGCACCTAGTTTAATGAGACACTAGTAGGTACTCCTCAAATGATTTTTATAAAGCAAATAAATGAATTTTCATCCTGTGCAAGAATAACTGGTTTCACAGGTCCTGCATAAAGCAACTGAGAAATGTTTAAAAGGAGCAGTCCCTGACATGTAGAAGCTGGCTTGACACTGACAAACAGGCCATGTTATTCTCCCATAGGATATAAACAATCTCATAGAATACCAACATCAAACAAAGTTAATCTGAAGCCTTGATAAATTGAGACAAAGGCCATCTCATAATTTTGTGTAAACACAGACAAAAACATGGCTACTTTACCATCCACAAAATACTAGCCACACTTGCTTTTTTGGCAAAAATAAGTGACTGCTACTTCTCTACCAATTACAGGTTTTATCTATGTGCCAGTTTCTCCTCCCTATAGATATAACTTATTCAGATACCCAACCATACAACTGCCCCATTTTATGAGAGCAT
Organism: Manis pentadactyla; assembly: GCF_030020395.1. NCBI lineage: Eukaryota > Metazoa > Chordata > Mammalia > Pholidota > Manidae > Manis > Manis pentadactyla. The sequence continues at coordinate 113,731,842 of NC_080029.1, read as the reverse complement.
CTTATCTAAATCTATCCCAGATTCCTTAAACCCTCCCCCAATCACCAAAGTCCAAACCCTATAATCAATTCTAACTCCCACTTAATGAGACAAACACCCTATTGTTCCCTATGAGCTATGCTCTCCCTTGCTGAAATGAATAATAAACCCAACTCTTTTAACTAGAGGTGTGTCCCCGGCAGTCTTTGGCTAAAGGGCACTGACACAGTCCAAGTCAGACAATCTAAAAGTCTATGCCTTTCTCTTTCTGGAAAGTTCTCCCAATCTCAGTTTGACAAGAACACTCATTTCATTTCTGGAAGTCATCTTAAACTGAACAAAAGAGAGGTAACAAATTCCTTTAACACCAAGGACCTGGTTCAATATTTAAGTCCAACTTCGCCAATAAATATCCACAAAACTTGTTTCCTTCTAGATAGTATGCCCTTGGAAAGCTGAGTCTGTCTGACTCATCTTCATAAATCTGTAGTATCTCATTCATGGAAGAGGATTTCTTTTATGAATGGTATTAACGTGTTGCTCTTAAACTAGTGGTAGTTGAAATGGATTCCTTAGAATTACAGATGGGAAATTCCAGAAAACCCAAAAACTCAAATGGGGAAAAAAGATCTATTTTTTACCAAAAAATTTTAAAAGATTTCTCCCTCCAAAAGAAACTCCCATTTTTTTTCTCCTTTACATTTCTTTAACTATATTTCAAACATATATCTTTTTATTTTTAAGTATATCTAATACAATTAACATGTGTTCATGTTTCTTCACAAAGAGGTTTAGCTCTTTCAAGAAAAATATAATTATGACGCATTCTTTCAATAGTCCAACTAATTTCCATTTCTTTCCACCACCAATGTCCTATTCCCCCTAAAAACTCCTTATCTGTAGCTTCAAAAGTATCCCAGAATATTGCATCCTTATTACAGGACAGACACCTAGAGAGTCCAGGGCCTGAATTTATTTAAGTGCTTTACATAATGCTTAAGTAAATACAGAGATTGTCATAACATGTTCCATGCTTCTCTAGATCGCTTAAGAACCCTCTTAACATGGAGACTTTGATCCCCAACTACAAAAATTTTGTTTTTTCCTTTTTTATTAAAACACCTTGGAGCAGAATAGAGGGAAACAGCACAGAACATTTATTCATCCTCTGACGCAAAAGGATATATACTTCAGACTGGTTTAAACATTAAATGACACACCATGCAAAGTCACATCCTACTTAAAGGCATTTGGCCAGTATTATCTTTATCTTTCAACAGGAAAACAGGTGTAAATTACAGAAGCAAAAATTAAATTCAACAAATTCAAGTCCACACTTAAGGAGCTTTGCAAAACAATATGCCAGACAGACAGAGAGATCAAAACATACATAAACGCTTGACTCTGAAAGAGTTAAGTGAAGTGAAGGAGGTTACAAAGTGCCACAGATGTCAAGAAGTTGGGAGTTAAGGATGACTGTAGAAAGAACATTCCAGACTGAACCTTCCAGTCCCTCAGACTGTACTTCTGGATGTTTGGACAGGGACATGGGGGTACACAGGTCCTGGAATCTCCACCATTTAGGAGGCTTCCGTGTGTTCACATAAGGGGCCGATGACATCAAACATAAATGCTCAGCGTAACTTTATTTTTAAGCTCTCTATGCAACGCAAACCTGGACTCACAGCTTTCAGAACAAGAGGAAAAATCACTTCCTCGAGGTCTTCTGGATTTAAAAAGATTTAACATTTAACAGTTGAGAGGTGGGTGTGGCCCCTGAGGCAGCGGCGGGCCTGTGAATGTCCCCTGGCTGGACCTCTTAGGCCAGCGCTAGACGTCTAGCCACGGCCTAGCAAGCCTCTGTGCAGTGCACCCCTGACGCAGCGCCTCGAAGGGCCTCAGCAAACCTGAACCCCGACGGCCGAAACTCCCGGGCCGGTTCGAGCTCCATCAAGCCGCAGACTGCGAACAAAGAGGAGGACCGGGGCGGCCTCCGAGGCCCGCGCAGGACTCACGCAGACAGGTACCTGCAGCCCTCAGTATGGCGCCCTGGACCCGAGGTCTGCGGCTGCTCCCCGACGAGGGCCAGCCCCGGCCCGGGCCTGGACCTGGACGCCGAGAGCGCACAGCGTCGCGGATCCAGTCGGCGCACTGCAGGCTCTCCCGCGCGCACCCGGACAAAGAAGACGGCGGTCCCGGATGGTCCCCGGAGCTGCGATGCCCCGGCTCGTCCCGCCGCCCGGACCCGGCCTTTACCTGCACATCACTCAGCTCCACGCGCAGATACAGCTCGCGGTGTCGCTGAGCCCAATAGACGTGGGGCGTCAGCACCTGGTTCTCCATGGCCACACTGCTCAGAGCGCGGAGACACTCGGCCTGCGCCTCGCTGTCTCAGGTAGTGCGCGGCCAGCGGGTGCGGAACGCAGGCCGCAAACCCCCGCGCTTCCCAGAGCCAGCAGCCGGCAGGCTCGAGCCGCCCCACGCTCACGGGCCGCGCCTGCGCAGTGACGAGCGGTGGGGGTGCCGGGTGGCGGGGGAGCCGGCGGCGCGCGCTCAGGGCCAGCCGCTAGCCGTGCGCAGGCGAGCGGGGCCCGGGAGGGAAGGGGCGGGCCGAGGGGTGTGTGACGCCAGTGCTGCTGCGGCTGCCTCGGGAGTTGTAGTTGGCAGGTGCACCGCGCTTTCCCCCGTTCTCCAGGGTCGTGCTTTAAAATAGGTTTAAAATTAGAAATGCTGGAGAGTGATTAAAGGACCTGTCAGTATGAGAAAAGGGCTTGGGACTGGTGTATCTGGAAGATCCCTCCCATTCTATCACTCATTAATTCAACATTTACTGAGCGCCTGCTAATTGCGCCTGGGTTTCAAAAGTAAACTATGGAGCAACAGCAGTTAAGACACAGTTCCCGCCGTCCTGGAACCCTGTAATTACAGGCACATTAAGGGTGATGATGGTTATAGGGGAAGTATGGGAAGAGGGTGGAAGGGTGTTTTGAGAGAGGAGAGTAAGTGCAAAACCCTAGGTTTACAGCGCAGTCCCATAGAACCTTATGAGGTGATAGAAATAGTCCATTCTTCGCTAACAGTAGCCGCTAGCCACTTGAGGCTTTTTAGTACTTGAAATGTGGCTAGACTGAGAAAGTGAATTTTTAATTTTATTTACTTAAAATCAATTTAAATAGCCACATATTAGCAGCTATACTCATGGGCAGAGCAGGAGAGTTCTCTCTCTTAAAATAGGAAACCCAAATTAGAGACAACCCTAATTTATATCTAATTTAAACTGTCTCATCTGTATCAACTTTCATCTCTACAAATCTGCTACAGTGAAGAATTTAATAGGAAGCAACATTGCTATGAAAACCATTAGTCTAGGACAAAAATGAAACTTATAAATCAGTTGTTAGCACCCATTTATTTAGCGAAGTACTGAGCACAGGCATTGAGAGATGAAAAGAAATGATGCCAGCTCTCAGGAAGCATTTAACTCAGAAGATGGATTGTATAAAATATGGAGTGTTTTTGATATGAATGTGCTAAGCTCACAAAAAGGCAGGAAAGTAGAAACTAAAGGTTGTAGGAGGTATGGGTGGACATTTGAGAGCAAATCCTTGAGCGCCAGGCAGTGAAATATGAGGAGGAATTTGATAGAGGTGAAGAAGCAGAGGTAGGGCAGTGGAAGCATAGCACCCAAGTCCAAAGGTGAAGAGATGGGGGAAGTTCTGGGTGCTGGGGATTAAAGGCTTGGAGAGGAAAGGTCACCCTGGATCTGGAAAGACTGATAGGGAATGGATTAGGAAAATCTTTGTTTGCTTCCATGGAGGTGTTTGTATGCTATCCCACAGACACCTGGGAGCCAAGGACATTTGTTTAACTGAAGATTAGGAAAATCATGTGCTCTGCAGAATGACCTGTCTGTGAGGAGGAACTGGTAGTAGGCAAACCATTTGGAAGTGATGCAATCTGCCAGGAATGGAATACTGAAAGCACTAAACTTGATAGCCTTGAATTTTGAAAAGAAAATACTTTTTGAAATGATGAAAGTATTTTTACTGCATTGCTTTTATTTCAATGCAGATGCAATATACAGCACTTTTGAAAAATTGAGGTAGACAGAAAATGGACAAATTTTAAACATCCACCTTTGGCTGAATTTTTACTTACATTTACATTGTGCAATTAATTGCCACCTCGATTAAGGTCTGGAACACTTCCAGCATCCCAGAGGTTCTCCCATGTCAGTATACCCATCCTTCCCCCCAATTATTACTATCTTGACTTCTATTACTATAGTTTTGTCTGTTCTTAAATTTCATATAAACGGAATAGTTTCTGTTTCTTTTTGCAGCACAGTATTTCACTGAATGAAAATACCACAAATTATTATACAGTCTCCCAATGATGGACATTGCACTGTTACCAGTTTTTAGCTATTATAAGTAAAGCTGCAATGAACATCTGTGCACCAGTCTTTTGGTGGATATGTGTATTTAATTCTCTTGGGTAAATACCTAGGAGTAAAATTGTTAGATCATAGTGTAGGTGTATGCTGAGCTTTTTAGATACTGCTAAGCAGCTTTACAAAGTGTTTTGATCAAGTTACATCCCCACAAGCAATGTTTGAAAGTCCTAGTTACTCTATATCCTTGTTATTTTCAGTCTTCTTAATGTTAGCCATTTTGGTGGATGTATGACACAGAAATAAAACAATTTTATCCAGCATACTTGAAACCCAATAAACTGACTTCTTTCCAAGGTGTATGCTATTGATAAGCAAGAAGATTGAATCTTGACATTTCGCCTTAGCTGCTCCATAAGAAAGGTCCGGAGGAAGGAGGTCTATCCAGCATGGTTCAACCACCCTAACCTACTGGTTGACTTCTCTGGGCTTGAGTTTCTAGATCCATCAAATGAGAGAGTTGGACTCTGCCCCTTCAATGTGCTTATTAGCCATTTCTAAATAATCCTGTGAAGATGCTAGCTATTGTGGACCCCTCTCTCCAAGGGAAATCTAATTAAAAAATTAAGTGGAAGGAGGAATGAGTGGCATCCAGGTAAACTATAGAACTAAAAGATGGCAGAGGTGATCGTCTCTGCCATCTTTTATGATGGATGACAGAGCCAAGTAGCACTGCCAAGTTAAGTAGGTGGGGCTGAAGGTTTTATGATAATTGGTCAAATGAAAATGCAGATTGAGCCCTGCCTGTCTGACCTTCTAGATGCAGCCTTCTCAGCTCTGCTTGGCCCTGGGTCATCTCTCCCTTCTAAGGCCATAGGAAGCATTTATTTGCTGAGTGTTTGCTGTGGATGAAACACATGCTCAGTGCTTAAAACTGTTTTCCTGCCTTTGGCAAGTGATAATACACGTTCTACTTGTTCACCTTTTTCAGGATTCCTGGAAGCAGTTTGTAAAAATGAGCTGTAGAATTTGGCTGTTTTGTGTGTGCCTTACCCAGGATCACCTAGCCAATTAACCTTAACCAAAATAAGGTTTCTCTATCTAGACAGCACAAAGCTAAGAATAGGGAGGGGGACTGAGTGGATCAGCCCAGCATCTACTGGGGACGCATGTGCATTATGCCTGCACCAATCTCCTGTGCCAGGAGGGTGGGTGTTGCAGCCAAAGCATTGCTGAAAAACCCCTCCCTTCTGCCTGTCAATTTACAGTTCAGAAGAATGCGCAGAATGCCCCCCACCTCAGACTCAACCTTCCTTGGGTATGGGCAGTGGCCTTTCCACCCTCTTCAGTTTGACGTACCTCATAATTCCTGGCTCTCTGGGCTGCTTATGTGGTTGTCAGGTGCAGACAGCTGGTATGCTACATTTGTGTAAAAGTAGTGGACTAATGGGAGGAACAACATACCTATATATATTCATTTATATATCAAAATATCACTGGGAAGTATATGCAATAAATCAGTAACATCAGTTTTTGTGGGGAAGGAAATTGAGTGACTGGAGGATCAGGATAGGAGGATATTTTTTACTATAAGCCCTTTTATACTTCAAAACCTTTGTATCATGGACAGTATTATCTTCTCAAAAACTGAGACATGAAAAAGAAAATCACCAGAGAAGGCCCTTTTTTATTATTGCAGCTTTGTTTATACTCTGCCGCAAAAAGATTCTAAATATGGGGGAAGTGGAAAAAGAAACTCTAGGCCCCCATATGGTGTTTCCTCAGCTAGATGATAAATCTCTACTTTGCCTACTTTGGGTATCCTTTGCATCTAGTGCAACATGTTTCATATGTTGATGATAATAGTGCTGGAAAAGTTTTAGTGAAAGTGGCACACTCATGCTGAATGTAGCTGAGTGCAATACGAATTCATGGAATCATTTTGGAAAGCAATTTTATAACACATAACAAGAAAAATGGAGATGTTTATGCTGATTGGCCTAATAGTTCCCCTTTGGAGATTTTATTCTAAAAAATAATTTCAACTTGATAATGGGAGGAATCTAGTAACCACAGTGTTGCTCATGTAATTGTATATTAATGATACCAAAATAAAGAGTATGACTTTACTGCCAAAAAAAAGAAGCATAATAAGATTATCTTTATACAACAACAAAAAATAATAATTTCAAGGAAGGAAGGTGTATATATGAAAATGTTCACGATGTAACATTGGAAATTACACAAGGAAAATGACTAAGTGAATTGTATAACTACACAGCTATGCAAATGGTGAATCAGAAACCAGCAATACTGAAAACGTTTATGATAAAAAATCCAAAAGTTCCAATCACAACTTTATATGTTGATAAGATACTGAGAAGTAACTTGTGTTTTTGTTTTCCTCCTTTATAACCCTTGATCTCTCCCAATTTAGGGAGCTAGCATGAGGCAACCATTGCTTTCTGGGAGTTGTAATGTGGGACTAGAGAACAGAGGCATCACAATCTTCTCTTTTAAGCCCAGCTGCATCTCTGAAACAGAAAATATTTGGAATAATATGCAGACTAAATAAAATTTTTCCAGTCAGTAGAGAGAAGAAAGTCAAAAGGGAAGTAAGGGACTCTCCTCAATGAAACTTACATAAATGATACAACCTGACTTTGGAGTTCAGTAAACCCCAGGATTTTTTTTAAAGGAAGTGAGGGAGTGTCCCCGAGAGGGAGCCTGAGTTTTGCCCTCACCTCTTCTAAAGGGCTTCTCCAAAGCTGAGGGGGATGGTAGATCTCCTCCACCCCCACGCCAAGTTTAGGGATCTAGGGAAAAAGGCCTGTGTTCATGTCCAGGCATTAGTGCGAGGCCCTAAAGAAGCAGTCCCCTAGTTTAATGAGAGTGAGTAGAGATGGAGGTTGGAGGTTGGCAAGAGAGGGCCTGAGGCTTCCTGGGTGTTGGTGTAGGTACAGGAGATTATCTGAGAAGGGCCAGCAATCCTAGGGCAAAGAGGAATAGACTGACAACTAGAGACTGACAGGTAACAAATATCTCATTGGGTACATCGTCATTGGGTGGTTGGAGGTCACACCTGAGGATTAGCTGGTATATTTGTTTCCTAGGGCTGCCATAACAGTACCACAAAGTGGGTGGCTTAAAACAACAGAAATGTATTCTCTCTAGGTCCCCATAAGCCTCCCATTCTTTCCTCTTCTGCGATCACAAAGCATTCTGCTAAGACTCAGACAAGATGCAGTTCAACCCTTGCCTGTGAGACCTATAGGATACATGTGAGGTTTCCAGGGTGTTTGGTGGAGATATTACCCTACAGCTAGCTTTCTCAGGGTTTAAGGCTTTTTAAGCCTGCCATAGAGAAAATTAGACTGAAAATCAAGAAATCTGAATTCAAATCTACTTCAATCCATAATTAGCCATGTGACTTAAGCAAGTCCTTTACCTGTCTAGGGCTCATTTTTTTTAATCCATAAAATTATGCATTTTTTGCTGGTTTGCTTTTGGAAGGTCTTTTTCCTCTTATTAAAATGTAAACTCCACAAAGAGATTTTTGTCTATTTTGTTCACTATTGTAGCCCCGGTGCTCAGAACAGTGACAGGCACATGGCAAATATTCAAATAATGTAACACTTGCTGGATGAGTGAAATGAAGTGCAATTAAATGAAAAAAAGATATTTAAGTGTGTTTTGTTAGTGTGTGCATATGCACTCAGAGCCTTAAAACCTTCTTTCAGGTAATTTGCAGAAAATCCACAGAGGAGTCCCAGTGAAAATGTACCTTTCTTTTAGGGGAGCATGACTAAAAAAAGCCTGAAGGAAGACTCATTTAAACTCAGTGAATAATTACCTACTGAGTGGAACATGGCACCCAAATGGATCTTTTTTTAGTGCTCTTATAATACATCTTAATGACACACACTTCTGACACATAGTTCCTTGTAATAAAGAATATAGGGGAGCCCCAGCTTTTTCCACTGTTTTTGTTCTACGCCTACCACTTTCCTAGTCATCGCCTCAGGCTCCCCTTTTCTCTCCCTCAGCCAAGAGAAAGAGTAGTGTAGAATAGGAAAGAAATAGCGGATCGAGAGACTTGCCTCTAGTTTCTGATTATTCTGAGTCACTTCCCTGCCCTGGGCCCCCAGTTCCTTCATTATGCGTTACCGTGACACACATGATTTTCTTTAATTCAACTAAGTGACGTGTTACTATACCTCTTTTACAGATAAAGAAATCATGCCTCAAAAAGATTGAGTGACCTGCTTAAGATCACTCATACTAGAACCGAGCTTTCTGACTCCAAGTTCAGGTTTCTGGCAGTAACAACGAGCCTCTCAGAAGATCCCAAGGCCCTGGTCCCTTCCCTAGGGCATCTCCGGGAGGGGGAAGGGATTTTTGCCTGGCGTGCTCCCTGCTCTAATCTCAGCGTCTACAAGTCGGCCTGGAACATTGCGGGCACTCAGTATACATTTGCGAAATGAGAGAACTGGATGAGTAGAGACGCACCACAATTTGTCCTGTGACTTTGAGCAAGCCGCTGCCCCTGGATTTCATCTTTGTCCCACAACCCCGTTCAGGGACCTTCCCGCGCCTCGTTCGCTCCTCCGACCGCTAGACGGCACTGTCGTAATGGACCCTGCGCAGCAGGGAGCGGCGCCCTTCTTGGCCCCGCTGCACCTTCGCTAGTCCGAGGGCGGGTCGCGAGGAACGGGAAGTACCGAGCTACCGCTGCCGCTGCTGTTGCCGCCGCCTTTAAGTACCGCGTTCGCCGTCTCGGTTACTACCCGCTCTGTCGCCGAGGGACCTGCTGCAGCCGGGTCGGAGTGGAGGCGGCGCGGCATGAAGCGGCGCAGGCCCGCTCCGTAGCACCGTCGGGACGGTCCGGGCGGGGCCGGGGGGGAAGGTGCAGTATCCGCTCCCTCTTGTTCACCTTCGCCCGCGAGGCCTGGGCCCCAGCCCACCGGGGCCTCAGCCTCACGGAGGAACCGCACGGCGCGTTCTCCGGTTAGAGCGTCTGCGGTTTACCCGGCGAGCTGCCCCGCGCGGGCCTGAGCCGGCGGCGGGGCCCCACTGCCGGAAGAGGAAGCTGAGGCTCTTGAGATTCCGAGTCAAGCAACGTTCACTGGGCGCCCCCTGAGCGCTGGCCTCCGGGCTGACACGTCCGTTATCTTAATTGAGCCTTGCTGGGGTTGGGAACCGGGTATTGTCCGGGCTTACAGATGAGGAAACGGGAACCCACAGAGGCGAAGGGATTTGCCTGAAGTCCGATTGTGGCAGATCGGATTAGGACCGAGATTTTTCTGGTTTCCCAGCTGGTTCTTTCTACTACCTCACTAGGAAGATTCCCTCCCTTCTCACTGGTCCCCCTCTCATTCTATTTCACCCACCGGGTAGGATAAATTCCTTTTCCAAACCTCTCCTTTATACATTTTTATGATAAGATTTATGAGATATATCATCCCCCCAAGTCTCCTCCTCAGCATTCTCTGCTACACCTCTCCTCTTTCTCAATTCATAGCTTTCAAGATCTTTGCCTCGTCTGTGGTAACGAATCTCTCAACTAGCTGTGGACCCTGAGAGTGAAATGACTAGGCTTCCGTGAGGCTTGGGGTGTTTAAGCGGACGACTGACCCTTGGATTAAAAATTAAGGAAAGACGTTTTGAGTGAGGGGCTTAGTGCGTGGAAACGTGTCCTGACATCTTAGTCCATTGTTGCTGTGCTAGCCGAGCTTCACTGTTTGTCCCCATCTGCCACTGAGCTTCACTCATCACATCTTTTTCTATCACCTGCTTGGGCTATGAGAGCCCAGAATTAAAACTGATAACAAACTACATGTGTAGTCACGGATCCTCCTCTTATTTTTCCTTTTTTAAAACCATAATTTCAACAAACGTAACGCTTCCTTTCCCAGAAAACTTGCCTAATTCAATTATTTTCAGAGTGTATGTGGACAGGAAAGAAGCAAAAGTGGAGTGTACTTAAAATGGACGATACATTCTTTATCTTGTGAATATTTTAAATTATTAAATGAAAGTTTGTTCCCTTTCCACAAAAGTGGCCTGTTCTATAATTAGTACTGATTATTCTACTGAATCTGTTCTTGTCTCCAACCAGCCCGGTATGTTTTACATAAAATAATACAAATGTGTTAGGTCAAAGGAACAGGGCCAGGCACATAGAAATAGAATTTATTAATCATCTGTCATTTTTGAGAAGTTGCAATAGCCACTGAGGAACCTCACATCTGTATGCCATTTATACTTCTTGAAGTTCTTCCATAATTTTCCTTTTAATGTTTGTCTGGACATCAGGATTTATATGATTATTAGGGTATTCTTTTAAGTAAATAGGGCTATACAGTTCTGAGATAAGTTCATAATTTTAATAATCTAAAATGCAGATAAGGTAAATCAGGCATTATATATTATGCAAAAAAGAATTGCTGTATCAGTTTTAAGTACTATTTGAGACGTTTTGGATTTAATATTTTTGGCCACATGATCTATTTAAATAATCGACAGCATTATATCTTATTTCATTATCCTGGTGAGCAGGATTGGATGGTGAGAAAAGGAAAGACTCCTATGAGAAGAGACCAGGATGAGCAAAGGGAGCTATGCTTGAAGTTGAGTCACTTGAAAAAAGATCTCTTTGAATGTGGAAGAGATCTGAGCAGATGAAAATACAATCAGGTAGGCACCAAGGAAGGGCCTTAAGTGAGGAGGTAGGTGGGGCAGTGAAATACATGCACTGTGCTGAGAATATATACTGAACCTATTTTCTAGTTTTTGAAATTAGAAAACTCTGATCACATATTTTGAGAATGTATACAAGTTATGGAAATCTGGAAATTAAATGATTTAGTAACATTTGTGTCATTACTAAAATTATATAATATCAGGTCTATGCTATGAAATGCAGGATATACATAAACATACAGAGTACTAGAGCATCATTTGAACTGTAAAATGTGTGTGTGTGTGTGTGTGTGTGTGTAGAGAGACAGAAATAGTCCAGAGACCCAGTACAATTTAGGAATACCATACCAGATAAGTGCAAGCTGACATAACTTTTACATAGGAAAGATGCCAAGTTAATGACTCAAGAAGTTGGGCAGTAAGGCTTGGGAATTCTGTCTGCTGAGCTTCCCTGTTCTATTTCCTAGCCCTATTCTTCACAAGCAATGGTTTGGAGATTAAGTTCCAAATTTAACACAAGGGAGGTTGAGAAAAGTGAACGCATCTTGTATAACTTCTCTCATGAGTCCCTCACTCCATTAGAAATCAAACCCTTGGCTTACTTGATAGAAAGTAGGCCTCCACTGGCTTAGATGGGCAAGCAGCACCTCTATCGTGGACTATCGATATCTGTGCTGAATACCAGTTGAGCCAAATCACTTTTTCTCTGCTGAGCTATTTGGATTTTAGTCATTGAGGCAATAATATTACAAGTTGTATATCTGATATAACTCTTGAACGGGTTTTCTGGCCATTTTGATACTGTTACATTGAAAATGGTAGCATAGTTCACTGTAGCATGAAAAAAATTCAATATCCTGGCCACATAGTTCAATTGATTTTGCATGCCATAATGCATGTCTGATGAACTAATTCACAGCCCACACCTGCTAATTACTTTTTATCTGTAGTTGGTAGCTCTTGCCATGAACTCCTGTTAACCTGCAAAATTGAACTTTAAAAGTAACATTGTATTAAGTTGATTGTTGTTCTGGAAGAACTTAATAATTATGTGAAATTGGTTACATAAATGTAATCTAGTTTCTCTCAAGTACACCTTTTTGACATTTGTTAGACCAAAAAGCAGGTTGTAAAGGCTGGTCCTGACCTCTCACGCCGCCCACTCCCTTTGAGAGTATACTTTCTCCTTGCTCAGTAAAACCGTCTTACAGCCTTAAAAGAAAAAAAAGCAAATTATCCCAGAACTTTTGTTTATGTTGCTTTTTGGTAGTGTCATGAATAATACATGTCAGTATCACACAATGGCTTACAGTAACATTTCTTGTTATTTTCTCTGATACTTTGTCCTGTTCCATTTAAATATTGAAATAGATAAAGGGAAATACATCCTCTTCTGGATTACTAAAATGAAAAAACATTAGTATATGAAATAACATTGTTTTGGGGTCAATCTGGTAAATTGGGTTCAGACTTACGGTTATCAAAATACAGTAAAATGTTAGTTTTCTGCATCAATGTCTTCAACTAATTAAAGCCACTTGATTTTTTTTTCCTCTCATTTAATCATGAGAGTAAAAGTTGTGTAATCTGTAATAGAGTCACCACAAATGATCATAAAATAGTGATGTCTAAGCAAGAGCAGAAAAAAAGAAAAATGTACCAGCAGTTAAGTCTTTATTGTTTGGAGTTACATTTAAAAGGAAACATTATATTACCTTGGGTAAGTGTCTTAGGAAGGTTATTACAAGTACATTGTGACAATTTTGTTACTGTTTTAATTGGTGGTGACTATTTGTTAGCTGAAGAAGTCCACATTTATCAAATGTATTACTTTTTAAAATGCAAAAACACTAACTCCCTTGGCACATTTAGCTTCACTGTTGACATGGTCTTGGATGGAGCATAACAGCCAACTGGCATATGGCCTGTTTGCTTCCAGCGTGGGAAAGAAAAAGGAATTTTGGCAAGAGACACCTAAGGAGAGACTTTTACAAATGTTCCCAAAGGGATTTATAGTCACTGTGAAATATAGACATGACCTCAATTTTTTTTTAAATCTCATTTTTAAACTGAACACAGAAAAGGGGAACTATTGCTTTTCTTACTAGGTGTTATTGCAACTGTGCTGAAAAGCATATTTTTCTTGAGGGTTGCATATCAGACTGTCATTTTGATTAAGAGAAGGCAGGCCTGTGAACATTATGTGCCTTGTTTTTCTAGGAAAATGCAACATGGCAGCAGCAATGGAAACAGAACAGCTGGGTGTTGAGATCTTTGAAACTGCAGAGTGTGAGGAGAATATTGAATCACAGGATCACCCTAAATTGGAGCCATTTTATGTTGAGCGATATTCCTGGAGTCAGCTTAAAAAGCTGCTTGCTGATACCAGAAAATATCATGGCTACATGATGGCTAAGGCACCACATGACTTTATGTTTGTGAAGAGGAATGATCCAGATGGGCCTCATTCACACAGGATCTATTACCTTGGTGAGTATGAAGTCATAGTTTCTGAGAGGAAATGCTTTCTTAATTCAAAGTTAGAGGCTACATATAATTGGCAAGTTTTGGTGAATAAATAAGTGAATCAATGATGGTTTTATTAAAGGAAAAAGAAACTGATTTGAAGAAAATCAGTTTGGGTCGTGTTAGTTTTGGTTCATCATAGTAAGTTTATTACTTGCAGATAACAAATCATGACTTGACCATGGTCTTACTTTCAAAGTCAAAGCTGAAGATGCCAGAAATTACTTCTTCCTAATGCTAGTTGAAAATGCCTTTCCTTAGGAATGGTCAGATTAGGAACACAAACAATAAAACCATTACTTTGTTCCCATGCTCAACAGTTGCTGCTTTCATTTTTTTAAACCAAGCCTGGTCTCTTCTTCTCAAGCCCATTCACTCTGTCTAAAATATATTGCAGCACAGATTTACTTCTTTGTTTATTAGATTTTTCTCCCCTTCTCCAAAGCTATTTCATACACACGCACACACATATACATATATACATACTTACATACCTATATACATACATATATATTTATTTAGGAGTATTATCTGCATTAGTCCACATCAGTAATTATAGATTCATTCTTTTTAACAACTCCAGAGTCTTCCATTATATCGTTGTACCATAATTTACTTAACCAGGCCTGTAATAATGGGTATTTAGGTTTATCTATCTTGTTATTACAAAAGATGCAGTGAATATCACTCTTTCAGATCATTTTGTACATGTGTGGATTTGATTATAGGACTAATTACAAAGAGTGGAATTACTAGGACAAAAGGTGTATGTATTCTAAATTTTGATTGATATTGCCAAATTGCCCCTTCGGTGAGGTTATAGAGCTTATATTCCTATCAGCATTGTCTCAGAGTATCTGTTGCTCCACACCTTCACCAATAGTGAGTAATCAAACATTTTTATGTTTTCCAGTCTGATTAGTGAACAGCAGTCTCTCATTGTAGTTTTGTTTTAGTTATTATTTTTTAAATTGAGGTATAGTTGACATATAACGTTATGTTAGTTTCATAACAATTGCAAAATAATTGCAAAATGATCACCACAATAAGTCTAGTTAACGTCTCTCATCTAAATAGTTAACAGAAAAATACCTTTTTTCTTGTGATGAGAATTTTTAAGATTTATACTCTCTTCAGCAACTTTCAAATATGGAATACAGTATATTTATAGTCACCATGCTATAAGTTATATCCCCATACCTCACTGTAGTTTTAATTCATATTTCTCTTATTGGTGAGGTTGAGTATCTTTTCACATATCTAAAAGACATTTGTATTTCCTTTACTGTGACTGATCTGTTTAGAAGCATTGTTTATTTTTTATTGAGTTGTACGGTATTTTTTTTTATTGACTTAAGCATTTTGTGTATTTGTATAATGAGGGAACTAACCCATTGTGGTATTTTTCCCTGAGGTTTAATTTATCTTTTGCTTTTAGTGCCTTTTGCCATGTAGAAATTTGTGATTTTTTTTTTTTTGTAGTTAAATTTTTACTTTCCTGTAGTTTTACGTCATATCTAGAAAGGTTTTCCCAACTCCAATACTATATTTCTAAAAATCTTTATATACTGTTTTGTCCCATTGAGCTGTCAAATCAAGTTCCAATAGTATGCTGCTGCTTATTTTTGTAGTTTTATTTGTCTTACTGTTTGATAGTACTAGTCACGCTTCACTCTTTTTCATACTTTTCTTAACCATTTTTGTTTGCTTGTTTTTCTATGAGAACTTAAAATGAGCTTGTGAAGAAAGCTCCTTCTTTCCAACCCTATTTATACTGTTTTAGGATTACATTTTATTTATAGATAAAATTAGGGAAAATTAACAATCTTTAAAATGTTGAGCTTTTCAAGAAAGTTGTATACCTTTTCATTTGCTCTAATCTTTCATATCCATCTGAATTTTAAATTTCGTTTCCATATAAATCCACTGTTTTACAAATTTTAAATATATACTTTGAACACCAATAAGTGTATGTGTCATCAGGAAAGAAATAATGTTAAAGCCCATTTTGTGTGAGTGTACATAGAATGCCCTAGAATTTGTTACTGGTCATGGGTGAAGCCAAGGAAGACATGGAACAAGGAGCAGTTTCAGGAGGGTCAGCTGAAATGATTGTGGGGAGTGCATCTCATCTGAGGTTAAATTAGAACCAGTTTTTTAATACGTGAGGGCTGAAGGCTCTTAGAAGGAGAAGGCTTAAGGAGGATATCACATTTTGTGAAATTATGAATGGTGTGGATAGGTGACCACAGTCTTAAGAATTCTAGAACAAAGTAACTCTGGAAAATACAAAATAGATTTAAAACAAAATCAAGTGCTAAAGTAAATGTCAGCCGATCTAACTTTTTACTCAGAAGGACAATGGAAATTAAGGAAGGTTTAGGAAGATACAGGGAAAAAGAAAGATGTGATATATATATATGGGAGCTCATCCCCAAACTTTGCAAAGGTTAGCATGGAAGTTGTCATGCCCTTCCACAGACTGCCTTCTCTGCCATTGTCAGAAACACTAGGCTGAGGATCTGTTCCACCAAAAGGCAGTTTTATTGTTCTTCCTGTGAGATTTATTTTCTCCTTGCATTTTCCCCTAGCTTTATTGGAAGTGATACATTTCTAACATCTTTTAGAGTAGAAGGGCTTTGTTTTACTTTGAGTTTTCTTTGGTTCACATCTTCATAACCACAATGTATTTCTGTTTTCTTTTGTATGTAGTGCATTCTGTACTGCTGAGATCTTCCCATTCAGTTACTGCATGATTTTAGTAGACCTGACTTCTACTTAGTATAGATTTTCCTTCATCATTTCCCAGTAAAGGACAAAGAGATTTTTAACAAATCAGCTATCAGATTCTGTGTTGTTTTAATAAGAGTATACTCTCATTTGAAACTTATTAGTGATTACAGTTATGAAACATTTATAATGAGGAAAAACTAGAATTACTTTAGACCTATATATTTATGCTTTAAATGATTCAAGAGAAGAAACTTAGAAATATGAAGTTGTCATAAAGCACTCCCATTTAGAATCTCACATGAGTCTATTGCCAACTGAGACTAATAGTTTTCAAAAAAACCTAAAAATGACACTTGTCTGTACATCATTTTATATACTTTTATCTTTGTTTTGAGGGGGACTAATATCTGAATATCAACATGAAACCTGAGCATTTTTCTGTGAAGCCTGAGTTTTATTGAAGAAAATTTCTGTGGCCTATGGCACATGCATCTCCTACTTGTTAACATTCATTATAGATCCCATACAGTGCAGAATTTTGCAGTATATAGAAGCATTATGTACTTACTACTACGACTGCAGTAGGTTACTATTTTTTTAATAATAAAAAATGATTATTTTCCCTTACAGCTATGTCTGGTGAAAACAGAGAAAATACACTGTTTTACTCTGAAATTCCCAAAACCATCAACAGAGCAGCAGTCTTAATGCTTTCTTGGAAGCCTCTCTTGGATCTCTTTCAGGTAGGATTAAACATTGTTATTCCTCTGAATTGGTATATATTTTCAGATACTGCATTTATTTAGAGGCAGAAATTCAATTGGAGTTTTATATTTGAAGTAGATGTCAATCAAAAGGAATTAAAATACTTTTATATTTTGCTTATATGACTCTTAAATTCCACTTGATTCTCAATATCTGAAACTAAGGGATATTACAATTCACATTTTTTTAAAGCCACCTTCTCTGCCTTTCCTTTCTATAAACTTGCTAGTTATGTAGCTCTCTTATTTTGGGAGAGAAGTTGTTCACATAAAACAAGCAATATATATTTCCAGAAAGCTTTTTATTTAAATCTTTAAATTGAATTTGTAGTTCTAATACTTGGTAAGAGCACTAAATTAAGGGTTAAGTAATGGTACTAAGTTCAGTTTTTAATTCAATTTATATAAAATCATATCTTAGGGTTTTCTTTTTTCAGTATTTTATCTTTAGACAAAATGCAGATAGTCTAAAACATACCAAGAACAAGATGATAGGGTTTGATTGAACTGAAATAAAGGTAGTTTTCTTGTGGAGCAGATTAATGAGTTACAGTCCTTTTTTTTTTTAACTTACATTATGGAAAATTTTAAACCATGCAAAAGTAAAACCACTGTGAACCAGTTTCAACAATTATAAAATCTTGGCCATCAGTGTTTCATTGTAGCCTTATCAGTCCCCTCTCACAATCCTGATCCCCACTTCTTGGATTATTTGGAAGCAGAGCCAGAGGTGTCATTTCACTCGTAAAGAAATTATTATGTACCTCTAAAGGACACAAATTCTTTTTAGACATTATCACAATGCTATTGTAATATCTTTAAAATACTGATATTTCTTCATATGAATATCCAGTTTGTGTTCAAATTACCCAGATCTTTAAATACATTTTCTCACCCTTGATTGGTTCAAATCAAGATCTAAATAATGTCCATATATTCAACTGATTGATAGGTCTCTTAATAAGTCTCTTTTCATCCCTTGGTTTCCCCTCTATCCTTTTTTTCTCCATTGCAGTTTATCTGTTGAAGAAAGAAGGTCTGTTTTGCTGATTGTATGCCTATAGTATTATTTGATATTTTTCAGTTCCTTGTATTTTCTATAAATATAAATAGGTAGTTAGATCTAGACACCTGATCAGAACCAGGTTTCCTTTTTTGAAAGCAAGTACTTATTTTTTGAAAGCAGGGTCTCAAACAGATATTTGTACACCTACGTTGATAGCAGTGTTATTCACAATAGCCAAAAGGTGGAAGCAACCTAAGTGTACATGGACAGATGAATGGATCAACAAAACAAAATGTGTTATAAACATAAGCAAGGAAATTCTAACATCTACATCGATGAACTGTGAAGACATTATGATAAGTGAACTAAGCCAGTCACAAAAGGACAAGTACTGTATGATTCCACTTATATGAGGGCCCTAAAATAGTCAAATTTATAGACATTGAAAGTAGAAAGGTGATTGCCAGGGGTTGGGGGAAGGGCAAAATGGGGAGTTATTATTTAATAATGGAATTGAGGGGCATAGAATTTCAGCTTTGCAAAATGACAAAGTTCTGTAGCTGAGTTGTAAAACAATGTGTGTATACTTAACACTACTGAACTGTACACTTAAATATAGCTAAATGATAAATTTATGTTATATATATTTTACCACAATTTCAAAAAAATAATAATGTGTGCTTCCATTAAGAGGCATATAGAGCTTTATTTCTCTTCTTGTGATGATAGCACCCTTTGATCATTGCCTAGATCCATTAATTTATTATGAGTTGTAAATAGAGGTATTTTATCGTTCCTTTTATTAACTGAAATTCTATAAAGAGAAACTACTGTTCAACAACTATTCAGTTATCTTGAAGTCGAGTTCACAATGGACAAGCAGGATGACATTCGATTCTTTCCCTTCATTTACTATTTTTCAAATAATTTGTTTCCTGCAGTGCTCTGTAAGTGATTGGTTAGGGTTTGGGGGAGGTTTTTTTGGTATCTTCATAAATTTACAGAGTAAATCTGTTTGATTTCTTTTGATCCATTGACTGTTATTATTCTTACACAAATTGTCTTATTTTTAGTTGGTGGAAGCCCCTTCAGTTTGTTATGTCAAACACTTTGTTTTCTTCCTATGGCTGAATAATATTCCGTTGTGTATATGTACCACATCTTCTTTATCCATTCATCTACTGATGGACACTTAGCTTGCTTCCATTGCCATTATATCCTTAAGCCATATTTTTAGAAATGAAATCACTGGACTAAAAAATTTATTTTGCCAGATATGCCAAATTTCCCTCTATAGGAACTGTGCCATTTTGAATTCCTACCAGCAAGGTATAAACATGCTTGTTTTTCCACAGACTATCCAATACATTATTTGGTCAAACATAGGGATTTTTGCCAGTCTGATAGATACAAATGGTATCCTGCTGTAGTTTAAATTTCATTTCTGTTATAGGCAAAGTTTACCATTTTTAAATATAATTAAAGTTACTGCATTTCTTTCTCTGTAAATTATTTATTCATAACTCTAATCTGTTTTTCTATGGGGCAATTGGTCTTTTTCTTCATTTTTAGGAACCTTTTATATACTGGGGATATCAACACTTTGTGATATACTTTGCAAATATTCTTACCTGGTTGTCATTTGTATTCTTTCTTTAGGTGTGTGTGTGTGCAAGCATATATATATATGCATATATTTTGGCGATGTGAAAGATTTTTATAATAAAATGTATGATGCTTTTTCTACATTGCTTCTGTATTGTACTGCTTCTGAATATGTCTCTCACAGTTAAGAGTTTTCCCTGCACCCAAGTTATAAAAGAATTCACCCATGTTTTCACCTAATTACTTATATGGTTTCAGTTTTTAAAGCTTTATTGAGCTAAATTGATACATAAACTGCAAATACTAAAGTGTACAATTTGATAGACTTGGATGTATCTACATACCTATGAAACGATTACCTCAGTCGTTACCCCCAAAAGTTTTCTTCTACTCCTTGGTGATCTCTCCCACCCACCCATCCCCAGGTAACCATTTTACCAGTTTTGTACAATCTTTCATAAGATTTATCTCTTAAGTATTTCATATTTTTAAAATTCTGGTATAAATTGCATTGTTTTCTAATTTCAACTTCTGGTTGTTCATTGCTAGTATTTAGAAATATAATTGATTTTGTATATTGATCTTATCTCCTACAACCTTGCTTAAACTCATTTATTCGTTCCATTAGTTTTTTTATAGCTCCCATTGGATTTTTCTATATAAACAGTTATATTGTCTGCAAACACTGGCCTCTACCTTTATAATATGGTTGCCTTTGTTTCTTTTTCATGCCTCATTGTACTAGTTAACTCCTCCAGTACAGTGTTGATTAGAAGTGGTGAAAGTAGATGTTCTTGTCCTCTTGATCTTTGGGGGAGTCATTTAGTCCTTAACCTTTAAGTCTGTTAGCTGTAGATTTTTCATAAATGCCCTTTATTAAGCTGGAAAAGTTCCCTTCTATTTCCACTTTGCTTAGAGTTTTTATCAGGAATAGATAATGAATTTTGGCAGGTGTTTTCTTCTGTGTCTATTGAAAATATAGAGTTTTTCTTTTTTAATTTGTTAATATGGAAAAACATCACTTGATTGTTGAACATTAAACCAACCTTGCATTCCTGGGATAAAGCCCACTTGGTTATGATTTATTATCTTTTTAAATGTTGTTTGATTTGATTTGTTAAAATTTTGTTTAGTTTTTTTATGCCTGTGTTCGTGAATGATATTGAAATATAGTTTTTTTCTTATAATTTTTTTGTCTGATTTTGGTAATAGTTTTATGCTGGCCACAGAATATTTAGAAGTTACTTCCTCCTTTTTAATTTTCTAAGAGAATTTATTTGATAGAGTTCACCAGTAAAGCCATCTGGCCCTGTAGTTTTCTTTGTGGAAAGGTTTTTAAATACAAATTCAGTTTCTTTATTAGATACAGTGCTATTCAGGTTATCTATTTTATTTTTCTTGAGTGAGCTTTGGTTGTTTGTGTCTTTTAAGGAATGTTTCCATTTCATCTAAGTTATTGAATTTGTTGGCATATGGTTCATATTTCCTACTCTTTTCAGTGTCTGTAGAATCTGTGGTGATGTCCCTTTCTCCTGGATTTTGTGTGATTTGCGTCTTCTATTTCTTTCTTTTTTTTTTTTTCCTGATCATCTGCCTAAGGGTTTGTCATTTTGACTTCACTGATTTTTCTATGCATTTTCTTTTTTCTGTTTCATTGTTTTATGCTCTGATCTTTATTTCATTTCTTCTGCTTGCTGTGGATTTCATTTGCTTTTCTCTTTATAGTTTCATAAGATGGTAACTAAAGTTCACTAGGTTAGAGACGTTTCTTTTTCTCTTACACAGGCATTTAATGTTACAAATTTCCCACATTAGCTGTAGCCCATACTTTTTGATGTGTTGTGTTTTCATTTTCATTTAGTTCAAAATACTTATTTTTCTTTTAACCCATGAGTTATTTAGAAGTGTATTATTTGGTTTCCAAATATTTGGAGATTTTCCAGAGATTTGATTTCTGATTTAATTCCATAGTGATCAGAGATCATAACTTTGCATGACTTGAATCTTATTTAATCCAATTAATTTATTGAGTCTAGTCTTGTCTTATGGCCCAAAATATGGTCCATCTTGGTAAATACTCTGTGTTCTTTTAAAAAGAATGTGTTCTGCATTATTGCATTAGATCAAATTGGTTTATTGTATTGTTCAAGTCTTCTTTGTCCTTACTGATTTTCTATTCTGTCAGTTATTGAGAGAGAAAGTTGAAATCTCCATAATTGTAGATTTGACTATTTCTCCTTGCAGTTCTACTAGTTTTTCCTTTATATATTTTAAAGCTCTGTTATTAGGTGCATGAATGGATAGGATTGTTATGTCCTCCAGATAAATAAATTCCTTTATTGTTAAGGTCACAAAAAATGACCTTCTTTGTTTCTGGCAATATTCTTAACTCTGAAATTTACTTTAGTATTAATATAGCCACTCTGGCTTTCTTTTGATTAGTATTAGCATGGGATATGCTTTTCTATTCTTGTATTTTTTTATCATCTTTATTAAGATCTAATTCACATACCGTACAATTCACTCAAAGTATGTTTTTAGTGTATTTATAGAGTTGTGCAACTATCATCAAGATCTAATTTTGGAATATTTTGTCATCCCTGAAAGAAACCCATTAGCAGTTAACCACAATCCTCCCACCCTCCCAGGCCTGGGCATCTACTGAACTACTTTGAGTCTCTGTAGATTTCATATAAATGGAATCATACCGTATGTGAGCCTTTATGACTGATTTCTTTCATTTAGCCAATGTTTTCTGGATTCATCCACATTGTAGTAGGTAACAACACTTTATCTTTATGGCAGAATAATATTGCACTGTTTGGCTATACTACCTTTTATTTATTGTCAGTTCATAGATATTTGAGTTGTGTCACCTCATTAGCCTTTATAAGTAATGCTGCTTTTAATATTCATCTGCATGATTTTGTGTAGTTCTTGTTTTCAGTTCTTTGGGGTATATATCAGGTAGTGGAATTGCTAAGTCATGTGGTAACTCTATGTTTAAATTTTTAAGAAACTACTAAATTGCTCCACAGTAGGTGCATCATTTTGCATTCCCACCAGCAATGCCTGAGGGTTCTAATTTCTACATCCTCATCAACACTTGTTATTGTCTGTCATTTAATTATAGCCAGCCTAGTGAGTATAGTGATTCCTCATTATCATTTGATTTGCATTTCCTAGTCACCACTGATGTTAAGTATTTTTTCATGTGTTTATCAGTCATTTGTGTATCTTCTTTGAAGAAATGTCTGTACAAGTCCTTTGCCCATTTTTAATTTGAGTTTTAAGTGTTACATATTTCAGATACTAGGCCCTTAACAAATATGTGATTTGCAAATATTTTCTCCCATTCTGTGGGTTGTCTTTTTACTTTTTCCTTTAATTGCAATAGTCATTAATTTATCAGTATAAAATAGCCGTCATTACCCTTGGCAGGAGTTAAGTACTATAAGCATTAATTTAGATCCATAAAGCATAAATTTAAACACAGTTACTTTGTTCTCTCCTTTAAGGATGATAGACATTTTTGTGATTTCCTCTTTCTTCTAATTCATTGTTTACTTTAATCTGAAGTTCTTTTTTTTTTAATTGAAATATAGTTTATATACAGTGTTATACTGGTTTCAGATGAACAACTTTGTGTTAGTGATTCATCAATTATATACATTATTAAATGTTCACCATGATAAATGTAGTTACCATCTGTCACCATACAAAGATACTACAATATTATGAGTTATATTCTCTATGTTATATACTTCCATCCCTGTGATTAAATTATAATTTGAAATTTGTACCTCATTATCCCCTTCACCTATTTCACCTGTCCCTGCCACTTCCCATGGACAGTAACCAACTGTCCATTCTCTGTGTTTATGAGTCTTTTCCTGTCTTGTTTATTTGGTTTTCAGATTCCGCATGTAAGTGAGACCGTATGTATTATCTTTCCCTGACTGACTTATTTTACTTAACACAATACCCTCTAGGTCCATCCATGTTATCCCAGATGGCAGGATTTCTTTCTTTTTATGGCTGAATAATATTCCACTATATATATGTACCACTCTATCCATTCATCTGTTGATAGACACTCCAGTTGCTTCCATAGCTTGGCTATTGTAAATAATGCTGCAATAAACAAAGGGGTACATGTATCTTTCTGAATTAATGATTTTGTTTTCTTTGGGTAGGTTCCCAGAAATAGAATTGCTGGGTTGTATGGTATTTCTATTTTTAGTTTTTGAGAAATCTTCACACTGCTTTCCATATGTGTGCACCAAGTTGGGTTGCTCTGCCTTTTGGCTGTTGTAAATAATGCTGCTGTGAACATGGATATACAAATATCTTTTCATGTCCCTGCTTTCAGTTCTTTTAGGTATATATTCAAAAGTAGAATTGTTGGATCATATGATAATTCTATTTTTATATTTTTGAAGAACTGCTATACTGTTTTCTATAGCAGCTGCACCATTTTACATTCCCACTAGTGGTGCATAAGAGTTCCAGTTTCTCCACATCCTCACCAATACTTCATATTTTCTGGCTTTTTGACATTAGCCATCCTAATAAGTAAGAGGTGGTATTTCATGTGGTTTTAAATTGCATTTCCCTAGTGATTTGTGATATTGAGCATCTTTTCGTGTGCTTTTTGGCCATTCGTATATCTTTGGAGAAATTCAAATCCTTTGCCTATTTTTAATGGATTTATTGGGGGCTTTTTGTTGTTTACTTTCTTGATAGTAACCTATTGTTTAAATAGGGACCACTAAAAATATATGCCCAAGTCCTAAAGGTGTCTACAAATGTGACCTTGTTTAGAAATAGGGTCTTGGCACATGTAATTGAAGATCTCAAAGTGAGATAATACTGGATTTATGGACCCTAAATACAGTGACTGGGGTTCTTATAAGAGAAAGGAGAGGGAGATTTAGGACAAACACAGGTAAAGGCCATGTGAAGACATAAGCAGAGATTAGTTATGTTGTCACCAGCCAAGGAATCCCTGGAGCTACTGGAAGTTGGAAGAGGCAGGAAACTATTTCCCCTACAGCCTTTGGAGGAAGCCTGGCCCTGCTGGCACCTTAATTTGGGCTTCTGAATGCCAAAACTAAGAGAAAATAAATTACTGTTATTTTCAGCCACCAAGTTTGTAGTAATTTGTTACAGTAGCCCTAGGAAACTAATAGATGTCCTTTGATGCACAAACTTCTTACATTTTGATGAAGTCCAGTCAATCTGTTTTTTCTTTGATTGCTTGTGCTCTTTGTATCATATCTAAGAAACTGTTGCTTTAATCCAGGGTCACATGGATTTTTATCTATGTTTTCTTAAATAAAAGTTTTATAGTTTTAGCCCTTATGTTTAGGTCTTTGATCCATTTTGTGTTGATTTTTGTATATGGTGTGAGATAGGTATCCAAATTAATTCTTTTGCATGTGGAATCCAGTTATCCTATCACCATTTGTTCAAAGTCTGTTCTTTCCCATGAAACGGTCTTAGCACCCTTTTTGAAAATCAGTTGACCATAAATGTTTGGATTTATTTCTGGATTCTCAGTTCTATTCCAGGGACCTGTACATCTATCTGTGTGTCACTACTGTGCTGTCTTGATTATTGTAGCTTTGTAACAACTTTTCAAATTGGAACATGTGCAGCCTCCAATGTTTTTTCAAGATTACTTGAAATTCCATATGACCATTATTAGGGTCAGGTTACCCATATCTGGAAAAAAAGGCATTTGGAACCTAGGTAGGCATTTTATTGAATCTCTAAGTCAGTTTGGTGTGTATTGCCATCTTCATAATTTTCTTCAGTTTTCCTGTCAGTGGATTAGGTATGTTTTTCCATTTATTTGAATCTTCTTCAATTCCTTTCTACAATATTTTACCATGTCCTGCACTTCTTTGGTTAAAATTTGTTCCTAAGTATTTTATTCTTTTTGATGGTATTTTAAATGAAGTTGTTTTCTTAATTTAATTTTTATTTTGTTCATTGCTAGTGTAACAGAAATGCTACTGGTATTTGTATGTCAGTCTTGTATCCTGCAACTTCCCTGACCTAATTTATTAGCTCCAACAGTTTTTCTTTGTATATTTCTAAGGGTTCTCTATACAATATCATGTCATTTGTGAATAGATATGTTTTCCTTCTTCCTTTCCAATCCAGAAGCTTTGTGTTTCTTTTTCTTGCCTAAT
The DNA here is from genome assembly GCF_030020395.1 of Manis pentadactyla. Taxonomy (NCBI): domain Eukaryota; kingdom Metazoa; phylum Chordata; class Mammalia; order Pholidota; family Manidae; genus Manis; species Manis pentadactyla. Next base: position 113,705,934 of record NC_080029.1, on the reverse strand, counting down.
TGCCCTAACTAGATTCTCTAGTACAGTGTTGAGTAGTAGTAGTGAGAGCAAATATCCTTTCTTTTTTCTGATCTTAACGGGAAAACTTTCAGTTTTTCACTTCTAAGTGTATGTTGGTTACAGGTTTTTCATAGATATCCTTAATTAGATTGAGAAACTACCCCTCTGTTCCTAGTTTGTTGAGTGTTTTTAATGAAAGGGTATTGGTTTTTGTCAAATGATTCTGTCTATTGAGAAGATCACTTTTTTCCATTATTGTATTAGTATGGTATATTGATTGGTTTTTAGATGTTGAACCAAGCTTACATTCCTCTGATAAATCTCATGTGGTCTATATAATCCTTTTAATATGCTGCTGTATTCAGTTTGCAAGTATTTTATTGAGGATTTTTACATCTAGTATCATAAGGGATATTGGCCTATAGTTTTATTTCCTTGTGATATCTTTGTCTGGTTTTGGTATCAGGGTAATATTGACCTCATCAAATGGATTAGTTCCTCTTGTTCTCTTTTTTTTTTAGAAGAGTTTGAGAAGAACGTGTCTTAATTCTTTTTTAAAAAATTGGCAGATTCATCAATAAAACCATCTAGTCCTGGAATTTTCTCTGTGGGAAGTTTGTCATTACTAACTCAATCTCTTATACCATTATAGGTCTATTCAGATTTTCTCTTTCTTCTTGAGTCAGTGTCTTGCCTATGGGTTTCAGTCCCAGGCAAGTTCACTGTGGGTTCAGTGAGACCAAGGAATGACAATGGAACATTCTTGGGGTAAAAGGGTTTATTACTGGCTTGTTCTCCTGGTGATAGGTTGAGCATGAGAATTATATCTGCATCCAACAGACTGCAGTTGTAGTCCTCCTTCATCTCTGCCTCTGCCCAGAGCACTGGGCAGTAACCACAATGTTGCTCATGTGAAACCTGAGCATAAGATTGTGTATCAGTGATACAACAATAAAAAAAAAATATTAATAATCCTTAAACCCGAGGATGTTATTTCAGTTACATTCAAAACCATTTCTACTCAGATGAGTTCATGACTCACATTTAGTAGTGGTACTGATAGGGAGCTCTGTGCACCCCAGTGAGTAGCATTTTTTTTGCTAGGGTATGTGCCCAATCCACAAAGACCTTAAGGGCAATAAGACACATGTTTTAATGATACCAGCATAGGCAAATCTTGTCCATCAGGAACGATGCATGCAAGAGAGTGGTCCTGTGATAGGACTGTGGCAGGAAGGGGGTCCTCTCCAGGTCTAGTATACCATATCTTTACTCCTCTCCCCATGGGGGTTACTGAGGGGTCTATATATAGTGCTACTTGAGATATATGCACTGGCCATAATGATAAAACAAAACTCCCCCTTGAGATGCTCCTACCTCTGGCCATTCAGGATATACTACTGTGATCTTTGGTGGCCACTCTGCTGTTACTCCAGGAATACACAGGAAGCCATCTTCCAGGCCTTGTCCCCAAGATGCTAGGAGAGCCAGCCATCACTGGTGCATGTGTCAAAATGTTCAAGGCCATGTCCACTCAATGGAGTCTCCAGGGTTTAGTGCAGTTAGTGCTGGCAGCAAAATAACTATTCTGGTGGCCAAACTCGGCTTCAACGATTCCTCCTTGGTTTGTACTTGCAGTTGTATAGGGGAGGCAGCAATATGCTGTGGGGCTCAGGGCTCCTTTTCGGGGTTTCTCATTCAAACGCCATAGCACTGTCCATAAGCGGACTGACCATCCCTGTAGAACTATTGGTTTGTGACTTCAGTCCAGATTTTAACAAACCACTGTACCTCTCTATCATGCCTACTGCAGTAGGATTGTATGGCACATGAAACTTCCATTTAATTCCTAACTGCTGCAACCATTCTTGTAGTGCATATCCAGTAAAGTGGGTGCCTTGATCGCTCTCAATTACTGTGGTCACCCATAGCTGCAAAGAGACACTCCAGGCCTCTTTTGATCATCTGTTGGTCTGCACAACATGTAGGAAAAGCAACCAGAAGTCCAGTATCTGTGTCCACACAAGTCCTGGCATATTGGTACCCTGCTGACATGGGCAGAGGCCCAGTATATTTATCTGCTCCCTGACAAGGGGTATAGGCCCCTTAGCTATTGTCCCATGTTTGCTGTGGTACTTGGTACAAGTCCCTTTTAGAGCTTGTACCTCCTGCTGGGCTCTTCTGACTTCTTCAAAGGTCAAAGGCAAGCCCCACTGACAGGCTACAGCTCACATTGTCTTTTGCCCCACATTCAGCAAACACTGGTGTAACCATTGCACCACGTCAGAGGCAGGCTTTCCTTCTAGCCAATGTACCTGGGCCAATTCATCTGCTTCATCATTTCCTGGGGATGCCAGTGGCAAATGACTTGTCACAGGATATACTGTAACTGTTTTAGTCTAACCACAGAGCCATAAGTCTTGCCACAGTTCTTGCCCCCAAATGGGTCGGTGACCAACCAATCAGTTGGCATGATACCATGTTGGTAGCCAAAGGGTCAAGCCCCAATAGATGGCCAAACTGTCAGTAAAGACAACTATTAGTGAGGGCTCCTGACTGACCACAAGCTACACTGCCCGTAACTCTGCCCATTGACTCCTCTTCTCCTCACCATCTTGCATCCATATTGTCTGTCTTAGGATGGAAAGTTACAGCCCTGCATTTTGGGGGCTGCCCATGGCTGGAGCCATCTGTGTACCATGCATCTTTGGGTATAAGGGCTCTTCCCTCCTGGTAAGGACTCTCTGCTACTAATGGTTCTAAAGTAAATTCTTCCTGCTTTTCACTAGTATATGTCACTGGCCCCAATAAGTGATGGAGTTCTTCACTCAAGGGTGCTATGTTGCTGTAGGTAAGCACCCTACTTGGCCAGTGTATGCATCTGTGCCACACCACTCTGAGGCTTTGGGTCCTGTCTCATACCCACCCTGTGATGGGGTAGGTGGTTATTACCTTTATCACAGCCATTTAAATTCTTCCTCTGAGTAGCAGACCTTACTTCTTTTTGTGCCCTCATTGCTTCAGCCTCTCCTAAGTCTGCTACTGTACAAGTAGCCTCACTTATGGGCTGCCCTAAATGAGGGGCAAGAATAGCCACTAGAGGTCCAAAGAGGGATGTGGGAGCCATTTGGAGCACAACATTTCTATTCCCTGCAGTAAAAGGCTCCTCCTCTGGGTCATAATTCTCTGGACTATAGATGGCATTTTTCAAGCCAAGTCCCATAACACCTGTTGAAGCTCAGCATATGTCTTCCATTTAGAAGGGGAGGATAGTAAATCACCCTGATGGGACTACACAGCACAGAGTACAGCCATAAGCCAATTGAGGAGGGAGTGGTTTCCTGGGTCTGATGTGCATTTTGTAATCACTGCCTCAAGGCAGGATAAACTGTCAGGGAAGCCAGCTTTCCAATCTCTGATCCAGACAGAACAATTCTATCCACCCCTAAATCCCAAAGTCACAGGAGCCAAGCTGATATTGACTGAGGGCTTCTGCTGAAACTGGGAGCCCAAATCCACCAGCTCAGCCTGAGTATAGGGGCAGAGCATAGAGTGCTCCACGACCTGGGGAGGGGACTGCACTTCTCCCCGAGGAACTCTCAGTTGCTGTCTATTTTCTTTACAACCACTGGGCGTGCTTTCAGTAGAGGAGGAGTTGGTGCCTCCAGAAGCACCCCTTCGTCCTTCCCCAGCTCCTCCATTTCCAGGGCTGATTTCTCTCCATTCCCCTAAGTGCCTCCTCTGCTACACCCTTTACCTTTTTTACAGTGCCTTGCAGCAATGCTAGCTCAGTCTTCAACAGCTCTCTTACCGTCATCTCAGTACCTCGCAGCTGGCGTTCTCGTGCTACCTCTTCCTGTGCTTCCCTCAGGAGTATCCTTCTCCTTCATGGCCTCTGCCTCCTTCAGAGCACCTTGCAGTGCTGCTGTCTCATTCTGTAAAGAATCTTTTATCTCCTCCACTGGGCCTCGTAGCTCATGTTCTCGCACTGCCTCTTCTTGTGCTTTTTGCAGGGGTCCATCCTCCTTCATGGCCTTTACCTCTTGCACAGTACCTCACAGCAACACCATTTCATTTTTTAACAAATCTTTTACTTCTTCCACTGCACCCCGCAGCCGCTATTCTTGTGCTGCATCCTCTCGTATTAAGGCCATTTCATTCTTCAATGAATCCACAGCAGTTCGCAGCTCGTGTTCTCATGGTGCCATTTCTTGTGTTTCTTTCAGGAGCATGTTCTTCTCTGTAGACTTTTTTAGTACTGTGAGAAACAGCCAACCCACAGTCCCTGCTGCCTCACAAGCTTTGCCTCTCAAAGGACCTCCTTATTATACCAAGGGCCACCCCTACTGCCTCAGATGTCACCTCCACCTGCTTCCAGTCATGGGGTGGGGCCCAGCCCTCTAGGAGGCAAGCCATCTCAGACCACATACCCACTGAGGGACAGTCGACTGTCTCCCCATTCTTAGGGGCAACCCGCTGAAGCACCCCCTCCCATAAGGGCAGTCTGTTCTATTCCTCCATCAGCAATGAATCATGCCGACTATGCTAATTGTCCTGCCAATGGGTTTCAGCCCTGGGCAAGTTCACTATGGATTCAGTGAGACCAAGGAATGACAATGGAATGTTCTTGGGGTGAAAGGGTTTATTACCCAGCTTGTTCTCCTGGTGATAGGTCAAGCACTAGAATTACATCTGCATCCAACAGTCTGCAGGTCTGTAATCCTCCTTCGTTTCTGCCTCCACCCAGAGTACTGGGCAGAGCTCTTTATATCGTGACTCAGTCAATAAGATCTTATTGCCTACAGGTGTGGGAGCAGTAGCCTAGCAGCAGGCCAGTTACATCATCAAAGAGTTTAGGTTCAGGTGAGGTCCTGGCCATAGGCACTTCAACTTTCCCCATAGTCAGTTTTGGCAGCTTGTATGTTTCTAGAAATTTAACGGTTTCATCTACGTAATTTAATTTGTTGGCATACTGTCCCCTTATAAGCCTTTTTATCTCTGTAAGGTCATGAGCAATGACCCTCTTTCATTCTTTGTTTTTGTAAATTGATTTTCTCTTTTTGTTTTTTTTTTGATCATTCTACCTAAATTTGTTTAATTTGTTGAACTTTTCAAAGAACCCACCTTTGGATTTGTTGAGCTTTATTTTTCTATATAATTGTATACTCAGAGTTGCTCTTGGCTTTAGTGGTAATAGTCTTAAGAAATATTTAAAACAAAAATCATAATAAAACTACATTGAAATTACTTTCAAAGAACCAACCTTTGGATTTGTTGAGCTTTATTTTTCTATATAATTATATACTCAGAGTTGCTCTTGGTTTTAATGGTAATAGTTTTAAGATCATACTTAATAAAACTACATTGAAATTACTAGTTTTTTCTATTGGAGCCTAACACATATGTACAAATGTATATGTATGTAATTAAACATAAATGAAAAGTGATCAATGAATACAAAAAAACTAGCAGGATTCCAAGGTTGCCTCATTTTTAATCTCACCTAACATTATTTTAGATTTGCAAGTATGGATTCATTTTGGCCATCCTTGAACATTGTTTACTTTCATTGTGCTAGCTTAATTTTGGAGTGATACATTTCTGCCAATAAACTTAGCTAGACTCCTTTTTTTTTTTTTTTTTTTACTAAGGTGTCATTGATATATGCTCTTATGAAGGTTTCACAAGAAAAACAATGTGGTTACTACCTTCATGCTTATTACCGAGTCCACCCCCATACCCCATTGTAGTCACTGTCCATCAGTGTAGTAAGATGCCACAGAGTCCCTACTTGTCTTCTCTGTGCTACATTGTCTTCCCCACACACACCATGTGCACTAATCATGATACTCCACAATCCCCTTCTCCCTCCCTCCCCACCTGCCCTTCCCCACCCCTCCCCTTTGGTAACTGCTAGTCCCTTCTTGGAGTCTGTGAGTCTGCTGCTATTTTGTTCCTTCAGTTTTGCTTCCTTGTTATACTCCACAAATAGGGGAAATCATTTGGTATTTGTCTTTCTCTGCCTGACTTATTTCACTGAGCATAATACCCTCTAGCTTCGTCCATGTTGTTGCAAATGGTACTTGTCTTTCTTTCTTATGGCTGAGGAGTATTCCATTGTGTATATGTACCACATCTTCTTTATCCATTCATCTTCTGATGGGCAATTAGGTTGTTTCTGTATCTTGGCTATTGTAAATAGTTTAGCTAGACTCCTTTTTAAAGTATTCCTCCTTGACAGCAGAAATCATGTCAGTTTCTCTCATTTATCATACTCAAAGTATAAAGAGATTTTGGTGAGGTAAAGTGTAGATGTAGTTTTTTAAGTTAGCCTTTATTAGATTTGTTTTCTTTATATTCCTTCTTAAATTTTATACCTGTATCTATTATTTCAAGCTTGTTTAAACCTCTCATCATCACCAATCACTAATTACAATATTCTTTGAGAGAGATTTTAATAGGTGCTGTAGGTAGGAAAACAAAATGTCCCCCGTTTTGTCCTCAATTTTCTTAAATCTATTTCCAGACGAAAGTATTGAAAAAAGTGATAGCCAAGTGAGTAAAAATAGCAACTCTAATGTAAATTTCACAGAAGAGCTCACTGTGTACCACAGTATGTCAGGAAGCTTTCCTGCCCAAGGTTGAATTAGAGCTATCAGTAAAACTTGGGGATATCAGTAAAACTTGGATGGATAGAAAGAAAAATAGCCTTTCAAAGGGGAAACAAAATGGAACAAAGGCCAGGAGGCAGAACATCACATACTGGGTTTTACATCAGTGATGTGACCAGCTAGACTTTAGGTTTTATTAGAGGAGTTTTATTAGTAGACGCAGTGGAAAAGTACTAATGACAGCTGCTATTTGAGAGCTTACTCTGTGCCAATCATCGTGCTAAACACTTACATATTTTATCTAAGTTAATCTTCACAAAGCAGAAGTAGATGATTTATTACTATTTTGAAAGTGAAGAAAAATTACTTTTCAAGAAATAATTTACTTGCCCAAAGTCAGGCTTTTAGTGAGAATCAAAGCCTAGATTCAAACCACTTGATTTCAAAGTCTGTGCTCTTAACTGCATACAAAACTGCTAAGTTACATTAGGCTGTGGAAGATCTTGAATGCCAGGCCAAGGTGATGAGACATAATGCTTGTTCTTTAATGTTTACAGTAATCACCTAGAGACCCTTTATCAAGAAATCTTTCAGCAGACTTCTTGAAATTAATGTGATTAAAGTCGCTGACAAATTTGGGGATCACTCAAAATGTAGACTCAATAATATTGGAGATGCTAGGATTTCAGTGCTAACAGCAAAAACCAATCTATCAGATACTGGAATAGGATAATTCTTTTTCCTTTTACATTAGGCAGCACTGGACTATGGGATGTATTCTCGAGAAGAAGAACTGTTAAGAGAAAGAAAACGCATTGGAACAGTTGGAATTGCTTCTTATGATTATCACCAAGAAAGTGGAACATTTCTATTTCAAGCTGGTAGTGGAATTTATCATGTAAAAGATGGAGGGCCACAAGGATTTACTGTAAGTTGAAGATACTACTCCTTAATCTGTTACTACATGTTAAATCCTAAGGATTATTTGCATCCAAATCAGTTAAACCAAAAAGTTCTGTTTACCCACCAATCAAGAAATTCAGTAGTAAAAGAAAAAAACAAGAAATATGGGTATTAATTTCCAATTTTAAGAGTTAACAATTTTTCCAGCAGCATTAATGTACAATTTATAATTTAAAAAAATATTCCTACACTAGGTATGTAGGAAGGAAGATACAGTAAAGGCATTAATGCCCATTTTCTGAGCAAGTGCTGAAGGGTATTTTGGAAGATAACGTTACCACAAGTTATCACAAGCAGTCTGCTTTTGGTTCCCTTAAAAGCTAAATTCATCTTAATAAATGTTTGGTTTTAACCAAGCAATTCTTTATGTGCTATTAGAAAGAACTATTCTTTTGATAGAATTGTGGTGATCTTTCATTACATCTTTATGATCAAACTATTTTGTATTGGTAAAATTAATTTGAAATATTTAATAAAGTGTTCAATAAATAAATGTTTAATAAAAGCATTTAACAAACAATAATTACTCTATTTTCTTAAATAAAATTTGTGAAATGCTATTATATTTTCTTTATTTCCTCTCCTAATACTTTCTAATTCATAGTAAAAAGAATTACTCTTTATAAGTTAAGGCATATGAAAGTATATTTTTCAGGGGAGCAATTATCATAGTTGACATTTTTACTTGTAATTATTGTTCATTTTGTAGGAGGACAAATATATATGAATCAGCCTGATACTTGCCTTAATATATTGTTTACTTTTCTAGCAACAACCGATACGGCCCAATTTAGTGGAGACTAGTTGTCCCAACATTCGGATGGATCCCAAATTATGCCCAGCTGATCCAGACTGGATTGCTTTTATACATAGCAATGATATTTGGATATCCAACATTGTAACCAGAGAAGAAAGGAGGCTCACCTATGCGCACAATGGTAATGCATTGTTCTTCAAATCTACTTTGCTGAAAAGTATTTTTAAAGTTTAATTTGCTTTTGGCTTTTGAAGTTGATGCAAGCTGGGTACTCTTTAAAGTTAAAAAAGATTGTACAGAGGATAAGAGGCAGGTACCACCTGTATAATGCTGCCTTCCCTTAATGTTCATTTTCAGATGACACAACAGTAGCACCTCTCTGATGTGATTTTTCTGTTAGCATAGTAAGACTGCCAGCATTTCTCCAAAACTGTTCTAATTAAATTTTTTATTTAAAAAATTAAATTAATTATTTGTTTTTGGGAACAAAAATTAATAATTGTTTTTGGGAAACAAACAGAAAAACCTATTACACACTATAAGAACTTTCTGAAAATGTATCTCCCTGTTTTGGAGACCCTACTTAGTTACTTTGTCATAATAGGAAAATCAAAACTTTGTAGTATAACTGTGTGTATTGTGGAAATATTTCATTTTTATTGAAATGACTATAATCATACTAAACACTACTCAGAGCACAGAAAAAATGTGGATGTTTTCCTCTAAAACTTTTATACCTATGAAAGATGGGAAATAGTGTGTTTTTCTTGAACATGTGAAGGATGGTCACTAAAAATTCATTTGTTCAACTGTTACCTAATGTAATGTTAACAAAGCTAATTTATTGGGCATCTTTAATAAATTATTTCAGAATGCTATTAGAATGTAGTAGTGTATTGACAGCCAGTGTTTTTTCATCATTAGGAAAATCAGTGTTATAGAAGAAGCATTTTCCTGAACAATTACATCGATGGAAAGAGCACTAAACTAGGAATCAATAAATCTGTTCAACCTACTCAATCAATCAACAAAAATACATGAAGTTCCTGTATGCCAGGCATTGTGGCTAGAACTAAGGCTATAGAATTGAATAAGACACAGTCACAGGCCTCAAGGAAACTATATAAACAAATAATAACAAAATAGAATGATAAGCCAGGGAGTTGTGAGAGGACCAATGAGGGGTAGTTGTCAGGATAGATTTCCCCCAAGATATGACACCTAACTGACACCTAAAGCTGATCTTAAATAATGACTACACTTTAGCCAATACACCCCAGGTGAAGAGACTGCACAAGAAAAGTCGATGCAGAAGGCATCATGTGGAAGCCGGCTCATGGTGTTAGAAGCAGTCTCAAGGTCCTAACACACAAGGTATGAGTCAGGAAATAGAGAAAGATAAAGTCAGCAGCTGAGAAGAGCCAGGACGAGGGTAGACTATATCTTGTAAATGAACATGGTCTTTGTCATGATGTGGGTGTCCACTAAAGATTTTTTACCAGTTGGATGGTGTGATCAGAGTCATATTATAGAGAAATTGCTCTGGATACTTTGTGAAAGTTGTATTTGAGAAGCACAAGACTAGAGACAGGGACACGAAAGCTTGAGAGTTGCAATTATCTAGGGTTTGGATATTTTTACTTAATTCTAACTATTAGAATAAAGCCTTTTTTGGTCTAGTTTTTTCTTCTGTGAATTGTTTTATACACAGGATTATTGTGAAGATTGGCAGAACTTAAAGTAGAAAGCACTGAAACCCTGCAGGATACTGTAGTAATGTTTTTTTTTTTCTTTTCTGTGCATGTAGGTATGTGGTATATTTATTTTCAGGATCAGTATAGTAGTTAAAAATAGAATCAAGAACCAGACTATCTGTGTTTGAGTCTAAATATTTTAGTCCGTGGTTTGAGTCTAAGTATTTTAGCTCTGTGACTTTGAGTAAGTTATTTAACCCATCTCTGGGTTTCCCTACCTGTAAAAAGGCATGTCATCATAATGCTGTTATGAGGTTTTCATGACTTAATATTTGTGAAGTGTTTAGGACAGTGACTGAAACATAGTAAATGCTACGTAAGTTTAGGTAGAAAGATAGGTGGAAAGTGAGCATGATCACTCTTATCTACTTATTCATAATAGGTTCCCAAGTGAAAGTGTGCTTTTAGATGGGTTTAATCAATCAGCGTGTGTGTGTGTTTATTCTCTGCCTAATGTGGTAGAGGAATTTAAAAGTAATATAAGACCAGCCTCTACTCTCAAATGACCTATCAGGAGAATGAGATGATAACCATTTATTCCTTTAATAACTAGCTGAATAATTGAGGTCTGTTGTAAGTGATGGGGAGATACAAATGAGTGATACCTATTCTCGTACATAAAGGAGAACAACTGTAAAACAATGTGGGGGTATAACTTTGGGGTAGTTGAAAGATCCAAGAAAACTGAGCATTGATTTTGGCTCCATCATTAATTCTAAAATTCATTTGGTGGCAAAACCTGACTTGAACTGACCAGAGGGTATTTATAATCTTAATCCTACTAGTGTGCCTGCTCATAAGTTTGTTGCAAGAATTTTGGTATATTTGATCACAGGGTATTTGATTACCTTGCTGTAGATGTTGCATAGTTATATAGTAGATGTATAATATATGAAGAATACCCTAAATTCTGAGTTCCAAACACTTCTGGACTCAAGATTTTTGGTTAAGGGATTATTGGTTCATATTGCACATTCATTTCATTCAATATATAGAAAACACAGGTAAGCAAAAATAATATCTGAAACTTGACTGTAAAATTAAAATCACCATGATATACTACTATACCCCCATTAGACTAGCTAAAGTGAGAAAGATTAAGAACACCAAATGTTGGAGAGGAGCTTTCATACAGTGCTAGTAAGAATTATAAAATAATACAAATGCTTTGGAAAACTGGGTGGCAGTTTCTTATAGTTAAACATTCACTTGTCATACTACTCAGCCATTCCACTCTTAGTTCTTTATTCAAGAGAAATGAAAATATTAGTAGCCAAAAACTAGAAGCAGCCCAGATGTCCATTAACAGATGAATGGATAAAAGAACCAGTGTGCTGTGGAATAGTACTCAGCAATAAACAGGAGTGAATTACTGATAAATGTAACAACACTGACGAATCCCAAAAGCAGGCACAAAGAATATACTGTATGGTTTCATTTATATGTTCTAGAATATGCAGAACTAGCCTCTGGTGATAGATCAATGGTTGCCTCTGGGGTGGGGACAGAGATTGAGTGGGAAGGGACATGAGAAAACATTCTGGAATGTTGAAGATAGTCTATGCCTTGATAGGATTTGTTTTACAAGTACATGCATTTTTCAAAAATAAGTGGTACACTTAAAATTTTGTAAACTGTAAAGCCATTCTTTAAAAAACTTTGTTCATAATCTGTTTGGAGAGAACCATATTTTGATTTATATCCCAACACCTTTTAAAGTGCATATTGGTATAGCATTTTTATAAATGGACTCAAGGTGTGTATGACATTTAGTAATATGCTTTTTTAAAATTCAAGTATATTGTAAACATTTTCCCATGTCATAACATCTTATATAATTATGGCCTTGTGGTTTTGGTTTTTATTTTTAAAGAGTTTCCTTCAAACTGTTTGCTGGTAATCAGATAAGAGCTGAGCTGCTCTGGTCGAATGGCAGGAAGGAGAGAAAGAAGGAATGCTGAAATTACATGATCTGTAAGACCATTCTAGGTCTAGAGATGTACTTCTTTGGGTAGGAGAGTTACAAGTGACCATGACCCTTTACACATGTATCCTTTTTCCCATGATCCTAGCTAAGTGGGAAAATAATAACTAACATTTATGGAGCACATTCTACGGTTGGGGCTTTGTTCTAAGTGTTTTATGTGAATTAACTCATTTAATCCCCAAAACAACCCTGTACGGTAGGTTCTTATTCCCATTTACAACTAGGACACTGCAGTGGAATGAGATTGGGAGATTTGCACAAGGTCAGTCAATTAATGATGGAGCCCAGATTTGAATTTAGTCTATTTGGCTCCATAGTTCACCACTATACTACAGCTGCCTTTCAAAGTAAAGTGGATCATTCCTTCTGTACTCATGAAAAGATAGAAAACTTTCTGCAATAATTTTGGCTTTTATTTTTATCTAGAGCTAGCCAACATGGAAGAGGATCCCAGGTCAGCTGGAGTTGCTACCTTTGTTCTTCAAGAAGAATTTGATAGATATTCTGGCTATTGGTGGTGTCCAGAAGCTGAAACAAGTAAGGGGGTTCAAAACAGTATAGGTCAATCGAAGTAGTATGAGATTCAGCTACCAATTAGTTAAGTACATGGATTCTAAATCCTGAATAGTAGATTCTGAAGTGCTGAAGATTGAATCCTCCCAGTAGTTACTTAGAATGTACTAGCTGTATGGCCTTTAATGAATTCTAGTGAAAACAACTGAATTGTGTTTCAGTACCTCAGGTCTTTCAGCTCTCTTTGCCAATATCTCATTTAGAAGCTGTCTTGGTAATGTAGCAACATCGATGGCAAAACAAAAAACCCCACACCTTAATGAGTTGCTGTAAAAACATAGAATTGATTAAAGAGTCTGCCTGAACAGAATCATGTATGAATGGATCAGAGAAAAGGGCACAAATTCCTCCTTTTTCTGGTGAATTCACTGCCTGAGAAACAGCTTATAGCAGTGGCTTTCAAACTTTTTATTTATGATCCAATTAGAATTTGCTTTATATTCTAGCCTAATACACTGTACATCTACTGTATACATAAATTGAAAGTAAATGTCATGAAGCAGTATTTATCCTTATATGCCTTCCCTTTAGACAGTCAAATGCTTATAAGCTGAATGCACACAAGATTAAAAAGCAGCCTTCCCTGTCAGATTTTTTTAACTTTATTGAGATATCATTTATATATAATACAATACAATAATTTATATAGAATGCACTTGATATTGTATTTTTGTTTGTTTGTTGTATATTTTAAATACTGGTATAACCAGTTAATAGATTTTATTACTCTAATGGATTATAGCTAACATGCTGAACACTTCTTTAAGAGATCATGAAAGATACCATTTTAAGCCATGTCTTAGATTTGGGCATTTTATTTTAAAATGTAAAATGTTTTGCTATAACTGTATTTGTTAGAACAAGATTTTGACATGAGTTAGAGAAACCATTTAAAAAAATTGAAGTCTATTTAAATGGTATTTATTTTTTTATAGGAAACATTTTAAATGTAATTAAATAGTTCCCTTTTTAACAAGGAATGTGTTTTAAGGCATGCAAAGACCAAAGTCCTTTACAAATATGTTGCCCCATTTTAAATATGTTTATAAGCATAATTATCCTGTTTTTGCCTTCCAAAAGAAGTAATCTTTAACCAGTAAAAGTAACTTAGCAGTATCTCACTTGCAACTGAAAAAACTAGTGTTATTTTCATACATAAAAGCAGCATATTTTACACATAAATTATTTTTCATTATGGGAAATATACTACTAGAGGGAAATGTCAGTTATGCTAGAATAATTCTTCTAAATTTTCATTATTTAAATTCCTTTTAAGCTCCCAGTGGCAGCAAAATTCTTAGAATTCTGTATGAGGAAAATGATGAATCTGAGGTGGAAATTATTCATGTTACGTCCCCTATGTTGGAAACAAGGAGGGCAGATTCATTCCGTTATCCTAAAACAGGTACTGTATTCCATTGATATTTATATTCACTCATTTCTACTTTCTGAACAAAATTCTCTGTAGTCATCCAAAGATATGGTCAACATTAATCATTTACAGCCTTAGTAAGGATAAGTTTGTTGTTCTTTAAGTATCACTGAAGTAGGTTTCTTAATTGCAGTCTAATTTTGAATTATTTTCAAAGCTAGGGAAGTGCACAAAGCTGTTTATTTCAAGGAATGAATAAAAAGGTGTCTTTACTGGGAAGTAAACACTTTTAAGGGATTATGTTCTTAATAAATTAGTAATTTCCCCCCATTTTGCTGTTTACAGCATTTCAGTTATAAAACAATATTTCATATGGAGTCTTGATGTTTTTCAGCCTCTTTTTTTTATACCCTATTGAAAATTACCGATTTGAGGTGTTGTTCTGAGATTCTTAGGCAGTAAAGCCCTGACTATACAATATTCCTGATTTAACTGAAGTGTAAAGAAGATTTAGCTGGCAAAATCAGTTTGAATAATTGTATGTGTTTATTATTATTTGTTTATGTCTCTCTAAAGGCACAGCAAATCCAAAAGTCACTTTTAAGATGTCAGAAATAATGATTGATGCTGAAGGAAGGGTAAGTATAAAACGTTGAGTTGACTTTCTGTGTCATTTGAGTAGTTAAGTCTGTCTAGTTAGAGATCTTAGATATACTTTAAAATTTTTAATACTTGAACTTGCTGAGACATCTGTGAATCGTGATTTCAGATTGACCTAATTTTCTACCTTCTACTTCTGTATTCCCAAGATAGGAACATGGGGATATATATATTTGCCACTCCTTCCCAATAGTTTTTCCTTTTTGTCTTTGTTTATTCTCCAGATTAGTATTAAAAATACAGCAGTTATTGACTGGTAACTTACCTTCTGTGTTGGATAGCTGTCTGTGGTTAAATATCCCACATTTCTTTTACACTGCTGCTTTTCTTTTAGACAGTAAAATGCTTATAAGCTGAATGAACACAAGATTAATTAAAAAGCAGTCTTCCTGGTATCCTTTTTTAACAACTTTATTGAGATATAATTTATATACAATACAATAATTTATATACAGTTTATATACAGTTCAGTTGTATAAAGTTCAAAATGACTTTTAATTTATATTCACAAAGTGTGCAGCCATTCCTACAATCAATTTTGGAAAATTTTCATCACTCCAAAAAGAAGCCCCACATCCCTTAGTCATCACACCACAGCGTCAGCATTCCCCCCATCCCTGGTCAACCACTAATCTACTTTCTATCTACAGATTTGCCTATTCTGGACATTTCATATAAATAGAATCATACAGTATCTAGTCTGATTTCTTTCACTTAGCGTCATGTTTTCAGGCTCTATCCATATTGTATCACATATCAGCACTTCATTACTTTTTATCACCAAAAGGTAATTTCATTGTATTAAAATTAATAGTAATTACATATGGAAATGCCACATTTTATTTATCCACTCATCAGCTAATAGACATTTGGATTGTTTCCATCTTCTGGCTACTATAAATAATGCTACCGTGAATGTATGTGTACAGGTTTTTGTGTGGGTAGACATTTCTGTTTCTATTTCATTGTGGCTTTGATTTACATTTTCCTGATGGTTAATGATGTTGAGCATCTTTTCATGTACTTATCAGCTATTTATATATCTTCTTTGAAAAACTGTCTATTTAGATCCTTTGCCCATTTTTTTAAATTTATTTTTTTAATTGTGTTGGTTAGACTTTAAAAGGAAAAATGTTTGACTTACCCAGGGCCATTTTACTAATATGCTACATAAATAATATTTAAGGCTGAAATATAGGGAACTAGGGACTATTGTTTTTTCTTGAATACTGGAGTCTAAAGTGATTAAAACTTTATTTTTATCAGTTATTATCAAGGGTTCTGTTAATATAAACTCATGGGAAAAAGATTTTTAGACTCTGTTAGGAAACCCACAACTTACTGCTGGTTTTGCTATATCCTTCAGGCCTTTTTAAACACATAAGTCTGAAAAAGTATCATGCTGTTAAAGATAATGATTGAAGTAAACTAGTAAGCTATGGTGTTAAGTCTTCAATAACTAGATTCCTTTTTTCTTTTTCAATAGATTATAGATGTCATAGATAAGGAACTAATTCAGCCTTTTGAGATTCTGTTTGAAGGAGTTGAATATATTGCCAGAGCTGGATGGACTCCAGAGGGAAAATAGTGCGTATGTTATTGTCACTTCTTTACAAAAATAATTTAGTACCCAGACCTTTAGAAATGTCTGTGCTGTTAGGTTTGCCTTTTGGTTGGTGCTGCCTTCACATGGGAATTTGCAGTGTTGTTATTTCTCCACAAAGAACTAAGTGGACTTGTCAATTTGTAATCCTATAAGCATAGGTACATTGCATTTTAATTCTATCTCTGAGTCATAGTTTCAGTGTTATTTGTGGTTAAACTGTATGATTTTAAGGCTCAGATGTTAATAGGGTTTTTTTTAATTGTGTAATTTAAGCAGAAGTATTTGCAGAGCCTTATATGAAGATGATTACGTATAGTTCCTGTGTCTAATGTAGACAACAGGAGTTTCACAAGGCCGGCATTTGTTGAGACTAAAGGGAGAAAACAATTTCAAAAGCCATTTGTGGTTTTGAAGCTTTAAAGAAAACTCTTTTTAAAAACTCTGTTCAAGCTTAACTTTTAAAAGTTTAGTGTAGCTCTCCGCCCATGGACGCTGCTGAGTAAGCATCGTCGAAGTCACCCCTCCCAGCGCCGTCATGTGAGCCCGAACAGCAGTGAAGCCCTTCATCGGAGGTCTGAGCTTTGAAACAACCAATGAAAGTCTGAGGAGCCGTTCTGAGCGATGGGGAGCGCTCGTGGACTGTGTGGCAGTGGGAGACCCGGACATCAAGCGCTCCAGAGGCCTTAGCTCTGTCACCTATGCCGCTGCAGGGGGAGGTGGGTGCGCCATGGATGCGAGGCTGCGCAAGGTGGATGGAAGAGTCATGGGACCGAAGAGGACTGTCTCCAGAGAAGATTCTCAAAGACCCAGTGCCCACCTAACTGTGAGAAAGATTTTCATTGGTGTCATTAAAGGTGATACTGAAGAACATCACCTAAGATGTTATTTTGAGCAGTATGGGAAAACTGATGTGATTGAAATCATGACTGACCAAGGCAGCAGCAAGAAAAGAGGCTTTGCTTCTGTAACCTTTGATGACCATGACTCTGTAGACAAGATCGTCATTCAGAAACACCACACTGAGTGGCCACAACTGTGAAGTAAGGAAAGCCCTATTTGAGCAAGAGATGGCTAGTGCTTCCTCTAGCCAAAGAGGTCAGAGGGGTTCTGGAAACTTTAGTGGTGATCATGGAGGTGGTTTTGGAGGGAATGACAACTTTGGTCGTGGAGGACACTTCAGTGGTTGAGGTGGTGGCAGTGGGGATGGCTATAATGGTCTGGTCATGATGGAAGCAATTTTGGAGGTGTCAGAAACTTCAATGATTTTGGCAGTTACAACAATCAGTCTTCCAATTTTGGACCCATGAAAGGAGGAAACTTCGGAGGCAGAAGCTTGGGCCCATATGGTGGTGCGAGCCAATACTTTGCCGAACCATGAAACCAAGGTGGCTGTGGGTTCCAGCAGGAGTTAGGAAAGCGGCAGGAGGTTTTAATCACTGCCAGGAAACAAAGCTTAGCGGGAGAGAAGAGCCAGAGAAGTGACAGGGAAGCTGCAGGTTACAACAGATTGGTGAACTCAGCCAAGCACAGTGGTGGCAGGGCCCAGCTGCTACAAACAAGACATGTTTTAGACGATACTCGTGTGTGGGCAAAAAACTTGAGGACTGTATTTGTGACGAATTGTATAACAGGTTATTTTAGTTCTGTTTTGTGGAAAGTAAAGCATTCCAACAAAGGGTGTTTTTTTTGCACCCATGCTTTTGGTTGCTAAATGTAAAAGTCTGATCATGATGCTGAATAGATGTGTCTTTTTTAAAATGTGCTATGTAAAGTTAGTCTACTCTGAAGCCATCTTGGTAAATTACCTCAACAGTGTGAAGGTAGAATTCTTTCAGGGTGATGCCAGGTTCCATTTAAAATTAATTTACAACCTGCTTGGGCACAGAAGCCATTGTCTTCAGAAATATCAGTGTAGTTGAACTGAGCTTTTTTACTGTGTTGTGACCTGGAGTTCCATTAAAAGGGTCACCCAAGTAGTCAGTGGAGTTTATTTGGTTATTAAGATGATTGTTGGCACATCCTATGCAATATATCTAAATTGAATTTTGGTACCAAATAAAATTATAGATTGAAATGAAGCTTGTGTATCATCCATTATCGTGTAAAATCAATATAATGATTTAATATCCTTGAAAAAAAGGGTAGAATAAGCTAATAATTATAATTAGTCCCTAGTAAGTGATAATTTAACATACACTAAAGAAAGTCTTTCATTTTGATTACAGAAATAATTAATGGTTTCTAGGGGAGAGAGTAGGGGAATTTCATTTCCTGAGACTTTGCCTTATTTTTGGTGCTTTTTATTTGTTTAAATAGTGCTTGGTCCATCCTACTAGATCGCTCCCAAACTCGCCTACAGATAGTGTTGATCTCGCCTGAATTATTTATCCCAGTAGAAGATGATGCCATGGAGAGACAGAGACTCATCGAGTCAGTACCTGACTCTGTGACACCACTGATTATCTATGAAGAAACAACAGATATCTGGATAAATGTATGCCTGTTTTCCTGTTCTTGGTTAAATATTTCCTCAGAATGCTAAATAAAGCAAATGAAGTTTTATAGCAAACTATCAAAATGAATTTTTTAAGTTCAGTGTAATTGAATGTCATGTGCTTAGTTTGAACATTTCAGGTAGGAATGATGGTTCCAGAAGGGAATGGTTTATAGATAGAAAGTAGTTGCCATTGAAATGACATCTCCCTAGCTGCAGATTTGCCCTTGTTCCTGGACACATCAGATACTGAAAACACAGCTTCATCAGGGCCTCTGAGAGGACAAGAATCCTATCTAGAATGGCAAACTATACCAAAATATACTGGTTTTGGATTAAGGTTTGCATTTTCCAATTTAGTAGGAAAAAACTTAAAACAAGATACAAAATAAATAAAGCCAGTTCACTCACTCCCTGGCTAAATATGTAGGCTTCCTATGATTCTGTTTTCAGTGAATCCTATGAAGCCTATACATATGAACATCTGTTTCCCCTTCAACTTTTAGAGTATTTCTTTTTGGAAAAGAAAAGTTAAAAAATTTTTTCTTCATCATTTCTGTAATAATAAGATTTATATCATTAAATAAACTTCATGCCATGTTTCAAAGGATTATGGAGATGGTAAGTAAGAAAAAGCTTTTGGTCATGTTTTTCTTCTTTTTCCATTTGGAAACATTTATTTCTCAATGGATGAAATCTTTGACTAAAGTAAGATAAATCTGAAAGGCATAGGCAAAATCTATAATTGTAAATACACCATGCCCTCTAGCACTGACAGTTATTTATATTTCAGCATATGTTTATCAAGTTCTTCTTTCTCTAGCTTAATTGGATTGTTTATATAGTATTCTCATTAATGTGTATAGTAAATTAAGCTATTTATTTTACAGATCCATGACATCTTTCATGTTTTTCCTCAAAGTCATGAAGATGAAATTGAATTTATTTTTGCCTCTGAATGCAAAACAGGTTTTCGTCACTTATATAAAATCACATCCATTTTAAAAGAGAGCAAATACAGACGATCCAGTGGTGGGCTGCCTGCCCCAAGTAAGAAATCCTTTTTTATCTAAAAAAGAAAAAATGTTGGAGGCAGAAGGTGGGAGGGGCAAGGTAATGTAATGTCTCTTCTGTATGCTTTGTGAGCATTAGTACTTAATACTTCATCATTAAACTTAATATATATTAAGTTAAAATATAAACATGCAGTGTGTGAAAACTTGGAACAAAGTTCTTGATGAATATACAATGAACTATTAATAGTGGATAATTTCTGGGTAGTGGGATTACTTATATTTACTTTCTGCTTTCACCTTGACTGTAATTTTTATTTGTTTAAAGAGAGCCTACATCATTTTTAGCTTTAAAAAGCTGTTTTTAAAATATTAGATAGTTATTAGATATTTTTAAATACTAGATTTTTTTATACTGTCTGCATCCACACTGAAGTTATAGTTATAGCTCTTTAGATTGATGTAATTATGTTGCCCAAAGTAAATACCCAATTTAGCAGAAAATATGTAACTCCTCATTCCTCCCTCCCTTCAACCCCTTACAACCACTTTCTGTCTCTATGAATATGTAGACACCTCATTTAATTGAAATATACAGTGTATTTGTCCTTTTATGACTAGCTTATTTCACTTAGCATAATATCCTCAAATTTCATCTGTGTAGCATGTGTCAGAATGTCCTTCCTTTTAAAGGCTGAGTAATATTCCATTGTATGTATATACCATATTTTGTTTATCCATTCATCTTGTCCACAGACACTTGAGTTGATTCCACCTTTTGTCTACTGTGAATAATGCTGCCATAAACATGGGTATACAAATACCTGCTTTTAATTCTTTTGGGTATATACCCAGAAGTGAAATTTCTCAATCATATGGCAGCTGTGTTTTTAATTTTTTCAGGACCCACCATACTCGTTTCTATAGCGGCTGCACCAGTTTGCGTTCCCGTTGGCAGTTTATGAGGGTTCCAGTTTCTCCACATCCTTGTCAATACTTGTTATTTTCTGGGTTTTATTTTTATGTATGTATGTATGTATTTGTAATAGCCGTTCTAGTGGGTGTGAAGTGGTATGTCATTATGGTTTTGTTTTGCATTTCCCTAATGACTAGCATTGTGTCATTGGTCATTTGTATATCCTCTTTGGAGAAATATATTTTTGAATCTTTTGCTGACTTTTTAATTGGGTTTTTTTTTTTAAACATGGCCTTTTATAAATCATTCCTATTTGGCAAACAATAAGCTACATCTCAGGACTAGCAAAGTAAATACTGCCTAAGACTCTGCTCCTTTCCTTAGCCTAGTACTTTTTAAGGCAGACAAGATCTTGTATATCCAAGATGGAGAATTACTTGTCTGCAAGCCTTAGTTTAACTTGGCCCTTAGTGTGAAATTGTGCTTATCAACTTCTTTGTTATTCAGAAATTAAATCCACTTACGGAGTTCTAGAAAGTTTAGTGATGAAGACTGGTCAGGGAGCTGTGAGTCGTAGGTAATTAACTAAAACAGTATTTTTGGAACAGTGTTCAAAAGATGTTAACTTAAAATTTTATATGTACTCCAATTGAAAAGTGTAGGAGCTATTTCCTCAGTTAACATTCATCTCAGGCACCTAGTTTCTATTCTCTCTCAGTGTCTGTCTCTGGGCCCTAGGTGTGTCTACCTCTTTCCCTTTCTGTCCTTTTTTCTTCATCTTTCTTGCTCCAAGTCTTCATCCTTTTCCTTCATGCCACTTTATTTTCCTCTTCCCTCCTCTTTTCTGCCTTAAGTGGCTATAATGTGAAGCAATTAGTATTTGTTACATATATGTTAAGTAATATTTATTTTCTAGCCATAAAATTAAAAGTACTAAGTTCAATTTTTGTACCGAAGTAAGGAAAATAAGTCCATTTTTTTAACCTAGTTAGACCCTATTAAGGCCCTGTGCCATCTCACTATCTCAGCCTCTCTTCAGCTGTCACTCCCCACAGCCATAGCTTGCAGCAACTAGGCAAAGAGAAATGGTTTCCATTTTTTAACCTCTTTCTTAGGCCACTGACAGAGCCTCATCTTCCAAGACAAAATCTCAGAAAGACAAACAGGGTATGTTGGCATTTACTATGTTAATATACAGCTTATTTTTTGGCAAATGAAGAAAAATTACATTAAAATTTTCCTTCTGTAGCTTTTTAAGTAATTTGTTGGGTTTCTAGAAGAAATGTCTTATTGACCCATTAGACTTCTTAATCTAATGAAAGGCATAGAGTGCAAGTGCTTTTGAGTTTTTTTCTGGCTTTGCCATAAGAATCTGTTTTGTGGTTTTCATTTTATTTACGTGGATAATTCCATCATTATTCCAGAGTATTGTGAAGACTTGGAGTTTTTTAACTGTAGACTTTTTAAAAAATAAAGGTGAAATTCACGTAACATTAAAAACCATTTTAAAATGAGCAGTAGCTTTTAGTACATTCACAGTGTTGTGCAGTTAACCCCTCTAGTTCCAAAACATTTTCATTAAACAGACATAACTTGAATTTTTTAATGTGCTTTTTTGGAAAAAAGAGTTTAAAATACTATTCTTCATTGTTTAATTTGCTTATAGTCTGGTATAGAGTGCTGAATTATAACTATGTTTATCTTCAGGTGATTTCAAGTGTCCTGTCAAAGAGGAAATAGCAATTACCAGTGGTGAATGGGAAGTTCTTGGCCGGCATGGATCTAATGTATGCTCTTTTACTTTACTGATACGTTTGGTCAACATCTGCTGTGTGTATGTGGTACTAAAAATCAGTAGTGCAAGTTCATATGACCCCAGTGTTTTGAAAATACTCAAACAGGGCCTAAAAACTCAAGTTGTTAGAAAGGAAGAATCTTAGCCTAAATAAGTCTTACCCATTTTATACCCTTTGGTATTAGATGTTCTCTGGTTAAACCGTCTTCAAATATAATGTTGTTATTTTTAAGGAAAGGTCTGGTCCATACTTGTCGAGTCTAACAAAAGTTGTGAATTAGGATATAGTTTGAAAATTATTTTTAAATCTCTTATAAACTAATTGTATTGTTTTTACATGAGAAATTTCATTTACTAGAGGTAGTGATTCTTTCTCATTCACCTGTTTATCTTATCTCAGAAATTTTAAGTTTCACTTTTTTTATGTACCACCTACAAGGAGTGATGGACATTTATATAGAATGGAGATTGTTAGTGAGAAGGAGGGATATCCACCCTCTGCTTCCTCTCAGCTTGTGGCTTTGTGTAGCAATTCAGTGCATTCTAACTTTTTCTTTTGCTTTTCATATTACCTTGTATTTGTTTCAACTTTCTCTTAGGTGGTTAATTTCATGAGATCTCTAGGAACACTATCCTTTATATGTGTCGTACATATAGTTAAGTTGATGTGTACTATGAGGATTTAGTGAAAATCAAGTTGATTTCCTCAAATTGATTCAGAGATTTATTGAAGGATCATGTATACTGGCTACTATAGAAGTCACTTGTAGTTCCCAAGGTGATTAATGAGAAAGAATGAAGATCCAGGTCCCAGGTTTGTTTTTGTTGGTAAAAACTTTAGAATATCATAGGCAACGTTTAAAGTCTAATTTCCATTAAGAGACTCACATGGCCTTCTGGTTATATATCCAAATATATTTTTTTCTGTTAAGGGATCTTGGATGTTTCTGTCACCAGAGAAAAATCTTATTGTGGAATTCTAAGTTGTGATAACAAAAAATTATACTAATGTAAACTTAATGCTGTGTAATGGTTGGATAAGACTGAGAGAACCCCCAAAATTGCATTTATGCATATTTGAACCTTATTTGGGCAACTTAAATGTCTTTCTACTACTTGCCACTATGTGCAACAGTTTTCTTCTTTATGGCATATTTATTTATGTGTTTTTCTTACTCTTCTGTTTTCCCTCTATCCTTGCTTTTTTTTTTTTTTTTTTAGTTACCTTTTCCTTCTCTATTTTTGCCAGTGACCATGTTCCTACCCAGAGATTTCTAATGGCAGTAATTGAGTAAAGCTTTGAAACTTTGAATCCCATGTGTCTGTCCCTCACTGTTGGTGGGTGGTTCTCAGAGTCTGATCGGGGCTACTGGCCAAGAATCAGCATCACTTGGGAACTTTTTACAAATGTAGATTCCTAGCTCCTCTGGTGGTACTGTTAACTTCTGTTGAATAAAATAATCACTTGAAACAAAGAAAAGAACCATTATAATTGGGGATAAGAAATTAACTAGTTATTTCTTTAATTTTGAAAGGCCTGATTCCCAGCTGCTAGGTCAAGAGCCAGTCCTGACCTTTTACACAGATTAACACATACCTGTGGAAGCTTCATGAATATTTGGTTCTGTCCTTTTCTATTTCTTGTATCCTTTCTGTATATCCTTTCTGTCATATCGGCCAATCTCAACTGTGTCTATATCTGTGCCATGTATGCTAAAAAATGTTTAATGATAAAGAAGCTTCTGGAGAAAATGTGTTTAAAAACACATGTTTTTAGAAATGTATCTGTGTTTTCTTTGCTGTGTAAGAAAATTTGAATTTTGTTAGACATTAGTTTAACAACAGTAGACTGGTAGAAGATTTCAAAAAGGAACAATAAAAGCTATTTAAAATTTTATTATAATTTGGGAGGAATATTAAGTGAATTCAGCTGTGAGTTTACTTAAAGTTCTTTGGAGTTCTGAATGAAGACTTAAAAGATATTATCCATATTTATTTATCAACTGTATCAGTATCAAACCTGTGATTGAATTCAGTTATTCCCCAACCAAGTAGATAAAATGCTTTTGCAAATTTATACAAAAGACCAAAAAAATTATTGCCAAAGATAATACTGCACTAAGAAATATGCAGAATACTAAAATAGACTCCTTAAGTATACCTGAATGGTTGACTTAAGCTGCAATACAGGTATTTTTATTCTTGCAAAGGTGATCATTTTAATAAAATAATTCTTGTATTTTAAGAAAAGCACACATTTGGCCACATAAGAAGCTACGAATAATGTGCAACTCAGGTGCCCTTTACCCTTTTGGACAGGATCTAGTCTTAGCTGTAAGTCAACAAAACCCACTCAGGTTTATTAACATTGATGGCAAAATTTTTAAAACGTCAAAGGGTGACTCATGATTCTGAATAAGGTTGAGGATTATTGAATTACTGGCCTTGCCAGTAATCATGTGAGCACTGATTTTTTTGTTGTTATTATTTTCTCAGATCCAAGTTGATGAAGTCAGAAAGCTGGTATATTTTGAAGGCACCAAAGACTCGCCTTTAGAACATCATCTGTACGTGGCCAGTTATGTAAATCCTGGAGAGGTGACAAGGTTGACTGACCGTGGCTATTCCCACTCTTGCTGCCTCAGCCGGGTATTAAGTCCTTGTTTAAAAAGGGTTTCCTGTCATATAAAACACCATCTGCTCGTATAATACTCCTTTTGAGTAAAGTCATACCTCAGAGATACTGTGGGTTCAGTTCCAGATCACCAAAATAAAGCGAGTGTTGCAATAAAGCAAGGCAAATGAATTTTTTGATTTTCTAGTGCATGTGAAAGTTATGTTTACACTCTACTGTGGTCTGTTTAAAGTGTGCAATAGTATTATGTCTAAAGAAACAATGTATGTATCTTAATTTAAAAGTATTTTATTGCTAAAAAATGCTGTCATCTGAGCTTTCAGTGAGTTGTAGTTACTGATCACAGATCACCATAACAAATATAATAATAATGAAAAAGTTTGAAATATTGCAAGAATTACCAAAATGTGACACAGAGACACAAAATCAGTAAATGCTATCAGGAAAAAGGTGCTGATAGATTTGGCTGGAGAGGTGACAAAGCTGACTGAAAAGGCTGGCCAGCAAATGAACTTGATGTTAAGGTTGCCACAAACCTTCAATGGGTTAAGTAATAATTATCTGCAAAGTTCAATACAGCAAAAGCCCAGTAGAACAAGTTTGTACTGTGAAAATTGATTAAATTGGCCTGTAGAAGTCTGATTCTGTAAGGAAAAACTTTAAAAAGCTTAGGTTTAAATTCAGCACTGTATATGTAAATAGACAGTCAGATTCCTAAACTCCTGCTATAGCATCAATGCAGACATATAATCAGATAATCTTTTTCCCTGGGGAAAAAGTAATCATTTCTCCTTTTTCTAGTATTGTGACTTCTTTATAAGTAAGTATAGTAACCAGAAGAATCCACATTGCGTGTCCCTTTACAAGCTATCAAGTCCTGAAGATAACCCAACTCGAAAAACAAAGGAATTTTGGGCCACCATTCTGGATTCAGCAGGTACTCATTTCCCTGAAGCTGTTCTTAAGTAGTATTAGTACATTAGTGCACTAAACTTTTGACCTGTGGCCGCATTTTCTGGACAGTTTTCCCATCTCTCCCCACTGCCTGTCCCTGAGCTGCTGGGTTCCTGATTGACCCCACCCCTTCCATTCCATCAACTACCAAATTAGACGGTTTGCCTCCCACTCCAGACAGGAGCAGGTCTGAAAGGCCTTTTTGGAAATGAAATAGTCAAGATAGCAGCTAGGAAACAATTTATTTACAAGTTTGGATGATTTCCCAGATAGATAAATGAACTTGAAGATAATGTACAGTGAACTAGTGAGAATCTGAACAGGAAAGCTGCAACTTAGGGAATAACCAACTGCTAGCTTTCTTAGACTTTTAAAGCAATGACCGTCTTAGTAAAAGGTAGAATATTCAATTTGGGAGTTAAGAGCGTTGTGACTTACCTGTTTTTAAAATGCTTGATTTCTTAAACAGAAAAAATGGACTAATTTTAATATATCTTTTAATCCACTTTATCTCCAAATCCTTGTTCCTGTTCAGTATATTCACTTATTAATACCTGCTAATGGATTAAGACATTAGTACAAAACCACAGGGTTCAAACCATTAGTATATTCTGATGTACCCAAGCAGAAGTTTGTAATATGGTAGTGATCTCTCCTTAGACTGTAACATCATTCAATATACATAGACAGGATAGGTCTGTATAGCTTTGGTTAACCAAAAACTTTTTTTTTCTGGTTTCTGGTTAGGCTTATTCTATAATGATCAGAAACAAGTGTTTATTGAGCACCTACCATGAGCTAGTTAAATTAACTGAGTTAAATTTGGGCTTCCAGTTTCTAATCAGGTATATGACCATCAATAAGTTACACCAAGCCAAGCAGAAAGGGTTATATAGTTCGGCATATAAATAGCTCCTAGGCTCCAGGGATTGATTATTCAGAATACTGTATATCTGCTTCTGAAATAGATAATTTGATACATTCATTAGATTTTCTTTTTCAAAGATTAATGTTCTTGCTTAATTTCTTACCACATAAAAAGGGAATGGTCAGTCATCTGTGTGTGGGGTTGGGGGTCTGTGGTTTCTTTTCCTTGCTCTCAGATTATAGAGTTCCCATAAGAACTCCTTTTATATGCTGTGTATGTTATCTCCTCTCAGGTCCTCTTCCTGACTATACACCTCCAGAAATTTTCTCTTTTGAAAGTACTACTGGATTTACATTGTATGGGATGCTGTACAAACCTCATGATCTACAACCTGGAAAGAAATACCCCACTGTGTTATTCATATATGGTGGTCCTCAGGTGGGCATATTTATTTGTGTGTGTGTATGTTTTTATATGTACATTTGTGTGTGTGTATTTTTTAGGTAATTTATTTTTTAAGTAATCAATTACTTAAGAGCTGAGCATTGTTGGGTCTCTGCTGTTACTGATTCTGGCTTATGTTCTAATTATCCAGTTTAGGAGTTGGGTTTTGTTAGATGGCTAATTTGTAAATCATTGTTAATTTCTTAATTTACAGTGAGAACTGTAACTGTCATGGGACTGGAATGTTCATGTCAGTAGGTAAATACATTGTTTTCTATGGAGAGAAACTTGTGAAATGAAACTAAATAATTAAATGTCTTGGTAAATAAAAAGGGTCTTAACAGATATTTTCAGAAAGCCTTGGTAGCTTAATGAATTCCCCCTTTTCATTCTAAGACTACCTCTCTTAAGCAAACTAGAATACTTATATCAGCTAGCTGAGGCAACTGCTATACTGTTATTCAGCACTGTAAGAAGTGTACACATTGATTTTCCTTTTTCTGGGTTAAGTATCAGCATGTGAGTATTAAGTAAATTCTATTGACAATCAGAATGAATTGTTTTAGATAGGTGAATTGGTTAGTAATTTTTTTAATGTTTATTCTTAATTATGTATCTTTGAACTTTTGAAGAAATTAAAGTACAATTACACTGTTTTTATAATGCAACTTTAAGACCCAGTATATCATTTATGGTTACACCCAGTTACTCAGTATCTGGAAATGTATCTAGATGCCAGGTCATCCAAAAAATAAAATCCAATAACTACATAAGCCATAAAAGCTCACCAATGATGATCATATCAAGTTAAATCACTTTGCCATCATTAAGTGTGTTCTACAAACAAAACATGATTCACATTTATATTATTGTCATCTACACATAAATCATCAAAGAGTTAGACTTCTGTTAAAAACTTGAAGCCAAATCTAAGTAAACATAAAAGACCTTAATAAAAAGAATTCAAGAGAGAAATTACAGGACACTCTCAGAAGCTTTGCATGTTTTGTTACATGATTTTGATATTAAGGCTAAGTAAGAAGGATGTTTCTCCTTGTCAGTGAGGAAAGATACATGAAATATATGAAAAACACACTATAAAAACTGGTTATCTGTAGATTTTAAGGCTAAAGGAGTCCTTATATTAGTAGTTAACTTTTAAAAGTCCTGGCCACAGGAAAAGGTACTCATTATCACTAGTCATTAGGGAAATGCAAATCAAAACCACCACAAGATACTGCTTCACACCCATTACAAAAGCTATTTAAAAAAAAAAAAAGGAAAGGAAATGTTGATAAAGGTGTGGAGAAATTAGAACTCTGTCGCACTGCTGATGGGAATGCAACTGCAATGGGAAACAATATGGTAGTTCTTGCAAAACATTAAACAGAATTTCAATGTGATCCTGCAATTCTGTTTCTGGATGTATACCCAAGAAAAGCTGAAAATAGAGGCTCAAACAGATAATTACACACCAGTATGTATAAACAATTAAACAAAATTGTTCGTAGTACTTTGAATATAGCTGTACTTTTTTGCACTTATAGAGACACTTTCTTTCTCTGAGTATCCTTTGGAGGTATTCAGATTTGGGGAGGCATAGGAACATCCTATGTTCAGTTTGCAGGGAGATTCCCCAGGAGACTGCATGATAGAATGCCCCTGGCACTTCAGTCCACTGGGAGCTCGTCGTTCCTCTTGTTTGATGACTCCATTTGGGTTAATTATGAAAAGACTCCTTAACGTAAGACCAGGTCTTTATAATAATGTACAATAGCCTTGTGAAATTTGATTAAATCTTGTAAGTTGTCTAAACTGTATATTTTCTTGGTGTATATTCAGCTCAAAGTGGGAATCTATTGAACAGCAACAGTGTCAAAATACATAACATGAAGTGAGTTACTTAGTCATTAAATAGGACAATGTCTATAGTCAGACAAGATTGAAATCCAAGAAAAACAACAAATATTTCCTGCTGAAGTCATGTAGACTTAGTTCTTTAAACCCTTCCCTGGTAACAGATGTATGTTTAAAAGTGTTTCTTTAACAAATACTTAGGATGCTCCCTAAGCACAAGAGAGGCTAGGTGATAGCAGGACACAGGTTTTGAAGAATTGATACTCAAGGAGACTTGAAACTTCAACATCAAAGGATATTATGTTTAAATAACTTCCAAAAGTAGCAGGCCTTTGGCTGCAAAGGCAGAAACACTGGCCCTGGGGGAAAATGCCATTTCTGTGTATGACAGAACAAAGGTAGTTTTCTTTAAATGCTTATATTTGTGTCTTTCTTTGATTACTACTTTTTCAGCTCCTTCCCTTTAAAAACAGGCACCTTTGCCCCTCAAGGTAGAAAGGGAAAATGTCATTCTTCTATTTTTCATTATTGAGTTCCTGTTATATACCAGGTACTATTCTAGGCAGTAAGGATACCACAGTGAACAAGTCAAACTAATGTCCCGCTCTCATGGAGCTTAATGAGGGAAGTAATAAACAAGTAGACATATAAGTGATATAACTTCATACAGTGGAATTGCTATGAATAATTGCTAGGGAAGAGGATGGCAAAGTGACTAAAATGGGAGTTCTAATAGGAAGGTCAGGTAAGGACTCTGAGGATACAGAGGATGAGAAGGAGTGAGCCACATTGCAGATCTCAGGGAAGACCATTCCGTACAAGGAATAGCAGATGTCAAGGTCCTGGGGTTAGGTTCAACCTGATATAGTCAATAATGTGGTTTGGGTATAGTGAAAAAGTGGCAAAATAATAGGAGATGAGATCAGAGACGTAACCAAGGGCCAGATAATGTAGGGTCGCTAAGGTATTTAGATCTTATTCTGATCTAAACTCCTTAATATTGGAGGGAACTAAGCCATAAAATCATATCTGATTTCAAAAAGACATATGCACCCCTATGTTTATTGCAGCACTATTTACAATAGCCAAGATATAGAAGCAACCTAAGTGTCCATCAGTAGATGAATGCATGAAGAAGTATGGTACATATACACAATGGAATATTATTCAGCTATAAAAAGAAAACAAATATTACCATTTACAGTAATATGGATAGAGCTAGAGGGTATTATGCTTAGTGAAGTAAGCCAGATGGAGAAAAACAAGTACCAAATGATTTCATTCATTTGTGGGGTATAAAAACAAAGCAAAACTGAAGGAACAAAACAGCAGCAGACTCACAGACTCCAAGAAGGAATTAGCAGTTACCAAAGGGAAGGGGTGGGGAGAGAGACAGAAGGGGATTAAGGGGTATTATGATTAGCAAACACAATGTAGGGGAGGTCACAGGGAAGGCAGTATAGCACAGAGAAGACAAGTAGTGACTCTATAGCATCTGTAGTGGGGTCAGGGCGGGGGGGAATTGATAATATGGGTGAATGTAGTAACCACAATGTTGCTCATGTGAAACCGTAAGATTGTATGTCATTGATACCTTAATAAAAATAATCATATCTGATATTACATTTAAAAATTTTAAATACCACTCTACTGCTATGTGAACAGACTATAGGAGGGCAAGAAGACAAACAGGAAGACCAGTTTGGTAGTTCTTACAATGGTACTAAATATCCAAAGGTCCAGAAAGAGAATGTTCTACACACACATACACCCCAATCTAGCCCAATAAGTGCTCAGTAGATATTTGAGTGAAAAGAGTGTTGATTCTTATTTAACTCCTGGTTGACTTGGCTTTCCCATTGGTTTCAGCCACAGAAAACTTCTTTCTCACTTTTGCCAGGAGCAGTTTTTGTTTTTTTAATGTCTGTCTTAGTGCCCACCAAACCTTGAACTTCTATAACTTTCTGTTCACTAATTAAAGTCCTCTTTTCATAGGTAGTTTATTTCTGGTGAAGCACTAAACTATTTAATTCCTTAGTCATTTTGAAGTGCAGTTTCTAAGGCAGTAAAGTAATTTAAGAATTAGCCTATCTTGCACTGATTTGTATAACAGGAAAAAAGAAGGTGGACTGGTCACAGTGTTTGATTAAAATACTAGGTTTTCCCAATACTAGTCAGAAACGATCTGAGAAGAGACAGGTAGGAAGAAATAAATTATCTTATTTATCTTTGTATCTGCCATTTGATTGACACAATTCTTTAGGGTAGAAGTAATGATTTTAGTAACTTTTTCTGTGGGGTAGGCCAAATCTCTTATATATAATTATTATCTTAGGGTTTTAAAGTGTATAGTTGCTCAGTAATTGCTGTGAACCTTGCATGTGAAGTTAAAAAAGAAAAGAAGCAATAAAAACATGAAAAGA
This sequence comes from Manis pentadactyla, assembly GCF_030020395.1. Classification (NCBI taxonomy): domain Eukaryota; kingdom Metazoa; phylum Chordata; class Mammalia; order Pholidota; family Manidae; genus Manis; species Manis pentadactyla. Next base: position 113,674,252 of record NC_080029.1, on the reverse strand, counting down.
CATAAGTTAATTTAAAAATAAATCAGGGGGAGGGGGAAATGGGGAGTTGCTAATCAGTAGGCATAAATTCTCAATTATACAAGATGAGTAAGTTCTAGAGGTCTGTGCAATATTGCCCTATAATCAACAATACTGTATTGTACACCTAAAATTTTTTTTAAGGGTAGATTACATTTTAGTGTTTTTGCCACAAGAAAATAAAATTTCATTTTAAAGGCATAATATAAAAAATTTAAGCTTTCTCCTTTCTGCAGCATCCTTTCTTTCTTATGCTTTTGTATGTGACCATATAATAAATTTCACTGAAGGTGTATTTTCTTCCTCAGGTGCAGTTGGTGAATAATCGGTTTAAAGGAGTCAAGTATTTCCGCCTGAATACCCTGGCCTCTCTGGGTTATGTGGTTGTAGTGATAGACAACAGGGGATCCTGTCACCGAGGGCTTAAATTTGAAGGCGCCTTTAAATATAAAATGGTGTGTGAGCATAAAAACATTTTCCTTTTAAATATATTTACATTTTCTGGTACACTGTTTGGTGTGAGATCCCACAGAGGGAGTTGGGGGAAGGGACTATGAATGAGTGTGAGTGTGTGTGTGTGTGTGTGTGTGTGAATGTGAGTGTGCGAGTTCGGAGGTAAGAGGGAAGCTACAACTTGATACTAGGCTAGCTCATTTCTACCTGTTTGTAACTCTAGGGAACTGAGATAGAACCACTTTTACATAGAAATACCTTGTCTTTCTATTTTGTATGTCTAGCTTAGCCAGAAGGCAGCACCATTTAGTGTTCAGCATCCTGTACCCTATTGAGAGGAATAATTGAGATTTGTTCTGTCCTCTGTGAAGAGAGAAAGCAAATGGTTAGTGCCTTCCTTGTGACAAGCCTCTTTCTCTCTACAGGAAGCTTTAAATGCTACCTTTTAGAGATGCCCCATGTCCTTTCTGCTGCTTTGGGAAATGATGAGAATCCGATGTTCCTTTTGCACAGTAAGGCAGTTACTGTGTTTGCCAGTGTATTGGACATGCTGAGTAAGACATGGGATTTTCTCCCAGAGCCAGTTCTTTGACCTTATGTTGTATTCTCATGTAAGTTTTGTTGTTCTTATTTTTGCTTTTGACTCAGTAAAGTGATATCGTGTGCACTGGCAGGCCTAGTAATACGGACAGGGTGGTGGTGGTAGGAATTGGAACTTAATAGGACTTTCAAAAATAGTATGTTCAGTTCCTGGAGATAGATGATGGGCAAATAGGATTAGGCCTCAAGAATGATTCCTCTGCTTTACTGCATTCAGTTTTAAAAATAAATAAAATTAGTGAACCTATTAAGGGGGCTAATTTTTTGTCTTGGGTGTAGGAAGGCTTGTTACAAGGAAGATGCTGACCTCTTAGCAGACAACAGAACAAATGGGAATGGGTAACACCCATGCAGCAGGGGACAGTTTGGATTGAAATAGGAAAGAACTTTATGACTAAGGGGTAACTAAACTCTAGGACAGGCTAGCAACAGAAGCTGTAGGCCTCTATCTATATCTAAATAGAGCTTAAAATTTTTATTTGGGGCAACAGAATCTCAATTAATAATGAATTCTAATATTAAAAAACTACAGGAATCTTTAGTAAAAATATTCACAGCTTTAAAAGCACTCTTATAATGAGACTTTTATTCATCAGAATCAATGAAATGTTCTTCCTTTTGACAGGGTCAAATAGAGATTGACGACCAGGTGGAAGGACTCCAGTATCTAGCTTCTCAATATGATTTCATTGACTTAGATCGTGTGGGCATTCATGGCTGGTCCTATGGAGGATACCTCTCCCTGATGGCCTTAATGCAGAGGTCAGATATCTTCAGGGTATGTGACTGTCTATTATACTCCCTTTTGCAATAAGGGTAGAATTTTCTATAAATTATGGTTATGAAAAAAGACCAATTTTCTGAAGGTGTAAACTTGTCAGTATTATGGAATATTAAGGTTTCTGTGTCTAATAGTCATGTGAGATAATAGATGTGTCATGTATATATATCTGTATATAAAATATACATATATATGTGTGTATATAAAAGACACTAGTCAACTTGATAACAAGTTACTGGCTATTTATAGAAATGTGTCAAAAGATAATGAGAGATAGTTATGATTAGTAAAGCACATGCACATATTAGATTGTAATTACTTGGTTGGACTGTAAGCTCTCAGAGCAGGGACCTGTCTGCCCTGTACATCACTGCAGCCTCAGTAGCCAAGCACAATGCTTGGTGCATAAGAAGTCCTAAGTAAACCTGTATCAAATGAATACATTAGTAAATACAACATAAAATAATGGTTACACTTCCATGAACAACTTCTTAGAAAAATATGCTAGAAGGAAATACATAAATATCCTAAAAGTTATTAAAGGAATGGGAATTGTGAGTAGTGTTTTTCTTTTTTTATTATTTAAATAAGATGATTTTATCTTACAGCAAAAAATAATTTTTATTTTTTGGTATAATTAATCTACAATTACATGAGGAACGTTATATTTACCAGGCTCTCCCCTTCACCAAGTCCCCCCCCCCACACCCCATTACAGTCACTGTCCATCAGCGTAGTAAGATACTGTACAGTCACCACTTATCTTCTCTGTGTTGCACAGCCCTCCCCGCGGCCCCCATGTACTATACATGTTAATCGTAATGCCCCCTTTCTTTTTCCCACCCTTATCCCTCCCTTCCCACCCATCCTCCCCAGTCCCTTTCCCTTTGGTAACTGTTAGTCCATTCTCAGGTTTTGTGATTCTGCTGCTGTTTTGTGCCTTCAGTTCTTCGTTGTTCTTATACTCCACATATGAGTGAAATTATTTGATACTTGTCTTTCTCCGCCTGGCTTATTTCACTGAGCGTAATACCCTCTAGCTCCATCCATGTTGTTGCAAATGGTAGGGTTTGTTTTCATCTTATGGCTCAGTAATATTCCATTGTGTATATGTACCACATCTTCTTTATGCATTCATCTACTTATGGACACTTAGGTTGCTTCCATTTCTTGGCTAATGTAAATAGTGCTGTGATAAACATAGGGGTGCATCTGTCTTTTTCAGGCTGGGCTGCTGCATTCTTAGGGTAAATTCCCAGAAGTGTAATTCCTGGGTCAAATAGTATTTCTATTTTGAGCTTTTTGAGGAACCTCCATACTGCTTTCCACAATGGTTGAACTAATTTACATTCCCACCAGCAGTGTAGGAGGGTTCCCCTTTCTCCACAACCTTGCCAACATTTGTTGTTTGTCTTTTGGATGGTGGCGATCCGTACTGCTGTGAGGTGATATCTCATTGTGGTTTTAATTTGCATTTCTCTGATGACTAGCGATGTGGAGCATCTTTTCATGTGTCTGTTGGCCATCTGAATTTCTTCTTTGGAGAACTGTCTGTTCAGCTCCTCTGCCCATTTTTTAATTGGGTTATTTGCTTTTTATATGTTGAGGTGTGTGAGCTCTTTATATATTTTGGATGTCAACCCTTTATCGGATCTGTCATTTATGAATATATTCTCCCATACTGTAGGATGCCTTTTTGTTCTATTGCTGGTGTCCTTTGCTGTACAGAAGCTTTTCAGCTTGATATAGTCCCACTTGTTCATTTTTGCTTTTGTTTCCCTTGCCCGGGGAGATATGTTCATGAAGAAGTCGCTCATGTTTACATCCAAGCGATTTTTGCCTATGTTTTATTCTAAGAGTTTTATGGTTTCATGACTTACATTCAGGTCTTTGAACCATTTTGAATTTACTTTTGTATATGGGGTTAGACAATAATCCAGTTTCATTCTCTTACATGTAGCTGTCCAGTTTTGCCAGCACCATCTGTTGAAGAGGCTGTCATTTCCCCATTGTATGTCCATGGCTCCTTTATCATATATTAATTGACCATATATGTTTGGGTTAATGTCGGGAGTCTCTATTCTGTTCCACTGGTCTGTGGGTCTGTTCTTGTGCCAGTACCAAATTGTCTTGATTACTATGGCTTTGTAGTAGAGCTTGAAGTTGGGGAGTGAGATCCCCCCCACTTTATTCTTCTTTCTCAGGATTGCTTTGGCTATTTGGGGTCTTGGGTGGTTCCTTATGAATTTTTGAACTATTTGTTCTAATTCGTTGAAGAATGCTGTTGGTAATTTGATAGGCATTGCATTGAATCTGTAGATTGCTTTGGGCAGGATGGCCATTTTGACAATATTAATTCTTCCTAGCCAAGAGCATGGGATGAGTTTCCATTTGTTAGTGCCTTCTTTAATTTCTCTTAAGAGTGTCTTATAGTTTTCAGGGTATAGGTCTTTCACTTCCTTGGTTAGGTTTATTCCTAGGTATTTTATTCTTTTTGATGCAATTGTGAATGGAATTGTCTTCCTGATTTCTCTTTCTGCTAGTTCATTGTTAGTGTGTAGGAAAGCCACAGATTTCTGTGGGTTAATTTTGTATCCAGCAACTTTGCTGTATTCCAATATCAGTTCTAGTAGTTTTGGAGTGGAGTCTTTAGGGTTTTTTATGTACAATATCATGTCATCTGCAAATAGTGACAGTTTAACTTCTTCTTTGCCAATCTGGATTCCTTCTATTTCTTTGTTTTGTCTAATTGCCATGGCTAGGACCTCCAGTACTATGTTAAATAACAGTGGGGAGAGTGGGCATCCCTGTCTTGTTCCCAATCTCAGAGGAAAAGCTTTCAGCTTCTCACTGTTCAGTATGATGTTGGCTGTGGGTTTATCATATATGGCCTTTATTATGTCGAGGAACTTGCCCTGTATACCCATTTTGTTGAGAGTTTTCATCATGAATGGATGTTGAATTTTGTTGAATGCTTTTTCAGCATCTATGAAGGTGATCATGTGGTTTTTGTCCTTCTTTTTGTTTATGTTGTGGATGATGTTGATGGATTTTCGAATGTTGTACCATCCTTGCATCCCTGAGATGAATCCCACTTGATCATGGTGTATGATCCTCTTGATGTACTTTTGAATTCGGTTTGCTAATATTTTGTTGAGTATTTTTGCATCTATGTTCATCAGGGATATTGGTCTGTAATTTTCTTTTTTGGTGGGATCTTTGCCTAGTTTTGTTATTAGGGTGATGCTGGCTCCGTAGAATGAGTTTGGGAGTATTCCCTCCTCTTCTATTTTTTGGAAAACTTTAAGGAGAATGGGTATTATGTCTTCTCTGTATGTCTGATAAAATTCCACAGTAAATCCATCTGGCCCGGGGGTTTTGCTCTTGGGTAGTTTTTTGATTACCGCTTCAATTTTGTTGCTGGTAATTGGTCTGTTTAGATTTTCTGTTTGTTCCTTGGTCAGTCTTGGAAGGTCGTAGTTTTCTAGGAAGTTGTCCATTTCCTCTAGGTTTTTCAGCTTGTTAGCATATAGGTTTTTATACTATTCTCCAATAATTCTTTGTATTTCTGTGGGGTCCGTCGTTATTTTTTCTTTCTCGTTTCTGATTCTGATGGTGTGTGTTGATTCTCTTTTTCTCTTAATAAGTCTGGCTAGGCGCTTACCTATTTTGTTTATTTTCTCAAAGAATCAGCTCTTGGTTTCACTGATTTTTTTCTGTTGTTTTATTCTTCTCAATTTTATTTATTTCTTCTCTAATCTTTATTATGTTCCTCCTTCTGCTGACTTTAGGCCTCATTTGTTCTCCTTTTTCCAATTTTGATAATTGCCACTTTAGACTATTCATTTGGGATTGTTCTTCCTTCTTTAAATATGCCTGGATTGCTATATACTTTCCTCTTAGAAGTGCTTTTGCTGCGTCCCACAGAAGTTGGGGCTTTGTGTTGTTGTTGTCGTCATTTTTCTCCATATATTGCTTGATCTCTATTTTAATTTGGTCGTTGATCCATTGATTATTTAGGAGCATGTTATTAAGCTTCCATGTGTTTGTGAGCCTTATTGCTTTCTTTGTACAATTTATTTCTAGTTTTATCCCTTTGTGGTCCGAGAAGTTGGTTGGTAGAATTTCAATCTTTTTGAATTTACTGAGGCTCTTTTTGTAGCCTGGTATGTGGTCTATTCTGGAAAATGTTCCATGTGCACTTGAGAAGAATGTGTATCCTGCTGCTTTTGGGTGTAGAGTTCTGTAGATGTCTATTAGGTCCATCTGTTCTAGTGTGTTGTTCAGTGCCTCTGTGTCCTTACTTATTTTCTGTCTGGTGGATCTGTCCTTTGGAGTGAGTGGTATGTTGAAGTCTCCTAAAATGAATGCATTGCATTCTGTTTCCTCCTTTAATTCTGTTAGTATTTGTTTCACATATGTTGATGCTCCTGTATTGGGTGCATATATATTTATAATGGTTATATCCTCCTGTTGGACTGAGCCCTTTATCATTATGTAATGTCCTTCCTTATCTCTTGTTACTTTCTTTGTTTTGAAGTCTATTTTGTCTGATACTAGTACTGCAGCACCTGCTTTTTTCTCCCTGTTGTTTGCATGAAATATCTTTTTCTATCCCTTGACATTTAGTCTATGCATGTCTTTGGGTTTGGGGTGCATCTCTTGTAAGCAGCATATAGATGGGTCTTGCTTTTTTATCCATTCTATTACTCTGTGTCTTTTGATCGGTGCATTCAGTCCATTTACATTTAGGGTGATTATTGAAAGATGTACTTATTTCAATAATCATTGCAGTACTTACTGCCATTGCAGGCTTTAGATTCGTGGTTACAAAGGTTCAAGTTAGCTTCTTTACTATCTGACTGTCTAACTTAACTCCCTTATTGAGCTATTATAAACACAGTCTGATGATTCTTTGTTTCTCTCCCCTCTTATTCCTCTTCCTCCATTCTTTATATGTTGGGCATTTTATTCTGGGCTCTTTTGTGTTTCCTTTGACTGCTTTTGTGATTACTTGATTTTATTTTTTGCCTTTAGTTAGTATTTGGTTGGTCTGCTTTCTTTAGTGTGATTTTATTTTCTCTGGTGACATCTATTTAGCCTTAGGAGTGCTTCCATCTAGAGCAGTCCCTTTAAAATATCCTGTAGAGGTGGTTTGTGGGAGGCAAATTCCCTCAACTTTTGTTTTTCTGGGAATTGTTTAATTCCCTCTTTCATATTTAAATGATAATCATGCTGGATACAGTATCCTTGGTTCATGGCCCTTCTGTTTCATTGCATTAAATCTATCATGCCATTCTTTTCTGGCCTGTAAGGTTTCTGTTGAGAAGTCTGATGATAGCATGATGGGTTTTCCTTTGTAGGTGACATTTTTCTCTCTCTCACTGCCTTTAATACTTTGTCCTTTTCCTTGATCTTTGCCATTTTAATTATGTGTCTTGGTGCTTTCCTCCTTGGGTCCCTTCTGTTAAGAGTTCTGTGTGCTTCCATGATCTGAGAAACTATTTCCTCCCCCAGTTTGGGGAAGTTTTCAGCAATTATTTCTTCAAAGACACTTTCCATCCCCTTTTCTCTCTCTTCTTTTTCTGGTACCCCTATAATGTGGATATTGTTCTGTTTGGATTGGTCACACAGTTCTCTTAATATTCTTTCATTCCTGGAGATCCTTTTATCTCTCTCTGCCTCAGATTCTCTGTGTTCCTGTTCTCTGATTTCTATTCCATTAACAGCCTCTTGCAATTCATCTAGTCTGCTCTTAAATCCTTCCAGAGATTGTTTTATTTCTGTATTCTCCCTCCCAACTTATCCATTAGTGTTGCATGTTTCTTTGCAGCTCCATCAGAATCGTTATGACCTTTATTTTGAATTCTTTTTCAGGAAGATTGGTTAAATCTGTCTCCCCAGGACCCTTCTCTGGGGTTGTCTGTGTGATTCTGGTCTGGATCAAATTCTTCTGCCTTTTCATGACGACAGATGTAGTCGTGGGCAGTTGGCACATGTGTCAGCTGGGAGAACAAAGTCCCTTCTTGCTTGTTGGTCACCTTCCTTTCCTGCGAGAACGGCGACCCCTAGTGGCTTGTGCTGGGCAGCTGCGCGCTGAAGGCACCTCTTGAGTCTGGCCCGGGCAGCTGCAGAGGATGCTCTGGGTGGTTGCTATGGGCAGGGCCTCTCTCAGACTGCTCCTCTCCTATGGCAGGGCCACGCAGGGGCAGGGAATGGACGGGAGGCTGTTTATCACCGTGAGGGGCCTCAGAGCTGCACTGCCTCCCAGAGGGTTAGGGCGCCTTGAGTTCTCCAGGATTCCCAGCTGCTGAGCTGAGTGTACCAGGACACTTCCGTCCAGCTGTGAGGCCCCTATCCCTTTAAGACTTCCAAAAAGCACTCACTTTTCTTTTGTCCCAGGGTCACTGGCTGTGGGGACCTGCTCGCAGGTTTTACTTTTCCATTTCCCTAATATCCAGCACACCATGCAGTGTGTGTCTGTGCTCTTGGTGCGGATGACTAGGGCTGGGTATTTAGCAGTCCTGGGCTTCCACTCCCTCCCCGCTCTGACTCCTCTCCTCCCGCTGGGGAGCTGGGGTAAGGGGCACTCAGGCCCCGCCAGGCCGTGGCTTGTATCTTACCCCCTTCATGAGGCGCTGGGTTCTCGCAGATGTAGATGTAGCCTGGCTGTTGTACTGTATCTTCTGGTCTCTCTTTTAGGAATAGTTGTATTTGTTGTATTTTCAAAAATATATATGGTTTTGGGAGGAGATTTCTGCTGCCCTACTCATGCCGCCATCTTGGCTCCTCCTCCAATAATTTTTATTTTTAAGAATAAAAATGATAGGGTTTTTATTCTTGCATATATATTCAAATAATATTTATTCATAATAGTCACAAAATGAATTCTGAAAACTGCCATAATTTTCCTGGGTTGCACCTGTCAAGGAAGTAATTAGAATATTTAAATATAAAATGTGGGAGCTTTAATATAAGGCAGATGTTTAGTGCTTAAATATATTTCATTCATTGTTTTAACCAACAGAGACTTTAAAAAAAAATGACTACTTTTCCTATATAAAGCTGACACTTCTCACAATTTTTTTTTCCCCTGTAACAGGAATGAGTTTACACTGAGACATTCATATGTTCTACTTCACTCTCCCCTTTTAACAAAGAGGCCCATGTTTATATTTCAACCAGCCCAGGTTAAGGTTTTGGGTATGCGCCATGCCTGTGGAACATGAAGCTGACTGGCTCCCAGAGTATCAGGTTCTTGACCTTAGCACTCCACTTTGATTTACTGAGTTGCCTGAGACCATGTATGCCCCAGTTGTGGAGCTAAAGCCTAAGGATAATTTTAGCCTGTAAATTAGCAGTTACAAAATCTCATGCTAGCCGTCCTTTTCTGGATCACACTTGACCTGTCACTTGCCTTATGTAGGTTGCTGTTGCTGGGGCCCCAGTCACTCTGTGGATCTTCTATGATACAGGCTACACAGAACGTTACATGGGTCATCCTGACCAGAATGAACAGGGCTATTACTTAGGATCTGTGGCCATGCAAGCAGAAAAGTTTCCCTCTGAGTAAGTTCAAGCTTTAAAATTAAGATTAAACATTTAAAATTGTATTTCATAAAAATTGTCTGTAATCATAATGAGAACTCCAGATGCTGCAAAACCAAGACTAATACTTTATTGAACACTAGAATGACATAGCTGTTTCTCAAAACAAAATTACAGGCCAATTCGTATCATTAGGGTTTTTTACAAGTTATGTTTGAGGCAGTTGCTTGGGCTGAAAGAAGTTTAAGTGTACAGCTGTTTCAAGGTGGAAAAAATTATATTTCTGCCTAAGTATATTTCACCAATAATGTTCATGATTTTTATTTTTCTGGGGACATGTCATAATTATAGATGTGTGCTACTGTCTTAATAGGAAATTGAGCACATGATTTAAAAAATTTTTTGTTACATGTAGCATTTCATTAAGTATTACTAATTTAATATCAAAAATGTTGAATCCTTATTCTAACATTTCGGTATAAAGAACTTAACATAGCTAATTTTGATTAATTTGGAGTTAAGTGGTTTTCCCAAATACTCTATTTTACCTAATCCTCTGACGTTTCCATTTCTCCAGACCAAATCGTTTACTGCTCTTACATGGATTCTTGGATGAGAATGTCCATTTTGCACACACCAGTATATTACTGAGTTTTTTAGTGAGGGCTGGAAAGCCATATGATTTACAGGTAAGTTATACATTTCTAGTTATATTAAGTAGTGACTGATTACTTTGAAATATAACAAACTATGGAGTAAGGCTGAATTTTCAGCCATGGTCACTCACTGCTTAGAGATCTGAATTGTAAAGGCATAGTTAATAGTGCCTCTAGTTGGATAAAAATTAAGATTCTGTTGGAGTCAGGCTGAAAACTGGCCTATCAGATTCCATGACCTGTGTGTCTGTGTCTGCTTTCAGTCTGTAATCACCGGTAAGAGGACAGGAGTCCATGCAGTATCTCCTTTGCTTTTCTTCTTCCTCTCAGAAGGGTGAGGGAACACTACTTGATTTCACTGTTGTAAAAGGTTTTTAGGACCTGATGACATGGTCTTTCAATTTTTTTATTTTATATTGACAGTGGAATGGAAGCCAGCAAATTACCCACTAACATTGCTCTGTTACTCAAAAAACTTGTTTTAAAAAACTCCTCCTCCTTTGTACCCCTTCCACAGATTGTGTGCTCACAAGAAAGAAAAATACTGCTCTTTCCTTTTTTATTTTTCAGTTGACATTTATGAGATCTTTGTCTGCAATTTTCAACAGTTTTCAAGTGTTTTAGTCTCTGGACCCCTTTATATACCACAGAGGAGTTGTTATGTGAGTTATGCCCATCAATATTTCTGATATAAAATATTAAAACTAGGAAGAGTTTTAAATATTTATTTTTAAATAACAATAATAAACTACATGTTAACACAAATAACATTTTTTATGGGAAATAAATGTACTTTCCAAATAAAAAAATTTACTGAGAAAAGGAGCATTTTTTTAATATTTTGTAAATCCCTTTAATATCTAGCTTAATAAGGAAGACTCCTGGGTTCTCATATCACCTGGATTCTACGTGCAGTCTGTCATGAAATGTTGTTTTGGCTGAAGTATACAGTAGGTCCCCCCTTATCCACAGTTTTATTTTCCGTGGTTTCAGTTATCCGCAGTCAGCCACAGTAGAGAAGTAGGTGATCCTCCTGACATATTGTCAAAAGGTCATAGTAGCCTAATGCTACATCTCAGTGCCTACCTCATTCATCTCACTTCACCTCATCGTGTAGGCATGTTATCTCACCTCATCACAAGAAAAAGTGAGTATAGTACAGTAAGGTATTCTGAGAGACCACATTCACATAACTTTTATTATGATATATTGTTATAATTGTTCTATTTTATTATTAGTTATTGTTAATCTCTTACTGTGCCTAATTTATAAATTAAACTTAATCATTGGTATCCATGTGTAGAAAGAAACATAGTATATGCAGGGTTCGGTAATATTCACAGTTCCAGGCATCCCCTGGGGCTCCTGGAATATATCCCCCACGGATAAGGGGGAACCTCTGTATGGAGAAAATTCAGCCTCACAGAATATGTAGTTAAGCAATGGGAGGAATATTTTAGCCTTTTCAAATAATTGTGGAGGTAGTATTTTTCTTTGATACCACACCAAAACTAGACAAGTTTAAAATATATTAGATCTTGTACTTAAAATGGATCTTTTGCCTATGCATTGGTCATCTGGAAAATACTGGTTCACCGTGTTATACCAGTCTTCTAAATGTTGACTCATTTCATTTTACATTATTTTTTAAATCACATGTATTAATATTACCACTGATCTCATCAGAAAAGTCTTTCAGTATTGGGAAGCTCATGAATTAGTAGTGGGAGATGCAAGTTTTCCAAAATTCTAATTTTCACTTAAAAGCTCAAAATTTATCATTGGCAACAAATACTGTCAGTGTTGTCCTCAGAGCAACCAGCTCACATCATTCATTTTTGAGCAAAGGTTTGTCATATACCCAGGTCTGAACCACCATAGTTGTCAGTCACTCTTTCAAGTTAAAAGTGGAGTTCCGTGTAAAAAGTGGCAGTCACGCTTGCAGCTCAGCTGCGCAAGTGCTCTTCCGTGAGGCGTCCTGTAGTGGAAGTGCTGGATGCGTTCTTCCCGTTTCATCACTACAGGTACTCAGGTTGCAATTTAATACAGTTCTAATGTTTACTGCCATTTAAGTGAAATTGGCATTTTTCTTTTTTACTGCAAGTGGGTGGTTGTGAAAAATACTGACTTCTGGTACAATTCGATCTCACCACTTTGGTTCATGCTAAGGCACCAGCACTTTTACCCACCATTGCTTTTGCATTATTAGTCCACATGTCAATACAGTGAGTAAAGGCAAGTAATGTTCTAAGAGTAGTTTTGACCTTCTGTACAGATCCCTTGTAAGGGTTTCCAAGGACCCCAGAAGTCTACAGACCACACTTGAAGAACAATTGGTCTACAGATAAATCCTTTTGTAAACCTAGTGGCATATGGGGAATTACAAAAAGAAGAGAGGAACCTTTAGGCAGATGTATTTGTGTGATACAGTGGAGAGGCTGTGCTCCATATTATTATTCCTGTTGAAAATCGTGGAAAGCTTTGGAAGGAGATGTTTATTAAATTCTTATTTTTTGTATTTTAACTTTTTTGTTGTTGTTAAGATTTATCCTCAGGAGAGACACAGCATAAGAGTTCCTGAATCTGGAGAACATTATGAACTGCATCTTTTGCACTACCTTCAAGAAAACCTTGGATCACGTATTGCTGCTCTGAAAGTGATATAATTTTGACCTGTGTAGAACTCTGGTATACACTGGCTCTTTAACCAAATGAGGAGGTTTAATCAGTAGAGAACGTAGAATTGATCATACATTTTGGTACCTGCCATATAACATCTACTTCTGAAAATGTTTGGTGCCATGCAGTCATTTACAGCTATGGTTAAAAATCTAATACCTTAAGCATACACACACAAAATTGAATGACACCTATTTCTAAGGCACCCAGCAATACCATGAGAATTACTGAAAGAAATAAAACCTTAGCACCATGTATCCATACCACCTTATTTTCACTTTTTAATAGCATTATAAACCTCATGAACTTAATTAGTGTATTTTGACAGTATACTTCTGAGTTTGTTAAAATATGATGGTATTAGTGATTGGTTGGTTCAGTTCCAGAAACTCTGACTAGTTACAGATTTGGTAGCACTTAAATGTAATTGAATAGCTTATGCTTCATTGCTTGGGATGCATCCAGCATGTTATGAACTAATCACTATTAAACCTACGGCTTGACCAGTCATTTATGATTTTCAAGGATTACTTAGTGACCTCCTAAAGACACTTATTTTGTTTCATTCAAGCTCTGACCAGATTTTAGCCAATTAAAGCTATTCAGTATAAATAGTTCTCTTGGATGATATGACAGAGTGGGTTTCTCCTTTCACATAAAGGCAAGTAACTGTATATGTAGCATGGATTTAATTAGTCTTATAATATTGATAATTACAGGCAGAACATTTTTAATCAAATGATTAGAGCTTAAATATTTGCAGGCGATTTACTTTAGGAAAAGGAAGAAGTACATATTCACTTGTATTCTTCAGAAAATTTAGTGGTGCCAGTTTCCATTTGGGTATTTTCTTATTAAAATGTTCCAGAGTTTTAGGGGAATGAGAATCGTGGTGGGGTGGGGGAAATAGGGTGTGGAGAGTGACAGGGAGAGCAGAAGGTGAGGATTTGCTTAAGAACTAAGTAGGAATATAATTTGGCCAAAAATACTCATGAAAAAGTTTGGAAGTGAAATTTAAACTCCTAGAATGTTAGTTACAGAAGTCAGAATTAAGTGACTCTCTTGCCAATACATTTAAAGACTAACAGGGAAGAAAAGTTCCTTAGAGTTACCTTTATAATTTAATTCTAATTTTTGTTCTTGATTTTGGAAACCTTACAAATTCAAGCTTTCTTTATCCTTTTTCAGATTCTTTGAGCATAATTTAGATACTGTGAGCTTAAAATGAAGAGGTTTCCTGACAGCCTCTTTACCACAAGCTGATCCTCAGGAAGCATGGCTCTCTTCTTCAGTGTTCAAAGCATATAAGCAATTGTGTTGAAGGGCCATGACATTCCCTGGTATAGCCCTGGCACTTGACTATTATGGGAGCTCAGAGGCTTTCAGGTGCTGATTAGGATCTGTCCTCTTAGAAACTTGGGGTGCTAGATGTGAGTCTCATTGGAGCTAGTGGCAGAGAAGGCACCTAGGAGTTTGGCCCTTTTTAATCACAAGCCCTGGTGTTTGGAACATGTTACCAGTACTTTTAAACACTTCAAGAAAAATTTCTCTTTTTCATTCTCACCACTACAGATAGTAGATTATTCTTCCAGAGAGAGCGCAGCCTCCATTAGTAAGATGGTTATTATGCGTCAGAGGTGGGAGGAAGTCCAGAAATGGCAGGGTGACCTGGTGGTTCTGTCCTTGGGAAAGGGATTGGGTTTTGCCCTTTGTTTATTTATGTTGTATAAGAGGTACCACAGTTTTCTTCATTGTCTGTATATGTATTGATTTTCTTGTTTATATTTTCCCATTCAAAGATTTGTTTATATTTTTTTCAATGTTAAATTAAATTGATTTGGGTAACTTTTCTTCCCCAAGGAAGTATTTTCCCCCATGACTTAAGTATATATCTGACTATTGAAGGTGGTCTTTGTTTGTGGACTAGTTGGCCTCCAAGAATCTATCCTTATATAATATGCAAAGTAGAACTGGTATACACTGGCTTTTAGACAGCTACTCATTTGAAACCTCCTACCCATTAAGGCTCTTTCTTCAAATTGGCATGTCTTATTTTTACCAAAACAAACCTTAAAGAACATCATGTACGCTTGAATTCACATGTGTTTTCCTTTTGCATCATGCCTTCTCCTTTCCTCTTACCACAATTCTAATTCCCAGTCCCTTAAGTGCCATTCTCCTTCTACAGGGGGAAAAAAATACCTGACTGAATTCACATGCGTAAAGATGGCTTGGCTAAAATTTGGTTCTTAAAACTGATACAGGAAACATCATAGTCAAGTCAAGCAATCAATCAGTAGAGATCTCATCTAAAATTATTTGTACCCTGTCTCTGGGTAACAACTTCAAAGCAAGAGTATATAAAAGTACTAACAGTTTTGGTGACAGCCAAAGAGCACTAGGCTAAGCATTAAAATGGTTGCATGTGAGCAACCCTTAACAGGTACAGTTGCGTGTGTGTTGCTGAACAGTGGAACTCAAAACCTAAGATTCATCTGGGGTGCTTGCTTGCTAAAAGAAATGCAGGCTTGAACCTCATTCTTAGAAATCTAGGTTCAGTTGCTTTGGGTACATCATGTACCCTTGAATTCATCAAAATTCAAATTCATCAAGAAACCAGGAATCTGCATTTCTAACAAGCTTTCCAGGTGATTGTAAAGCAAGCCACTTGTGGGCTACTTTAAGAAACTCGTTTGTAGAGAATGGAGTTGGATTAAACAAACAATGGGTGATTTGTACACTGGACTGATTTACAAGAACCCAAAAGAATAATCAAGACAGCTGGTCATCTGTGATAACTATCGGCCCCTTCTCACTCTGAGAGATGCAGAATGTACCATTAACTGTATATCCCTTTTCATTTTGGAATGAAGGTGTTTTTCCCCCATGCCCTTCCTGGTTTTCTCCAAAGCTTCCGGCAGGAGTATGAAGTCACTATGCATGCATTACCTTTTAAAGGAACAGGATACAGATACTGAGGCTCACTTCTTGCTACTTGTTTTACTCTTTACAGAGTATTTCCCACCTCTTTGTAGACATCGTTCTCTCTTTAGATGGAATGATTGCTATAAGATCTCACATTATAGAATTGTAAAGTTTTCAAGCTATTAAATCTGATATAATATTATCATTTGTTAGGGGTAGAACCTACATACAGAGGAGAAAATACACCTATGGCCGCGCAGCCAATTAGTGGTCAGTTGATACTAGATTCCGCCCAGATGTCCTAACTCATGGTAGTTAAATGATATGTAGAAAAGGCAAATTTTTAAAGAAGTATTTATTAATATATTCCTATGAAACATTTTAAAGATAACATAAAATGGTTAATTTTTCCATTCTAAAGTAAATGCTAAGCATGCTTATTAATGAAGCAGTTCTTCTAATTAGTATATGACATTCTGAAGTTAATTAAAACTGTTACACTAAATGTGTCTTCCTTGGTGTGGCAGGGGACGTGGGGATTGGGATATAGAGTAGAGCACTTGCTTAAGTCTCGGAGCCCAACTTACATAACTGTTTGAGCTAAGAGACAAGACATGCTGTATCTGAACTAACATGTAGGTCCATTCCCAGTAGACACAGGAATAAGGCAACTTCCCCAACTCGACCTTCCCAACCCTACCCAGTCTCACCTATCCATCTTGTGTCCTAAAATGTAGAGACATGTTAATGCAGGGTGCTGGCTCCTGCTTTTCTTACTTTGTCAAGAGACAGCTCTGGGTAATTTCAGAAGTCCCTCACAGAGAGAGAAAAAGTAGTGTTTGTATGTTTGTTTTTAAATAACCCAAATACAAATTTATGTTGTATTCTGCACAATTGGAGTTCAGGTATTTAATTTTAGAACATGAAGTGCCTGCTGTCTTAAGCATTGACTTGTATAAAAAGAATTGCATGTCTCACTCCAGTAAGTTTATGGGTTTTCTCATTTTCAGCTACATGGCTTTTAATCATGTAAAGTGAAACATTAGTTTTCTTGCATTTTATTACAGGTTCTTTGTTGCAATAAAGATGCTGCTAAAATTAATGGATGTAAATACTCCTGTTTCTCCCATTCCCCATTTGTACAATCTTGCCTTAATTAGTGGCAACTGTGGAGTGATTAATACACACGAGCAAGGTCATGTGCTTGCAATGGAGAAGGGAGACTGCAAGGTGATTCCATGGAGTTTCTAGTCTAAACACTAACCAAAAATTCATCCAAGTGCAAAGGGAGCATGCAGAACACTGCTTTGTACCTGCAAGTGGTTCCCACCAACTAGCAGCTGGTGCTGCAAGGGTAGGTAGTGCTTGGAGCCAGTGATAAGCATAGCCTCCCTGAGCAGCTGGGAGTTGCTTGAGGAAATGCCCCTTGGATTTGAGAGTGGTTTTGCATGCTCTCCAGGAAACTGCAAGAGAGTTCAGTGTAACACTTTCTTTTTAGAGGTTTCTTTGACAATTCTCTGGTCTTTTGAAGCTGTATTGGAGAAAGGGTGGGGAAAACAAGCAGATTAACCCCTCTGAAATTAGGAAATTTGGGTTGTCTGGATTCTATAACCCTTTGAAGTATGCAAAATATTGCATGAGTGAGTGGAGGTGCATTCTGGGGAGGACTTTGGCTTTATCAGATTCTCAAAGGGATGATGATCCAAAGAAAGAACCACTGCTGTATTATGTATAAACATAATGCATAATACATAATAAGCCAACATACAGTTGGGCTGTATTATGTATAAACTTTTAATTTGTATACAAAAATTATTAGAAATAAAGACCTTTAAACAGGGTAATGCTATAGACAAGTGCTTCCTAACTCTCCCACCTCAGGACACAAAAACAGACATTTGTATGACCCTGGGATAAACTGGAATACAACTGGATTAACCTGTTGAGGCTGCTTGCAGCCAGAAGTAACTGACCAGGCCCCCCCAAGCTCTAAAAAGATTCAGTATATGGATAAACCTATTTATGGCATGGGCTGGGAAGCTTTCTATAGACACCTTTGTTTTCTCTAACTCAGCCTGCATTTATTACTAATCAAAAATCAGCATTCAACCTGGCCGCAAGCATCGTGCAAGAACTGTTGGAGGTGCAGAGTTCCCATGGGCTTAGGGTTCCAGTGCTCCAGAATCAGCAGAGCAAGTGCCTTGAAACCTTTGGCCTTCCCTTTGGCTTAACCTCACCCACTCAGTGGTCATGAGGAAACAATGACTAATGCTTAGATTTATTTTGGAGGGGGGGAGTAGAAACAGCTACAGTATGAGAACCTCATAACCATAATTTTATTTTGGGCTTAGAGTGGTTTGGGGAATTACTAGGGTTTGAATGTTCATCAGCATAATTCTGGCTACAGATCTGGTGCCCTGGCCCTGCCACCCTGGAAGAGGTTGTGCTCCCAATGAAATGGATTAGATGGATTCAGCCCCAACACAGGCAATGAGACTGTTGAGTTTGCTGGGTGTCCCTTACTGAAAGATGCACTCTCTGGCTCCCAAACTCGAGTTCTTGAAGTTTGGAGAAACAATAAGCCAGGATAATTGTCCTTAGCCTGTCCCAGGAATTCCTGCCTCTCCCATCATTACTGGAAAAGCACTCTGCAGTAGTGGTGTAGTCACAAGTGACGAGAAGGTCATCTGGTCAGGTAGGTTCTGCAAACCACTACTGCTCTAGAAAACAAACTCTCCATGTTGGCTTGGTTTCTGGCACATTTATGGTCACGGTTGTGTTGTCAGCATGTGTGTGGATGCTGCAGGATTCAGCTGGGAACCTAATGATATGTCTCCTCCCCATTCCTAGTGCTGACCCCGCCTCAGTCTAGGACCTATAATATGCTGGATAACTGCAGCAGCTCTAATTAGCCTGAGCTGGAGGTGAAGATTCAAGAATTCCAAGTGACTTCAAAGCAGTTCTCAACTTGCATTCAGCAAATATTAGTAACACTGATGTGCCAAGCCTCTGTTAGACCATGAAAAAGCCAAGAGGAGGAGGACACAGCCCTTGCCCGCAAGTGGTTCTCAGGACCAACCTCACCTCTGACCCCTCTAGCACACCCATTAGGACACCACCATCTTCATAAAGGCATGGTAAATTCTCACTTCCCTGCTCCAGCTCTTAATCAGATCCAAGTTCTGCCTGACATTCAAGGCCCTATTTGACCTGACCTCATCCTCACCAAGGCTCTTCCCTCTCCCACAAACATCCTGAGAGTTTCATTTTTCAGTTAGCAGAATGCATACTTTGCAAGTAGGCCCAGGTTCCTCTTGGCACCCTACAGAGGTTTTTGCTGTTGTTATCATTAATCTACAATTACATGCAGAACATTATGTTTACTCTGCTCCCCCCTCCACCAAGTCCCCCCTCCCCCATGATCCCCATTACAGTCACTGTCCATCAGCGTAGTAAGATGCTGTAGAATCACTACTGGTCTTCTCTGTGTTGTACTGCCCTCCCTATGCCCCCGCCCACATTATACATGCTAATCGTAATGCCCCCTTTCTTTTTCCCCGCCCTTATCCCTCCCTTCCCACCCATCCTCCCCAGTCTCTTTCTCTTTGGTAACTGTTAGTCCATTTTCTTGGGTTCTGTGATTCTGCTGCTGTTTTGTTCCTTCAGTTTTTCTTTGTTCTTATACTCCACAGATGAGTGAAATCATTTGGTACTTATCTTTCTCCGCCTGGCTTATTTCACTGAGCATAATACCCTCCAGCTCCATCCATGTTGTTGCAAATGGTAGGATGTGTTTTCTTATTATGGCTGAATAATATTCCATTGTGTGTATGTACCACCTCTTCTTTATCCATTCATCTACTGATGGACACTTGGTTGCTTCCATTTCTTGGTTATTGTAAATAGTGCTGCGATAAACATAGGGGTGCATCTGTCTTTTTCAAACTAGGCTGCTGCTTTCTTAGGATAAATTCCTAGAAGTGGAATTCCTGGGTCAAATGGTATTTCTATTTTGAACTTTTTGAGGAACCTCCATACTGCTTTCCACAATGGTTGAACTAACTTACATTCCCACCAGCAGTGTAGGAGGGTTCCCCTTTCTCTGCAACCTCGCCAACATTTGTTGTTGTTTGTCTTTTGGATGGCAGCCATCCTTACTGGTGTGAGGTGATATCTCATTGTGGTTTTAATTTGCATTTCTCTGATGACTAGCGATGTGGAGCATCTTTTCATGTGTCTGTTGGCCATCTGAATTTCTTCTTTGGCAAACTGTCTGTTCAGCTCCTCTGCCCATTTTTTAATTGGATTATTTGCTTTTTGTTTGTTGAGGTGTGTAAGCTCTTTATATATTTTGGATGGCAACCCTTTATCGGATCTGTCATTTATGAATATATTCTCCCATACTGTAGGGTACTTTTTTGTTCTACTGATGGTGTCCTTTGCTGTACAGAAGCTTTTCATCTTGATACAGTCCCACTTGTTCATTTTTGCTTTTGTTTCCCTTGCCCGTTGAGATATGTTCATGGAGAAGTTGCTCATGTTTTTGTCCAAGAGATTTTTGCCTATTTTTTTAATAAGAGTTTTATGGTTTCATGACTTACATTCAGGTCTTTGATCCATTTCGAATTTTCTTTTGTGTATGGGATTAGACAATGATCCAGTTTCAGTCTCTTACATGTAGCTGTCCAGTTTTGCCAACACCATCTGTTGAAGAGACTGTCATTTCCCCATTGTATGTCCAGGGCACCCTACAGAGTTTATCTGAGAATCTCTCCACTGAAAATAGATGATATGGCAGAACGTACCAACACTGGCTTTGGAGCCTGGCCTCGACCCTTGCCTCTGCTGCTATCCAGCTTTATGTGCTTGCCTGTGTTTACATGACATTCTGACCCTCAGCTTCTTTAGGTGTGAAGTAGAAATAACAACCCTTCTCGACAGATTTTTGTGAGGATTAAATTTGTTTAGTGTACTATAAAGTACTCAGTGTCTGCATGCAATAAAAATGCTCAGTAAAGGTTACGTTGGATGTAACACTTAATTTTACACCACACTGCTTGCCACTGGTGGTGTTGAGAGGAGGCACTGTATTACATTTGGTTAATTCTCCCTATCATATGTGCTGCAGAGCCAGGTATGCAGGAGTTGTTTATTAGATACTTGAGTACCAAAAAATTTTCAAATAAAAAAAATATTTTGACCTTCCCCATTTAGGGTCGTTGGATTGATAGATTATAGATTCCTAAGCACCTGTCCACCAATTCACTTGCAGGACTGCAAAAAAAACCAGTCTCCCTAATTTAAGCTTTTAGGGCTCCTTCTTTGAAATGTCATTGAGATTTTTCTTCTTTGTTCCCCACTGAGGCTTTAGGTCTGGAGGGGTGGTCCTTCTCAGCCCTGGTTGCTATCACAATTGCCTGTGGACCTTTTAACCACGCTGATGTCTGAGCCCTTCCTAAGATCAGTTACATCTATGTAGGGAATGAGAACGTCTGCCATCATTTGATTTTTTTTTTATGAGCTCCCTAGATCGTGATCCGAATGTGCAACCAGGGTAAAGAACCTCTGAGGTAGAGCAAGGGAAGATTGTATTCATGGAATGTTACAGCCAGAAGAGATTCTCAGAAATCATCTCATCTACTGCTTAACTTTACAGATGAGAGGCTGAGGCCTGGAGCCAGGAAGTGACTCATAGTAGCCATGCCTGCTGCTTAATGAGTCCACGCCTGTGCTCAGGACTTCCAACTCTGTCTTCACATCCCACAGCAATATGTTCTCCCAAACCCCAGGCTCAGCAGAGGGATTTGCCAAAGTGAGGAAGACCAGGCTGCTGCCAGGCTGGCCCAGTCTGGAGGGAGTAGAGGGGACCTCATGGTTCCAGGCCCTCCAACCCTTATTTCATTCAGAGCAGCTTAGAAGACCTCAAAAATCAGTGACTCCTCCCACCACTTTACAGATGGGGAAACAGGCCCAGAGAAGAGATAAAAGCCATACAGCTGTCAAGTGGCAGAGCTGCTACCGAGAGTCGGGCTGACTAACCTCTCTGAGGAACAGGCAGGTAAAGTGACTTTCCTAAAAGCACAAAACTAGTTGGTAGCTGAACAGAGACACTTGAATACAGTCTCTAGGACTACTACTAAAATTTCTAAAACTTAAGATGTTGCCATTTATAAGATCCTGATAACAGGAATGTAAAAGTGGAAATAAGAATGTATCTTCAAATCAAGGAAGTATGATATTTGCCTGAAATCTGAGTTCCTTCAGGGACTGAGCTCATGCTGAGAAACCATGTACTGGGTGGGTCTTGGATATGAATCTCCCTAAACTTGGCCAAAGAAAGAAGGAGGAGCATGGGAAAGACTAGAGAATTGAAATCTGATAGACTTGGGTTCAAGTCCAACAGTTGTGATCTTGAGCAAGCTCTTTACTTCTCTAACCTTGGACTCTAAAGAGGGGACCTAATGCCTCCTTCACAGAGCTGCCATGAGGCCAAAGTGCTGAGCACAGCCTGGGATGGAAGGGGAGCTTAGAGATGATTTATGAAGTCGAAGTTGGCGCTCCTGCCCTTCGTCTGACCCCGTCCTCGCCAAGAAGAGTGAAGCTGCCAGGGGAAGCAGTCTGCTTTCCAGGACCTGAGCCGTCAGGCCCGCGCGCCAGGGAGACGACAGATGCTGAGTGGAGAGGAACATGACTCAGCCCGGGATCTTGGGGAGAACAGCAGGTTCTGAGACATGAGCAAGGAGGGTGGGTGCAGAAGCCTCCTGGGAGGTGACTTCCCTGCCTTAGCCTCAGATACTTCCCACCTGCCCGACCCCAGCTGGTCGTCCAGTATGGCACATTATTAGAATAAAGGTGTCATTAACCGTGAGGCATAAAATGTTTTACCTGTGGGCAGGTAACACCCTGATCTCTGAATATCAACTGCTAACATTTGTACAGTGAGTGTCTTACAACTTGCAGAGTATTTCCTCATGACAGCATCGTGGCCAATCTGACCTTCACAGGAAGTTAGGAGACACCAGTTAGGTGGTGGTATTGTTCCTCCCATGGATTTTTTCCCCCCCCCCAGAAAAAGAAATTAGAGCCCAGAGAGTTTGTAGGTTTTTCCCAAGTCTGCAGTGCAGAAGTGGAATGCGAATCCTGGCTTCATTCATCCATTAGCAAGCAACAGGAATTGAGCAGCTGGCATTGACCTGGCTCATACCGAGTGATCCAAGGATCTGGGGATGCTCAGAGAAGCTAGACACATTCTCTACTCTCAAAAGGTTCTCAGTTCAGCAGTGGAGATAGACATGTAAACTAAAGAGGGTTAGCACAAAGATATGTTGAGTGCTGTGTGAGCCCCCAGGAGGCAGAGCAGGATGGCAGGTAGGAAGATTGACTTTGACCCAGAGAGCCTGCCATCCCATCTCCCACTGAACCACTTCCTACTGTGTGACCTTGAGCAAGTTCCTTGACTTCTCTATGCTTCAGCTTTCTCTTCTGTAACACAGAGCTCACTATGATATTATCTGATGGCATCACTGCAAAGTTCCCAGTATCTGGCACACAGCACTCAGCAAACATGAGCTATTATTTTCTCCGGGCAACGGTGCAGAGGATGGCTGGGGAAGGCTGTGAGGCTGCACGATGGGAGGAGCGTTTGGATTAAGCATTAAGGAATGAGTTTCCCCAGGTGGGAGGAGGTCATTCCAGGCAGAGAAAAGACTTTATACTCAGACATGAAGGGACAAAGTTGGGTGGAGGTGGAGAGGACAGGGAAAGTGGGAGTGGTGGGGGCGGAGTGTGAAGGGCCTTGCATAGTGGGTGCTAAGGGGGCTGTGCATTTGCTCCCATACATTCTGCTTGTTTCACAGGCTTCGTTTGTCTGAGAGACCAGAGGAGAGGGTGGGCCATGGATGGACGTAGTTTGATGGGGAAAATGAGGAAATAGGTGGTTGGGTAGAATAGGTCTAGGGGGAGAGCCCTGGCCCCCAGGGACTGGGTGGACAGAGTCCCCAGCAGGAGGGGGTGCAACTTCCAAAGACGGGCGGACAATGTGACCTGCATCACCTACCTTTCAGCTTTGCTGAAGGTAGTGCCATCCTGCCACGGGCAGTGTGTCCAGCTGCAGGCAGAGCATCCCGGGACCCTGGAAGAGAGCAGCCTCTGTCCATTGTGCCGGTTGTGAGGGGGACCTCATGAAGGGGGAACCAGAGAGGAGCCATCTGAATCCCAGGCTGGCTGGAGCAGGCTGGCCTTGAGCAGAGGGGGGTATTGAGGAGCCGTGGATCCGGGCAGGAACTAGCTGTTGGACACTGCAAGGTGGTGATGGAAATGGGCAAATGGAACAGTGTTTGCCTGGAGGACTGAGAAGAAAGGATGGTTCAGGGCAGGAGGGCATCCCCCAAATGATAAAGAGACCTTCATCACTTTTGGGGGGGGTTAGTTTTATCATGATTACACAGGCATGTAGCTTAAGGAATCAAGTTCTAAAATCTCTAACATGTTTGTAATTTACTGTGAATTTTTTTTTTCAGTATTTATGCATTATCTAGTGGCATCCCACTAGTGGAAGATTAGAATTTGGCTGTTTTCCCTTGAATTTTAACCAAACACACATCCTTCCCATTCTCCTCATCTTCTCAATATACAAACCTAGTCCTATTGTAACTTTACTTGGACTAAGTTCAGTGCTTACATCATTGTAATTATGTAAATGTATTCAGTGATGAGTCATAGAATAAACTTTGAATCATTTTCATTCATGCAGAACTTTGTTTTACCTAGTTAATAATTATCTCTTTTTTAGTGTATGTATTTATTACTAATTCAATCCCAAACTCATCAACCTTTCCAATGGTTTTTGTTTTAAGTGCTAGTATTTCTGTTTTTCTGTAATATATTTTCATTGCAATATACAACATTTCAGATATTTAATGAGTTAAGTAGGTTTTGATCTGCTAGTCTGAGAACAAGGCCATCATTTAAGGAACTGTATTCTGACTTCCAGGCAATTGGTTTATAAGTGTACCATAGACATTGCCACCTGTATAATGACACTCTTCTTCGCTCAGGAAGCTTCCAGTGGCATCTGAGATCTAAGACTGAGACAAATGAGGAAATGAAGAAATTACTGTACAAGGCAGAAGTAATCTAGGGCCTACTGAGTTGTACAGACAGATGGCTGGAGACTGGATGGTCATCTCGAAAGAGCTGGGAATTGAGTTTCAAGGCATCGTATATATTTTTTCTATTGTGATAAAATATACACAACATAAATGTTACCATTTCAGACATTTTTAAGTGTATAGTTCAGTGGCATTAAACATTCACATTGTGCAATCATCTCCACTATTTATCTCCATACACTTTTTCCCTTTAAGTTGCATTTGCTATTTGATTGCAAAAATACATAGAAAAGCACGAAGAAGAAAAGTAAAATATCCGTAAGTCCACAAATTGGTTAGTGAGATGATGCTAAGAAAGGGATGGAAAGTCATCCCAGGTTGAGAGGAGACCCACCCCCCTGTCTTGGAGGGTTTGAACAGAGGCATAGTGTGGGAGATAGTTTTGAGCATGAAGGATAAAGATATTGTAAAATCTGTCTTTTGTATGTTCCTTAAACGGGAGGAGGTAGTGACGTGTTCTAATACTGAATCAAACCCAGTGAAGACCCCAGTTGTTCTGGTTATCCCGTATATAACAAATCACCCCAAACTTAGTGGTTACAGCATCGTTATTATTACAACCATTCATTATTATTACTATCTTTCGCAGTGCTGGGGTTAGCTGGTCTCAGGGTCTCCTATGTGGCTGCAGCCAGACAGGGGCTGGGGCTGGACACCAGCAAGGCTTCCTCACTTACACATTTGGCTCCCAGGCTGGAACAGCTGGGGCTTATCTCCTTGCATTCTCCCCACATGGCTTCTCCAGCCTGGTGGCTTCAAGATGGCCAGAGTTCTTATATGATGGCTCAGGGGTCCCAAGGGTCATGTCCCCCGGAGAAAGCCAGGTGGGAGATATATCTTCTGTTATGACAAACCTCAGTAGCCATAGAGTATCACCTCCACCACATTCTATTCTTTAGAAATGAATCACTCTTATATTCAAAGGGAGGGGGAGTAGATTTACTTCCTGAAGAAAGGAATGTCAAAAAATTTGTACACATTTTTTTTTTTTTTAGATAATTATTTTTTATTGAAGGGTAGTTGACACACAGTATTACATTACATTAGTTTCAGGTGTACAACACAGTGATTCAACATTTATATACATGTACACATATTTTTAAGTCACTACAGTGGTAGATTCTGTTATCTACTGTAGAGTGCTCTGAGCCCCACAGCCCCCTGCTGCTGGTCCTATAAAGCAAGTGGTCCATAAATTCTTGACTTAGAGTTGTAGCACCTACTAAGACCTTAGCTATTACTCCATTAAGTGCTTCCCAACATTTTTTGATGTTCCAATCCCTTTCACAGTAATATGCTATCTTCAGAATATCAACCTTAATGATTTAAAACTTTCATCATTTTTTTGCATGGCATATGATAAAGGAGTAACTTTTTAAATAAAAAGCATTCATTAGGATCTTATTATATGCTGTGCTAGATGCAAGGAATACGTAAGCGAGCAAGATACACATGGTCCCTGCCACAAAGAGCTTACTCTCTAGCAGTAGAGCCAGACCATTTAATAAAGAATATTATAATAAAGTGTGTGAGACGCTCAGATAGGGCAAGTGCCAGTTCGCAAATAATTTCTCCCATTCTGATCTCTACTCACACTGGGATACCGTACAGGCGCCTCACACTCAGCATGTTAAAAAGGTGAATTATCTTCTCTCTCCTCTGTTCTCCTCTTCGACAGCATCCCGTACACCTGGTCAAACCAACAGGCACTGTAGTCCTCTAGCCTTTTCCTGGTCTCTTGACCCTGTCCCTGACCTGTCCTTCAAATGTTACTTCTGTCTTAGAACTGTCTCAACTTATTTAAAGAAAAAACATTATAACAGTATATTGTTAATTGAAGGCAATTTTAACATTTTAATTAAATTGGTGATTAAAAAAACCCTCTTTCCCATTTAAGAAGTGACATGATGATTTTAAAATCACAGAAAAACTCATGATTTGTTAACAGGACTGTCCTGCCAATGGGTCTCAACCCCAGGCAAGTTCGCTATGGATTCAGTGTGACCAAAGAAATGACAGTAGAGCGTTCTTGGGGTGAAAAGGTTATACCCAACTTTATTTCCACGGTGGCAGGTCAGTCACTAGAATCCCGTCTATTCAGTACGAGTCTGCATGCAGCAAGTCAGTCTCCTCCCCAGCAGCCGTCCTCTGGTCCTCTGTCCTTGGCGCTGCCACCACTCCAGCCTCTGCTCTCCTGCAGCCTTGCAGCCACGCCACCGTGTCGCTCAGAGCACTGGACTCTATATTGACTTTATATAGAGTCAATAACGACATATTGCCCACACGTGTGTAGTGAGCTAGCTGACCAGAGCCAGGTGAGAATCCTGGCCACAGGAACCTTCATTTTATCTACAAACTATATATCATATTTGGGGAACCAAATTTAGATTGAAAGTTAACCATATGTTATAGGATCAAAAATAGACAAAAGTTGCATTCATATGATTGCATTTTATAAGCTAAAATGTTTTAAAAACATAAAATGTTTTTCAGTTTTATTTCTGAAATGTGAAACAAAAGATTTTAGGATCTATTGGGAAGGATTTCTCCACAAATAAAATATTGTAGAGGTCTGCCTTTCCAGTAAACAAAACCCAAATTCAATCAAATTATCATTAGATTTTATTTTTTAAGCACTTTTGACATGTGGGTGGCAACTGACTTTTGATTAGAAGACCATAACATTCTTTTCTACTGAGGATCAACTTGAGGTAAATTTGCAAAATTACCGGTTTCCCCTCAGCACCAGATTTCTGTAATTTAGCCATTAGGACTCCTCATATTTCCTGTCACATATTTCTCATGGTCCAACATGGGTATGAGTTAAACAATATGTAACTAAGACTGAAAACATTTTAAGTTGTTTAATGGTTAAAAACTGCAACACTGGCTAATGCTGTTCACCCGATCAGCCCTCCATGGCCACCCACCCATGAACACCCCACATGCACTTAGAGGTGTTCTGTGCTGCCATTTGAAATGGGAAAAATTATTGACTATTTTATTGATTGACGCAAAAGGAAAGAAATTAAGACAAGTGCCGTGTCTTTTAATGGTGTTGACTCTTTGGAACTCCTGGTCAGAAATGCACATCATACCCCAGCCCTCTTAGTTTTCCCAGTGATGAAGCTAAGGCCCCAGGAGAGGAAGGAAGTTGCCCGACTTCCCATAGCAAGTGTAACAGTGGCAGAACAAGAACCAGGGCTCTTAGTCCTTACACTGGATTTGGCTGGCTGGAGCCTGTCACATTGCACATCCACTCCTCCCCACCCAGAGCCTGTATACTGAGATAAAAATGCAGAAAAATTAATTGGATTTTTTTCTGTGGTTTGTGGAGTTTGCAACACTCTTTAAATGGTGACATCTTATTCATTAATTTATTCATTCAATTGACAGTTAAATCTTCATCTGCTTTTTAGGCAATGTACAAAGCCTGCCCCATCTAGCTCCTGTTGGCTTCATCTCCCACCCATGCTTTCCTGCTCAGCTCACACCTCCTGCATTCTGCTTACACTGGGTCAGGTAGTTGTTTCCTTCGGAGGTCTTCCCTGCCTCCCCCGGGTCTGGCCTGGGTGTCCCTCTGCTCCGTACCCCATCACAGCCTTTTTTACACAGCATTAGAGTTGCTTCCTTGTTTGTCTCCCTCCCTAGACTAAGTGCCATGTAGACAAGAACCGTCTTGTTCACTGTGCTCCCAGGGCCCAGGGCAGGGCCTGACCCGTAACAGGTGGCCCATGCATATCCGTGCAGTTAATTCTTGGAATCTCCATTTCCTGTGATCTTATACCACAGGGCTTCTGCAGAGGGTGTTCTTCCCCCCACAATCGGTTCTACCAACTGTCAAGACCCTGGTCAAACATCTATAACAATCAACAGGTCTGTGAAGCCTTTTTCTTCAGCAACACCTAACCCTGTCAATCACACAGCCTCTCTTTCTGTTCTTCCCATTCTCCCTGCCACCCCATCCCACTTAGGACACTATTGTCCCTGTGAGCAGTGACTTGAATCTTATATCCTCACCCCTGGTGCCTACACAGTGTCAAATACTGGTCTAGCTGCTTGGAATTCAGCGGTGAACCTAGCAGACAAAAATCCCTGTCCTCATGAAGCCCACATTCTGGTGGGGTGGACAGACAATAAATAAATTAAGAATATGTAGAGCATGTCAGAAATAAGGGCAATAGAGAGATGGGGGAAGTTGTCAGGACAGAGGTGTGGGGAGACAGATTTCTAGTCTTGCACTTAGCTGGGCAAAGGTCTAGAGGCTGGAGGGAGGGAACTGGCCACAATCAAGTTACAGCAAAGAGGCTAGTGTGGTGGGAGAGGCAGTGAGCAAAGGGGATGCCGTAGGAGGTGAGGTCAGGGAGGTAAAACAGGCCCCCAGGTCAGGTAGGCCCTTTTATCATCATTAGGACTTTTGTTTTGCTCTGAGACAGGAGGCACTGGTGGGTTTTGAGCAGAGAAGTGACATGACCTTGTTCACATTTTAACAGGATCACTTGATGCTGTAATGAGGAAAGACTGAAGGGGCACATGGACAGAAACAAAGAGACCTGAGTGGGGACTATGGCAACAGTACAGGTGAGAGGTGATGGTGCATGGATCAAGGTGGCAGTGGGGGAGGTGGAGCCTTATGGACATGAAAGAGAAGAGCTGAGGATGGTGCCAATGTTTCTGACCTGAGCAAGAGGAAAGGAAGGATGGAGCTGCTAGGAACTGAGATGGGAAAGACTGTGGGAAGAGGAATTTTAACAGGGAAGATCAGAGTTCAATTTTGGACATGTTAAATTTGAGTTGCCTATTTGCCAATGGAAATGTGGAGCAGGGAGCTAGATACACAAGTCTGAGGAAAAGAGAAGACCCAGGCTGGAGGTATAAAGTTGGGCATCTTCAGCACAAAGATGTCATCTTAAGCCTTGACGACCAGATGAGATCACTAGGAGAAGTGGGAGTGATCATCTAAGTCAAATGCTACTGATGGGCCAGGCAGTGAATGAATAAATGCTGTATTCCATTAGATCTGTGTAGCTCACATTAGGAGTTAACCAGCTACAGACGGGGTAAGGTACCTACCAGATAAAGAGACCAAGTGGCTGTATGTCATGGGAACACTGGGGACACCGGGAATGAAGAACCATGGCATCTTAGTCTTGGAAGTGCTTTCTACTCAGAGCAAAAACACCTCAGAACCAAGATACCTTCATAGGTTATTTCATCTGTACTTTTTCTCCCTACCCTAGCCTGAAGATTGAATCCCTGGCTTTAGAGCAAGAAATATTTGTGGGATACTGAGACAACTAGTCTGGCTGGGAAAAGAAAGTACAGTTGAAGAATGAATGGGAAATGACCATCTGGAGACGAAAAGCAGGGTTTCTGTCCTGTACCTGCTGTTTCCTAGCCTCATGCCCTTAGGCACTTCACTTCCCCCAGCCTCAGTTTTCCTTTGTGTAAAAGTGAGAGCAATCAAACCTTCCTTGTAATCCCAGGGTTATAGAGAGGTCTGAAGTGGCAGTGCTTGGGTTAGAGTCAACGCCCTGCCTGAGCTGGTCATTTCAAGAGCAAGAGAAGGAAGCCAAAAGAGCCTCCAGCTTGGAATGGCAATGCCAATGGGGATGAGGAAGGAACTGTCACGTCCTCACTGGGTGGGTCTATTGGTGCGAAGCTAACCAGGATCCAGGCGCCGACCTGGGCTTGAATGGACTGGGCTCGGGTGGCAGGATGGCCCACCGGCCTTGACTCTGCTTCCCCTGAGCCTGGAACCTAGGTGGAGGGAGACCCTGAGGCAGCCACAGGGAAAAGAGATGGGGACACTGAGGCAGAAAGAGACCCGGAGCCCCAGAGGCTGGAAGACTAAGAGACCCAGAAACGAGCGGCCCACCAGGGGCCGAGGCGACCCGGAGAGAACGAGGC
Source organism: Manis pentadactyla (assembly GCF_030020395.1). Classification (NCBI taxonomy): domain Eukaryota; kingdom Metazoa; phylum Chordata; class Mammalia; order Pholidota; family Manidae; genus Manis; species Manis pentadactyla. The sequence goes on along the minus strand of NC_080029.1, from coordinate 113,643,512 downwards.
GCTGGGGCGCAGATCCCAGAGAGCAGAGCAGAGGCCCCGCGCGGCGCAGGGTCGCGGTGCGTGGGCCCGGGGGACCCGGCGGGGCCGGGCGGCAGCACTCGCTGGGCGCCCCCGCCCCGGCTGCTCGCCCAAGATGGCGATGGAGGGGCGGGCGAGGCGGCTGCAGCCCCGGCCCCCGCGCCGGCCCCCGCTCGGGCCCGGGCCCCCGAGGCCGCGCCCCCGCCCGCGGCGCCGCGCCTCCCCGGGCCACTGACGCCCGGCGCGCCCTCCCCCGGCGGCGGCGGCCAAGAGGTGGGGAGGCGGCGGCGGCGGCGGCCCGGGCCGGCCCCATGGCGCGGGGGGACGCTGGCCGCGGCGGCGGGCTCCTCGCGCTGACCTTCTGCCTGCTGGCCGCGCGCGGTAAGCGGGCGTCGCGGCGGTGGCGCGGGCGGCTGCGGTGTGCGGGTGCGCTGCGCCCGCGGCTGCGCTGGGCTGTGGGGCTGGCGTGGGTCCCGATCCCGAGCGAGTGCGGGGCTGCGGGGCGCGGGCTGCACGTCCTTGTGCCTGTGACGCCAGTGCTTGGGGGTCTGCGAGCTGCGGCCGGGGGGCGTTTGCGGCGCGTACTGTCTGCAGGGGGTGTGTGTCCTTGGTTTGCGGAGTCTGGAGTGTATGTGAGTGTGTGTGTGCGTGTGCGCGCGCGGGGCGGGGTGGCTTCTGCGGACGTACGTGTCCGCAGTGCGTGCCACGGTCGCGGCGTGGCATCGCGGGGCCGTGGCCGCAGTATTGGTGGCTTGCGCGGGCTCTGCCTTGCCCGCTGGTGTCTCCGGTTAAAAGTGTGTGTGTGGAAGAGGAGGGGTGTGGGGGTATGTGTCTGCACCTCCATTTGTGTCGAGAGCGTAATTGTTTTATGGAGCTGAGCTAATATTTGGCTTTGGCTTTTGGGGAGTGTCCTTGCCTGTGGGGGTTAGGGGGACGGGGCCGGAGATTCTGGATTGACTAGGGTAGAGGTGATAAAACACTCAATTTTGCCCAGTGGGTGTGGTCCCTGGGGAGCGGCTGCGGGGTGGGGTGGGTGGTAGGGGTGCGCCCCCAGCCCGTGGACTGGAGTGGGCTGGGGGAAGAGGCAGGGAACCAGTTGCTTTCGTGGACGTGTCAAACACTCGCCCTCGGGATGTCAGCGTGTCCCTCCTGCCCCGCCCCCAGGCAGCGCAGGGAAGGGCTGACGAGGTCTGCAAGGCCCCCTCCAGCCCCTGCCTCGGTGTGGGCTGGGGGTGAGGGTAAGGGTCAGAATTGCCCACGCTGGAGAAAGGGCTGGCGATGAGGTAACGGAGTCCCAAGTCTCTGTGCCTAAGGCTCCTTCGTCCACCCCCACCCTCCTCGCCTTCCGTCCGGTGCGTTTGGGGCAAGGCGCTTGGGGAAGGTAGGTGGGAGAGCCCGGGAGGGGGATGGGCTGCCCGCTTTGTTCGTCTAGTTCTTGCCTTCCCTAACGAGGGAAAGCTGGGGATGTGTCCGGGGCGAGTCGGGGAGGGACTCGGGGGTGGGGGTGGGGAGGGGATTTCTCTCCAGCTGCTGCGGCTTTCCTGAGAGACTCAGCCAGGCCACGTGGGAGGGAGGCAGGGACCGCCGGGCGCGGAAGGAGCCTCTGTCTGGCCAGCCCCGGGCCCATCTCCAAGAAACCCAAACAGCGGGTGAGAAAGTGCCGGGAACTGCCCGGACCCCCTCTCTCCCCACAAAGACACGCCCCTTTCCAGCCCAGAATGCCGAGCTGGCTGGAGGCCGCCTGGGGCCAGTGGTTGCACTCGGGAAGTGGGGGTCCTGGGTTGTCAGGTGAAGAGGGCAGGGAAGTGCCAGCGAGGAGTCTGTTCTCCTGGAGCCCAGGTATTAAGGAATAGTGGTGCCCACCGTCTTCCACCAGCTGCAGGACCCAGCTCAGGGTCACCCAGCAAAGCAGGATCAGGGGTGGGAACTGTCCTTGAGTATTATGGAGTACAGAGTACCTGTGGGGCTTCCCTTAAGGGGCTCAGTTTGCCTGGGAGACCTGGCTTTGCTGTGCTGGAGGCGAGGTCAGGCCCTGAGCTGGGGCTCACTTGGCAGCAGTGTGCATGACCAAGGCCACTACTGTCCACACCTTTAGAATGTGCAAAGCTCAACAGGCCTGGGGCCACTCTAGAGTTCTGACTAGCCACCAGATCTGGACCAAGGTCATTCATTCATTCAACAAATATTTACTGAGCACTCTTTTTGGCTAGCATGTGCCTGGTGCCTGGAATATGGTAAATAAGGAGGCAGACCTGGTCCCTGGTGCAAAGCTTTCAGTCTGGTGAGGGGAGACTGAGGGGTAGTCCTGAAAGGTCAGGAAAGGCTTCCTCCAGGAAGTGATGGCTAACAGAGCTCAATGCAGGGAGTCAGACAGCCCTGTAGAAGGAGAGTGAGAATCGGGGCAGTTTTCCAGAGAGAACCGCATGTACGAATGCTCAGAGACAATTTCGTTTGATCACTGCATGAAGCTAAATCTGGCTGGAGTTTAAAGCCCAAGGGTGAATATGAGTCAGGCTGGTGATGGATGGGGCAGGAGCCGTGGAATGTCAAGAAAGAAGGCAGAAGACAGGGCTGGACCCAGCTCATGAAGGGCCTTAGAAGTCCCACCAAGGCTTTTGGCCTGAGAGTCCCTGTGAGCCCTTGGTGGGCTGCAAGATTAGCTTTACATCAGCTCCCTCCAGCCAGTGTGGAGAGTCGACTGGGCAGGCGTGGAGGTAGGACTCGCTAGCTCCCTGGGAGGCTGTGGTGGTGATCCAAGAGAGAGGAAGGAGGCAGCTTGAGTCATGGCAGGTAGGGCGGCCAGAGTAGCTGGACTCTAAAGATAAGAAGGAGATAGGATCACACTGGAGGATCGACTGAGTTAGTAGGGGGTGAGGGACAGGGAAGTGAAAAGTAATAGACGTTTCAGCGACCTCACTCAGCATGGCAGAATGAGGGGCTGCTGTCCCCCAAGACGGCTCTTGAGTCAGGGGTTGGGAACTGAGGAAATGTTTTACAGGAACAGGATTCCTGTCTGGGATCGGTGGTGGAATGCCTGTGCTCTGTTTTCACCATGTGCAAGAAGTGGGGCTCTCCCACCCAGAATTTGCCAGAGGTCAGTAATAGGAGGGCTCCAAGAACATGACAGATGCTTTCTTTTATTTTTTTTATTTTGATATCATTAATATACAATTACTTGAACGACATTATGGTTACTAGACTCCTCCCATTAGACAGATGCTTTCTTACCTAGAAACTTCCTCCACCCCAGAAGTTTGGAGGCCGACCTTAGTTCAGGTGTTGGGGTGGCCCTCTCTGACACCCCCATCTTGGAAGTTAGGAACCAGGTCAAACATAGTTTTCTTAATAGTGAATCTTATTCAGAAGTTATCTAAACCTTCATTGATCCTTTAAATACTTTCATGGTCCAATTAATCACATATTATGTATAAATTAGCATTTCCTTTTTCTCCTAAAGGTGCTTCTTTCAAATTAAGCCATCTCACAGAGTGTCATTGAATGTCAGCACCAAAGGGAATTTAGAAATAATTTCAGCATAAACCCATTTTATAGATGAGAAAACAGAGTGACTTCCCAAAGTAACACATATAGGGACTGAGCTGGGGCTGGAACCAGTCTGTTGGTTTTTGGAGCAGCCCTCCTTTCCCAGGATTTGGTAGACACACACCCAAGTTCAGTCTCTCTGCAACACTCCCTCACATGAGAAGTTAACCAGCTTTGGGCTTGGCCCCCTGGGTCGGTCTGTCTGAGTCCAGGCCCTGGAATCCACCCACTCCCACCACTGCCTCCTATTTGGCTGCTGCTGTTTCCAACGAACAGCAACCAGACTTGACACAGAATTCCAGATGCAAAACTGTCAGGTGGGTTTGGGGGCTCCCAGCTCCCCCAGTGGGTTATAGGAAAGAGTAGGAGTGGTTCTGATTGGGGAGGACCCCAGCCCCAGCCTGGTCAGAGGGTGGTGATGGGTGCTAGGGGAGAAAGAACCAGAGAAAGGATGTTCTGGGTTTGATGCACAGAGAAATGGAATCCTTGTCTTCAGGACTAGCAGCTACTGCTGCCTCACTGCAGAGGCTGAGGCGTCCTCTGGATCTGAGGGGTTGTGGGGACACCAGGGTCCAGGACCTAGAGGCTCAGGTGCAGCCCTGACCCTGCAAGCTGGTGCAGAGCTCAGACTTCTCGGTGGTTCTGTAAGGTGCTTATTGCCTTGTCACATAATTTGGCGGACAGAGCTCTGGCAGGTGAGTGCAGCTTACAGGGAGACAGACAAAAGTGGGGAAAGCAGGAACATATTTTTACTTATAGGAGCCATACAGCGGGAGAACAGGTGAGGTGGTAAGCCTCCCAGTCCTGGTAATGTCTAAGCACAGAGTTTCTTTCAGTATGTTTGCTGTTCTGACACTGCTTTTTAAGCATTTTGTTAGATGTCTACTAGGTGCCACATAGTATGCTAGGCAGTTTCTACATATATTAGTCACGTCATCCTGGCCCTGGCCCTGAAGGAAGTTTCTATAATGTGTAAGATAAGGAAATGAAAGTTTGGGAAAGCATGGGGAGGCACTGTGTCTTATCTTTTCCAGCATGTCTCCACATGTCCGCTCATCTGTTCAAGGAATATCTGTGGAACCCCTTCTATGTGCCAGACACTGTTTTAGGTGCTGGGAATTTAGAAAGCAGACTGGGATATAATGTCGAGCCTGTTGCCTATTGGTGGAGAAAGGCAAGCAGAAATCTAGACTGATAACTGCAATGACTGAGGCACCAGGGTTCTGTGGAGGAGAAAGAGGAGAGGCGTGGAAGTCAGCTCCTAGAGGCGCAGCTGTTGTTGTGGAGGGAGGGGGCGGCTGGAGCAGTGCATGGAACAGCAGAGTGCTTTCAGAGAGCTGGAAGTGCATGGCTGACAGGGAACAGTCTCCGGGAACAGGGGATAGGCAGGAGCTGAGCGCGGCTTTGCTGTCAGTTCACGTGAAGCTGAGCCTCTTCCTCAGGATCACAAATGAAGGGAGTGCTGTGGCCTTCCTTGTGTCCCAGGCAACTATCCCAAGCCCTCCTTCCAGCTGTTGGTAGGAGGGGCTTAGTGTGTGGTCAGAGAGGTAGCCAAGGTTGGGGGCAGGGAGAGGTTTCTGGAAGAAATTGGCATGTGTCTCCTGGGAAAAGAGAGCGGTGGTGGTGTCACGGAGAATTGCCCATAGACTGAAAATAAGTTGTAAATCCGTTGGGCCCTGAAATTCAGAAGTGACAAGGCACTGATGTTTGTAGCGAGTTCCTGGCTTAACGAAAGAGGCACCTGGGCTCCGTTCCCTTCCCGCACCCACTCTTTTCCTTAGAATTCACTGAAAAATGGAACTCTGGCTCACACCAGGTCTGGGCTCATCCCACAAAACAGCGTGAAGCTGGCCCTGGGGCTCAGCATCAAATCTCCTTTCTCTCTGGGTTCTAATTGGCCTCATAAAATCTAATTTCTCCCATAAATGGGTAGAATAATTTATCAGAAAAAAGAGATTGAGAGATGGCCCTGGGGCTCCCAAGCATAGACGCTCTGAGTCGTTGGCCGGGTCCCCCTGAGGAGCCTCAGGGGGAAGAGAGGGAGCCTCCTTGAGGCAGCAGGCATCTGCCCTGTCCACCCTGGTCCTGAGAGGGACAGCTGAGAACTACTCACGGGAAGGGCTTTGTGGGCCATGGCAGCCATGGCCATGGGCCAGGCGGTGGGCCAGGCTGGCAGGAAACGGGTGGCCACAAAGCCACTGGACAGACAAGGCCCACTCCCCAGAGCATTGCTTTCATGAAAAGATTTTGTGGTGTAGGAACCACACTTATGTTAAAACAAACATTGCTGTGTAATGGAGCAAGATACACAGTGTACCCAAGGTTTAAAAATAAAAACATTTGGGGCAGTCAGCAAGCCTCTTGATATGCTTTCCTCTGCTGCTGGGAGAATTTTGGTGAAAATAAGAAATATGGAGACTCTTCATTTTAAGGCTGGGCACACTGAGGCTAAAAAGAAGAAAGTGGACCCAAGGTAGTACAACAAATGCTGGATCCCGGACTCCAACTCCAGGCCAAGCTTGTCCCACTACAACCCATTATCCATCTAGGTAAGAGGAAGAATGGGAAAGGGACCTCCAAGTGGCTGTGCAATGTGAGACTTGGAAAAGACTTCATTTCACCGGATAAGGCAGGGGCAAGCTTCATGGGAGGCTGGCACCTGAGCTGAGTCCCTGAGGACCCGTGTTCTGGACTCACAAGTCGGGTTGGGCGCTGAGGCAGAAAGAACCCTGTTACTAGGGAGCAGCTGTCCTCTCAACGCTGGGTTCATCCCGAGAAGGCCAAAGGAGAACTGTTTCTTCAGACTGTCTCCCAGAGGTCTGGGATCCCCCTTCCAGGCCTCAGTTTCCCACCTAAAAAATGAGGATGTCAGGCATCACAGACATTTCTTCCAGCACGGGCTGGTGTGGGCTTCTGGACAGCCCTGTACTCCTGTGGGGGGCCCCATCCACCCTGTTAGGTGCCAGGCTTCTCAGAGGTGGGGAAGCCAGACATCTGCTGATCCATGAATATTCAGGAAGGGAATCAGAGCCTCCTCTGGGCTCCCCAGCCAGCCACCAGCCCCTCTGGCCCCCGCCCGGCCCGCCAGAGCCCAGGCTGCTGACATACCCAGCAGCTGCCGGCCCCAACTGTTCACATGTTTGTTCAGCACGGCAGGGGATTTTCCAAGCCCGGGACATGCTCGGGGTGGGGGGGGGGAAGCTGCCCGAGGGCTCAGGGATTTGTGTCATGTGGGGCTTTTCTCCCCTGAAACTCAAGCCTGCTGTTCAGTGGCTGGAACGGAGCGATTGGAGGCCACTGGGCCGAGGGCCCCGACTTGCCTTTCCCTGCTCTGTGCTTGAATCACAGAATCTCGGGCCCCAGAGAGAGAAGGGACTGGACCGTAAGCATTTGCATAGGCGTCCCTTAGAGACGCTGTGGGCTCTGGAGTAGACCACCAGAATAAAGCAGTGTTGCAATAAAGTGAGTCAAATGAATGGTTTGGTTTCTCAGTGCATATAAAAGTTATGTTTACCCTGTTGGCTACTATAGTGAGCCATAGTATCGTGTCTAAAAAAACAAGGTACATACCTTAATTTAAAAATGCTTTATTGATTAAAAAAAAAAGTACCACCCATCCTCTGAGCCTTCAGGAAGTCATAATCTTTCTGCCAGTGGAGGGTCTCGCCTTGATGTGAGGGCTGCTATCTGACCAGCGTGACGGTTGTAAAGGCTGGGGCAGCCATGGCAATTTCTTAAAATAAGAGCAGTGAAGTATGGCACTTCGATTGACTCTTCCTTCCCCTTGAACACTTAGAGGCCGTTTTAAGGTTATTAATTGGCTTGATTTCAGTATTGCTGTGTCTTGGGGAATAGAGAGGTCTGAGGAGAGGGGAGAGACGGGGAAGGGCCAGCCGGTGGAGCAGGTGGACACACGCATTGTTGACCAAGTCCACAGTCTTATGCGGGCGGGCGTACTTCACGGGCCCCAAAACAATTACATTAGTAACATCAAGGGTCACTGAACGCAGATCACCATAACAGAGATATTAAAAATAAGAAAGTGTGAAATTGTGAGAATTACCAAAATGTGACCCAGAGACAGAAAGTGAACAAAAGCTGTTGGAAAAACGGTGCCAATAGACTTGCTCGTTGCAGGATTACCACAAATATTCAATTTCTAAAAAAACACACGCAACGTGGTATGCCTGTATGTCCCTTTATTGTTTATGGAATGTCTTCAAAGCATGTGTCCCCATTCTCTGATTGATGCCCGTTAGGCGCTGGGCTGGAGCCCTGACATACATCATCTTGTTAAATCTTCACAGGCTTCCTTTTATAGAAATGGAAACTGAGGCCCAGAGAGGTTAAGGGGCTTGTCGCACAGCTATAGGTGGCGCCGCAAAATGGAACCTTGATCCTCTGTCCCGAGGTCAAGTGCCTATTCCACTGCAGCAAGTGGCCTACCGTGATGTGAATGCCAGTTTAGTTTCCCCAGTTAAAACAGAAACTGGGTGAAGGCAGGGCTGCCTTCTCCTCCCGGAACCCACTAGGAATGCCGAGTCCAGTTGTGTAGCTGGAGATGCCAGGGAGCCTTTCTGATGGATTAAGAAAGGCAGACGCTGGGTTCAGCCTGTCTGTGTGTCCTTCACACCAGAGTATCAGCCCTGGCTTCTAACCTGGCCTCCTTTTCTCAGCCAGTCAGGACTTGTCTTTGCCCCTTAGTCTTGTTCTTTAGGAGTGGTGGGAAGGAAGCCTGGGGACAGACAGGGCACATATGTGTCTAGGTTTGGACGCACGTAGCAGAGACTGGGTTGTGTGTGTTCAGGTGCAGAAGGTTAGTTGTATCTACAATTTGTGTGTGTCTAGGTTGTGTTCTATGTTTACTCAGGAATAACAATGTCCAGTTCACTGAATAGTCCTAAATCATAAAATCTCAGACATCACCTGCTACATTTGGTAAACTAAGGCCCAGAGGAAGGGACTGGCCCAAGGTCACACAGCTAGACTGTGACAGAGGTGGGTCTAGAACTGATGGTTGCCTGATTCCCTGGCCATTGTGCTTTCTGCATCGCCCCCACGTGGCTCTGTCAGCCCAGGCCTGCCTTCTCATGAGTTTGGGCCATTGCCCTCACCTCTGTCCCTGGTTCACCCTTAGACATGCCATTCTGCCTTTACACGAGGTATCAGGCTAGAGAACAGGAAGGGGCCACGGGCCACTGTGCCTTTATTGGATAGGGAGATGGCAGTCCACCTCCTGGAAGACACAACTGGGGGGCCCAACCATTTCTCTAGGGATAACGGTTCCTGGGTGGAAAGATAAACATTGGCCTTTGTGTGTTTTTGCCTTGACCCTGGGATCGCATTCACTGCTCCCTTACTGTTCCCCTGTGGCAGGGGCAGTGCTGGAGCTGCAGGCTCTTCTAGGGACTCTGAAGAGGGGCAGGTCGTCACGTTCTGCCTCCAGCTTGCTCCGGGCCCTGGGGAGATTGGCTGTAGGAAGGAATGCCGAGCTCCTGCAGTCGCTGGAGCAGAAGTGGGTTGGATAATAGAGGTCAAGGCAATCTGTAAGGTTCCAGGGGAGGGAAAGACATTACTGAGCCCAGTTTGGGCCCGCCCGGGCCCTGTGCTAGCCTCCTTTCCCACATATCATCTCATTTAATGCTCACAACAGCCCCATGAGGAAGGAATCACTTTGTTTTAAGCTGAGATAAAATTCACATGTCAAAATTCAACATTTAAAGTGTACAAATCAGTGGTTCTAATTCTAGAACATTTTCATCGCCCAGAAAGAAACCCCACATCCCTTAGTCACTGCTCATCACTCTTCCCTGTGCTCAGCCACTGGCCACCATTAATCTACTTTCTGTCTGTATGGATTTGCCTATTCTGGATATTTCATAGAAATGAGGTCATACAACATGTGGCATTTTGTGACTGGCTACTTTCACTTAGCATGAAGGTTCAAGGTTCATCCATATTGTACAATGTATCAGTACTTCATTTCTTTTGATGGCTGAGTAATATATTTATCCATTCATCAGGTGATTTGGGTTGCTTCTGCTTTTTGCCCGTTATGATTAATGTTGCTCTGAACTGTGTGTTTTTGGTGGATAAGGAAATCGAGCAACCAGGGAAGACAGGCATGGAGAAATGCAGCAGTTTGCTCAAGATCTCTGTTAGTAAGGGGCAGAGTCAATATCCGGACATACATCCTTCCATGACACATCTTGCTGCACAAAGTGTCCCACCCCGGGTGGGTGACTCAGGAGCTGGAGGCTGTGGGAGGTGGGGGACACACATTGATGGCCCCGGTGCCCTCTCCTCTACACAGGGGAGCTGCTGTTGCCCCAGCAGACGACTGTGGAGCTGAGCTGTGGAGCAGGGCCCCTGCAAGTGATACTGGACCCGGAGCAAGCCGTGCAGCTGGACTGTAGTCTGGGGCCTGCTGCCACTGGACCCCCCACCAGCATCACTTGGAGCAAGGACAGAGGTGCCCTGCCTGAGCACAGCCATCTGCACCTCCTACCCAACGGCTCCCTGCGGCTGGCACCCAATGGCAGTGATGAGGCAGCTCCTGGGCTCTCGGAGGCCATTGAGGGCAGCTATTCCTGCCTGGCACACGGTCCCCTCGGAGTGGTGGCCAGCCAGGCTGCGGTGGTCAAGCTCGCCAGTAAGTGCCTGCATTGAGGGGCTGAGCTGAGGCCCAGGAAGCCTGGGGTGTGGGAAGTGGGATGCCTGGTGAGTTACTTGCACATAGGCCTCTCCCTTGAGCCCACTCCTTCCTGGCTCCATCCTGTTCAGTAGGCCCTTTCCTGGTCCTGTCTGCCTCACTGTTCAGTAGCCCACTCCTGAGTTTGAGGGTCGAGAGTGGTGTTCTCCAGGAAGCCTGCCAGAGAGGCTTGTAAGAGCTTCAGGAGCACAGAGGCCTCTCCTCAGGGGGCTCCCCACCCTGCGGCAGGGAAGGATGTGGAATCAAGGCCTGTCATCGAGCCCCACACCCCTTGGGGGGCTCTCAGGAGGCACAGCTCACCATGAAATAATTTTTGGGCCAGAAGAAATGTGCCTCTGACTGTAGTCTGACCATCATGGTGGTGTTAGGTGGGGGGACTTAGAAATTCATTCTGCCTGCAGCAACTGATGGCCAATCACCACTTCTCCTGCCCTGGCTGCCTCTTTCCAACTTTGTCTCCACTGGTTGGAATTTGCTCTGCTTACACTCCTGTTACCCTGTGTTTCTCTGTCTCTGTCCGAATGTGCACGCGCATATGTGTTTTGTTATCTGTGCTCACCTCTCTTTCCCCTCTCCTCTCCTGTCCCTGCTGCGTCTCACTGTCCCCAGCACTGAGGGGCTTCTCTCTGCACCCGGAGTCTCAGACAGTGGAGGAGAACAGGACAGCTCGGTTTGAGTGCCACATTGAAGGGCTGCCAGCACCCATCATTACTTGGGAGAAGGACCACGTGACAGTGCCTGAGGAGCCTCGGTGAGTAAGGAGTGGGGCCCAGTGGGCAGGCTGGAGAGGACTGTGGGACATGCTCAGGAACTGGGTTTCTTAGAGTCACAGGGCATTTGCCCAAACTGACAAGCAGAGCCACCTGACTCTCAGCCCATTTCTGGTCCCAAAGAGAAGTTGGCCACGCCTTTGCTCCCAGGGAGGAAAGCCAGCCTCCAAGCTATAGAGCCTGGGTGGGGAGTAGGGAGAGAGTACTTCAAAGCCTATCCAGTCCAACCACTTGCTTTGTTGAAAAGGAGAATGTGGTCTAGAGGGGAGCCATGTTTCACCTGAGGCCTGGTGCAGTCAGTGGCAGAGTGTGTGTTGTGTTTTCAGGCCCCAGAGGCTGCTGGGTGCCTTTTCTCTTTGCAGAGCTGCTCAGGAGTTTCTACCCTGGGTGCACAACCTCTCCTCCTCAATCCCATCCGGGGGGTCCAGCATCTGATAAGTGGGTTGTGGAGGTCCTTCCTGTTTCACCCTCCTCTGTCCCCTTAAGGCAATGGGTAGGTGCAGCAATTCCACGGAGAGCTTTTAGGGCACAGACTACGCCCAGGACTTACCTTGCAGCCTCCCATGTACGTGCAGCATGACCAGAAAGCCCGAGGCCCATTTGCATCAGTGGCCTCTGAGCTGGTCTTATGACTCGGTTGTCACCTGTAAAGTCTTACATCTTTGGAAATACGGCTCCAAAGTCCTTTCCCAGCTACCCTACAGTCCTCTCCCTACACCTGTCTAACTCTTGTTACCAGCTTGCTCTGTCCTTTTCTCCTGTGGAGGTGAGGTTCTTTAAGCTCAGAAACACTACTTTCCAGATCTCTATTCCTTGGGACTAATGTGCTTCGAGTTGATGAGTTGACCCAGCTCCTCTGACTTTTCCCCCATGTCTAGGTAGGGGTGAAGGTATAGGAGAAATTTCTCTGTAGAAAACTCACAAAACACATCCCTACAACAGTTGTAAGGGAGGAGGAAAAGCAAGAGGCCAAGACATAAGTGATATTGTTGACTTGGTGATTGTTAGCCCCACTGGGCCTCAGCAGGTTACTTCTCACTCAGCTTCATTCTCCCCATCTGTAAAATTAAGGGAAAAGAAAAGAAGTGAGAGGGTTGGACTGGATCATGATTTCCCAAAGTGTATCCTTTGTAGAACATTAGTCCCTAAAGGTGACTCTTTAAAAAAGGATTCTGTGGTTAAATAAGGTCAGGAAACTGCCAATAAATCTCCCTCTTGGCATTGACAAGCCCTAAGGAATCCTGTGCTGAGAGCCTCTTTAACTTACTTAACCAAGCACTTCGAGACTCATCTGCCCCGAACCCCTCTTGCAGCAACCCTGTGAACATCCCCTGAGTGAGCATTCCAGGGCGTGGGCCTTGGGAGTGCTGACCCAGCCTTTCTGGCGCTGGCACCTGGAGTTATGTGCCTTCCAAATGTGAGGCCCCTCACTGCTGCCTGGCGGGTGCTTCCTGGGAGTTGCTGGGCAAGAATGAAGTGGGAACGCACTCCTGGCAGCCCCCGAGAGGGTGACAGCAGAAAAATGTCCCCGTGTTGAAAGTCACAGCAGGCACCACCTAAAGAGAGCTGTGTTTTCTCAGTGAATCCTTCCCATCATCCTGCAAGGTCGGTGTCTCTTCATTTTCATATTTTCCCATATTTACTTTTCATTTGTGTCCCTAGGAGATGCACTTTTCAAATTCATATAAACATAAGAAACAAAAATCACCCAGCATCTCATCCTGCATAGGAAGCCACTGTTAGTTGGATGTCTATCCTCTGGGCATTTCCCCTGTATGTTTATAAACAGTCTCTTTAAAATTTTGGATTATATGGTCCATACTAGGCTTTTTATCCAATCACCTTTTTCTCAAAACAAAAGTGGGATTATATTGCAACTTTTTACTTTTTTTTTTTAACTTAGCACATAATGAACATCCTTCCAGTTCTGTACATATGGCCCTGGCAGATATTATTATCTGGGTTGTAAAATGAGGGAACTGAGGATCAGAGGCAGAAGTAAGTTGGCCCAGTCACACAGCTAGTCCCCAGGGTGGATGGCACAGGGCGTCTTGTGATTGGGTCGTTGGGGCGGAGAAGCTGCAGGGTCTGAAGAAGTTCATGCTGCGTGTGGGCTTAGAGATGGGATGCTCCAGCTGTGGCGCAGAGCAGAGAAGTTACTTGCCCAGAGTTCCTCAGCAAACGGTGGGGTTCCCTTGCCTTCCAGCATCCTAGCTCAAGCACCATCCCATGAAGCCACAGGCCTCGCCCAGGCATGTGGAGCTGCCAGTTCCCAGCTCTGGGAGTGTTTGCCCCCATGCCCTCTGAAAAGTGATCCTCATCTATAAATAAGTCGGGCTGACATGTCCTAACACATTGCGTGGGGGGAATAAAGAAATGTCTAAACAGCCACTTGATTATGACCAAGGTATGTAGTTGTACACATGCCCAGCTATAGTGCATGTACAAATACGCTATTCATACGCTCAGCCCAGTGGTTTGAAGGAGACATATGCACTGGTGTAGCGTATGCACATGTGCAGTTAATAAACACACTCTGTCAAGATATTTGTGCATATCTTTGCAACTGATGGTGAAGATTAGACCCTGAGGCAATTCCCTGGTACTTATACTAATTTCTAATGATAAGGGATAATTTTCCTTCCATAGGAACCACTAATCAACGAGAACAATGTTTCCCAAATTCTGGGCATTCACAAATGCCTGTCATAATTTTGGCCATCCCTAAACCATTTATATAATCACTTACTTAAAGCATTTCTTTAAATCAGCTCTCTCTTTTATAACTTCAACACATCCTAAAAAGGTACATTATCTCATTGCAGTAAAATGGAAAACCAGCCACACTTACCATAAATAGAAGGTAGCCATAAAAATAAGTACATAACCACTGGAATAAAACTTTGTATCTGGATCCACTTGAGATCATCTTGTTATCACCATTCACTCACACTTTAAAAACATAGCGCTAATGGACTTAATTACTGTGGGGTCCCTAACCCAGTCTTCTGCCCTGCCCCTGCCCTTCTCCCAGTGTCCATTGTTTCTGTCGACCTAAAGTGACCCTCAGCTAGAATCCTCTCTCCCTGGGGGATCTCTGAACAGTAGGATGGGGGCTCCTTGGACCTCAGGAGATTCAGGTAGGCTGCATCACTTCTACTTTGTCCTTGAGTCCCTGTTCCAAGTGGCCCTCCAGGGGTAGGGACAGTGGACTCAAACACAGGCTTGGAAAGAGGATGATTCCTTCCTTTTGCATAGAGGTTGCTTTTCATTCTATAAGTAGCCATTTTGTTTTGTTTGAAATTTGAATTAAATTTAAAATGATACAATATACCAACTTAACTGGGAAAGAAGTCACCTACAAACTGGACACAGACAGCTGTTACTATTTTGAGTGTTCCTTCCAAGCCTTTTTAAAAATACATGTACAGTTTATACCACTGCACATGTGTATTTAGGGTTTATGGTTCACAGGGAGTATTTAACATCCCTTATCTAATGTGAGCTCATAACGCATTAGGGTCAGGGCTGTGAAGGAGGCAGGACAGGACTCAGTTAACCCATTTTCTAGATGGTAAACCTGAGGCCCAGCATGGGATGTCACTTGGTAAAATCATGTATGTTGGAACCAGTCCCCTCCACTATGCCATAGCTGCTTCTGTGTGAGAACTGGGACTTAACAAAACAAAGTATCCAAGGGCACATGCTTCTTCCAATTTAGATGTTGAAACATTTTTATATTTCCAAACCATTAAATATTTTCTGTAAAAAAAAAATTTTTTTTGACAGAACAGATGAGAGTTCCCAGTAATCTCATCCCCAGAGAAAATATCCATGAATGACCTGAGCCTTACCACTCCTGACATGTTCTGTGCATATCCTAACTTATCATTTATCTATTCTCTAAAAATAGAATCACTTCATCAACACTCTTTAATGACTTTTCCCCCCCACTAACCAATGTATCTTCCAAGGGCAGAGCTTCTAAAAGCACATCTTAACAAAACACAAGATTTGAGATGAACACTAGAGTGGTTCCATCTCGCTTTTCTGTTGGCTGCAGCAATAGCACAAAAGGCATCCATTCCTTCACTTGTTCATTCATTCATTCATTCATTCATTCAACACACATAATTAAGGAAATGTTACTTGTCAAAGAAGGTATTAGCTCTTGGGTACCTGGAGCACAGTTTCCCTGGAAAGACTGGGAAGCTTTGGGGTCAGGAAGTGTGGGAGCTCCTAGCAGGAACCCCGCCAGGCATAGTCAGCTAGCTAGGCTGAGGGAGGAGGGAGGATCTCGGAGGCAGAGAGTGTATTAGGTGGAGGAGACCCGAATGAGGAAGACACCTTGTTTCCCAGAGAGCTTCTGCTTCTCCATCCCCTTCTGTCCTTTTCCACCAGATTCTCCACAGCAGCAGGCTGGGTCCTGGCCCAGAATTTTACCTCCAACTACCCTTTGCCTCCTGTCCCTTCTCCTGTACTGGCCCTCACACTGATGCGGGTAGCTGGTGGGGCTGAAGGTGAGATGCTAAGGCAGAGGCGGGACAAGGGAGGGAGTGAAACAGGTTTGTTTTTTCTCTAAGCCTCTGGGCCACAGCAGGTTTCCAGGCCTATGGCCAGAATTCTCTCCTAACACCCTTGAGCTACTCTCCTCCCTTGTGTCTAGATTTTCTCATATCATGTTTCCCCACAGCCAAGAGATCTTCATCAGGCACACAGCTGCCCCATTCCCTTCCTGACCTTGGTCCGGCCTGCATCCAGGGTCCAGCACCACTGGCTCTATTGAGAAACTAGGACTCTCAACCTCTAGCTGACCCTGTGGGGTTCACAGTTGGAGGATTCAGGAAGACCCACTCCACCTGAGCTTAGGCCAGAGCCCACTCTGCTTCCCACCACCCTGGCTTCCCTGCCTGGATCACACCATCTCTCAAGCAAGGTCTCCGGGCCTTTCTAACCTGAGCTGCTTTCCATCCCACTAATCAAGAGGGCAGAGAAGACCACTTTCATCATCCTGTCTCTCCTGGGAAATGTACATGCTCAGTGGGACACGCTCGGGACCGTGTCCCTTCCAAGAGCATTCTCAGCCATCTGATGGCTGCTGACACAGGCAGCCTGGGATTTGGTGCCAGAAGACCTGGGTTCAAGGTTTAATTCTGCTCCAGCTGTGAGACCCTGGGGAAATATCCTGCTCTCTCTGAGCCTTAGTTTTGTCACCAATAAAATGGAAGTTGTGATCCCCTCTATTTCTTGAGCTTAAGGGATTTTTTCAGGGGAGGAAGGAGGTAATGTGGGCAGGGAGTAAACAAATTCAAACTGTAGAAATCTTATCCCACTGTCAGTTCCCAGGGTGCCAACTCCCCTCCCCAGAGGCAACCACCAGTACCAATGACATTCACTGCAAGCATGTAAGTGTACATATCCACACACACACTGTTCTGCACCAAACACATTTTGGAGATTGTCCTTTATCAGCATACATGGAGCTGTCTGCTTTTTAACAGCTGTCTAGCATTCCATTGTATGAATGTGCCCAAACTGATTTAGCTAGATCCTGCCCTGCAGATGGACACCTGGATTGCTTCCAGTCTTTTGCTGTTATAGACAATGCTGGAGTGAGTATCATTAGGCATATGTTTTTGTGCACATGTATGAGAGTATCTGTGGGACAGAGTCTTCAAAGTGGCATTGCTGGCTTAAAAGGCACATGCAGGTTTGACTTTAAGATATCTCCCGCTTGGCCTTGAAAGAAGGTGTATCAATTGGCATGGCTGCCGACAAGACAGGAGTTGGTCAGTACACTTGGAGGCTGGACTTGGATGTGTGCCTCACCCCGATTCCCTCATCCACACTGGGTGTTGCTGAACCCTTTGACCTTTGCCAGTCTGATGGGTGAGAATGGTTTCTTATGGTTGTCATTTGCATTTTTGAAATTCTGAGTGGGGCTTGAGAGTGAGACACTGCAGGTATTTCAGGCTGGAGTGGGAGGTGGGCGCAGGACCGTCTGGGCCCACCGCCCTCCCTGTGGGGCTGCCTACCTCACAGGTGCCCTTTCCCCCCTCCCAAGGCTCATCACCCTTCCCAATGGGGTCCTCCAGATCCTGGATGTTCAGGAGAGTGACACGGGCTCCTACCGCTGTGTGGCCACCAACTCAGCCTGCCAGCGCTTCAGCCAGGAGGCCGTACTCAGCGTGGCCGGCAGAGGTGAGGGGCCTGCTGGGCCGGGAAACCTGGGGGTTTCTGGAGTCAGGGGCCTCACCGTTGGGAGGGGCCTCAGGAGCCCACGCCCTGCCTTCAGACAGGCAATGGGTATGAATCTCACTGGACAGGTGAGGTGATAAAGCCCAGAGAGCATAATGCCACCCAGCAAGTCAGAGGTAGAACTGGGGCTGGAACGCGATAGTACAGACTCTCAGTCCGCAGCTCCCTTCCTGCCGAGGCTCTGGGTTCCTTGGGCTGGACGGAGAATCCAGGGCTGGGGTTGGGGGTGGGAAGGCGAGGCGTCTGCGGAGGGATGGCAGGACCCTGAAGTCCTTGTCCCCCTGGGCACTGGGGATCCGCGCTCTCTGCTGTGCACCGCCAGTCAGGCTCCCTGCGCCCTGGCGCTCTTGCCTCTCCGTTTTTCTGGAAAGCTCCCGCCCAGGGTGATGCAGTAGGAAGGGCACAGTCTTCGGGGTCAGAAAGATCTGGCTTGAATTCTGGCTTCTCCACTCACTGTCTGTATGACCCTGGGCTCACTGTCAAATGTGCAGCTCAGAGAGGTGAGAAGAGCTAAGAAAGGAAGCACGTGCCCCCCACCCCCTCCGGTCCCCACGTCTCTCCCGGCTCCCCTCCTCAGCCTCCCGCCTCCACTCCCCTCTGCTTCCTGGCCGCTCTCCCTCCTGGGCCCTGGGTTTCTGCCTCCACCTGCTGGACAGACTAGGTATTCACCCTGCTGACCCAGAGGGCCAGGGTCGCACTGAGAACTTGGCACGAAATTGGTGCTCTGAGAGCTGCCAAGCTGTCAAAAACTCGAGCCCAGCTCCTCTTTTCCCACGTGGGACCCCGAGGCCCCTTGGAGAAGGGACTTGCTGGAATTAGAAACTATGCCTGTTGCATCCAAGTCCAGACACCGAGAGTACTCCTGACCTCACAGGCCTCTGCTTGGAGGGTGGGCTGGGGAAGGGAAGAGTAGGATCGGTGTGTCCGAGGCCGGGTTATTCCTCTCCTGGTTCCAAGAAAAAGAGTTCTGAGTGACAGTCACAGCTCTGCTGAACTATGTGGCTGGCTTTCCCCAACTGTCAGAAGGAATCCTGGCTGCTCGCTTCCTGCCTCACCAGGTGACTGTAAGCATCTGGAGAGGTACTGTGGGTGAAGATGCCTAGCAGTAAGGCCTGCTGGCCTGTGTCTTTCTAGGGTCCCTGGTGTCCACCAGGGGACAGGATGTGATCATTGTGGCAGCCCCGGAGAACACCACTGTAGTGTCTGGCCAGAGCGTGGTAATGGAATGCATGGCCTCGGCTGACCCTACGCCTTTCGTGTCCTGGGTTCGACAGGGTAAGTGGAGGGAGGGGATTGGAGGTCATGGGAAAGGAGGAGTGTGACATCTTACGTGTCTCCAAGTCAGAGAGATATGAGGGTGACCACTCCATGGTCACTGACTTATGGCGTAGCGGGAACTCCTCTCCCAAGGCTGCGTGGGCTGGGGAACACGGACAAACTTAATCATGAATCTGGGTAGCATGTTTCCTTTATGAGGCACTTTGAGTCTGCCATTCACAAAATTGTTAATGAGACCTTACATAGTGTGGGCACTGGGATAGGTTCTCCACTTTACTTATTGTCATTCCTCACAACAGTGTTGCAAGTGAGAGTGTGAGAGCTGGACAGGTGCCACACAGCCAGCGGGTCAGGTGAACCAGGACCCCACTGCTGGTCTGTTGAACCACAAAGCTGCTTCTTGGTCCACCCAATGTACTGCTGCCTTTGTGTGCCTGACATAGTGAATAAAACACCTGGATGAGAGAGACAGGGACCCTATCCTCCGAACTCATAGTCTGGGTGAGGGAGATAAAGCACACCCGTTAAGACAGGTGTGACAGTATCAGGCAGCAAGTGATAAGTGCCAAGTGGGACTGCATTAGAGGAGATGCTATCAGGGTAATGAGAGCGCTCGGCCGAACATCACCCTGCAGTCTGCTGATCTCAACCCATCCTCCTACTGGGGCCTCCATGAGCCCTTGAGGAGGGTAGCGGCCAGGACTGTTATTCCCAAAGGGCAGATGAGGAAACTGAGGCTCAGAGAGGCAGGTGGGGAGAGCCAGGGCCCAAACTTTAGAGCTTGGTTCTCTTCTTGCTACACCACCCCCTATAGTCCTGTGTGGACAAAATGCAAAGATTACTTTTGTATCCATTTGACAATAAGTGAATTGCCCCAGGTAGATGGTAGAAATAATCTTAAACCCAGCCCCTCCTTTCTCTTCTTCCCTGGCCCAGTCTATTACCCTACACTGCCTCCTTTTTGTAAATTTGTGTCTCACATTCAAAAGAGTATATAATGAATATATAGAGTTTAGGGAAAAACCAAAACTCTATGTACCCCCACCAAGCTGATGAGATAGAACAGTCCTGGTATCATTCTGCCTCCCTGACCTCATGGACTTGAGACACTTGCCTAGTTAGGGGGATCCCAGGAGTAAGCCTGCCATGTCACCTAGAAGTTCTAATCTCAGTATTTATCAAATCCTGACCACATCCCCGGATGACCCAGGAAGCTTGTCGAAACTCCCTCCCTTCACACCTGGACAGTTGTGACCCGGGAATCTTAATGCTTAATAAGTGCCCTAAGTCCTTGCTACTGAAAGTGTGGTCTTTGGACCGACCACCTGGGCCTAGTTAGAAACACAGAACCTGGGGCCTCCCATAGGCCTCTGCCTCCTAACAAGGTCCCTGCAATTCTGTGATTCATGTGACAGTAAGAATTGCGGTCCCAGAGGATCCTGATGCCTGTGGTTCTGGAAACTCATTTGGAGAAACTCTGCTAACAGCACTCCTGGACAGAGACTGGGAAGAGAAAGGTGGAAAAGGATTTCATTCCTGACCCCGGGCACCTTTCCTTTTCTAGAAACTCACTCCACAAAGTCAAGGAAGGGACATAGCTTTTTTTGTTTTGTTTGTTTTGTTTTCTTCTGATTGCAGCAGTTGTATGTGTACATTTAGAAAACTATGGAAAAAGGGAAACAGAAAACATCCCACCATTCGGAGATTAAAATGATTAACATATGAGTGTATTTTCTTCCACATTTTTTTCTGTGCGCATGTACATTTACTGCCCCCCCAAACTGAAAGCATGAAGTATGCTGTATTTACAGTTCCAAGTCCTATTTCATTCAATAGTATATTATAAGCATTTCCCCACCTTGAAAGCTTTTTAAAAAAACTGACTCTACTATATTATATTCCATTATTTGAATACAGCCATAACATAATCTACCAGTTCCTACAGTTGAATTTAAAGTCCTTCCCAGTTGCCCACTGTTACAGTCACTGCTATGGTGCTCCTGTTCACAGCTCCCCAGGGCAGGTGCCCACAAGTGGAATGAGGCCCCGGATAGCCCAGTCAGCATTTGCCATGCCTCCAGCATTGCAACTTACTCTTTTTAAAAGCTTTCCCAGTTTGATAGGTGAACAAGTAACATCTATGTTTTGATGTGCATTTCTTTGATTATGTGAAATTGAACTTTTTGTGTTTCTTGGCCATTTCCATTTCTCCTCTGTATTTTCTGTTCATGTCCATCAGCCACGGACTTTTGAAATGATTTTCATTCATATTAAGATAAAAGTCTTAGACATATTCAAATCTTTGTTTCTGGTCAGACCTTTCCAGCTACATCTTCATCATAGTACTGGGCTAAGACCATGCGGGAAGGGTGTGTCCTTCTTGAGAGAGATTAATGTAATAATAATGGTAACAACTGACTGGTGTACTGAGCACTTTTTTCGTTCCACCCCTACAGCAGTCCCACAGCTCTGGGACTACAGACAGAGACACTAGTGCTCAGAGAGGGTCACTGGTGTAGCAAGTGGAGGAACTGGGACAGTTGTGCTCTCTTAGTGGTGCTCTACCAGCGTAGAGGGGCCCCTGGGTCCGCAGAGTGGCTGGAGGGGCAATCCCCAGCGGTCCCCTCCATGGTTCGCCCTTTCCTCCCCCAGACGGGAAGCCCATCGCCACGGATGTCATCGTCCTGGGCCGCACCAACCTACTGATCACCAGCGCGCAGCCCCAGCACTCGGGCGTCTATGTCTGCCGCGCTAACAAGCCCCGCACGCGCGACTTCGCCACCGCCGCGGCTGAGCTCCGCGTGCTGGGTGAGGCGGGTGAAGGACCGGGGAGTAGGTGGCGGAGGCTGGATTGGGGCGGGTTAGCTGGGGCCCAGGGCGGGAGGAATGCGGGCGGCAGGAGTGAGCAAGCGGGCGGGTTAGAGGGACTGAGGATGAGAAAGGGCTAGGCTGGCGGCCCTTCGTTGGGGCGGGGTTGGACGGGACGGACTAGATCATTGGAGGGAAAGTGGTGGAGCGAGACTGAAGGATGGAGTGAGGGGAGCCGAGCCAGCGAGAGGAGAGCGGTGATTCCCGCCTGGCTTGGGTGACTGGGGGCTGGTGAGGGGTGGTCTGAGTGGGACTTGGGCTGTGGGGGGAGAAAGTGGAGTGGTCTTGGTGGTACTAAGAAAGCTGGGGGACAGGGTTGTTCAGGGCTCGGATAACTGGGAGAGGGGTAAATCTGATAAGTGTGGGAGACATTGGAAGGCAGGAGAGGCGGTGTGTGGTACAAGAGAGAGCGGGGTTAGATCCAGGAGGCACGAGGGTGTTTAGGGGAGGCTGAGGAGGCCGGGGGACAATTCGGGGAGGAGAGGTCGGTGGGCGTGGGGCTGGGGTGAATGGGGGAGAAGAGGCAGAGCTGCTGCATTGCGCTAGAGTGCTTGTGGGGAGGCGTGATCAGGGAGAGGCTCGAGTGAGTGCGGGGCATGCGGGACGCGGTCGGGGCGTTGGGGGAGGAGGCGGAGCCCCTTGGTGGCCGGAGCCCGCGGCCAGCGTCCTCCTCCCCGCCCCCAGCGGCTCCTGCCATCTCGCAGGCGCCCGAGGCGCTGTCGCGGACGCGGGCAAGCACGGCGCGCTTCGTGTGCCGCGCGTCCGGGGAGCCTCGGCCCGCGCTGCGCTGGCTGCACAACGGCGCGCCTCTGCGGCCCAACGGGCGCGTCAAGGTGCAGGGCGGCGGCGGCAGCCTGGTCATCACTCAGATCGGCCTGCAAGACGCCGGCTTCTACCAGTGCGTGGCGGAGAACGGCGCGGGCACCGCGTGCGCCGCCGCGCCGCTGTCTGTAGTGGTGCGAGAGGGGCTGCCCAGCGCCCCCACGCGGGTCACGGCCACGCCTCTGAGCAGCTCGGCGGTGCTCGTGGCCTGGGAGCGGCCCGAGCTGCACAGCGAGCAGATCATCGGCTTCTCCCTCCACTACCAGAAGGCACGGGGTAAGCCTACCGGGAGCCCAAAATATCTCGGCAAAGGCCCCTACGGGGGCGCAGTGGGGTCGGGGGGGACACCAATTGGATGACTGAAGCGTTGCCCCGGGCACCTTTGTTACTGATGGTGTGGAGTCGGAGCCCAGGGAGAGACCCACATAGATTTGGATTGGCAGCCGCAGCCTTTGGCCAGGTGCTATGCCCAGGTGCTAGAGGTCAGTCTGTGTTGCACATTCTCCCCTTAGCCTCTGTTAGGAGAGAGCAGGGAGAGTTGCTCCGCGCCCAAGGAGATGCCCTGGCTTTCTTGGAGCCAGCCCATTAACCGCAGCCAGCGTCACTTCAGTGAGAAGCAGGAATTGGTAGTGCTGCTGTAAGAGCTGGAGTTCATACTCTGCAGCTCGGATTATCTGATGATTTAGCTAAAGACTATTTCAGAGCCTGGGACAGCAGGAGCAATCTGGAGATAGTTTAGCTGGCAGGCCCCTGGGGGTGGCCCTGTGACAGTCCCTTGTTTCCTGTGTCACCCCCCCAGGCGTGGACAATGTGGAATACCAGTTTGCAGTGAACAACGACACCACCGAGCTACAGGTTCGGGACCTGGAACCCAGCACTGATTATGAGTTCTACGTAGTGGCCTACTCTCAGCTGGGGGCCAGCCGCACTTCTGCCCCAGCACTGGTCCACACGCTTGATGATGGTAGGGCCTCTGAATGTGCAGTGGGCACCTTGGGGCCCAGAGAATTCCTCCGGGACAGTAGCTTGGCTTCTCTTTACTAGTATTCGCAAAGGCTCTTTTACCTGCCTCATGTCATCTTTTGTGCCCTGCAAGGGGGTGGGCAGGTGTTCTCCCCAGTTTACAGTTGGGGAAACTGAGGCCCAGAAAATGAGAGTGAGTTGCCCAAGGTCAGTAGTACAGCTGGGGACTTGAGCCCAGGTCTAGTGATTCCCTGTGTCATATGGCC
Source organism: Manis pentadactyla (assembly GCF_030020395.1). Lineage (NCBI taxonomy): Eukaryota > Metazoa > Chordata > Mammalia > Pholidota > Manidae > Manis > Manis pentadactyla. The sequence goes on along the minus strand of NC_080029.1, from coordinate 113,620,014 downwards.
CTTCTCCTGGGCACATACCATCCAATCAGGCAGGGGCCAGTGATATTGACCCATTAGATGTAGAAGATTGTGCCCAAACCTTTTTCTGGCTTCAGGGTGGGAAGGATGTCCCCTGAGAGGCTCCCTTTCCTCCTTCAGATCCTGGTCCTGGGCCTACTTCTGACTTGCTGTGTGACCTGGGCAAGTCTCTGACCGCTCCTGGGCCTCACCTTCCACGTCGGTGGAGCAGAGCTCACGCTGATGTTCTTCTGTCTCAGTCCCCAGTGCAGCGCCCCAGCTCTCCCTGTCCAGCCCCAACCCCTTGGACATCAGGGTGGCGTGGCTGCCCCTGCCTCCCAGCCTGAGCAATGGGCAGGTGGTGAAGTACAAGATAGAGTACGGTTTGGGAAAGGAAGGTGAGTGGGGGCAGGGTGCGGGCCACACCTGGCTGGGGGTTAGCCACGCGGAGGGCCGGTCAGCACAGCTAGGTCCCAGAGCTGGGGTGAGTCTGAGGAAGTTAGGCAGCGTGGTGGAATAGGGAAATATGATGCTGGACAAGAGGAGCATGGGCTGGGGGTAGGGACAGCAGGGGGGAGAAGATGAGGCCTAGCCCAAGGGAGAGGGAGGCCTAGGTTCTAGGCCCACCTCCTCTACAGCTGCAGTGGGTCATCCTCTTGAATTCCTGCCTCAATTTCCTTATCTGTGAAAAGATGCCAGTAGCCTAGTTAATCCCTGGATTTACTTCCAGCTCGAACAGCAGATGAGGGGAGGGAGGGGGAGGGAAAGAGGGGAGGAGGAGAGTGTGCTTGTGGGACTGGGGAAATGCAGCACCGGGGAGGCAGATGCAGGTGATCCAAGGGAGAGGGTATGGAAGGGATAAAGAATCAGGAGGAGGCAAGCGGCTGGGGGACCAGGGTGGATGAGGAGGGTACCTGGTGGCCTTCACAGTGAATCCCTTGTGCCTGCGCCCTCATGTGAGGGGGGTAGTAGGGAGCACACACCATGATGTTGCCCACCCTGAGCTGAGGCTGGGTGCCTACATCAGCCAGGGTTGGAGGCCCAGGAGTCAGCCCTGGAGCCACAGTGGCCACCCAGGCACTGAGGGGTCTGTGTTGAGAGGGCCGCAGCTCTGGTGGGCACCGAGAAGCCAGGGTCTGCGCTGGAGTGGTCGGTGGAGGGGAGTTTAGAAGTCATGGTCCTCGGATGACCACCCAGCAGCCAGTCTTTTCTGTCCTAGCAGATCAGATTTTCTCCACTGAGGTGCTGGGGAATGAGACACAGCATACCCTGAACTCGCTGCAGCCCAACAAGGTGTATCGAGTCCGCATTTCTGCTGGCACAGGGGCTGGCTATGGGGCTCCCTCCCAGTGGATGCAGCACAGGACGCCCAGCATGCACAGCCAGAGCCACGGTACAGGGTCTAGGGAACAGGAGGGTGGTGTGCATAACCATGTGTGTGCATGTGTGCCCTTGGAACCCAGACCCAACCAGCTCCTCCATCAGAGACCTTCCATCACCCCGCTGCTTGATGGGTAAGGGAGGCCAGCTGCCCAGGCAAAGGGCTGGTCCTCAGAGACACTCCTAGGCTCCCGTGTCACTTCTGTCTGCTCTGTGATCTTGGATGAACCATTTACAACTCTAAGGCTTTGTTTACTGCCAAGCACGACAGGAGGATTGATAATGCATTGTAAACAAAGTGTTTAGCCACATAATAAGAACCTCTTAAATAATAGATGCTTCCATGATTATGATTGTTGTTGGTTTTGTTGAGAGGCCAGAGAGTAGAGTGATTAAATGCAGACCAAACCTGGCATGCAAAGTACCTGTGCGACCTTGGGCAAGTTACTTAACTTCTCCGAGCCTCAGTTTTCTTATCTGTAAAATGGAGATAACAGTATTTTTGTTATTTTATAGGGCTGTGAGAATAAACTTAAAAAATATATGTGAAGTGCTAAAATAGTGTCTGACACATAGTAAGCCCCCTACTGTTAGGCCACAGACGCCCATGGCTCCGTCCCTCCTTCACAGCCTCAGCATCCCCTGTGACCCCCCTGCCCACCAGTATCCATGGCACTCATTCCTTCAGAAGAATTGTGGAGCCCTACCCTGCTCTGTGCCAGGGACTGCGAGCCCCCTACCCACCACCAGAGGTGCCCCTTGCTGACCTCTTTGCAAAGCCCAGGGGATATCCACAAATTCTCAGCTCTGGGTTTGTAAGCTGGTGGGTTTACCCGTATGCCGAGCCCAGGCCTGGCCTTAGGGTGGTGGCTGAGTGGCGATGCACTGGGACAAGGCTGGCAAGGCTCTCAGTGCCAGCTTCTGGCTTTTTGCTTCCTCTTGCCTCTTCCCCCTTTCCCATCCCTGGCCTCCTCCTCAATCCCCATTCTCTTCCTCCTTCCCTTCCTGCCCCTCTGCCCCCAGTCCCTTTTGCCCCTGCAGAGTTGAAGGTCCGGGCAAGGATGGAGTCCCTGGTCGTGTCGTGGCAGCCCCCCCCTCACGCTGCCCAGATCTCTGGCTACAAACTGTACTGGCGGGAGGTGGGGGCCGAGGAGGAGGCCGACGGTGAGGGCCCCCCTGGGGCCCGTGGAGACCAGGCTTGGGATGTGGGGCCTGTCCGGCTCAAGAAGAAAGTGAAGCAGTATGAGCTGACCCAGCTCGGTGAGGAGCGCTGGGGGGAAGGAGCAAGGCAGGCTGGCTTGGGTGGGGTTTGGACAACCTGGGAGTGGGAGCTGGAGGTGGAATTCTCTCTGGGGACGACAGAGTGGTCCCAGGGGTCCCTCTAGCTAGAGAGTGACCCCGTGACCTACCCTAGTTCCTGGCCGGCTGTACGAAGTGAAGCTCGTGGCATTCAACAAACATGAGGATGGCTATGCAGCCGTGTGGAAGGGCAAGACGGAAAAGGCTCCCACCCCAGGTGAGGGGCTGGGGAGGCAGGGGAGGAGGGCTCCCCTGGGGCGCTGCTTCCCTTCGCCTTTCCTCTGGGCCAGCCCTAATGGTCAGGCTGTCTTGTAGCCTCAGCCACCTCCAAACCCATTCTCCTAGGCTCGGGGTCCTTTTCCAGCTCCAGACAGCCTCTGTCAGGGAAGCTGTGTCCGTGTACTTTTAGGCCTGCCTACCCTATTGTCGTGGTCTGGGGGCAGTGCTAATTTGGAAGGTTTGGATAGGGAAACCCAGAGTTGATTGGTGACTCCTGACCCCAAGTTCGGCCTTTAAACAATTTTTAAAACACATCCACCTACATTATACTGTCTATCAGACTGCCCCTCCACTGTAGTCAGGGAGAGTATCCCTAGGTGGCCCACCAGGAAACTGAGGCTCAGAGAAGTAAAGGGACTCACCTGAGGTCACACAGAGCCTGTGCTAGAAGCTGGTCTCTCCACTGTCTCATGGCCTGGATGGGACACCTCGGTTACCCGCCAGGACACTCCCTCCCCACTTAACTCCCCAGGCTGATTGTCACCCTGCGGTTTAGTGGAAGGAACCCTCAACCAGGAGCCAAGAAGCCACCGTTCTAATTCCAGTTTGTTCATCCAGCAAATATTTTACTGAGCATTGACTGTGTGTCAGCTCTATTCTGGGAATTTAGTGACCAACACACATAAGGTACCTGCTCTCATGGAGTTTGTTTTATGTTCATGTAATAAGTACCTCATCTTATAGTGCTTACTATATACATCCTAGTTTGAGCTGCGATAGCAAAAATACCATAGACTGGGTGTTAAACAACCAACATTTATTTCTCACAGTTCTGGAGGCCAGGAAGTCCAAAATCAAGGTGCCAGTAGAGTCTGAATCTGCTGAGGGCCCACTTCCTGGTGCATAGACCACAGGCCATCTTCTCGCTGTGTCCTCATATGGCAGCAATAGCCCCAGAGCTGTCTGGAGCCATCAGGGCATTGTTCTGGACTGAAAGCGTGCATCCTCCCCGAATTCATATGCTGAAACTCTGCCTTCCAAGGTGGTGTATTAGGAGGTAATTAGGATCAGATGAGGTCATCAGGGTGCAGCCCTTATGAATGGGAGGAGTGCCTTTATAAGAGTCACCAGAGAGCCGGCTTCCTCTCTGCTCTCTGCCATGTGACCATAGAGTGAGAAGGCGGCAGCCTGAAACCCGGAAGAGTATCTCACCAAAATGTGACCAGGTTGGCTCTCTGATCACGGTCTCCAGCCTGCAGAACTATAAGAAATAAACATCCATTGTTTCTAAGCCACCCAGTCGATGGTACTTTGTTGTAACAGCTCGAATGGACAAAGATAAGTACTAATCCCATTCATGAGGACTCTACTATATGGTCATATTTTAACTTCATGAATTTTAGGGGAACACAGACATTCAGTATGTACCAAAATGCCAGACACTTTTCTCTATAGCTTACAAATACTAATTTAATCCCCTGACAACTCTATGAGGTAGGTACTATTATCAGCCCCACTAACAGAATAGGGAACGGAGGCATAGAGAGAGGTTAAGTAACTTCTTCAAGGTCACACAGCTAGTATGTGGCAGAGCTGGAATTTGAACCAAGGCAGCCCTAGCTCCAGGGTCTGTGCTCTTAACTGCCATGGTTTTCTGCCTCTCTGTTATAGTCCGCTTTGTGTATGACTTTGGCAAAAAATGCTTAAATTCTTGGGAGCCTCAGTTTCCTCATCTGTGAACTGGGACTGATGCACTCAACCCACAGGATCAAAAGAGAGGGTAAAAGAAAGTGCCTCAGGAACTGCAAATCACTAAGCATGTGTAGGGATGAGTGCCCTCCCTCCTTCCCCATGCTCTAATTTCCACCTTTCAGACCTGCGCATCCAGAGGGGGCCACCCTTGCCCCCCGCCCATGTCCATGCAGAATCAAACAGTTCCACATCCATTTGGCTCCGGTGGAAAAAGCCAGACTTCACCACAGTCAAGATTGTCAACTACACTGTGCGCTTCAGCCCCTGGGGGCTCAGGAACGCCTCCCTGGTCACCTATTACACCAGGTGGGGAAGGGGGCAGAAGCCGGGCAGGGGCAGGAAGAGTGGTTGGCATGGGGTGGAAAAGCCAGTGGCAATGAAGAGAGGGATGCCCGGGAATCAGGACTTCTCATGGCTCATATGTTACGCTGGGGGCACGCTGAGGGTCTCCGGTCCTGATGGTGACAGGTGTAAACGGGGACTCCATCCTTCCCATCCCCTCGTGACAGAGCCTTGTACTCAACCCTCGGGAACATGATGCAGGACAGACCTGCTTCTTCAACCTCAGAGAGCTCCCAGTGTGATGGGGCAGACAGCCCAGAGGCTGTCCCGAGAGGGCTGCCCTGAGGACCTGCTGGTGTGGCCAAGGAAGCCACATAACAATCAATAGCTATATACAATTGCAAGTATAGAGCAAAATTAAGTCAAGGAAGATGGTTCCTTAGGTAGAGAATGACTTGAATTAATCCAGAAAGGTTTCCTGGAGGAGGGAGCCTGACTTGAGATGGGACATGATACCATGAAGTCAATGTCCATCGAGACCTCTGGGTTGTGTTAGTGGCCCCCATGCCAAGGAGCAGATTCCTTGCCCAGGATAGGGCACGGGATGCAGGCTGGGGCAGGGGAGTAGGTGTAGAGGGGCCTGCCCTGCCAGGAGGGCATGCCTGAAGCACTAAGTCACGTTTCTTGCCCTGGCAGCTCTGGAGAAGATGTCCTTATTGGGGGGCTGAAGCCATTCACCAAATATGAGTTTGCAGTGCAGTCCCACGGCGTGGATGTGGATGGGCCTTTTGGCTCTGTGGTGGAGCGCTCCACCCTGCCTGACCGTAAGTGACCCCTTGGCCTTCTCACCCCAACAGCCCTCTTTACTGAAATGTCCTCTGTCATTTATTTTACATTTACATAGGCCAGCCCTCTGCTGATCTTAACTGTTTACTCATACACGTAATACCATAAGATTTATGTGGCTTACTATATAACGTATTATTTGGCTTCTTTTGAGGGTACGCTAAGACCTCACTGAGCTGGTGAAGAGGGGCCAGGGAGGGAAATCAGGCATCCTGGATTCTGTATTCAGGCCCCCATCCTGCCTCTGACACTGGGAGATTCGGGCAGTTGCCTTCCCCACCCAGAGCCTCTCTGTCTTCATTTGTAAAGAGAGTGGGACCATTTGCTCTGCAAATCTGTGACTCTGAAACCCTCTGAAAGGGCATTTCAAGACAAACGGACTTTGATTTTCACAGCAGAGGCTCTTTGGTTCTGCCAGCCCTAAGACTGTTCACCTTCCCATTGACAGAAAACCTGTGTCCCTGGATCTGAAACAGGAAGGTGGTGTGGGTGGGGGGAGTGGGGAGAGGCCCTCCATTCCCATGAATTTGCTTTTTAAAAAACTGCTTACAAATTGTTGCTCACCCAACTCTGATTTCAGTAATTATGGCCTTAAGCAGCATGAAGTTTAGGGAGACCCTGTGTTTTCCCAAAGACTTTATGACACTGGCTGTCAGCACAACTGACTGTGACAGAGCAGGGATGTTCTCTCCTTTTGCAGGTGGGGAGACTGGAAGGTGAGAGGCAGAGGCTTCTGGCAGCTTGTGATGCTGCGGCTCTGTTGTGCCTGAGGTCCCCGGCCCACGTCAGCTGGGCCTTGAAGACCTGAGCCCACAAATCTCTCTCCCTTTCCAACTCACCAGTCACCTGTGTCCCTGCCTCTCACCCTTCCTCATTCTGCCCCATCAGTTGCTTCTGTGAAAACAAAACACAAAGTTTGCAGGGTGGTGCTTCTGACACTGGGGTTCCCCTGACCCTGTAGAATCTGTGTCATGGGCAGGCCTAGATAAAGGCAACACAGGGCATCAGTCATTTAAGATGTCGGGCCACAAGGGGAGTTAGGAATTTTAAATGGTAAATAAATTTAAACACTTTTAATTTAAACTCATGGAATAGATGTCAAACTCAGTATGAGAGTTTAAAATGTAAGCCCTCCAAAACCTTCTGAGCTTTGCCCCAAGTCCTAGAATACCAATCTCCCCAGTCCTCGGAAGTATCTGAGTGTGGAATTCTGAGGGGCTCTGCGCCGAGGAGCAGAGGAGAGCTTCTGGAAGGGAGGAAGGTGGTGAAGCCCCTGTTCCAGCTGTTTCCCAGAAATTCCCCAGTTAGAGACCAGACCTCATTTTGGTTTGTGGTCTGTGGTTTGTTCCACTGAAGAAGGAAGAAAGGGCATGTCCTTATGCCCTTTCTCTCAGCTGCTCCTGGAGTGGGGGCTGTCCGTGACCCTACCTCTCCCTGTCTCCCCTGCACCACAGGGCCCTCAACACCCCCATCCGACCTGCGCCTGAGCTCCCTGACGCCGTCCACTGTTCGGCTGCACTGGTGCCCCCCTACAGAGCCCAACGGGGAGATCGTGGAGTATCTGATACTCTACAGCGACAACCACACCCAGCCTGAGCACCAGTGGACCCTGCTCACCACGGAGGGTGAGGGCTCCCTCCCCAAAGCACCCGAGCAAGAGCTTCCCTGCCCTCTTTGCCCTTCCCAGCCACTCCAGTGTCTGGGTTAGTAGTGAGAGTACCATGAGGTCTGTCCGAGGAGTTTCTAGGAGAAGCAGACGGAGGCCATTGCCTGAGTGGGAGGGGCAGACTTTCTCAGTCCTGCTTCCAGCCCATCCCTGCACCCCAGCCCCACCCAATCCTCCCACCCCCCAGGTAACATCTTCAGTGCAGAGGTACGCGGCCTGGAGAGCGACACTAGGTACTTCTTCAAGATGGGGGCACGCACAGAGGTGGGACCTGGGCCCTTCTCAGGTCTGCAGGATGTGATCACTCTGCAGGAGAAGTTCTCAGGTATGAGGGCAGGGAGGGGAGAGTGGGTCCCATCTAGGGTAGCCCAGGGTAGCCAGAGGCCTCTGGCATTGACTTCTAACCCTAGTCAATTCCTCCAAGGCCCTGTCTCCAACATGACTACACTTACATTGTTTTGGATGGCTGCCCTGCTAGTCTGGAGTGGAGAGGACAAATATGAAGGGGAAATGGGTGTGGTTCGGTGGTGATTCAGTTGAGAGGCCAGATTTATGGGACCCTGGCTTGGTTTCTTTGGGGAGATTGCTTTAATTGGAGGACTGACTTGGAGAGGTGATGAGCTTTGTGGGGAGGAGATGGGCCACAGGACTGGCTACATAATCTGCAGGGTCCAGTATGAATTGAAAAGTGGGGCCCCTTACTAAAAAATTAGGAAGTTTCCAGATGGTGACAGCAGAGCATTAAACCAAGCCAAAAGCCCTCCTCACCCTGGGCCCCATGCAGCTGCCCTGTGGCCCACCTATGACACTAACCCTGATAGGCAGGCGAGAGGCGTGTTTCACAGAAACGCCAGGTTGATGGGGAGAGACCACAGCTTCCAGATGTCCAGTGGGGAGGATAGACAGAGGGGTAGTTGTGGTCCCTGTGAAGCTGTGGGGCACTCCTGTCCTTGCATGAGAAAATTTCAAGTGTACAAAGGGCGTGATTCAGGCCATTGGTCTCCTGAAGAAGCCACAGAAAGTCCTGATCTGTGATCCCAGGCCTTGTCCTTTCCTTGACCTGTTCTGTCTCCTCTCTCCCACCAGACTCCTTGGACGTGCACTCGGTCACAGGCATCATTGTGGGCGTCTGCCTGGGCCTCCTCTGCCTCCTGGCCTGCATGTGTGCTGGCCTGCGCCGGGGCCCCCACAGGTGGGCAAAGGAGCCAGTCTGACTGCAGAGAGGAGAGGTTTCCAGAAGGGCAGCATGGACGAGAGAGCAGGGAAGGTGGCCATGACTTGCCCTAGGCATTCCCAGGAGCCCCATTACATGTAGGACTCTGGGGTGAAGGGATTGGGGGTGATGTCCTCCTGAGAGTGGGGTGGGTTAGGGGAGCCCCAGCCTGTCCCTCAGCAAGGGAAGGCATACCCAGAGCTGCCTTTCTTCCATTTCCTCTGTAGTCGCCGGCATCTTGGAAAGAGGGACCCGCAATCTCCAGAGGCCTGGAGCCAACGGAGGAAGGGCCCCACTCACAGTGTCATGACTGATTTGAACAATCAGGGTTTCTTACTCATTGTGCAGACTGGGAAACTAAGTTCCAGTCCTGCCCCAACCCCTCACTCTTTGACCATTGTGCCTGTTTCCCATCTTCCGTTCCAGGGAAGCCCTCCCGGGCCTGTCCTCCGCTGCCACTGCTGGGAATCCTGCACTGTATTCCCGGGCCCGCCTTGGGCCCTCCAGTCCCCCACCTGCCCATGAATTGGAGTCCCTTGTGCACCCCCGTCCCCAGGACTGGTCTCCACCACCCTCAGACATCGAGGACAGGGCTGAAGTGCACAGCCTTATGGGTGGTGGCATTTCTGACTGCCGGGGTCACTCCAAGAGAAAGGTGAGCCTGGGACCTGGGTAGGTCAGAGCCACCCACTGTGGCTTTCCCAAGCAGGACGCCAGGGGGCGCAAGAGCACAGCGTGTGACCCTGTGACAGAAACCCCTCCCTGGCTCCCTCTCTTTACTGTGCCTGTTGCAGAAGAAAAGACACTCTCCTTTCTCCACAAAAGGGTTGGCAGGGCAGGGAATCAGATGAGCCACCATCCCTGGCAGAATAGGTCAGCCTGCCTCTCAAGGAAGTAGGGGAGAGCCCCTGATGGGCTGCTTGCCGGCGGGTCGGTGGCCAGAACACCCTATCCCTCCTCATCCTGGGAGCTGGGAAGACCCCTAAGACCCAGCCCTCCCCAGTATGGGGAAAGGTTAGTCAGCTTGGCTGTGGCCAGGTGGGCCCAGGACTGGATAAGGTGGGCCCACATAGGGTAGGTCCCTTCTGCGCCGGCAGTGCTGGCTCATTCTGCCCTTCTCTGACCAGCCTGCTCAAACCCGAGTCCTTCCTCACCCTTTCCCTGCCTCTGTGGTGAAGGAGAGCCTGCCTGGCTTGAACACCTCTGGGTTTTGTCAGAGCATCTAGCATTGGGCTTTTCTGCAGGAAGACTTCTCTATCTTTAAATTCACCCCCAGATGCAGCCCATTCTGTGCTCTCCCCGTAGTCCTGGGAGGGAGATAGCAAGGGGACCAAGAGTCTGAGGAGGGGTCTCCATCTAATTTCCTCTCTTATGCCTCCCTCTCCCAGCCAGCCCCTCAGTGTTCTGCTTCTGTCCCCTGTGCAGATCTCCTGGGCGCAGCCAGGTGGACCAAACTGGGCAGGCTCCTGGGCAGGCTGTGAGCTTCCCCAGGCAGGCGCCATGCCCTCTCTGACCCAGGCCCTGTTGCCCCCTGCTGGAACTGGGCAGACATTGTTGCTTCAGGCTCTGGTGTATGACGCCATAAAGGTCAGTGTCCTGGGAGAAAGGAGAGAAGGGTCCCTGTATTGCAAAGAGCAAGTAGTGAGTTCTCTGGTGACCCGTGGTGGTAACTTCCCTGGGGAAGGGGGATGGGAATCGTCTCTTTCTACCCCAAATATCTGGTCATTCTTCTGATGATCACTCTCATTGGTGGTCACCTTGTCTTTGTGTTCTCTGCCCTGCCCAGGGCAATGGGAGAAAGAAGCCACCTCCGGCCTGCAGGAACCAGGTGGAGGCTGACGTCATTGTCCACTCCGACTTCAGTGCATCTAAAGGAAACCCTAACCTCCACCTCCACGACCTGGAACCCGAGGATCCCCTGCCTCTGGAGGCTCCCGACCTCACTTTGGGTGCTGTAGATCTAGGGCAAGGGGAAGACTGGCTGGACAGGCACATGGGAGAGTGTGAGCGGGCAACCACTGGGCCAGATAGACTTACCTGCCTGCCAGAGGCAGCCAGTGCTTCTTGCCCTTACCCGGACCTCCAGCCCTGTGAGACTCTGGAAGAGGCCCCTAGGAATAGCTGCCAGCCAACTGCTCCTGCCCTCTAGGAGCCAGCCCAGGCCTGCCCAGAGCCCCAGTGCCCTCCTCTACTTAGCTCCTCTAGAGGGTGCAGTTTGGGACGGGCTCGTATGGATCATGGGACATGGCACGTATGGCCATGCATGTACATGTGTGTGCCTGTGGATACTGAACATCATCAAGCCATTTGGAGCCTCCCAGGGTGCTTTGGCTGGGGGAGAGGGAGAAATGAATCATTCACTCTCTCCGTTCTCTGTGACACATGATATGTGAGAGACACATGAGGCACAGCTCTGTGTGATGTGCACATGTGTGGAGCACGTGTGTTTGCACCTGGACCTCAGTCCAGGCCATGGTCACTACAGCCTCACTGATCCTCCAGGTTAGGATAGTGCCCCAGAGTGGTCAGTCCCCAGCCCCGCGGGCCCCCCATGTCCATCACCCAGCCTTTTATTACACACTCTGAGAGTGTCTCCAGTGTCCTGTCTGACAAAGACAGCCCCAGTCCGTTTTCCCGTCCAGCTGGGCTGAGAGCAAGCAGGCTCTGAATGCCTAACCTTTAGCTGCACCGCCCCCCATCTCCCGTGCCCCCCGTTGCCCAAGTTGAGATGGTGACTGGCTCACCTCAGACCAACACTGCATTTCATTTTGTGATTTGGGAAGTGCCTGCTTTTGAAAACCTGCCTTCTCTTGCTCTCCCCACCTTCCTTCCCCTTCACTACTCTCGTGGTCCATCTGTCTCCTGGGCCTAGTGCCCTGCTCTTCCTCCCTGATGCACTTTCTTTCCCTCTCTGCTCTTCCTCTGTCCCCTCTGTCTGTCCCTGATGCCTCTCACACCTCTCCCAGACTGTGTCATGTGGTCCCCCTCCCTGGATTCAATCTCTGCATCCTTCCCTGACAACATGACTACCTCATGTCTGCTTCAAGGCCAGAGCGTGACTCCTGTGTCCACCCGCTCACTTCACCTGTCCTCCCTGTGCCTCCTGGTGCCCCATCCCCGATCAGACTGCTCGCCCCCAGTGCAAGTCTGGAAAAGACCTTCCAGCTTCCCTGGCATCTCTCTCCCTGGGATTGAGATAGGAGGGTTCTCCTCAGAGGTGATGAATCCAAGCCACACGAAGAATCTTTGAGACAGGGAAAGGGGAATGTGACCCGGAGGCTCAGGATAAAATTACTGTCTCCCTTCTATGTAGGGAGGCAGTTTTGCTGGATAGGACCTTCTATGTAGGGAGGCAGTTTTGCTGGGAAGGATTGGGACCTTCCCAGCTGAAGCTAAAGGAGGGAAGGGGAGTGGGAATTAGGGGCACTGCAGCAGGCTGCTCCCCACTCTGTGCACGTTGAACATGAGCTGATGGGGTGGGAGTGAGAGGAGCTCACCCTGTGGGGTGCTGGAAGAGAGGTCTTTGCACAGGACAAGGGTAATTGGCTCATTTCGTTTTTTCTTTACATTTAATCCTGAAGTCATTTTCCTGAAGTCACCTCACAGGGACAGGCTTGACTTTCATTTCCTGTGTAGCAAAAACATTGTCATTTAATTTTGCACCTCACCCTCTCATAGGAGCATAGAATGTGGGGGTCTTTTCTCTCTAAATGAATCTTTTTAACTGATCAGCACATCAAGGGTTAACTCTGGCTTCTGGGCCAAATTAGAAATAACCGGTCTTTCTTTTTTTTTTTTAAACGGTGAAATGTCTCTCAGTGGAGTTGCAGCTTCCTCAGACCCTTTCAGCATCTGTGTTTATTATACTCGGGTGTCAGTCACGTTTGACATCCGCACCTACATTTCCTCCCCCTCCTCTCCTTCAACCAGCCTATGATAACACTAAAGATTATTAATGTTGGTTTGTATCTTGTTAAGGATGGAATTGTCACTTGTACTATTTCTGTAGCATTCGGCGTTGCTGTGGCTAACACCATTGCATGTTTCATCATTGCTCTGAAGGTCAAAAGCCTTGTTTTATTTTGCTGGTTTGATTTTTTTTTTTTTCTGAAGAAAAAACTGCCTGGATTAAATGGCTGTTTTAACAGTAGGCTCTTAGCATTACACCGCATAGTCATTTTTCATGTTCTTGTTTAACAGGCACTGAGGTTCTGGTTTAAATTAAATAGCTGCAAATGAGACAATTTATAACCCATTAGGTTGGGTGGAAAATTGTTTCTCAAAAGCAAATAAGTAATAAATCTGGTATCTGCCTATAACTCACAGTTGATAAGAAAGTGGCCATTACTCACTAGCGTTATATATGATTTGGGCTCTGGGTAATTTGGAAGTGTTAGGTTTGTCTTTGTAGGAGTATTTTTATTAGAAAAGAGTCTATTGGCCTTTTACAGGGTATTAATCCCTTTGTCACCTACCATTGATGCCTTATGTTTTTTGAGTCTCATTTTAAAACCTTCCTTTTCTTGATGCATGACAAGTGTAATCGGTACCTGCTCATTTAGTTGTATTTAGTTTATGCTATATTATTTAATTATTTTTCCAGCATTTTTTTTTGTTACTTACAAATATGATATTCTTTAGTGTTAAGCCAAGGCATTCATCATGTATCTGTCCCTGTAATGAATTAATAAACTATTTTCCAAAAAGGTGGAATTCTCTTTTGAAACCAATGACTAGAATTTCCTCAGCCTTTCTGCCCTAGAGAATGCATTTCATACCAGGATGGGAAATGTTGATTTTTGAGGGTAGAAAGTAGGTGGTTATGGGAAAGACCTAGGTCATAGGAAGGTCATGGGAAAGGAATCATCTTCCTTCCTCAACAGGCACTTAGGAAAACGACTTAAACTTAGGAAAGATGTACACATTTTTTAAACTTTCCAGAATGCAAGGGAAAAGTGAATGAACAGTTCCAGAGATGTGGGCTTAGCAGCTCTTCTAATCTGGTCTCCAACACTGCCCACAACTACACACCCGTACACATATGGACACTGTTTCTCCAAGCCAGAGACCCACTCATGCACATTCACTTTCACAAATACCCTTGTGTCCATGAACTCAAACATGGGCACACAGTCACACACAAACCCCCCACCACACACACCCCTCATGCATCTCAGGATCATGGTTGATAGCTGCTCTGCTAAGATCTTTACAGAGCAGGGACCATGCATGCCTTTCTACTAGAAGGAACCAAGAACCAGAGGCTGCCTTGCCCAGGACCACCCCCAAAGTGACTGATGGGCCAGACCCCAGTTAACTGACAGATCATAGGGAGAGATACGGCACATTTTGCATGCAGCAGAATAGCCATTATTTGCATATCACTCTCAGACCAAGGGTTGTGATAAAGAAGAATTAAACACTTGTCAAAATGAATTTAAAATGACAGCGACTCAGGACAACGATTTGACCTCTGCTGGAGTCTAGCACAAGCCAAGAAGGGATGGTTGAGAATTCAAGACTTGCAGGAGGCAGTGCCAGGACTTTGGGCCCATCGTTCCTGCCCTTCCTGGCAATGAGATTGATTTGGGGCTTTTTCGGTCCCCTGACCCTGGATTTCTCCACTGCCTCCCACTGCTTGCTCATATGTCTCAAATCCCACCTCCCAGGCTCATCTTCCAGTTGCTACTATGGCATAAGGACTCTCTGGACTGTATAAACCCCACCGTTAGTAAACTTACATTCTTTCTGGAGGCCTGCCCTTCCTTATTTGTACCAAAGTTAGTTTTCTAAGTAGTTAATATTCCTGATTCCAAGATGACAGAGTTGGTATCAGAAGAGAGATTCAGTTATTGCTCTGCCAGCCCCAGTCCAATGCCAGAGGAGCAAACAACTGGGCGAGGCTGAGGCTACCCTCTCTAAATCTGCTCCTAGATCTTGGTGGCTACCCAATGATTTTGATGGACTAGCCTGTCATGCTGAACTCAACAGAAGATCATTTAATAGTGAGCAGCCAAGATTCAAGATCTCCTTGGGCTAGTGTGGGTATGTAACTCCTAGGAGACATTCCTGTCTTCTGTAACATTCTTCCATGGGGCCTGTATTGTCTCCTTGTATGTCCTCTGACTTGAAACATTGAGTCTTCTTTGTGGCATAGAAATGGTATTGGGAATTTTAACTTTCAGTGTATACTAGGTCATCTGTTAGGACCTGCGTTGTTTAAGTATCCATAGGGGTGAGCAGGAGAGAGATGAGTATCTTTCAGAGGAGCTTCCAATGACTGCCTGAGTTGCCTGGGCTGAACAGCAGGCAGAACTGGGGTTGGAAACCCGGTTCCTTGGGCCTTCTCATTGTTCCGTGGGGTCTGCTCTCCATGGCCCGGTCTCTATAGTCCAGTCTAGTGAAATAACCTAGCCTCTGGGCGGAAGGGCCAGAAACCCATTGAAAACCGAATCTTTGACAACTTTGTGCAGCTTTTAGAGAATTATCTCGAAAATACAGAGTTGGACACGGGGGAGAAGGGTGCAGCAGAAAGAGTGGGTAAGAGTAAACCCCCAGCTTTGCGTGTTCGTCCGCAGTCCGAACCCACCCCCACAGCCCGCTGGATCTTCATCCCCTGCCCCCCATGTGCGAGGCTGACCTGCTGGGAGCGGGTCAGGGGCCTTAGCCCGGGACGGCCTCGGCCGCTCCAGCTACAGTTCAAAGCGCAGGGGGCGAGTCCGCCGCGCAGCCGGGAATGTCCGGCCGCTTAAAGCGCTCGCCGGCTCTTTTGTTCCCCAGACCGGGCCTCCGGGGAGAGGGGGCTGGGGGAGGGGACCCGGAGGGGAGCGGCGGGCGGAGGGAGGGGGCGGGGCGGGCGCAGGCGGGGCGAGTGCGGAGCGCGCATCCCGGGCGAGGCTGACAGATCGCCGCGGCGGGTGCAAGATGGCGCAAGCGGCGCTCGCCCTGCGCCACCGGCGCTCCTAGGCAGGCATGTGGCACCAGCCCCCCGCCGCCCGGGCTCGGCCCCGGCCGGAGCCCCGGCCCCGGCCCCGGCGCCGGCCCCGCGGGACGCTGTGAGCCGCGAGAGGCCCCGGAGCCGCGCGTCGCCGAGCCCAGCGGACCAAGAGCCCCATGGCTGCTGCAAGCGCCGCGCCCCCGCGCCGGCCCCGGCTCCTGCTGCCGCTGCTGGCGACCCTGCTGCTGCCCGCGCCGAGCGACGGTGAGCGGGGGGCGCCCGCGCGCCGGGAGGCTGCGGAGCGAGTCCCGGGAAGGGCGAGCAGGGAGTCAGCGGGCGCGAGGGGCGGGCCTGCGGGCGGACCCCGGGCGGGACGGACTGTCCGGAGAAGGGGAGCCGAGAGGCACGGGGAGGCGGCCCGGGGACGCTGAGCACCGAGCCGCTCGAAGAGAGACCGCCGTCAGCCCGCCGCGGCTCCAGCGCCCAGAGCAGGACCCGAGCCCAGACCGAGGAGCGAGGAGTAGGGCAAAGCAGGAGCTGGGCGGGCGAGCTGGGGCTGGGGAGAGGGTAAGGGAGCCGGGCAGACCTCGGGGCCGAGTCCCGTCCTAGGGGGCGAGCTGGGGTGCGCGGAGCCCCGCGGAGGGCGAAGCAGACCTGGGAGCTGAGGCTGGGTCCGAGCGCGCTGCGCCGGGAGAGAGGGCACCCCGGAGCTGCAGCTGGAGCTGGACTGGGACCCGGAGGGCGCTGGACAGACGGAGGAGGAGGAGGAGGACACTCGGCGGGCCGTGCGTGGGGAGGGGAGACCCAAGGGAGCCCCGATTGCTGAGGAAGGGAATGGGAAGCCCACCAAGAGCGGGCGAGCGGCCGGGATGCCCACGTGCCCCCCTTCCCCGGAGTGTGCACGCGCGAGCGCCCCTGTCCCCAGGCTCAGGGTCTGGAGGCTTTGCTGCCTGGACCTCCGTCACCACCGCCCTGCTCCCTCGGTGGCTGTAAAGGTCCCAGCTCGCGGGAGGGAGGTACAGACCTAGTCCCTTCGCTTCCCACCGCAAGTTCTCAGACACTCATCTGGGAGGTATCGGTTCTCCTCTCAGCTCCGGAGACGCAGGGTATCGTGTCCACATCGAGGAGAAACTTTATCCCCCAGTTGCTGTACGGGGGTTGGGCAGGGGACCGAGGCCGCTGAAACACAGGACCCGGGGAGGACGGGCAAGGCTTGAAGGGGTGTGACCCTCAAATGTAAACTATCCCCGAAGTTGGGGGAATCGCCCACTACCCCAGCCCCTCGCCTTCCCCACCCGCTTTCCCATCTCCCCCAGCCAGAGGGGGGCGCTGGTCTCTTGGGGAGGAGCCAGCCCCAACATGTTCCCTGCAAATGTGAGGAGGGGTCTGTGGCTGCCCTCTCAGACCCTGTGGGTTCATTCCTCCTGGAGTGAAGTCATGACTGGTCTGGTAAGTTGCTCGTTGGAGAAGTTGTTCACTTGGCATCATACCCGGGTTTGGGGGGCTTGGCGTTCCTTTCAGGTTTCTCCTGGTTCCCTGATCACCCTCTTCCTCTTCTCTCCTTTCCCCTTCCTCCTCTTCCAGCTCATTTCTCTTGTGCAGGAGCAGTGAGGTTGCTGGAAGTAAAGATTCTAGGAATCTCTCCTTTCCTGACTTTTGGGAAAGTTGATGTTTGATACCCATCATCTCTCTTTATGACAAAGACAAACAGTCAAAACACCAAAACCTGGAGCGTCCTGGGGAAGGCAATGGATCCTCCCATAGCCTAGCCTGTACCTGGTATCGGGCCGCCTACCCTGCTCTCTGCAGGGTATCAGACCAGGCCTCTGATGGTTTTGCCAGCAAAAAGAAGCAATGATTTATTACTGTCCCACTTTATGTTTGTTTAGAACTTTTAACTTTACATAGCACCTTTGAGTCTGTTAATCATGTTCAGCAACCCTATGACACAAGCTGCATTATTGTTCCTGATTTAAACAGATGAGGAATGGGAAAGCCAGGACTGGCAGAATACTTTACCCGAGTTCACACCCTGAAAAGTCTGTGAGGCTGCGGTGCTTAACCAGAGTGACCACAGAAGTGATAGCAGCTGTGCTGGAGCCGCTCTTGTTTTTGGGCCCCAGATTTGCAACTATTAACTGTGAGAGCCTAAGACAAGTCACTTAATACCTCTGGGCTTCCATTTCCTTATCTATATTCAGTTTCCTTATAATAACTGTCTGAGATGGTCTGCTGATTAAGTAAAACACTGCATGAGACAGCGCTTTGTAATGCATTAAAATTCTATGTATAATAGAGATTCCAATTAGCATTATGGAAGATGGGAATGGGGTGCACAGATCTGGGGAACTTGGAACCCCCCTGTGTGTAGAGTTCTTCATGTCTGCTCGTCCCAAACTAACCCCTCCTAATCCTCTCATTTCCCCTGCCCCATGCAGGTTTTGGCCCCTCTGCTGAACTGGCATTTGCTGTGGAGCCAAGCGATGATGTTGCAGTCTCCGGACAGCCTGTAGTGCTGGGCTGCAGGGTGGAGGGGACCCCTCCAGTGCGAATCACCTGGAGGAAGAATGGGGTGGAGCTGCCAGAGAGCACCCACTCCAGCATGCTGGCCAATGGGTCCTTGCTGATTAGTCACTTCCGACTGGATCGGGGAGGCAGCCCTTCAGATGAGGGTGACTATGAGTGTGTGGCTCAGAACCGCTTTGGGCTGGTGGTCAGCCGGAGGGCTCGCATCCAGGCCGCAAGTAAGTGGATGCTGCTTATTTTTTTTCCCCTGGGGATCTAGGGTCAGCCTAGAGCATGGGGTGGGGACCAGGGGAAGCAGCCTTCTGGAGGACTAATTTCCAGGATGGGTCAGCCAAGAGGTGCATAAAAGTAATAGGTGGTGGTGAAATTATATCACATACTTGCTTAACCAATTGGAAAGTGATTAGATAAGAACGTAGCCAAACACTGACGGGGGAAGAGGGGGAGAGCAAGACAGCTTTATCCAACTCTTGGGTCACTGTGTCTTAGTTTTCCCATGCCTGTATATTGTGAGCATCCCAGTCCATTGAATATGATTCTTGTGTTTAGAGATAAACAATGATCATATTTCATAGGTTATTTAAGAGAATTTTGATGGGTAATTTGGCTACATGCAGTTTTTAATTACATGCTGACTTTTAAACCTTTTGGCTTAGATAAGACTCACTCTACCAGTAATGACATTCTGAGGCTTGGTGGCAATTTGTTTTACAAAAATTACAGTAGAATAATTTCAGGGTTATCACAATGATGACTCCCACCTTCATGCTGATGCGATTTTTGAATTTCAGTTTTACTGAGGTATAATTGACAACAAAGTGTTAAGAATTTAAGCTTTGGTAAGTACATTGTGGTGATATGATACCTGATGTGTTTTTTTGAATGGCAGAGAAAAGGCCCGGCAAGGTGTTCCAGCTCCAGAATTGCTCTTTGCTTGTGTTGATGGACCACCCGTTCTGGGGATGAAATGATGGCTGTGTTTTACTGCCCTGTTCTGCAAAAATTCTGTTGTTTTTAATGTGTGCACACTCATGGGTGAGTGTTGCATAAAGCAAAATTATCTGCATATCTTAGAGGTGGCTAGTCAGGGGAGGGGAGTCATGGTTGAGAACCACTGGTCTTGAGAGAGGGCCAAAGCATTAGCAAGTGGAAAATGTTCTCCACCCCATTTCTTTATACTTGGTGGGGGAGTCCCTTAAAGAGGCTGTTTTAACTTTTGTTGGCAATATTTCTAGCTGACAGTGATTCAGCACTTGCTGCTTGCTGGGCACCCTGCCTAAGTGCTTTACATAAATTATCTCGTTTAGGCATCACAATGACCCAGGCAGGCAGTTTTTGCCCCCCTTTTACAGATGAGAAAACTGAAACTTAGAGGAATTCACTGTCATTGTGGTAAGCAGAGGAGCCAGGACTGAAGTCCAGGCAGCCTGAATCCTGCACCCTCCTGCTTACCACCTATGGCATGCTGCCTCTTCCCTGTCTGATGGCTGACAAGTTTCTTCCTGGCTCTGAGGGCATTTGCACAGTTGCTCTGAATGGCTGGTGAGTGATGAATCGTACTGAGGTAGGAGCCCTGTCACTGAGTTTAAGATGCCCCTTTGTTCTAAGGGAGGCTGATCCAGGCCCCCATATGGAGCTCACTGGGAGGCAGCCCTGGACCTTGAGACCAAATCGCTTCTGGCTCAGCAGCCCCTCGTCCCCAGGGCTGGGCATTCTCTGAGCAGATGGCCGGGTGTGAGGAAGAGAAACATGGATAGAAGTGGGGACCAGAGAAATGAGGCTTCTCAGGGAGGTGGGTTCCACACCTTCCCTAGCCTGCCGTCTGCCCTGAGGGATAGATGGATCCTGTGTTGCCAGCCTAGAATTCTGGGAGATAAATCTCCCAGTGTTTATATATAGCTAATTGTAGATGTGCTTTTTTATACACGGTAATACCTTCGAGATGTTTGGTTCCCTTTAACTCACAATGTAAGAAATTGACCTGTGGGCCCTGGCTGGGGGAAGGGCCTGCAGGTGAGGCCACCCTGGTTAATCCTTTGGGGGCAGCTGGCGGTTTGCCTCCAAGTACTGGCAGTCTGATATGGCCTCTCTTCCCCCCTCAAGGCCTGTGGCCTCACGGGGGAATGCTTGCGTGCCAAGCAACCAAGTGGCTGGATCCCCTTTCCTTACTTCACAGGCTGATGTCCCTAGAAACCTGCAGAGCTGATTAGCTGCTGGGTTTCCTCCTTCGGTAGGAACTCCTTGCCTGTGTGCCCGCAGGTACTGCCGGTGTTGTGTGACATGGGAGGGTGCCTTGCCGTAAGGCATGAGGAGCCCTCTAGAGTCCCCTGCTTCTCCTGCCTGCCTCACAGTTGCTGATGGGGAGGGGGCATAGCTAACCACCCCTCACAGACATACAATCCACCCAGTGCACTAACCCCGTGAGGCAGAAAGGGGTCCAGGTCTGGGTGGGTCTGCTGAGGGATCCCAGCTCTGGGCTGGCAGTGCCCCCTCTTCCATCCCAGTGGTCTCAGGTGCTGTCACTAAAGATGGCCTGACCAGTGTGGGCTAAACTGCAGGCTACTTCCTTGGGGGTCTTCAGTTCCAGCATCTCCTTTTTTAGGATGAAGTGGCTCAGGGCCCTAAGAGTACAAATGCTTCCAGCCTGTTGGGTTTCTCTGCCTTGCAGTTCCATGTGCTTATCATTTGGGGGCTGAAGATTGAGACCCTTGTTAATGATAAGACCCTAGACAAGTTAAGCTCTCTGTGGCCTGGTTTCCTCACCTGTGAAATGTGCATGTAATCCTACCTTACGAGATGGTATAAAAACTAACCCCATGCTTTGCCTGACACATAGGATAATGGGAGGCACTTTCAGTGACATCGCCAGCAAAAGCAGACTCCTGAATCAGCTGTCAGCCCCCAGCTTTCTCCCTCACTGGGATTCAGTTAGGGAGAACCCCAGGGAAATCTACCAGGGAGTGAAATTATTAGAGCCAGAGTACAACTTGTTCTGTTTTAACCCCTTCCTGGGAGGACCTGGGGACCCTCCCAAGCCTCAGAGTGTGAGCTGAAGCTGGGCTGGCCTGTGAGATCTTCTGCCATCCCTCCGGAGGGGGCCCAGAGAGGACACATGAGTCACCTGACCCATGGGAACATGTGCATTGCCTCACACCTGTTGAGGTCTGTGTCCCTGGATGATTCCAAAGAGGGATGGGCTGACCACTGGGGAACCCATCCCCAGCTCCATGCAGGCAGAAGCCCTCAGCCCCTGCCCCTCACTTCCTGGCCTCAGCTCAGGACCCCTGGAGAACTGGGGTGAAGATCTATATGATCTAGAGCAGGACTTCTCAGACTTGACAGTGCCCGCAAATTAGCTGTGAATCTTGATAAACTTCAGATTTGAATCAGTACGTCTAGGCCAAGGCCTGGAATGCTCTGTGTCTAACAGGAGCCCAGGTGCTGCTGGTGCTCTGGTGCGCAGATGCCGGAAGAGAGCCCATGCTCGTGTTTTCATCACTGATGGGGAGCCTGTAGGCAGCAGAGTGAAGTCCATAGAACTTGGGCTTCAGAGCCAGACCTGGGTGGGCTTGAACCCCAGCTATGCTCCTCATTGATAAGTCCTCCACATGAGTTACTAACCCTCTTGAGCCTTTGTGCCCTCATCTGAAAAAAACCAGGCCTAATTCCATCAGCCTTTAAA
Organism: Manis pentadactyla; assembly: GCF_030020395.1. Taxonomy (NCBI): domain Eukaryota; kingdom Metazoa; phylum Chordata; class Mammalia; order Pholidota; family Manidae; genus Manis; species Manis pentadactyla. The sequence goes on along the minus strand of NC_080029.1, from coordinate 113,598,215 downwards.
GGTGTTAGAAGATTAAATGTGGTGATGCTCATTAAGTATTATTGTTAGTGCCAGGTTTTGACCACAAATTCAGGATGAGGTCCAGCCCATCTCAATGCTGGCTGGGTTCTCACAGAGCCAGGATTGCCTCTGGCCCAGCCTGGGGCCATCCTGCGTGCATGGGCCCCACCCTGGTTAGGTGGGCTGTAGAGGCAAACCCCAGCTTGATGGGCTTAGGCAAGGCACCTGACTTCTCTCTGTCTCTTTCCTCATCTTTAAAAGTGAGGGAAATAATACAAAAAGGAATGTTGTGAGGATTACCTATGATAATGTGAGTAAAGAACTTAGCACAGTGCAGGGCACATAGAAAGTGTCCCTTAATATTAACACTATTATTTCGGTGAGGTGGTAGAGGAGAGAAATGTGCAGTTCTAGACCATTCCCGGAAGATCCCTGGTGAGCCCAGATTCCTAGAAAGAGGCAATGGGGTGCGGTGAGAGGGGAGAAATTCCAGTTCTAGTCCCCTACTGTCTCCACCTCAGTAGGTTCATGTGCTTCTCTGGTCCTCACTCATTTCTGAAATCTGACTCATTCTCGTCCTGTCTGCGGGCCAGCACTTTAATCAGCTATTCTGGAGTCCCCTTCCGGCAGCAAGATCCGTGGTGCTGCAGATGTATGGACAGGGTCAGGGCACAGGCCTGTAGAACCAGGTCTGGGTAGGTGTCAGAACTATGGGCTGGGGCTGCTTGGAAGTACACCTTGCAGAGGGCTCCGTGTGTTTAGGGGGCCCTGGAGTGTTTTGCAGTAGGGCAGTGGGTTGTGGAGGGAAATGGTTTCTGGCCCAATGACTGGTCACCCCAGAGGCATTGGTCACATGGAAGTTGCATGTTCAGGTCTGATGTGTGGAACTCAAACTTTTCTTTCCTTCTTGAAGGGCAGCTCAGCTTGGGGAGCCCCGAGGGAGTCTCCCCCACTGTCTCCCAAACACACACACGTCTGGCTGCCCCTTAGAGCAAGAAGCAGGTGCTACAGGTGAAATGTCACTGGTGCAATGAGTTAGTGGCCATGCCTAGGCCTGTCCTCACGCCAGGCAGCACACCTGTACACATGCCATTGCACAGAGGTCGTTGCAAATTGGTGAGGGTCAGGTACTCTTACCTGCCAGTCAGTTCTCCACAGACCAGCTCCTTCTGGTACTCCTGAGAAGACTGAGGTGGGATGGGAAGGCCCTTCCTGAACACCAGGAGTCCTGTGGGACTCTGGGAAAGTTACCTACCCTCTCTGGGATTTGCTTTTCTTACTGTAAAATCGGGTGGTTGGACTGAGGTTCATCTCTGCTGTAAGTTATTAAGCCTTCCTTGCCCCCCAGCCAGTCCTCGGGACATGCTCATCTTTGCTGGGCCTTTTCCCAGTTGCTTCTTGTCCCTGTTCGCCCCTTACCCGATCCCTCCCCAAAGACCACTTAGCTTACAGTCATTTCTTTTTCCCCCTCCTAAGGTGGGGAGTGTTTGTGGTCTGTGGCATTCAGGCCCAACCTTCCTCCCAGTGATGGCTGCTTGCATTGTTAAATGACTGTTTTGTGACTGGATATTCCATCTGTCCCCTCGAGTATATTTTAAGCTCCTAAAGGGCTTCTCTTTTGTATTTCTCACATTCCCTGCCTGTGGGGCTTGGTAAAAACTAAATGAACATGTGGCCTTCCGGGTGCAAAGCCCTGTCTCTCTTGTTTTTCTCTCTGCTTCTCTTTTGCTTTCTCTCTCTCTGTCTCTCCCTGCCTGGTAATTGATAGCATAGTTCAAAGGAACAGAAGCTTGCGAACAGGGCAGAGCGGCAGGGGAATATAACACGCTCAGGGCAGGTTCGCTGCGTGGCTGCTGCTGCCTGGTGTCTCTGGAGGAGCTGAGACTCTCGCTTCCTTGCCAGATGGGGTGCGAATCAGACACCAAATCTCTTGGCAGCCCCTCATGCCTGGGTCCTGGGGTCTTCTGCCTTGGACTTTGTTCCCTGGCTGGGTGAGGCCTGGGTCCCTAGCCGAGCTGGCCCCCACTGTGGGGGGAGGGCCCCGTCACCCACCCGCAGGACTCGAGTGTGGAAGTCGAACGCTTCTGGTTCCCACACCTTGGCTCTACTGTCGCAGGCAGCCAGCTGGCCCCTTGAACACAATGTGCAAATCTCCTCTGTTCCTGTTCCCAGCATTGTCCGTGGCCGGGCGCCTTGGCTGGGAATGTGGGCCCGTGAATAGGAGAGGCATTTGCAGCCTGCAAATGAAACAGGCCCCCAGCCCCCCTTAACCCCCTGTCCCCTCCCCACCCCCAGGGAGAAAGGACTTTTTCACTCCTGGCTTCTTTCTTGTATTGCCTTTCCCTCTCCTCTCTGGAGTCCCTGCAGATGTGTGCATGCGTGTGTGTGTGTGTGTGTGTGTGTGCGTGTGTGTGTGTGTGTGTGTGTGTGTGTGTGTGTGTGTGTAAGAGAGAGAGACTTTTCACAGCAGCTTGAAGGCTGTCCTACACAGCCCTCAATAAAAGTAGAATGGAACAGAAGGGCACCCAGGATGGAAAACCAAACAGCTCACTGCTGTCTTTGTTTAAACTGGACCAAGTGATTCCAAAAATGTCTGCCTTGTGTAAATAACCTATGGCGCCCTAAGAGTCTCTGGCCATAGCCTTATTGCAACAAGGAATGTAATGACCGGTGGTGAGGGGGGGAGGGGGGTGGGGGGGTGCCTGAGCATTGGGTGTGTGTGTGGGGATGTGTGTGGGGCCCAGGATTGGAATCCATCTCTCCTATTAGGGGTTTCCTGTGGGAATCCCTCTTCCCTTGAGCAGTGCGCCCAGACTGGAAAGCTAGAGTGGTTCAGGGCAAGAGGCAGTGGTAGACAATTTTTAGGTCCTGCAAGGGGCTGATTCTTGCCAAATCAGCTGGTGTGAGAGAGGAGGAGGGCGAGTCCTGGGTCATTGCTAGAGGGTGGGGTTTACATTATGGGCACATGGGCATGGCCTAGTGCCTCTGGGTGTCTAGGCCATAGTTGCTTTATTCGTAAGGCAGGTGCCAAAAATCTGGCTGCAACCCGAGCTTACTGGCTGTGCTGCTCCATCCTCCCCCTCAAAAGACCGTTCTTTGATTTCTGAGCTTGCTCCCCATGCCCCCAAGTTTGTTCACCCTGTTCCAAGAAATGCTAACCCTTTGTGACTGCCCTTAAGTGTAAGGGAAGGGGAGAAAGAGAGTGATCTCTACAGCCTGGAGCAGGCCCAGTAGCTTCCTGAGGAGGGGTGTCTAGGCAGGTGACATCAGGACTCAGTGAAGGTGGAAAGGCAGGGGTCAAGCAAAAGCCTAAGGAGAGGCAAGCGGCCGGAGCTCCTGGCCAGACCCCAGACCCCAGGGAGATGGAGGGAGTGGGAAGTGTTAGCTTAATACCTGCCAACAGGCCACCTGATTTGGGCAAGGGAGGAAGATTTGGTATAGAGGGCTCGCATCCCCACTTCTCCTACCCACCCTTCTCTGGATCTTGGTCTGACGCTCTCTGACATATACTCCCAACCCCGCACGCACGCACGCACGCACGCACTGCCCCACCTCTGCCTTCCTGAGGCCAGGGTTAGGGTCTTTATCTTCCCTCAGCCCTTGTTTCTCCTGCCCTGTCCTACCCACTGCCTTCCTTCCTCCAGCCTTTATCTCTCTCTCTATTGTTCCTTCATCCTACCTCTTTTCTCCAATTGTGGCAATTCCTGTGTCCACCAGCCTCTGTGTGCTAATAGGGAGATAGATCCCTCTATTTCAGGAACAAAAGTAGGTGAGCTCAAGTCTTGGCACAGAGCAAAAAGAGATAGGAAGAGGAGAGACTGAGAGGATGAGGTTCAAAGAGGGCCCCAAGTGAGAGGGTCCAGAGCCTCCCCAGCAAGTCAGAGCCTCCCTGGGGGCAGACCTTTACTGGAAAGAATCTGACACCGGCCCCTGCTTGGGGTCTGTCATTGCGCTGGACACTGACCACGGTGGGTGGTGGGGCAGCCCCGGCTACTCTCTGGAATGCTGGTGTTGGGTTGCAGTGCAGATGCAAGCAGTGATAATGGGCAGGAACTGGACTTTCTGGTCTGGCTGCTGCCCCCAAGGCCACTGGAATGCAAGGGGGGGGGACTAGCAAGAGGCCCCAGGGTCTTAGGGTGGGCAGATGGAGACCAGACCACCTAAATGGAGAGGAGGGGGCAGACCACCATGAGAGCGAGCCAAGTTCTAGCCTTTAACCTGAGCTGCAGGCTACAGTAGAAGAATCTTAAAATCCTCAGCCTATCTAGGACATCAGAAGTCTTCCCAGCCTCTGGGTAGGGTCATGGGCATCCAGAACTGTGAGAGAAACTGGAGCTCATCTGGCTGCAACCATCTCATTTCACAGACATGAAAATAACGTGCCTGAGGACATGCGCACGCCTCCAGCCTAGGCTTTGTGGTTGTCACAGGCTTTGTGGTTGTAGTTCTGGATATGAGTATTAACCACAGACCTTGGGTGTGAGCTGCTGACATCCATGGCATATTTCAGAAAACCTCTGAGTTTCCAAAGCATATTGGATGCTGAGCTGAGAGTTTTGCATGCTGCCTGAGTGCTGAACTAACCAGAAGTAGTAGAAATAGTCCTAAGTGATATGATGCTGCACTGTTCTAAGCTCTTTATGTGATGATTTACTTAATTCCCACAACATTTCCATTAATAAGTATTACTAGTCCTATTTTACAGATGAGTAAACAGAAGCCCAGAGTGGGTAATTAACTTTCTCAAGGATCCACAGTAAGTAGGGAAGTTGGAATCTAAACCTAGGTCTGCCTGACCCCAAGTTTAATGGCCTGGGTGTCCTTAAAGGGGGCCAGAGTCCCTTGAGAACAGAATCAGTATTGTTGCCTCAGAAACAGAGCCGGTACTGTGCCCGTGCAGGACAGGGTAAGGAGTGGTGGGAGTGGTACGCGCCAGGAGAGCAGCTTAGAACCCTGGCCGGAGTGGGAGCCATGTCCGGTGGGCCAGGCAGGGCTGCACTCTCCCCAGCCCAGGCACTGCTGGAGGCCTATGGAGAATCTGGAGGGCCCGTTAGGCTGGAGGCCTGTGTACAGAAGTCTTGCCCCACCCGTGGGGCGGGCCCAGGGGCTGGGTACAGGTTCCTGGCAGGAAAGGAAGACAGGAGGGTGCTAGGCCACTGGAGGTGGAGGTGGGAGTCGCTTCTTCCTGAGGAAGAAAGACAAGTTCCCCTCCCCCCTGAGACCTCTTCAGCTCCCTTTCCCTTTCTTGTTTCCCTGCATAATGACGCTGATTGCTCTACATCTGTCATAATTACTCTTTGTTTGAAAATTCAGAACAAATCACAGGAGAGGAACTGGTGTGGCTCAAGAAGGATCCCTCTCCCCAGGGGCCCTGTGGGCGGGGGAGGGGCAGTAAAGAGCCCTAATCAGCCTGGAGGAACCAGGTTGCCGATTGTCCTTGTGCTGTCCCTTTCCCGGACCCCCTGCCCCAAGCCACCATCTCAGCTTCTGTGGTGGCTGGGAGGTTCTGCCCCCACCCCAGTCTGGGGAAGGGGTCTGAGCTGGTCCCCTGTCCTCTTGGCTCCACTGAACAATGGGCTGGACAGCAGGCTTCATGGCAACAGGAGCAGCCCAATAGGGAGGAGAAGCTGGGCCTCCAGAAGGGTGCAGGGGGCTTTGTGGCAAGGGGAGTGGGCTAGTCGTGGCTGGGGTCCCTGGAATAGGGCGGGCTTTGGGGCCTGGAATGGGGACTGTCACTTCCAGGGAGCACCAATCCAGACCCTCTGGGACCCAGCAGCTTCCCCCGGTGCCCAGTGCTTCCTCACGCCCCTGGCAGCCTGACAGCTGGTGGGGGTCCTGGTTCCTGCCCCTATCCCTGGCCTGAAGGCTCTTGGTTTGGAGGGCTGATAATTTCTGGGGCATGTGCCCTGGCCTGTGGCCCTGCCTGCTATGGGCATGCCGCCATATACCCCTCCTAACCTGGGCGTTTCTCACCTGATATTGTGTCTGCTCTTTTGTGAGGACAAGTCAAGAACAACCTAGAATTCACCCCCAAATCCTGTCTGTAATAAAACCCCACTTACTGTTGCCGCAGGATGGTGGTGGGACCAGACACCCTCAAGGAGCCGGCCCAGTGTGAGATGCAGATAGACTTGTCCTGAGGACCAGCTCTGAGTTCAAGCTTTCTCCCTCCCTTAAAGCTGCTGGGCCTCAGTTTGTCTTTGTGGAAAATGGGAGGGAGCACTGCCTGTCTTTTAAGGGGAGAGAATGCACAGGGTCCAGGCATTTGTAAATTGTGGGGTGCTGCCCCCCCCCACGAACGGAGGCATCCTTTCTTCAGACTTCAGTGGGCATTGGTTTCAGCAGGACAGAGAAGCTGGGGGGCGGGCAGGGTCCCTGGCTTGGACTGGCTTGGAGGGGACACCTCCCCTGGCCCCACCAATAAACTATTGATTGGAGGCCTTGGGAGGAGCTTGGACTTGACTCTGATAGCATCCTGATTACTTCTGTGCCCTCTCTTGGTGCCCACTTAAGAATTGGCTTTTAAAATGTAAATATTCAACTCATCCCTGTATGACTTTGGACCCATCAGTTCACCTTCTCGGGCCTCAGTTTCCTCACAGATGGAAGGTGGTGTAGAGAAGACCAGATGAAGAGATTCCTAAAGTCCCGTCCCTTTTTCAACATTCTGAGACGCCCGCGCGTTTTCTGTCTCCAACACCGGCCCCCTCGCTGCCCCTCTCCAGGCTCGCGCCAGCTCTCTCGGGCCCTCCTGGCGCGCCGGGTTTGGCCCCCTCTTTTAAACGACAGGATCAAAGATTTGCAGAAAAGCTCATCATTCTCACCGTCTTCCACTTCCCCCACTCGGTCGCCGCCCTGCTCGCTCCGCCAACGCCCAGGTCCAAGGTGCGGCGGTCCCGGGGGGCTCCGCGCTGCGCCGGCCGGTCCCCTGCGCGCCCCGGGAGCCGCACCGCCCGCGAAGCCCGGCCCCGCACGGGACTCGTTCTGCGCCCGGGCAGAGGGCGGTGGGAGGAGTGGGGCCGCGGGACTTAGTCGGCTCGGAAAACTACCCTTCTTCCTCGCGACGGGGGAGGACAGTGGTGCCCAGGCCCCAGCACAAAGCGCAGCAGCTTCTTGCGCGGGCCGGACGGGGCGGGCAGCAGACCCAATGTGCATTCAATTAACCCGCGCCGCGCAGTCGCTGTCTGTCGAGTCACTGCGCCCCGTCTGTCCGTGTGTGAGTGTGCAAGTGTGAGCGTGGGTGTATGTTGCCTGTGAGTGTGCGTGGGTCCGCGCTTCCTGGACACGGTGCCTCGGGGTCACTACCCCGCCCTGGGCTGCCCTGGCTAGGGTGGGAAGGGACGTTTTCACCTCGTAACTCGGGAACTCGCCCCCACCCCATAAACCAGGAGCCTGGAACAGGTCTGGGGCGGGAAAATGCCGCCGGAGAGTGGAGGCCGCCGGTTCCCAGCCACCTTCCTCCCAGTTGGCTCGTGTGTAAGCGAGGGAGCTCCGACAAGGCGCTAGAGCTAGACAAAAGTTTGTGGGCAAACCTTTAAACAGGTCAGCTGTAGGCGGAAAAAGCAGCAGAGAGGGACCCAGACAATGTATGCAAGGCAGACTTAACACCGGGGCGGTGCTGGGCGCCCCGACAGTGCTGGGCAGGGCTCTCATCCCAGGGGCAGACAGGAAGGGAGCAGAGGGAAGCTTCCCAGGTTTCGCTGAACCCTGACCCTTCCCTCCGTCTCCCTGAGCCTCCTGTCCGTGTTTCTCATATCACTGCTATGGGAACTGAGGCCCGGAGAGAGAGCCTTGTCCCAAGTCCTGGGTTACAGAACTGGGTCATAAAGGGTCAGATGTTCTTTCCTTCCAACATGCCAAATGAGATTTGGGTTCTAACTTCAGGGATTTTAGAGAACTGAAACCCAGTATTTGGCTTGTCATAAACAATTCTTGGATCTTTTTTCTGCCATCTTCACAGAGGCTTATTGCTTCCTCACCCCCCTTTGGGTTATTGTTGTTTTGCCTCTTACAGCCTGTCTTATATGGAATGTCACCCTCTTTCTGCAACAATTCCTTTCACCCTGATTTTTCGAGGTCTCTTCAAATTGCATTCCGAACCTCTAGTGCCTTAGAGAAGCCCTATTTAATTTAGTTCTACTTGCAGATTGGATTAGAATATTCTTGATTCCATTATGTCAGATCACCAATAATGATATTACATAGAGTGAGCCTCAGGATTGAGCCTGTTTGATATTCCTGCTCTATTATGTTTCTGATTTTGCTTCTCCTATCAGTCATTTTCCCATCAAACTGTGACAAAATCAAGATCATTACAAGCAAGCTGGTAAGTATAATGTTGATGGGATCAAGGCTTCCCTGAAATAAAGCAATATAGTTTTTATTACATCAATTACAGAAGTGGTTCATTGGGCTGTATACCCTAGCTTTGCTTTTTTGGGGTAGGGGGAATCAGAAGACTTGCTCTGTTTGGACAGTGAGTATACAGCTTGTCCTCCCGCCTGATCTGCAGACTCCATGATGGAAGGGCCTAGCCCTTCTATGCATCCTCAGTGCTGAGCACAGAGTTGGTGCCAGTGAGGATGAGAGAATGTGGAGCTGTGAGTGTGTGAAATGGGAGGGTGGGAACACCTGCCTGTTATGGGTCATTCATCCTCAGTGGCCTGGGTTTGGGGGAGGGCAGATAGAGCGGAGTCAGATACTACTCCCCAACTCCCCCAGGGCCACCAGGTATGGTTTCACCTATTCCATTGTCCTCAGGCTTCCAAGTCCCTACTGTCAGGAGCTGAGAGTAGCCATGTCTGCACCTAACTGCATCCTGAGTCTCCTTTTCCAACCCCTTCTGTTCTTTATCTATTTATTTATTCATTTATTATTATCAAATGTACATCACAGTGGTTCAACAGTCCCCCACCCACACCCACACTCACTCCACTCCACTCCCCCTTGGTAACCACTAGTCACTTCTCTGGGTGGATGGGTCTAATCTGTTTTGTTCCTTCTGTTTTGCTTTGTTTTAATACTCCACAAGTAAGTGAAATCATATGGTATTTGTCTTTCTCCGCCTGGCTTATTTCACTGAGCATAATACCCTCTAGCTCCACCCATGTTGTTGCAAATGGCAGGATTTCTTTTCTTTTTATGGCTGAATAATATTTCATTGTGTATATATGTGCCACATCTTTATCCATTTATCTACTGATGGACACTTAGGTTGCTTCCACATCTTGACTATTGCAAACAGTGTGACAGTAAACATAGGGGTTCATACATCTTTTTGAATCAAGGATTTTGTTTTCTTCAGGTAAATTCCTAGGAGTGGAATTACTGGGTCAAATGGTATTTCTACTTTTAGTTTTTTGAGGAGCCTCCATACTGCATTCCACAGTGGTTGCACCAATTTACATTCCCACCAACAGTTGGAGGGTTCCCCTTTCTCCGCATCCTCACCACCATTTGTTGTTTCATGTCTTTTGGATGGTGGCCATCCTAACTGGTGTGAGGTGATATCTCATTGTGGTCTTAATTTGCATTTCCCTGATGATTAGTGATATGGAGCATCTTTTCGTGTGTCTGTTGGCTATTTGTATTTCTCTTTGGAGAAGTATCTGTTCAGTTCCTCTGCCCATTTTTTTGATTAGGTTGATTGTTTTTCTGGGTGTTGAGGCATATGAGTTCTTATATATTTTGGATATTAATCCCTTATCAGATGAGTCATTCAGGAATATATTCTCCCATACTACAGGATGCCTTTTTGTTCTGCTGATGGTTTCCTTTGCTGTACAGAAGCTTTTTAGTTTGATGTAGTTCCACTTGTTCGTTTTTTATTTTGTTTCCCCTGCACCCAAGAAAAAATTGCTCATGCTATATTCAAGAGATTTTTGCCTATGTTTTCTTCTAAGAGTTTTATGGTTTCATGACTTACATTCAGGTCTTTTATCCATTTTGAGTTTACTTTTGTGTATGGAGTTAGACAATAATCCAGTTTCATTCTCCTACATGTAGCTGTCCAGTTTTGCCAACATCAGTAAGAGGCTGTCATTTCCCCATTGTATATTCATGGCTCCTTTATCATGGATTAATTGACCGTATATGCATGAGTTTATATCTGGGCTCTCTATTCTGTTCCATTGATCTATGGGCCTATTCTTGTCAGCCTTTTCTAGTCTTAAAGGATACCCCTACTTCCTATTCTGTTCCCTTCCTTGAAATACCCTTCTTCCAAGGTCTCACTGCTGGCCACCTGGGGGAGGATAAGGATTAGAGGATTGAGATTAGCCACAGGTGCCACTGCTTACTGCTGAGTGGGAAGGGCTTGGCCTGGGGAGTTTAAACCACAGGCTTACCACCCAAGGAAGGTAGCTGCCTGTACTCAGTCACCTCAGGGTAGGATCCCCCCTCCCCACCGACAAGCTGGAGAACGTCCCTGGAGACAGAAAGGGGAACCTTCCGACTGTTGGTGGACAAGCTGGAGAATGCCAGACCACTGGCCTCATCCCCAAAAGAGCCAACGGGTAAGGTTCCAGGCTAAGAAGCAACCTTGTACCTCCAGCTTCTTGGGCATCCTCTTTGGGCGGGCTATCCCTGCATGCGCCTGCCTACCTTCCTGTTATCTTGAAAAGTTGTAAGCGTGATAACAAAGCATCCTGTGAATGCATGGCACTGTGGGAATGGGTAAGGGGAGGGGAAGACACACATGGTTATTATATTCATTATCTTCCTAGCAGAATACTCAGCCACGGAGCATTATTTTTAAAGTGATTTGTAGTCTTGGATTTAGGGAAAGAAGAGATATGAGGAGAAAAAGGCTTCCTTTAAAAGCACTATTTCAGTTAAAAGTATTGAGTCTCTAATGTGAATCTGGAGGCTCCTCTTGCTTTTTGATTAGTAAATCATTTTCCAAAGTATAATTTATCTGCGGATCAGGCATTCAGGCAATCTTGCAGAAATCTGGCCAAACCATAAAGGCACACATAGTATAATATACAGCAATAGCTAAATTTGTAGTTTGGACAACTTAGTCTTTCAAAATGAAGGTAGTGTCCTGTATGAGAATGATCTTTGATCTGCTACCAACTAGCTGTTTTCTTGGATAAGGCCTTTTTTTCTCTAAGTCAGGGGACTTTAAAGCATCATTTCTTAGAGTCCTTGGTTCTTTGGGGGACTCTGGGCTTGGAGACAGGAGACAAAAAGAGGCCAGATTGGTAGGGCTCCAGGCCTCCCTTCTCTACCCCATCCATCGCAGCTCTGCTTTATCTTTTTCCCTTGTTTTGTTCTGGAGTTCCCTAACCAGCTAACTAGGCAGATTGGCCTAAGCAGGGGAGTAGTTCACAGCAGCAGGGGCTGTGGTGCCAAGAGGGCTTAAGGTTTCAGAGCCTGAGGCAGAAGAAATATGACTCGAAGGTGAAGACTTAGGAGAATTATAAAAGAAAAACATTATGATCACATCTGAGGTTATGACCAAGGTTAGTTAGGTTAAACCTTGATTCAGGAGTGGATCAGAAAAACAATGAGCTATACTTAGATTTTTCTCTCCTTTAAAAGCATGCTGTTTACGTATCACTGTTATGACTAGTTCTTGGTAATGTTAAATATGATTGGTAGGTCAGAGCAAGGAGCAATATTGACTTCTGTTCAGTCTCTCAACAAGTGATGTCCATTCTTTAATTTTATTCTCAAATAAATGGATGAATGGCCGGGTAGATGGGTATTTAAGAGTTTGGCTGTGGGCTGCCTACATCTCCAGTTGTAGTGACACGGACATTAGAAAAGAGTGCAGCCTTAGAAAGAGCTCTGTGATATGCACCAAATAAGCAGTGCAAACGAAGGGCTACTGGTTCAGCCCAACAGCCTGCAACGCAACAGACCAGACCTTTTTGTCATTTGATAAGTTCAATAGGACATTGGAACTATGTATAACATTCTTCCTTTAGGCAGAAATAGTCTCAGAGCCCATCAGAAGGGATTAGCAAGTACATGCTTCCCGGAAAAGGGTATGTGGAACTAATGGATATTAAAGCAGGTCAGTTCTCAAATCAACTAATCTCAAAGTGCATCTATCCCTCACCTACCTCTGAACTAAGTACTCAGGGATAGAAAGATAAGACACTTCCTGATCTTGAAGGATGTAATTTCCCCTCATGCCTACAAAAAAAGCCCTTATTTGGTGGTGATGGTAAAGAGAAGGCAGCTTGATATAGCACACAGAATCTGTTGAATACATAGTGTCATCATCAGCTTGTCCATCTGTATCCTAATTTCCTTTAGTTCTGATTCCTAAGCTGATAAGGTTAGGAAAAAAAGCAAAACGCTAGGCTAGTCTGGTTTCTGATGAGCTGGTTTCCACAGACATGTGGTTGTTACTCCAGTTTTACCTATTAGCCCACCACTGTCACCGGGACCTGCCTTGGATCAAAACAGTGGCCCCAGAACTTCGGCATTACATCCAAATTTGGAGGCCTGGTTCTACAGACCTTCTGTAATTTGGACCTCGCCTTTCCAGCCATTTTCCTCTTCCTCCTCGAATATGCCAGTCCCTTCAGCAGCCCAGGCTCCCCACAGTTCCCATTTCCCTTCCCCGTTTGGAGTCCCTCCTAGCCATTCTCTGAACTTCTCCAGCCCTTTCAGCTGGTGGCACGGTTGGGCGCTGAGGTATATAAATTCCCGGCTCCCTTAATTGTTTCATGTGTTCCCAACGAAATCTAATTAGGTAGTTGAATGCAGGGCCGGGCCTGTTTTTTCTGAGTCAGGGGCAGAACCGGGCGACCACAGTAGGTGCCCCTAAGGATCTGCTGGTGGAGAAGCTGGGTGGGGCGCCCAGCGGTCGCGGCGCGCGGGGAGTCCGGGGCCGTCGGGGGTCCTCGCCGCCGCCTTCGCGGAAGGGGCCGGGCTTCTTCCCCCGGGAGACCGGAACTGCTTCCTCAGTTTCCCTCGGTCCGCCCCAGGCGCAGCCGGGGAATTTGCGCGGCTGGGGGAGGGGGTGGCGGGAAATGGTGCTTCGCTCGCCCCAGCGACATCAAACCCTCGTTTGGCGCGTGAGGACAATGGCTGTCTTATTTTCTCCATTCGCCGCGCACAATGCCGGATTCTCTCATTCACCCGCGGCGGTGCGAGCGAGGTAATTAGCCAGCGCCATTCAGCGCGGACACTATTGCTATGCGGGGGGGCGAGGACGCCCGCGTCGGCGGGGATTAGCGCGGGTCGGGTGTGCAGCTGCGGCCTCTTCAAAGGCGCCCGCGGGCCGGCCGCGGTGGGAACCACGCCGCCGCCCCGGGCGCCGCCCCGCCGGCCGGCCCTGGGCCGCCGCGGATGGGACCCGCCGCCCCCCGGCCCCGGCCGCCGGCCGCGCTCTCCGCCCGGGCAGGCCCGGGCTGCGGGGCCGCGGGCTCTGGCGGCCGCCGTCTCACCCCATCACACCCACTTATATCGGGACCTCAAGTGTCTTTTTCTTTTGAGTCCCGGGAGTCAAAGGGCAAAGAAGGGAGGAAGGAGGAGGTGCGAGGGGGATGGGAGCTTGACACAAAGCGCTGACCTCTGAGGAGTGGAGCAGATGGTCCCACTTACTCCTGCCGCCGAGCTCGCGGCTCTCAGGGCCCCAGGCTCGGGCCCTGACCCCGCCCGCCGCCCGAATGACTGAACTGGGGCCCCTCGGGGGCTGGGCCCCCACAGGCCCCTCCAGCCGCCCCGCGCCTCCTGGCGTTGGAGTCCGGCCGCCTGAAGCAGCGGCCCTGAGCGTGGCCGGCGGGTGGGCTGAGAATCTGCCCTTGTCGATGCTGGAGCCTTCGGAAAGATGAGAATTCTCAGCGACCTGCCAGGCCAGGGGCTCCCAATCTTGGCTATGCGTGTCAGACACCCTCCCGAGCTTTAGTAGAGATTCAGGTTCCTGAGCATCATGCTAGACCAGGGGATCTGGATATCTGCAGTGGAGTCCAAAAATCTGCGTTGTTGCCCATCACCCTAGGTTATTCCGATACACACCCAGGTTTGAGAACGGTGGCCTTATCCAGCTCCTTCATTTTCACTGAAGAAGTTGAGACTCAGGTACCGAAAGCAATTTGTCCAAGGACACACATTGAATTGGGGCAGGGTGGGAACTTGGGAGGAAGAGAAGACGGGGAATGAGCCCCACGGCCATATATGATCCATGAAGTCAGCATTCAGGAAACAGTTTATGAGGACTTAACGATTTGCCTAGTATTTGTTCTAGGTGCTGGAGGTAGAAAGGTCAATTAGACTATTCCCTGCCCATCAGGGATTCAAGTTAGTTGTAGATTGATGTGTGACAACTGACTCTTTAATAGAGTCTGATAAGGGCTAAGGGACCCCGGAAAGGAAGAGGTTGGCGTGGGTGTGGCGATTCCTTTGAATTTATGCGAAAGCTTTTGAAACCCTCTATAGATGATTCCTAAGGCTTTGGGAGGCCTCTGACCACTAGAGGGCAGCAGTGGAGTTCCCCAAATAAGTCTATATCCAAGAGTTGGCAGCCCCGAACCGTCCAGGAAACTCCGTGGTCCTCCCGTGGAATGTGGGCCTCCCTCTTCCCTAACTATGTACGGCTAGTTCTGGGGTGATGTTGGGGTGGAGGGCTGTGGGTCTGAATCTCTCATGGAGCCACAAGAGGTTCTGTAGTGCCGTGAGATGTAAACACAGCATCAGATAAGGGTTTAAGAATAGGAGTGGGCCCTTTCCTGCATGGAGAAGGACCACATTACCCAGTGTTATTCTAGAATCTTAATATTGGTATGGACTTTAGAGATGATTTTGTCCCTCCTGCCTTCACTCCCATTTCACAGATGAGAAAACCAAGGTTGAAATTGAAAGGTCACATAGGTAGTCAGTGACAGAGCCAGGCATGATCCCAGGTCAGCCTCTCCATTACCTAACCCCTACTATATTAGTCCCTATAAACCCTAATATATGGCTCTGGAAATTCTGCGGAAGTATCTGTTTTTGTTGAGTGGTCCTCATGATCATGTGAAAGCAATTTACTTAATAACTCCAGCCTGGACCGCCTAACCAGATGCTCTTCCGGGAGGTGAGGGAGATCCGGTGTCCTGACCGGAATGATGGAACTTAAGGATGTTGTGGGCCTGGACAGGTTTACATAAGGAAGATTGGTGACCCTGACACAGGCGGAGACGTGCAGTCTGTGGAGACAGGCTCTGCTAGGCCTGGACATTTTCAAGTCCAAGGCAGAGAGGGATTCCCAAGTCGACTTCCAGTCCCTGACCTGTGGCTGGCACATGGAAGCTAATATGCCTCAAAGGCTGCAGGGGGATGAGACTTTATAACTTGTCCAACTCCACTCTCCCATTTACAGAGGAGTAAACAGGCCCAGAGGGGGCTTTAGCTTTATCAAGACCACACAGCCAGTTCCAAAAAGGACTGAGTCAGTCTCACACAGCTGTCCCTCCCTTTAGCACTTTCACTTCCCTCTCACCCCACTCACCCCATGGAAGCCACTAGCATTTCCCAATGCTTTGCCTGCCTATTCCCAAAACAAGGAAAATATTTCTCTCTCCATTTTAGAAGGCCCAGCAGGCAACAGGAGTAACCCTGCAGGCCCCACCCTCACAAGGCCCTGCACATCAGGTTTCCTGGATTTTGGATTTGGAGCTGCTCCAGGAAGAGCTACCCTGGGACAGCTGGGTTGTTTATTTACCTATGTTAATAGAACTTAGAGAATGTGTGGGCCTAGTGACTATTAGTGGGGTGATAACACCACCTTATCACAGTACTTATCTGCATTAGTTACACCCTGAAACCTACCCCCAAACCCTGGGGGAATTCCTTGACGTGAACCCTGCCATGTCATGGGCGTCTCT
This sequence comes from Manis pentadactyla, assembly GCF_030020395.1. Lineage (NCBI taxonomy): Eukaryota > Metazoa > Chordata > Mammalia > Pholidota > Manidae > Manis > Manis pentadactyla. The sequence goes on along the minus strand of NC_080029.1, from coordinate 113,582,391 downwards.
GAACATGAGTGCCTGGTACTTAACAAGGGTGTAGGGTGTTGTGTGCCTCTGTGTTTCTGTACGTCTGCAGGTATGATCAGTCATGTTTGAATAGCATTTACCCACTGGGTAGCTGTGATGTAGGGAAAGCGCACTGGACTTGGAGTTAGACTGCTCTGAGTTTGAATGCCTGCTTTAACATCATTAATTGACTGTGTTACTTAACCTCTTGCTTCAGAAGGGCTAGTAATTCCTCCTGCTCAGGGTTACACTGATTATCACATGTAACCTTTGCTCATGGGTGGCTTCTCTGTGTTTTTCAGGGCCACGTTTCTGTGATAGTACCTAAGATTCCTGCCCTGGTGCTTTCACCCATCTGATATTTCTTAAGAGGTTGGGTGGGAACATCTGAGGACAGGGCCTGTGGGATGGAGGGAATTTGCTTCTGGGGAGCCAGAACATCCTCTTTGATACATTAGCAATTAGTATCTGTTGAATGACTGCTCAGTGGGTCTACATGTAAACAGGACCAATGACTGTATTTCCCAAACCCAAAAGCAGGACATATCCTCTGACTCACTGCCTGATACGTGGGATGAAAATAGGGCAAAATATTTGAATTTGGGACTGTTTTTGAAAACTGAGCAGTGGGGTAGATAAGGTGGCCATGTGGGGTGGGTGACACTCCTCTTCCCTTCTCCTTCCTTGACAGCATGAGGGGCTACCACTGAAAGCAGTGGGGCACACCCACCCAGGAGCACTTGCTGTATGCCACACAAAGCAGGTACACTGTGTCTCACAGTACATATTCCCCCAGGCACACTTGACACCCCCCAGGAAGGCGGGAGGATGCAGAGGGGAGGAGCTGAGGGCTTGATCTGGAGGAAGGATTGGAGCCTCCGAATTATGGGCTGAATACTTAAAAGTAGGGCTTTAAGAGGTTTTATTCTCCTTGGGTTGTAAAAGCCCAGAGGCTGCAGAGAGCCCCAAATTGCCTCCCCTGCAGCTGTGCCTTGGGCCTTAAAGTTCATTGGAATCAAAGATCAGGCCATAAAGGTTCGATGCTTACCTGGTCCTACAGTGGGCCAACAGCTGGATGCAGGGACCTTCCGAGCTGAGTCTGGCCCCCTACTGCCCCCACCTCTTCCCCATCCAGGCCCCCGTTTGTCAGAGGTGGCTGCCAGAAGGGAGGGGAGAGGTGTAGATTTATGGCTGCTGACTTGAAAGACAAAGTTGCCTTTTGTGTTAGAATTGGGGCCAGGGGAGTGGTGAGCTGGTGGTGAAGTGGGAGGTGGAGGGAGGGGCTGGGGTTCTGGGGGCCCAAGGCAGGGGGTAAGGGGCTTGAGGAAGCAGACAAAGGGATCCAGAGGCTTGTCAGAGCCGGGTCACCAGGCAAAGCCCAGATGAATCAGTCACCCCCAGCCAAGGGCCTCTCAGCCATTGCAGTCTTCTGGGGCTGTCTGTAAGTGCTGGACATCACCCGCACCCATCCAACACCCAGACCCTACACAGTGTCCCCTCCAGACCCCCAAAACATATTCTTTGGATTCAAAACCTTAATTCAACTCTCATACTTACCTTTGGAGGCCCAAGGAGGTAAACACAGGTCTTCTAGGTTTATAGTTTCCCCTACCCCAAATGATGACAGCCAGTCAGTGTGGGGGTTCTTCCCTAACAGAACCAAGTCAGGGGCAGCGTGGGGACCCAGATAGATAATGGGGAGGTGGGGACAGAGTGCTGGGGTGGGTGAGCCTGGGCCAGAGAACCCTGATGACAGGTCCAGTATCCACTGGGGACCAATATCTGGCAAGTTGCAAGACTTCCCAGGATACGGGGTTCTATGCTGTCACCTCCCTCCTTCCTGTATATGTTTAAAGGTAGGACATTTACAAGTGCTTTGAAGAGTTTAAAGAACATATGAGATGGGACTTGGCTGGCTTCCTCGTCCTCCAGGGGTCACTCTGCCTGGTGGGTCTGGGTGGAGGCCTGTGTGGCCATCGGGTGCCTGAGTTCAGCAGGTGCTTTAACTATACCTCCGAGAGCCACATCCATCCCTCTGAATGAGCCTGGCCAATAAAGACATGAGTTTATGGGCTTCATAAACATTTTACTAGAGAAATCAAGGCCTCCATTACCCAGTGGCCTCTTCCAACTGACAGCTCGCCTGTTGGGGCCTCTGAAGCCCCCACGCAGAGTGAGATAGAAGAGTCCTTGCTCTGGTTTGTACCTGGCTGCCCCCTTCCCCTGCACTGACCCCCTCACCATTCAGGCCTGCACATTCTGTCTTTACTCACTTCTCTGGAGGACTTGAGGCTCAACCACTAACTCTGAGCCTTAGCTTCTCGGTGGGAAGACAGCTGCCCTCTCAGAGAAGATAGCCACCCCCAACCTCCAGTCCTAGCCTGTTCTTCACAATTTCTCAGCTACCTTTTAACTCAAGGTGTTCTTTCCCCTCAGTAATAGCTCACAGGTATTTACTGTTGGCCAGGGACTGTGCTAAGCATTTTACAAATACCCCATTGAATTCCCCTATGGCAGCAGCTCTGGACATGAGCCATCATCATGCCTATTTTATCAATGAGAAAATAGAGGGCCTGAGAGATGAAGGAACTTGCCCAAGGCCACACAGCTAAGAGTAGTGGCATCGTTTTGAACCCCATTCTGTATGATTCCAGGTCCTCTACCATTAACCTCTTTACTGTTCCACTACCATACAAAGCTCTTAGCAATATTTCCCCACTAGGAGCAGAAATCTTGCTGTATGAGGCCTTCTCTGCCATGCAGTGTGACGGTCCTAGGATGTGATCAAATGGGGGCCTTGTCAGCCCTCTCTGAGTCCATGTGACCAAGAGGGGAGGGAGCTGGAGCCTGGACTCCTTATGCAGATGGAGAGGAGGGGGGCTGTCTGGTGGGACAGTAAGGCACGAGAAAGGCAGCAGGGGGCTGAGGCCTTGCCCCAGGTCTGGAACAGCGCAGTCCAATCAAATTTTCTGTGATTATGGAAATAATTGGTGTTGTCACATAAGTCACTTGTGGCTATTGAGCACTTGAAAGGTGGCTAGTGAGTCAGAAGAACTGACTTTTTAGATTTAATTTAAATGGCCGCATATGGCACATGGCTACCCTATTGGACAGCATAGGGGTGCTCATTGTGGCTGAAATATACTGCAAGGCCCTCTGGTGATATGAGGCCGGGTGGGCTCAGATCACCCACAAGGGGCTTTGGCCACTTCTAGATGCAAGGGGTCCTTGTCCACCCAGAGCCTGTCTGGAGGAGGGTCTCTAGGTTCAAGGCATCTGAACATGATTTCACATCCCAGATTTCAAGTGTTTGCGGGGCTGTTGTACGAAGAACAAAATTGTGTCTTCTAGAGCAGCACGGTACAGTGGAAGTGTAACGCGAGCCACGTAGGGGATTTTAAGTTCTGTAGTAGTCACATTTACCAAAAAAACACCCAAAAACAGTAAGTTAATTTTAATAATAAATTGTATTTTACTTAATATATCCAAAATATTATCATTCCAACATATAGTCATCATTTTAAAATTAAGATTTTTGCTTTTTGGGGGGCTAGGTCTTTAAAATCCAAAATATTATGTCAACTTGTAATGATTTTAAGTTATTATGAATTAAAATAATTAATGTTTTCCAAGTTTTTATTTGGTAAAATACACATAACATAAAATTTACTGTCTTAACCATTTTCAAGTGTACAGTGCACCGGCATACCTTCATGTTACTGTCCAAACCACCACCACCATCCATCTCTAGAACGCTTTTCATCTTCCAGAACTGACACCCCATTCCCATTAAACAGCTCCCTGCGTCCCTCTCTGCCAGCTCCAGTAACCATCATTCTACTCTGTCTCTGTGAGTTTGACTCTAGGTACCTCATACAAGGGAAATCATTGTGTTTGTCTTTTTGTGACTGGCTCCGCTTAGCGCATTGTCCTTGAAGTTCATCCATGATGTAGCATGTGTCAGAATTTTTGTCCTTTTAAAGGCTGAGTAATACTCCATTGTACGTGTATACCACATTCTGTTTATCCGTTCATCCAGTGATGGACACTTTGGGCAGCTTGCACCTTTTAGCTATTGTGAGTAAGGCCGCTGTGAATATGAACACGGGTGTGCATGTCTCTTCCAGACCCTGCTTTCAATTTTTTAGGGTATATATCCAGAAGTGGGATTGCTGGATTATATGGATATTCTATTACTTATTTTTTGAGGAACCACTGTAGTATTTTCCGCTACTGTATGTTTCTACCAGCAGTGCACAAGGGTTCCAGTTCCACCACATGCTTGCCAACATTTATCCTCTGCTTTTTGGGTTTGTTTTTGCTTTGATAGTAGCCGTCCTAATAGGTGTGAGGTGGTATCTCATGGTTTTGATTTGCATTTCCCTAATACTTAGCATTTTTCTGCTTTGTATTAAGTCTTCCAAATCCAGTGTGTATTTTATGCTTAGAGCCCATCTCAGTTTGATCCGGCCACTTTTCAAGTGGTTAATAACTGGTTCCTGTATTGGAAAATGTGATTCTAGAGGGGAACATGGAGGGCAGTGGGTAGAAGCCTATCTCTAGTATAAGGAGAAACATACAATCATCTGGACTGCCTGAGGAGGGGCTGGGCATCCAGGGTGTCCCTGGTCCCTGGAGGGGACTGGCCTTGGCGGCCTTTGGAAGAGTCTGTTCGTGATCATTTTTCTCCCGAGCGGCTGTGTAAGTAGGGAAAGCCAGAGCCTCAGACCCCCAGTGCCACCGGCCTCCGCAGAGGTTGTTTTGAACTCTCCATCCTAACAACCCTGCTCATCTTTTTGTCATCACACACTGGTAGGAGTCCGGCTGTAGTCAAAGAGTGGGAGGCAGGGCAGGCGGGGAGTGGGGGCTGCTGCCAGCTTCCTTCTCAGCACTCGGCCCCCACCCTCCGCTGCCCCCCGGCGTCCTCCAGGAGCCTGTCTAATCAGATCCAGGCCTGACCCCGCCAGAGGTCCTGGCCCAGGAGGAAAGTCCTCCCTCCCTGCCCTGAGCCACTCTAGATCCGGCTTTTAGGAGACCCCTCCCCTTCAGTGATTTATAGGGGTGCGCAGGAGCTGTTTCCTGCCTATTTCTGCTCCCTTCCAGCCCAGGAGACTGCTAGGCTCTTCCTTGGCCCTGTCTTGCCCCAGAGCCTGGCTGTACCCGTGGTGGGGGTGGGGAGGGCCTGGCAGATTCCTTCCTGGACTGCTTAGGGACAAAGGTGCTTTCTTCTTCCTTTCTCTACAATGGCCCCCCGAGCAGGCCTTTGTCCTCCCTGTCACTCTCTCTGGCCCTCTCCCTGGAAGGGCCTCCTTACTGCTGCCCATTACCCACTCCCATCACCTAGTTTTAAGTGAGGGACCAAAACTGTCCTACCTGGCCAACAGGTGTCAGCAGGAGTGTAAAGCATCAACAGCCACAAGCCGCAGCACCACTTTCACGTCCACTAGTCAAGATACAATACCACCAACACTGGCCACAAACGGTATCTCCAGCCACAGTGGTAATCTGTGTACACCGATAGCAACCCACAATGGTCTCCAGGAGGACTTGTTCAGGGCTCAGAGTACTCAGAGCCCCCAGCCTCATGTGCCAGACCCTCTCCCCAGAGAGACATGGTGGGGGACAGCTTCCCACTGGCCCTGTGGCCTGCTAGCACCAGTCAGGGCAGAAGCGCACTGGTGAAGCCAGCGTCCTACCCTGAGAGACTGGAGGAGGCCTGAGTGGCCTGGGAAAACTTTCTCCCCTGACTTCCTAAAGAAGAGATGCTGTTGCCTGTGAACTGGGAGTGAGTAGAAGGTCCCCAGAGACCTCAGCCAAGCTGAGAGCGTGTCCTCGCAGCCTGTGGGGTGGGGGCGAGGGCCTGTTCATGAAGGTGGCAGGAGCCAACTGGAAAAGGCCCCGAGTCAGGGTACCTGTTTGCCCCTTCATCTACCAATGAGAGGACTGGCGCTCTGACACTGCCTGCCCACCGGCAGCCCCTGGGACATCTGCAGGATATGCAGGGCTGACCCAGAGGGCTGGGAGGGCTGGGAGGAAGAGGGGGAGGGGAGAAGGAGCCTCGGAAAAAAGAGGACCATGCGTCCTATTGAAGCCACCTCCCCCGGCCCACGCTGGTGCCGCTGCTGGGCCCTGAGGGCTGGGATTGAGGAGCCATCCATCTCTGAGGCTCCTTATCTTCCCTGCAACTTGTGACATGGTGCCAACTCCCAAACCAATGAGAAGAGGCTGGTGCAGCCTCTGCAGGGTCCAGCCCTGCAGTCCATCTGGGGCTGCCTGTCGTCGGGGAGTGAAAATCTTGCTGGAGAACTAGGGGACACGTCAGCAGAGAGCTGGGCCTCACTTTCCCCTCATAAAATGAAGCGGTTGGCTTTAGATGAGTGGTTTTCAAGCACTTTGAGAGGCAAAGCTACCCTTCAAATGAAAGGTTGGCAGAAGTGTAATTAAGGAAAGCTGATATAAAGGTACAGTGAGGTGCTGCTCTGGTGGAAGGGAAACAAGCCCTGGGCAGGGGGGCACCTTCAGGAGTCCTGCTGTCCCTGTGTGAAGAGCGTCGGACGGGCCCCCTCCTACAACCCATTCCTCTCCAGCGTCACGGTCAGGCCGTGCTGCTGCTGTTAGCTGCGTGGGGAGGAGGAGGGGTCAAGACAGTAGAGGCCAGACTTCTCCACTCTGATGCCCGGATGAGAAGCAACCCTCTCCCTCATACCTCTCCTCAGGCCAGCTCCCAGCTCTAGGCGCCTCCAAGGAGCCCAGAATGGGGGCTAGAAACACAAAAGGATTCAATTCCTTAATGAGGAGGCATCTGTAGTCAGGAGAGCCATTAGTCCCCACCCCAGGTCCCTGGGGAACTCAAGCTTCTCTCCAGCTGGAGTGGGGAGGGGCAGGCCCGGATGCACGGCCGGCCAGCCCGGTGGCCCGCAAGCCTTCTCTACGCCCTAGGCCCGTGTCCAGCCCTGTCCTCCGAGGGGCCGAGGCCTGTAGGAGTAGAGTGGCCCCAGCAGTGCCTTGGCCCCCTCCCCCAAGGCCCTGGGCTGACCTGCAGGCCCTTGGCCAAACACAGCCTTTGGCCTGAGACAGAATAGGCTGACCTCACAGTGCTCCCTGGGGATCATCTCACCAAGCCTGATGGGAACGCCAGCTGGGCATTTGCCCCCATCTCCTGCCCCAAGGGCCCCAAGGTACCATTTGTATGGGTACATGTAAGGTACCATGGGGACACGTGAGATTGATTACCTATACACAGTACCAGAATCACACACCAGCCACAGGAGCTGCAGGATACCAACCCCCAATTACAGCCAGCCGTGGACACTCAGGCGACATACATGGAGACAGCCACATCCTCCTGGCAAACACGCTCCCCCATCCCCCGCATGTGTGAGGAGGTGCTTACACCCATCAGCCACACTCCCAGGAGGCCCTGAAAAAGGAGGAGGCAAGGCGGGGGATTTTTATACATGTTTATATTTAATGAACCACATGCAAATGAGATGGAGAATGCACCACAAAAGATCAGCCCCCAGAGACTGGGGGAAGAAGGGCACAAAGGCTTGGCCCTTGGGGGCTGCCCTGGAGTCCAGAACAGGCCCTCGGCTTGAAGGAGCCTAAGACAGGGTGTGCCCACCCTCCCCAGGGAGCCAGGAGCCAGGACAAGCCCCAGAGGCCCTGCTGCTGTAGGGAGAGGGCTCCTGGGAGGGGACAACTGTCCCAGCTGATGGAGTGCCGGAGGGGAGGGGCTGCTTGCCTGGACAGATGGTGAGCTGCCTTCCTGCACTTGAAGCCAAGTGGATTTTAATGAAATGGCAGCCCTGGTGCTGACGCTGGGAACCCGTGTGTAAGGGGCCCCTTCCCTGGGCCTTATGGAGTGGGTTTGGGGATGAGTGGGAATGAAGGTGGGCAGGAACATTTAACCAGATGGAACAGGGTGAGGGGTGCCCCACAACCCCTCTGCACCGCTCTGCAGACCAGAGTTCAAGAGGTTAGTTCAGATCCCCAAAAGGTGAGAGGGGATCCCTGAATATTTATGACACATTGAAATGTAGATTGGGAGGTCTGAGTCTGCTGAGGACTTGTCACCTTGGATGGATATACCACCCTCTTGGGGTGTATCGGGGAGCTGCAGACCTGGGGAGGAAGCCAGTGAAGGGCAAAGCAGCTGGGCTCTGACAAGCAGGGTCTCAAGACCTGTGTCCCTGCTGGACAACACCGGACCGACTGCTTCCCCTTTGGGGCCCTAGTTCCCTATGCTGTAAAGTGTGCAGCAGCCCACTTAGACCTTGCATACCTTCAGGCGAGTTGTAAAAATAAAACAAAACAGCTGAAGAAGTTGGGAGTGGACTTGGGAGCAAGGCTTTCTGTGACCAGCCTTTGTGGGTTAGCAGCCCAAGATTTCCTTGTTAGAGTTTGCTGCCCAATTGTTTATTCACACTTTTCTCCACATGTCCCAGCCCGGCCTTACCACTCTTTAGGGGAGGCAGGTTAAGCACGAACTGTTGCCCGCATCTGCCAGCTCAGGGACACCAGCCTGTGACCCTCCCTCCTCATCAGGGGGCCTCGCCCATACGCATATCCCTTTCCTTCACCAGCCATGTCGGACTTTCACGTGCATCCCCAGTCTGCCGTGGGCGAGGAGGGCGGTGTGGCCCGCTTCCAGTGCCAAATCCATGGGCTTCCCAAACCCCTGATCACATGGGAGAAAAACAGAGTCCCCATTGACACGGACAATGAGAGGTGAGCCACACATGGGTAGAGAGGTGGGCGCCGCATCTGGACCTTGAAGTAGAGCTGCTTGCAGCCTGTAGGGTGCTGGTCCTGCAGCTGTGCTGAGGCTGGGTGTTGTGCATGTCTTTGCCGGGAGTGGTGATGCCCCCAGATGCATCTATGAGGAGGACTGTGTGGGACTGTTATCAGGGCTGGGATCGCAGGGGTGTCCACCTGCAAGAGTCCCAGTATGCCTGTAATGATGATGATGATACATTGGGACAGTGCCTAGGTCCTGTCCGTGATGCTCAATGTCCCTGTGGCCGACTGTCACCCCCCAACAGGTACACTTTGCTGCCCAAGGGGGTCCTGCAGATCACAGGACTTCGGGCCGAGGACAGCGGCATCTTCCACTGCGTAGCCTCGAACATTGCCAGTGTCCAGGTCAGCCACGGGGCCAGGCTCACCGTGTCAGGTGAGAGTCCTTTGCCCTGTCTGCTTCTCCCCCGGCAGGCCTCCTGACTTCTCCCCACCCTCAAATCAGTCCCTCTTCAACTGACTTTGGAGTCTTGTCAGCCAAATGCATACAGAGCATCTTCTAAGCTCAAGGCTCTGTGCTGCTCATAGTGGGGGTTCAGAGGGACTGTGGCCTGTTCCCTGGCTCAGTTCCACTCCAGCAAGCCCATCCTCCACTTACCCCAGGGACTCTTCTGCTATGAGAGGCTTGTCCATGGTGATGCCCCCGGAGCCTAGGCATGGATGTCCGCGCCATTCTGGGGCCCCTGGCGTCCCCTCTGTGCCCCCACTGGACCAGGCATCCGGGCTGGAGCTGGTTTCCCAACTCCCATGTCCTGGGTCGCGGGCGGGGTGGGGAGGTGAAGTAAAGTAACGTGGCGCCTTCGTCTCAGGAGCAGGCTCTGGAGCCTACAAGGAGCCAGCGATCCTCGTGGGGCCTGAGAACCTCACCCTGACGGTGCACCAGACGGCTGTGCTGGAGTGTGTCGCCACGGGCAACCCGCGCCCCATTGTGTCCTGGAGCCGCCTGGGTGAGCCTCACCCCCGGCCTCTGCCACCCCTGTGAGGGCTGGGCTCATCACCCAGCTATGGGGGGACTTCGAATCCTGTTTGTTCTCTGTGGGGGTCCATTCCCTCCAAGGCCTGGGGAGGGGTAAGTTTCTCTCCTTGGCAGGATCAGGGAGGTCTGCTGCCCATTACATTCTCCCTCCCCCTGCAGGGGTGGCTTAGCTCCCTGGGTTACCTCCTTGTCATTCGCCAGCTCCCCTCCTCCACAGTCCCCTCACCCTCAGCATCAGGCTCCCCAGAACCCATCTGCAGCTCTCAGCACCCCGGTCTTTTAGCCCCTCCCCTGCATCCCTGCCCTCTGTTCCCTGGCCATACTCCCCAGCTGTGCAACTCCAAGTGCCTCAAACTCTCAGCCAGTTGTCACACCCTCTCTGGGCCCCCAGGTCTCTAGCCTGGCCCCCTAAATCCCTAGCCTAAATCCCTAGGCAGCTGAAGGAGAGAAGTGAAAGGGTGCAGATGGGCCCACATTGTCTGAGTGGAAAGGTCACTGGGGGAAGGAGGGTCTGGAGGGGACCGGGTGGGGTCTTATTCACAAGGAGACTGTGCCACATTGTAGCAGAGTGATCAGGCAGGGAGGGGGCATCAGGCTGGATAATGGAGTAGATTTCACCACTTCAGAGACTGAATGGGGAGCTGTCTCCTTGCATTCTGACTGTGCTAATCTGATCCTGGGTTGGGGGAGGGCCAGGTCCCTGGGAGAGGCTGGAAAGAGTGGCCTTACCATTAGGAGGAGCCCACAGGCATTGCAAGGACCATCTGGTCCCACATTTCCCAAAGCGTGATCTGCAGTGGGGAAAGAAAGTTTGGGAAACAGAGTTAACCAGGTCCCTTTGCTGCAGGACTTTTCAGAGCCTTTATAGTAATAGGCATTGCGAGAGTCCAGGATTGCAAGGGGTACTGACCCTAGAACTTCCTCCAAGAGAGACAAACCAGGCTGGGAAATGTCTGTCTAATCCCTTACTTTCCTGATTGAGGAACTGAGAGGGTGAGGACTTGAAGGTCCCCAGTGAGTCAGGGACAGTGCAGGAATTAGGACTCTGGTCTCTGCTGCTCCTCCGACTTCCATCGTGCCATGATGTTTGGAAGGGACAGTGCAGAGTCGAAGATCGGGGCTCCCTTGACGATCAATGGAATGTAGAACAATCTGGACCATTCCTGCACTTCTGCCCCTTCCACACCAACCTGCCTGGCCTTCCCTCTTCTCCCCCTCGCCTTCCTCCCTAGATGGCCGCCCCATCGGGGTGGAAGGCATCCAGGTGCTGGGCACAGGGAACCTCATCATCTCAGATGTGACCGTCCAGCACTCAGGCGTCTATGTCTGTGCGGCCAACAGGCCTGGCACGCGGGTGAGGAGAACGGCCCAGGGCCGGCTGGTGGTGCAAGGTACAGCCTCCCCACCCGCAGCAGAGGAAGGGGTGGGGGCGGGACCGCCTCCTGCCCTCTCCCTGCCTCCTCACACCGCAGCCCCACCCCAGGCCCAAGCCCTGAACTCCCCCTAAGCCTGCCCCCACCCCTCCCCGGGCCTGGCCGCAGGTGGCAGCTCTTCTCTCCCCTGCCGGAGTGAGTGGCCTGGGAGCGGGAGGACATTCCTGGGCCTCAGCCCGTGTGCCTCCCTGGGGCCATTGCTACCCTCTACTCCCCCTAGTCACCTCCACTTTATAATCTCAGCTGGTTGTCTTGTCTCCACCTGTGTGGCTCACACATGTCCCTCCCCCACGTGCTGTTTGCATTCACACGTGTGGCACTTCTACACTCACACCTGCCTGCACGCTCGCAGCGTGCCTGTCATTTTCACAGCTCCCGCCTCGCGTGCAGCTGGCCTCCACTGCCGCAACGGGGCCTGTGCAGGCCATTCTGTCCATGCCCCTGCCCGGGGGCACAACTTTCCCCGTGACCTGGGCTTGGACTCCCTTTCCCAGGGGTTTGTGTGGTTGTTCGCTCCATGCGAGCTGGGCAAGCGGTGCGAGATAGGGGAATTAGGAACTTAAATGCCCGTTTGTTTAGCATTCCATGTGCCGTTAATCTGTCCAAGTGAAAGTGATGGAGCATTTCATTTCTCGGGTGTTAATGGGGGCTTGAGGCTTGGGATTGGAGGAGAGTGGAATTGAATGTAGGGGCGAGGGGAGCCGGTACTGAGGGCTCATCCATCTCCCCGTCATTACTGCCTTGGAGGTGCAGCCGAACCTATTAGCACATTTATTTATTTAACAATTTCCGGAATAGGGAGCTCAGCTTGATTGCTTTCGGATACAAATGTCAGTCTTTTAAATAGTCATTAAAATGGAGTCCTCTCTTGGGTCTGCCTCTCTGGGGCCTGGGCCTGGGCCAGGGCGGAGGATGGGCCCCTCCCGGGTGATGTTCCAAGGAGTGGATGTCCCCACCCTGTCCCAGGAGACTTCCGGCCCCTCCGCCTCCATCTCTCCAGATAACCCTCATAAGTCCCGCTTCTCTGTGCCCCGTGCCCCCGTCCCAGCCCCAGCAGAGTTTGTCCAGCATCCCCAGTCCATCTCCAGGCCAGCTGGGACCACAGCCATGTTCACCTGCCAAGCCCAGGGTGAGCCGCCCCCGCATGTCACGTGGCTGAAGAATGGACAGGTGCTGGGGCCAGGAGGCCACGTCAGGCTCAGGAACAACAACAGGCATGTGTGGGTGCGGCCTTGGGAGGAGACAGAAAAGGGGCCGTGGCAGGGGCCTGAGCAGGCCGTGCACCTCCTGCTAGGGAAGAGCACCCAACTGCCAGTCTGGTGACGGATTTGGGTCCCTCATCTGCCACTGACTTGTCCTCTGGAGGGGCTCAGTTTCTCCATCTCTCAGATGGGGAGCTTTGGTGACTCTGGGGATACTCTGGGAGGAGGGGATCTGAGGCCCTCCCTCCTGCTGCAGCACCCTGACCATTTCTGGAATCGGCCCGGAAGATGAGGCCATCTACCAGTGCGTGGCAGAGAACAGTGCTGGCTCCTCACAGGCCAGCGCCAGGCTGACCGTGCTGTGGGCCGAGGGGCTGCCTGGACCCCCCCTCAACGTGCAGGCGGTCTCTGTGTCACCTACCGAGGTCCAGGTGTCCTGGGACGAGCCCCTGGTCAACACCAAGGAGATCATCGGCTATGTTCTGCACATCAGGAAGGCTGTGGGTGGGTGGCGGTTCTGCGTCCCTTCCTCTTACTGTTTCTCGTCCCCACCCAACACCTGCCCTGCTTTCTCTCCCTTGCACCCTGGCTGTCCTCACTGCACCGCCTCACACCCCTGACAGTCTCTGCCTACCCTCCGCTCCCCCAGACCCCCCGGAGCTGGAGTATCAGGAGGCCGTTAGCAAGAGCACGTTTCAGCACCTGGTGAGCGACCTTGAGCCCTCCACTGCCTACAGCTTCTACATCAAGGCCTACACGCCAAGGGGGGCCAGCTCAGCCTCCGCCCCCACGCTGGCCAGCACCCTAGGCGAAGGTAAGGCCTGGTGTAGGGTACGAAACCACAGACATTCAGGGTCACGAGCAGAACCACCTGGCACTCTTGTTCAGGTTGTGCACTGCATAGGTGTCTGGCCCTGAAGCTGAGCGGAAGCTGGGTCTCCTTGGAGGAACAGACATCCTTCTCTAATTCATGGAAAGGTGTTGTTTGAGCAAGTGGAGGCCCTGGCTCAGAGGTCAGAGAGCTGCAGGCTCTCGGGGGTCTGGGTCATAGGTGGAAGGTAGAAAAAAGCCCTCACTTCCTGGCCGCCTCCTCTCCTGCAGCCCCTGCCCCACCCCCGTTGTCCGTGCGAGTCCTGGGCAGCTCCTCCCTGCAGCTGCTCTGGGAGCCCTGGCCCCGGCTGGCCCAGCACGAGGGTGGCTTCAAGCTGTTTTACCGCCCAGCAAGCAAGACTGCCTTCACTGGCCCCATACTGCTGCCTGGAACTGTCTCTTCCTACAACCTCAGCCAGCTCGGTGAGGCAGACACAGCCTGGGCTTGGGGAGCCGGACACCTGCCTGGCCCCAGGAGGGTCACCTCTGTTTCCCCACCAGGACAGAGCTGTTTGGTGGGGGCTGGGTGGCCACTTAGCGGCCCTGCCTTTTCCCCAGACCCCACTGCAGTGTACGAGGTGAAGTTGCTTGCCTACAACCAGCACGGGGATGGCAATGCCACAATCCGCTTCGTGTCTTTGAGGGGAGCGTCTGAGAGGACAGGTGAAAGCGGGGATGCAGTGTGGGGCTAAAGACTGGAAGGAGGGGAGTGGGGATAAAGGGAAGGTAGGAGCGTCAAACAGCGCAGGTGGCCTTTGAGAACTTAGGATTAGATCTGAGTTTGAGGTTTGGCTGTGCAACACTAGCTGTGTGACTGTGGCAAGTTACTTAATGTCTCTGAGCCTCAGTTTTCTCTTCTGTAAAACAAGGATGATCACACCTACTTTACAGAGCTGTAGTGAGGATGAAATGATCTGTGTAAAGTGTTTCTCCATGTTATTGAGCACTAACTTTGTGCCAGATAGTAGCAATGAGAGCTGAAAGGTTGGGCGGGGTCCAGCAGGCAAGGGCAAGAGGTATGTGAACCTGGGGGTAAGAACAGCTTGAGGGAGAAGGAGCCCCCAGAGGCTGGGTGTCTGAGGTGCTTCAGGTCAGGACGGCCACAGTCTCCAGCCTGCCCCTGCCCCCGCACGCAGCCCTGAGCCCCCCGTGTGACTGCCGGAAGGAGGAGGCTACTGACCAGACGTCCACCACAGGCATCGTCATCGGCATCCACATCGGGGTCACCTGCATCATCTTCTGTGTCCTCTTCCTCCTGTTCGGCCAAAGGGGCAGGTGGGTCCTGGGCCAGGGGGAGGGGGCCGGACTGGGGTGGGAAGGCCTGGAGGAGGGGCTGCCTGGGGGAAGGACCATTGGGGGCTCCCTCTTCTTTTGTTCTTGCTCCCTCCCACGGCCTTCCCATAACTCTTGGCTCACCCCTTAGGGTCCTCTTGTGTAAGGATGTAGAAAACCAGCTGTCCCCTCCTCAGGGCCCCCGGAGCCAGAGGGACCCTGGCATCCTGACACTGAATGGGGCGGGACGGGGAGAGCGGGGCCAGCTGGGCCGAGATGGGAAACGTGTGGACGTGAAAGAATTGGAGCAGCTGTTCCCCTCGGCTGGGGCAGCAGGGCAGCCGGCCTCCAGACTGAACCCCAGACCCACGGTAAGTGCCTCACCTTCAGCTAACCTCCTCCTTCCGGCTCTGCCCACCTGCTGACCCTGCGCTCCCTTCACCCTGGTCCCAGGCCTTGGTCAGCGGCCTTGCCTAAGCCACAGGTCCTTTCCAGGCTTCTCTCTCTGCCCCTGAGTCAGGCAGGGAGGCCTAGAGACCCTAAGCCCGGAGGGGGGTTGGATCCAGAGCCTGCCGGTCTGCCTGGGGGTTCCTGGGCTCTGGCCCTCACCCTGGCGCCTGTGTGACCGGCCCTTTCCCCAGCAGGATCCTGGGGCCCATGCCCTGTGGGAAGAGACCCGGCTCTCCACGCTGCCTCTTCAGGGATTTGGCCGAAGGGAGGAGATGGCTTTGGAGGCCAAGGCCCCCCGCACAGGCCCTGCAGCTGCCCTGCCTCCCCAGGAAGTAGGCCCCGGCCTCCTCAGTGAAGGACAGGCTCCCTGGCCTTCTGCAACGCCAGCTGCCCAGCCAGCTTGCTCAGGACAGTAGCCAGCGTCGGGCAGGCTCTGAAGGGGGACAACCCCCCATTCTCAGGTCAAAGGCAAGATTTCTCCTGTCATGTGGGATTTCAGGGGGGACTTCTCAGCACTTCGGTCCTGACCGCCCCTCAGGCTGTGAGGACCTAAAGGAGCCCTGGCAGGGAGCCTCCCAAGGACGCCAAGGGGACCCACTCACCTCTGCCTCCTACCTACATGACTTGGGACTAAACTAATGTTTTCCTTTAAAAAAGCAAACAATACTTAAAATCAAAAAAAGAGAAAAGAGAAAGGAAGGTGGAATTAGACTCCAAAAATATGCCCCTGCTGTGGCTGGGCCCCCTGACACTGTCCCCCCCGCCGACCTTGTTTTCTCAGGATGGATTTTTGCTGTTTTGGCTCTTAGCACCTACCTCAGCCGGAATGAATGTCCTGGGGGTGGGGGGGCTGTGGTTCAGCCCCCCAACCCCACAGATCCCCGAATGCACTCCTACCTCAAGCCCCTTTACGGGCACCCCCTTTTCCTCCCCACTTTTGTTCAGAGTTTAAAAAAAGAAAAAAAAAACAAAACACTTCCCCATTTCTAGGTGTGAAAGAAAACATCTACCTCAAACCTTGTTCTTTATCAGGGCCTGTGTTGTACCACTGGACCCTCCCTCCTGGCTCAGCCCTCCTGTCTTCCCCCAGAGAGGGTGTTGGAGGCTAAGTCATAAAGGGTGGGCCCGTCGGGGCCTACAGAAATAAAAATGGAATCAGTCAAAGAAAATGTGAAAAAAAGCCAAAAATGAGAGGTAAATTTGTTCCTTGAAATAGGAATTATTGCTCTAAACTAGCCGCCGCCCAGCCTGCTGCCAGTGCTGCATCCGTCCATTCCAGGCTTGCCCCTCTCAGCCGACTCATCCGTGGCTGAGGTCCCAGCAAACCTCTCTGCACCTGGGCTTGGGGGGGTGGGACGTCCCCCGGCAGCCTGCCTCCCGTCCTGCCCAGACAGCCGCTGGAGCAGGCTGGCCCCTGGAATGTACTGTGTGTGTGTGGTGGGTGGGTGTGTGCATGGGGGTGTCCCCGGCAGAGGTACCCCAGCCCTCTGTCCCGTGGGACACAGCTAGCTTGACCCACCCCCTGGACAGTGGAAATACCGCTGTCAGCAGATGTGGCTGGAAGCTATTTTTATACAAGGTGTGTTTAAGGATTTATGTTCTTGTGACTTCTTGTTTCTCTTTTCTGTTGTGTTGTTCTTTGAAATACTTAGTTCAGAAGGAAAAAAAAAAAAACCAAGGAAACAAATACCTATTTTTGGTTATATTCAGAAACAGTTTTTTAAATAGCAGAAAGAAAACTTTTTTTTAAAGGAAAAAAAAAGTGTATTCCATAAGTATGAGAGTAGACCATACATCCCTGACCCCTACCCTCTAGGGATTCCCCCCCAAACTTTAGTTAATTAGCTGAATAAGATAGGATTTGTGGTGTTTCCCTAGAAGACCGGAGCCGTGTCCGTGGGACTCGGGGAAGGGCAGTCTGCCCCTTTTCCCAAGTGCTGGGCCTGGGCCGAAGGCTCCCCAAACCTCCCACGTGGTGCCCAGTCTGTTCCCACAGAGGCTTCTCTGCACCCCCCTTCATCCAGGAAGCCCCTCTCCCATGGGAAGGGTGGGTCTGGGGAGGAGCAAGATGGCAGGCCACCTGGCCTGACTTTTGTCACACTCTACTCATTTTGATGGAATAAAAGTCCTATTGCCAAAGTGAACCTTGAGTTTTTGGTGGCTGTGTCAGGTCCTGGGGGTGCAGTGCTGGGAGTCGGGTAGCCAGCAGTGGACCAGGCCAGACCCTCACTGGTCGGGGCCAGAATGATAACAGCAGACCCCTATGTACCACCCACAGGCCCCATCTATGCTAGGTCTCCACAGGTGGGGGGGTCCCCTGGGCCCTCATAACCTCCCTAGGAGGTATATATTCTAGTTTTCATCACCTCATTTTACAGATGATGAAACTGAGAAAGGATAAGAGATGAAAGAAGCTTCTAAAATCATCCGGCCAGTCTTGGCAAGGTCAGAGTTTACACCTAAGCCAGGCCACCTGGCTCATTGGAAAACAGGGTTTGGCTCCTAAAAGAATATTTGAAAGCCCCTGGCCTGGCACCCGGGAAGAGGCCTGCAAGGGTGGCTGGGCCAAGGTCAGCACCTTCAGTGCTGTGGAGGCTGAACTGAAGGAGAGGACCCTGAGGCCACCGTGGGACCTGCCCAGGGCTCATGCCCTGATTTTCCCAGAGGAAAGAGCTAAGCCCAAAGCATCGCACCTTTCTGTAGCACAGAACGCTCTGACACAGGAATTCTTCAACTTCAGCCACCCAAGGGTTGCCTGGAGACATGGTGGGTTTGTCATCTGTTCAGGCAGACCCAGCCGTGGATGGAAGACGGGCAAATGTCCAGGGCCCTTGTCCCCTCCAAGAGTCCAGGAGGCTAGTACCTCTCCCAGGGAGGCATCCAGGAATGTCTAGAAACCACCTAATCTTACCCATGTACATTTATGCAAATTCACAAAAATTACCTTCTAGGTAATAGGCAGGGCCTATTCTAGCAAGACCCTGAACAGGGCTAAGGTAGAAGGTGAGGCAGACTTCCAGTTAGGAAGATTAGCAGAAATAGGTGTCAGCGCTGCCTGGCCCTGCTGGAACCTGGGTCTTGAGATCTCAAATAGACACCTCAGGGTGAAGACGCCCGCATCCCATGCACGCACATCCTTTGGGCAGAAATCCATTAGCAGCTACGGCTTGCAAACCTGCTCAATTAGCTAACAAACCAGCCCACAACTTGGTGGTTTAACTAACATTTTTTTGCTCACAAACCCACAGTTTGGGCAGGCTTACCGGGGTCAGCTCTCTCTGCTCCCGTGGGCATCAGCTGGGCCCCTCAAAGCCTGGGGCCCGAATCATCTGAAGGCTTGCTGGCTCACAGGTCTGGTGGCTGATGCTGGCTGTGGGCCCCAGCACCTACATGTAGCCTCCCAAGTGGCCTGGGCTTCCTCACAGCATCGTGGCTGGGATCCAGGGACAAGCACCCCGAGAGAGAAAGAGTCCACTGAAAATGGCATTACCTTTTTGAACCTAGCCCTGGATGTCACACAGCATCACATCTGCCATTGTTCTGTTCATTAGAGGCAAGTCACTAAGGTTAGCCGTATTCCAGGGGAGGGGAATTAGATTCCAGTTTTTGATGGGAGTAGAGTCATATTTTAAAACTATCACAAGACCACTTCAGAGGGCCAAGTGGAGAACACATGAGCCAGGAGGCTGGGCCAGTAGGGACGCTCCCACAGAGGCCCTGGGGGGCAGGGGGTTAACGGGGGGGCAGAGGAGCCAGCCTAAAGGAGCTGCCGCACGGGCCGCAGGAGGACGGGCAGTGCTCTGCTGGTGGGGCTCGGTCCCTGTTGGCAGCACTGGGCTGGTGGTCTGGTCCTGAGGCCCTGTGAACATCTGCAAAGGAGCTTCTCCACTGCCTGCTCCCTCTCCTCGTGCAGTGAGGGGTGAAGCAGCCCGGGGTCTGGGCCAGTCTGAAGTCCCCACCCACCTGGGATGCTAAACCCCAGAATGATAGCACTGGAAGGGACCACTGACCCTGTCATGAGACAGACCAGGGAACTGAGAGCCCATAAAGGTCAGGGGTCACCCAAGGTCACCAGGAAGTTAAGGCAGAGCCAGGGCTGGCCCTCAGAACAGCCACACCCCAACCTGGAGCCCTTTCCACTCAACCCAGCCAGGCCACAGTCCGACCTGTGGTACTGGGCTGACCTGCAGAGCCCAGAGGGGGTGCAGAGAGAACAGGATTTGAGGTGGGGGTGTGAACACGGAGGGCAGGTGGTCTATCACCTCGAGACTGGCAGTGAGGTGAGTCCCCCTGCTCAGGACAGGTGGGAATTTGGGTTGGAAAGAGGAAATGAGGGAGTAGGAGTAACCATTGATGGGTTCAGGCCAGAGTCAGGAAGGGGGGTGTCTAGATCCATGCCCCTCCCACAGAGAGGTTTACAGGGTCTGATTCAGGAACTGTGTTGCTCCTGGACCCCCAGGGGCAGGGAAGAAGGCAGCGGGAGGAATGCCTAAGAGCCAGGCCTGGAGAGGAGCTGGGCTGACCTGGAAGCAAGGTCCTTTCTCCTTAGGCTCAGGAGGGACGTATGCTGGGCGTGGAGCCCCCAAGGACCCAGATGGCCTGTTGGTGACCCTGTGCCATGTACCCACTGCCACAATGCAGGATTTCGCCTGGCCATCCCTCCAAAATGCCCAGAGCCTTGCCCCACTTGCTCCTCACGGTTTCTTCTCACCTCTGTGCCTCTTTCTCCAGGTCTTTCCCACTAGCCCTTTCCCACAAGTCCCCAGTTATTGGGGCTGAGGCTGGGGTGGAGAGAACCAGGACCCAGGAAGAGTGAGGATTTCTCTGCCATGCCCTGTTCAGGGGTCACCTTATGGAGGCCTTCTCCAGCTCCAGCTGGTGACTCAGCTGGGGATGCACCCTCAGCCCTCTGCTCTGGGGCAGCTAACCCAGAACCCCAGCCCTGCTGTTGGGAATGTTGAGCTCTCGTCTCCTAGTGAGAAGCATGGCGACCCAGGGTGTGGGGAGTGGTCTGAGCCAGAGTCTGACTGTGATGGTCTGAACCCCGGGCTCTGCCGTTTTCTAGTCATGTAACCATGAGCAGATGATTTAACTTCTTTAAGCCTTGGTTTTCTCATTGGTAAAATAAGGATAACATACCCCTACTTCAAAAAGTTGCAACCCAGCTGGCTTCTTTGCAGAAATGGACAAGCTGATCTTAAAATTCATATGGAAATGCAAGGGACCCTGAATAGCAAAAACAATCCTGAGAACAAAGAAGAACAAAGTTGGAGGACTCACACTTCTTGATTTCAAAACTTACTGCAAAGCTACAGTAATGAAGACAATGTGGTTCTGGCATAAGGATAGGAATATGTAGATCAGTGGGACAGAACCAAGAGCCCAGAAATAAACCCTCATTATTTATGGTCAATTGATTTTTACAAGGATGCCAAGACCATTCAGGGGGGAGGAAGAGATTGTTCAACAAATGGTGCTGGGACAACTGGACATTCACACATGAAAGAATTAAGTTAGACCCTTTCCTCACACCATGTAAAAAAACAAATTCAAAATGGATCAAAAGCTTAAATGTAAAAGTTGTACATTGAAGAAGAGGCAAGTTTGGATTAGGCAATAGTCTTTGCTATGATGCCAGAAGTACAATCTACAAAAGAAAAAATAAATCGAACACCATCAGAATTAAAAACTTTTGTGCTTCAGATGACACCATCAAGAAAATGCACAGACAATCCAGAATGGGAGAAAGTATTTGCAAATCATGGCCTCTGATATGGGGCTTGTGTCTAGAATATGTAAAGAACTCTTACAACTCAGTAAAAAGACAAGTAACCCAATTTAAAAGTGGGCAGAAGATCTTTTTCTGCATAGACATTTCTCCAAAGAAGATGAACAAATAGCCAATAAGCATGTGAAAGAAAGAAAAAGCAAAATCACAATGAGCTACCACTTCACTCCCACCAGGATGGCTAGATAACAAAATCAGGTATCAAGGGTTGCTGAGGATGTGGAGAAACTAGAACCCTCCTACCTTGCTGGTGGGAATGTAAAATGGTACAGCTGCTGGGAGAACCGTCTGCCAGTTCCTCAAAAGGCTGGACATACCTGGCAGCTCCATTCCTCCACGGACACTCAAGAAAAATGAAAACATAGGTTTATAGGAAAACCTGTATATCAGTGTTCCTGGATGCATTATCTGTAATAGATAAAATATAAAAGCAACCTGAATATCCGTCAGCTAATGAATGGATAAACAAAACGTGGTACATCCATAGAATAGGATATTATTTAGCAGTAAAATGGATAAACCTTGTACACATCACACTAAGTGAAAAAAGCCAGTCACAAAGAACCACGTATTATGTGAGTCTATTTATATGAAATGGTACAGAATAAGCAAATCTAGACAGACAGAAATTAGTGGTTGCCAAGGACTGGGGAGGCTGTAGGGCATGGGGAGGGACTGTTAATGGTTATGGGGTTTCTTTTTGGGGTGATGAAAATGTTCTAAAATTGATTGTAGTAATGGTTGCTTGTACAACCCTGTGAATACACCGAGAACTACTGAATTGCGCACTTTAATGGGTGAGTTGTGTGGCATGTGAATTACAGCTTGATGATGCTGTCATTTTTTTTAAAGTTCCTGAGAGGCCTCACTGAATTCGTAATAAGTAAAGTGTGCAGTTTGTGCTCAAATGATCACATTGTTACAGGCAGAGAAACTGGGGTGAGCAGTACAAAGAGGCCAAAGTGGTGGAGGGTGCAGGGTGGGGGAGAGAGCAGAATAAAGAAGTAAGCTTGAAGGGACCTCCGCACCTGGCCTGGCCTCCTTGGAGCAGAGGGACCTTCTGCAAACCCTGGAAGCTCTGCTCTCTGGGAAAAGGGCCTTGACTAGAGGGTTTTGCTGCCACCCTGTGGAATTAATGAGGATTACATCTATGGGAACCAAGGTCTGGTTCCCACCCACATCTGATGAAAGCCAGCAGAGTAAAATGTGCCCAGCCCTCAGTGAGCTGACTGTACAGGCTTGAATAAAAATAACTGAAATTTATCCAAATTCTTGGATGGGTACCAGCAACAAGCTGTGGAAATAAGAAAACGTGATTCTCTGAAGCCTGGGATTAAGGAAGCTTCAAGGAGGAGTGAAGGGACAGCCAAGGCTAACAGCGCAGTGTGAGCAAAGGCCCGGAGGCGTGAAGTGCACAGTGAGGTCACTGAGCAGCCAGGAGGGCATTATTTGCTGCACTGGGCCTGACTTAGTAGATGCTCAATAAATGAAGGAGTTCCAGAGCATATGCTTTTTGCATAGTTGATGTGTCTGAGGAAAACCGTATGTGGCTTTCCAGGTAAAAAAGGAAGGAGCAAGAAGGCAAAATAGCCTGGGGTGTCCTCAGCGAAGGAAAAGCCCCTCTGGAGTGCTAACTACCCCAATGCTGATGATGGTGCCTCCGTTGTTACTTCCTGTGGCGTTTTCTAGAACACCTCCATGCTGTCTCATCTGAGTCTCTCACAGCCCTGTAGTGGGCAGGGCTGGACTTCCTGTCATCCTCCCGTTTGACAGATGAGGAAACCGAGGCCCAGAAGAGTGAGGTGGTGGAGCTAGGTCTTGAACCCAAGCACTTGTTCTAGCTCTTGCTGTCTGCTGACTTGTTATCTGTACTGGGGGGAATGGGGCGGGGGAGCTGGAGGGTGGCGAGAAGAAAGTGGTCTAAATTGACTGAGATGGAGATTTTCTTTCTGAGTATTGAGAAGAGATCCAGGAATGTCAGACCCTGGAGTAGGAGGCTGAGAGGTTGGGCATGTCCTAAAACACAGGTTGGATTAGGAACCTGCCATAGCTCCCCATGGTTCCCAGAGCAGTCCAATACCTTTGGCTTGGCATTCAAGGCTCCCTCACAAGAGGCAGTGTAGCCTAGTTGTTAAGAGCACCGACCTGGGTTTGAAATGTCCATTCAGCCACTGTCCAGCTATGCGACCCCGTGGCTGTCCCTTAACCTCTAGTGCTATTTCCTCCTCTGTAAACTATGGACTACCTCATAGGTTGCTGTGAGCAGTAAACAAGTCAGTTTTGTGAAGCACTCAGGACCAAGCTTACTATTATTGTTATTATTAATCAGAACAGAGCCTAATTTTCAGCTCCTGTCACTGACTCCAACCCTCCAAGCTGGGCTCCTGGCTTCTCCAGAACATGCCATGCACAGTGATGCCTCCAGACATTTCTGTAAGCTCTTCCTTCAGCCTGGAATGATACTATTCCACCATCCATTCTTTCCAGAACCTTCCAAACATTGCCTCCTCCTGATGCCTTCCCTGATCCTCTCCAGCTAGAACCACCTCTTCTGCCTTTGCCCTTCCTCTGCACCTTGCTTAACCTCATGCAGAATGATTTCCTTCTGCAGAACAATAGGATCAAGATGTCTGTTGTCCCTGCTCCGAGAACTTAGGTTGTGGGTTTCCTGAGGACAAGCACCATATCTTCTCTCTTCATGACCGACCAAGTGTAGCCATGGAGCAGTCCTAAATACTCCGTGCATGTTTGTGGGAAGAAAACAAGAAAATAGGAAAGCAAAGAGGGAGGGATGGTGAAGGGAGAAAGAAAAGGTGAAGAGAAAGGAGAGAGAGAAAAGCCAGGTGAACTGGAGGCGAAGCAGAGAGATTTCACAAGGAACTACCGTGGCTCCATTCACCAACTTCAGGGACGTGGAGATAATGGGTGATTTCCAACTAGTACTTGGGTCTCACTTTTATTCCTTGAGTCACAGCACGGAAACAGCCTTTGAAAACCTCAAAGTGGCTCTGCACTACTATTTAGCCCCTTTGAAGCTCAATTTCCTCATCTGTAATAGAGATAATAATGGTACTGATCTAACTGGATTGTTAGGAGGATCTTATGAGAAAAGAACTGGGAAATCCTTGGCACCTGGTCCATAGTATACACTCAAGAAATACTGTGCGTTTTGATGGTGATGGTCTGGTGATTCTAAGAACTCCAGAGATGTCAGAATAAAGGGCTGCACGCTGCTGGGGAGGGAGGCGCTTCCTAAGCTTGGTGAGATACCTATTGTCCTAGAGCCCAGTGCGTTGGTCACACAGAGGTCACACGGTGCTTTCTCCCAGGCTTCCCACCTGCCCCGTCAACAAGATACACAAT
Source organism: Manis pentadactyla (assembly GCF_030020395.1). Classification (NCBI taxonomy): domain Eukaryota; kingdom Metazoa; phylum Chordata; class Mammalia; order Pholidota; family Manidae; genus Manis; species Manis pentadactyla. Next base: position 113,558,238 of record NC_080029.1, on the reverse strand, counting down.
ACAGACTCCTGATTGCTTGATTACAGGAAACGGATACACAATTCATTTCAATTTCAGACCTAACCACCCCCACCTTTCAAAAAGAATTGCACACCCTATTCCAATTTACACACTGAACCAACATGGAATTTTCCAGCCGGTTCTGGAGGCTTTGAAGTGACCAGACCAGACTATTGATTTATTTCCAACTAACCTCTCTCTTTGAACCCAGAAGGGTCAAGGTTAATTATATAATAAAACACACAGTGTCCAGCTGCCCCCTCTGAGGGCACGGGGAGCCCCCAGATCTTTCTTAGCAGGGGAGAAGTGGATCGTATTTCTGATCCCTTCCCCGCATTCATTTCCTTCATCAGGGCCCATTAAGGGGAAGGAAAGAAAAAAAAAACCTTGACCCCCTCATTTCCTCCCTGAGAGATAAATTTTAATTTGCTGGAAGCAAACAAAGGGGATCTAAGCCATGTTTCCAGGCTGCACCCTGCAGTTAGAATGTCTTCCGGGGAGCACCTACAAGGGGGCTGGCTGGGGATAGGGGTGGGGTGGCGGGGTGAAGCAAAGGGGTGCAGACCCCTGAGTCTGCCTCTCCCACAAAGGAGGAAGGGAGCCCCCCCCGAGGGACTCACTCTGCAGATGCTTCTAGAATGGCCGTGTCCCCAGGAAGCCCTCCTTGCTGGCTAAAGCAAGTTAACCCACAGGCCGTGGCTTCTCCTGTGGCCCCTGTCCTCTGAGTCAGCCCTCGACAGCCACACGACGTGGACGCCATGGTCATCCCACTGTCCCGGGTGATGGGACAGGCTCAGAGTGGGAGCGAAAACTGGTTCCAGTTACCACAGGTAGGGACTGGCGGGGGCGGGCGGAGGGTCAGAACCCAAGCTTTTGTTCTCCTTTTAAAACAATGAATTCTCTTCCCCCACATCCTCCCTCCCCAAGGTAACAATACTGTAAATGTTCTTTTTATCTCCATCGTTAAAAGAAAAAATATTGAGAACTAATATCTAACACACAGTCCATCACCCGCTCCCAACTGTCCCGACACTGCCCACCTTGGCTGCTTCCTGATCCAGGAGCCAACCAAGGCTCACCCACTCTCTCGGTTGTCATTTTTCTTTTTTTACTCACTCCTGTTCCTGTTTTTCTTGTCATTCACATTTCTGAAGGGACACGGTCAGCTGTCCTGCAGAGTGATCCACAGTATGGATCTATCTCATGTTTCCTCCTATTTAGAGAGTCAGATCATATTTTTGCCATAAATGGGTCATATATGATGCTGTGTCCTTTTTGGGCATCACATCTGGAGGCCTATGATACCAGCTGTTTTTGGCAAGGACTCTGAGTTCAAAGCCTCCTGCTTGTCTTACCCCCTGCGCTTCCCAGCATGGGGCACCACTACTGTTAGCTGCCAGGGGACCATGCGCCCTGCACCCTGCGGCTCTTCCGGCCCACAGACTGCAACCTGGACCTTGGGAAGAAGCCCACCCACATAGCCTGAGATGTGTTTTCCCAACTCTTCTCCCTGGAACATTTGTATGTTTGGGTCAAGGCCCAACAGCCATGTCTCCACCTCCGTGGGGCCTTTGTGACTCTAGGCAGGATCAGTATTCCTCCTCTCTCCCTCCTCTGGCTTTGTTTCTGCCTCCTGGCATGATTAGTCTCCACACAGTAGAGGCCACTGTCGAGCCCTTAGGGCCCCGGCACATCCAGGGCCCAGCCTAGCGCCCACCATAGAAGTTCTGCACAAATATTTGCCAAATAAATTGTAACCCAAATAAAACTACTTTCCCTCATGGTCAATCTGTTTTACATTTGAAGGAAAAGCCCAACATCCAAAAATGAATTGAAAGGTGAAGTCTTTGCTGAATAACCTGGAAGAGGTGCCGGAGCCTGAATTACGTCATGCACCAGAGCCCTACGTAGTGTCCGCGCCCATCTTCTCCCTGTCCTCGCGTAGGAGCCTTTCTCCCACAAGCCTCTCTTCTTTCTCCAACTCTCTTCTATCCTGAATTTCCTCTCATTCTTCCCCAAATCCCTCTCCCTCTGGATCAGTTTGGTTCTTCTTCAAGTACCTCTATGCCTTACCATTTAAAAAATTGATTTCAGTCAAACAAGCAGTACACAAAAACATCCCCTTTGTTTACAAAAAAAGTAAAATGTTATATAAGCCTCCTCTCAACCACCCCAAACTTGCCTCCTTTCCAGGGGCTATCACTGTTATCAGCTTAGGGTATCCTGCTAGGCCTTTTTCCATTTAACTATAGCCTTCCATAGGCACCTAAGTCAAATACATGGTATACTAAACATACCATTTATTATGTTTCCAGTTTCCAGTGTTGCAGTGAACATCCTTGCACCATCTCCCTGTGCTCATCAGTATTTGTTTCAGTAGAGTAAAGATGAGAGGGTTTGCTGGGTCCTGGGGCACATGCATTGTGAATGTCACCAACCCGCTGGACGATCCCCAGGGTCTGCGCATCCTCACTCTCCGCCAGCAGTCCACGGGAGGTCAGAACTGTTTTCGTCTTACTTGGGCAGTTTCCTTCCTTCCCAAAGCTGCTCTGAGGATCAAAGAGAGGATCTTGGGGCAAGAATGTTTCAACATACACAAATCAATCAACATGATACACAACATGAAAGATAAAAATATCATATGATCATCTCAATAAATGTGGAAAAGGCATTTGACAAAATTCAACATCCATTTATGATAAACTCTTAACAAAGTTAGTACAGAGGAAATGTGCCTAAACATAATAAAGGCCATATATGACAAGCCCACAGCTAACATACTCAGTGGTGAAAAGCTGAAAGCTTTTTCTCTAAGATCAGGAACAAGACAAAGATGCCCACTCTCATCACTTATATTCAACATAGTACTGGAAATCCTAGCCACAGCAATTAGGCAAGTAAAGGAAATAAAAGGCATCCAGATTGGAAAGGAAGAAGTAAAACTGTCATTATTTGCAAATGACATATTATATATAGAAAACCCCAAAGACTCCATCAAAAAGCTAGGAGAACTAATAATTCACTAAAATAACAGGATACAAAATTAACATACAGATATTGGTGGCATTTTTATACACTATTAATCAATTATCAGAGAAATTAAGAAAACAATCCCATTTACAATTGCACCAAAAAGAATGAAATATCTAGGAATAAATTTAACCAAGGAGGTGAAAGACCTGTGCACTGAAAACTATTAAGATACTGGGGAAAGAAATCAAAGAAGATACAAATGGAAAGATATTCCATGCTCATAGATTGGAAGAATTAACATTGTTAAAATATCCATTCTTCCCAAAGTAATATAAAGATTCAGTGCAGTCCCTCTCAAAATTCCAAGGACATTTTTCATGGAATTGGAACAAATAGTCCTAAAATTTGTATGGAGCCCCAAAACGTCCCAAATAGCCAAAGTAATCTTGAGAAACAAGAACAAAGTTGGAGGTATTGTGCTCCCTGATTTCAAACTATTTACTGCTAAGCTACAGTAATTGAAAGAGTATTATTATTGGTATAAAAACAGAAACACAGATTGATGGAACAGATCTGAGAGCCCAGAATTAAACTCACACAAAAATGGACAACTAATTTACAGCAAAAGAACCAAGAACATATAATGAAGAAAGGATAGTCCCTTCAATAAATGGTGTTGGGAAAACTGGACAGACACATGCAAAAGGATGAAACCAAATGTGGATAAAATTGTAACATTCCCAGAATATCTCGCCTGGCTTTAGTGCATTTGCATATCCTGAGGGGTGGAGAGAAGTTCATCTCCATATCAATGGGTAATTACCTGGGCAACCGAGGGCGTGTCTGAATCTGAGAGGTTAAGGGGAGGGGCTTGCTTGCTGGCTTGCTTGTTTCTTCCTGAGCAGGGGAGAGAGGCGGCACTGGACTGCAGTTTGTAAGCAATAAGCGGATTTTAAACTTTATTTCTCCCTTTGACTGATTTTGGTTTTTAGAGGTATATTACCCTGGAATTTCCTTTCCCTGGGCTTATACCGAACCACTGTTTTGTACCATACACAAAAATTAATTCAAAATAAAGCCTTGAGGAGGTGCCAAGATGGAGGTATGAGTAGGGCAGCGGAAATCTACTCCCAAAACTGTATTTTTGAAAATGCAACAAATACAACTATTCCTAAAAGAGAGACCAGAAGATACAGTACAACAGCCAGGCTACATCTACATACGTGAGAACTCAGCACCTCAAGAAGGGGGTAAGATACAAGCCGTGGCCCAGCAGGACCCGAGGGTGGCCCCCACCCCAGCTCCCCAGCGGGAGGAGAGGAGTTGGAGTGGGAAGGGAGAGGGAACCCAGGACTGCTAAATACCCAGCACAGTGTGTGGTGTGCTAGATATTAGGGAAATGAAACAGCAAAATCAGCGAGCGGGTCCCTGCAGCCGGCGTCCATGGGACAAAAGAAAAGCGAGTGCTTTCTGAAAGTCTTAAAGGGACAGGGCTTCACAGCTGCACGGAAGCATCCCGGCACACTCAGCTCAGCAGCTGGGAATCCCAGGGAACTCCGGGCACCCTAACCCTCTGGGAGGCAGCACAGCTCTGAGGCCCCTCACGGTGATAAACACCCTCCCATCCATTCCCCCTCCAGCGCAGCCCCGCCATACTAGGGGAGCAGCCTGAGAGTGGGAGCCCACAGCAACAGCCGAGAGCCTCCTCCGCAGCCACCTGGACCAGACTCAGAGGCCCTGTCGGTGCGCAGCTGCCCAGCACAAGCCACTAGGGGTCGCCGTTCTTGCAGGAAAGGAAGGCAACCAGCAAGCAAGAAGGGACTTTGTTCTCCCAGCTGACACACATGCCAACTGCCCACAACTAACTCTATTGCCATGAAAAGGCAGAAGAACTTGATCCAGACCAGAATCACACAGACAACCCCAGAGAAGGAGCCTGAGGAAATAGATTTAACCAACCTTCCTGAAAAAGAATTCAAAATAAAGGTCATAACCATGCTGATGGACCTGCAGAGAAATATGCAAGAGCTAATGGATAAAGTTGGGAGGGAGAATACAGAAATAAAACAATCTTTGGAAGGACTTAAGAGCAGACTGGATGAGGTGCAAGAGGCTGTTCATGGAAGAGAAATCAGAGAACAGGAACACAGAATAAAACAATAGAAAATGACGCAGAGAGAGATAAAAGGATCTCCAGGAATAAAAGAATATTAAGAGAACTGTGTGACCAATCCAAACAGAACAATATCCACATTATAGGGGTACCAGAAGAAGAAAAGAGAGAAAAGGGGATAGAAAGTGTCTTTGAAGAAATAATGGCTGAAAACTTTCCCAGACTGGGGGAGCAATTAGTCTCTCAGAACATGGAAGCCCACAGAACTCTCAACAGAAGGGACCCAAGGAGGACAACACCAAGACACATAATAATTAAAATGGCAAAGATGAAGGACAAGGACAGAGTATCAAAGGCAGTCAGAGAGAGAAAAAAGGTCACCTACAAAGGAAAACCCATCAGGCTATCATCAGACTTCTCAACAGAAACCATACAGGCCAGAAGAGAATGGCAAGATATATTTAATACAATGAAACAGAAGGGCCTTGAACCAAGGATACTGTATCCAGCACGATTATCATTTAAATATGGAGGAGGGATTAAACAATTCAGACAAACAAAAGTTGAGGGAATTTGCCTCCCACAAACCACCTCTACAGCGTATTTTAGAGGGACTGCTCTAGATGGAAGCACTCCTAAGGCTAAACAGACGTCACCAGAGAAAAAGTTACAGCAAAAAGAGCAGACCAACCAAATACTAACTAAAGCAAAAAAATTAATCAACTAATCACAAAAGCAGTCAAAGGAAACACAAAAGAGCACAGAATAAAACACCTAACATATAAAGAATGGAAGAGGAGGAATAAGAAGGGAGACAAAGAATCACCAGACTGTGTTTATAATAGCTCAATAAGTGAGTTAAGTTAGGCAGTTAGATAGTAAAGAAGCTAACCTTGAACCTTTGGTAACCACGAATCTAAAGCCTGCAATGGCAATAAGCACATATCTTTCAATAATCACCCTAAATGTAAATGGACTGAATGCACCAATCAAAAGACACAGAGTAATAGAATGGATAAAAAAGCAAGACCCATCTATATGCTGCTTACGAGAGACGCACCTCAAACCCAAAGACATACACAGACTAAAAGTGAAGGAATGGAAAAAGATATTTCATGCAAACAACAGGGAGAAAAAAGCAGGTGTTGCAGTACTAGTATCAGACAAAACATACTTCAAAACAAAGAAAGTAACAAGAGATAAAGAAGGACATTACATAATGATAAAGGGCTCAGTCCAACAAGAGGATATAACCATTATAAATATATATGCACCCAATACAGGAGCACCAACATATGTGAAACAAATACTAACAAAATTAGAGGAGGAAATAGAATGCAATGCATTCATTTTAGGAGACTTCAACACACCCTCACTCCAAAGGACAGATCCACCAGACAGAAAATAAGTAAGGACACAGAGACACTGAACAACACACTAGAACAGATGGACCTAATAGACATCTACAGAACTCTACACCCAAAAGCAGCAGGATACACATTCTTCTCAAGTGCACATGGAACATTTTCCAGAATAGACCACATACTAGGCCACAAAAAGAGCCTCAGTAAATTCAAAAACATTGAAATTCTACCAACCAACTTCTCGGACCACAAGGGGATAAAACTAGAAATAAATTGTACAAAGAAAGCAAAAAGGCTAACAAACACATGGAGGCTTAACAACATGTTCCTAAATAATCAATGGATCAATGACCAAATTAAAATAGAGATCAAGCAATATATGGAGACAAATGACAACAACAACACAAAGCACCAACTTCTGTGGGATGCAGCAAAAGCACTTTGAAGGGGAAAGTATAAAGCAATCCAGACATATTTAAAAAAGGAAGAACAATCCCAAATGAATAGTCTGAAGTCACAATTATCGAAATTGGAAAAAGAAGAACAAATGAGGCCTAAAGTCAGCAGAAGGGGGGACATAATAAAGATCAGAGAAGAAATAAATAAAATTGAGAAGAATAAAACAATAGAAAAGAATCAATGAAACCAAGAGCTGGTTCTTTGAGAAAATAAACAAAACAGATAAACCCCTAGCCAGACTTATTAAGAGAAAAAGAGAATCAACACACATCAACAGAATCAGAAACAATAAAGGAAAAATCATGATGGACGCCACAGAAATACAAAGAATTATTAGAGAATACTATGAAAACCTATATGCTAACAAGTTGGAAAACCTAGAAGAAATGGACAACTTCCAAGAAAAATACAACTTTCCAAGACTGACCAAGGAAGAAACAGAAAATCTAAACAGACCAATTACCAGCAATGAAATTGAAGAGGTAATCAAAAAACTACCCAAGAACAAAACCCCCGGGCCAGATGGATTTACCTTGGAATCTTATCAGACATACAGAGAAGATATAATACCCATTCTCCTTAAAGTTTTCCAAAAAATAGAAGAGGAGGAGGGGATACTCCCAAACTCATTCTATGAAGTTACATCACCCTAATACCAAAACCAGGCAAAGACCCCACCAAAAAAGAAAATTACAGACCAATATCCCTGATGAACATAGATGCAAAAATACTCAACAAAATATTAGGAACCCGAGTTCAAAAATACATCAAAAGGATCATACACCAAGACCAAGTGGGATTCATCCCAGGGATGCAAGGGTGCTACAGCATTAGAAAATCCATCAACATCATCCACCACATAAACAAAAAGAAGGACAAAAACCACATGATCATCTCCATAGACGCTGAAAAAGCATTCGACAAAATTCAACATCCATTCATGATAAAAAACTCTCAACAAAATGGGTATAGAGGGCAAGTACCTCAACATAATAAAGGCCATATATGATAAACCCACAGCCAAAATCAGACTTAACAGCGAAATGCTGAAAGCTTTTCCTCTAAGATCAGGAACAAGACAGGGATGCCCACTCTCCCCACTATTATTCAACATAGTACTGGAGGTCCTACCCATTGGCAATTAGACAAAACAAAGAAATACAAGGAATCTAGATTGGTAAAGAAGAAGTTAAACTGTCACTATTTGCAGATGACATATTGTACATAAAAACCCTAAAAACTCCACTCCAAAACTACTAGAACTAATATTAGAATTCAGCAAAGTTGCAGGATACAAAATTAATACACAGAAATCTGTGGCTTTCCTATACACTAAGAATGAACTAGCAGAAAGAGAAATCAGGAAAACAATTCCATTCACAATAGCAGCAAAAAGAATAAAATACCTAGGAATAAACCAAACCAAGGAAGTGAAAGACCTATACCCTGAAAACTACAAGGCACTCTTAAGAGAAATTAAAGAGGACACTAACAAATGGAAACCCATCCCATGCTCTTGGCTAGGAAGAATTAATATCATCAAAACGGCCATCCTGCCTAAAGCAATCTACAGATTCAATGCAATCCCTATCAAATGACCAACAGCATTCTTCAACAAACTGGAACAAATAGTTCAAAAATTAATATGGAAACACCAAAGACCCTGAGTAGCCAAAGCAATCCTGAAAAGGAAGAATAAAGGGCGGGGGAATCGCTTCCCAATTTCAAGCTCTAGTACAAAGCCACAGTAATCAAGACAATTTGGTACTGGCACAAGAACAGACCCACAGACCAGTAGAACAAAAAAGAGACTCCAGACATTAACCCAAACATATACGGTCAATTAATATATGATAAAGGAGCCGTGGACATACAATGGGGAAAAGACAGCCTCTTCAACAGCTGGTGTTGGCAAAACTGGACAGCTACATGTAGGAGAATGAAACTGGATCACTGTCTAACCCCATACACAAAAGTAAATTCGAAATGGATCAAAGACCTGAATGTAAGTCATGAAACCATAAAACTCTTAGAAAAAAACATAGGCAAAAATCTCATGGACATAAGCATGAGTGACTTCTTCATGAACATACCTCCCCAGGCAAGGGAACCAAAAGCAAAAATGAATAAGTGGGACTCTATCAAGCTGAAAAGCTTCTGCACAGCAAAGGATACCATCAATAGACCAAAAAGGCATCCTACAGTAAGGGAGAATATATTCATAAATGACAGATCCAATAAAGGGTTGACATCCAAAATATATAGAGTTCATGCACCTCAACAAACAAAAAGCAAACAATCCAATTAAAAAAAGGGCAGAGGAGCTGAACAGACAGTTCTCCAAAGAAAAAATTCAGATAGCCAACAGACACATGAAAAGATGCTACACATCACTAGTCATCAGAGAAATGCAAATTAAAACCACAATGAGATATCACCTCACACCAGTAACGATCGCCACCATCCAAAAGACAAACAACAACAAATGTTGGCGAGGTTGTGGAGAAAGGGGAACCCTCCTACACTGCTGGTGGGAATGTAAATTAGTTCAACCATTGTGGAAAGCAGTATGGAGGTTCCTCAAAAAGCTCAAAATAGAAATACCATTTGACCCAGGAATTCCACTTCTAGGAATTTGCCCTAAGAACGCAGCAGCCCAGTTTGAAAAAGACATATGAACTCCTATGTTTATCACAGCACTATTTACAATAGCGAAGTAATGGAAGCAACCTAACTGTCCATCAGTAGATGAATGGATAAAGAAGATGTGGTACATATACACAATGGAATATTATTCAGCCATAAGAAGCAAACAAATCCTACCATTTACAACAACATGGATGGAGCTGGAGGGTATTGTGCTCAGTGAAATAAGACAGGCAGAGAAAGACAAGTACCAAATGATTTCACTCATCTGTGGAGTATAAGAACAAAGAAAAAAACTAGAGGAACAAAACAGCAGCAGAATCACAGAACCCAAGAATGTACTAACAGTTACCAAAGGGAAAGGGACTGGGGAGGATGGATGGGAAGTGAGTGATAAGGGGGGTGGGGGAAAGAAAGGGGGCATTATGATTAGCATGTATAATGTGGGGGGGGCATGGGGAGGGCTGTGCAACACAGAGAAGACAAGTAGTGATTCTACAGCATCTTACACTGATGGACAGTGACTGTAATGGGGTTTGTGGGGGGGACTTGGTGGAGGGAGGAGTCTAGTAAACATAATGTTCCTCATGTAATTGAAGATTAATGAAACCAAAATAAAATAATAAAATAGAAAAAAAAGAAAAATGAAGGAAATTTTAAAAAATTAATTAATTAAAAAAATAAAGACTTGAATTTAAGACCTGAAACCATAAAATGCTTAGAAGAAAACAGGTGTTAAGTTCCTTGACATCAGTTTTAGTGATATTTTTGTGATCAGACTCCAAAAACAAGGGAAACAAAAGCAAAAGTAAATAAGGAGAGGACCACAACAAGTTAAAAATCTGTACAGCAAAAGAAACCATCATCAAAGTGAAAAGGCAACCTACTGAATAGGAGATTTCAAATCATGTATCTGACAAGGGATTAATATCCAAAATATGTAAAGAACTCATACAAGTCAACAACAACAACAAAACAACCTGATTAAAAAAATGAACAGAGGACCCGAATAGACATTTTTCCAAAGAGGACATACAGATGGCCAACAGGCACATGAAAAGATATTCAGCAACACTGATTATTAGGGAAATGCAAGTCAAAACCACAATGACCTATCATTAGAATGGCGATTATCAAAAAGACCAAAAATAACAAGTGTTGGACAGGAAGTGGAGCAAAGGGAGTCAAAGGGAACCCTTGCTACAGTTAGTAGGAATGTCAAGTGGTGCAGCCACTATGGAAAACAGTATGGTTGCTCCTCAAAAAATTAAGATTAGCACTACCTACCATATGACCCAGCAATTCTGTTTCTGGGTATTTATCTGAAGAACACAAAAATGCTGATTTCCGCTACATGCAAAAGAACGAAACTAAATCATTGTCTTACACCATAGATAAAAATAAACTAAAAATGAATTAAAGACCTAAATATAAGATCTGAAGCCATAAAACTCCTAGAAGTGAACATAGACAATAAACTCTTGAACATCAGCATTAGTAATTTTTTTCTGGATCTGTCTCCCAGGCATGGGAAACAAAAGCAAAAATAAACAAGTGGGATTATATCAAACTAAAAAGCTTCTGCATAGCAAAGGAAACCCTCAATAAAATGAAGAGGCAGCCTACTGAATGGGAGAATATATATTTACAAATGGTATATTTGATAAGGGGCTAATACCCAAAATATATAAAGAACTCATACAAATCAACACCAAAAAAATAAGTAATCCAATTAAAAAATGGGCAGAGGACATGAATAGACATTTTTCTAAAAGAAGACACACAAGTGGCCAACAGACACATGAAAAGATGCTCCACGTCACTAACCATCAGGGAAATACAAATCAAAACCACATGAGGTTATCACCTCTACCAGTCAGAACGGCTACTTTCAACAAAACAAGGAATAACAAATGTTCATAGGATGTGGAGAAAAGGGAGCCTCCTACACTGCTGGTAGGAATATAAATTAGTTCAATCATTGTGGAAAGCAATATGGAGGTTCCTCAAAAAACTAAAAATAGAAATATCATTTGACTCAGGAATTCCACTCCTAGGAATTTACCCAAAGAAAACGAGTTCTCAGATTCAAAAAGACATATGCACCCCTATGTTTATTGCAGCACTATTTACAATAGCCAAGATATGGAAGCAACCTAAGTGTCCATCAGTAAATGAATGGATAAAGAAGATGTGGTACATATACACAATGGAATACTAGTCAGCCATAAGAAGAAAATAAATACTACCATTTGCAACAACATGGATGGAGCTAGAGGGTATTATGCTCAGTGAAATAAGCCAGGCTGCGAAAGACAAATGCCAAATGATTTCCCTCATTTGTGGAGTGTGACAATGAAGCAAAGCTGAAGCAACAAAACAGCAGCAGACTCACAGACTCCAAGAAGGAACTAGCAGTTACCAAAGGGGAGGCGTGGGGGAGAGTGGGTGGGGAGGGAGGGAGAAAAGGATTGAGGGGCATTATGACTGGTACACATGGTGTGTGTGGGGAGGTCACTGGGAAGACAGTGTAGCACAGAGAAGACAAGTAGTAACTGTGTGACATCTTACTACACTGATGGACAGTGAGTTTAATAGGGTTTGGGGGGGGACTTGATAATATGGGTGAATGTAGTAACCACAGTGTTTTTCATGTGAAACCTTCATAAGAGTGTGTATCAATGATATCTTAATTTTTAAAAGTAACTAAATAAATGTCATAAAAGACAAATTTAAAAAAAAGAAATTGATGCAGCCACTATGGAAAACAGTATGGAGGTTTCTCAAAAAACTGAAAATAGAAATACCATACAACTCAACAATTCCAGTTCTGGGAATTTACCCGAAGAAAACAAAATCACTAATTCAAAAAGTTATATGCAATTCTATGTTTATGGCAGCAGCACTATTTAAAATAGCCAAGATATGGAAGCAACCTAAGTGTCCATCAGTGGATGAATGGATAAAGAAGATGTGGTACATATACACAATGGAATACTATTCAGCCATAAGAAAGAAACAAATCCTACTATTTGCAACAACATGGATGGACCTAGAGGGTATTATGCTTAGTGAAATAAGTCAGATAAAGACAAATACCAAATGATTTCACTTATACGTGGAAAACTAAAAAAAGTAAGAAAGAAAGAAAGAATAAAACTAAAACAAATTTACAGATACAGAGAATAGATGGGGGGTACCCAGAAGGGAAATGGGGTGGGACGTGGGTGAAATGGGTGAAGTGTCCCGGTTGCATGGTGGTGGCTGGTAACTAGACTTTAGTGGTGATCACGTTGTTGGGAATACAGATGTCAAATTATAATATTGTACACCTGAAACTTATGTAATGTTATATACCAATTTACATCAATAAAAAAATTTTTTTAACTATCCTGGGAGCTTTGCCCATCAGTAAGCCCCTAGTTCACTCCCAAGAAGCCCCATCCATCAATCCTAGGTGATTTAGAAATGATTTAATCCCTATATATTCTGGTTGTTTTCAGGTTGGAAATATTAAAATTCAACTGAGTAAATTTTAAAGATCTTTCTGGCTTTATTCAGCAGTTCATGAATTCAGTAGCATTCCATCTAGCGGATAGAAAGGAGCTCCAAGTTGTAGTACACAATAAATTATTTTTATAGGCAGAAGGGAGTGGGGACAAGGACATTAGTTATACCGGCAAAAAGTGGAATGGTAGTGGCATTTCCTTGAGAGGATGGCAAGGGTCTTTCAGGCAGGTCGCCTCACTAGTGCTGATCAGGTAATTCCTGATTGTCTGGTTTAAGATTCCAGTTCTGGGAGAGCCAAACTGCAATTCAGTCAAGTCTCAGTTTAATGATGCAGGACTTAGCATAAGCGACTCCATTTTGGACCTGTAGTCTTGTTCTTAACATTCTGTGTTTTGACCTGGCCTCTTTTTCCAGTTTCTCCATCCTTCTTTCTCCCTGGTCGCTGGTCCCTGTGCATCTCCCTGATGCCCTGTCCCCACCTACCTGCCTCCCTGACTCTCCAGTACTGCTCAGCCAGGCTGCACAGGGCCCCAGAAGCCAGGGTGGGGAGTGAGCCTCTAGTGCCTGGGCCGAGTCCCCACACAAGTCCCCCTGGGGAACCTGGCGTGCCTCAGTCATCACATGTCACAACAACCTTGCAAATTTTGTACCCTGTGGATGTATTGCCTATTCAAGAACATGAAGTAAATGCTTAAAGATATTAAATCACAAAACAACGAGTAATGGCACCTTAATGAAATGGTCGTGTAATGAAAATAAAACATAAGCATAAAAATATGTAACATTAGAAAATTTTAAATTACAAATAAAAACACTGCTTCTTTTCACATTCCTACAGCTCTCTTAACTAAGATCTTTGTTTTTTCTCCTTTTGTTTTGATTCAGGCCAACAGAGTGGGCCAGCACCTGATTTTTAATAATATATAATAGCCTCCCTTACACAGCACAAACTAGGGGCCAAGCCCCTGTGTTAACACACTTAACACTAAACCTCTGAGGTGGATACTATTATCATCACGCCTGCTTCGCAGATGGAGTAACTGAGGCACAGAGAAGTTAAGGAACTTGCTCGAGGTCACACAGCTAGGAAGTGGGAAAGCTGGGATCAGAACCCAGGTGGTGTGGCTCCAGAGCCTGACTGGTAGCCACTGTCCCACGCTGCCTGTCAAGCTTTAATGTGGGCAAATCACCCCTGTCGTTAGGTGCTCCCATTTGTTTTCCAAAATGTTATTCTTATTCTATTGTTTCACTGAAATCTCTCAATGACTTTGAGGGAAAGGAAGGCCCAACTTACAGAAGGGAAAACTGAGGCTCAGAGAGAGCTGACCAAGGGTCACAGCATAACAGGGACAGATATCATCTCAAGAGGAGAAGGAAGGCAAAGTAAAGCCGTGTCCACAATTTAATGTTCTTAGCAGACTCCTGTGTCAGTCCAGCTCCTTTTAAATTAAGAAGTAAAAAGAAAAGCTCCCCCAGGCCTGTCCCCACTCACCTGTGGATTCATCTCCCCTTCCCCACCGGGCACCCTCCTCCCTTGTGTCTTATCTCCCTGTCTCCCTCATCTAGTCAGGCACCCATTCATCCTTTCGAGAAACATTTCTGAGAATTTGGTTTGCTTTGGTCTATGTTCTTTGGTTGGTTGTTCTTATTCATTATGTTAAGCAGAAATCCTGCAGTGAAAGGTACTATATTTGCTAGACTCTAGACAAAAAAGACACTCCACATAAAGAGGTTTTTTTTCCTTAAATAGATAAAATGTCTATCAAATTTAATCAGGTTGTAGCTTATGTTGAAGACAGTTTGATACATAATAGAAGATTATGACAATTAAAAAAAGAAAAACATGTCTTGAGCCCCAGAGGTGCCTGGTAAATGCCAGGGATACACATGTATTCTCCCCCTGGGGGGCCAGTACCCAGCCAGCTCCTGTCACCTGCCTGCTGGCTGTCCCTCCACCCTTCTCACTCCAGCCCTTTCCCCCAGCCCCGCCAGAAATAAGAGCCCCTTTTTTTGCTGGCTTCCATCACCCTGTAGCAGATACTGGAGTTTGCTAAGATTACTTTGCTAATATGAAATATTAGCAAACCAGAACCAGCAGTGGAGGCCCAGAGCAGCACATTTGCAGAGGGAAGCCTGCCCCCCATCCCTGCTGTCTGCTCTTGAAAACCAGGCTGTGGTCACACGGGCTGGCCCAGCCAGGGAGGCTGATGCATCTGGGCCAGCAGGGTGCTCCATTCCCAACCCTCACAGGCAGACCCCAAGAAACGGTAGATGGTGATTAGGGCAAAGAGGTGGGCAGATCCCCAAACTTGGGGCACTGTATAGCATACAGCACTTGGGATGAGTGTGTGTGTGCATGTGTGCACATGCATATATGTTCGTGCATACTGTGTACACATGTGTATACACATACACATGTCTGTGCATGTGTGCAGCAGCATGCACAGCATGCCCAGCCTGGCCATCTTAGCGTGACCACGCAGCCCTGCTTTGGCCCTGCTGGAACCCTCATCCTGCAGGCGAAGTGGCTCGGTCCGCTGAGAGGCAACAGCTGTGTAAATGAAGGCAGGGCAGTTCTCATCACCACAGGCAGTGCAGCTTGTTTCTGTCTTGCTCTTGTCTACACTCCCTGCGGAGAAATTTGGAGATGATCTTACTCAGGTGCTCCCCTGACAAATGGGGAGATTAAGCCCCAGACAAGGTTCTTGCAACTGGAGGAGGTCAACTAGCCAGTTAGGGGCCAAGCTGGGACAGAACCCACATCTCCCCACCCAGTTTCACGCACTTGCCACAACCGCACAGTCCGGACCTTTGTCTGTCCCACATATTATTTCATCTGCAAATAACAGATCAAGGCTCCCAGGCTTGGGTTGAGACACTCAGTGCTAGAGGAGGTGGCCCGCCCGAGAACTGGGAGCTGCTTCAATGGGTCCTGGGCGGCTCCCTCTCCCCACGCTCTCCTCCGTGGGCTGGCGTGAAGCCTGCGCTGGGAGGGCACTCTGGTCTCCCTATAGTGACCAGAACACTAGTTGGTGGTCAAATATGCTTTTGACCAATTACAAATGGGAAATAAATAAGTTCTTCCTTGATAAATGCAGTGGGGTTATGAGAAAAATAATAATGAATCATGTCTTTGACGAAAGTCTTGGGAATATTTGTGGAATAAATGAATGATGACAGTATAATAGGAGCCCGGGGAGAGGCTGATTGCACTGGAGCAATGTTTGGTCTCTTGCTCAAAAGAAAGGGACAGAAAGTCTCCTGCATCACCTCAGGAGATAAATTATCTTTGAGGGAATGAAGAGGCTCCTCTATAACAGGGAAGGGGTGCCCCTGGACAACAACCCAATTGTTCCGGAAGGGGCATAGTTCTAATTCCTGTGTGTCCGGAGACTCCTAAGGCTGCCCTTCAAAAGGCCAGGTGGGACAGGATCTTGTTGGGAGGCCTCTGAAGAGAGGCAGTTGGCACTTGCTGGTGTGGGATCCCAGGAAGGACTGGGAGGCGGGCGTGTGCGGATGGTTCCCGGATGACCTCCACCACAAACAGTGCGTTTGCTCTGGTAGACTGAGTGCAAGGGATCCCCTCACTCCCTGAAGACGCCCAAAGGGAGGTGCCATCACTGAGTGGAGGCCTCCATCCTTAGCATCCTCAAGGCCCTGTTTGCACAGTGACATGTGTGGCCAGAGCAGCATCCACAGTCCCAGCTGCAGGGACTGGCTAGACAGCGAGGCTTCAGTGCGAAAGGCACAAGTTCCCTTAAGCCTCCTGGGTTTGGAGCAAATGCAGGGTGTGTGTGTGCATGTTCCTACTCACCTCTGCCTCTCTGGAACAGGCCACACCTGTTACAGACCACAGGGAGGGCTCTGCAGGAAGCCACTGTGTTACTGTCTAGTTTTAGAAGATTAGAACAATGCTTTATTTTGCATATCATTTTTAAACATTTCCCTTTAGTATCCATCCTCTCATCTGCTCCTTACTATGTCCTGTGAAGCAGGCAGGGAGACATTTATCTCCATTTTCCACTTAAAGGATTGGCTCCTCCTGAGACCATTTCGGTGGAGCTTGTCTTCCCCCTGCTGCTCTCTTCCATATGTCTCGGGACCTACTATTTCCATGGCCCTGGCCAGGGGGCTACAAGAAAGGGTAAGGCTGAGGCTGTCGGGAGAAGATTAGTCTGGTTGGAAAGCCAACACACACAGAACATGAAAAGCTAAGTGTGGTGACTTAAAAAAAACTACTGTCAAAGGGGTTTTAGAAAGGCCGAGTCGAGACCTTCTCCCTTCCCAGCTGAATTTTAAAACCAGCCTGTCGAGTGCCATAAAATTCTTCCTGAAACAATAGAAAAAATATAAATTAAATGAAGAGAGTATATCAAAAAAATTTTTCGTTATCATTAATCTACAATTACATGAAGAACATTTTGTTTACTAGGCTCCCCCTTTCACCAAGTCCCCCCTACAAACCCCATTACAGTCACTGTCCATCAGCATAGTAAGATGCTGTACAGTCACTACTTGTCTTCTCTGTGTTGCACAGCCCTCCCCATGCCACCCCCCACATCATACATGCTAATCGTAAGGCCCCCTTTCTTTTTCCCCCTCTTATCCCTCCCTTCCCACCCATCCTCCCCAGTCCCTTTCCCTTTGGTAACTGTTAGTCCATTCTTGGGTTCTGTGATTCTGCTGCTGTTTTGTTCCTTCAGTTTTTCTTTGTTCTTATACTCCACAGATGAGTGAAATCATTTGGTACTCGTCTTTCTCCACCTGGCTTATTTCACTGAGCATAATACCCTCTAGCTCCATCCATGTTGTTGAAAATGGTAGGATTTGTTTTCTTCTTACGGCTGAATAATATTCCATTGTGTATATGTACCACCTCTCCTTTATCCATTCATCTACTGATGGACACTTAGGTTGCTTCCATTTCTTGGCTATTATAAATAGTGCTGTGATAAACATAGGGGTGCATTTGTCTTTTTCAAAGTGGGCTGCTGCATTCTTAGGGTAAATTCCTAGAACTGTAATTCCTGGGTCAAATGGTATTTCTATTTTGAGCTTTTTGAGGAACCTCCACACTGCTTTCCACAATGGTTGAACTAATTTACATTCCCACCAGCAGTGTAGGAGGGTTCCCCTTTCTCCGCATCCTCGCCAACATTTCTTGTTGTTTGTCTTTTGGATGGCGATCCTTACTGGTGTGAGGTGATATCTCATTGTGGTTTTAATTTGCATTTCTCTGATGACCAGCGATGTGGAGCATCTTTTCATGTGTCTGTTGACCATCTGAATTTCTTCTTTGGAGAACTGTCTGTTCAGCTCCTCTGCCCATTTTTAAATTGGATTATTTGCTTTTTGTTTGTTGAGGTGCGTGAACTCTATATATTTTGGATGTCAAGCCTTTATCGGATCTGTCATTTTCAAATATATTCTCCCATACTGTAGGGATCCTTTTTGTTCTATTGATGGTGTCCTTTGCTGTACAGAAGCTTTTCAGCTTGATGTGTCCCACTTGTTCATTTTTGCCTTTGTTTCCCTTGCCCAGGGAGATATATTCATGAAGAAGACACTCATGTTTATGTCCAAGAGATTTTTGCCTATGTTTTTTTCTAAAGTTTTATGGTTTCATGACTTACATTCAGGTCTTTGATCCATTTCGAATTTACTTTTGTGTATGGGGTTAGACAGTAATCCAGTTTCATTCTCTTACATGTAGCTGTCCAGTTTTGCCAACACCAGCTGTTGAAGAGGCTGTCATTTCCCCTATTGTATGTCCATAGCTCCTTTATCATATATTAATTGACCATATATGTTTGGGTTAATATCTGGACTCTCTATTCTGTTCCACTGGTCTGTGGGTCTGTTCTTGTACCAGTACCAAATTGTCTTGATTAATGTGGCTTTATAGTAGAGCTTGAAGTTGGGGAGTGAGATCCCCCCACTTTATTCTTCCTTTTCAGGATTGCTTTGGCTATTTAGGGTCTTTGGTATTTCCATATGAATTTTTGAACTATTTGTTCCAGTTTGTTGAAGAATGCTGTTGATAATTTGATAGGGATTGCACTGAATCTGTATATTGCTTTGGGCAGGATGGCCATTTTGACAATATTAATTCTTCCTAGCCAAGAGCATGGGATGAGTTTCCATTTGTTAGTGTCTTCTTTAGTTTCTCCTAAGAGTGTCTTATAGTTTTCAGGGTATAGGTCTTTCACTTCCTTGGTTAGGTTTATTCCTAGGTATTTTATTCTTTTTGATGCAATTGTGAATGGAATTGTTTTCCTGATTTCTCTTTCTATTGGTTCATTGTTAGTGTATAGGAAAGCCACAGATTTCTGTGGGTTAATTTTGTATCCAGCAACTTTGCTGTATTCCAATATCAGTTCTAGTAGTTTTGGAGTGGAGTCTTTAGGGTTTTTTATGTACAATATCATGTCATCTGCAAATAGTGACAGTTTAACTTCTTCTTTGCCAATCTGGATTCCTTCTATTTCTTTGTTTTGTCTAATTGCCATGGCTAGGACCTCCAGTACTATGTTAAATAACAGTGGGGAGAGTGGGCATCCCTGTCTTGTTCCCGATCTCAGAGGAAAAGCTTTCAGCTTCTCGCTGTTCGTATGATGTTAGCTGTGGGTTCATCATATATGGCCTTTATTATGTTGAGGTACTTGCCCTCTATACTCATTTTGTTGAGAGTTTTTATCATGAATGGATGTTGAATTTTGTTGAATGCTTTTTCAGCATCTATGGAGATGATCATGTGGTTTTTGTCCTTCTTTTTGTTGATGTGGTGGATGATGTTGATGGATTTTTGGATGTTGTACCATCCTTGCATCCCTGGGATGAATCCAACTTGGTCATGGTGTATGATCCTTTTGATATATTTTTTAATTCAGTTTGCTAATATTTTGTTGAGTATTTTTGCGTCTACATTGATCAGGGATATTGGTCTGTAATTTTCTTTTTTGGTGGGGTCTTTGCCTGGTTTTGGTATTAGGGTGATATTGGCTTCATAGAACAAGTTTGGGAGTATCCCCTCCTCCTCTATTTTTTGGAAAACTTTAAGGGGAATGGATATTATGTCTTCTCTGTATGTTTGATAAAATTCCAAGGTAAATCCATCTGGCCCAGGAGTTTTGTTCTTGGGTAGTTTTTTCATTGGTGGTAATTGGTCTGTTTAAATTTTCTGTTTCTTCCTTGGTCAGTCTTGGAAGGTTGTATTTTTCTAGGAAGTTGTCCATTTTTTCTAGGTTTTCCAGCTTGTTAGCATATAGGTTTTCATAGTATTCTCTAATAATTCTTTGTATTTCTGTGGGGTCAGTCGTGATTTTTCCTTTCTCGTTTCTGATTCTGTTGATGTGTGTTGATTCTGTTTTTCTCTTAGTAAGTTTGGTTAGAGGCTCATCTATTTTGTTTATTTTCTCAAAGAACCAGTTCTTGGTTTCATTGATTTTTTTCTATTGTTTTATTCTTCTCAATTTTATTTATTTCTTCTCTGATCTTTATTATGTTCCTCCTTCTGCTGACTTCAGGCCTCATTTGTTCTTCTTTTTCCAATTTCGATAATTGTGACTTTAGACTATTCATTTGGGATTGTCCTTCCTTCTTTAAGTATGCCTGGATTGCTATATACTTTCCTCTTAAGACTGCTTTCGCTGCGTCCCACAGAAGGTGGGGCTTTGTGTTGTTGTTGTCATTTGTCTCCATATATTGCTTGATCTCTATTTTAATTTGGTCATTGATCCATTGATTATTTAGGAGCATGTTGTTAAGCCTCCATGTGTTTGTGGGCCTTTTTGCTTTCTTTGACCAATTTAGTTCTAGTTTTATACCTGTATGGTCTGAGAAGTTGGTTGGTAGAATTTCAATCTTTTTGAATTTACTGAGGCTCTTTTTGTGGCCTAGTATGTGGTCTATTCTGGAGAATGTTCCATGTGCACTTGAGAAGAATGTGCATCCTGTTGCTTTTGGATGTAGAGTTCTGTAGATGTCTATTAGGTCCATCTGTTCTAGTGTGTTGTTCAGTGTCTCTGTGTCCTTACTTTTTCTGTTTGGTGGATCTGTCCTTTGGAGTGAGTGGTGTGTTGAAGTCTCCTAAAATGAATGCATTGCATTCTATTTCCTCCTTTAGTTCTGTTAGTATTTGTTTCACATATGCTGGTGCTCCTGTGTTAGGTGCATATATATTTATAATGGTTATATCATCTTGTTGGACTGAGCCCTTTATTATTATGTAGTGTCCTTCTTTATCTCTTGTTACCTTCTTTGTTTTGAAGTCTATTTTGTCTGATACTAGTACTGCAACACCTGCTTTTTTCTCCCTGTTGTTTGCATGAAATATCTTTTTCCATCCCTTGACTTTTAGTCTGTGTACGTCTTTGTGTTTGAGGTGAGTCTCTTGTAAGCAGCATATAGATGGGTGTTGCTTTTGTATCCATTCTATTAATCTGTGTCTTTTGATTGGTGCATTCAGTCCATTTCTATTTAGGGTGATTATTGAAAAATATGTACTTATTGCCATTGCAGGCTTTAGATTTGTGGTTATCAAAGGTTCAAGGTTAGCTTCTTTAGTATCTTACTGTCTAAATTAACTCGCTTATTGAGCTATTACAAAAACTCTCTGGTGATTCTTTATTTTTCTCCCTTCTTATTCCTCCTCCTCCATTCTTTATATGTTGGTTGTTTTATTCTGTGTTCTTTTGTGTTTCCTTTAACTGCTTTTGTGGGTAGTTGATTTTATTTTTTGCCTTTTGTTAGTATTTTGTTGGTCTGCTTTCTTTGCTGTGATTTTATTTTCTCTGGTGACATCTGTTTAGTCTTAGGAGTGCTCCCATCTAGAGCAGTCCCTCTAAGATACCCTGTAGAGGTCGTTTGTGGGAGGCAAATTCCCTCAACTTTTGCTTGTCTGTGATTTGTTTAATCCCTCCTTCATATTTAAATGATAATGTTACTGGATACAGTATTCTTGGTTCAAGGCCCTTCTGTTTAATTGTATTAAATATATCATGCCATTCTCTTCTGGCCTGTAAGGTTTCTGTTGAGAAGTCTGATGATAGCCTGATGGGTTTTCCTTTGTAGGTGACCTTTTTACTCTCTCTGGCTGCCTTTAATACTCTGTCCCTGTCCTTGATCTTCGCCATTTTAATTATTATGTGTCTTGGTGTTGTCCTCCTTGGGTCCTTTCTGTTGGGAGTTCTGTGTACTTCCGTGGTCTGATCGATCATTTCGTCCCCCAGTTTGGGGAAGTTCTCAGCAATTATTTCTTCAAATACATTTTCTATCCCTTTTTCTCTCTCTTCTTCTTCTGGTACCCCTATAATGTGAATATTGTTCCGTTTGGATTGCTCACACAGTTCTCTTAATATTCTTTCATTCCTGGAGATCCTTTTATCTCTCTCTGCATCAGCTTCTCTGTGTTCATGTTCTCTGATTTCTATTCCACTAATGGCCTCTTGCACCTCATCCAGTCTGCTCTTAAATCCTTCCAGAGATTGTTTCATTCCTATAATCTCCCTCCAGACTTCATCCCTTAGCTCTTGCATATTTCTCTGAAGATCCATCAGTATGGTCATGACCTCAATTTTGAATGCTTTTTCAGGAAGATTGGTGATGTCTATCTCCTTCTCAGGGGTTGACTCTGTGACTTTGGTCTGGATCAAATTCTTCTGCCTTTTCATGGCGATAGAGGTAGTTGTGGGGAGCTGGCATGTATGTTGGCTGGGAGAACATCCCTTCTTGCTGGTTTCTGGTCTTCCTCTCCTGGAAGAATGGTGACCCCTAGCGGCTTGTGCTGGGCAGCTGCGCACAGACGGGGTGTCTAATTCTTGCTCGGCTGCTGTGGAAGAAGCTCTTCCTGGTTGCTGTGGGCATGGCCGCTGCTCCTTCGGCAGAATTGCACCGGAGGGGCAACAGGCAGGAGGCTGTTTATCACCATGAGGGGCCTCTGAGCTGCGCTGCTTCCCAGGGGGTTGGGGCACCCCGAGTTCCCTGGGATTCTCAGTTACTGGGCTGATTGTGCCAGGGCACTTCCGTCCAGCTGTGAGGCCCCTGTCTGTTTAAGATTTTCAAAGGGCACTTGCTTTTCTTTTGTCGCAGGGGCGCCGGCTGTGGGGACCCACTCACAGGTCTTACTGTTCTGTTTCCCTAGTATCCAGCACACCATGCACTGTGGGTCTGCGTTCCCAGTGTGGATGGCTGGGGCTGGCTATTTAGCAGTCCTGGGCTCCCTCTCCCTCCCTGCTCCAAGTCCTCTCCTCCCGCTGGGAGCTGGAGTGAGGGGCGCTCAGGTCCCGCCAGACCGCAGCTTGTATCTTACCCCCTTCTCAAGGCGCTGGGTTCTCGCAGGTGTGGATGTAGCCTGGCTGTTGTCCTGTGTCTTCTGGTCTCTCTTTTAGGAAGAGTTGTCTTTGTTGTATTTTCAAAAATATATATGGTTTTGGGAGGAGATTTGTGCTGCTCTACTCATGCTGCCATCTTGGCTTCACCCCCCTCAGTATATCAAATCTGTAAGCAGAAATTAGTGAGAAAAAAAGATATGCTAGGGAGGATCATTAAACTCCAAATTTTGTTCTTTGGGGAAAAAACTAGTTAAACTGACAACTTCTGAAAAGATTTATAAGATCAAAAAAAAGAGAGAAGGCAAAAATAAGTAATATTGGGAGAGGAGAAAAAGGAACATAACTACAGATACAATGGAGACGTGAAGGACAGAGAATATTATGAACAACTTACTGCACACTAGTTTTAAAAATGCATGTGAAAATGTGTGTGCATGTGTATACAGAGACAAACACAATATATATAATATGTGCCTTAGAAAACCTGAATCATATAACCAATAAAGACATGAATCACTAGATGGCTTCGCTGGCAAAAATTCAAGGAACAGATCATGCCAGTCTAATACAAAATCTTTCAGAGGTTAAAAAGAAAGAACAAAAGAAATACTTCCCAGCTTATGTTATGAGCTTCTATATCCTTGATAATAAAACAAGAACACAGTACAATGAAGTAATATTTTTACAGGCCAGCCCACTAGAGAATTTAAATATAAATTTAAGTGTAGGCACAATATGAGCAAACTGTGGCCAACAATATTTAAAAATATAACAATGATCAAGCTGACTTGTAATGGACTGAATGTTTCTGCCTCCCAAAATTTGTATGCTGCAAACCGAATGCCCATGGTGATGGTATTAGCAAGTGGGACCTTTGGGAGGTAATCAGGTCATGAGGGTGGAACTCTCATGAAAGGGATTAATGCCCTTGTAGGAGGCCAGAAAGCTACCTAGCTAGCTTTTCTGCCATGTGAAGATACAGGAAATGGGCCCTCTGCAAACTGTGGGGGGCCCTTCACAGACGTCAGTCATGTGACACCCTGATCTTGCTTGGACTTCCAGCCTCCAGAACTCTGAAAAGTGAATTTGTGTTGTTTGAGCCCCCACCCCAGTTTACAGTATTTCATTATAGCAGCCCAAGCAGACTAAGACAGGTTCATTCCAGAAATACAAGACTGGCTCACATTTGGAAATCAGTTCTGCTATTCACCTCATTAAAATCTAAAAGGGAAAAATCATGTTAATCATCTCAACAGATTCAGTGAAACTATAAGTAAACTGAAAATAGAAGTGTGGGTAAAATCGAAACATTTCCAGAATATCTCACCTGGCTTTAGTATATCTGCATATCAATAGGCATTCAGAGGCAGAAATAAGTATGGCTTTAGTGCATTTGCATCTTTCCTCACTGGTAGAGAAGTTCATCTCTATATTAGTGGGTGATTACTTGGGCAACAGAGGGCTTATCTGTACCTGAGAGATGAGGGGGAGGGCCGGTGTTGTGGCTGCTTGAGGAAGAGAGAGAGAGAGAGATGGGCCGGACTGCAATTTCGTAAGCAATAAACGAGTTTTAAACTTTATTTCTCCCTTTGACTAATTTTAGTTTTTAGAAGTATTTTACCGCAAGATTTCCTTTCCCTGGAATTACAATTGGCATAGTCGGCAGGATTCCTGTGAACCTGAAACCTGTCATAACTGAAGAGTCCTGACTAATGCTGCTCCATTTTGTAGGTGACTTTATTTTGTGAGAGACAGGTCACATTGGGGGGAGGTTGCAGGAGTTGCAGGGATTTGACCAACACAGTTCAGTTACCAAGACTGGCCAGATGCTCCCAGCCAATAGAAAGAAGACAACTCGCCCACCCAGCAGTCAAGAGTCAGTAAAGGTCAGGTCATATCTAGGCCAGCTCTGCGCACAGCCCACTCTGCACAGGGCCCATTCTGCGCACGGCCTGCTCTGTGCACGATCCGTTCTGCACACGACCCACTCTGTGCATGGCCTGCTCTGTGCACGGCCCGCTCTGCACACGATCCCATTCCTGTGTATAAAAGGAGAATGAACTTGTACTTTGGGGTCTCCACCTGCAAGTGTGAGACCCCAGCATGCTGGCCACCCAATAAACGCTCTTGCTTTTGCATCCACGCATCTCCCGGTTATCTGGAGGTCGATTGCATGGACCCAACAATAATGAGTGCGACCTTTGGGAGGGCCACCCCTAGAAATGATGGAGAGAAGCGGCATTCGCACCAAGGGACGTGTGTCTATACTTGTGTGGTCATAGAGGCACCACCACCGCTGCTGGCCACTCCGACCCTGCCCCGTGGCCCAAGCCTAAGGCTACTGCTTCTGCCACTGCTGCTGCTCTTGCTGCCGGCCGGAGCCTGGCCACAACCATGGAAAGGAGCAGAGGTCTGGGTCACCTTGATAGAGAGGCAACTGGCTGCTGTGTACCAAGCCTTGCTGGCTACAGAGCCCATCACCGGAAGAGCTCTAACCAAGGTAATAACATCCTATCCCATTGTGGGGTGGGTGTGAGACTGGACCCAAAGGACACGGAGTGGCGTGGCACAGACACCTCAAAAGACAATGTGGGCCCATTGGTGTGGCTTGTCTTTCACCTTTGAAGAAGTCAGCCGAGCCCGGAAGGTGTGCCCTGCACACTGTGCAGATCAGCAAACCACCAAGAGGGGCCTAAAGCGTCTCTCTGCCACCTATGGTCAGTCACCGGTTACTGAGAGCGATCAAGGCACCCACTTTATTGGACATGTGTTGCAAGGATGGGTGCAGCAATTAGGAGTAAAATGGACGTGGCCCTGGACATTTCATCACATGGACCAATGATGGCTGGCTCTTCTGGCACCTTGGGGAAAAGGCCTGGAAGGCGGCCTTCTATGTATTCTTGTAATAACAGCAAATTGGCCCCCAACAATCACGGTCATTTGCTTCTATGGTCTTTGTGTCCTGGATGCATCCCCTGGCTGCAGCTGCCGCATGATGGCTGGAATGGACGAGCTTTGGACTTAATCTGCATGGGACTTTGAACCTAGCTGAATCCTCTGGCTTGAGAATTATGACTGTGTTGCTGTTGTCAAGAAAATAATGTTTAAAGAGAGGCTTGACTTTGTCTAATGTTTGGTAAAAGTTTTGGGAGCGATCTAGCATGATTGTTAGGAATGAGTAAACAAGTGTAGAAACGTATTTTGTGCTTAGTGAGAGATTGTGCTGTAAAGTACATTTACTTAATCTGCATAGGCTGAATCCTCTGGCTTGAAGATTATTAAGATTTTATTGCTTTTGCTATTGCATGTTACTAAATTGGTCAGAAGAGGGAGATCAAGTAAATTGTAAGGTGAGATTTCTAGAGGAGGTAGATTGTGGGTAAAATTGAAACATTTCCAGAATATCTCACCTGGCTTTAGTATATCTGCATATCAATAGGCATTCAGAGGTGGGGGGGCATAAAAATGGATCCACATTATATGCAGAGATTCAGTTCCAGATGAATCAAGGACTTAAATATGAAAGACATAACTTAAAAGATACAGAATTTCATTAATAACTTGAAGTAGTGAATTATTTATTAAAAATGCAAAAAAAGCTCAAATCAAAATAAAAATCAATCTAACAACATCAAAATTAAAACTAGTTCACTAAGAAACACTATTAGAAGAACAGAAAGGGAAGCCATAAACTGGAAGATGGTATTTGTACTGCATAACGAACAAAAAAATTCTATGTACAGTCTCTAGAGTCTAGAGGCTGTGTAAAAAAATCTCCCATAATTACTTAGATTCACAATCTAAGAAAAAATGGGCAAAAGACATGCAGGCATTTCACATAAGAGAAACCATGTGTGGTCAATCTTTGAAAAGATGTTCAACCTCATTAGTAATTAGAGAAATGTACATTAAAACCATTGTAAAATATCATTTCCATGACTACCAGATGGGCAAAAATTAAAGGCATAACAAAGGGCCAGTAAGGATGAGAAGCAATGAGAATACATATAAGACACTGGTGGAAGTCTAAATGGGTATAGTCACTTTTGGGAAAAATTATATCTACCTGCCCTAAGACCAGCCATTACTCACAAGTACCTGTGCTGAGCCCTTGAACAGCGCTAGTACCAACTGCAATGAACTCAATCTAAAATACACACTGGATTTAGAAGATACAGTACTAAAAAAGACATTGTAAACCGATTTAATAATCTTTTAATAGTAATTACATGTTGCAATATTTTGGATCTATTAAATAAAATACACTAAAATCAGCTTTCAACTGTTTTACTAATTTAATTGGTTTTTTAAAAAACTTACCTGAAACCCATCTTTCTGTTTGACAGTACTGCAAGGGACTACAACTTCACACATCAAAACACTGGGATCTTCCCAAGAGTTTCCGGCAAAAGAGGTACACCTACTGCACAGTATTATACTTACCCAAGGACAAAACAAAAGAGAAAAAAGCCCGCACCACCTTGTTTTAAAGCAGCATTATATAACAGACAAGGATACACTTAAAAAAATCAGTCATAAAATAGTTGGTCTCTGAAAACACGAATCACCAACTGCTTGTCATTAAAAATCTAAAGCTAAACCAGGGACACACTGAAGTAACAACTACTACAGAAAACTCGGAAACATCACAATACCTAGCCAACAACTTATCTTTCTTTGGAACACCAAGATTAGCCTTGCCAAGACAAGGCCTCAAAAAATTGGTTTCAGACTCAGAGTTGTTCCTCTCCACGGAAATCTTTAGTAAAAGGCGAAAGATTTATGCGATCTGAAGAGAAACCAGAGCATACCTATTACATCTTATAACTCAAAGCTCCAATAAAAGAAATGCCTAGTATAGTGATGGTGGCTATTTAATGCCAAGGCTCAGTGCCTAAGTAAAAACTTTCAGGCTACTCTTATGAACTTAAATCTAGATTCTCAGAAAATAAACATGGAAGAAATTTAAAATTTTGACATTTAAACTTTGCTGTGTGCAGTGCACTGTGGGTATGCAAATAAGCCGGGCCACCGTTCTTTCCATTCCGGAAATAGCATTCACACAGTGCCTCTGCATGACCATTAGGGGGCGAAGCGGAGGATTGTCTGGCTGGGATCTAAACGCAACTGATCAGAGATCGGGTCTTATGGTTTTGTTTATTTGTACATCTGAGTTAATTTCTGTTAAATAAGTCTTTGCTATTAAGTGGACAAAGAGAAAATTAGCAAATAAATGACTGACACTGTCAGGTAGACAGACATGAGCAGCTGCAGAAAGGGAAGATAAAATTCAAGGAAAGAACCAACCAAATTATATCTCTTCTTAATCTCATTAAAAAAATTTACATTGAGGTTTTGTTCCCTAATGGACTTTTCTGTGTGCATTCTAGGAAAGGACCTGCACACAGAGAGATGGTTATATAAATGGAACTGTCAATTAAATGACCCCACCTTTTCAGTCAAAGAGGCATCTCCCAGCCAGAATATAATAAAAAGGCCTCCTACCTAAATAAAGGACAGGGTCCATTGTCTGCCTTGACTCTGGCCCTCTCCTCCCTTGAAGTGTATTCAAATAAAGCTTCTGCTCTGCTTTGCTATTGTTTCTGCCTTTCAATTCTTTATTTCATGGGGACAAGAACCCAGGAGAACAAATGTGCCCCACAACATATTTGGTGCCCTGACTTGGATTGCTACTCCCACTATTAAGGTGTGCTAAATAATCCCCAACCCCCTGTTGCTTTAACTCTCTATCAGGTCTCTTGACTGAATTCTTTCCTTCGAGAAGACAAGAACCAAGGAATTCCACAATCCACTGCCTGGTTACATATTTGGTGCTGAGACTCAGATCACTACCCCTGGTAAACCGCATGTGCCTTGCCCCCTGGCTAGAGGTACTACTTCCCTATCCTCCTAGGGTCCTTCCCCTCCTCTGTCTCAGGGACAAAAACAGCCGCCACCCATGGGCACAGGTCAACCACTTAAATGCTGTTAGGGTGCTCACTGCAAGAAGACTCCCCAGACAGGATAAGTTGGTCATGGATCAGGGAAGATGGCATTAGGCACCTCGCTGACTGTAAGATGACGTCCATACAATGGAGGTATACTGTAAAAACACCCACTTCCAGCCCAGCAGCAAGTCCTCAAGTAGTATTTAATATGTTCATACAAGAGACTTCCTTTTTTGTGTTCTTGAATTTCTACTACTCACTGCATTTCTCTTCTTCCTTGCTTTTTGTGTTATCTGCTGGTTGGCCAGTCAGACCCTTATTGTTTTTGTCAAACGCTCAGACACAGGATGGCCAGTTGAAAGTCAATAGGATGGCCACCTATCTTAAGACACCCAAGATAGGTTTCCCTCTGACCGGAGACCCTCATCCCGTGATCCCCTTGGCCGCAAGATGTCCACTGGATCTGGCCGAGTAGTACGTGCTTCTGCTCACTTTGTAGGGAACTCTTCCTTAGGAGGTGGGTCATGATCAGGTCCTCAGGAATGTTGCCCAGAGCAGCTCCCTGTGGAAGCTAAGAGTGTTCTGACTCACCTTGATTCTATGACCCATTGTCCTTTTTGTGCTCAGAGTACTTTTTATTGTTGTATCTGCTTTATTTTCCATTTAGAGAGGAATGGAGACATTTACTCTCGATGGGATCTGAGGTCCAGCTTAACCATGACCTCCTATCTTGAACCCACCTCTCCTGACTATGCAGGCATCTGGGGGAGCAGCATAGCCCATAACCAAAACCTCTTCCCTGATATGGCAACATTTTTCCTCACGGCTGCTTTAGCCCATTAGGTGACCTGAGATGATCTTTCCCAACTAATTTGGCAGTCTATCTGGGCCCAGACCTTGACCCAGACCTCTTCCTCTTGGAGCCTCTTGAGGCTCTTGGATTTCCAGGAGGCTCACCTGGCTGGAACCCTCTCTTTACACCTTTTGCTGACTCTGGCAGCTCAGCTGAAAGCCACCTCCCTCCTGCCTCCTTTACCCCAGCAGCTGGGGCTGCTGCCAAAACTTTGACCAATGGGGACCCAGCAGGTATCAAGACCAAAGTTACCTTGAGGATTGCTCCCTTAAAATCCTATTCTCCCATTTCCTCTGTGTAAGATTGGAATGGCTCTACCCTGTTTGCCCAAAGGCAAACAGTCACAGATACCGCCCACTTGATACAGTGCTACTGTTACTGTATGAGGTCACTAGGGAATCCTGGAGCCAGGAGGATTCCCCCTGAGGATGTTGTCCCTCCAGCAGATTGCAGGGAGAAGGTATGTCAGATTCTTTTAATGGCTCCCCAACTACCATGTCTGAGAGGAGCAGCTTGGATTCTACATCTTTGATCATGAGCCTTGCTCTAATCGAGTGTTCAGGCTCCCCCAACAGGCCAGATCTAGATGCATGGGAACCCACAGCATTGAAAACATATCATTTCAGTGGCTGTCATGACAGTGCTGAATGGAGACGTCTGTCTGGAGCATTGTTTGGCACTAGGCTGTACGCTAGGCCACCAGGTAAGGTGTAAGTCCGGGGAAAGGAAATCTCAGGGCAAAACACCCCTAAAATCCGAAATCAGTCAAAGGGAGAAATAAAGTTTAAAACCCATTTATTGCTCACAAACTGCAGTCCCAGGCCGTGGTTCTTCTCTGCTCAAGCAGCAACCACACACCAGCCCTCCCCCTCCCCTCTCAGGTACAGATAAGCCCTCTGTTGCCCAGGTAATTACCCATTGATATGGAGATGAACTTCTCTACCCCTGAGGAAAGATGCAAATGCACTAAAGCCCACTTGTTTACACCTCTGAATGCCTGTTGATATGCAGATGCACCTAAGCCAGGTGAAAAATTCTGGAAATGTTTCAATTTTACCCACAGCCCACCCCTCCAGAAATCTCGCCTTACAATTTACTCGATCCCCCTCTTCCGACCAATCTAGTAACATGCAATAGCAACAGCAATAAAATCTTGATAATCCTCAAGCCAGAGGATTCAGCCTATGCAGATTAAGTAAATGTACTTTACAGCACAATCTCTCACTAAGCACAAAATACGTTTCTACACTTGTTTACTCATTCCTAACAATCATGCTAGATTGCTCACAAAACTTTTACCAAACATTAGACAAAGTCAAGCCTCTCTTTAAACATTATTTTCTTGACAACAGCAACACAGTCATAATTCTCAAGCCAGAGGATTCAGCTAGGTTCAAAGTCCCATGCAGATTAAGTCCAAAGCTCGTCCATTCCAGCCATCACACGGCAGCTGCAGCCAGGGGACGCATCCAGGACACAAAGACCATAGAAGCAAATAATTGTGATTGTCGGGGGCCAATTTGCTGTTATTACAGGAATACATAGAAGGCCACTTTCCAGGCCTTTTCCCCAAGGTGCCAGAAGAGCCAGCCATCACCGATCCATGTGTTGAAATGTCCAGGGCCACGTCCATTTTACTCCTAATTGCTGCACCCATCCTTGCAACACATGTCCAATAAAGTGGGTACCTCGATTGCTCTCAGTAACCGGCAACTAACCATAGGCTGCAGAGAGACGCTCTGGGCCACATCAGAGGCAGGCTTTCCTTTTAGCCAGTGCATCTGGGCCAATGTATCTGCTTCATCATTCCCTGGGGATGCCAAAGGCAAGTGGCCAGTCACGTGATATACAGTAGGTGTCTGTGCCACACCACTCTGTGGCCTTTGGGTCCAGTCTCGCACCCACCCCGTGATGGGCTAGGAGGTTGTTACCTTGGTTGGAGCTGTTCCAGCGATGGGCTCTGTAGCCAGCAAGGCGTGGTACACAGCAGTCAGTTGCTTCTCTATCAAGGTGACCCGGACCTCTGCTCCTTTCCACGGTTGTGGCCAGGCTGTGGCCGCCAGCAAGAGCAGCAGCAGTGGCAGAAGCAGTAGCCTTAGGCTCGGGCCACGGGGCAGGGTTGGCGTGAGTGGCAGCGGTGGCGCCTCACGACCACACAAGTGTAGACACATGTCTCTCGGCGCGAGTGCCACTTCTCCCCATCATTTCTAAGGGCAGCCCTCCCAAAGGTCGCACCCATAACAGATTTTAGGTTCAGAGGAATCCTGCCAATACTACGCCAATTGTAGGTCCAGGGAAAGGAAATCCCGGGGCAAAATACCTTTAAAAACCAAAATCAGTCAAAGGAAGAAATAAAATTTAAAACCCGTTTATTGCTCACAAACTGCAGTCCCAGGCCGTCTTTCTTCTCTGCTCCAGCAGCAACCACACCCGCCCTCCCCTCACCTCTCAGGTTCAGATAAGCCCTGTGTTGTCCAGGTAATTACCCATTGATATGGAGATGAACTTCTCCACCCCTGAGGAAAGATGCAAATGCACTAAAGCCATTCTTCTTTCCATCTGAACTCCTATTGATATGCAGATATACTAAAGCCAGGCGAGATATTCTGGAAATGCTACAATTTTACCCACAAGGTGACAACTATATTATGATCTCCTTAAATTCTGTTGGAATTAATTAATTTTGTAAATTAGAAGATTTGGGAATCTTCTAATTCACAAAATAATTTGTTGTCCAGACTCATTCACTTCCTCAAACTGGATGCAACTGTCTTATGTTGATGTTTGTTAGGATCCCAGGTTTTTACATCCCCCAATATATTGTACATGGATAAAGTTTAGGGTGGACAACAGGAAAGCCTTTATTTGCTGGAGTAGAGTGATGCCGGGGTTCTTGTTTGTGGAGTCAAAGAATGAACTTAGCAAACACCCAAGGTAGAAGAGCCAAGGTAGAGGCTTTTATTTAGAAATAAAGTGAGAGGAAAGAGCTTCTGGCTCATGCCAGGAGGGGACAAGAGAGCCTGGGGTGGTATGTTGTCTAGGGGATTTATAGGCAGTTGAGGATTTGGGGGAACTGAGGGCTTAGGGTGTGGACTTGTACCACCTGCCCTGCCCTCAAGGTGGGCAGGGTTGTTGTCTGTTTGCCAGGGCTGCTTACAGTGAAGTCATGGCTTATGCTGAGATACTCTTGCAGAACACTCAAACTTTCCAGGCCAAGTTGTTCCTGGCCCTTTTGACCTTTAACTGATCTCACTGAAAATGTCTATATTCTTAATCTGGTATCTTTTCCCTAGAGAATTAGTGTGACCTTGACTTTACATAACGTGGAACACAGTTTCCATAGGGACTTTACATTGTTACATTGCTTGACTGTAAATATCTTGCTTTGATTTTTCCAGAGGCCCTCACCCTACTCTGTCTAAGCCCGTGGTCCCTGTCTCACTTTCACTGACTGCCCTTCTGAGACAGGGACCGTGGGTGTAGTCAGAATAGGGTGAGGGCCTCCAGAAAAAGCAAGGCAGGATATTTACAGTCAGAGCAATGTAACTACATGCAAGGAAACCCCCTACCAAAACTCTGTGTTAAACATTAAGCTCTAGCTTCATTCTTCAGTGAGATAAGTTGATATCCCAAGATAAAGGAAAGTAGCCCATGTTTTTTTATGCTAATTGTTTGTAATCATGTGTAAGATTCACTTTAGCATGCTAAAAGGGATTTAATATCTCATCAAGGACAAACATCCTAAGGCCACTATTAATAAGTCCACACCCTAAGCCCTTTATCAGTTCCCCCAAATCCTCAACTGCCTATAAATCCCCTAGACAACGCACCACCCTGGGCCCTCTTGTCCCCTCCTGGCATGAGCTGGGAACTCTTTCCTTTCACTTTATTTCTAAATAAAAGCCTGTACCTTGCTCTCTTACCTTGAGTGTTTGTGAAGCTCATTCTTCAGCTTTGTGAACAAGAACCCTGGCATCAAAAGGAAGGTTGGAAAGGAGTGCTGCTTAGATTTCCCAAAGTCACACACTTGCCCCGGCCATGTGTCCTTTCTGCCTGGGCACAGCCCAACCTCCCTGTAGAAGTGAGGTGGTTCAAGGATTCCTGCCTTGTGGTGTGGATGTTGGGAGATACCTGGCTTTGGGCAGCAATGATGGAAATGATTGTGTTCGTTGCTGCCCCAAATGGCAGCCAGTACTCACATGTGACTATTGCATTTGAATGTATGACTTGAAACGTGACTAGCACATGTGAGAAACTGAATTATTTATTTGTTTTTAATTAATTAAATGTAAGTACCCAACATGACTAGTGGCTACCACATTGGACAGTGCAGAGCTAGGGATTCAGCAATGTCCTTGGCTTGGTTTTCTGCTTGACCAAGGGACTGGACCATTGGGTGTTCTCTCATGGGGAAGAGGATATGGGAATCTAGTCCTTTCTCTCCTGTGGTTAGGTCAGAGCATACCTTACCCCTATCCCCTGCCTCCACCCCCCAGTCCATACTACAGTATAGAGAAACCCAAAGGCAAATCTGGAGACATCTGAGAGCAAAACCTTAAAGCAATGTAAGAATTCTTGGGGCTGAAAGACATTATGGATGGTAATCCCAGACACACCCCTCTGACCTTGCGACTTGCAATACTGTGCGCATCCATTTCCTCTGGGTTTTGTGAAGAGAAATCTCACTGACATAGCATCAGGAAGCCTGCAGGGGGCGCTCTCACGCCCACCACGCCCCATAAATCTCAGACCTCACCTGAAGAGACACATGCCACACAGTAATTTAGCTACTTTACTCCCCAGCAGGAAGGTTTCCACCTCCCACCTCCCTGAATCATCCCAGCCAATGAGAGACCTTCACAACTCAGCCATTGAGAACCATGACATGTGGGTCTCCAGTTTACTCCCATGGACTTTGCTTAGAACAGCCCTCCCAACTGTCCTTTCCTCTATAAAAGAGCTTCCTCTCCTCTGTTCTTTAGACATGCTTATGGTTTTGCTGTAGCCTGCATGTGCCAGACTGCAGTTCCTGCTATTTCTGAATAAACCCGTTTTTGCTGGTAAGATAATTTACTGCCTTATGGTTAATAGTTTAAATGAATCCTTTTGTCCTGGCTGTGGGCCTTGGAGGGAAACAGCTGAAGAAAGAGACAGTGGATAGGAGTTACTGTCCAAGAAACGGCAAGCTGAGCTTGCAGGTTGGGACAAAAGCAGTCCAGGGTGCTCGAGGTCATGAGAGGACATAAAGCAGGTTCTGCATCCAGTTATAACAACGGAAGCTCAGAGGCAAAGGTGGCTGTGAAGGTTAATTGTATGTGTCAGGCTGAGGCTAAGAGATGCCCAAATAGCTGGTTAAACACTTTTCCCGGTGTGTCTGTAAGGGTGTTTCTGGGAAATATTAGCATTTGAATCAGAGGGATTAAAGGTCACTATCTCCAGTGTGTGGACATCATGCAATCCAAGGAAGACCCAAATAGAACAAAAAGGCAGAGGAAGGGCAAAGCTACTGTCTCTGCTTGAGCCTGGGACATTCAGCTTCTGTCCTTGGACTTTGCACTCCTGTTTCTTGGTCCTTTGGGTTTAGACTGGAGCTATACCCCTGGCTTTTCCTGGCCTCGCTGACTAATACAGTGGCCCTCCTGTTAAGATCTCTGAGGAAGAAAGGAAGACGGAGGGGAGAAAGAAAAGCAAGAAAACATTACCATAGAAAGTCAGGTTAGTGTCTGGCTCTTTGGGCTAGAGAAGCAATTGCAGTGAGGAAGGTACAGGCTGAGAGTACCAAGAAGGTCCTGGAGTCCAATCACCCACAGGGTGCTTGGTAAGCACACTGCATATTCAGAACCTTTCAGGTGCAGAAAAGTTTTAAGCTTTTCCCAAACAAGGAATAACAAATGCTAAGGAATCAAACTAAGCAAAGAAAATAAACTAGAATAGAATAGTAACTCCAACAAATAATGGCTGGAAGAAAGGAAAGAGCTGATAAGGAAGTACATTAAAGTCTTTTTCTTAAGTAAGATTAGGTGTGCCAAAGCAAAGCCTAAAGTATGGGGGAAAAATAATGTAAAACATTTCAATGATTATATTATGCAGAGAAATCATAACATTTTGGATTCGTTGGGTTA
Organism: Manis pentadactyla; assembly: GCF_030020395.1. Classification (NCBI taxonomy): domain Eukaryota; kingdom Metazoa; phylum Chordata; class Mammalia; order Pholidota; family Manidae; genus Manis; species Manis pentadactyla. The sequence goes on along the minus strand of NC_080029.1, from coordinate 113,521,919 downwards.
AACACACCTTATTATTAAAATCAATTTTACCTGATTTTTACTTATTAATGTAATTAATGATTATATGGGCTCTCATAAAATTTAAATTCTTTGCCTTATGTTTCTACTGGGCAGTGCTGAAGTAGAAACATGCCCAGCTCAACTGTAGGCAACAGAATGTGTGAATCAGCAACAGTATCTAGCAAAAGAAGTAAGACTTAAAGGACTGGCTGAAAAGTATACCTTTACAGAGTTCAAAAGCAAGCAGAGACTGAAAGGGTATCTCGCCGTGACCCTCCTTACCCCAGAACGACTCAGGAGACATGGGCCCACGCAAGAGATTTTATTATCTGAAAGAGAAAATGGCTGCCCCCAGAGAGAGGGAACAGCAGCTTGTGGGTGAGCAAGCACGTTTTTAAGGAGTAGGGGTGGGGTGTGTTCTGCACTGGTGATTGGATCTTAAGGGGTGGGGGTCTTAGCACACCAGAATTTGATTTCATTTCCATCTTTTTCTTTTCTTAATTGGGCCTCTGGGGAACTGGGTGTAGAATCTCATTCTCTAGCTACTTCCTGCTGGAAGGGGGTGCAGGTTCTGGGATTAGTGAGGCCATTGCTGGAGAGTTGGGGAAGGGCGGGCATCTTGAGGTGATTCATGAGGTCATCTAGCTGGTTTCGTTATTCTTCGTAAGAAGGCCTTGATAGCCCTGGAGGAGTAACTGGTTGACAGTATGGTTAGAAATTTTCAAAATTTGATTTTGAATGAATTTTTGGAATAGGTTAATGAAGCAGGGAAGGAAAAGGAGAATAATAATAATAATAATAATAAAGGTAATAGGGGCTAGGAGGGACAGGAGCCAATTGAAGGGGTAAGGGAACGGATTTTTAGGGGAGTTTCTAGGAGTTTGAGGCTTGTTCACAGAAGTGTTTTGCACCATCTCCCGGACGAGGCCGGATTTGTTGGTGCAGAAGCAGCATTGTTCTTGGAGTGGGGCACATATGCTGCCTTATGCAGCTGTCAGGAGGTCCTGTTTGGGTTGTAGAGTAGTTTACTGGAGGATTTATAGTCTGTGGAGTTGAAGGTGTAACTCCATTGGAATGGAGGAGAATCATGAAGAATGTATTTTTGAGGTCAAGGACAGAGAAGTAAGTAGAAGAGGTGGGGATAGTGGATAATAAAGTAAAGGGGTTAGGGACTACTGGATGGATTGGAGTAACAGCTGCACTGATAATTCTTAAATCTTGAACTAGCCTATAATGGCCATTAGGTTTTTTGATAGCCAGTATCAGGGTGTTGTGAGGGGAACTGGCTGGTCGTAGTAGCCGTTTGTGTAAAAGTTCTTGGATAATTGGCTGCAGGCCCTGTAAACTCTTGAGGGGCAGTGGGTACTGAGGTTGAGAAGGAAAAGAGGGGGGTCTTTAAGTCTGATAATTACTGGGGGGGCAGGTGGCGATAGAGGGAGTGAGGGTATCCCAGATTACAGGGTTGACCAGATGGGGTGGCAGAGGAAAGGGAGAGGGCGGTGGGTTTGTAGCAGGTTGGAGGGCGAGTAAAAGTGGGACTGGAGGTGAGTTGGGGTTGAGGAGCAGTCCAGGAGAGAAAGTAACGGAAGCTCCAACCTTGTGTAACAGGTCTCTTCCCATAAGGGGGATGGGACACTGGGGAATCACCAAAAAGGAGTGAGAGAAGGCAAGGCCTCTAAAGATGCAGTGAAGCATGGGAGTTTGTAAAGGCTGGTGAGGTGTGCCCTCTACCCCGACTATAGAGGACTGTGAGAGGGGGGTAGGTCCCCAAAACTCCTTCAGGACTGAGTAGGTGGCCCCCGTGTCCAAAAGGAAAGAGATGGGCCCTCCTGCTACCACAGTGGTTACCCTGGGCTCCTGTACAGTGATGGTAGTGGTTGGGTGGAGGAGTCCTGGGCCCCCTCAATCATCAGCTGCCAGACCCAGAAGGTCTATGTGTGGAGCATTAGAGCTGGATGGCCTGGCACCTCTCGGTGTGCAAGGACGTCAACGGCCCAGTGTCCCTCCTGATGGCACTTAGGGCATGGACTGGGGGGCTTTCAGGGATTGGGGCAGACTCTAGCCCAGTGACCTGTTTGAAGCATGGACCAGGAGGCCCTCCTGGCTGCCTATTGGGAAGTGAGGATACCCGAGCATGAGTGGTTGGGGTATGTTGAAAGGCCTTAGCCTGCATTCGATATGTTTGTTTACAGGCCTTTTCATCTCTTCCATTATACACTTTGAAGGCCCCTGCCAGGACTTCTGCCTGAGGAGTTAAGGGTCCCTTCTCTAGTCTAAGTTTAGCCTTAATGTCGGGGAAACTCTGGGTGAAGAAGTAGGTCATTATTAATTGTCTCCCATCTGGGGTCTCAGGGTCTAGGTTTGCATATTGTAAAAGAGCTTTGGTGAGGCGGTCTAGGAACATAGAGGGATCCTCATTTTTATCCTGAATAAGCTCTTAGAGTTTTTCATAGTTAATGGCTTTATTGGCTGACTTCCTGAGACCCGCCATGGGGCAGGTGATAAATTGATCTCATGGTGACTCCCACTGCCGTATTATAGTCCCAGTTAGGGTCTTGGTCAAGAACCGCCTCAGCACCAATGGACGAGCTGGAGTAGTTTGGTGAACCTCATCGGCATGAGTTCTAGCCTGTTCCCAGACTCGCCTACGCTCCTCGGGCAAAAGTGTGTTGGATGGGATCATGTGAATATCATGGAAGGCAAGATCATATGACTGAGTTGGGTACTGGAGCTCTTTTATGTAAGTAGCTGGGTTGGAGGTGAAAGAGCCTAATCTTTTCTCAATTTGAGATGGGTCGGAGAGAGAGAAAGGGACATGGACCCGGACGACGCCCTCTGTACCGCCTACTCCCCGTATGGGGCTAGGATCTGGGTTCGAGAGCGAGTGACTGGAGGACTTGACACGGGACTGGGTGAGGGAAGGGGAACTGGTTGTGGAGGAGGAGGAGGTGCTGCGGCTCCTGCAATGGCACTAGGGGAGCTGGGAGGGTTGGGATTTTGATCTTGCAGAGAAGGAGGTTGGGGCGGGAGAGGAACTGGTGGTTGAGGGGGAGCTGTAGGGGATTGAGATCGTTCATCAGCAGGGTCAAAGTCAGAGGACGTGGTGGGAATTGGTGGGTGGTGGGGTGAAGTTTTTTAGAGCGAGGACATGTTTAGGATTGCAAGGGAGACAGAGAGCGGGCTTGGTTTGGAGGCAGGAGAAAGCCTGGATATATGGGATCTCTTTCCGTTTGCCCGTGCGCTCACAGAAGTTGTATAAGTCACGGCGAATTTTAGGATCTAAAGAGCCATAGGGAGGCCATTTAGACTGATTGTCCAAGGAATGTTGTGGCCAGGTCTCATTACAGTAGTGAATAAGCTTAAAAGGTTTGAGGTCTGGAGTGAGGTGGAGGGGCTTTAGATTATTGAGTAAGCACCCTAGCGGTGAATCTGTGGGAACAGAGGGGCCAGATTCCATGGTGAGAACGAGACCGTTCAGAAGTTGCTGAGGCGTCCCTGAGCGATTGAGAAGGTCACGGAGAACACCAGACACAGTTAGGGGGTCGTCACCACCTCTAACTGAGTGGTTGATGTGAAAATGCCAAGGAGGCTTGGTACCTGGTACCAGGAGTTTACGAGTAGATAAAGGGAGACTGGGCCTCAGTGAATGAGGATTCTTACCAAGGGGAGGCAGAGAGGGGTCAACTCTGGGGATCAACCGTGATTCTGAAAGTTGTGGTTGGGGGTGCCCCTCTCCTGGAGGAGCCCTTGGGGGTGCCGGACACTCAACGGTCACTTCCCAGGGTCCAAAGGGACATTTAAGTCGACCGTGAAGGGGGGACTTACCAAATTGAAGGCCGGTGTTGGGCGAGAAGACGAGCGACCGGGGGAATGGACGGTGAGCCTGTGGAGGAGGATCGGGCAGGGAGGGTTCCCAGAGCAGCTCAGGTTCCCGGAGGAAGAGCAAAGTCAATGGGAGAACCTCATCCGAAGTCAGGGCACCAATGAAAGGGTATCTTGCCGTGACCCTCCTTACCCTAGAATGACTCTCATCTGGTCGGTGGTGATTGGATCTTAGGGCTGGGGGTCTTAGCACACTAGAATTTGTCTTCAGAGACTGGCCACATTGTTTCCTAAAATGAAGAAACATAGTTGAAAACAACTACCCCTGTCTCCAGAAAACACAATTCTTGTGCAGTAGAATGCAAAGCAGCTACAGCTACTGGCAGAGAAACTACCACACTAAGCAAGAGTAAAAACTTGGAAACATACTTACATATTCTTATTTAAATAAAAGATACAGCCCTGTGAAAACAAGGCCTCAAACTTGTATAAGACTCAATTGTTTCTGTCCATAGAAATCTTTGGTAAAAGGCAAATGATCTATGCAACTTGAAGAAAATCCAGAGTATTGGTCCAAAAGATCATATACTCACTTTTCAAGTCACTGAAACTCCTAGTGAACTGATGGTGGCTATTTATCCCAGGAGTTATTGCCTGCAGAAATTTTATCCAGTGAATTCCAAAAATAACATTCTCATACTCAGAAAAGTCAAGTAAAAAATAAACTATTTTTTTATTTGAAAACAATTATACTGCTCACAGTGCATTATGGTGTATTATGGGTATGCAAATGAACCTGAATATTTGCCTTTAGATTCTAGAAATAAGTGAGGATTCAAACCGTGCTCTGGGGCCACCCTTAAGGGGCAAAGCAGAGGCTTGCCTGCCTGGGATCTCAACTACACCCTAGTCAACTAGAGACAATCTATTTGAACATTGGGACCTTTGGGTATGATTTCTTTAAAATAATTTTCGATTATTTGGGAGCAGCAGGCCATGAGGATAGCAAAGTTATGGCTAATATAAAATTCAAGATAGTAGTTACCTGTGGGGACTGAGGCATGTGCCTGGCATGTGCCCACAGAGGGTTTCAAACATGTTGGCAATATTCTTCTTAAATTGGGAAAGAGACATCAAGGTTTCATTTTATTCCTTCATTATTTTATTCACATATCATACAATATCATATTCCATATTCATTAAATTGTAAATCTTCCCCTTCATTATCTCTCAATAAAGTTTTGCATTTTATCATAAAGTTTTTTGTTAGATTTACTTTAACATTTGGTAGTTTTTGTGGGTGGTATAGATTTCTAAAATCCCACTTTATAATTGCTTATTGATGGTGTATAGTGACACATTTGAATTTTATTTATTGCTCTAGCATTCAACAATCTTAAGTTCTAGTTCTAACAGATTGTAGATTCTATTGGATGTTTCTGTAGACAAGCAGATCATCTGAAAGTGACAACACTGTTTTTTCCTTTTTAGTCTTACACTTTTTATTATTTCTTTTTCTTGTTTTACTTAACTGGTCAAGAACTCTCACAGAGACATTGAACTGAAGTAATAATAGTGGATATCTTTTGCTTAGTCTGGCCATAGCTCTCACTGGACTGCCATTAAGTGCAAAGCTCACTGTATACAGCTGGGGCTTCTTGAGCAAGTGGTCTGTGCAGTTATATTGGCCCCTGTGCTCATAAAGCACTCTGCTATTGCCTTCATGAAATTCTTAACAATGTTTGAACAAAGGTCCTGAATCTGTATTTTGTATTGGGCCTCAAAAGGTTTCTGGTAAAAACTCTTTGATTAAGCTAATTACATTTATTCCTAGTTTGCTGCAATATTTTTTCTTATAGTATAGGTGAGTATTCAGATAATCATGTTTTCCCTTTTAACCTGCTAATGTGGAAAGCTACACTAATAGATTTTCTATGATAAATCATCCCTGCATTCATAGCCTAAACTGAATTTGGCAGTAATGTATTTTTAAATAGATTCTATTTCTTAGAAAAGTGTTACATTGACAGAAAAATTGTGAAGACAGGGCAGAGAGTTCCCATACACCCTACCCAGTTGCCCCGGTCATTAACATGTCATTATTAGTATTGCACATTTGTTACAATTAATGAATCACAAGTCCATAGTTTATTTGTATTTCCTTGGTTTTGATCTAACCTCCTTTTTCGGTTTTTCCTATCCAGGATCCTTGAACGTTACATTTGTTTTTTCCTTTTCAGTCTTACACTTTTCATTATTTCTTTTTCTTATTTTCCTGAATTGGTTGGGAACTCTCACAGAGACATTGAACTGAAGTGATGATAATGGGTATTTTTTGCTGGTCATAGCTTGACATAAACAAATATATGAATAGATGTCCCTGAGTTTTATCCTTTTATAATAAACCAGTAATCTAGTAAGTAAGCTGTTTCCCTGAATTCTGTGAGTGGCCCTAGCAAATTAATCAAACCTGAGGAGGGGACTGTGGGAACCTCCAATTTGTCCAGTTGGCCAGACACAGGTGACAAACTGGACTTGCGGTTGCAACAAGAAATTATGGGACATGCAGAGAAACAGGAAAGTATGAGCCATGCACTGATTTCTCAGCTGCAACAACAGAGGCCACAAGGCAGCAGGATAACATAGTGTGCTCAAAGAAAAAACTGCCAGCCAAAAATAGCTATCTTTCAAAAAGTGAAGGCAAATTCCTAGAAAAACAAAAACTGAGAGAATATGTGGCAGGAAACCTGCTTTACAACAAATACTACAGAATTTCATCAGGATGAAAGAAATGTTTCCAGATAGTAATTCAAATCCACAAGAATAAATTAAAAAAGCAGAAATTATAAATAAGAGTAATATAACAAAAATGACAAATATATACTTGCTCTCTTTTCTCTTGCCTTCTTTAAAAAGACTTAAAATTACATAAGGTAATAATTATAACAGTGTGTTGTTAGGTTTGTAACTTTTATAGATGTGATCTGTCTTACAATAATACTATAAAAACAGGGTAAGGTTTGTAACATTTATAGATGTGATCTGTCTTACAATAATACTGTAAAAACAGGGTAAGGACAGAGCTATATACATATATATATAATATAGAAGTAACATTTCTATATCTCACAGGAATTAAGTCAGTATAAATCTGAAATTGATCCTGATAAGTTAAGATATATATTATAAGCCCTAGAGTGATCGCTAAGGAAATTATTTTTTAAAATAATGTAAAAGAATTAAGAAATTAAAATGTCAAATTAGAAAATATTCATTTAATGCAAAAGCAAACAGTAAAGGAAGAATAACATAAAAGATATGAGACACAGAAAACAAAAAGTAAAATGGCATACCTATGTTCAGGTATATCAATGATAACTATAAGTATGAATGGTTAAACAATTCGACCAGAGGGTAGAGACTCTCAGACTTGATAAAAAAAACCAGAAAAACACAATTTCCATTTATATGCTGTCTGCAAGAGATACACTAGATTCAAAGATACAAATAGATTGAAAGTAAAAGGGTGGAAAAAGATATCAAGCAAACACAAGAAAGCTGGAATGACTATACTAATATTAGACAAAACAGACTTTAAAACAAAAAATGTTATGAGAGATAAAGAGAGACATTCCATAATTTAAAAAAGTCCAATCAGGAAGATGTAATTATAAATATATAAGCATCTAATAAGAGAGCACCAAAATACATAAAACAAAAACTGACAGAAATAAATGAACAATTCAACAATAATAGTTGGAGACTTCAATATTTCACTTTCAACAATGGATAGAACAACTAGATAAATGATCAACAAGAGAATATAAGATTTCAAAATACTAAGAACTAGATCTAAGAGAAATCTATAGAATGCTGGTCCAACAATAGAATATACATGCTTCTCACTGCACATGGAACATTCTCCAGGATAGGTATATGCTGGGCCATAAAACAAACTACAATAAATCAAAAAGGATAGAAATAATACAAAGCATGTTGTCTGACCACAATGAAATGAAATTAGAGAGCAACCACAGAAATAAATAAAAAGAGAAATTAGAAAATATCTTGAGATGAATGAAAATGAAGGTACAATATAAAAATTCATGAGATACATCTAATGTAGTCCTTAGATGAAATTTTATAGGCATAAATGCCTACATTAGGAAAGAAGAAAAATCTCAAAATAATAAACTAAAGGTCACCTTAAGACACTCAAAAAAGAAGAGCAAATTAAACCTGAAGCAAACAGAGGGAAGGAAATAATAAAGACTGGAACAGAAATTAATGAAACAGCTAAAGGAACAATGAGTAATACAGCAAACAATGGCAGAACAAACAATGAAACCAAAAGCTTGTTCTTTGAAAACATCAACAAAATTGACAAATCTTTAGCTATACAGACCAAGAAAAAGAAGATTAAAATATCTAAAATTAGAAATGAAAGAAGGGATATTATTATTTACCTTACAGAAATAAAAAGAATTATAAAAGATTATGAACAATTGTATTTCAAGAAATTAGATAACTTAGGCAAGAGAAATGCCTAAAGATTCAAATTATCAAAAGAAGAATAGACAATCTGAATAGACCTATAACAAGTGAAGAGATTGAATTAGTAAGAAAACAAACAAACAAACAAACAAAAAACCCAACCTACCCACAAAGATAATCCTAGGCTCACCTGGCTTCACTGCTACATTCTACCAAACATTTAAAGAATAATTAATACTAATTCTTCACAAACTCTTTCAAAAAAATAGAAGATTAAATACTTCCCAATTTATTCTATGAGGCCAGTATTACCCTGATATCAAAACCAGACAAAGCTTTCACAAGAAAACTAATGACCAATATCTGTATGTATATGGATGCAAAAATCCTCAGCAAAATACTAGCAAACTGAATCCTACAGCATATAAAGAGAATCATACACATTAAGTATGTGGGATTTATCCCTGGGATGCAAGATTGGTTTAACCATCTGAAAAATCAATATAATATACCATATCAATAGAATAAAAAGCAAAAAACACATGATCATCCCAACAGATGCAGAAAAGAATTTGAAAAAAAATCCAACACTCTTGCATGATAAAGACACTCAATAAATTAGGAATAGAAGGGAACTTCCTCATCCCAACAGAGGGCATATTGAAAAACCCACAGCTAACACACTCAAAAATGGCAACTATGCTTTCCTGGTAAGATTAGGAACAAGAATTGATATATGCTAACCACTTCTATTCAGCATTGTACTGGAGGTTCTAGCCACGGCTATTAGGCAAGAAAAATAAATGAAAATCACCTGGATTGGAAAGAAAGAAGTAAAACTATCCCTATTCACAGATGACATGATCTTATAGACAGAAAACTCTAAAAAATCTACAAAAAAACTATTAGAACTAGTAATAAAGTTCAGTGCATTTGCAGGATATAAGATTGACATACAAAAAGCAGTTATATTGCTCTACACTTGGAATGAACAATCTGAAAATGAAATTAAGAAAATGATTCCATCTACAATAGCATGAAAAATAATGAAATACTTAGGGATGAATTTTACCAAAGAAGTGCAAAACTTATATTCACAAAAATACAAAACATTGCTGAAAAAAGATTAAAGAGCTAAATAAATGGAAAACATCCTATGTTTATGTATTGGAAGATTTAATATTTTTAAGATGACAATACTCCCCAGATTCATCTACAGATTCAGCACACTCAGAATCCAGCTGACTTCTTTGAAGAAATTGATAAGCTGATTCTAAGGTTCATATGGAATTGCAAAAGACCCATTAATAACCAAAACAACCTAGAAAAAGAACAAAGTAAGAGGACTTACTTCTTGACTTCAAAACTTACTACAAAGCAATGATAATCAAGATAGTGTAGTACCAGCATAAGGGCAGACATGTAAGTCAGTGGACTGTGTGGATAAAATGAGAGTTCCTGTGGCCAGGATTTTCACCTGGCCCTGGTTGACTAGCTCACTGCACACCTGTGGGCAATACATGGCTGTTGACTCTATGTAAAGAGCTGCCCAATACTCTGGGCATGACACAGTGACAGGGCTGCAAGGCTGCAGGAGAGTAGGGCAGAGGCTGGAGTGGTGGCAGTGCTGAGGGCAGAGGCCCAGAGGACGGCTGTGTGGGCAGAGGGGCCCAGAGGCAGAGACCAGCTTGCTGAATGCAGACTCGTTCTGAGTGAATGGGATTCTAGTGACTGACCTGCCACCTGGAAAAATAGTTGGGTATAACTCTTTCACCCCAAGAATGTTTTACTGTCATTTTCTTTGGTCACATTGAATCCAAAATGAACTTGCCCAGGGCTGAAACCCATTGGCAAGAGACTGAAATAAGAGTCTAGAAATAAAGCCATGTGTCTATGGTGAATGGATTTCTGATAAGGGGGCTGAAACCACTCAGTAGGGGAAAGAGTAGTCTTTTTCAACAAATACTGCTGGTACAACTGGATATCCACATTCAAAAGATGAAGTTGGACCTTTCTCTCTTACAATATACAAAAATTAATTCAAAATGGATCAAATATCTAAATGTAAGAGCTAAAACTATAGAATTTTTAGAAGAAAACATGGAGGGCAAAGCTTCCTGACCTTGGATTTGACAATGGATTATTAGATATTACACCAAAAGCATGAACAACAAAATAAAAAATCATAAATTTGACTTCATGAAAAAAAAATTTGTACTTCAAGGACACTATCAAGAAAGTGAAAGACACAGAAAGTTAAGAAAATATTTGCAAATCACATACCTGCTAAGGGCACTATACTTAGAATTTATTAAAAAAAAACTCTCACAACTCTATAGCAAAAGACAACCCATTCAAAAATAGACAAAGAATCTGAATAGATATTTCTTCAAAGAAGATACACAAATTGCCAGTGAACACATGAAAGGTCTCAATAGCCATCAGGAAAGTGCAAATCAAAATCACACAGAGATACTATTTCCACCCACTAGCATGGTGTCTTGCCAATGGGTTTCAGATCTGGGCAAGTTCACTATGGATTCAGTGAGACGGAGGAATGACAATGAAACTTGTTGGGGTGAAAGGGTTTATTACCCGGCTTTGTTCTCCAGGTGATAGGCCAAGCACTAGTCTTACATCTGCTTGCAGGTCTGTAATCCTCCTTCAACTCTGCCTCCTCCCAAAGCACTGGGCAGAGCTCTTTATGTAGTGACTCAGTTAATAATAGCTTATTGCCTATGGGTGTGGAAGCAGGAGCCTAGCAGTAGGCCAATTACATCAAGTAGTTTAGTTCAGGTGAGGATCCCGGCCATAGGCACTTCCATTTCCTCCACACATGGCAAAAATTAAAAAGTCAGACAGTAACAAGCGCTGATGAATATGTGGGGAAATCAGAACTCTCATCCACTGTTGGTGGGAATGTAAAATGGTACAGCCACTTTTGTAGTTCCTCATACAATTAAACATAGTTACCATATGACTCAGCATTTCCACTCCTAAGTATATACTTAAGAGAAAGGAAACATGTCCACAGAAAAGCTTGTACACAAATGTTTATAGCATTACTTGTCATAGCCAAAAGGTGGAAACAACCCAAAAGACCATTCACTGGTGAATGGGTAAACAACAGGTGGCATATCCATACAACAGACTATTATTACTCAGCCATGAAAAAGGAATGACATACTGATACATGCTACAACATGGAGGAACTGTGAAAATATACTGAAAGAACAAGTCACAAAACACATACTGTACGGTTCTATTCATATGAACTGTCTAGAACAGGCAAATCCAAGGAGAGAAGGCAGATTAGTGGTTGCTTCGGGCTGAAGTAGATGGGAGTATATGGCAGAGATAGCCTAAGCATATAAGGTTTCTTTTTGATGTGATGAAATGTTTTAAAACTGACTGTGGTGATGGTTGCACATTTCTGTGAATATACTAAAATGTATTAAGATTTACACTCTGGGTAAGTTGTGTGGGCTAAGGATTATATCTCAGTAAGGCTGTTTTTAAAAAATAATAAAGGAAATAAACCCAGTGACACAGTATTAGATAACCCAGCTTGCTCGTTAGAGCTCCCAGACCGTAAGGGTTGCATCCTTGGAGGGCTTTCCACACCCTCTGGGACATGGTATATCACTACAATTCTCATTTCATGTATGAGAAAACATTCAGGGAAGCAAATTTCATGTAGTCATTCAACAAACAATCCCTGAGGCCAAAGAGGTGGCCTTATCTAAGAGCCCGAGTGAAGAAGAGGTGGAACAAAGGATGGTTTCCAGGTCTCCTGCCCCACTGCTGTGGGCTCTGCCTTTCTGGACCTGAGCTTCAGAAGCCATGTTAGAGTTCCTCCATCCCCTGAGGCCCCCAGAACTTTGGGGGCACTAGAGGCCTTGTTTGAGGCCATAAGCCTCTCAGACACTTTTTGGTGCTTCTGAAGTGGTTTAATGTGGGTTTCTAGGAGCAGCCAGCACTCCTTGCCTGCACTGGGAAAGCCTGTGGTGTCTGGGCCCTGTCTTGCTCTGCTACCCAAAATCACACATGCAGTCCAACTGGCAAGGACCACCTCTCCTCTGAGCCCAGGGCCCAGCTGGGTCTGGATGTGGAAGGAGTGGAAGTTCCTTCCTAAGAGGATGCTGGGGTGTGGGGCTATGGGCAGGGCACTGAGGGGCTTCTTGGTCTGGAAATTAGCAATGACCTGTGCTTAGATTTCTATGTGACCAGAAGGCCAAACTAGGGTTTTTTCTAATGAGGCGGGGAGTTGGGAGAGGGTCTAGTCACTTCCCTCGGACAGTTAGATCAGTCTTTCCTCTGCCCTCATTACTTGTCTCCACGGGTTTCCTTTCAGACAGGGCCCCAGAGGAGGCTCTTGGCTCCCCTTGTCTGACAGGCCAGAGACTTAAGTAACAGTGAATTCTGGAGGTTGAAAGGCAGAGGCAAGGGTTGTTGGTTTTCAGGTGTGAATCCCAGACTCACTGTCCAGCTGTGGGGCCGTGGGCAGGCACTGCAGCACTCTAAGACTCAGTTACCTTAGGTGTTAAATTGTTCCTTTGGCGCAGCCAGTTTTGGAGAGAACCGATTCAAGAGAGAGGCAGTGCGTAGTAGCAATTTCCCAGGTTAAGACAAGCAGGCGCAGCCCTCGGAGCTGGGACACATGTAAGTCCAAGGGCGGGTCAAAAGGGCGCCTGGATCAGTTTCTACTACCGGCTTCTATGAGAACGGAGCGTAGCACCACGGGGGACTCCCCGGAGCCGCCCCGCGCACACCTGGAGACCTTTCGGGATCGGCGTGGGCCGCACACGCCGCACCCGGCCCCGGGGAGGGGCGGGACGGGAAGGGCGGGCCCTCGGCTGGGCTGGGAGGAGCCCCGAGCAGCGTGGGGAGCGCGGCGGCCCGGAGGGGAGGTAGGCCCGGGCGCGCGGCGGGGCGCGGGAGTCCGTCCGGCGGGCAGGGCCCCGCAGGCTGCCGAGCACGGCTGGCGGGACGCAGGCGGCGCCGAGGACAGCCGGGCAGGCGCCGGGGCTTTTGGGGCGCCGAGCCGGAGGCGGGACAGGAAGGCAAGCGCTGCAGCCTCGCCCGGCGCAGGGAGGGGGCACTACCGGCGATACCCCCGGGGTGGCCTCCGGCCCAGGCCCCTGCAAAGGACACGTGTCGGCATGTTCCCCCCGTTGTCGTCTCATCCTGTGTCATAGCCCCTCCCCCAGACCTGTGACCACCCCTCCCGGCCCCATTATCCCCAGGCCCAGCCCCCCGCGCTCATCTGCAGTCCCTGCCGGGCCCCTCTCCTCTAGTCACTCGTCTCCGAGCAGCAAGAGCCCCGGACTGGGCCCCCGCAGAAGACACTCGTCAGAACATTCCCACCGCTGTCGTCCCATCCCTCTCCTAGCTCCACCCCAGGCCTGGTAATCCCGGTCCCCTCTGGTTTATTGTCACCGGGCCCAGCCCTTCGCTGACCGCAGGCTTAGCCCTAGCCCCTGACCCGCGCTCCTCGCCCGGCAACGCCCCGCGACCCGGGATGCAGCCGGCGGCAGGCAGCGCGGCTGTCAGGGAGGCTGCGAGCCGCGACGTGCTGGCCGCCGATCTCCTGTGCAGCCTCTTCGCCTCGGCCCTGCAGAGCTACAAGCGTGACTCTGTGCTTCGGCCCTTCCCAGCGTCCTATGCCAGCCACAACTGCAAGGACTTTGAGGCCCTGGTGAGTGTGGCCCCCTCCCCCTTCCGGCACTGTCCGCTGCGACTCCAGCTGCGTGGCCTATGGAACCCCGTGCTAGTAAACATGCCAGCCGTCAGTCTTTCCATTCCCAGCCTGGCCTTGGGGAAGGTTTGCGTGAGCTAAGAACACTCCCAGCACACTTGGTGGCTGCGTCCTCTTGTTAATGACAGGTGACTCCCAGGAGTGAAGTGAGGAATTCAGTAGTTGCATAGGCGTCCACAAAGTTTTCTACCCAGGCCAGCAGTAGAGGTTGATCTGAGTCACTGATTCTGCTGAATAGGAAGTTATCTATCTCTTTGCAAATAATCAGACACCACATGTCACCAAAGCTACTCAGACTTGTATCTCTGGATGAGATAATATATGGGCAGCACTTTATAAACTAACATACAGTACACATGTGAGCTGTTGTTTCTCGGATGCTTTACAAGTCAATTTCTTGCAGAGTTCACCTAGTGTCAGCATTCTAGATATCCGTTTTAATCTTTGTAATCCAAATGTTTGGAGTTTCCTAGAAAAATATAATTTGCCAAAATTGATTCTATAAGAAATAGAAAATGGAAATAGCCTGTAATCATTAAAGACATTGAATTAGGTATCAAAGATTTTCCCTCAAAGAAAACGCTGGGCCTAGTTGGTTTCTTTGGTGAGTTCTACCAGTCCCTAAGGGAGTAAGTAATTCCAGTTTTACACAAAGTCTTCCAGAGTATTGAAAAAGGGGCTAGTATACCTTGACACTAAATCTGAAATGATACAAAAAAAGAAAATTATAGGCCAGTGTCACTCATGAGTAAAACGTAGAAATCCTCTATAAAGTACTGGGATCCTGACTCTATGATAAGAATAATTCTTCACAGGTTGGGTTTATTCTAGGAATGCAAAATTAATTTAACATTTAAAAACCAAAGTTATAAACCACATTAACAGATAAAAGATGTTTAGAAACAACAGATGTTCAGAATTTCTCTGATGAGGTGGCCAGTGTTGGGTTTCCTCTTTGCTATCACTCCCAGGAGGTCCGGGGACAAAGACCGAGCCTCCTGTGCCCAGGCTAGAGTCCAGTGCAGCTCAGGCGACAGATGTGTTGAGGGCATCTTAGAACTTGACCGTGGTACACGGGCATTTCAGGGTACAAGGAGTGGGAGGTTGGAGAAAGGTAAGTGTCTTGCCAATGGGTTTCAGCCCCAGGCAAGTTCGCTATGGATTCACTGTGACCAAAGAAATTGACAGCAAAACGTTCTTTGGGGTGCAAGGGTTTATTACCTGGCTTGTTCTCCGGGCGGGGGGTCGAGCACTAGCGTCTCTGCCTCCGCCCAGAGCTCTGGGCCGAGCTCTCTATATAGTGCAGTAATAGCTTATTGCCTAAAGGTGTGGAAGTGGTAGCCCAGCAACAGGCCAGTTACATCATCAGGTAGTTTAAGATCAGTGAGGATCCTGGCCATAGGAACCCCAACTTCCCCACAGTAAGTCAGTTGGCTTCCCCCACAGTTTATTTTGCAAATTCAGATACTGAGTTTTGTTGAGTCTGTGATATCAGAGCCTTGAGGATGAAACTTCCTTCAGTTTTATCAGTAGCTATTTATGGAGCACCTGCTGTGGGCCAGGTGCAGAGGATACAGATTTAAAGACCCAAGGAGAGGTTAACAATGTGCTCAGCTGTACTGGGGGGTAAGTTCTATATATACAACATGGAAGCCCAGAGCAGGAACCCCAGTCTGCTGCAGTGGGCTGGGGTCAGGAGCACCAACCAGGGCAGTGGCTGAATACCATCCTGAGTGTATAGAAATGGAGGATTTCGAGGAGCAGAGAGGAGGAAAGGTGTATTCCAGGAGTAGAAGGATGGGCAGAAGGCCAGTTGCTTACCAAGAAGGAAGAGTCTGACTGGATGTTGGAGCAGGCAGATACGAGGCCGGCTGGAGCATACGGGGCTGGGCTCGTCCTGCCAAGATGTGTAGATTTTATCCTCGGGCAGGGGAGGGCATTGGTGAGATCCAGGATGCTTATCTGAAAGACCCCTACGGTGGCAGGGTAGAAGAGGGATCTGTTCAGGGGGAGTAAACAGAGGAGGAGAGATTGGGGTCAGAAAGACCAAACTCACCAGGCGTGGTGCCCCACAGTGCACCTTACTGATTTTTACCAAGAAACATCCTAGGTGATTAGGAGGCTCAGTGCATTCTCTTCCTGTTGGCAGGTCTTCTTGGCAAACAAAATTAGGTTTGTTTGACGAACATGGGGTAAATGCAAAGAGAGCTTTGTAGTTATTTTGATCTGTTCATGCCTTTAAAAAAATTATTTTTAATTATGCAGTTAATGTTTGAGTATATTCTTGTTATAAAACATTCAAATGAGACCAATAATGTAAAAGTACCCCTGATAGAGCTCATCCTACCCAACATCCCTCCCCATAGGTATCGGTGCTCTCAGTTTGGGGCATACCCTCCTTCCTATACCTGTAATCCCTTAGGAAAGGATCGGCAAGTCGGGTAGCCCCAATAGCTTCATAGGAACAGAAGCTTGAGGCTCATTGTCCAGTACAAGACAGTGCACCCTGTCTCTCAATGGCCACTGGGGAAACATGAACAGATTCTTATTACCCTGTTCTGTTGCCATATTCCTTATTCGGCGCCCTGTTAGGGAAACTAGTCCAAGCTGAACAGATCCTCCACTGTCTGTAGGCAAGGCATGATTTTAATGAGCAGTTTCCTGGAAAAGGTGCTTATGAGGCACAGCCTGGCATGACCTTTGGGGTCATGCACATATTCTTAGGTAAACACACTTAAGGTTTGGTTTTGTTACATGAGTTACAAACAAGATGCAGAGCTTGGCATTTGGTCTTGTATCTGACTTGAAGGTTAACTTTTAAAGAAAAGGGAATCAGTTCTGGACTTGGCCTTCTGGATCATTCTGTGGTTACCTAAGAAGGGAAATAAGGAGCTGTTTAAAAGGTCTCTCATTTTTATGTTTAGCTAAAAGCACTTGGAAGTAATGTGAAACAGTGTATCCCATTCAGTCATTTTCAACTAATTCTCTCTACACTATGAGGTGTCACCACACACCTATAACACTTGCTCAGTTCCCCAAAATTAGACCTTTGGCTTCAGTTACTCAATTGACTGTTGCTTTCCTGAGAATACTCCCTGCTGAACCAAGTTCTTGGCTTTAGGCACGGCTCTGACCTTATTCTGTCGAAGCCCCCAAAGTCCCAAATGACCTCTCAAGTGCCTTGTCTTGATGACATTTCTATTTGAATCAGCTCTGCATTTTTCACGGGGAGTTCTTTCTAGGCCAGCTGCCTGACCTGGGAGGTGCTTATTAGATGTTTGAGGAATCAAATTGGGGAGTGTGCTAATTGGCCAGGCTCAGGGTTTCTGTCCTTTCTGTCAGGGTTGGCTGTTTTTATGAAGTCAGAAAATCTGTAGCATTCTTGGGATGCCTTACAGCTGTGACCACTGGCCCCCAATTT
Organism: Manis pentadactyla; assembly: GCF_030020395.1. Taxonomy (NCBI): domain Eukaryota; kingdom Metazoa; phylum Chordata; class Mammalia; order Pholidota; family Manidae; genus Manis; species Manis pentadactyla. The sequence goes on along the minus strand of NC_080029.1, from coordinate 113,504,424 downwards.
CAGGTTGAGCTGTCCTGTGCATAGTTCACATTCCTGAGTCACTTGATGCAGAATCTTGTTACTGGTGTCACAGCTGTAAAGCTTTTTTGTTTTTCCCCTAGAAAACACCATGCCCTGGTTCTGCATTAGTTTGCAGACCCTTTCTGGGTGTGGGCGATGGGTGGGAAAGGCTCCTTGGTATTAATTCCAGCCTCTTCTCACCCAAAGTGTGGTTGAGGTCCAGCAGCATCACCTGGGAGCTTGTTAGAAATGCAGGATGTAGGGTCCCACCCCAGACCTGCCCAATCAAGATCTGCATTTCAATACCGATCCCCACATTTCAACAAGATTCCCAGGCGTTTGTGTACATAGTGAAGTCTGCACTCCATCTAGCCTGCCCTGTTCCCATCTACTTTGGCCCTAAACTGCTCCATTTGGCTCTCCTAGGTCTGGTCTCTGTCTCGTACTGTGCAGACAAGCTGACTCCCTAGTGTCTGGGTTAAAACATGAATAAACTTTCTGTCCTGACCCCAGGGCCTTCATCCAGGCAAATGCTCCTTCATGCTTTAAGACACAGCTGGAATCTCATCTTATTCTGTGCCTCCACCCCCAGCAGTTAGAAATCCTTCCTCTGGGTTCCTTCACAGTTTTTTATAGTTTGCTTTTATAAATAATGCTATGATAAACTATCTTCTACATTAATCATTGTTTATATTTCTAGTTATTTTTTTAGATAAATTCCACAAGGTGAAATTGCTGGCTGAAAGGCTTTTGACGCTTATTTCCAGGTTGGAAATTGAATATTGATATTTACTGGGGGAGAGATCCAGCATAACGCTTTCAGCCATGACCCTGTTGGAATCACCAGGGAAGCTTTAAAAAGTACTGATGTCTGGAGCCCACCCCTAGAGATTCTGATTTAATTGGTCTGAGGTGGAGCCTGGGCATTGGGATACTTTATTCATTTGCAGGGAATATGTAGTTAAAAATTTTTCCTATTGATCATTTTCATGAGCACCCATTTGCCAGGTAATGAGGGAGTGATGACAATTAAATATATTCCACTCAGTAAGGGTCCATTTAGGTACACAGTTGATATTTCAAGGTAAAAGTCTCCATCTCTTAAATTACCTTTTTATTTCCCTGCTCTCAAAAGGTGGTGTCTGAAGAGTGGGGGGAAAGTACACAGATAAAAAAAGGTTTGGATGCAGATGTAGATACAATGTGATGTGACTGTTAGTGGGTAGAAAGATATTTCAGCCTAGGGGTGGTGATGTGGAGAATCCAGGGGAGGGAACATCCTTCTGGTACAAATACCTCCTCCCCTCCCAGCCATCCCAGAAAAGCAGGCCTTTCTTCAGCAGGTTGGTGAGCAGCAGAGAGGGGCATTTGGTTAATAATAATAATATAGTACCCAACAAGTACACAATACTAATACTAATAGCACTTACCACTTGCCAGGCACTGTTCTGAGCTGTTTCTACATGGGAATCATATAGTCTGCCTAAGAGCTCAGGGTTGTAGCTTCTCTTATCTGTCACTGCAGCTAGCTAACCGGCATAGTTCTGGTACAGACCACCCTCCAGCTCCCGGGTGATGCCCGCAGGTAGCCAGGGTAGCAAACCACTCTTTCAAAGGGTCCCCATGATGACTCCTTTTGTGAAGAGTTCTCTCAGTTCACCCCCAATCTGTGTTAGTGAATCTGGGTTTTCATACCGTAGGTTTGTTCCGAGCAAGGTGAACCTGTATATATAACTGTGGTGTCCACCATTAATGCCTTCGTCTCAGAGCCCACCAGCGCCACCTGGCCCACCCACACCACTGTTCTGGGTGTCACTTTGCTTGGTCCCTGAGACTGGTGACCTTGACTACCTTTGGGGCATTTCCTTCCAGCACCTTCACCCGCATCTAGTAATTATGACCTCTGGCATCTCCCTGGAGTAGGATTTTTTCTGATGTTCTTTCTTTCCTGCTGTCAGCCCATCTAGGACAATGCTTCATGTTGAAACCTTAGTATCCCCACCTTTTCCTGGTCATAAGAATCACCTGTGGCAACTTATGTAAACGCAATTGCCTTCTCCCCAGGAGACTGTGCTCTGGGTGGTGGCGAAGTGTCCACTGGGCTGCCCTGTCACCTCCTGAGCATTGAGTTGTCTCCTTCCAGGGCCATTGGTCCTCTCCTTGCTGTCCCCTTCCAGTCCCCTGCCCTTGTCCTCTCGGTCACCCAAACCCCTGCCCCTGGCCCGCAGGTCCCAGCCTCAGGCCCTGCTCCTGTGCTCCCCCAGCCACTTCTGCAACCGAATCCTCCCTCATTCCCCAGAGCAGAGGCTGCACAGGTGTGGTCTGGGGGATGACAGGTTTTGTTTGTCCTCTAGCCTTTCAGAAATAGGGAAATTATTTTAAAAAACCAAAAACACAAAAAAACTCAGCTTGCTGATTTTTTTTTTAAAACCAGAAAAAAATATGAGGCCTGGGTGGACATCATCCTCGGACAGACACCAGCTGGAGCTGGGGGTTGGTGGCCGGCCCTTTGCAGGCCACGGGTCTCCAGCTAAGCGCAGTCCTCACCACTCCTTCCTAGACTCCTATGTGTTCATCTTCATCACCTCTGGCCCTGGGGCATTTGAGCCTGGGACCACCGTTTGGGACAAGCGCTGTTCACTTCTCTGCCTCTGCATTGCTCCTTCTCACGTAATTGCTATCTGCCTCTCAAAATCCTCCCCAGCACTGCAGGTCCCACTCGCTCCCCCCTGCCCCCCACCAAACCCTTCCTTCTGCCTTCTCCTCCAACCCCCAGTGATACCTCCCTTCCTTCTGGACACTTACGCTCTTCAATCTAGTTTTTGGTAAATACCTTCAACTGTCATGAACTATGGTTTCTAAGTTTTATCTAAATGGAGGGTTTTCTGTCTCCTGACCCTGCTCTATACTACACGTTATATATATTTTTCTCCCTCCCTTTGACAGGACTTAGGCTCAGCCAGTAGCTCTCTTGGATATATTATTTAGGGGAGTGGGAGCCTCCAGAAACATGCCTGATTAGCTTCCCAAGCAGCCTTTTAAAGTTCTGCCAGAATTGCTCCTTTGAGCCAAAATATTTATTCCGTTATAAGTTCTCCATTGATTTGGTAGGAGAGGATTACTGCGAGTGGACTCTCGAGTCAGGCTCCTGGCTTCGTGTCCCTGCGCTGCCAGGGAATAGCTGCACAGTCCTTGGCAGGTGCTTAACCTCTCCAGCCTCAGTTTCCTCCGCTTTGAAACAGGCTGTGTATAGGGACTATAACCGACAATATTGTGATATATTTGTATGTTGACAGATGGTAACTATATTTATCGTAGTGACCACTTCATAATGTATATAATAATTGAACTGCATGTTGTACACCTGAAACCAATATAGTAGATCAACTATATTTTAGTTTAAAAAAAAAATAGAATAGGCTGTTGGGAGGATAAAATGAGAAGATGCATGCACAGCGCTTAATGCAGGGCCTGGTGTGTGTGGTTAGGCCTCAGTAAATAGTAGCTATTACTATCTTGTTCTGAACTCCATGCCAGGTTCTAGGCTGGCTGCTGGGGCTCAGGAAGCATAAGATGTGGTTGGCCCTCGGGAATCATTGTCCCAGCCAGATCTGAGATGGTCCTGGAGTGTCAAGTACCAATATGGCATTCTGCATAGAGCACAGGGAGGCACAGGGATCATGGGTGGTCAGGGACAGTGGGGGTGACTTTAGGCTGGCCTTGAAGACTGAGTAGAATGTGCTAGGCAGCTGCAGAAGCACAGACAAGGAAATAGTAGTTGAGGAATAGCATGAGGGGGGAAGCAGGTGGGAATTTTGTGGCTAGAAGTGCTGTTAGAGAGGCCAAACCCGATTTCAAAGGGCCTTGTTAAAGGGAGGGCTGCTAGATTTAGCAAATAGAAATATAAACCACCTAATTAAATTTGAACTTAAGATAAAGCAACAAAGAGTTTTTAAAGTATAAGTATGCCTCCAAATTTTGCACAGGTTATATGAAAAACATTAATTTTGTTTATCTGAAATTCAAATTTAACCTCAAGCTATATTTTATCTGGCAACTCTACTTGTGTGCTTGGTCCCCCAAAGTTCCCACGCACAGGTTTTAATCGCAAGAGAAAGAATCCTTTCATTCATTGGAACAGATTTTTCAGAGTAGCTTAAAAAGTGAAATAGGACATAAGGGGAGGTCAGTTGAGGGGTTAAAGAGTAGGGAACAAAAAAAAAAAGGGAAAAACTCCCCCCAAAACAAAAGAAAAAAGACAAAAAAAAAAAAGAACAAAAAGAGAAGTGTGACCAAGAGGGCAGCCCGGCGGGACACACAGGGTCCCTGTCTGGGCAGGCCGCAGTGGCGGGCCTGGGCCCTGGAGAAAGGCTGGCCCCCCAGAAGAGCTCAGCTGAGGTCAGGGTCCAGCCCGGAGCTGGGAGGGGCCCCCACTGCCCCACACCGAGCCCCTGAGAGGGGCCTGGCTTAGCTGACTCTCTTTTTTGGGGCTCCCTGCACCCAGAGCTAGAGTGTTGGCAAGGGTCACGGCTCACAGATGGGAGTAAGAACAGGCGTGATGGGGACAGTAACTGTTGGAGAGAAGACTCCACTCTGGCTCTGGGATGATGGGGTGTCCTTTGGATGTGCACCTTGTGGGGCACATCTCAGGTACCCTCAGTGGCTCTGCATTGGCTATAGAACAAACTCAGAGTCCCCAGCGGGGTACAAGGCCTTTACAGGCTGATCCCAGGTGACTTTCTCACTCCTGTTTTCCTGGCGACCCGTCCCCCACACTGTAGGCCTCTGCCCCACTGAACCACCTGCAGGTACGGACAACAGGGCAGCGCCCCCCACCACTAGTATCAGAGGGGCATAATACCTTCCTGTTGCTGTCAGCGCTGTACTTGTTTAACTTGATTTGCCTTCACAGAGACCTCATGAAGTGGCTACTAGTATTACCCCAACTATGTATTTGAGGAAACTGAGGCACAGGAGGTCAGACAAAACACCCAAGTCACACAGCTAGGAGTGGCTGTAAGGACCTAGGCTGCCTGGGAGGAGAACCTGCACAACTGACCACACCGCCCTCCACTTCCCTGATGACTCGCTGCACTTCCCTGCTTCTGTGACTTTGCCTTTCAAACAGATCACACGGCACCTCCTCTGTGAAGCCTTTCCTGGTCCTCCCATTTTTCCCAACAAAACAAGGACAGTCCTTGGCCTCTGGGAATCCTGGCTGTACTGGGGACAGAGTTTTGGGGGTGAGTGTTTGAGGGATTTAGAGGAGAGGGGTGCCCGGGTTGGTAGAGGCAGGAAAGGGTTACTCCAGGGGACTGAATGCGCAAAGCTTGGAGGTGGTGCAACCCTTCAAGGCATGTTCACAGAGGGCACCAGTCTGCGGTGGTGTTTTAAATGCCATGCAGGAGAGATTTGGTTTATAGTCAGTTATAATTTCTGAGCAAAAGCTACAGATACCTGGTAGTTCCCTGTCAGTCCCGGTTCCCAGTACCTTACCAGAAGTCCTGGCACCAAATATGTTCAGGAATTCAGATTCTACCCAAGCATACAACGATGATTGCTGCAATAACACAGCTGTCGTGTCTGACTGTGGGCCTGGGCAGGCCGCACTGGAAGGCTCTAGGGTGGATCACAGCCCCTTGCAGGGCAGCACCAGCCATTCTGTTTTGGTGGAAGTCCTTCCAGCAGTCCACACAGAGGTCCAGAGGCTAGTCTTTGCCGCCCTCCCCAGACCCCCCACCAAGAGTGACAGCTCAGGTGTAAGGAGATGAGATTCGCCTTGGTGGCTGTGAACTGCTCTGGCCTAATGAATTCCCACATTCCACGGAGGCTGGTCTTTCTTGTCAGCATGCCACAGACAGAGCTGCCAGGGTCCTCACAGAAAGTCACGAACTCAGGGGAACCCAACACCGTGGAATCCCCCACTCACTGTTTCTTCCAGTTGGGATGCAGTTTACTCTTCTGGGTCATTTTCACCATAGGTAGTATAGCCTGGTTGTGTATATAGTTGCCATACCACCTTTATCTGGACTCCACGGGAACAGGCTAAAAGGAGATTAGCTCAGGCTGAAAGGAAAAGGCTTTGTTAACCCTTTACACACACATGCATATATCATGTATTTGCTGACATGTCCAGGAAGGGGGCGCCCCGTAATCAGACATTAATATCCCTGCAGCAAAATGCATCACATCAGTACTGACATGAAGTGGGAACCGTGAAGATTAAACGAACCGTACATCAGCTCAGATCAGGTTTGTACCAAATGAGTTACAAAACAGTGATCGGAGCTCTGGGAGTCTGTGATTGTTTTCAAGGGGCCTGTAGACCTGTGTGGTTCCCTCCTAGGAAGCACCTCGAAACATGAAAAAAATGCAAGTCGCCTGCCTTCCCACTAGAGGGCCCCTGTTTATCATTTTGCCCAGGATCCTTGGTAATGGAGGTCTTTCCTCACCTCAGCTTGCAGATGCCAGCAAGTTACCTAACCTGAAAGAACTTCTGCAGTCTTCTGGAGACAAAGACAAACAGGCCTGGGACCTGGTGAGCTGGATTTTATCCTCAAAGGTCCTGACCATCCACAGCGCAGGGAAGTCAGAGGTGAGTCTTTGGTCTGTAGGATTACAGATCCCCAGGTTTGAAGGGCTCTGGGACCTCCATGTGCGCCAGAGTGACCGGGCAGCTCGTTGAAATGCCGATTTCTGGACCTTGCCCCCAGAGCTTCTGATTCCGCGTCTGGACTGGGGCTAAGGAACTTGCACCCTGGCAGTGCAGTGCTACGTTCTCCTGCTCGGTAGCTGTGTGCCTCTGAGCAGGTGCTGGGTACATTTCAGTGCTGCAGTTTCTGCATCTATAAAATAGGGATAATGTTAGTGTAGTTCCATCAGGGAACTGGATTTAACTGTGAGAATGGAATGAATTTTCTCACTTGAACAATGCCTAAGGGCCCATGCTAAGGGCTCAGCAAATGTTAGCTGTCACAGGCACCCCAGGTAATTCTGTAAGGGTGGTCCTGTGATAAGACCTTAAGAAATATTGGCCTAGTCAGGAAACAGGCAAAGCCTGAAGTAGAAAACCTTAGGATCTAGGTTCCCACTTCCATCCATTATTGAGTCTCCTTTATCCCATTTATAAATTGAAATCATTACTAGTGACCTCAGAGGGGGGCTCTGAGAGAATGTGTGCCATCCCCAGTGCAGTTCCTGGCAGAGGCCAGACATTCCATAATTTGGTCTCCCTTGCCTGGCCAGGCTCTCCCAGGGAAAGGCTGGATGACAGGGAGCAGGGTGCGGGATGGGACATCCCTGATCTGCCGTTCTTTCCTCTGAGTGGCAGCAGAGGTTTATCTGTTCTGTTCTTTACTTAATCAATTTCAATTTAAGAGCATTCAATTTTACAAGCTCCTTCTGAAGACAAAAATCCTCCTTAAAGTGGTATAGAATTTGATATCTTGGATTCTGGTGTCTGGGGACATCCATTTGTGTTGGATGGTAAAATAAAGAGCCCTGGAGTGGGGGAGTCAGGTGATCCCTATCCAGGTCCAGGCTGGGCTGCTAATTCCCAGATGATCTCTGGTCTCACTTTTGTCATCTGTTAACTTGGGATTTATTAATTCCTCATATGGCCATCCAGTGCCTGCTTGCTGGGTGCAGTAAGTAAAGCAGATAAAGCAACGAATGGCTCCTTGACTTTTGATTGTGGACCAGTTAAATTCCATTAAAATACGGAGTGCTGGCACCATATGGAATGAGGATTGTCAGCTCTTTATTGTGCTCAAGTAAAGATGTTAGCCTACCACTGTCATCACTGTATAAAAGGATGTTTTAACACAAAAACGGAGGATGGGCCTGACCTTGGAATGACGGACAGTTCTTCCAAAGAAAGGGTCATAGCAACCTTATAGCAATATAAATATATCCACTACATTGTCCTCATTTTTCTCATTTAATTGCAGCCCAGAGAAAACTTCACACCAGACCAGCTTTGGTCTGTGACTTACTGTTTGGAAATCACTAAAACGATGTGGGCTTTGCTGTGAAGAGGATTATTGCTCTTCAGGAAGGAGTTTACCCTTCTGTATCAGTTCTCTTTTTCCGCTTAACAAACTGTCCCCAAAACCGAGTGGCTTCAGACACCACTGGCTGCTTCTCAGGAGGCTGTGGGTTGGTTGCGTGGCTCTTCTGGGTGGGGCTGGCTCTCCTGGGACTGGACTCACTTGCACGTCTGGGCCTGCAGGGTTGGCTGCTGTGGCTGGGGCTTTCCTCCATGAGGCTCTCATCCTGCTGAAGGCCAGCTGGGCCTGTTCACATGGCAGTGAAGGGAGGGCTCCCAGCAGCAGACAATGAAGGACAAGCCCTTTTCAAGTCTCTGCAGCATTATTACCAAGGTCCCACTGGCCAAGGCAAGTCGCATGGCCAGGCCCAGGTTCACAGGGTGGAGAAATAGATTGCACCTCTTGGTGGGATCTTGGTGCAATTACACCTGCAAAGTCATTTGCAGAGGGGTGCGTGGACAGGTATGGGAGGAAAATTTGTGACCATTTTGGCAAGAGATCACACCTTTCTGCCTCCTGAGATTATTCTACAGATGGAATGCAAGTAATGGATGTGAAAGTGCTATGCAAATGAGAGGTGATCTTTAGTTAGCAGGAGCAATTCACGCTTCTCAGCGGATGGTAAGGAAAGACATTGTTAGGGGAAAGTAGTCTTGAGTTATGAACTCTGCACTTATTTATTATCTTTATTATTATTATCATTATTATTGTTATTGTCTTTATTCTCATGAAACCAGCTGCTCCTGAGCAGAGCCCATAGGAGTGAAGTCCAAGGCTGTAGGGGGCCATTTTTGTAGCACATCTTACCAGCTTCCCAAATAAAATTGCGACTTCCTACATGTTTTCAAGTTTGAAAAGATCCAAAAGCTGACTGGTGCCCCTCCCGCGGCTGTCCCCGTGCCGGACTTCCTGTTTGAAATCGAGTACTCCAGCCCAGCGAATGCCAAATTTTATGAGACCAAAGGAGAGCGAGACCTAATCTACGCCTTCCACGGGAGCCGCCTAGAAAACTTCCATTCCATCATCCACAATGGCCTGCACTGCCACCTGAACAAGGTGGGGCCTAAGCCTGCGGCGTGGGGGGCTCAGAACCCTGGGGAGGTCGCTGGTGGTGGGCGGGGCGGGGCTGGGTTCCCTGGGCCTTGCTGCTCAAGGTGTGGGCTGCAGGCCCGCCGCTGCAGCAGCCCCTGGGAGCCTGTGACAATGCAGAGCCCTGGGCCTACCTAGACTTGCTGAGTCAGAACCTGCAGCACAACGGGATCTCCGGGTGATTCCGATACTGGTTACAGTTCGAGAAGTGTCTATTTAAAGATGATTCCCAACCTTGGCCACACTTTTAGTATCCATTGGGGAGCTTTTAAAAATGCCTGTGCCTGGCTGTGTCCCAGACCAAGGGGCCCAGATATCTGTATGCTTTCAGAGCTGACCAGGTGATCCCAGTGTGTGGCCAGTCCTTGCTGCTCAGCATAGCCTGAGCATCACCTGGGAGTTTGTTGGGCACTGGAGTCTCAGGCCCCCAGAGCACCTGATCAGCATCACACTAACAGGGCCTCCAGGAAATTCACAAGCACATTGAGGTTTGAGAAGCACTTGCCTGGGGAACACTTGGAGAAATTGAGGGATGTCCCAGGGAGAGGTACTTTCCCTACCTTGAGCTCATTCTCTCCCTTTTTCAGAAGTGAAAACAGTGCCAAGCACCCCTTCTCTGCTGGCACGTATTTTGCCCCTCAGCAGAGGACGAGTACAGACAGGAGCCAAAAAGCCTAACCTCAGCAGCTCCAAGGTCCTGGACAAATTTACTTAGCTTCTCTGAGCCTCAGTGTTCCTATCTGTAAAATGGGACACCATTACCCACCTCTGGTGTGCTGAGGGTTGAAACAGTTCGTATATGCAGAGTTCTTGCTGTACTATGCACCGAGGCAGCAGTGGCTGCTTTTATAGGCCAAGGGAAAGGGAGCCCGGCTTGCCCGTGTGCCAGCACCTGCCTTGTGTGAGGAGGCGGCTCTGGGAGCCATAGACTCAGTTGTGGCCCGTGCAGCCCTGAGGCTAGAGAGCCTTTGCCAGCATCGCTGCCATTGATTAGCACAGCTGGATTTTGCTGAAGATGACGGCCTTGTTTACGCTGGCTCTCAACTGTTTATTACGGCCAGGCTACTGGAATCCAGGCGGCCTCCTCTCCACACTACAGGTGCCTGCCGATGAGAGTCTTGTACTCCAAACCCTCACTTTAGTCCCCCAGGGAGTTTGCTCCCACCAGAGTCCTTTGGTAAAGGGGGCGCTCTTCTGGCCCTCTTTGGGATTTCAGTGAGGACTTGCTTTCAGGAGCCTACCCGCCAGTTGAAGGTGTGAGATTGTTTTCATGGTAGAGATACTCCAGGTTTCCCACCCTTGTGCACCTCTGCTCATGGTTCTCGAGTCTAGAAGGGCATATACGTGCAGGTATAAGTGGGAGTAGATGTGGGATCAGATCAGAGGACATCCAGTGTCCTTGGAGAAGATCTGTGTCAGCATTTGAGACATGGGGACCCACCCTAACCTGGCAAGGGGCTGGTCAAGCAAAGGCTAGTGTCATTTCCCCTAAATTTCACACACCTGGCTTAGATTTGTGGAAGCCTGGTGCCGCTGAATAGGACATTTCTCAGTTCCCAAGCACAGGGTGTTCGGTGAGCTGTTTGGGTCCACTCAACAGATACTGATACCACGGCCCAAGGAGAGCAATTGAATTTCAACTTGAATGGCAAATTCCTCCATTGGTAGCAGTTACCTGGAATGTTGTGTTAAGAAGGATTCTGAGTCAGGGTAAATGAGTGCCATGACTGGATCGGCTTTTTTATGTTGGCCATCACGGTAGATCATTGATCCTTTGCCGTGGTCTACCATGGGCAAAGCCTGTTGTAGCCTCAACTTCAGGTGTTCACCTGAGAGCCTTCCCTCTCACCTGGCATTCTTCCTCCTGGAAGACACCAAGTTAGCACCTACCACCAGGGACCTGCCTCCTAGAAATTTGGATGTCTTCTTGGTCAACACCAACCCAAAGAGTAAAACTTGCCCTGCCTTTCGCCAAGGTCTGCCTTATTTGGTTACAGTTTCTGGTCTGAGAGATTTATGTCTTTTCCGAGTAATTACTCAGATTGCTTTCCCCCCAGTGTGATCCCTATCCCTGTGCCTAAGGGTGTGACTTTGCTTCTGCAAGCCAGCAGTGTAACCATGCTTAATGCATTCACATAGCAGGAATCACTAATATTACTGCCAAGTCAGTGCCTGTGGTGGACTGCCCACTCCTCTCATGCGCCACATGCCCTGCTTGGTGCTCTGTGTACATGATCTCACTGACTCCTCATCCATGACGTTACAAAGGAGGTACTATTATCACCATTGTGTAGATGTGGAAACTGAGACCTGAGAGTTTATATGTAACTTGCTAGCTTGTGGGTGGTATAGTCAGGATTCAAACTCAGGTCTATTTGGACTCTCATGCCTATGTTTTTCTTACTCAGCCTTGGCCACAGGAGCTACTCATTTGCTAGACTAGTTGGCCACAGCCACAATCAGTTAAATTGCCATTTGATAAGAATGATGATGTCTTAGCATTATTTGATCTTTTCCTTTTACTAGGAAAAAAAGAGGCTTGAAAATTTTGTGTTTACTGCTCTGTTGAAGAAAGACTTGTGTCATCTTGCCATGCCAACTCCCCATTCACCCAGCCCTGTTCTTTTCTGTTGACCTCTGCCATTCCAGACATCCTTGTTTGGGGAAGGGACCTACCTCACCAGCGACTTGAGCCTGGCCCTCATTTATAGCCCCCATGGCCACGGGTGGCAGCACAGCCTTCTTGGCCCTGTCCTCAGCTGCGTGGCCGTGTGCGAGGTCATTGACCATCCAGATGTCAAGTGCCAAACAAAGAAGAAGGGTGAGTGAGCACTTGGCCCAGACCTGGGCTGTAGGCCTCTTGGTGTGCTGGCCCTTGCCACTGGCCCAGCTGTTGGGTGGAGCATCCATTGCACGCCAAGGGATGAGCTGGGTCCAAAGCAATGTGGGACAGGGGCCTGCCTTCAAAGGGTGAGCGGTCTCCTCAGGGACTGAACACAGAATGGAAAGCTATCACTTCCTACAAGAGGGGGAGAGAGTGAGAGGAAGGAGCAGTCATGCTCAGGACAAGCTCTGGGGAGACGCAAGACTTGATAGGTGAAAGTGTGTGTGAGGCCAGAGCATGAGCTCCTTGAAGGCAGAAGCTGGGTCTCACTCACTCTTGGGCATACTTGACATTCAGTGAATATTTGTAAAACTGAAGCGAAAGCCGTGGGTCTACACCCTCCAGGCTCACTCTTGTGTGTGCTGGAGCCCCTGGAGGATATGAGTGGCACCTGAGGCCTTGGGGAGTAAATCCCAGGCCCTGCAGGGGGCAGATGACTTGCTGGCTGCCTCAGTTCACTCCTCTGATATGTCCCTTAAATTCTTTGCCCTGTGATTCCTGCCGTTTTGCTCACAAAGACAGAACAGTCACAGCCTGTCATTCTAGTCTCCAGAACTGGCCTGCTGTTTCCACTTGAAAAAAAGGAGACTTGAGAAAACGCTGTGTTCCTGACCTTTAATGTAAAACAACTGGCATCCTGAGGAACCAGCCCAGCTCTGACGCCACCCTCTCAAACCAGACAGCATGAATATTTGCATTTACCATTTTCAGGAAGTTTTCAAACCATGACATTAAACATCAAAAACAAGACTTTGTACCATCTGCTGTCATGCAGCTTTGGCCTGGGTTGTTTTTTTGGATACAAAGGGTGGAAGATAACTGTTCTAAGAAACTCGAATCCAGAATGGTTAATCTAAAAGGCCTGCTAAGAGACTTGTTTCCGATCAAGTCCTGTTCCTAGTCCCAGATGATTATTGAGTTCTGGCCATCAGTCTGCTGCTTTCTCTGCTTCTCCCACTCAGATTTCTCCTCTTGCATTCCTTTTATTTTTCTGCTCCTTTTTTCCTCCCCCTGTTTGTCTGTTGGATTATCCTGTTTTTTTTTTTAGTGCTATTTCACATATATACACATATGTACACACACAGGCCATTCTTCAGCCTGCTGGGCTTCTCCACCCTCAGGACCAAGAGGCTTGACCTGTTTCTTTTCGTAATTTGCTCCTTTTATTATTGTTACTGACCTGTCCCCCGACCCCAGCTCCCAGTAAAGTTGTGCTTTATTCTCTTTATTCAGATTCCAAGGAGATAGATCGTAGGAGAGCGAGAATCAAACACAGTGAAGGGGGAGACATCCCTCCAAAGTATTTTGTGGTCACCAATAACCAGCTCCTGCGAGTGAAGTACCTGCTCGTGTACTCACAGAAGCAGCCCAAGGGGTAAGAAGGAGGTCCTTGCCTGAGGCCCAGGAGTGCTAAAGGCTGCATTCAAAGTATTGGGTTCTTTGCCGTCAGCACCCCCTGCCCCCAGATGCCAACCTCAGCTGTGTGTAAAGTCTGTAAAGCACTATACTGGACACGGTGAGGGCGAGGAGTGCAGTCCCGGCCCTGGGGAACTGAACGTTCTAGTGAAGAAGATAGAGATTTGTAAACACAGGTAACATCTGCTAGGCTCCTGACCACCATCTGAAACCCAGTGATGAGGTTAAGATGAGAGGCGGGGTGGTGGCCGGATGCTGGCTGGGAATATGTGCGGCCCAGCTCGGGTACTTCCTACAGTGGCTGTTGAACATGCTCCTCTCTGGACCTGAGATGCTTCATCTTTCTCTCTAAAATGAGGGTGCTGAACCCAGCAGCATATGAGGCTTTCCAGCTCCTGAGAACCATGGTGGATGCTTTATGCCATCTCAACACTGTGGTAGTGGGGGGTATGTGCAGGCTTCGCCAGGGTCAGAGGTCACTTTGAGATCTCGTTGTATTGTTGGGGTGCATGGTAGAGCTCATGGGGATGAGCAGCAGGTGAGCAGGCAAAACAGGAAAGGGGGTCACTTTTAATACTCCCACTCCTGCTTGAACACAGTAGTGGTTTTCATGCTTTGGGATTACATAAGCTAGCAAACCCCACCCCCCTCCCAAATTTGGAAAATTTGTACAAGTTTCCTGAGTCTGGGGCCATTATCCTTTGGCTTAAAATCACTTGGCTTTTTCTACTTGAAAATTTTATTCCCACTTCTCCCTAGAGTGCCCCTTTTAGTACACACTCGGACTGTTTAGATCATCTCCCAGCAAGCCAAAGAGGATTTCCCCAGCTCACACTGATAGCTGAACGGGCCTTAAAGTGAAAAGACTTGCTACATGACCTGCCGCCGCCTGCCATCTTGGGCACACATCCTGAGTTGAGGTCATTCTTCTAGATACCAAAGTCTTGCTTAAGAAAAGATGGGTTATAAAAGGTACAAGAGGAGCCGTAAAAGAGAAGGTGAGGGTGAGCTCATTGCATAGCTGTCTTTGTACATTCAGAAAATGTTCTGGTGAAAGGTGGGTCAGCGCCAGGGCAAACAGCCCCAGATTTTTTCAAGCAAAGGAACACGCATGAAGCTGCATTTCATGGCTCACTCAGGCTCAGATTCATCATTTCATCTTCTTTGAGCCAGAAGTTGTTGCATATACTTTAAAACAATGTTTTTCTCATTTTGCTAACATCACTCCGTTTTTCCCCTTAAGCAGGGCTTCAAGCCAGCTCTCCTGGTTTTCCAGCCATTGGTTTATGGTCATGATTTCCCTGTATCTGCTGCTGCTGCTCGGAGTGAGTGTCATCAACTCCTCAGCTTTCCAACACTTTTGGAATCGTGTGAAGAGATAACCTCTCCGGGCCTGGTGTGGGGGCTGCCTCAACATGTGCCTTCTGATAACTTGTTCTGTACCTTCTGTGCCCCATGTCCAGCCAGACTGAGCATGGGGGCCAACTGGGGACTGCAGGACAGATGCCATAAATGTATCGGTTGCCTTTGATGTTGTTCCCAGCCACGCTCTGGTCAGTGGGGACCACTGGTCCTTCAGTCTTTGGTTTCAGGGGAGCCCTTCTGTCTGCTCCTTCCTGAACAGTCCTAGGGAGTCGGTTCTTCTGCCAGGGCCAAGGGAAAAAGCCCTGCTGCATTGAAAAACAAAGTGTCCAAGCTGTCAGTGATGTTTACAATTGCTCCTGGCAGACGTCGGCCCTTTCTCTAATGCCTTTTGGAAGGTGGAAAATGTGTAGTGGGGACTATAAATCACTAGGCGGTTGCCTTGTTTTGACTTGAGACACCCAAGAGGAACGGTCATGTTTCTCATAAAAATTGATGGGCTCGTTTTTGAATTCCATCAGCCCTTGTGTGTGAGTGCAAAACATTTTCACAGTTTTCTCAAATCAACAAACAGCCTTTTGCTACAGCTGTAAACCACCCTACGCCCGCTCAACTGTGGATGAGAAAGGAAGGAGCCAGAGACCTGATAAATAAATAATGAACTTAATGAGCAACTCAAGTCATCTTTTTCTAAAAATTCCCAACTGCTGATTACAGTTGAAATGGAACCAAATGTTTGTTTTCTGATTTAAAAAAAAGAAAATAGCTATTTGACAAACTCGTCTTTGTGAGCTAAGTAAAAGGGGAAATTTCTAAACCTAGAGCATTATTTGGCCACTGTCTACAGCCTCTTTCCTGGCCGTGTTTTAGAGAAAGGCTTTGAGCTCAGGCCTGCCTCCTGTTCTCGTTCTCACGAAACTGCCTTGACTGTGGCCTGTCAGCCACAAGTGCCACGCCGCAGGCCTCTGTGGGCTCCAGTCTTCGAGATGGAGGCCTGCTTCAGTATGCCACAGATGCGCATGGACTGAGCCTCTCTAGAGGGTCACAGGTCTTTGGGATTCAGCCTTGGCTTTACCTGTGCAGGAAAAGCCTCTGGCAGCCCAGAGACCTGGGGTTCGATGTGCTGTATTCTGTGCCCCTCCTTCCTGCCCTGTTTCAACCATAATGGTGCCCTATATGATGGGGGCAGATTTCTGTAAAGAAGGTGTATAATCATTTTTCTATAATTTGTGAAGTTGTGAAAAAGTCACTAAAGTGCTTTTTACATTGAATATTGGAACATTTCAAATATAATAAAGGTATTTTCCTAATTACCAAGTCTTCTTTGTGACTGGATTCAGCCTCAGCATGAGTTGGCCATATATGCCTTTTTGCTAAAAATTGTGTCCTCTCGTTCCTTCCTTGTTCAAGGTGGCTGATCGCATATATCACCAGGATATCGAGTAGGTATTGGATTTATAATCATTGATTTAAGAAATATGAGCACCTACTGTGCGCCAGGCAATAGAAATAGGAGCGGGACCAAGGTCAGAACACCCCAGCCTTTACAGAGCTGACAGTTGGCAAGGTGGGCGGATGGACAGACATTCCCAGGAGCGAGGTTGGAATTACACGGTATTACAAAGGAGTTTTGGAAACTATTTGGCAAGGAGTCTTAACATGGTCTGGGGTCAGGAAATACGGAGGTGACACACATAACCTTGCAAGGTACCTCACCTGTACAGATTTTTTAAATCCTCAGGTACAAAATTGAAGTCCCAGAGATTTGAATAGCTTGCCCAAGATTACATGGCTGGGAGGGGCTTGGAAGTGGCAGAGCTGGGAGTTGAACCGGGCAGACTGGTTTCAGTGTCACTGTCATAACCCCACTGGGCTCCCAGAGAAGGTGAAACCGAAATCTGAAAGAACAGTCAGTAGTAGGCTAGGAGGTGGAAGGAGAAAGGCTCAGGCAGTTTGGAACAGCTCCTTCAAACATCTGAAGTTCTTGCTGGAGTTGCTAAAAGCAGCAGGGTCACAAAAGGAGAGGCTATGGTAAGAAATGGGTCTGGAGAAGTGGGCAGGGGCCAGATCATGAAAGACCTTAAAAGCTATGGGCCGGGGAAATCCATTAGGTTTTAAGCACAGAAGTGGTATGAATAAATTGGGTTTTCAAAAAACAAAGTCACTGGTGGAGAATGGGTTTAAGATTATTTTGAGGATTCAAAGAATTGGCACTTACAATAGTGCCCAGCACAGAGCAAATAGCTGGTAGGTGTCAGCTGTTATTATTATTTTTAACAGGCTTAGCAAAGGAGATGAGCATGCCCAGGAGATAGAGTGGCAATGTCCAGGGAAACAGGAGGAAAGCAATACATCAAAGTGTCCTAGAGGCCAAGAAAGACTTGATGAGAAGCGTCCAATGCTGCTGAGCCGTCAAGATTACATGCGGGAAGTATTTGTGGGATTTATTGAGTCGGAGCTCCTTGGTGAACTTGGTAAAGGAGTTTCAGCAGAGCTCAGCGTTGGGATGGGGTCAAAGTCCAACCACACACATGTGAAATGTGTAGTTTCCAGGGATTCTCAGGCAATATTGAAAACCTAGCCCTTTGTTTCTGAGGTTTCTGCCCCCCAAGAGTCAATGCCATACCTGATGTGATTATGGGGCAGGCACTGAACTTGTGGGGACATGAGGGTGGGTGAAGAATGTTCCTATCTTCAGGAGCTCCCAGGCTAGTCGGGGGTTAAAGGGGCCTTCAGAAAGGGGGAAGGAAATCCCTGGAATCTAGAGGTTTGGGATGGACAGGAGGAAAGACTACGGCCACAGTATGACTCTCATGGGCCCTGGGCACTTTTCTCTTTGTGGGCCCCTTCCTCAATAAAAATATATTTAAAATTATATTTTATGACTGGTATAAAGATTAATAAATTGCTATTACATGCTAAAATGTTTTCTTCCACTTAAAGGCTTGGTTTTTATTCTGTTTTTAAAGGAAATTAAAACATGTTTGTAATGTGGATTTTAGGCCCTGTGCTTACTATGCATAGTGGATGAGGGTAATGGGGTATGTATGCGATTTCTGGGTACCCTGGAGTGGAGAGGTAGGAAGGAGACAAGCCCTAAAGACTCAGTTCTATTAACACCACGTGACATCTAAGGCAGACCCCGGAGGCCAACCAGCTCCAGGAGAGGGCAGATTTGGGGCCTGGTGCTCAGGGGTGCCATCCTGCAGACACTTTCTCATGGAGAAGGAAAAAGCAGTCTCCTTGCTGACAAAGCCCCTCTGGGCCCAGAGCTTTACCAGGCATCTGACGGCAGAGAAGACCAGATGGAGCTTCAGTTGGAGCCACCTCACACTGGAACCCCAGCTGCCTTGATCTTGGGAAAGCAGTCCCATTGGCTCTCTGTCATTAATGCCACTGTCAGGGGGACAGTTTGGGGAGGGGTGGCAAGTGGACCTCACATAGGCTAAGTACCTGCTTCTGGGAAATGCCAAGAACCCCATGAGCTGTCTCCACCATAAGGAGAAGGGGTTTTACTCTGGGCTTTTGGATCAGTGTACATGCATATGGGAGAGGGATGTGGAATAGGGATGCGATTCACTGTCACTTCTGATTAATTCATTTCATTAAACACTGATTGCCTACAAAACCCAGAGTGGGTGGGGAGTTTGTGACTTAAAGAGCCCATTTCAGATCTTTGTCTTTAGAACATTGGCCCCATGCATCTGATCCCATTCCTGCTGCTAAGCCCAGGAGGTTTGTGTTGGCTTGGAATCAACCATACTCACTGTCCTGTTGCCATGGTGATTCTTGGGGCTGGGGGAGAAGTGGGCTGGATTCAGCTCCTCACAAGCCTGGGACCACGCCCTTCTCTGAGGCCCCTCCGCAGTCCCCACCCATCTCTCCCCACTTCCCTTCCTCTCCACCCTGCCCCACCTACCAAGTTTTCCATTTCTTGGCCTTTGATTTTGCTTTTGTCAGTCTCCCTCCTCTGGATGGGTTTCTGTTTGTTTCCAAACTGTCTGGGGCTGTGCACCATGGAGACAGTGTCCTGCGCTGCCTCTAGCCCTGATCTGGTTAGGATGAGCCCCTCTCCTTCGCGTGAATTTCTAACCTGACATTTGGAACATCCAGAACAAATCATGACATTCTGAAACAAGATAGAAACCTCCATCTCCACCCATTCCTGCTGGCACCCTTGTCCACCTGGAAAGGGGTTTTAGAAAATTTCCAGTGTTCCATTGCGGTGTCCACATAGTGCCGCCCTGAGGAGGGGAAGCAGCATTTAATGAATACCTACTGCAGACCAACCACTGGGCTAGACTTTGCTTGTGTTACAAATCTGGTGGCGCCGATGATGTTTACCTGGGTTAAAGTTCATTGCAGGCTGCTTGAGGGAGGTATAGTTTGCTGTACCCAAGGATCTAAGATATGGTGGATACTCAAGAAAAATTTGTTGAGTCAATAAAGGGATGAAAGGATGCAAGAAACTTCCCTGACACAGTAGAGGGTAATGATTAAATGTCTGTAAAGGTAATTGAAGTTAGACTTGAGAAAAAATGCATTTGCAAAGCAGTGTGGATGGGGGAGGGGTTTCAGAGAAGGCCAGGAGCATTTCAGAGACTCCCATTTGCTCTCTTGTCCCCAGTGGTACCTTTTGAATGTTGTGATGGGGTGGGTAGGTCAGGGCCTTTGTTTCACTGAAAAGGCTCAGAGTTAAAATACAAATGGTTCTGAGAAAAGTTAAACTATTGAATTGATGCTTATTCACACACATGTGTAAATGACTGATGAGAAAACCTTTACTAAGAACAAGTTTTAGTATTGATTTGGGGTGAGCAGAGGTGAGAGAGTAAGAAACCACTGGATACTTGAGGGCTAGAGGAGCTTTGATCATGTGATGGGGTGGGGGGAAAAAGGGATGTCTGGGACCACTGCACTCAAACTTCTTTGAGTGCACATTTGGCCAAGGGAAGACCCCAGTGAAGACAGTGTACGTTGCTCACAGGCCCTTCCAGCCCTGACAGCATTGGTGAGTTCACACTGCCCCCTAATGTGGCAGGAAGGAGATAATGCCAGTCTGAAATCCAGAAAGTATGGACTGCAGAGCGAGTTAAAGATGTCGTTTTTACTGTTCTTAAGCAAGTACAGACTATCCCAGATGGCTCCATAACAGTTTGCCTATCAAAGATCTGTAAGGATTTAAAACTAACACATCAATGATATTTTTCGGGGGCTTCAGAATGCTTGACAAGTATTTGTCTTCTTTGTTCTTTGACCACTGATTTCCTTTGGGTGACATCTGTTCCCCTGTGGCCCACAGTCCATCCTCCTGGTACCAGACCCCAGTTTTCCTCTGGAAACTGCTTTCTTTTCCACTGTTGGACGTCGGTAAAGCTGACTGCCCCTTCCACCCACACACTCTAGGGGTGGATGAGGGGCTCAGGCCCAAGCCAATCAGCAAGTTACATTCCACCCCCACCAACCCTGTGATTGATTCAGATATGCATATGCGACCCAGCAGAGTTCATAAGGATATTTTTGCTGGAGCTGCTGGGGAAGAGATGCCTGCCTTCCCCCTGGTGCTCAGCCAAAACAATGGAAAGCTGAGCCAAAGAGAAGGGAACCTGAGTCCTGATGGCGTTTGAGTACTGAATCCAGTTGTGCCTAAAGCCAGAGTTTTCACTTAGGTGACCAATAAATACCTTTTTATTTAACAATTTAAATTGGATCTTGTGAGGAATGAAGTTGGGAGGGGTCCGTAACTGATACCCTTTGCCATCCTGGAACTTCATTATTTGGTGTACACCTTTTATTAAATATAGAGCGATGTGAATTCCAAACAAGTGAGTCAGCATTGATGAAGTTTGTCCTGACCTCTGGACCATCCCCACGAGGTACTCAAAGCAGTGCATAATAAGGGATGGGAAAACGCAGAAAAAAACACCATGTTCTGGCCTCAACGTCAAGGCGCCTCCTTGGGTCAACTTGGACTCCTCCAGAAAGGCTTCCGGACCAGGGAACCCCAGGGCACTCTGAAGTCTGTGAGCAACAGTGAGTATGTGTGTTCAGGGCTGGGGTTATAAGCTGCACTGGAGGGCCCTGGCCCTTAGTAAGACCAGAGTTTGGGTCTGTACCATAGAAGGAATGAGGGAGAGAGGTACTTCCATTTATTTATCAAGTGCCTCCTGCACGACAGGTGTATTGAAAGACTTATCTTTTGATAATTTGATCCTCACAATATCCTTGTGAGGCAGATACTCTAATCTTTATTTACAGAGGGGAAACAGGCTTTTGGAGAGGTGCCTTGTCCAAGGTGAAAGAAAGGCCTGAAAGAGGCCGTGCTAATGCCCACTGTAGAGCTGGAATAAGAAGAAAGACAGGCAAGAGTAAAAGGCAACAGCTGGAGCAGCAGCTGGAGCAAAAAGGATCTGGGCTGGGGGTATAGGGAAGCTGCAGTGGGTAACACCAGAACCAGAGGATGCACAATGAGCCCCCTTTTCAAGCTAAGGCCATTAGCTCTGCCGTGCCTCATCAGCAGAGGGCCCCTGGGATGCTGGGAGTGGGTCTTGGGAAGTCTTCCCTGATGCCCCGACTCTTCTCCAGAGCTCTGGCTTCAGCTCCATTCGCCTTGCCAGCCCTGTCACTGCAGACCCAGGAGGTGAGCTCAGAGGTGCACATGGTACAGAATGTGGGGCAGGGAGCGGTGGCCCCTCCCTTCCACCCTCGCTGCCTGCACAGAGCTCAGGCCATCAGCCTGCTCTGATTAGGCTGACTTCTTCGAGGCCTTGCATCCAGGGGCTAATAGCAGCCAAATCCTCTGATTGTCTGACATGTTCCCAACATGAGAGAATAAACAGTCTCCCCTGTCGGGCCAGCTGTGCCGAGCAGCATTCCTGTCTCTCTGCCTCCCGGGCTGGGTGGGGCTGTGGCCCTGTGAACACCTCCAGCAGAGGCTTGGGGACCTGGTGAGCCGTGGAAGGGAGAGGAGAGGTCACCATGGTCTCCAGACCGCACAGGACATTCCCTTGCTGGAGCCTCCATTTTACCCCAGCGCCAGGCACCTCAAGCCACTCCTGGCGCAACCTCTGTGTTTATAATAATGACTCTGTGACTGAAGAGGAGACCCACACCAGGCCACTGTCCCTGGATTCAGAGCCCCTTCATTCTTGCCCAGGGACTGCCTGTGGCATTTGAGACTCCTATGTCCTTCTAGCTAGAGCTGAAATCCTCACACCCAAACGGCTCATTTCACAGAGGTGGTGGTCGCAAGGTAGTGGCAAGGGCAGGACTAGCCCCTGGGACTTTCACTGCTATCCACCCTTGGGATGCTGTGGCTAGGATGACATTAGGAGTTCTGAATGAGAGGAGCAGCCCATGTTTTTGGAGAGGAGCAGAGGTGTTTTCGTCCTACGCCTGTTTTGGAGATCAGGCTTGTGGCTGAGCCATTTCCTGAGGAAGCAAGGCCTCTGGAAAAGCACTCTTCACCAGCTCCTCCTAAATCATCCTGTTGTGGGTAGAGCTGGGGCAGCAGGACCTGAGTGGGGCTCGGCCGCTGTCCAGAGTCCAGCACCCAGCCTGGGCTTGGCCAGACTATGGGAGGTGGCTGGGGACAGAGGACAGAGTCCTTGGGAAATGAGGCCCCCCTGCCCCAGGCACCATCTGCTTCTCTGCCCCAAGACTCTGGCCTGCGACTGCGGGGGAGGAGAGAGAGCAGCCTTTCGCAGCCCGTCTGCAAAAGGAATTCCTCTAGGAGTCCCCTCTGGCCGCAGACAGGAGGGGGAGGGAGGCAGACGGTGTGGGAGCCCAGGGTGGCCCCCGAATCTCTGTGGGCAGGTGTCTCACTCCCAGCCTGTCTTGGGCCTAGAGCTTTGTCTTTGTTTAGCTGCGTGTATCAGTGTGGATTTGGGCAACTGTTTGGCATTTGTATGTGTAAGTGGCTGCATTTCTGGTTCCTCGGTGGAAAAGCGTGTACTTACATGTTTGTTTGCATATGTATGTGTCCATATCTCTATGGGAGCTCATGTATATGGGTCTCTTCAAGGGAAAGTGTGGGCCTCTCTGCCTTTGCATGATTGAGTGGGTCCACACCTGCCTACATGTGTCTGTGGGAGTACATGTGTGAGCATATAGACTATTTTGGTGTAAACAGGTTCCTATCTTTCTAGATGTAAGTTTAGGCATGTGTGTCTCTGTGAAGTGGGCATATATTTTCACCTAATGTTGGTGAGTCTGAAAGCATGTACGCCTGTCTGTTTATGTTTGTGCAGAAGCTTCATTCACTCATTCATTGACTCATTCATAAAGTGACTTGCTCATTTACTAACAGACATCTTTACTTGCTCTGTGATTGGCTCCACACTGGGCACTGGGAATGCAGAGAGGTGTCCAGGGCAGCTCCTAACATTTGCAAGACCAAGACAAGAGTACAAATGAAGGCTTATATTCATAGTTCAAGATATTTAAGTGTTGTAAGTCCAAACAACAAACTGCCAAATAAAATACTCAATTCTAATAACCTGGAGGGCTGGGTTTGATTTTGAATTCCCAGTTCCTCTGAATTCTGTGCTGGAACTCAGCAAGCAACACAGAGAGAGTGATCCCAGCCTCTTTTTTCCCATCCCGGCTCTGTCCCGAATCATGAGGACCTTACATGCATGTGTCACTCCTCACATGTGTCTAAATTACATGCATGCACCCCTTGGGGCCTAGGGGTGTCCACATTGTTGGCAAAATCTGCCCAAATGTCTCCAAGCAGGAAATAATGGGATTCCATGTATCTGATTTATAGTACAAGTTGGGGCATGGGTTCATGGTGAGCCCTTATGTTGACGCCCAAGGACTTCTCACTGTGTGGAGTAGAGTGTGGCTATTGAAGGGGTGAGCTGAGGATAAGGGCCCTTTTTGCCTGTTTTGTCATGGAACTTGCAATCTGGAAAGGAACCACAGTGAGTAGGGAGATGAAAGCAATTCAGTGCACGGGTATAAGCACCTGTGTGTGTGTCTTTGCCTGTGTAGCCATGCCTTTGCATTTTCGCCTGTGTGGATGTCCATATGTGCCCACATGGGCATTTCTGCTTGTTCCTCTTTGTCTCTTGTCTCCTGGGGGGCAGAGCCCACAGCGTTTCTCCCACCCTTCCCTTGCTTGGGTTGACTTAGGACTAGGAGACACGCTGGGGTGGTGGGAGGGGCACTGATCTGAGTCCAAGCCACTGTTCTGTTCTCAGCTTAGACTCACTCTGTGATCTGGCCTCGGTTTCCTCATCTGTAGAATGGAGGGGCTGGATTACCATGTCTTTACTTTATATGCCCTGCTCAGTTTATAGAAGGAGTACGATTGATTTCCTGAATTAATTATTTTCTAGAAGTCAAATTGAGGGAGCCTAGTTGTACAAGCTCTGGGTTCAGACGGACTGGGTTTGAATCCCTGCTCTGCCATATACTAGCTGTGTTTCTTTTAGAGTTACTTGATTTCCCTCAGGATTGTGAGGATTAAATAAGATAATGTGTAAAATGTTGAGCACCATGCCAGTCGCACAGTTGATGTTCAATAAACATTAGCTTCTGTCCTTAAATAGGATCTTTCCAGCTTTCATACCTTACAGATTCTGGGTTCAGTAGACATGCTGACTAACTCAGATTACTGGAACCACATGCCTAGGGAGTCCTGGCCATATGTGGGTTGGTGGAGGGGGGCATAATTGGGTGAGAAAATCTGGCCCTTTCTTCAGTGCCTTCTAAGAAGCTGCCAATTCAGATCTGTGGTGAGCTGCTTTCTCCACCCCATTCTCCATGTGGACCCTTGACATTTTCTCAATCTTATTTAAATCTTATGAAACACAGGTTCAATGCCCTCTAATGACCTGATTCTGCCTCTGAGCCCCTCCCTGGTGCCCTAGGATGCTGAGCTAAGTAAGATCGGGCCTCAAGGCAGAGCTGGGTCAGATAAGGCCTCAGGCTCCCTGACATGTCTGGGCCTGCCTGGTCATCCCCAGTGCTGGGCAGATCTAGCAGAAAGGGAGGGCACCGGTCTCTCATGATTGCCACTCCTGGGAGGACATTGCTCCACTGCTGGCGCAGATGGTCTCAGAATCCTAGAGCACCAGAGAGGCTAAGATCTCCACAACCCCTGTCCCCACAAGGCCTCTAGGATGGCTGCTTTCCAGCAGGAACAACATGGAAAGAATTGGGGAAGGTGACAGTGCCTCTCAGCCAGAGGTGGTGGGGGTAACCATCTTGGGAATCCCCTGGAGTCTGTGAAAACTGACGGCTCTTGGGCACTCCTGAAATGTCCCCGACCTGGAGGGAATGAGGGAGGGCTCCAGGGCCTAGCCAGGATTGCTGAGTTGGGAAATGCTCTGAGTAACAGCTCAGGCAGGCCGCGGCCCTGAGGGAGGCCCTGAAGGAGAGGTTCTGCCCTTGAGGCCTTGGTGGCCATCTGTGGGTAAAACTGTAATTTTTCCAGAATATCTCGCCTGGTTTTAGTACCTCTGCATATCAATAGGCGTTCAGAGGTGGAAAGAAGTATGGCTTTAGTGTATTTGCATCATTCCTCAGGGGTGGAGAGAAGTTCATCTCCGTATCAATGGGCAATTACCTGGGCAAGGAGGGCTTATCTGCACCCCAGAGGTGAGGGGAGGGCTGGTTTTGCTTCTGCGGGAGCAGGAAAGCGAGAAGGCCGGGAATCTCAGTTTGTAAGCAATAAACGGATTTTAAACTTCATTTCTCCATTTGATTTAGGTTTTTAGAGGTATTTAGCCCTGGGATTTCCTTTTCCCAGACTTACACCATCCGTCTGACCTCCCCCCCACACACAGGGGTGACCAAGACCTGGTTTGATGATCTACAAGCACCAAGGCTTACTGGGGAGGTGGGAGCAACTTAACCTGCAAAAGGCCCTTGGGGGTCGCTGTGATCTTGCCCCATCATCTCTGGGCTGCTCTACTTGGGACCTGAACTGGGAATTTTCCTCTTGAAAAAAGTTGAAGGCAAGGGAGCAAGTGGAGGGTTGAGTCCAAAGTAATGTGTTGAAGGAAATTTCTGCTTCATGCTGGCTAGGACAGGGAATGTCTGGTCAAAGAGCTGCTGACAGCCAGGGTTTCTTCTGTAAGCAAACAGACTGCCTCCGAGGGCCACCCTGAGCTCATTCCTCTCAGCAGCGTGTGAGGAGGAGGACGCCACCAGAGCAGTGCCTCCTGGTCGTGGAGGTGCCGCGATTGCTGCTTCCCTGTTATTGCAAACAGCCGCTTTCCTCACAAGCACTTCTGACCCTCCTACTCATACTCGTCTGTGATGGGACTCCAGCCATGTCCATGACCCCATAGCCAAGGGTGTTCCTGGGGATACTGGGGTTAATTGTGAGGTCCCCAGATTCCATTCAGGGTCTCTTCCTCAACCAGAAAGCTGGGCCTCCTCTGGTCTATGGAGAGGGGCGCCAGGATGGGTTCCACTGTAAGGAGTAGCCCTTGGAGGTACAGGCCATGGCCTACCTCCCTGCAAAGAGCAGGCAGTTGCTACGTGCACCCCAGCCTGTCTCCTGGGGCCAGGAGGCCAGTCCAGTGGGGGAGTTTCCGTGAGCAGAGGGCCCAGGTCAGGGGAGGTTGGGAGGTGGGGTGGGAAAGAAGCCACAAAGTCCTCTCTGTGCCTCCTGCACAGGCTCTTCCAGAGCACAGCAGCTGCCAGGTGAGGCTTTTCTGGGGTTTGAAAGCCCTGCAGCAGGGAGAGCAGTACTGGAGGCCGGCCAGCTTCTGCAGCATTCCGCCTGTTCCCCCTGCACCGTCCCCATTCACCTCCTGGCTGGCAGGGGCAGCAATGAGCCTCCAAAAGGTCAGGTGAGCCAGAAGCTTCTTGGGTGTAGACTTTGGCTGTTTACTTCTTTGTGTTCCCTAGAATCCTGGGCTGACTTTGAGGGGGCTCATCGGTCACACAGACCCACCTCACAGAGCAACTGGCCCACTCCGTGCCTGCCTGACCTACTCCAGGCTGACAGGAAAGCTCTGACTGAGCGGCAGGCTCACAGAAGTCTCACTGCCTACCTCATGTGTAGGCTGACTGACCAGTAGGCCAACCCACTAAATTAGTCTACTTACTCAAAAAATAGCAACTGAATACCTCATTTGTGCCAGATGTTATGCTGGGTGCAGGGGATGTAGCAGTGAACAAGACAGACAAGATCCCTGCTCTTAGGGAGCTGACAATAATCAAACGGAACAATGACAGAGTGTGATAAATATTTTATGAAGGAAATAAACAGGATTCTGTGGGAGAGAGTATCAGCAGGTCCTACCCTGAATATAATGGTCAGGGAAGGCCTCCTTGACACATAATCTGAGACCCAGGGGATGAGAAAGGGGAAAAAGCCATGCAAAGAGCCTGTGGAAAAACCTTCCAGATAGAGGGAAAAGCAACACCAAGGGGTTGAGCTGCGGAGAGCTCAGCGTAATCTTGGAATAACCTGAAGACCAATGTGAGCGAAACAAGGTGGGTGAGAGGAACGTGGCACGTGGAGGAGGTTGGAGAGGCGGCAAGCGCAGACCAGAAGGGTCTTGTAAACCACAGGGAGGACTTAGGTGGGTGTGAGGGGAAGACCCTGAAGGCTTTAAGCAAAAGCATGACACACATTCAAAAAGAATTAGGTAACCTGAATAGACCAATATCCACTAAAGAAATTCAATTCACAATTAAAACTATTCCCACAAAGAAAATTCCATGCCTAAATGCCTTTACTGGTGAATTCTACCAAACATTTAGGAAAGAAAAAAATAGTAATTTTATATAAATATCTTCCAGAAAATTGAAAAGGAAAGAATACTTCCCACCTCATTTTATGAAGCTAGCATTATTCTGATACCAAAACCAGACAAAACATTTCAAGAAAGGAAAACTAGGACTGATACCCTTTATGAAGATAATGCAAAAAATCTGATCAAAATTCTAGCAAAGTAAATTCAACAATATTTTTAAAAAAGGATAATTCATCATTTACCCCTTTATGGATAAGTGGAGTTTACTGAAAAATGCCAAGTTGGAGAAATGTGTGAAAATCAATTAATGTAATTCACTGTACTAATAAACTGAAAGAGAAAAAAACATATGATCACCTCAATAGATGCCCGGAAAGGATTTTTTTTCTTGATCTTTAAAAAAATTTATTAAAGTATCGTTAATATACAATCTTACATTGGTTTCAAATGTATATAACAGTGGCTCAGCAGTCCCTGTGATCAACTTATACTGTGATTGTGAATTATTGTGAAATTTTATCCCCCTTCCTCTTCCCCCCCATGAGCCCTAACCCCTCTCCCTTGATAACCACTAGTCACTTCTCCATGTCTATGAGTCTACTGTTATTTTGTTCTTTCTGTTTGCTTTGTTTTTATATTACACAAATAAGTGAAATATGGTATTTGTCTTTCTCTCCCTGGCTTATTTCACTGAGCATAATACCCTCTAGATCCATCCATGTTGTTGAAAATGGCAGGATTTATTTTCTTTTTATGGCTGGATAATATTCCATTGTGTATATGAACTACCTCTTCTTTATCCATTCATCTATTGATGGACACTTAGGTTGCTTCCATTTCTTGGCCATTCTAAAGAGTTTTGTGATAAACATAGGGGTGCATATGTCTTTTTGAATCTGGAATCCTGCATTCTTAGGGTAAATTCCTAAGAGTGGAATTCCTGGGTCAAGTGGTATTTCTATTTTTAGTTTTATGAGGAACCTCCATACTGCTTTCCACAGTGGTTGGTTGAACTAGTTTACCTTCCCACCAGCAGTGTAGGAGGGTTCCCCTTTCTCCACATCCTTGCCAGCATTTGTTGTTGTTTGTCTTTCAGATGTTGGCCATCCTAACTGGTGTGAGGTGATATCTCATTGTGGGTTTAATTTGCATTTCTCCTATGATTAGCTATGTGGAGCATCTTTTCATGTGCCTGTTGGCCATCTACATTTCTTCTTTGGAGAAGTGTCTGTTCATATCCTCTGCCCATTTTTTAATCGGGTTATTTGTTGTTTGGGTGTTGAGGCATGTGAGTTCTTTCTATATTTTGAATGTTAACCCCTTGTCAGATATGTCATTTACAAATATATTCTTCCATACTGTAGGATGCCTTTTTGTTCTACTGATGGTGTCCTTTGCTGCACAGAAGCTTTTTAGTTTGGTGAAGTCCCATTTGTTCATTGTTGCTTTTGTTTCCCTTGCCTGAGGAGATGTGTTCAGGAAAAAGTTGCTCATGCTTATATTCCAGAAATTTTTGCTTATGTTTTCTTTTAAGAATTTTATCATTTCCTGACTTACATTCAGGTCTTTGATCCATTTTGAGTTTACTTTTGTGTATGGAGTTGTTGACAATAATCCAGTTTCATTCTCTTGCATTTAGCTGTCCAGTTTTGACAACACCAGTTGTTGAAGAGGCTGTCTTTTCCCTATTGTATATTCATGGCCCCTTTATCATATATTAGTTGACCATAGATGCATGGGTTATATCTGGGCTCTCTATTCTGTTCCATTGATCTATGGGTCTGTTCTTGTGCCAGTACCAAATTGTCTTGATTATTGTAGATTTGTGGTGGAGCTTGAAGTCAGGGAGTGTAATCCCCCCAGGTTTATCATTCTTTCTCAGGATTGCTTTGGCTATTTGGGGTCTTTTGTGGTGCCATATGAATTTGAGAACTATTTTCTCTAGTTTGTTGAAGAATGCTGTTGGTATTTTGATAGGGATTGCATTGAATCTGTAAATTGCTTTGGGCAGGATGGCCATTTTGACAATATTAATTCTTCCTATCCATGAGCATAGGATACATTTCCATATTTTGGTGTCTTCCTTAATTTCTCTCATGAATGTCTTGAAGTTTTCAGAGCATGAGTCTTTCACTTCCTTGGTTAGGTTTATTCCTAGGTATTTTATTCTTTTTGATGTAATTGTAAATTGAGTTGTTTTTCTGATTTTTCTTTATGTTAGCTCATTGTTAATATATAAGAATGCAACAGATTTCTGAGTATTAATTTTGTATTCTGCAAGTTTGCTGAATTCAGTTATTAGTTCTAGGAGTTTTGTGGTGGATTCTTTAGGGTTTTCTGTGTATAATATCATGCAATATGCAAATAGTGACAGTTTAACTCCTTCCTTACTAATTTGGATACCTTTTATCTGTTTGTGTTGTCTGATTGCCATGGCTAGGACCTCTAGTACTATGGTGAATTAAAGTGGTAAGAGTGGGCATCCTTGTCTTGTTCCCGATCTTAGAGGAAAAACTTTCAAATTTTTCTATAAAGTACAATGTTGGTTATGGGTTTGTCATATATGGCTTTTATTATGTTGAGGTATGTACCCTCTATACTCATTTTGTTGAGAGTTTTTATCATGAATGGATGTTGAATTTAGTCTAATGTTTTTTTCAGCATCTATTGAGATGATCATGTGGTTTTTATCCTTTTTTTGTTAATGTGATGTATGATATTCATTGACTTATGAATATTGTACCATCCTTGCATCCCTGGAATAAATCCCACTTTGTCATGATGGATGATCTTTTTGATGTATTTTTGGATGCAGTTTGCTAATATTTTATTGCAGATTTTTGCATCTATGTTCATCAAGGATAATTGATCTATAATTTTCTTTTTTTGTGGTATATTTGTCTGGTTTTGGCATTAGGGGAAGGATTTGATAAAGTTCAATATTCATTCTTGACAAAAACTTTCAGCAAAACAGGAAAAGAAGGGCATCTCTCAACCTGGCATCTATGAAAAACCTAAGGCTAACATCATAGTTAATGGTTAGCAGTTTTTGTGTCACATCTAAGAATTCTTTGCTTATCCCAAGGTTTTAAAGATTTTCTCCTGGTTTTCTTCTACAAGTTTTATAGTTAAGTTTGTGATCCATTTTGCATTTCCCCATAAGATTGGAAATAAGACAAGAATGTTCTTATCACTTCTATTCAACATTATACTGCAGGTCCTAGTCAGTGCAATACAGTAAGAAAAAGAAACAAAAGCAAACAGGTTGGAAAGGAAAAAGTAACAGTATCTTTGTTTGCAAGTGACATGATCACATACATAGAAAATCCTAACTAATCCATAAGAAAAGCTACTGAAATGAATAAGTGAATTTAGCCAAGTTGCAGGAACCAGATCAATAAATGAAAATCAATCATATATGAGTAATGAATATTTGGAAATAGGCATTATAAAAACTATACCATTTACAACACCCTCAATAATATGAACTATTTAGGGATAGATGTATGGTATGGTATGAGGCAAGAGTTTTGTCAAATCTAACCCTAAATATTTCATATTATTGACTTGTACACTGAAAACTACAAGACATTGCTGAAAGAAACTAAAGAAGACCTAAGTAAAGGGAGAGAGTACTGTGTTCATGGACCAAAAGTCTCAATATTTTCAAGATGGCAGTTACCCCCAAATTGATATGTAGATTCAAAATAATTACAACTGAAATCTGAACAAGTGCTTTTTATTTGTAGAAATCAACCAGCTGATTCTAAAATATATATGGAAATTCAAAGGGCCTTAAATAACCAGAACAATTTTTAAAGAATTATAACATTGGAGGAGTTTCTCTACTTGATTTTGGGACTGAATAGAAAGCTACAGTGTGATACTGATGTAAAGATAAGCATATAAATTAACAGGAAAAAATAAAAGCCCAGAAATCTTGCCTTATACCATACACAAAAATTAATGTAAAATAGTATAAACACTTTGGAAAACAGTTTGGTGTTTTCTCAAAAAGTTTAACATACACCTCCCATATGACCCAGTCATTTCTTTCCAAGGTATTTATCCAAGAGGAATGATGGTGTAAGTCCACACAGAGACCCTTATACAAATGTTTACAGCAGCCTTACATATAATAGCTAAAAACCACAAACAATTCAAATGTCCATCATCAGGCAAATGATTAGACAAATGGTGGTACATCTATGCAGTGGAATACTACTCAACAATAAAAATATAATAAATGACTGATACAATGAACAATATGGATGAATATCAATATCATGAAGCCACATACAAAAATGTTATATACTATATTTTACCATTTATATAAAGTTCCAGAAAATGCAAACAAGTTTATAATGAGGGAAAGCAGAGCTGTGGTTGCTCGGGGATGAGAGGTGGAGATGGGAGGGTTGGATTTCAAAGGAGCACAAGGAAACTTTTTGGGAAGATAGATATGTTCCTTATCTTCATTGTACTGATGAATTCACAGGTATATACAGGTCAGAAGTTACCCAGTTGTATACTTCAAGTGTGCAGTTAATTCTGTTAAGTATACCTCAGTAAAGCTCAGAGAACTACAACCTAATTTAATTTGGGTTTGTTTTTATTACACTCTGGCTGCTGGGAGAAGGGACTCGGGGTAAGAGCAGACACTGAGAGCTGTAGCAAGGCTGGAGCAGTTGTCTGAGGGTGGTGCTGGTGGCTGTGGAGACGGTGGAAATGGAGGGGAACGGACAGATTTGAGTAATATTTTAAGACATAAACACAAGGCTTGCTAACAGCATATAAGGCATGAGAGAAATGGAGAAATCTAGGATAACTACATTTCCATAGTGAACACTTAGTGGCTGGGGGTGCCTGGCCAGGAGGATTTGTGGGTGGGGGTGGGCAAGGAACAAGAGCTCTCTTTTCATCTGCCTGTTAAGATGGCTGGGCTCATGAGAAAGGTCTGGGTGGAGATACTATTTAGATGGTATTAGCAAATAAATAAATGGCATTTAAAGCCAAGTGAATGGATGAGTGAGATCATACAGAGAGAGAATAGGCAAAGAGCTCTGAGAACTGAGCCTGGGCATTTCCAACATTTAGAGGCTACCTGAAAGAGACACTAAAGCTCATCAGGAAGGAACAACTAGGGAAATACCAACTGTATTCATTTCCCAAGGCTGTTGTAACAAATTACCATAGACTGTGTGGCTTAAAATAGGCAGACATTTATTCTTCCATAGTTTTGGACACCAGAAGTTCCAAATCAGGTCACTGGGCTGAAATCAAGGTCTCAGCAGGGCTGCACTCCTTCTGGAGGCTCCAGGGGGCGATCTGCCCCTCGGCTCTTCCAGCTTCTGGCAGCTGTTGGCCTTCCCGGACTGCAGGCACATTACTCCGACCTCCATCTCCACGGTCACAGCACTTCCTTCTCTTCTGTCCACGTCAAATCTCCCTCTGCCTCATTCTTACGACATTTGTCATAGGATTTAGGGTGCATACAGATATTCAGGGATGGTTCTGCTCATCTCAAAATCTTTAGGTTAATTACATTCATAAAGACCTTTTTTCCAAATAAGGTGACATTCACAGGTCCTGGGGATTAAGAAGTGGACATATTTTTTGAGGCCACTATTTAACCCACTGTACCAACTGACTGACATACTAAAGGAGCGACTAACTGGGTAATGTAAGATGGGAGTATACCAGGAAGGAGGCACCAAGGAGGTCAAATACAGGGTACGGGAGCCCAGCCTAGAGGTCTAGACCTGTGCTGCTGCTGGCTGATGTGTGCGGGAGAGTCTCGTGGAGAGGGGAAGTACAGCAGACAGAAGTGTCTCAGGCTTCCCAGGCCTGACTCAGCATTTGGCGGGGGCCGTCCACACAGTAGCCAAAGTGATCTTTAGAATGCAAATCTGTTCATATCACTCTCCAGTGAGTGACCCTTCAACAGCTTCTTTCAGCTTTAAAGCCAAAGACCAAAATCCTCCCCTAACCTACAAAGTCCAGGGGCCCGGCCCCAGCTCACCTCTGCAGCCTTGTCTCACGCCTCCCTCCTCTGCTATCTGCCTCATGCACACTGGCTGCCTCTGAGGCCACCTTCTCTCCTGCCCTAGGGCCATGGGCTGTTGTTCCTTCTGCCTGGAAAGCTCTCCTTCAACCTGTTTCAGGGAGTTAGGATCTACTAATGCTTCAGCTGTCAAGAAGATACCTCTTCTTCAGGGACTTCTTCATTGAGTTCCTGGTTCAGGTCATGTAGATGTGTGATACAGTTTCTCATGGTTCCCTGTACTCATCTTCCATAACACTATCAAAGTTAACAGTTGTGCACATATCTTTAATATTATTTTCTTAGTGTTTATCTCCACCCCTAGACCGTAAGTACCATAAGGGCAGGGTTTGTATGACTCACCACTCTTTCCCAAGTACCTTGTCCAGAAAGAGTATGTGGTGGTTTTAAAACACGTCTGCAAAGTTTTTGACACTCTTCTCACCAAGAGATAGAGTCTAACAGACTTCCCTTTAAATATGGGCTGGGCTAATAATGACTTGCATCTAATAACAGAATGTGGCAGGGCAATGCTTTTATAGCTTGGCCATAAAAGGTAATATGGATTCCTCCTGGCCTGCTTTCTCGCTGGAGGCTCCTTTTCAGAACCCAGCTGCCATGCTATGAAGATGCCCGGGCCACATAGAAAGGCTACATGTCAGTGTTTCAGCCAAAAGCCCCACTGCAAACCTAGCCTACAGCCAGCATCAACTGCCAGACATGTACTGAGGATATGTGTACTATCCTGGAGAGAAGGTCTCTAGGCACAATGTTGATCAGATTCTTAAAAGGTCTGTGTTCCAGAAGTTTTAAGAACTACTGATTTAGTACAACAATCTCAATTTCTAGATTAAGAAATGGAGGACACTTCATTTTCTGGTAATAAGGCAGATTAGGTACCTTAAATAAGCTTCCTTCTGAAAACAGTTCTAGAAAAGAGAAAACAAAAATCTTTTTAAAGTGCAGAGCAGGCAAGAAGTAAGAAATACTCAGGCCAAAAAATCTCAAGAATCCAGAGAAGCAAACTGAACAGGTAAACTGACTTTTACCTTGAGGGTATTTTAATTAATTAATTGGTGAAAAAAGAATAACATGCGATCTACCCTCTTAAAACTTTTAAGTGCACACAGTACAATATTATTAAGTATAAGCACATATTGTACAGCCAATATCTAGAACGTTTCCATCTTGCACAAATGAGGCTTTATCATTTTTATTTTTTAACTCTGTAAACTTGAACTTCAATTTTCATGGTTTCATGGAAGTGGGATGATTTGAGAGGAACCAGTGGTGTGTTAGTAACTGGCTGTTCAAGTAAACTAAGCAGCCTGTTTTTAGAGTTTGTTAATTTTTATTGTGTAAATGCTCCTACCATGGCAGATTTCCAGCAATCAATAGTACTAAGAACTGGTATGCAAAAAACCTGGATATTTGGTTCTTCTGAGCTGGTGGAGGTCATTTCCAGCACACTGCTAATAGAAATTTAGGGCCCCTCTAAGGTGGGAAGTCTAATAGAACATTCCCCATGAAAAATCAGGACTTCAGAGAATTAATGATCTACATATAAGCACCAAGGTACCATTCAAATGCACAAAAGCAATAATATGTAAGGTTGGAGGGGCCAATTAAAATTAGTTCTAAGGTCCTTGTTTTATTTAAGAACAAGTTAAAGATATTGACTAACTATAGAATTAAACAAATAAAATATGCATGTTAAAATGTCTAGGGAACCACTAAAAATAGCAAAGAAAGTAGAATTTGCAAACTAGTAAAGGAGAAAAATGGAATAAGAAAAAGAATGCAAGAAAGACTAGAAAAAGAAACCTAGAAAAGGTGGGATAAAAATATAATAATACATTAGAAATACATATATACATACACATAAATAAATACACAAATGTATGTGTATGTATGTATTTGTATTTTAATAAATTTAAATGGACTAAATGCTTCAGTTAAAATAAAAAAGATTGCCAGCCTAGACAAAGGGACCCAGTTATAAACTATTCATCAGAGGCATATCAAAAACATAAGAATACAGAATGTTTGAAAGTAAAAAGATGGAAAAAAATCTGTCAAATACTAACCATAGCTGACATATATATATATATGCATATATATATATTAAAATCAAAGTAGACTTTAGAACAAAAAACATTATGATAGAAAAAAATGTCAGTACATTATGAAATTTCCAATTAATCAGAAAGAAAAAATAATCTTCAATTTATATACACCTAATAACATAACTTCAAAATAGATAAAGCAAAAGGAAAAAGCAAGGAAAGCAAGATAAAAATAGACTAATTCACAATACAGTGAGAGATGTTAACACACCTCTCTCAGTAACTGACAGATCGAGTCAACAATCAGTAAGGATTAGGAAATTTAAGTCCATAGGGAGGAATGACACACCTTCCTTCATCCTTCCACAAACACCAAGGGCCTGCCACGTCCCAGATACCACACTTATTTGCTTTGCCATTTAATTCTTAGAGGAAAAAAAAATGACTTTACTTTTGAAGGCAGGAATTTTAGTAGCATTGATAAATTAGGAGACTGAGGCTTAAATAATTTGGATAAGATGCTCTTCCCCAGAAATCTTAAATGTCAAATCCCACTCCCTAACACATCCTCCAATCTTCTTATTAATGGACAACCTTAAGCCCCCTACACCTCCTCTTTGACTCCCTAGAGATCTCTCATCCAAGTATTTTGGCCTCCATCACACTTCCTTCTTCCCCAGCCTGGACCCCTGGAGGGTCATTTGAATCTTTCCCTACCCAGTACCCCTGATTTCCTTGCACCCTTATCCTCTTGAGCAGGACTCATCCCCATATCACGCTTAGAGTCTGCTTTGTCTTGAGTCTGGCGAGCCTGCTGAGCCCTGCTGGAGAAAGCTGTCCATCTCTACGAATTCTCCGCATTCCAGGATTCCATTGCCCCACTAATTCTGGGGATCTTGCTCTACCAGCT
The DNA here is from genome assembly GCF_030020395.1 of Manis pentadactyla. Classification (NCBI taxonomy): domain Eukaryota; kingdom Metazoa; phylum Chordata; class Mammalia; order Pholidota; family Manidae; genus Manis; species Manis pentadactyla. The sequence goes on along the minus strand of NC_080029.1, from coordinate 113,467,884 downwards.
CTGCTCACCCCATATCTACAAACCCTTGCTCTCTTGGCTCTTTCTCCTTCTCCCAACAACTTTCTCAAGTCTCTTCCACTCCAAAAAGGATCTTCTCCCTTTCCTGGTCACCATGTAACCACGTGATGCCTCTCCCTATTCAAATTTCTCCAAAGAGTAAATAATACATTCTCTGCTTCCTCATCTCCCATCATTCCTTCCTCATCCTTTGCGGGCTGCCTTTAGCCCCCATCACCCCACTGAAACTCTCTTTCTAAAACCACCAAGAACTTTCTAATAACTAAGTCCAAGAGATATTTTTTTCAGTCTTCTTATACCTTGGGCTCCCCCAGGCCTCAAAAGCCTTAGGCTATGCATGGAACTACATGAATAAAATGAAACAATAAGCACCCAAATTCTACTTTGCGATACAATGAGTCATACGAAATACATATTTGGTTATTCAGATGACCAAATATGTATTTCCCAGGTAGATCTGGTCTTTATCCACAGTTCCTGAAAACAGTGCAGAGTCTTAATGGTGAAATGGGTGTCTTGTCATGTTAATGAGAGACTTTTGGACCCCACCCAAGGGTGGGGACTGGAGGGTGAATCAGCCAATGGTCAATAATTTAGAGAATCATGACTTTGAAATGAAGCCCTCACAAAAACCCCTGAGAAGCGCGTGGACCCACTCTCTGTGGGCAAGTTTCCATGCTTGGGGAACCAGAAGGCTTTCAAGCGCCCTCAAGCCAGGCCCCAAGCTCCGCGGGGATAGAAGCTCCTTTATTTGGGACCTTGTCCTATGTATCTCTTCACCCGGCTGCTAACTTGTACCCTTTATGGTATCCTTTATTAACCTGGTAAACATAACTGTTTTCCTGAGTTCTGGGAGCTGCTCTAGCCAATTATTCGAACCTAAGGGAGAGGTCGTGGGAACCTCCACTCTGCAGCAGGTAGGTCAGAAGCACACAGAGCAGCCTGGGGCCTGCCGCCGGTGTCTGGAGTCGGGGATGGAGGGCAGCCTCGTAGGAGGGAGCCCTTACCCTGGGGAAACAGGTGCTGTCCCCAGGCAGATAGTGTCAGAATTGAGTTGAGTTCTCGGATCCCCTGCTGGGGTGGTGTGTGTGTGTGTGTGTGGAAAGACCCCCTTACAGACAGACACACACTGGAAGGGGGAGAGCCCCAAAGGAGTTGTACTACTGTTATGCAGCTGCATAACATCATTGTGTGTGTATGGGAAAAAGAAACACACATGTTCTTTGCATCCACCTGCCGCGGCAGATGGGGAGTCCTTAAGCCCCCGGGAAGCACACCCACATATTTCTGAGATCCAACAGGCCATGGCTTCTGTGGGCTCACAGTCAGGCTGACCCAGGAGGGCACAGCCACGGCCCTATCTTCTCCCACCTTGACCGAGGCAGAGAGCTCTGGAGAAGCCAAAGCTGTGAGGAATACCACAGTGGAGGAGGAGATTCTCTCTGCTCTAGAGTTCCCAAGGCAGAACTGCTCGCTCCTTGAAATCCCACATTTTTTTTCATTACACTGTCTCCCTCCATAGGACTCACACATGACCCCAGTGGGCCAGATCAGGAGGTGAACCTGAATACAGACTGAGAGGCAGACTCAGATTCTTTATTCGCCCATCTCCTGCTTCCCACAAGCACTAGGGTGTTTCCCCGGGGGCCAAGGTCGTAACTTGTTCTTCCCTCAGTGAAGCAGGCCCTGCTGCTTGGCTACCAGATGTGTTACCCCTTCGTCCTTGTTAACTGCCTCCTGGCCTTGTTCAGATAGCCATTCTCCTCAGCGAATGACTTTAGTGAAAGAAGATCGAGGCCTAGCCCCATGGAAACCCCACTGCCGTCATAGTGTCCCCAGTCTTCCCTCCTAGTGACTGTTTGAAGCATGGTCTTCTTACCAAAAATCCCATTTCCGTGAGGCTGAAAAACCGAAGTTCAAGTTCACTAAGTTCAAACAATGTCTTCAAGGCAAGAGCTGATTTCATTGCTCTGGATTCATTGCCCTCTGAATTCTAGCTGTTGCTTCTCTCTATTCAAATTTCTCCAAAGAGTAAATAATACTGTCTCTGCTTCCTCATCTCCCATCCTTCCTTCCTCATTCTTTGCGGGCTGCCTTTAGCACCCATCACCCCACTGAAACTCTCTTTCTAAAACCACCAAGGCCTGAGTCTTCCTCACTTCACTGGTAGCTCATCAGTACATTTAAGGTGTTTTTTTTTTGGACACCTAGAATTTGGTGTTGTTTTCAGAAAGAGGGTTAGTTAGGGTCCCTAGACTGCTATACTCCCGGAAAGGGTCCCAGTTTCCTAGTCTGTAAAATGAGGCGGTTGGACTAGATCAGTGATTCCTCACTTATTGGGAACACGACCCATACAGGACACTTTGGTGCCCTGCCCACATCCCCTCAGATTCCTTTACCAGCTTTGTGCACCCCTTCCTTCATCAAGCTTTGTTTAAGGATTGCCCTTGGGAACTGGATGCTCCTTGTTCCCCAGGAGACCTTGAAGTGTGTGGCAGTTGACGACCCACACGCGACTGCAGGGCACCTGGCCCATGGCCATCGACTGACTGCCATGGGCATCCAAAAGTCCAGCTACTTTGTCTTGAGTAGAAACAAACTTGGAGATGTAATCATGCTCCCGAGGTCCCCACAGAACCAGGCTGACGATGGGGTTTCACACCAAACTGCATCCTTCCTGGCTTCCTCCCCTCCCCTACTGCCCTGCTTCCCCTTCTCCCTCACTGGTTTCTTCCGGGAGGATTTCTTTGCTTAATCACTTAGGCATGAATCATCTCAGGATGTGCATCTGGGAGAACCTGACCCATAGCATGGATTCCTTTCAGAATCTGATAAAAGCCATTGATCTTGCCCCCAGAAAAATACACACACACACACATTAAAAATATTGTAATACCTTTTGCTCCCCCAAACCATCCATGGGCCCAAGATTAAGAACTCTAGACAAAAGGATGGGGCCCATCCATGGCTGCCTAGTTCTCCACCCTGGATGAGCTTGAGGAGTTTAGCTTTGAGTGTCTGAATCACAGCTTCCAGGCAGGTGGGATCCAAAGTCCTTTAAGTAAATTCCTTTTCCGTCTAAACTAGTCAGCCTTGGTTTCTGTTACCGTCAACGAAGAATCTTGACAGAGACACCGACTGCCACACGCTTCATCTTCCAGCAGGTCCTGACTCCTCGTTGCTCCCCCCACGCAGTGCTGGTCTTGCTTATGCTGTCTTCCCTGCCTGGAGCACCCTACCTCTTCCTTTTCATCTAACTACATTCATTTTTAAACTCAACTCTGACAACACCTCCTCCAGGAAGCCTTCCCTGAGAGCCAGTCTTGGGATGATGCCCCCAAAGGGGTCCCAAGAATAGGTGGCCCACACTAACCCATGCATTGACCTTACTGTTTTACAGGGATCTGTACATGAGTCCGTCTTCCCCTCTATGGGATAAGTTCCTCCAACGTAGGGACTAAGTTTGGTCTTTTCTGTATCCCCAGCACCTAGCTCAGGGCTAGCTGTCTAGTAGGAGTTAAAAAGACTTGTTGGATGAATGCAGGAATACTTATAATTTTCTGGTGGAGGCAGGGTTTAATCCAGTTTTTCTTGCTCAAAGCCTGTGCATTTTCTACCTTAGATACCAGGGGATGGGGGTGGACTTGTTGAGACTGAAGTTTTTCCCATCCCTGGAGTTCCCTGTTTCCTCTTGCTGAGGCTGTAGATGCTTCTTTGGAGGCTACAGCCAATCCCAAAGGGCCTAGGGCCTCCCTACGTCCACACTTACTGTGCTGGCAGCTGGAAATGAATCTGGGCCGAACAGTCCCTGCGGTGGTGGCTGTGGCCCCTCTTCTCCTGGACTCCTGTCTGGTGGGGCCGTCTGGCAGCACTGCGGTCCCCTCCTTCCTGCCTTCTGTGCTGTGCCCCGCACTACACTCCCTGCACCACCCCCTCCTTCCCCACTCCTGGCCAGGGGCCTGGGTCAGTGAGCAAACCTCAGCACATCTCCAGCGAGTGCCTGCTTTCTAACCACAGCTCTCCTGAGGAAACCCCTTCCGGGTGGAAGCCTCCCACGGGGGCTGTGGCCCAGGCCTGCCCACTGCCCGCTGAGGAACCTGGACTTTGGGTGCAGCCCCCAGGCAGGGGCTGCGCGCTCCCCTCCCCCGGCGCCCTGGGCTCCGGCGCTGCGGGTGCCGCCGTCACTGCCAGGAGCCCGCTGCTCTGCAGCTGCCCGCTTCCTCGGGCCGGGCCGAGGCACCGTCTGCGGAGCCTCTCTCCTCGGGAGGAGGAAAGCGGACTGCGCTCTCCCGCCAGGCCCCGGACCGCCTCCCTTTCCGGCACAGGACCGGCTCTCTCCGCGTTTAATTCCCTAGCGGCGGCTGCCCGTTCCCTGGCCTGTGTCCGCGGAGTCCCCCGCCCCGGCCTGGGGTCTCTGTCTGCGGAGGGGAGGCTGTGGCTCGGCCGCAAGCCTGGGTCCCTCTCGGGAGGCCCTGGCCTGCCCAGCAGGGTGGCCAGAGCATGTTTGTCAGGTCCCGGCCTGGGCAGGGCTGGTGGCCCAAAGGCCTCTGTCTGCGGGCAGGGCTGGCTTTTGGGAAGGTCAGGGCGCACCCGCAGGACGCCTCTCCTGCCTCCCCCGCGCGCTGCTCCCTCTTCTCCCTCCACCCTGGCAGGGGGTTTCTGGCACCCACGGCATTTTCGGGAAAATGGGTGGTGCCGTGCCCTCGCTCGCCAAAGCAGCAGCACCTGTAAAAACCCATCGGAGCAGTGGTTCTCAGCTACGGCTGCAGGTGAACCCCCCGAGATCTTTCTGAACATGCCATGGCCAGGCCGCACCCCACGCTAGTTCACGCAGCTTCTCTGAGGGTGGGCGTGGGCAGGGCTGTGTTTTAACCCCCTACCCCCTGCCAGAGGGTCCCTGTGAGGCAGCACTGGAGCCTCACAGAGACCCTGAAAGACAGACACCGCCATTACCCCACTCTGCAGATGGGGACACTGGGGCTCAGAGAGGCAAACCTGGCCAAGGTCAGAGGACAAGTGGAAGGGGTGGGCCTGAAGTCCCAGGGACCGCATTTGCTTTGGATCCAGGCTTCCAGAGGCATCATGGGGCCTCAGACCGGCCCAGGAGCTCATCTCCTTTGGCTGGGAAAACATCTCTGCCACCTCTCTCTCCAAAGGCCTGGGCTGGGACTCCTCCAAGCCCAGAACACCGTGGGTCACCTCCTCTCACGCAGCCCTGGGTTCCTCTCACTGGAAAGCCGTGCCCTTTGGTGAGGGGGAGGATGCATTTTTGAGGTGAACTGCTGTATGACAGCCAGGAACGGAAAATATTAAGAGCGCAGGGGCGCCAACAGAGTTCACCCCTGGGCCAGAAAGTCCGGAGAAGAGGAGGGAGTCTCCCTGCGGTGGAGGCCCGGGGCCTGGCGGGGTCAGCCGCATACCCGCACCCTGGATCTCAGGCTTCCTCCATCCCCAGGGTCAGAGCAAGCCTGGCTTGGGCCACGGGAAGGCCCCGAAGTAGAGACCCCAAGGGAAAGCCCCAGCGGTACGAAAGATTTGGTTAACCCTGAACACCAGAAGAGGCAAGGGGCCACTGAGGGTAGAATATCTTACTGGGAGCACATGCAGCTAGGCCAGCCCAGTCCACACACACGCTCTGAACATCCTAGGTGCTGAACAGGAGTGAGACATAGCCCCAGTACTCCAGGGATTTCACCATAGAGATGAGACTTGCAAGAAAACAATGTCAGTAGAATGTGATAGACACTCTGCTGGAGTTGTGCACTGCATACAAGACCTGTAGAAGTCAGAAGAGGGGCAGTTAGCTCTGGAAGGGTTCCTGGAGAGGGTGGTAACTGGCTGAGTCTTGCTACAAATAGATACGTGCACAAAGCCTTTAGGGGCCTGTCTCTGTGTGTTTGGAAAAAGAGACACAGAGACACAAGCAAATGGACTTATTCTCCCCATGGAGGCCCCTGCCATCTCTCCCTTTCCCACTGCTCATCACAAACACAGTAAGGTACAGACACATTGTAGCACAAATTATAACACACACACTCATGTACATGGTAGTGGAGAATGTACCAGAGTTCTTGGTAAGAGAGCTATTCCTGTAAAAAAAAAAAGTTTTAATAAAAACTGGGGATAGAAGGTGAGGCCCCCGGTGGTTGGCAATCTGCAGGGTCTGGGCTTCAGAGGCTGGGAAGCTGCTCTGCTGAAAATAGAATAGTCTGGAGGCGGGTGTAAGGAACAGTGGTGGAAGAGGAAGAGGAGGGAGCTGGAGAGTCCATCTAATCCTCTCATTTTACTGTGGAGGAAACTGAGGTCCAGAGAGGGAAAGTGAAATGCCTAAAGTCACACTGCACTTGGGGATCAGAGCTCAGTGTGGGCACATACACATGATGACATGCCCAATCAGGCTTGCACGTTCCCACACAGCCACTCACCCTCCGTGCACACAGTTATGCACACCTCCACCCCACAGACAAAGGTGCTGTCCCCTGGGTTGCCATCATCTACACTCCGGCTGCTCAGATCCCTCATGAGCTGGAGCAGCTGGGCTTACCTGCCTGCTCACTTCCCCCTCCCACCCCAACCCTCCGGGATCATGAAGCGCATAGTGGGAAGTACAGCCTTTGGGAATTTTGGGTCATGCTGTTTATGGGTCTGCTCTGAGCATTCCCTGGGGCTCCCTCAAGCAGGGAAGGAGGTTAACCCCAGAATAGACTCAGAGCTGCCCAGACACCAGGAGTCAGAGCTGGTCCTGCATCTTGAAGGCAGAATGTCCCAGGGTCTCAGGGCAGAGCCAGTAACCTCACCAGACCCAGAAATGGGATGTAGTCCCCTAGCTTCACATCTCAGTGAAATGCCAAGGAGCCTTTTGGATGCAGAGAGGAGCCTACATGTGGAACAAAAAAACCAGGGCTCCATCCTGGCTCTGCTGCCTCCTCCGTGAATGGCCTTGGGTAAGCCCCTTCCTCTCTGAGATCTATGAATTTTTGAAATCCAGCTAGCTGCTGGGGACACAGAGATAAGTGAGGCAGAGTCCTTGCCCTTTGGAAGCTCGAGTGAGGGAAGACACAGCATTGCTAGGTGGAGCGAAAAGCTCTTCAACTCAGGGTGGAGCCAGGTGGGAAATGGTGAGGCTGGGGCTGGGGCAACACAGAGGGAGGAGAGGGGTGTGAGCTGGAGCGCTCAGGGCATGTGTGTGTGTGAACGATTCAGGTATGAGGATAAACCCTCATATTGTGTGGCAACCCTCATTGTGTCACCATACCCCAGATCCCCTTCTATCTGTAAGTGTTCACTGGGCAGCCCCCTACTTGCAGAAGCAGCACCACCATGGTATTGGTCTGGGAATGGCCACTGATTGGCTTAGGCGAGCATCTGACCTAAACCAGCCCATTGGCAGGCCAGCTGTTGACTGGCCAAGGGCTTCATGGGAAAGACTCCACCCAATAGGAGAGGTGGTGGCAGCTAGCTGAGCCAATCAAAATGGTTCCTAATGGAATCTGAATTTAAAAATGCAGGAGATGGGCTCCTCAGGAGCAAGAGGCAAGTGGAGCTGCCACACAGAAAGAAGCAGACACAGTACCGGAGAAACAGGCAGCCTGGGAGAGAGGGGCCTGCCCCAGATTGCTCAGCCCCAGCTCCTGACTTCGACTATATTAACAAGCCTCCTTTTTTCTCAGAATGGCCTGCTCCCAGTAATGCATAACCAGATAAGGAGTGCCCTCATCTCCCTGGCATCCTAGAGCACAACCAGCTCTGTCCACCATCCTGTAAGAGAGGCCACCATGAGAAAATGGAAAAAACAGAGGACTGGAAATTAGGACATCCAGCCTGGGTTCGAGCCTGAATCAAGTTCCCAAGCTAGCTTCCCCAAGAGCCAGGTCTTGGCAGAAGTTTCCATACACCTTGCACAGTTTGCCTTCTCCACAGATGATGATTGGGCTAAAATCAACAGCAACTTTGATAGGAGTAAGCATCCAGAAAAGTAAAGGCAGCTGATCCATTCTTGGCACTCTCCCTCTGTCTGATGGAGGCTGATTAGCTGGGTGTAGAGGATTCAAAAGCTCTCTGACCAGGAGCCTCCTGGGAGATATGAGAGTCACTGGAGAGAAGGAGCAGTTCTGGACCCAGGACTGTGCTTGACAGTCATAGCAGCCTCCTGCTGCAGCTCTCAGCAGACTCATGTCAGAGCCCTGGGGAGAGCAGAGGGGCTGTAAATAAAAGCTAAGAGCTGTTCCACCAAAAAGTCCGTGTCTTATTTGGGCATAAGCAGTCGTGTTTTGAGATCAGGTAAGAAAGACATTCATTCCTGCTATGCTACTGACTTTTGTGCATCAATAAAGCTCTAGGGTACTGGAGTCAATGCCTTGAAGAGCTACAGTGTTAAAAAAGAAAATAGGGTTTGGCCTCTGGAGAAAGGACAGTCTTTTCAACAAATAGTGCTGGAACACTGTACATCCATGTGCAAAAAAAAAGGAAACTTGACCTATACTTTGCACCATTAAAAAAACATAAAGGTAAAGCCCCAAACTAAGAAAAAAAAAAGAGGAAACAAAAGAAAAAAATCTTTGTGACTCTGGGTTAGGCAAACATTTTTTAGATCCAACACCAAAAGCACAATCCATAAAATAAAAATAGATAAATTGGGTTTCTTTAAAATTAAGAACTTCCCTCAAGACAAATGCTGGGCATAGAAGCCACAGGGCATAAATATGCAAAGAAGTAAAAAGCTAACTTTTTCAAACAATAAGGCTTCTCTCTCACTTACCAACTTCACATTTCCCTGTATGGCCCCGGAAGATGACTGGTTAGCCAGAGACGGGTAAGATTCCTCAAGGGAGGAACAACCTAAGACAGGCACAGTCGCAGGGGGGCCATCAGGTGAGAAATTGGGGATCAACAGAGGTGAGGCTTAGAACCTCACCCCCCCGTTCTGAGAGAAATCTTCTGCATACGTGGATGTTTTATTGCCCTGGTCTAGCTTGGATTAACACATAATCTACAGGCACACACCTGATCATCTACATGTGCTCTCTTACAACACTAAACTATGTTTTCTACCTTTATCTTGTATCTACTTACCACTTCAGCATTTTATTAAAAATAATAATAATAAAGAGAGAAATGTGGTATCCACATATAAATCAAGTATAAAAACCAAATCAGTATTCATATTTGAACTGACTGCTTATAGTTCATAATGTATGAGCAAAACCGAAAGTTTCTGTGATGACTGCCCTTGTACTGTTCACTATGTAACTTATTCATTATGTAAGAATTTGTTCTACATGTAAAAACTTGTTTGTTATGCCTCAGAAGATTGGAGACTGACAAAAATTAGGCTTGGGGTGGATTAATGATTGTGCATTGAGCACTGACTCCCCTATACAGAATTTTATTGTCGTTAACAACCATTTGATCAATAAATATGAGAGATGCCCTCACAAAAAAAAAAAAAAAAAAAAAGGACAGATTTCCAATGGTAAAATAAATTAGTAACCGGGATGTAATGTATAGCATAAGGAATATAGTCAAGATATTGTAACAGCCTGGTAGGGTGATAGCTGGAACCTAGAATTATGTATATAAATGTTCTACCACTGTGTTGTACACTTGAAACTCATGTAATGTAATACTGTGTGTCAACTACCCTTCAATAAAAAATAATTATTTAAAAAAAAAAAAAAAATTAAGAACTTCCATTCTTCAAAAGACACTGTGAAGAAATCGAAAATGCAGGTTAGAGACTGGGAAAACATTTTAAAAATGTGTATCTGATAAAGGACATGTATCCAGAATATATAAAGTACACTCAAAGCTCAATACAGGTTTCCCTTCTAGGAAACCAATGGCGTAAACTGAACAAGCAATTACCATTAATTTATATGGAAAATGTTTTGAGCATTTCCAGACCCAAAAAAATAACCTCACTCAGGTTTTTTCAATACCTGAGGACACATCTTGCTAAGGGGTGCACAAAATAAATCAATGTGAGCACAGATGCTCACAGACACAGCTCAGAGCTGCAGTGGCTTCATGCTGAGATGCTGAGCACAGTTCCTGGGGAAGGATCTTGGCAGGACCACCTGCTGCTCGGGTGCGAGCTGCCTCTATAAAGCTCACAGCAGAACACTGACACACCTTTATTGCTTTTTGCCTGTTCTCATAAAAATGAAAATCCTCTTCACATTTCTTTTGGTTAGCAAAAACAGGTACTAATTAGTAAAAGCTAAGTGGCATAATGTGAACTTTTGAAAAGCAGGGCATACCTACAATAAGAAAACACCCCCATTAGAAAGTAGGCAAATTACTTGAACAGATCCTTCACCAAAGAAGATATATATGCATGTATGAAAAGATGCTCAATATCATTGGTCACTATAAAAATGCAGATAAAAACCACAACAAAATCACATTGCATATCCCTTAGACGGGCTAAAAACAAAGTGAAACTTCGACGGTATCAAGTCAAAGTTTGATATTCATCTGTTTGGGCAACTGGAACTCTCATGCATGCTGGTAGGAATGTAAATGGTACAATCACTGGAAAACGGTTTGGCAGTTTCCTATAAAGTTAAATATATACAACATATATCCCAGCAATCCCACTCCTAGGTATTTACCCAAATAAATGAAAAACATGTTTATACAAAAATCTGCATACAAATATTTACAGTTAAAACAGGAGATGACCCACATGTCCTTCAACTGGCGAATGGATAGATAAACGATGGTATGGTCATAACGGGACACTACTTGGCAGTAAAAAAGGAAAGAGCTACTGATACATCAACATGGATGATTATATTAAGTGAAAGAAAGCAGACTTAAAAGTCTCATACCAAAGGATTCCATTCGTATGACATTCTCAAAAAGGCAAATCTACAGGGAAAGGAAACACATCAGTGGTTGTCTGCAGCTGGGGATGGAGGTGGAGGGAGGGGTTGACTACATGGGGAACTTCTGAGGTGGTGGAAATATTTTTATATCTTGGTTGTGTGCATTTGTCAAAAATCATAGGACTGTACACCCAAAATGGTGAATCTTACAGTATGAAGATAGTGCTTCAAGTTTTAAAACTGGGGAGTGGGATCAAATTCCTTTTTCCTTTTTTTTGCTTCCCCCATTGCTGCTCAACACCCTGACCTGAGAGCTCTTGTTCTCTTGGTGCAAATTCCCCTGATTAAGTCACTCTGAACATTGCTTTGCTTCTGGGAACAAAAGGCCAACTCACTAAGAATGGGCCCAGTTGCTGTCTCTCTCCCTCTGTCCCATTTTGGCTATGCCTGCTTACCAAGGCCTTCTAACTCCTGTTTCCCTTTTCCTCTTGCTCACTCTGGCCAGCTGGAGTCCCAAATTCTTATAGCCCAGATGCTGTGTGCGCATGTGGGTAAATTCAATTCAGTTTTCCACAGTTCTAGACTGTAAAATAGCCAGAAAAGACATCTGTTCTCCGGCTCACTTCATCCCTCAGCAAGACCACCGTGTCACTGCTGCAGGCTCTTGTGGGCTGCCGGCATCGTGGTCAGAGCTATGATACCCAGAGCCACCTGGGGCCTCTCGGCGGGGGCGGCAGCAGGGGGGGGGGGGGAGTAATGAAAAGAGGTCTCAGGTTATGGGAAGCAACTGGCAGAGTCCGGGAGATGCGTGGGGGTGAACTTATTAAACAACCAGGGCGAACACGTCATGGTGAGTGTGAAAATTCAGGGAGGAGAGTGTGAATATTCTTGAGATAACACCCTGGCAAGAGTGCACCTAAGAAAAATCATGAATGTGGATGTTCCAGAGAAATACAGGGGACACTCTGCCCATATATACAATATGCACTCACCAGTTCATGCAATAAACACTACAATTTCACTGGGTGTGAGCAAACTATAAAAGTGTGGTGAAGACACTACGATGACTAGAAAACACCATGGCAAGCTTGGTGAACTTGATGGTGATAGTGGGAATCCCACAGTCAGTGCTGAAGGCACTGGGACCTCTGCTGGTGTGAACACATTGTGGTAAACATGGTGAACTAGAGATGCTGCATGTGGTCATAGGCTGTGACTGTGACCATGGGGATGCAACGCAGGGCCAGTGAGGGGACCCTGTGGTAAGCTGGAGGAGCATTCTCTGGTGACCACAGCAGGCACATTATGCAAGGTCACACTTGCTCTACTGGACATGTTTGGGGATATGTGCCAGGCCCATGGCCCATTCTCAGGGAATCTGCTGCCACCTAAAACCTGTGCGGAGCAGCACAACTTTGCGAGGCCAGGTGCTGACCTGCAGGCTGAAGCGTGTGCAGCAACCAGGGTGGCTTGCATGATTCTGAAGGTTTCTTTCCTTTTCTTCCATTTTCTAAGCTGGAGTTGTTATTATAGTTGCTCAGTTTTGCTCAGCTTTTCTGGGAGTGTGTTGATGTGGTTGCATGGTGGGGAGGAGTCATAAAGGGTGGATTTTCAACAGAACAAATGGAGGGTAAACTCTCTAGGTTGATAGCTTTGAAAGTGGTCTCTATATCAAGACTCAACTCCTGATATCAAATTGAGTAGACACTTTAGGTCAACTCCTACTAGGAAAGGGGTGCTTGTGTTTCAGTGGGTACATGTCAATTTTTACTTCCCGGCATCTATTATTTTTGCTTATGTTGATAGTACCACAAATTTCCTTTGGGAAAATCCAATCCATATGATCCCAGTGGGGCCAATCTACCCTTGACTCCAGAAGTGACTTCTCAGAGATTTCCATCCCCTGATTGCAGGGACTGGGTCAGGAATGGGCCAAGGGGAGCCTTTCCCAGAACTTTTGCTGCAACAACTGGGGAGAGACACTCTCTTTCCACTGGAGAGTTGAGCTGTGCTAGGAGGCAGCCTGGAGCTTCTGGGAGATAACCACTTGTGAACAACTTCTGTTCCAGTTACTGATGCTGTAATAACATCCCCAAATATTAGTGGCTTAAATAACAATCATTTTATTACATTTCACCGATTCCATAGTTCAGGATTTTATGTAGGACTGAGTGGGTAATTCTGCTTTCTGTGACATCGACGGAGGCTACGTAGCTGGCAGATGGGCTGGGCTGGTCTGGAGGGTCCAAAACAGATACACTCAAATGTTTGGTGCCCTGGTGGTGAGGGCTGGAAGGCTGGGCTCAGCTGGGAGTATTGACTAGAACACCTACACCCAGCCTCTCCAGGATGGTGGTGTCGGGCATCTGGCTTCCTACATGGCGTCTGGCCTTCCCCAGAGTGAATGTCCCAAGAAATCCAAGTGGAAGTTGCATGACCCTTTGTGACCTAGGCTTAGAAGTCCACCTCATTCTTGGTTAGACAGGTCATCGTCAGCTTAGATTCCTGGGGAGGGAAATTAGATTCTATCTCTTGATGGTGGAATAGCAGGGTCACATCGTACAAGAACTTGTGCAATGGCAGCTGTTGCGGTCACTTCTGGTAAATACAGCCTGCTATGTCCTTCTTGAGAATAAAGCCATCTCAGAGGAAGCAGTGAGGTATGGAAGGAGAACAGACCTGATAGTGTCTGACTGCCTGAATCCAAATCTCCTCAGGACTTCAGTTATGAGAACCGTCAGATTCCTTTTTTGCTTAAACCAGTCGTGCTTTTGTCATTTGCAACTGAAAGAGATTTTATTCTTAGGGTATGTATCAGTTATCTGTTGCAGCATAACAAACCAACCCAAAATTCAGTGGCTTATTAATAATGATTTATTCTTTCTCATGATTCTGTGGGTTGGCTGAGCCATCCCTTGCTTGCCTTACCTGGCTTCATTCATGCAACTGCTGGCTGGAAAGTTCAAGATGGCCTCATTCACATGTCTGGCTGTTGGCTGGAGGCCTCGGTTCTCCTTCACGTGGTCTCTCATCCTCCTGTAGGACAGGCTGACTTCCTTAGACGGTGGTCTCATCACAGTGTTCCAAGAAAACAAAGTGGCGAAGTCTCTTTCGGTCTAAACTCCAGACCTTGTACAGTGTCACTTCTGTCATAGTCCTTTGTTCAAAGCGAGTGACAAAGCCAGCCCAGGTCAAAAGAGTGAGTCAATAGACTCCATCTCATAACGGGGAGTTGCAAAGAACTGTGGCCATATTCAATCCACCACAGTACAGTAGGTAGCTAGATCATATCAGATGGGAGTGTCTTTAGATGGGAAGCAGGTTGTGTGAGGCAGGCAGAGCCAGACTATTCTACCGTGTACTCGCTGAGGAGCATGTAGTAGGAGTGTGATTTCTATGGTGGCTTCTCTGAACTGAGGGACCCATGACTAGATCACTGTTCCCAGGGGAAACTTGGAGCTGAAGACCTACAGTATCTGAGTGACTTTACCTCTCTGAGCCTCAGTTTTTCTTCTGTAAAATGGGTGTGATCATCACTGCCTCCCAGATCAGCTGTGAGGCTGACAATGAGATGATGGCCATGAATATGCTTTGTACACTGCACAGTGCCATCTGCATGTGACGGAGCATTATCATCTGAGGCCTGATAATCCAGGTGGGCCTGGTGACCAGAGAGGGCAGGAGGGAGGAGACTGAGATGCCGCTTTGAAAGATGGGGACACTCAAAGTGGTAGGGAGAAAGGGCTGTATTTCAAAATGGAGAGCTGAGGAACAAAACGATAATGGCCCAGAGGTGGAACAGTGACAGACTGTTCCCAGAACAGGGAGAACAATAAGGTCAGGGAGTGAGCCCTCCCACGACTCTGGACTGCAGGTTTCCGGGCTCACAGGTACTGGGTCAGTAGCCCCTGATGGTCACTCAGAGCTGAAGTCAAGTCTTTCAGACCCCGGGGTCAGCAGCAGCCTGTCCCTCCCCAGGCCTGCAGAGCCTCCTCAGGTCACAGGGGGGCCATGATGGGGGTGCCTTTCCCTGCATCCAGGAGGATCAAGCCCACACTCTCCTAGTGTTCCCAAACTCCTTTCCCCCAGTGGGGTGAGGACCCCTGGACATGGGCTTGGGTCACAGGTGGCCTGGCTAAACTGGGCTCCAAGCTTCTCCATCCCCTGGACAGGGGTTGTGGTGATTGATGGGTTTCCAGTGTGTTCCAGGCAGGGGCTTGGAGCTGCAGACTAGCCTGGCCTGCAGAAGCCCCAGATGGCCACGTGTGGCCGGGGCTGACCCATCCAGGCCAGGCCCTGGGCAGTCCAGACTGCGGCCTCCTCCCAGGCCCTGTCTATCCTAGGGTCCTGGCTGAGGACAACGGCAGCATCTCCCTCGGAGGAGTCCTTGGGAGGAGGCTGTGGGGGTAGGTTCCAATTCCACCCCTCTACAGCTCAGTCCCACTTGGGGACAGGACAGGATTCCTTGGTGGGGGCGGCGGGGAGGCAAGAGGGAGGGAGGAGATGAGGCAGAGGAAATGGCAGGGCTGGAACTGGAATGCAGGGATTCCACAGTCCCTCAGCCTTGTACCAATCATGACTACACCCGCTGGCCCCCCGGGCGGGGTAAGTGGGGGCCTCAGCATGTGTGCTGAGCCAGGCAAGGAGACCCAGGCAGGAATAATGGCCTAAAGGGTTCCAGTTTGCCAAACTCTCACCCCACAGGGTACCCTGCCTCCCACTATGGAAAGAGAAGAGGGGTACAAATGGGAAGCTGGGGAGGCCTCTTTCACATACATGGGGGTTCCATAGAGTAGAGGCCTCAGGGAGCAGATGACCCTGATTTGACCTCTGGTTCTCTGGTTATCTCTGCCTACCTTCCTCTCCTGTCTACCTTGCTCTCCTTATCCAGCCTCGATGGTCACATTGTTTCTCTGACCTCCCTCCTGCCCCTCGGCCACACACTCCTTGGAGCTGTCATTCTTTCCCTTCCCTCCACTCTGCAAAGTTTATTGTGAGCATCTTATCAAACCTTGCAAGAACTGGTGGGGGCCTCAGAGCCCACTGAGTCTAAACTCCTATGGTATAGGTGGGGACATTAAGGCCCGGGGTCATGTGGGTTGTTGCTTGTCCAGGGTCACACATCAGAATCAGCAACAGAGCTAGGACTAGGCCTTTGACTCCCTATTTTTCTCCTGTCCTTTGTTCTGGCCTGTTTGTCCTCAAATGGGCTGAGCTCCTGTGCTCTTCACTCAGTTCAGACTTTGCCTTCAAACCACGGCTGAAGGCGCTTCAGGGCCTGGCTTTGATGATAAACTGCACCAGACTGGGGCCAGCTACCAGATCTGTGGGCCAGGGCTGGGCGCCAGTTGGGAGACCAGACTTCAGGAGAGAAAGCAAATCTGCTCTGTGCCCCAGGTTTGCTTGGGGGCATTGCTGCTCAGCCTCTTCCCTCCATACTCACCCCATACTCACCCTCTTTCCCCAAAGCTACAGTCCAAGGCCATGTTCAGAGAAACAGAGCTCCTAAACCTCTGCCTACAGACACACAGCTCAGTCACTCAGAAGGACACAAACATACACAGCTTATACACAGGCACATGCATACAAAGGCAGGCACCTGAGACACACACACTGCTCTGGGGATGAGGGTCTGCAACTGTGGGTCATTTCCATGTGAGGTTCATTCCTCTGAGTGCAAGGACATGTCTCCTCCTTTGTGGCCTCCCAATGCCCAGCCTAGAGCCTGCCCCAAAAGGGGGTCAGTCAGGGTGTGTGGAAAGAGTGAGCTGGTGCTGGTGTGGGAGGCCACAGGAGCCAGGCCTCCATCCCCAGGCCCTGGCATGAGGCAGGAAGCCCAGCCCAGGTCAGAGGAGCCAGGCGCAGGAGGCTCTGCTCCTTAGTACACACCTTCCTTCATCTGCCTCCAACTGAGACTCTATGTGGTCCATGAACCGGCAGCATGAATATTATCTGAGAGTTTGTTAGAAATGCAGTTTCAGGCTGCACCTCAAACAAACTGATTCAGAAACTCTGGGTCTGGGACCCAGCAATCTGCATTTTAATAAGCCCTCTAGGGGATTCTAATGCATGCTGCAATTATCAACCACTGCCTGTGAGAACCGGCTGACTCAGGCTAAGGAGGTGGGTGAAGTCCTGAGGCACAAGCCGCTGTTTACGCCCCCTATGGGTAAGGCTGTTCTTGTGCTGTTCCTGTGCTCTGGGGCACCCACACCTGAGATCAGGCACATAACTTCCACTCATGCCCACATACGAGCATCTAACAGATTCTCAGAGAGTCCACACGCAGGGCTCTGGTGTCCAACAGACACAGACAGGCGCCCAGATGGAAGTAGGTGAGGACAGGGGACATCCTGCCCCACAATTACCTTGTCCCTTCTGAGGCTCCCTGAGTGTTCCTCCACAGGCCAGAGAAGCTGAGTAGTTGTCTAACTCAGACCAGGCACCCCCCAGCTGAGAGGCCAGGTGGCCCGTGTGCCTGAGAGTTTGGAGTTTGTGCTAAACCAGCAAAGTCCTTTCTCTGCATGGGCGGGCCAGAGCCAGGGGAACGTGGGGGATCAGCAAGCAAAGCTTAGGGGGGAGCATACCACCTCTGAGCCATGACGTGCTGCCTAGATGTAGAATTCCCCTTGATCCCTTCCTGGGGCCGCTCCCACTACCCACCCTGCCTCCCCACTCCTCTATTGGCTCTGGCCTGTGGAGCCCCCAGCTGCCTACCTGGCCCATCACCAGGCCTGGCGGCACCTCCCTCTAAGGATCTGGAAATGAATTCCTGGGCTCTGGGAGCTGCAGGGGATGTGGGGAGGGAGGGGAGGCTGAGCTTCCTCATGCTCAGATCTGGTTTCGCTACCGCTTCCCGTGGCACAGGGCCACAGGCTTAGCCACTGGCTGTGCTATATAAGGCCTGGTGGCTGGACCGCTGGAGAGAAGAAGACTTGCACCCCTCAGCTAGGAGTCCCGCTCAGGACACGGTGAGTTCCACTCCCCTTCCCCTCACCCCATGCCTGCACCCCACTGCCTGCTCAGTACCTCTGCCCTCCCCACCACCCACATCTCCCCCAGAGAAGACTCCCCTTTGAATTCTCTCTTCTCCCCTGTTGGCCCCAAGTCCTTTCCCTCGTTCACCTGAGGCCAGGGGCCCTCACAACGTTCCAGTCAGGGGCTCTGTACCTCTGGATTCCCTGATGTTTTCTTGTGGTCAGCCGGTCTGCTTTGTCGGAGAGTTCTGGAAGTGTGGGTTGGAGAGCCTAACCAGCACAGCATATGCTAAGGAAATTTCCGTGGGCTGCCAGATGGGAAATGGTTTTTCCACAAGGTGCTTCAGTCCACCTTGGTCTCCCAGACAGTCCTGGAGCAGCAGGGTGGTCTCAGACTGAATGTTGTGCAGGCCCTGGAGCTTGGGGTAAGGCAGCAATGGCTGGAGACCTCGGGGACCCTCATGCCTCGGTTCCCTCGGCTGAGAAACTGGTGGTGGTGGGGTTAGCAGGCTTAGACTTAGATGGTGTGCAATGTGGGATTGATTTGTTCTTCCCCTGGGATAGCCAAGTGCTTTTGGATCTTTTTTTACAGAAAGGGGGAGTCTCCCCTTTCCCACCACACCCTGGACTTTGGAGGTTGAAGGGAACCACTTTTGAATCTCCAGGAACTGCACAGATTCTGGATTGACCAGAGCTCTGGGGAAAGATAAAAATGAGCGGGAGCCTGGGCCATGCCCACAGACCCTTGCCCTTACTGCCAGGCCTGCTTTCCACTCCCCAGTCCTGCAGGCCCTAACCATGCTCAGCAATTACTGGGGAACTCTGGCCTCTCACAGTGTGTGCCCTCTGCTCTCCCTCAGTGGGCTCCTGGCTGTGTAACTCCCAGCCAGCCAAACAAGCGGGCCAGAAATGCGTTGCAGCTGCAGCCCGTGCACATCTGAGAATGTGTTCATGGAAGTGGTGTGTCCAAAGCAGCTGCCCCATCCTGCTTCTCTGCCCTGTAGGGGCCGCTGTAGTCCAGGCTGTAATATGTAGCCCCTTTGTGTCAGTGCAGGCCCCACTACAGGGTAGTGAAACATGCCCCCAAGCCCAGGTCTTGGAAGTGATTAATGAATCGCCCAAAGCTGCAGGGAGTGAGCCCAGGCCCCTACTCACTGGCAAGGAACCTCCTCACTCC
Organism: Manis pentadactyla; assembly: GCF_030020395.1. NCBI lineage: Eukaryota > Metazoa > Chordata > Mammalia > Pholidota > Manidae > Manis > Manis pentadactyla. The sequence continues at coordinate 113,448,883 of NC_080029.1, read as the reverse complement.
TGCTGTCCCTTGGGCCCCCTGTGGGGTCCTGGGGCCGGGACCCAGGGTTTGAATCTAGGTCTGTCTCATTTGAACTCAGATGCTGAGCCTCTGCACCTCCCAAGCTGTCCAGATTTATATCTTGGGCACGTGTCACCTCCCACAAGGCTTCATTCTGTCCACCCTTCCATGCTTGATAGGTCAAGAAACAGTTCTGTTCAAGCCCTAAGAGATGACTTAGATATGCGGAACCTGACAAGCTTTGTTTCTTTGCAGGTCATTTGATCAGAGAAACTTCTCAGGGAACCGCAGCCCAACTCTGTAAAGCACCTTCCTCCACCTCCTGCCACGTTTCCCACAGCGCCTGGGGGAAAGATGGTGGGGAAGAAAGCCTGGGTGTTCTTCTTCCTGGTCCTGGAAGTCACCTCTGTGTTGGGTGAGTATCTGCTAAGTATCTGCTGTCTCCCAAGTCTCGCACTTGCCATAGTGAAGTCACATCTGGTCTGGGATCCAACTATGCGCAGCCTTAAGCCACAGCAATGGCCTTAAGACCTGAGGTTCATTTATAGATTTATTCATGATTTATACCCTGCTTTTTTCCCCAAAGGATTTGAGAGAGTTCCCAATATTAAAATTCACAGACTAGAACCCTTTTAATAAGGAGAGGGGTAAGCCGTCAGTCAGAGGGAGAAAAGAAGATAAGAAGGTTACCACCACTGAGTGCTGAATTTAACTCTGAGCTTCCTGGCAATCAAAGCAAAAGAGAAATACGAGATCACTGAGTTCTCAGAAGCAGGTTTGGGGTTTGGTCTGGTTTTAGTTTCATGACAATTCTTCTGGCCTAAAGCTCAATTTCATTTGGGCACTGCAGACAAGTGTCACACATGCCAGAACCCCTTCTGGTCCCTTGTCCTCTGACCCCATCCTCTGGACACACTGAGTTCTTCAAGGAACAGGTAGAGGGACTCTGCCTGGTGGACTCCCCAAGGCGCCTCTGAGCATCAGACCTTCCAGCTCTATCCTCTTCCTTCCCTCTCCTGATTTCTAACCACATGCTTCAGTAAAGTGCACAGACACATGCACACACCTCAAAACTCTCTTTTCATGCACTGCAGGCTTTGTGACCATCCATGCAGGCTGTCTCATGGCTGCGTCAGCATCTTGCCAAGCCCCGTGCTGCATGTCTGCCTCCCACCTTGCTCTTTCCAACCTGACAGCTGCTATTTGTGAAGATATCAGACTAGTTTGTTAAAAGAGCTCCTATTACCCCATTAACTGGCATGGATAATTCTTATTTGGCTCCTCACAGGAGAGTTAATTTCCTTTCAAAGCTTTTGTAGCCCTCTGCTCTCCTCTTTCTGATTCTGAAACCCCCCCAAGCCAGCCTCAGGGAGGGTGAGGCTGGAAGCTGCCTGTGGCTTGAGGAACCCCGACTCATCTTTGGGTACACCCCGCCATCTGGGATTAAAAAAAAATTAAGGTCCACTGCCCCAATTAAGCCATGAAAGTCCTCTAGGCGAGGGTGGACACAAGCCAGACTTTGTTACGGGAGGGAAATGGACATCTATTGTCAGGCATTGATCTAAAAGGAGTTGCTAACACTAATTCAGCAAACACTATGGGCAAGGCATTGCTCTAAGTGGATTTTATGAATGAGTTTATTTAATCCCCACAATTGTCTGAGGCAGGAACTATTATTATCCTCATATTATGATGAGGGAACAGGGTCAGATGAGTTAAGTATCTGGTCTAAGGTTACACAGTTAGGAGGCGGCAGAGCCTCTGGGGCTTACGCTCTCGATCTCCGTACACTTCAGAGATGTTCACTTGTGTCACCTCACAGAAGCCTTGTGCTAACTGGACTTCACCACCCTGTGAGGTGAGAATTAATATCTCCGTTTATAGGTGAGAAAAATAAGACTGCATTCTGCCAACAAGGAGAGGCCCAGACCCTAACGTAGGAGCCCTGGCCCACTGGCTACTCAGCAGCAGGGGTTTATTTCCAGAACAAGAGCAACAAGGCAACTCCATTTGTTGAGCAAATACTATATGCTGCGTCTCTTAACATTCATTATCATCCTGAATAGGCACCAGAACCGTATGATGTACTGAATATGAGTGCAGCCCTATTTTAGGGGGAAACAATTAGAAGAATAAAGCTTTTGTAAGCTTGCACAGCCAGTAAGTGGCAGAGTGGGGATCTGAACCCATTTCCAGTGCTCACGCTCCATCTATCATATCACCTGCTTTTCTGCATCTTGAGAGACTGGTAGCAGGACCCTGTTGGGCCCCTGTAACTAACAGCCCTGGCGTCTCACTTCTCCTCTTGGCCCTTAGGGAGGCAGATGATGATTACCCAGTCAGTGAGAAGAATCCAGCCTGGGAAGAGGACCCCCAGAATCTTTGCCAAGTCTGCTGACCCCCTGGAGAGTGAGTCAGGGCTGGAGCAGGGAAGGGTTAAGAGAGGAGGGTCTTTACTGAGCTTGCTAAGAGAATCTCTCTGAAGCCAGCTTTTCATGGAAACCCATTTTTACAAGGTATCTGGACAACTCAAAATTGTGGAGCCACCTGATACATTCCAGGAATAATACAGGGTTTGCTGGGGCCAGAGCACAGGCTGTGGGGAGAGGGGAGAGATAAGGATGGAGAGACGGTAGGGGCCAGCCTACCCGCACCTGAATGACTGACTGAGGAAGTGGGGAGTGGTGGGGTTGGGGCCACTTGGAGAACGCTCACCCTGGCTGCAGCCTTGCAGGAGGAGTGGGGATGGGTGGACGGGGCACCTGAAGTAGAGACTGGGCAAGGAGTCACTGACATGGTGCAGCCAGGCTGCTGAAACCTTTAATGGAGCCCTTGGCAGGGGAAGGTGCAAAAGGTTACATAATGGGAGAGATGCTAGAGAGACAGATGCAACAGGGCCTGAGACTGAGTCGGGGTGGGTGAGAGGTGTTGTGGGTGATTCCCAGGGGTTGAGCAGGACAGGGAAATGGAGCCAGCTGGGGCCCCAGGGCCCGGCTCCTCCCCAATCTGGCTCTGTCTCTCAGGTCCCGGAGAGTGGACAACATGGTTCAACATCGACCACCCAGGCGGGCAGGGTGACCATGAGAGGTTGGATGCCATTCAGTTCTACTATGGGGACCGTGTGTGTGCTCGGCCCCTGCGGCTAGAGGCTCGGACCACCAACTGGACACCCGCAGGCAGCACTGGCCAGGTGGTCCATGGCAATCCCCGTGAGGGCTTCTGGTGCCTCAACAGGGAGCAGCGGCCAGGCCAGAACTGCTCCAATTACACCGTGCGCTTCCTCTGCCCGCCAGGTGAGCCTGACCTGCTCCCCACAGCCTCCCTCCCACCAGCCTCAGCACAAGAGGGGCCAGGACCTGCCTCTGGCCGCAGGGACTCTGGATGCCACACACTTCAACTCCCTAATAATAACCCATTAGGGTCATGCGAGTCATAATATTCCCGCCAGAGTTTATGGGTCCTTTCCATTTAACCCACTTTACTGAGTGTGTGCGGCATGGCAATGGAAACCAAGATTCTGGGTTGGGCTGCTTGGGCTCAGATCCTGGGCCTATCATCTGACTTGAGTTCCTACGGTAAACTTTTCTGAAGCTCTCGGAGTCTCAGGTTTTTCACTTATAGAACAGGGGTGATATTAGTAAATGTTCATATGGGTTTTCATGAGGATTAGATAAGATAATGAACGTAGAGGGCCATTTCTCTTATAGTTTCTATATGCCAGACCATGTGCAAGTTGTCCACATTACTCAGCCTTTACAGCTGACCTGCGGTGAATCTCATGTTGACAAGGTACTCCAGGTTCAGAGAGGTGAGGAAGCCTCTCACTATCACACCGCTGATGAGTGAAGAGCTGGGATTTGACCCCACATCTGTGCAGAGTGCAGGACTTCATGCTTTTGGTGTCCCCTTCCCTACAATGGACAGCACAGAACCAGCGGCAGGTCTGCCCACCTCATGGAGACGGGCACCCTCTCCTCTTGAGATTCCACGAGTGCACACAGCTGGACCCCTCAGGCCCGAGTGGCCGTGGTGGTCGTCAGGCTGGTCAAGGTCTCCTGGCAAGGTCTGAGGCCCCCATCCTCGCCCTCAGACCTCAGACCAGACATGAGGAGGGTGGCCAAAAGGGGACTTGATGTCTGAGTCACTGAGGTCCCGGGGTCCTGACTTCACGGGGAGCCCTTCATAGAGAACAAGGCTGGTTCCTTGTGGGTGGAGAGCGAGAACGACACTGTCTCTGGACATCCTAGGACAGCATATCAAAGTCCCAGCGCTTGGCCAAGTCCTCTCAGGGTCTCCCGTAGCCCATGTGGTACCTTTGTGCAAATGAGAGACCACTTCATCAAGACTCTTGACTTCTGGCTGTTGGAAAAATCATTGTGGTGAACATAAATATCAAAGACACGTATGATGAAACAGAGGCCCTGTCTCTCTGAGGAAAAAATAGCCTCAGGCAGATTTCCTGACAGAGGCCCCTTGGGAGGGAAGTCAGACTCCGTTGATCATGTTTTGCAGGGTCCCTGCGCCGAGACACAGAGCACACCTGGAGCCCATGGTCGCCCTGGAGCAAGTGTTCTGCTGCTTGTGGTCACACTGGGGTCCAGACCCGAACACGCACCTGCCTGGAGGAGACAGTGTCACTGTGCAATGAGGCCACTGAGGAGGGCCGGCTCTGCATGGACCAGGCCTGTAAAGGTATGACCCTTGCTCCTGGGACTGGGCCGGGCATGGGGCTGAGCTGAAGCAGGCTGGAAGGATATGTTAGTGTGTCAGACTGAGATGAATTCACTCATTCACTTACCAAGTATTAACTGGGCACCCATTATGTGCTCTGATGGGGGCTGTAGAGGATAATGTGAGATATTTTACCTTAGGGGAATCAAAGAAGGCTTCCTAGATAAGGTGTTCCAGGCTAAGTCTTGAAGGATAAATAGGAATTAGTCATGCAGGCTGATCAGGAAGGGTAACCGAGGCTTAAGGAGGAAAGACAGAATATGAGTCCACAGGCCGGGATGTGGCTGAAGGAGGGCCAGAATCCATTAAGACCTCCTGATGGGACCCCTCCTTCTTCCGCAGCCTGTGACCTGACCTGCACCATGGGCATGGCAAATGCTGACTGTGATGCCTGCATGTGTCAGGACTTTGTGTTGCATGGGGCTGTCTCCCTCCCTGGGGGTGCGCCAGCCTCAGGGGCCACTGTCTACCTGCTGACCAAGATGCCTAAGCCACTGACCCAGACAGACAGCAGTGGGAGGTTTCGAGTCCCTGGCTTGTGCCCTGATGGTAAAAGCATCCTGAAGATCACAAAGACCAAGTTTGCCCCCATTATGCTTACAATGCCCAAGACTAGCCTGAAGGCAGCCACCATCAACGCGGAGTTTGTGAGGGCAGGTATGTGACCTCGCTGGGGCAGGGCTGCACAGGAAGGCTGGACTTTTAAATAAAGGGGTTATGGTGCTAGGAGCTGGCTTCCCAGCTTACTCAGAGTAAGACCCCAAATCCCTACCATGGCCTGCAAGGCCCTACATTGGCTGCACCTGTCCTCCACCCATTACTTCTCTGCTCTCCTCTCCCATTACTCTCCCTTCCACCCTCACTGAGTCACTCTACTCCAGCCACAATGACCTCCTATCCATTTCTCAAACACACAAGCTTAACTCCTGCCTCAGGGCCTTTGCACTTGCTGTATACTCTCTGCTTTGAGTGTCTTCCCCCAGATAGTCACATGGCTTGCTCCCTCAAATGTGTGAGCTCATCCTGGCCACGTCATTTGTAATAGTCAGTCACAAAATAGTGTGAGTTTTGGAGATCATAGAGAGAGGCTGGGGGAATTCAGAAATGGTGGAGAATGGCCAGAAAATTCTGCTGGAGGCAGCAGAGCAGGAGTATCGCACAATTCAGAACAGCCAGCTTGGTCCCAGAGGCAGTGCTTGGCAATCTTGGCACAATCAGTGCTGGCAATCTTGGTCCCTTTGGTCCCAGGCTGAGGGTGTGAAGGAGATGGACTCCATTCTAGACCTCTTCCCTTAGAGAGGGCCTGGGGGTGGGGGGTAAAGTCATAACAATTTTAACAAATATCAGAGAACATGAAGAAGCAAGGTTCTGGAGGATCTGTCACAAAGAGAAAAACCAAAACACCATTTCTCATCTTCTGTCCCAGAGACTCCATACATTGTGATGAGCCCCGAGACAAAAGCCCGGAGAGCTGGGCAGAGTGTGTCCCTGTGCTGTAAGGCCACTGGGAAGCCTGGGCCAGACAAGTACTTCTGGTGAGTGTTCTGCCAGCTACTCTTGGAAACCAGAGTTTTCTTGCATTGGGTCTGGACTTACTAATCATAACAATAACCAACCGAATAAAGTTACAAGTAAGGCCTCGATGCAGAGCCCATAAATTGGCATTTATAAGCAGGAGCCTGCAGAGTTGAGGCCAGGCAGGCAACTAGAAAGCCCTGTCATTGACCTCATGGAGCCAGGGTCCCCACACAGCAGCTCTGGCCTCAGGGTCCTGACTAGCATATTCTTGGGACAGAACAAGGTTCCTCAGCCCTACTTCCCCTGACTAAGGCAAATGAGGTCAGAGTCCCCGGTGGCTGTGAGTCCTTTACCCTCGTAAATACGTTACAGCCATTTTCTTGTTTGATACTCCCCAAAATTCTGTGGAGTCAGCTGGGGATCACCATTCTCATTTTACAGACTAGGCAACCAAAGCTCAGAGGGATGGGATGATCTGTCCTGGGATCCATAGCCAGCTAGTGGTGGGCCTCGGACTCAGAATCAAGTCCCTTGACTCCCAGGCCAGTCAGTACTTTGGATGAGCTGAGTCAAAGGCGGTGTTGGCATCTGTAGGGACCCATCCACCATCTCTCTCCCTGGCTGCTTGCTCCTGGAACCGTCTCCAGAGATGCCAGCCTTCCCACTGCCCCTCAGGCTCTGCCTCTCCGTCCCTTGTAGGTACCACAACAGCACGCTGCTGGACCCCTCCCTCTATAAGCACGAGAGCAAGCTGGTGCTGAGGAACCTGAAGCAGGACCAGGCTGGGGAGTATTTTTGCAAGGCTCAGAGTGACGCAGGGGCTGCAAAGTCCCAGGTTGCCCAGCTGACTGTCATAGGTAAGCCCATCAGGATCCCTGGGGGTTCTGAGTCTGCCACAGGGTTGGGGAGCATCCCAGTGGACATAACTGGGCAGTAAAAGCTCAGGCTTTTATGTGCTCTGCACAGTGCTATGCCCTCTGGGACACGAAGATGGCACGTACTTGTAACTCCAATCCTACCCCCACAGAGTTGCCAGTCCAGAAGAAATGTAAATAAGAGACATAGAAGTAAGGATTAAAAAAATGCAGCTAAAACAGGAGAGAAGGGGCCACGGACTCTACAGATAAGAGACAGAGACCTGCCAGGTAGGGGTGACCACAGATGGCTGCTTGAGGGAGCAGCTTTCCAACTGGGACTTAGATAGTGATTCTCAGCCCTGGCTGCCCGCTGGGATCACTTGCTGAGTTTTAAAAAGTACTAATGCCTGGCCTGACCACTAAAGAGCCTGGTTTCACGGGTTTAGGATGTGGCCTGGGCATGCACAGATTAAAAGCTCACTCCACATGATTCTAATTTGCAGCCAATGTTGTGAATCTTTGGTCTTAAAGAATGGCCAGAGATTACGTGTATGGAGGTGGGGGCATTCCAGACCAAGGGGCCAGAATGAGCAAAGGTACAGTATGGGAAACTGAGAGGGGCTCTTCAAGAAAGGATGACCTGATTAGAGCTGGATTTGAAAAGTGAGCTGGACGGGGAGACTGGAACCTAAGAACAATCAGGAACCTGTACTTGGAAAGTGAGGGAGAGGAGGGTATCTTGGTAATTGGCCTAAACAAAACCAAACAAAAGGCAGGGGAAGAGAAAATTTATTGGAAGGATTCTGGATTATTTCACAGGCTCCAAGAAAGTTGAGCAACAGACCTTAAAGACAGACAGGACACCAGGCACTTGGATGTCTGCAGAAATGTGGAGCGCCTCAGCAGCGGTTCCCAGCCCATAACACCGGTGCTCTCCATTTGTCACAATTATTTTTAATACTGCTTTACCATTTTGAATTTATAGATAATAACTACATATAATTTCCAAATACATATATGCACACAGTCTTGACTATATAACATAAAGGAGAAATGAAAGAAAGTAATTTTAATAAAAATTTAATACACAGTTTGGATTTCAATATGTAAAGATCTTGGCATAATGACACAAGAAGGCCAACCAAGAGGTCAGACCCTTGCACTTAAATCCAGTCACCATGTACGTGACAGCTACAAATGCTGATGGATTATCATTTTGGTGGTTCACATTCCTTGGGTAATGTTGTAGGTAGGTGATTTTTCCGAGATGAGGAACAGTTCTTGGTATTGATCCCAGCTAAACAAAGTACAACCTTAGCTCTATTTACAAGGCGGTTGCATTCTTTAAAAATTCAATGTATGGTTAAAGCAAGTACAAAATATTAGGCCCTGATCATTTTAAACAGGTTTTCCACCCATGTAAATGCCTACTGGGATATGTGAAAGTCTTGCAGGATGCAGAAAAATTGTGCCAGCTATTGCAGGACCCAGAGCAGCAATACACCCTGCCCTCTGAATGCTGGTAGCACTCTCACTCAAAACACCCTCACACATTTTCAAGACCCTTCCATTGAGAACCACCACCTAATGGTCTTAGCAGTCAAGTCTGTTTCCCCATGTATGAAATGGAATTAGTAATAGCTGTTCCATCTCCCTCAGAAGAGTTCTGTGAGAATTGGGATCATGGATCTGCAAGTACTTTGAAAACCATAAAACATTACAAAGAGGTAAAGTTGAGGTACCCTTTGTGTTCAGCATAAACTTGTATTTGATATTCATACATTTCCTTCCACAGCCCCTGATGAGACTCCTTGCAACCCAATCCCTGAAAGCTACCTTATCCGGTTGCCCCATGATTGCTTCCAGGATGCCACTAACTCCTTCTACTATGATGTGGGCCATTGCCCTGTCAAGACCTGTGCAGGGCAGCAGGATAATGGAATCAGGTGCCGGGATGCTGTGGAGAACTGCTGCGGCATCTCCAAAACAGAGGAGAGGGAGATCCAGTGCAATGGCTACACACTGCCCACCAAAGTGGCCACGGGGTGTAGCTGCCAGCGGTGTACTGAGACTCGGAGTATCGTGCGTGGTCGTGTCAGTGCCGCTGACAATGGGGAACCCATGCGGTTTGGCCACGTGTATATGGGGAGCAACCGTGTAAGCATGACTGGCTACAAGGGCACTTTCACCCTGTATGTCCCCCAGAACACTGAGAGGCTGGTGCTCACATTTGTGGACAGGCTGCAAAAGTTCGTCAATACCACCAAAGTGCTGCCCTTCAACAGGAAGGGGAGTGCAGTGTTCCATGAGATCAAGATGCTTCGGAAGAAAGAGCCCATCACCTTGGAGGCTATGGACACCAACATTATCCCTCTGGGGGAAATGGCTGGTGAAGACCCAATGGCTGAGCTGGAGATCCCATCCAACAGTTTCTACAGGCAGAATGGGGAGCCCTACACAGGAAAAGTCAAGGCCAGTGTGACCTTTCTGGATCCCCGGAATATTGCCGCAGCCACAGCTGCCCAGAGTGACCTGAACTTCATCAATGATGAAGGAGACACCTTCCCCCTTCGGACATATGGCATGTTCTCTGTGGACTTCACAGATGAGGCCACCTCGGAGTCACTTAATGTTGGTAAGGTGAAGGTCCACCTCGACTCAACCCAGATCAAGATGCCAGAGCACGTGCCCACAATGAAACTCTGGTCCCTCAACCCAGACACAGGCCTGTGGGAGGAGGAAGGTGACTTCAAATTTGAGAATCAAAGGCGCAAGAAAAGGGAAGACAGAACCTTCTTGGTGGGCAACATGGAGATCCGGGAGAGGAGGCTCTTTAACCTGGATGTTCCTGAAAGCAGGAGGTGCTTTATCAAAGTGAGGGCCTACCGGAGTGAGAGGTTCTTGCCCAGCGAACAGATCCAGGGGGTTGTGGTCTCCGTGATCAACCTGGAGCCCAGGACTGGCTACTCGTCCAACCCCAGGGCCTGGGGCCGCTTTGACAGTGTCATCACAGGTCCCAGCGGGGCTTGTTTGCCTGCCTTCTGTGATGACCAGTCCCCCGATGCCTACTCTGCCTATGTCTTGGCAAGCCTGGCTGGGGAAGAACTGGAAGCAGTAGAATCTTCTCCTAAATTCAACCCAAATGCTATTGGTGTCCCTCAGCCCTACCTCAGTAAGCTCAAGTACCGTCGGACAGACCATGAGGATCCACGGGTTAAGAAGACAGCTTTCCAGATCAGCATGGCCAAGCCGAGGCCCAACTCAGCGGAGGAGAGCAATGGGCCTATCTATGCCTTTGAGAACCTCCGAGCGTGTGAGGAGGCGCCACCCAGTGCTGCCCACTTCCGGTTCTACCAGATTGAGGGGGATCGATATGACTATAACACTGTCCCCTTCAACGAGGATGACCCCATGAGCTGGACTGAAGACTACCTGACATGGTGGCCCAAGCCCATGGAGTTCAGGGCCTGCTACATCAAGGTGAAGATTATGGGGCCACTGGAGATAAACGTGAGATCCCGCAACATGGGGGGCACCCACCGGCAGACAGTGGGGAAGCTGTATGGAATCCGGGATGTGAAGAGCACACGGGACAGGGACCAGCCCAATGTCTCATCTGCCTGTCTGGAGTTCAAGTGCAGTGGGATGCTCTATGACCAGGACCGTGTGGACCGCACACTGGTGAAGATCATCCCCCAGGGCAGCTGCCATCGAGCCAGCGTAAACTCCATGCTGCATGAGTACCTGGTCAACCACCTACCACTGGTGGTCAACAATGACACCAGTGAGTATACCATGCTGGCACCCCTAGATCCACTGGGCCACAACTATGGCATCTACACTGTCACTGACCAGGACCCTCGCACGGCCAAGGAGATTGCGCTCGGTCGGTGCTTTGATGGCACATCCGATGGCTCCTCCAGAGTCATGAAGAGTAATGTGGGAGTGGCCCTCACCTTTAACTGCATTGAGAGGCAGGTGGGCCGCCAGAGTGCCTTCCAGTACCTTCAAAGCACCGCAGCCCGGCCCCCTGCTGCCAGCACGGTCAGAGGAAGAGTGCCCTCAAGGCGGCAGCAGCGGGCAAGTAGTAGGGGTGGCCAGCGCTGGCGTGGAGCGGCGGCCTCTCCGAGGTTTCCTGACGTCGTTCAGCAGCCTCTGAGCAGCTAAGTCTTGTGGTACTTGGGTTCCCCCCACACCTCACATGACAGCCATTTTGAGACTGACGCATACACTGTCACTTGGTTAATTTAAGCACATCTGTTCTGGTGCAATTTGCTTGTTTGTCTTGTCATGCTTTTACTTAGTGTCTTTGTCCCATGATAATGATTGGCACATAGCCCCCAAATGGCAAAATAAAGCCCTTTCCTTTTGTTCTTTAAAAGAAACATAAGAAATTGGCCATTGGTAAACTTGGTTGCTATCAATGGAAATGTACTTCTTTTTCTTTTTGCATGGTTTGCCACAGCTGCAGTAATGATAACCTGATGTTAAAGTCCAAATAACCAACATGAAGAGTATTTCTTGGTTTTGCTCCACAGGATATAAGCAAGGCCTCCATCACAGTTTCTACAGATACATGGCAGTGAAATAAAAGAATAAACTACAATATTTTACTTGAAATGTAAATAACTTATTTCTTTGCTGAATTTGGAAATTTAGTGCACAGTCAATGTTAAGCTATTGAATATAGACTAATCATAGTTCCTTTACCAAGTCTGGGAAGAATATTTTCTTATATTCACAACTCCCATTGGTTGCTAATGATATTAGCGTGTTCCCTTTACATTTGCTTTTGTTCCTGCTGGAAGCCCAGTATCGCCCAGAGTAGGTAACAATAAGTGCACATTTTATACTTGCTTTTGAGGCCTCTGTCCTGTTTTTAACCATTAAAGTAAGCCAGCTGCTCAGAGGAACGTAGGAGACTCTGGGAAGCAGTTAGAGACGGCGCGAGGCACAGCCTCCTCCTCCTGCTGCCCCACCCCAGCTGCCCCTTCCAGTTTCAGGGCTGGGTAACTGGGCACACACTGCACTGATCAAGTTTGTTCTCATGGATCATATTTTCCATTTGCAAAGATTCCTGGAGTTGTGAACACGTTCTGGGCTCCTGAGCAAAGTTAAAAACATGTCCTGATGTTTTTTTTTCTCTCTTTCCAGTACTGGGGAGCTTATACAATGGCTGGGCAAGCCAGCCAAGTGGTCCTTTGGCAACCCTCCGCCTCCCCACCGCAGCCTGCTGCCTTCTCCAGCTGGGCTGGCTGACCTCACTCAGAAATGATGGGCTTTTTCTTTTTTTTATTCCAAGCTCTTCTAAAGACACCCAGCTTTTCCAGACACTAGATCGCTGTTGTATGTAATAGGCCCTGTCCCTTGAGTAAAACAACTGGTCCAAATGGACAGCATTTTGTTTTTGGAAAAGGTGTTTGGTTTAAAATAGTCAGTCAGAGGCCAGTGGGTGGTGCCAGAGTAAGCTTGCAGGCACTCACAGTCAGGGCGGTGGGTGGAGTGTGGGGTTGGGTAAGACACACTGACTCCTCTTCTCCCAACCCCTCCGGAATCCATCAGAAAAGAGGTTGCGGGTGTGGGGGAGGAGAGGGCATCATTTACTGTCAAGACCAAAAGCTCTCCTTGATCCCTTGGCTGGCCCAGTGCAGCTCCTTTTGGTTACCTCTGACCTGGATTGGATTTATATTCTTGGTTCAGTCTCTGCCCAGCTCCCAGGGGTTTAGTTCATAATCAATTAGAAATTTCTTTGGCTGAACATCCCATCTCCATGATATCTGAGTAAGTGAGTGAATGCAGCACTGGGGCCTAGTGGCCCAGGGAGCAGCTCTGACTGCTGGGGAGCCGTTTGACTGCCCCTGCCAAGGGGTCAATGCTCAGCTCTCTGTGGCACAGAGGCCTCGCTGCTTCAGGAGTGCAGGCTGCTTCAAGCCAGTTCCCTTCAAACTCACAAGGGTGGGGTTAGGAAAGGTGGGTTGACTGCACTCCCACCTCATGCCCTACCCTTTCTGTTCTCTGTTGAGGGTCTGAATAAACAGACTCCAAGCAGGTGGCACCTGACTTTTTTCTTCACTTGCCAAACATTTATTATCTACTCTATGCCAAACCATGTGTGCAAGTAAAAAGGTCTTTGTGAGTATATAAAGTATACTACATATAGTGGCACCAGACTTGGAGAGGGTGATGGTCAGAGGAGGCTTCCTGGAGGAAGAGGACATCAAATTTGAGGTCGGAATGATAGTGAGGAGCTGGTTTGCTGCCAAGTGTGGCTGTCAGGAGCAAGGGGCACAAGTAGAAACAGCTTGTGCAGAACCAGGGGGTGGAGTCTGGAAGGTGATGGCAGATGCTGCTAAACACCTTGCTTCCAAAGAGAGATATTCTCCCTGCTAGCTGTGTGATCTTGGTCAAACTGGTTTCCCCTGGACCTCATTTTCTTCAACCTGTAAATGAAGGAGTTGTAACCCTAAAACCAATAAGATGTTATCTGTCAATTATACCTCAAAAATAAATAAATTTAAATGAAACAGTTGGTCTAGATCAGAGTCTAGTCATCTCTAAAGTCCTTTCCATGATTTTCAGTGAGGCTAAGAGCACAGTTCCCAGAATGTTGCTGTTTTACCCCACCACTGATGAGCAGGTGTTCCCTTCCCCTGCGGAGACTCTGCACCCTGGATGGACAAAATGGTCACTTCAGAAAAGCCCTGGTGTTTCAGTATCAGCCAGCACTATACACTGGCTGATCACTCAGTTACTGAGAATGAGTTGTACAAGGATGGACATTCACCTGTCAGGGAGAAAAGGCACAGTCCGAAAGACAGAGGGGCCAATCAGGCCACTTCTGCATCCAAGCACGAAAGTTTTCTGAGCTGTAGCAGCTGGGGTGATAGACAAAAACATTACCAAGATGTCAGGACAAGAATAGAGTCCTCAAAGATTGAGAGGTCTTAAACCAAGTTGGAAGCAGTATATATATGGACAGGTGGAATTTCAGGCAAAGAGACTGACTAGAGTCAAGAGGTAGAGATTGGACTGCACACCAGGAGGCTTTTGTTTGCAAAGAACAGGGGTGCCAGCAGACACTAGCAGACCAGGAACTGCAAAGCCACCAGAATCCAGCCCATCACTCTCTCTGGTTTTTATTCTCTTACTCCCTCTCACTTTCTGTTTTGCTCTCTCTCAATGTCTTAACTCAGTCTTGCACATGCTCTATTTCTCCGACAGTCTCTTTGACTCTGTTTCTCTCTTCTTTCTAGGTCCCTCTCTCTGGTCAGTCCATTTCACTCAGTCGCTCTTTCTCACTGTGTGGTCTCTTCCCTGCAGGAACCCTTAGCTTCTCTTTGTATATTAGCTTTCTCTACTCCCCTGGGTTCATAGAGAGGTGGCCATCTCCTCTAGTCAATAAAGAGCCCTGTCTTAAGCACAGATTCCTTGGAGAGAGAATCTGATTGGCCTACTTTGAATCAGGGCTCCACCTCTAATCCAATCAACTGCAGCAATAGTGAGGGGAGGGGCACACAGGTGGTCCCATTATACAGTCACAGTTGCTGGGAGTTGGGGACAATTCTCAGAGGAAGGGAATCCCAATGAGTTGGGGAGACACCACAAAAGGTCAGTATTTCTGGGGGCATAGTGAGCAGATCATTTTCAGTTTCTTGGAAGTTTAGGGCTTTTTATTTCTAAACATCAGGGAATTTTACATACATTAATTTCTGGGTGGTATCTGTTCTTTGAAAGCTCTTTCTTCATGACCTAGTACTTCTTGGTCAGTTTTTGTAGTTTCCATGTGTGACAGGGAGGGAAAAAAGTGTATTCCCTAATCATTGGGTGCAGAGTTTTATATAGAACCATTAACTCAAAACTTAATTGTTCAGTTCAGTAAGTGAGTCGGAGTCTTCCACTAGATGGTGTACGTATCAGTCTTTATATTATTTTTTAATGGATGCATATTAAGTATTGAGTTTTCATGCCTCAAGTTGAATCTTTTGTCATTATGTAGTTATGTTCTTTGTTCTTAGAGTGCTTTTTTGTCTTAAAGCTTATTTTGCCTAATAATATACCTCCCAACTTTTGGTTAATACTTGCTCAGTATATTTTTACTTTTAAACCTTTGTCTTTTTTAAAATATTTATTTCTTATAAACAGCATTTTAGCTTAATTTTAGCTTATCAAATCTAATAATGTCTTAACTAGCAAGTTTAGTAAACACATATGGTGATTACAATTATGTTTGGGCTTGTTTTATCATCTTGGTGGCTTTTTACATAACTTTCTCTTACTTGTAAGTGCTTTTGTTTGTGTTTGATCTTACTGCTGTGTGTTACTGCTGGAAATGGAAAAAGACTAAACATGTGTGTAGATTTAACAAGATGATACTTCATTTTTGTGGTTATCATAGGAAATCGAGTTGTTCTACAGAAGTAGTTCTCCAGAAAATTCAACTTTATTCCTTTTATTTAAGCTCCCAAACTTTTAAGTTCTTACTTTGACCTGTTTTGGATAGAAATATATTGTATTTTCTTAAAAACAAAAGTAACATAATTCAATCTTTTCTTGATGTATTAGGAACACAATTATGAACATCAGCGACTATGGTGGTACAATAAAATGGCAACCAGGACTGATATGATATAAAGAAGCTTGATCAGTACAAATGACTTCAGACTAGATACTCTTCTTGCTGGGTTCTTGCATTCATTTCTCTGTTTCCTCTTTTTCTCAGTCAGGCCCTTCAAGAACCCTCTGCTATGATTAATCTGCCTGCTTCTAACGCCTCTTCCCTTTCTATTTCCTCACTTGTGAGAGGGGGAATCAATACTTAAAATGAGTACACAGACTCAGAAGGAGATTGCGAAGGCCTAGGTATGAGCAAAGTACATGAACGTTGATGTGCCAAATTTGCAACATCTATTTTGGTGACTCAGAAGCCTTTCCTCCTCATTTCCTCCCTATTAAGTAATTTACCAATGGGTGCTACTTTACACACACAGCCCAGTGGGTGCTTGTGTATAAATAAATTTGTTGCAAGTAATAAATTATTATAATTGTTACTGAAGTAAATATCATTTTTATTATCTAATATTATGGCTAATACAAATTAATTGAAAACTGAGAAGGACTTATAAACCAAGGGTCCATATCCTCCCCCTTTATCTCCCTTTTTCAGTTCGTTTGAAATCAAGTGAGCTCCTTACAATGCTAAGGTATAATGGCACAGGGAGAGGTCATCAACAAACTGGCAAGAAGCACAACTAAAAAAGGGACTTTTTTACAGGCATAAAATAAAGCCATAAATAACAGCATTACACAGTGAAAAAGATCTTTACTTATTAAGCACATACTGTGTACTATGGGTCAAAGACTCATTTATTCCTCACTTTAACCCTAGGAGGTCAGGGGCATCCGAATTTAAAGTCAAAAAACTTGGAAGGAGGCTTAGGAAGTTACGTAACTTGTCCAATGTCACACAGCAGGTAAGTGACCAAGGTGGGATCCATACACCAGTCCTTCCACACCTGACATCCATGCCTTTTAGAATATACTAAACAAGAATTTCCTGGCACTCTCTTCAAGATTTGGTACACCAGAAATTCCAATGGATTAGCCTTAAGGACACTTCCCACCCCCACCCCCACTTCCCGCCACCTGCCTCTACCCAACAGATTCAAAGAGGGAAGTCGTGGTGAGTTAGCGCCATCTGCTGAACATATTTCTGAACATCAGGATGAAGGACTACCCTCTTCCTGAGCTGAGGTCGTCGCCAGACCCCGGGTCAGGCCCAGGGCGACGGTGAGCACCCTCCTGTAGATCCTTTGGTCTCCCTACAGTACCAATGCTGGGCACTGACTCCCTGAGGGAGAAAACGGTGGCAATTGCAGGAAGCCTAAAAAAGAGACCAGGAGAAATAAAAGCATAGGCTTCTATCACCACAGTGGAAACGCAGTTTATTCATTTCCGCAAATAAATCTTAGTATCTCCTGATTCCAGTATTCTAGCAATAAAAAGATTCCTGAGCCCCACTCCAGACTATTTTATCGAAACCTATAGGGGAGGAATCTGGGTGTATTTTAAAAAACACTCAGGTCATTCTTAAAAGAAGAAAGGATGGGGGTGGGGGTGGAGGCACTGCCTTAACAGAAGGCAGCTTTTTATCCCTGATGTGAGCTATTTCTGGGTAGGGAGTGGAGATTTTGCAGACTCCTATAATCTGCAGGATGGGAGAATATATTTGTAATGACATATCTGACAAGGGGTTAACATCCAAAATATATAAAGAACTCACATGCCTAAACACCCAAAAAACAAATAACCCTATTAAAAAATGGGTGGAGGATATAAACAGACACTTCTCCAAAGAAGAAATTCAGATGGCCAACAGGCACATGAAAAGCTGCTCCACATCACTAATCATCAGGGAAATGCAAATTAAAACCACAATGAGATATCACCTCACACCAGTTAGGATGGCCAACATAGATAAGACTAGGAACAACAAATGCTAGAGAGGATGTGGAGAAAGGGGAACCCTCCTGCACTGCTGGTGGGAATGTAAATTAGTTCAACCATTGTGGAAAGCAATATGGAGGTTCCTCAAAAAACTAAAAATAGAAATACCATTTGACCCAGGAATTCCACTCCTAGGAATTTACCCTAAGAATGTAGGATCCCAGCTTCAAAAAGACAGATGCACCCCTATGTTTATCGCAGCACTATTTATAATAGCCATGATATGGAAGCAACCTAAGTGTCCATCAGTAGATGAATGGATAAAGAAGATGTGGTACATATACACAATGGAATACTATTCAGCCATAAGAAGAAAACAAATCCTACCATTTGCAACAACATGGATGGAGCTAGAGGGTATTATGCTCAGTTAAATAAGCCAGGTGGAGAAAGACAAGTACCAAATGATTTCACTCATCTGTGGAGTATAACAACAAAGCAAAACTGAAGGAACAAAACAGCAACAGACTCACAGAACCCAAGAATGGACTAACAGTTACCAAAGGAAAAGGGACTGGGCAGGGTGGGTGGGAAGGGAGGGATGGAGAAGGGGAATAAGGGGTATTATGATTAGCACCCATAATGTAGGGGAGAGCACGGGGAAGGCGGTATAGCACAGAGAAGACAAGTAGTGACTCTATAGCATCTTATAATGCTGATGGACAGTGACTGTAATGGGGTATGTGGTAGGGTTTTGCTAATGGGGGGAATCTAGTAACCACAATGTTGCTCATGTGGTTCTATAATAATGATACCAAAAATTTTAAAAATATGTGGAAAAAAATGAGTCCCCATTACATGCCTGGCACTATCAATGTTTGCTAATCTGGAGGATCAGGGTTGAGCCATGAAAAAGTCATGTCTTTATTCAGAAGATACAGTGATTTCCAACAATGATAGCTCTCTGACAGGCTGTCCCAGAAGTTTTGGTGGAGGAGAAGATGAAATTTTGATGTTTATAAAAGGAGTTTTGGGTAAATTAAAAAAAAAAAAAGATTTTGAGAAACACGCTTTTGAAATCAGGAGACTTGGGCTCTGTTTCTTTGTTTCTGACTCATTGACCAAGTCCCTGCCTTTTTATAGGCCTGTTTCCTCATCAGAAAAATCCAGGGCTAATGACTCTAACCTGTAAAAATATTTTTCACTTACCAACTCATAGTGTTCACAATCCTGGGAGGTAGAATCAAGTATAAAAGAAAAAAATGAGTTTTATGTAAAATGGAAACATTAAAAAGTTATGTGCCTTCACAGAAGGCAAATAACTCCAGATAAGGAGTCACCTCCTCGAATCAAACTATTTGAGCTGGAAAATTGTACTTGACTTTCTTTTTTAAGCATCATTAACCTGTCAAAAAAAGGTTGAAAGTATTTTGCTCCAAAGAGCTGATAAGATGTGACCACAAGTATTTGCCATCACTCTCCTTGTAGAGGATCCATTTTATCACAAGGAAAATCTCAAATGGTTCTGTGCTTCCAAACCCAAAACTTGAGGGGATAACCTGATAGTAACCTGACCAGATGTTATCCATGCCCCGCCAAGTGAAAGAGAAGGGTCCTAGCATGCCTCTGGAGCCCCATCACTCTTTGCCCAGACGTGAGGCTCTGCTCCATCGTATGGCTATCTGCTGTGCCCTGGAGCAAGGACACTGTCTCAACCTGTGAATTTCAACTCAGGGAATGTACACTTCCAAAATGGAACATACTCCTTTGTCAAAAAGCCAAGTGGTTACTAAAGAAGGATCCTTTATATTTGAACCCTTTCCAACACAGATGTTATTTAAACTTGACACCCTCTGTACTCAAATACCAAATGGGAAGTCTTGGTATATCTCCATGGTACAAGTTCCCCAAATTTGAACACCATTGTAAGACCTACATCATTTTGTGCAAGAGCCTAGCACAAAATTAGTGTCCCAATCCATGCTTGTTGGGTGCTGATCCTAATAACCCAGGTATATTCTGATGCACAGAGTGTAGTTTGGGGTCATGCATTGAAACTACCAAATTCAAGTTGTCCGTGTGATGAAAACAGAACTGGTGTGATGCCAAGGCCACATGACCCTTGTTCACATTGCTGAGAAAAAGTTAAAAACCGAGTTGCGTACAGTTCCCTTTGTTTTGTACGTTCTAGGGCAAAGTCTGCACTCTACTAAGCAGGCATCTCCTGGGAATTCCTTTTGGGACACTCAGTCAATTGGATTAACCACTGTATAAATTTGTAGAATTTATCTATTAACATTCACCTCTTTGTCATTTACAATTTCCTCTGATTATATATCAGTTTTTCTGAAGACACTATCTCAGCTTTCTACCAAGCGGAAGTATTGTTGCAAGATAAGCACTTAATTATTTACTGAATTTCAATCGTGTATTCAGCCCAAGTTTATAAAGAAATACCCGCCTTCAAAGAGCTCAAAGTCCAGTTGGGAATACAAGCTAAACACACAAAACATCGGCCCATAAATAAAACCAAATGCTCGACTGTCCTGGGATTAATGTAAGGACAAATTATGCAACAGTATAAGGATATTCCTACGTCATCATACCAGTGGAATATCTTTTTGTTTCAGTTATTGTCTTATCATTCCCCACTAGAATGGAAGCTCCATGAGAGAAATGTTTTTTGGTTCAATGAGTGCCTGGCATGTAATAGGCGCTCAATGAATATTTGTTGATTGAATAAGAAGTCAAGTTCTTAAAACAGAGAAAGAGGTTTCACGGAGTGCCCCCAGATGAGCCTTTTTCTTTACTACGCTTTTATTCAGCTTTCTTTACACCAATCAATAGACTTTAGCAAATAACTTCTTCATATTTGAAAGAAGGAAATGTGCATATAATTCAAACAGAAAGAAGAATGGGATGAAAGAAATTTAAATTGGGTGTTAGGGTCCATGTGACCCACTTAGCTCATTGCTAAAAGGAGAGATTTATCCTAGAATCGGTGGTTTTCAAATATTGTTTTAAAGCAGGACTCTATTTTCAGGCAAAACCTCGATAAATGAAGCAGATAAAAGCAGAGCTACTCTGATTGACTTTGGGGTGGCATGGAGGATGAGACAGGGGAGGATCACCTTCTTTAGTCCCCTCACCTCCACCACAGGGCTATGGCTTCTGAAGGATTCTAGGAACACAGTTGAAAACACTGGATTGAGAGAACTTTAGAGTCCCTCAAAATTCTGTTAATGGAGGCAGCTGAGAAAGTCCTGGGTCCCCTTCTGGTCTCTGCCACTTTAAACTGCAGGTATACCAGGAGTGAACTGGCCAAATGAGAAAAAATACATGTGTAGCCTGGCGAAGGCCAATACCCCTTCTCATGATAAGACCCAGTGAACTAGAAGCCATATTTCTCTTCCCCAAGACTGATGAGGGTTAAATAACTGTGTGACCTGATCGTTACTCTAGTTTGGCCCCCCTCCCACACCCCACTCAAACTAAAGGCACCCGAGCTCACCTGTCAATATCTCTGGGCTTCGCAGTTGATCAGAATCTTATACACAAAATAAATACTCAGTCTGACGCCAACACACGTGGGAAAAGAGTCCTATTCGTCACCATCCTTTTCACTTGTACAGCTGGAGGATCTGTCTTAGCTGTCCAGAAGAGAACCAGCCACGCATAGTGCTCAAAGGGTAACAGAAGAGAGTTTAACGCAGGAACTATTTACCAGGGTGTGATCACGTTAAACCTTTAAGGAAACCGACAAAGAATTGTAAAGCATCCACGTACTAGCAACAGCTGTAAGAGTTAACACCACCAGGCTTGAAAAAAACAAACAAAGCGCTGTCATCCAACAATTGTTGTTTGGGGAACTGGTAAAAATCCTACATTCATTACAAATGAGGAAACTAAGGATAAGATAAGGAACACAGGTTGAGCAATCCCTGAGGCAAGGAACCCGTTGAATTTGAAGCGTCTAGCGACAGCCGACAAATAAACAACGAGGGGCTGGGACTACAATTCCCGGAACGAGTCTCTCCACGTCTGTCTCAAACTTTTCAACCCTAGAATAAAGGAGCTTCCGGAAGAATTGCTTTTCGGGACTTGTAGTTCCCTGGGTTGAGGCCGACAGCAAGCTGTAGAAAGCTCATTGGCGCCCAGGTCTCCGCCCGTTTCTCGCCGCAGGACGGCGTCCCACGCACGCACATGCGGCGCGTGCCCACGCCCCCAGCCCGACTCCCTCCACCCCCACCCCCGACAGGCCTAAGACGCAGGCGTGCGCACGCTCCCCGGACCCTGTAGGCGTAGGGGTGGGAGGAGGAGGGGAAGGGAGGGAAGGGGTTAGTGTCTATTGAGTAGACGGCAGAAGAGCACAGAGAGCGCGCGGGCCTGGATGCTGGGTGGGTGAACTCTGCCCTGGGCCTAGGGCCAGCGGGAGGATCCGGAGCCAAATCTGCGCGCCCTGCGAGCGGTAACCGGGCTGCTGAGATCCGGAGGGCGGCAGGGGCCAAAGCCCCAGCCTACGCCCCGCGGAGATGTCCGGGTGCGGCGCCTGTACTTGCGGTGCGGCCGCCTCGCGGCTCATCACCTCCTCCCTCACCTCCGCGCAGAGAGGTAACGAAGTAGTCCCTCACCCGAACCTTTGGCCCAGGAGTATAGCCGTCGACGGTGGGGACCCCGACGAAGGCAGGGGCCTACTTCTCCCCGAGGTTGTGTGGGGATGCGCAGCGCTCCGCCTGGCATCCCCCACTTTCCTCGTGGGATGGGGTTCTGCCAACCTCTGGAACAGCTGTTTCTCACATTTGAAGTAAACCCCTTGTGCTTCCCCGCCCGCGCATATTCAGGCCTCCTGACTTTGCGGCCGGAATGTGGCCACTTCTCGAAAACCCTGAGAGCCGCACAGAACGCTCCCTTTGTTAAGGGAGTCCTCGGACCCTGCTCGGGGCTCCGCCGGGGACTGTCGGCCTTGCCCCGCGGCTTCTCTGCCGGAGCGCGGCCGGGTTCCTCTCGCCTGTCGCGGCTTCGGTAACAGCTCGGGTGAGGGGCTGCCCTTGTTGAGATCCCGCGGGACGCCAAGCCGACCGTCCCCGACGCGACCGCGCGAGACCCGCGGTGTCACTGTCACCGTGCGGCCGCTTACACCGGTACATAAACAGGGCTCGTTAGTACTTCCTGGCGCCGGGAAAACCTTGGGGCCCGCAGAAAAGCGGCCTGGGAGGTTGTGAAAATTCCCGCAGAAATTGCTTTTGAAGTTCTTTATGTGTCTCAGCAGTTGTTTACCGGTTTTCCAACTTGACAGTCCGATGTAGTTTTAAGGGTGGCGCTTGTTTACCTTTCCTTTACTGTTTATCGGGAGCTGTGAAAGAGTGGCACTCCAGCCAAGAAATTCCGGAAAAGAAACCATTTTTTTCTTCCCCAGATATGTGAATGTCAGACTACGAGACTAGATCCTGTTAGAATCACCTGATTTTACGCAGATTCGTTTTGTTTTGGCTTGTCGGCTTATGACCCTTGGATAGATTAAAAAAAAAAAAAAAAAACCCTTTTTCTAAATTTTAGGTTAATTATAAAACCCACGGGGTTTACTAAATGTTTTCTGGCGGTTTATTTCACAAAGATTTAATAATGTGGATAAAACCATTTTGTAAAATGATACATAAATGTAAAGGAGTGAATTTAGTCCCAAGACTCTTAAACTTGAACAAGTAGATATCCCTGTTACAGGAAATTTGAGTTGCAAATGTTTGAAAGTGACATATTTAAATTCATTTATTTTACAAACATTTGCTGAGGGCATACTATGTGCCAGGCCCTATTTTGGTGCTGGAGGTAGAGTGGTGAACAAGTCCTCACCTTCAAGTTGAAGTAGACGAAGAATAATATCTTTTCTGGGAGTGTGATGAAGTGCATGTATTCTCTTGAGTAAGGAAGGTTACTTTGACAAAGTCCATCTATTCCAATCAGTTATCTCTGAAAACAATCAGAAGGTGTACGGTTATTTTTTCTCTTTTCAAACAACCTCTGCTTTAAAAATTACATCATAAGGCAAGTGACCACAAAATAATTACTTACCTATAAATTAATACAAGTATGCCAATTTTTTATAAATACTGAACCAGTTTTCACTGTAAAGGAGTAAATTAAGCTTAAAATCTGAGACATAACCCAGTATCATTATAAAATTTAATATTTTACACGACAGTGAAACAGCAAATAGTTTTCACTTTGTTTAAGACTCGCCCAAGGCTTAATTGCACAAAACGTTTATTTTCTGTAGTAGAAACGTGAAAAGATTATGTAAAGACAGTCTAAAAATACAGAGATTTTTCCTTCAGGGCTGAAAAAACTCCAGGAGTTTATTTTTATTTTGGATTCCTGGAAAGAGGAAGAGAGGCAAAAGAGAAAGAATCAGAATTGGACTTTAGCTAGTTTATTATCCTTATAAACAGTAAAGAATTAAGAATTTCAGCAACATAATACCAGAAAAAATTTTCATCCAAATAATCTATTGAAAAATTATACAGTGAATTAAGAATAAAAGAGATTTATATTTTTGTCATGTTAGACTTTTTAAAATGTAGTTTGAAAAATTATTTGGTACATTGTTATACTATATACTGTGTCTGTTTTCTTAGGGGCTATGTGTATCCAGTTTAATATGTTTTTCCTCACTATTCTCTTTGAATATGAAGCGTATAGTAAAGTAGAAATTTTATAAATATTTTTTTCTACCCAAATTGATGGTTTTTCAATTCTGATGTATATATTTTAAAACGTACTTTGCATATGTCGCAATTTGCATTCTAAATATGTGCATTCAGAAATGCTTGACTGCATTTAAAAAAAAATTCTGAATGACAGTACTCGGTTGGACTTCAGCTGTGAAAATTGTGGGATCACAATTAACTGACTTGTTTTCTGGCCGCTTTCTGGACTTGTCCATTGAAAGGGTGTCTGCCTCCTGCAGGTGTAAGTGAAGATGTGGAGATGCTCAAACATGTTGGGTGTACATAAATTTCATGATAGTTAAATAATATCCTCACCTTAACAGTTTTTCGCTAGATTCTCTCTCTCTTGGTAGTTAAGTACAATACGAATTAAATAAGGCAAAGTGAATAAATGAGAGAACATCTTTGTTTCTGGAATTGCAGGCTGTTTCTTAATCAACATTTCTCTTTTGTTGGCATATTTATCTACAGACTAGCTGAATAGCTTTAGTGAGAGTCCATCAAACATTTTTTAAAAACTTGAGGAAAGTTATTGTAGGAGTGATGTTATTTTTCTTTATTAAGAAGTATTCAGAATTCATGAAACAGTAGTTTGGGCATAAAATGAAATTTTGAGACTAATAAAAACATAAGCATCTGTTTAGTTGCCAACATTGTTTCTGTTGAATTTTTTTTTCTAATTTGTACTAGAGGTTAGAGGCCAAGTATTTAAGCCAGTACTTAACCTGATTTGCCATTTAATCAATTATTACACACCCTTAAATATTGTCAATATAAACTGGTGATAATTTTTAATTTTTAATTTGTTTTTGGAGTATGCTTAATTCAAGGCTGAATATAGGAAGTCAGAAAATTAAAAATTTTGAATAAATACTCTCCTAGTTCTTAATAGCCCTAAAATTGATACACAATTACTTCAGTATTTCTTTTAAAAAATTGCTGTTTTGAAATTTAGAGACCTTTACAACAGAAGTTTTCTAAATGGTTTAACTTTTAACTGTTTTCTCTCTTTGCTGCCAAGGAGTCTTTCGAAATATCCTTCACACTTCCCTTTTTGGCTTTCAGGGATTCTTCACCTGGGATTCACCAGCCTCCAAAGTGTCCAGAGATACATAGAATTCAGAGATTCTGTAAACTTTGTTTTCACTAATCTTAAACTGAAATACAGCATTTCCTTCCATTACGAATGAAAGCAACAAACCAGAGGAGTAGTAGCAGTATCTGAGAATTTTTTGCCAATTAAAGACACAAATATTTTCATATCACATTACCAATTGCAGATATCTTAAAATATTTATGCTTTTCACTACTTTGAAATCATGCTAGTTATTTTAAAAAGCTGTTAGATCTTAATTGAATTTTGCTTGTTAATAAACCAATTTTTAAAGTATTTTGATAACTATTTCAGTATAATTGGATAGTGTAACCACTATTGTTACATATATACTCTATACACTTGAAAACGTTAGTCTGAGACGGCTTCATCTGTAGGCTTCCCCAGACTGTCAGAGGAATTCATGACAAAGGATGAAAACTGAATTGTTAGCTGCAGTGATCTCAGTGGAGATTTCTTACACTTGGGGAGTAACTGATAACCTGTTCAGCACAGCGGTTTAAGTAGGTGGTCCCAGACCAGCAGCATCAGCATAGCCTGGGAACTTGCTCAGGAAATGCATTCCTGAGTCCCAGCCGACCGACCCTCTGGGTGAGAACCGGGAGACCCCCTACACCCTGTGCTGTAACAAGCTCGCTTGATGGTTCTGATACACACATCTGAGAATTGATGGTTTATGGCCTCTTGTTGGCACAGCCCATATAGTACAGAATGTTAAAACAGCACTGAAGTACCCTACCTTCAGGGCCAGCAAAGAAATTCTTCAATTTAGAAGTTTTAAGTAGCATGAACATGCTTCTCAGGTAGCATGCTCTGTAGTGACTGGCTGCATTGGTTTCATATGTTACTCGCTAAGCTATTTAAGGTGAAGGATTTATTTTTCTTTCTACACTTAGACTTTAAAAGGATGGTGTTCGTAATTTTCATTTCTCTTAAATTCCTGAAAGTAATTTACTTTCAGCTTATTTACTAGTAATGCTAGATACAGTAAATTGTTAAACACTATTTTCAAAGATCTATTTTATTGTATATGGGAAATAATACACTGTATGGGATACTTCAGGGTTAAGTTTTGTTTTCAATATCCAAGTGTAAATAGCCTCATATAAAGCTTGTAATGGTTTAATTAAAAAATTATATTTGCTACATTGATTATAATAATTGTATTATGCAACTACTCATTAACTGTTTTCAGACACGCAAGATAGAACAGTGAACACCCAAATACCCATTATCTGTCTTAAGCATCCATTAACTTTTCTGCGTACTTGATTTCATCTATACATCTCCTTCATTACTTTTTCTAGATTTGCTTTTTTTTCCCCCAAATATTCAAGTTTGATAGTGTTAAGCAAAAGTTTATAGTCTATAGTTTAGAGACTGGTATGTCATAAGCATTATTATTTTTTTAGTGTTTAGTGAATTTATATAGGGATGAGAAAATTTGTCTCTTAATTATGTTTCCTGAGAAGTTTGGTGAGTTCATTTTTGTACTTGTGGAACTGGAGATGGCTTAGGATGATAACTGAAGAAACTCATTTAAACAGTACACAAGTGTATTGGAAAATTAGGAATTAATAAAGTCATATAACTAAGCAATTGTTTTTTAATTGTTCCAAGGGCATAATTTGAAACCAAGTTTTGCATTTGGCTATAATATATACATATGTGCCTGATCTCTTAAAAGCCCTAACATATGTAGAAATAAAAATTTTAAGCTTGAGTTGAGAATTTTGTAGGGAATGAAATGAGGGAGGCAAAATCAGTTTCTTAAACTTAAAAAGTATTAACTATACACCCACCGCCCCCATCCTTTCTTTTGTGGCTTCTTGCTTCCTAACAGCACTCTGGTAAACTGCTGGGTAGCTTCCTTCCTAGTGATTCATTAATGTATGTTAGCTTATGCAAAGTTCTGAGT
The DNA here is from genome assembly GCF_030020395.1 of Manis pentadactyla. Classification (NCBI taxonomy): domain Eukaryota; kingdom Metazoa; phylum Chordata; class Mammalia; order Pholidota; family Manidae; genus Manis; species Manis pentadactyla. The sequence continues at coordinate 113,421,577 of NC_080029.1, read as the reverse complement.
AACCCTACAGTACTGAAATCTATGGAATTTTGTTAACATAGAACAGTTCCATTTTCTTGCATAAGGAGCACTCTTTTTAAAGACCAGCTTAGGATATGCTGCTTCTCTGTATACCATATGGTTCTTTTCCATTGAATAAAATTTATTTGAGGGCTTATTTTGTATTTATATTAGAAAAACCAGGGGTCAACAAACAACTTCAGGAACTAAATCTGGCCACACCCATTTGTTTACAATCTGTTTGTTTGCTTTCACATTATAGGCAGAGTAGTTGGGACTGAGACTACACAGTTTATAAAGCAGAAAATACTGTTCTAATCCTTTACAGAAGAAGTTTGCCAGGAAAGTTGCTAATTAACAGTGATTTAAGAATTTTAACTTTAAATATGGTAAAAGGTTGAAATGTTTGAAAGGATAGTGGTTACACAATATCTACTCAATTTCTTTTTTCTATACAATTGAAATAATTTCATTAAAATACATTTTAATGAACAACACATAACTTTAAAGAACATTTGAAGTTTGTTTCCATTGTTGCAGATATTACCTCCATATAACCAAAGAGACAGAGGCGTTCATGTCAATTGCTTATTCTCATTGGCAGAAATAATATAGATGTAAATGACCTTTTCCCCACTATAAGTGAGGCAGATGTTGAGCTGTGTACCTCTCAAACTTTGAAAGAGCCACTCATTATTCCTTGGGTGGTATTCCTCACTTCCAAAGGACAGGTCTGGAAATCTGAGGGAGGCCCAGGTCTGACCTATTTTTGAGAAGGCTCTGCCTCTGCTGGAGATACTGTTTTCTCTACCAGTTTGTACTACTGCTGTGAAAGCTATAGCTTTTTCAACTTCCTTGATACTTATGGAATTTTTGTCTTCAGGGGATTTACTGGAGGAATGTTAATATTTGACATACAGACTAATATATTTCATTATTTTTTCAGGTATTTCTTGTGGCCGCATTCATATACCTGTTTTAGGAAGGCTTGGGACCTTTGAAACCCAGATTCTACGAAGAACTCCTTTTAGAACCTTTACAGAAACACCAGCATACTTTGCGTCAAAAGATGGGATGAGTAAAGATGGCTCTGGAGATGGAAATAAGGTATTTTATCTAATTGGCATCTGTACATGGATCTGATTTCCCTCCTTTAAGCAATTAAGTATGATAATAGTACTCTGTAGCCGTTGGTTTATATGTTTTCTGTAGGAAATGTGAAATATATAAAATCTAAAGAATTTTATGTAATTTTATTTTGTGTTTTAGTTTGAATCATTAAAGTTTTATAAGTGTTCCACTTAGTAAGCAGTAATTACATTTTCTTTCTAACACCCAAAAGTAGTTAAGATGCTTAATTGAATAATCTGTATAGTATTGAGTTAGGAATAAACACCATTTCCTGCTTTCACAGAGCTCTTCCATCTCATTGTAGTATAAACTACTTCATCTTCTACCTGAAAATCTTAGATGCCCATATGACTTAATGTTTGGCTACTCTGTAGCCTAGCATAGATGATTCATGATTGTATTAGATCAGTGAATTATTGTCAATTTTTTTATGTGAATTAACTAACACTTAAGTGAATATTAATATGAAAGACAAAATGCCAGGTGCTTTCAGATCCACACTTAATCCTAAGAATGATTCTCTGAGTAGGTAAAATTATCCCCATTTTAGAGATGAGAAAAGTTAGATTCAAGTAAGTTAAGAGTTATTACATGCCGTGATAGTAACTCCTGATTCAATGCCATTGAAATGTAGTTTTTTACCTTTGTAACGTTTTTCCTAGTGTTTGAGTAATTGAAAGAAAAGTTTTTATTATTCATGCTACTACATCCATGTAAAGAAGGAATACAGATAAATATATATTTACTAGAACTGATTTTATTTTTGTGGTAATACGTCTTTGACACCAGAGATAGTAGAGATGTAAACTATACTAATAATTCCAAAGGTTAATTACAAACTGTTTATATTTAAATTACATGTAAAATGATTGGCTGAAAGTAATAATTGACACTGTCTTTTTTTTTCATCCACAAACATTAGAAATCAGCAAGTGAGGGAAGCAGTAAGAAATCAGGCTCTGGGAGTTCTGGGAAAGGTGGAAACCAGCTGCGCTGTCCTAAATGTGGTGACTTGTGCACTCATGTAGAGACCTTTGTGTGTAAGTATTACTTCTTCTATTCTTCTGTTCCCTACCTTTTCTATAAAATATTATAAAATGTATAATCCTATATGAATTATATAAACCAGAGTTACTGTCTTCCTGAACTTACACGATTCTCTCTTATGTTAACTGGATTCTAAAAATCCCCAGGACTGGTAATATTTTGCACTGTGGTGTAAGAGAAAATTTAAGAACACTGTTTGCTTCTTTACTTTGCTTTCATGTGTTTAGTTTAAATTTTGATTTTGTGAGTTTTCATGTATATGACCACTAAGCTGTAGGAGAACCAAGGCTTATTATTCTGTGTGGCTTTCTCCATTCTTCAGATACCTTTTAAGCATCTTAGATAGCTAGAGAGGTCAGTCATTCAAATAGTAAGGTACTTTTCTGTCTTTCAGTACATACCAGAGGAGCTAAACCCGTAATTCTAGGAAGTGTCTGATAATTATTAATCATTCAGATGCTAAGAGAAGGAAGAAATCAACAGTCCTACATTTGCTGTATGGTCAGTAATTCTATGACATTATGCAATGATGCTACTGCAGATATTTTGCTTAATAAATCAAATAACTCATTTCCTACATGATTAGAGTTAATGGTAATGACTCAAGAGTAAATTACATTGCACCACCATGTCAGCCTTCCTATATAATTCAGTTGTGAAAAGGTTGATGGTCAGGTTTGGCAGAAGTTTCAGTTTCTGATGATTGGCTGGAGAGGATTTTCTATATTCTAACCCAAATATTGAGACTTCCGTTTCACATTTATCGTTAAAATGAGTTGGCCACCAAATGAAAAGTACTACATGTATTGTAGTCCTTATAGTTTTGGGAAGACTTTTAAAGTAGTTCCATTCTACAGCTGGTATGTTCTCTTCCTGGTTTTGCCTAGTAAGAGGTCAAAAAGAAAAACCAGTCTGAGTGAATGTTAATTTAGATCATAACATAAAATGAAAGTGGTGGAACTGAATGACATAACTTCTAAATAACATTTTCCATTAACAAATTTGGTGTGATATAGTAAAATTCTAAGAAGTCTGAGAATTGCTCAATTCATAATGGCAGTGTCATAGTACATATATTTTAATCAAGGTATTTTCCCTTTTTTTTTCCAGAAAAAGATTTCAACCTTTATAGACCTAAAGAATGATTTCTTAGAGTAGAAAAGGAAAAAAATCACTAACATTTAATAAATGCCAGTATGTATAGTTTTATTCTCATAATCTTACTTTTGCCAGGTTGGAGAATATCCTCATTTTTATATATGAAGAAGCTGAGATTCAGCAAGTTTAATTCATTCATTCAAAGTCCCAGAGCATGAAGATTTGCTATTCAGAAGTTCCTATCCCATTTTTACCAACTAGAATTCTTAAGGATAAACTAGATCCTCTTGGGATTAAATTTATTTTTCTTTTATGCAGTGTTTTCAAAACTTGCAAGGTAGTATTAATCACTGAGGGTAATTGTTAAACATACAGATTCCTTCTTCCCTAGAGATAAGATTCTGTAGATGTTGGGTGGTGACCTAGAATCTATGTAACAATGAGACCAAGTGTGAAAAACAGTATTTAGTGTGTATCAAATCTCCTCAAGGCTGAGGTCTCTTTCCTGTGGGAAGTCTAATTGGGAAGGTATGTGGGAATGACAATGTGGAAGAAAAGAGTAAGAGTATATACTTATACATAATTTATTCAGTTAGCAAACATGTATTGAGTCAGACATTCCTAGGCTCAGAAAATACACAAATAAAAACATGACACTGTCCCTCCTCTGGAGCTCTACTGTGTAGGAGTAATAAGCCCCAACAATGAATGGAGCCCCTCCTCCCTTGGTTTGTTTGATCCGTAATAAGTCTCTTCAGTATGCATCCCTTTAGAATGCCAGGATCTTCTGTGTCTGTTCATTGTAAATCATGTCATCCTATTCTAAAGAGTTTTATTTGATCTCAGGTTATTCATTTTGTTTGAATCTGCATTTATGTAGTTATTAGTTCATAAACATCTTTTTATATGCATTTTGGTCACTTGTAGTTCTGTGAATAGACTGTTGAGGCAATTGTCCATGTTTTTATCATTTTGAATTATTTTTAATTACCTGAGGAATACATGTGTGTTATCCCCCTTTGGAAAAAAAGTATAACATTATAGGCAAAGCTAAAGATATATTTCCATAGTATATCTTCATCAAACATATGCTTTTAAAGCATAAATGGTATATTGTTTATGTTTTTGCAAACTGCTTTTTTCTTTTCCCAACTCAGCAATGTTTTGGCAGAGATGTATGTTAATACATAATGTGTACAGGTCTGATCCTTTGCTTTAAAAATTTTTTTAACTTTTTGAATTGAGATATCATTCACATATTATACAATTCATCTTTTTATCACATACTATGCAATTCACCTTTTTAAGGTATACGTTTCAGGGGTTTTTAGTATATTCACCAGGTTGTGTGATCATCACCACTGTCTAATTCTAGAACATTTTCATCACCCCAAAAAGAAACCCCATAACCCTTAGCAATCACTTTCTATCCCTTCCTAGCTCTGGCAACCATTAACCTACTTGCTGTCTACGGATTTTGTCTCATTCTGTTTATGTTTCATATAAATAGAATTTACATTTCATATAAATGGAATTATACAATATGCATCACTTTTGTTTCTGGCTTCTTTCACTGAGCATGTTTTCAGGGTTCATTTGTGTTATGTATACTTCATTGGTTTTTGTGGCTGAATAGTATTCCAGTGTTTATCCGTTCATCAGTTGATGGGCATTGGGTTGTTTCTACTTGTTGGCTATTGTGAATAATGCTACTGTGAACATTTGTGTACAAGTTTCTGTGTGTATGCGCTTTTACTTCTTGGGTTTTATGCTTAGGAATGGAATTGTTGGGTGAAATGGTAATTCTTCATTGAGCTTTTTAAGGAACTACCAAACTGTTTTCCATGGAGGTTGTACCATCTTACAACCTAGCAGAGTGTAATGGTTCCAGTTTCTTCACATCCTCTTCAACACTTACTATCTTTTTTATTGTAGCCATCATAAGGATGTGAAGTGGTATCTCACTGTGGTTTTGATTTACATTTCCATAGTGATTAAAGTTGTTAAGCAACTCTTTATGTGTTTTTTGTATATCTTGTTTGGAAAAAAGACTGTTTAAATCCTTTGTCCATTTTTAAAATGGGTTATCTTTTTATTGAGTTATAAGAGTACTTTATATATTCTAAATGCTAGACTCTTATCCAGATATAAGATTTGCAAATACTTTCTCTCATTCTATGGATAGTTATTTGCTTTTAAATGCTATATAGCAGGAGTCAGCAAACTTTTACTATAAAAGGCCATATAGTAAATATTTTAGATTTTGTGAGCCATATGGTCTCTTGTTGCAACTATTCTCCTTTGCTGTTACATTGTGAAAGCATCATAGACAATGAATGAGCATGGCTGGGTTCCAATAAAATTTTGGACATGGAAATTTGAATTTCATACAACTTTGTCATTTTTTTTCCAAAATGTAAATACTGTTCTTAGCTCATGGACCTGCTATATATAGTCCATCTTGCAAGTATATTTTTAGTGATCTTATGTGTTTTCTTACCGTGGTATTACTCTTGCTTGACTTTGTTAAATAAAATGTCATTTTTATAGATGCTATTATGAATATATAGAAAATCCTCAGAAATTGAAATAATCTAAGAAATGTTTTATTATAAGGACTAATATATATTATTCCTTAGTTTTCTTTTGCCCTTTTAAAAAATAACTTGTCAAACATGAATAGTCTCCCGCTTTTATTTAAGGTAAAGCTGTTAGTTTATTTTTAGTGTGTATGATACTTTTTTGAAGGCTTACTTAACATGTTTTGCAGTAGGTATTAAATTTTTCTATAATGGTGTGGAGATTTTATGTTGACCTTGAAGTTAACCCTAAAAAAATAACCCAGGTTACCCCTGAAAATTATTAAAAATCTTGAAGACCTTTCATTTAAGCAAACCTCTTGAAAAACTTTTTTCTAAGGTAGTCTTTCTGTTGTGGGCATACCATATAAGCATGGTATGGATCACTATTCTGTATACAAAGTAATTTAGGATACTTGTAATAATCATTTTGAGGAGAGGTTTATCCCTGCTAATTTAACAAAATTAGATTTTGCCCCTTGTTTTTAGGAGCAAAAAATATGCATTGCAATACTTGCATTTTTTTTTTTCCCAAAATAGCACTTTGATAAATAAAAGTGAATCCTTGAATTTGGGTGTATATTGAATGTGTTTCAATACAAAATTGCATTATAAATATTCACATAGAATTTAAGCACCCCTTCAAAAGTAAGCAAAGAGGGATGTGATTTTGTTAGTGTTTAATCTCTTTCCATGTGACCTAATTTCATTAGAGAAATATTTTGTGCTTGTGTTCTCAGCCAGATTTTCCTGTCACACAGCCTGAACTAGATTAGAGGCTTCCCTGCTCTTTAACCCTTGCCCTGTTTACTGTCAGTAACAGTTGAAAGCTGGTGCTTCATTATAAAATAAAGTCATTGACTATCTGTCCCAATGTGGGAAATGGTGATAATGTATTTGGACTTGTCTTAAAGGTACTTGGAATAGCTTGATCTTTTTCTTTAGGTAAGCATTTGTAGGTAGTCAGTAAGTAGAAAATATGGATGGTCCCTCTTCTAGTTTAAAATTTGCTTCTAGAATTTATCCAGAATGTATTTTTAATTTGCCTTGGGTTTAAGAACAGACAACATAAGAATTAAATTGATTGAGTTAATGATTAAATTTATTTTTTAAATGTGGAATTGTCTTTTTAAATTTTAGATGATTTTGTGAAGATTATGTGTGCTTGCTAGTGCAGTTTTTCTTTTAATCTGTGGATAGGTAGTTAAAATAGTCCCAAAGGAGAGAGATCCCGTAGTTTAAAATTTTCTTTTTCTTTGCAGTTTTGCCAGTTCAGTTAGATTACACAAAGATAACACAAAAAACTTACTGCCTAGACCTACCAACATGTAACTAATTCCTGTGTATTTTATGCTGTGTGTCTCTTAAATGTATGTGAAATTCTGTACCCTGCTGCTTGCTGAGGTTCCTGGTTACCATTAGTAGGAGTAGCCTTGGAGAACATTTAAGAATATATATCCGTACGTCTACATCCAACAGTTGTGTTTTAAAAAGAGAGAGAAGAAGAAATCACCTTTGGTTTAACACTATATTCTATAGCTAATGCGTTGGAATTGAGAGACCCTTTTAATCCTGACTTTTAACTACCCTTGTGTTGTTTTCAAAAGCTGTATGATTATTTTTAAGTCAATATGACTGAGAATGTTATTTTGTTAGTTTCATAGTGATTTGTAGGTTAAAGAAATAGGTATTAGTGGAGTAAAGATGAAAATAAGGAAGGTATGAAATAATTTTATATACTTAACCAAGTCAGTTTTTTGAATGTCCATAAGTTTGAAAAGCAATTTTTATATTTTGAGGGACTAAAATTGATTTCTCTCTTTCAACTTTTGTGTTTGAAATTTTTCATAACACTATGTTGGAAAAAGAATAATTTACTTTTCACAGTTCATTCAAGTATTAGAAAATAAATGATTATTTTATATTCTTAGAGTGGTGTTTTTTAAAATTAATTTTAGTGAATGAGAAGTTGAATCTCAGCCTGTCTTGCCTCTTATTAAAGAAGTATGTCACAAAGTGAAAGATCTAGTAGAAATAAACAAAATGTAGTTTACTGAACTCATTTATCTTTATCACCAGCTTAGGTGTAAGCTAGGCTGTTTATTATGGCTAATGAAGTGACTACAAGCCTACTTCTTGTCAAGTACATGGTTTTCATTTACATTGAGTCTTTAAGGTTAAACACTATTTGAATTATTTCTTTTTCTCTAGTGACTTTCTTTCCTTTTGCAGCTTCCACCCGTTTTGTGAAATGTGAAAAATGTCATCATTTTTTTGTTGTGCTATCTGAAGCAGACTCAAAGAAAAGCATAATTAAAGAACCCGAATCAGCAGCAGAAGCTGTAAAATTGGCGTTCCAACAGAAACCACCTCCTCCCCCTAAGAAGGTAGGGGTCTTAGCTCAGTCTTACCAGCATTTTATCTTGAAGACACGTCATTGCTTCCACCTCTTACCCCATTTATGTTGGATTCTAATACTAGCATATAAACAAGTATTTTAAGTTCATAATATGGACTAGCTTTTATTGATATTTGATACTTGGAATTTAGGTATGGAGACCATTGCTGTTTTCCCATGTTATCATTACTGCATTCAGTAGCAGTGAGAAACAGTTGGATGATTATTAAAATAGCATTAATACTAAATCGATCTAAAATGATATCCAAAGAATAGAGCAGTTATGGGCTTATTTTTGTTAGTTTGGGCCCCTAAATAACACCAGCCTACAATTTCCCCTTTTAGATTAGTTTACTTTATAGTAAAACAGCCTCAGTCTAACAATCGAAGCAAGCAGTTTTTTCATGGCCAGTGTGCCTGGGCTCTCCTGTATAGCCCTTTTGTGGCTTTTGTGGCATGGGCTCTTTCCAGGAGTCTCAGATATGGTTTGGCCACATGAAATACAGCATATACCACTAGCTCCACTGGGTACTTGATGTGCGCTTTCTGAGAATGGCAAGCCCTGCTCCTGGGCTGTGTGCCCTCTGTCCTGGCCGTGTCTCAGATATTGTATGCACCCTTAGGTGATTTCTAACCTTCTGCCTCAGTGTTGCTTTCTTCTACTGTGTTTAGATACCAGTGCGTTTGTCTCTACCTCCAAATGCGCTGTGGCAGAATTAATAATTGATGGGTGTAATTTATGAGGAAAAAGATGATTTTTTTAAAAAACATAGTAAGATATGTATGGTCAAGAGGTAAAGAATGTGTCATACAAATAATGGAAAATACAGCTATTAAATAAGCTTTATATTCTCCATTAATTTGTGTAGACTTTAGACATCTGGTCAAAGTTTGAGAAAATAAATAGGCAATTTAAATATTTTCAGCTAGTAGATATTAAGAATTTCTGTTGACTAAAAGCTGAAGGAATTTACCCCAGGTTCCAAGCTGTTGGCAATATCCAAGTATTGAATAGAGCTTTTGTTTCTGAGAATAAAGTTTTCAGAATGCCATTTAGATAAATGAGTAACTTCAGAGTTAATATCTGAGGACAAAGTAAATGTGAGTTTTAAAACACATAGATACTGGTAGTGTAATGGCTTTTGATTATGGAATGCCTATTTTTGAAAAGGGTAGTTGTAAAATACATTATTTTTTTGAAGAATATTATTCATATGATTGAGAGATTATTTTAATGATTTACATTACTGATGGTACCTTTAGACCTGTGATGGTATGTGTAGGTATTCTAAGTAACTTTAATACTAACTTTTAAAAATTAGGATCAGTGATAGAAGGGTATAGTGATACTTTGTTAGGCTAAAGAACAAAAGAATTGAGTTTTTGTCTATTTAGAGCTTGGGGGCCTCTGTATCATTGCCACATAAGGTATCATGCCCTTGGCTTTTTGTTTTTGGTGAGAGTCTATTCAAATTTAAAACTGTAAACATATGCTCAGTATATAACTTTTCAATGTATGTGTTTTTATGATAGATCATAGTGCATTATCCATATGTAATCATTTTTCAGATTTATAACTACCTCGACAAATATGTTGTTGGCCAGTCATTTGCTAAGAAGGTGCTTTCAGTTGCTGTGTACAATCATTATAAGAGAATATATAATAATATCCCAGCAAATCTGAGACAGCAAGCCGAGGTTGAGAAGCAGACATCATTAACACCTAGAGGTTAGTGTTTTGATGATTGATCAACTTAGAGATACATGTTTTTAAAAGTAATCTTTATTTGCAACTCTTTTCTTTTGTCTTGAAATGCTTTTGTATAGCACATCATTTTTCAAAGTACAGGTCACTTCCCATTAGTGGATAATGAAATCATTTTGGTAGATCGCCAACATTTTTTTGAAAAAGTGAATAGATGTGAGTAGGAAATACCAAAGTACATTAACTTACAGTTAAGAATTGTTTCTTAAAACTTTTGAGTTACATGTGCATGGGTTCTGAGTCAGAGTAAAATGCATTTTTTTTTACCAATGGTCTCAGTAAAAAATGTGTGAAAGTCACTGGGGTAGAGGTTGAGACACCGTCTTGGAATTGCAGACCACAGGTAGTTCCCCATGACCGGATGCTTGCCCTAGGTCAGAGGTAAATGGAGACCATAACTCTTACAGAACATATCCAAGCACTCTTTTCCTGTTGGGCCCCAGCTAGAGAGCTCAAGGATAAGGGCAAATTTGTAAGTGATTTAAAGTATAATTCCTATTAATGATTGATTCTAATATACCAATATACTGTGGAATCACAAATTATCTTGTTACATTAATAGAACAATTTTTTTTTAAACTATGAATAGAGTAAAATGTAAATATTTTCTAAGGTTTGATTTTTTTTGGCCAGGGAGGTCTGACTTCTTACCTAGGCCTGCAGTCTATCCTTTTACATTCTTTAAGTCACCATTTTACGATTTGAGGGAGTTCTGCTAAATACTCACATTTATAAAACTATACTTTTGATTAGTTTTAATATGTACTAAACATAAACCAATTGGCTCAATGAAGACACTTGTTCACTTGTTGAACTTACTGCAAAATAGTTATGTGGTAGTATCAGTTACTTTATTTTTAGAAAGTGTAAGTCATAACAACTAATGGAAGACTTGGATCCTTTATAAGGTCCAGATAGCATTGTCTAGTCATGGAGCAAAATGATTCTTTCTGTTTCTTTCAGTGAGGAAATCAATAGTTAAGCTGTCTAGGTGCTGGAAAAGCAAATGGTTATATGGTATTTATATTATGTTTTTTTTACTTATTTATTATATTTATAGTCATACATTTATTTATATTTTTAAAATTTATTATTTGTAGTATAGTCCTGTTGAAGCTTAAATTATTCTAGTCTTAAAAAAGACACCAACTCTGTATTTGATAAATATGAACATTAGCAAGTAGACAGCCATCATTAAGCATGTTTGGGTTTTTTTAAATAGGGAAAGGATGTAAAATAGATTCTTTTTTTTTGTTTGTTTGTTTGAGAGGGCATCTCTCATATTTATTGATCAAATGGTTGTTAACAACAATAAAATTCTGTATAGGGGACTCAATGCACAATCATTAATCCACCCCAAGCCTAATTCTCAACAGTCTCCAATCTTCTGAAGCATAACGAACAAGTTCTTACATGGTGAACAAGGTCTTACATAGTGAATAAGTTCTTACATGGTGAACAGTGCAAGGGCAGTCATCACAGAAACTTTCGGTTTTGATCATGCATAAAATAGATTCTTTTTAATGTGAAAAGATTTAAAAAAATACATTCTTTAAATATATTTGGAAGAGGGGGAGAAGTGCGGAACTCTGTTCTCCTGAACTAAACGAATATACATACTCATGTTGCCGTTTTCATCCTCTTCCTTAGAGTTAGAAATAAGAAGACGGGAGGATGAGTACAGATTTACAAGTAAGTAAGACCTCAAGTCTTCCTCTGTAATCATTCTTCCTTTTGAGGTTTACCTCAGTGGAATACTTTAGCAGCAATAATGGTAGACATGTATTTGCTTGTGTATTATCAAGAAATGTATATTACCTAAATTTGTTTATAGTACATGGTATATATGATTTTGCAACAGTTTTTCATAGCTAATTTGTGCAGTTTGTATATGCTGGGTTATTTAAAACATTTGATTTTATACTTTCTGTTGCAATATTTTCTAAAGTTAATATAGAGAAAAAGTGTTATATATAGTTTTCCTCTATAAGTGTAGACCTCCACATTAATAGTTGTATTTTAAAAAATCTGTATTGCTGTTTTCTATCCTTTTTTTTGCCATGCAATTAAAATTGACCTCCCTGATAAGTGACAGAGATTTTGGGAGAGGCAAATTATCTTCCAACTGCTCTTTGCCAGAAACCACACTCATTATTTTTTTGGTGTTTATGAAACTTAATATAGCCTCACAAATTATGAGTAAGTTTGATACTTTTATATTTGCCTTGCCTTTGAACCAAGCAGTGTTCTGTATCTACTATTTAAAGTGTGCTGTATATTCAGAATGACTAGTTTACTATCTCTGGTATGAGATTTATTACATATAATAAAATTATATTATCTCTGTTTTTAAATTGTGTGGAAATAGTGATTATATCATGCATGGTACAATTAAGAAATACAGCACAGTAGAATTAAATTATGTAAGAATGTAAGATCTAAATAACAAACTTTAAATGAATGTATAATTTATGTTTTAAAATCCAAGGGTATAATTAAATACTCAACACTATATTCATAAATTTGGGCAGACAGCTAGTGAAGCTAGGAAGAATTTGTAAAGTCTATAGTGAATATTTTGAAAGAAATATATGTAGCGATTTAATGTAATTTAAATGTTAATATTTAAGAACTTAGGTAAAAGTAATTTAAATTGTATATATTGATTGACTTGGAAATTAATATTTTGAAAGCTTAAATAGAATTTATTTCTATGTATAGTGACAAGTCCTATGTGGCATTTTAGGTTTTAAAGTTAGGGCATCTGGCCAAAATCATATATAATCAAAATAGTATTAAAAGTTCCTTCTGGAAATCACATGCCAGAGACCAAAGACTGATGATTTATTTCTCCATCATTGGAACATAATGTTTTACTTAAGTTGAGTATTAGGTGAAATGGCTTACATTTAAGAGCTAAGTTATACAAATACTTAAACATAAGGAAAATAGCAATGTTAATAAGTAAGTTCTTCTATAACACTTAACAAAACTATCTGCCAGGCACTGTTCTAAGTGTCTTACATATGTTAACTCATTTAATTGTCCCAAAATCTATGAGGTAGAAGCTATTATTTTCACCTCTATTTTACAGATGAGAAGCACAGTAACTTTAATTTGTCAGGGCCACACAGCAGATGAGCTCCATGCAACGAACCAGTATGTTAGCCTGCTCGCTCATAGTCCTCATCTTAGGGAGCTGTTTATACATGGAGAGATATGTAGGAACAGAAACAAACAGAGAACAGGAGAGTTATCCCATTTACTAGGGGGCATATTTTAATAAAATGGAATGACAATCGTCTGCACTATTTAAATTATTCCTTTTTTTTTTAACTTAAATCATAAAGTTAAATACATGTATCATGTGACTCCATTGTAGTTAATATGCTTCTTGGAATTTTGTTCAAATTATTCACCTAAGTCATTTCTATCCCATTGAGACCCACACTTGAGCCAGGCCCCTTCCTATATTATCACAATTCCTAACTAGATTTTGCTAAGTTAAAAAACCAGTTTTCCTAGGGAAAAGTAGCTAACTAAATGAAATCATATAGGAGACAGCATTTTTTTGCCCGATGTGGCTTATAATGAGTCATAGCATTTTGAATTATTCACTAACTCAGAATGTAGCACACATTAATTAAATTAAAATATTTATTGAATACATTATTATTTTTGATGACCAGAATAATCTTTTATCTTAAGTGTGACCCTGAGGTAGTTTGAGAGTGACAATCAGATGGAATTAGGACCAGAAAAATAGTTACATCTGGGGAACATCTGTTGGTTAGATTAATAATAATGCATTGGAAAGTTCAGATATTCTTAACCCATTTATTAGAAACAACCTAAAAATAAATCCAGAAGCTATAAAAAGTAAGATATAAGCACAGATATTTCAAATGCTGAGAACCATGAGCAATATAAAAAATTTACAAATATGGATAATTGAAAAGACTATTGGAATTCTTTCATTTTATCTAAGAGTGAGAATAAATTTGTTGTTGTTTTTAGGGACCCAGATGATAATACCAGTAATATCAGTCCTACCTAGTTAAGCATTGTATCTCTAATAAAAGTACTAGAAAGATAAAGTTGAGATCCTATAAAGTGAGAAATTCAGATAGGACTAAGGATAGTGAGTCTTTCTATATTTGTTTTCTCTGATAGACTCACAGAATAATTTTTAGATATGAAAGAGACTGTAGAGGCCATTTGTCTCAGCATTTTTACTTTATCGGTAAGGAAGTAGGCCCGCTAAAGTTAGGTGATTGCTATGGTCCTACAGCTACACAGCAACAGAACTGAGACCAGAACCCAGGCTCCCTCTTTCTCAGTTCAGTGTCTTTCCCTTTCTTTACACCCCTGATTCTTTTCATTTGTACTGAAAAAAATAATATACCTTCACTTGTCTTTCAAAGTGCCTCCAAATCAATTGCATTTTATTCTTAAACCTAACCATGTATTTGAAAATGATAGAACAGATAGTATTACCGTTTTATAGGTTAGGAAACAGAAACAAAGTTTATATGACTTGCCCAAGATACACAGCCATTTAGAGACAAAGGAAGGACCAGGCTGAAGCTTTCAGACTCCTAGCACTGTCATCCTTCCTTTATGCTGCCGTTCCTTGGTGAAAGGGTATTCCTCATACTGGTTTACATAAATGAGGAGGGTGAAAAGAGCCCACTTTTGCTTGAGATTCTCTGAATAATCATTGTGTGTTGTACATTTGCACTAGATAATTTGAGGTTTCCTTCCTTTTTAAGTAAGGCAGAATGTCAAAATATTTAAATTTTTCTAAATACGTGATTGGTTTTTAGATGTGGAGTTTTAATGGGCATTTTCAACTAAAATCAAATAATGCTCGATTAATTCCTTTGGCATTTTTTTCCAGAATTGCTTCAGATTGCTGGAATTAGTCCACATGGGAATGCTTTAGGAGCATCCATGCAGCAACAGGTAAATCAACAAATACCTCAGGAAAAACGAGGAGGTGAAGTATTGGATTCTTCTCATGATGACATAAAACTTGAAAAGAGTAATATTTTGCTGCTCGGACCAACTGGGTCAGGTAAATAACTTCCTGAAAACATTTACTCCTCATCTAAAAAAATAGAATATAAATGATTCTGTAGCCTATGTCTTGTGACTGGGGGACTCTGGTTCTTGAAAAGAAAATCTAAGGCCAGCCTAATAGATACATTAAAACTATTTCTTCACAGGCTCCAAGTTGAATTGGTGGCATTGGTTATTTGCCCTTAAGGCCAATCCCTAACATCTTCGCAGAAATAATAAAAATAACATACCATTAGATCAGAATAATAGTAGAGAAAAAAATGTAACAGTTAACTTTTTATTATATACTATTCAGATTTAACTTACTTTGCATTTTTGTAGAGAAGTTTTTCAACCTATTTACAGTAAACTTTCAGTTAACTGTTTCTGTTTATAGGTAAAACTCTGCTGGCACAAACCCTAGCTAAATGCCTTGATGTCCCTTTTGCTATTTGTGACTGTACGACTTTGACTCAGGCTGGATATGTAGGTGAAGATATTGAATCTGTGATTGCCAAACTGCTCCAAGATGCCAATTATAATGTAGAGAAAGCACAACAAGGTATGTTTTTGGCATAACTTGCCTGTCTCCAGATGTAGTCTGTTGGGGAAGCAGTCTGATATTAAATAATGTAATTCTTATTTTGAATCAAGAAGTAAAATTCTGTAATTGTATAAAAATAGCTTGTTAAACATTTTCTAGCATACTTAGGGTTACAAAGTTTGCTTTGCCTTGTCAGAAGGTAGCTTCTAGAGTGAAAATAGGCCAAATTACTATTCTGTTAAATCCTTAATACTATCATTGTTTTTCCTGTTCTGACTTCAGTCCAGACACCTACTGCTGGTATAGGGTGGAGGAGGGAGAAGCACAAGGGCAAGAGAGTGCAGTATGAATGTGTAAACAGATTGGCCTGTTGACCTATAGGATGTGAGAGATGTAGCATTTCTCCTTTCCCCATCTATCATCTGTCCTTGTTTACATGAATAGCTTGACAGCTCCCTATCCAAATTACTTTAAGACAAGGATGTAGGTGGGAAAGAATAAAGTTTTTGCATATATCTCATCTTTTATACCTCCTGCTTCCACACTATATGCTTCTATCTCAGCTTCCTAGAATAAAGAACCTGAAAACAGTGAGGTAGGTAACTATTGTTATCATACCCAACTCATATTCTATAAAAGAAATTATAAAACATTTGCACTAAATGATGAATGGGAGAGATAGCAGTGTATTTACATATAATATTAAGCCATTGCATATGTTAAGTGGGAAAGATTAAATAACCTTGCTGTCTAGCTACCTAGTCTTTTAAAGCTGAGGTTATCTGTGTATATCGATTTCATGTTATAAATAGAATCCTCCTTAAATTATAGGAATTGTCTTTCTGGATGAAGTAGATAAGATTGGCAGTGTGCCAGGCATTCATCAGTTACGGGATGTAGGTGGAGAAGGCGTTCAGCAAGTAAGCAGTTGAATATTTTGTTCAAGCACACTAAAAGGAAGGGAATACATCAACCTCTCAAATATTGTACGTTTGGTTTCACATTCAATTAGATTCTGTTTTGTTTATTTCTCCCACCCAAATGCCACATGCCATTTTAAAATAGTTCAGATTCTAAGAGAAAGCTATAGATGATTTTAAATACCAAATTATCTTTCTTAGAAAATTTAAAAGATTTTAAAGAACAGAAAAATGAAATTTAACTCCTGTTTTATTCCTTAAAGGCCCTTTAAGCATTTCTAGAGAACTCTTGAATAAAGTTCTGGTTCTAACTAGATGTAAATGAATTATGTACATGTATCTTACGCTTTTCACTTAGTTAGAAGGTAGGATAAAGTAGATTGTTTATCATTCCTTGTAGACTCATAATTGAAGTTATAATGATCTTTGACTTTTGACCTTTTGCTGGTAACTTAATTATGACCTAAACCACAGGGTAAAGAAAATTGCTTTTATTTTGACCAGAGCATGCGGAGGTCTGATTACATTGAGAAAATTTTTTTTATTAAGGCATCTCGAAATACAAGTATTTTCAAGGTTTAACATCAAGAATAGAATAGAATTTTAATTCATATGGAAAACCATCAATTATTTTCAAATTTTTAATATTCCCCTCATGGTTGGCTGCCATTGTATAGAGTCATAATTCTATCTTTATGACAGGATTATGCCTTGACCATAAAAAATAGTCTTTCAAGTTGACTGCTTCCTGACTGTATCAGGAGTCCTATAACTATTCTAAATAAATTTATGAATTATTAATGTGCTAGAACATTAGTTCTAGCTATGTTAGTTGTAGAAATGTGGGATTTTTCTTCAGTTATGCTCATTGTCCATAACCACATATTAATTTTACCCATTGAAACCCATTATCTAAAGCATAATAAATAATACACTTACATGGTGATGCTATAAATCATTCATTTTTTTAGGGCTTATTGAAACTACTAGAGGGCACAATAGTCAATGTTCCAGAAAAGAATTCCCGCAAGCTACGTGGAGAAACAGTACAAGTTGATACAACAAATGTCCTGTTTGTTGCATCTGGTGCTTTTAATGGTTTAGACAGAATCATCAGCAGGAGGAAGAATGAAAAGGTACGTTTTTCTGAGGGGTTACTAGAATAGAGAGTATTTGAAGTTACAAAGGATGGACACTTAGTTTCTAGTCTCTATCTGCTGGCTACCAGTTATAGGTGTTTAAGAGTTAGGTTTTCTTGGAGTATTCCAGAAATATATATATTCCTTTTTTTTTTAAATTTCAGAGTAGTAAATTGGAAGATTTCTAAAAATTATCTACATATGAGTATTTTCTTAATGATTTCAATTTTATATTTCATCTGAGGAGTTCTCTTATTATTTGAGGTGTCTGCTGTATCAGTAAAATTTCTGTTCATTCCTCTTGCCCAACTTACTGGAGCCCAGTAGAGAGCCTGTCTTCATTGCCTGCACCCATGAGAGTCTCAGGGATCACTTGCTGACTTCACAAATGAAGGGAAGCAATTTTGGGAGTTGGGGGAAGGGTTGTAATCCTGCCTAGTTTTATGTTTCTTGAACATTCTGATAAGCTTAAGGCTGTTTCTTTGTATCCTCAAGGTATGTGCCCAGTCCTATTTGTTGATTGATTACCATGAAATGTAATGTCAGCATAGTGGCAGGAAGTCCAAAACACACCTGTATTTTCCATGTTTTTGTGTTTTGCACAATGGGTGGCTACAAATGATCCCTTTTCTATGACATAATATTCTATCTAAATGAATATATTATAGATGAACTCTTTACTGCAATGCTTGCTGTAAGTCTCCTTGGCCTTTTCTGTACTAGTTTAAGTAGCAGTTTAATAGTAATAAAAAAATAATGCTGCCAGTGGGATGGTTGCCTGTGGTACTTCCCTTTTGCATAGCCTAGATGAGGAAACTCTTGTACAAATACTCACTGAGCCACGTAATGCTGTTACTCCTCAGCACCAGGCCTTACTCATCATGGATAAGATTATATTTAAAATTTTCGTACTAGTTAATTTATGTTTCCCTTTTGAAGTTGTGCATAAATTAGCTTAACAAATTAGAATGAAGAAGTTATTTTTTCATGTGTATGTGAGAGAGAGGGAAATAACTGTATTTGAAATTCTGTAACCGAAGCAGGGACCCTGTTCTAATATTTACTTATAATTAACACTTCCAAAAAAATTGAAACTAGAAACATAGGAAAGAATAGTTAAAAGTGATCTCAGAAAAGAGGTCAGAAACATGTAGAAGGTAGCTTTAGGTCATTGTTCCAACTCAGTGAAAATTAAGTCACTGCATTTAGCTTTGAATTTCTTAATGAAAAATAGGGAGGAACTATGGGCTCTAGTAAGTATCTGAAAGAGGAAGCATGTGAAGTCTTCAGGAGAGACGAAGGTTAAAGAAGAGTTTGTCACATAGATCTTTATAAAAGGAGACACATGTAGGAGTCTTCAAGAGTGATTTTATAGAGGATTAAATACATCCATGTGGCTATTGTTTTTATCTACCCTTATTGAAAGCCAGGAGTATAATATTAAATAATGTACCTGTATTCCAACCATATCAAACTGCTTGCAGTCCTAAGTTTTATTCCTCTTGCCTTTTCTCATGCTCTACTCTGCCTCTGTCCAGTTGGCAAATATGTGTTCATCTTTGAACATTCAGTCTGTTAAATGACTAGGCTTTCTTGATCGCTTCCCTCTCTCCCCAATATGTGCTCCTTTTCCATCTTTCCACTTCCCCGGTTTCCTGTACAGTGATCCTTCATTATACCTATGATACTTTAATACTTTCATGTATTCCCACTCTAAATGAGACCCTTTAAGTAAAGACCTACTCTTCAGGTTTGAATCTCCAGTGTTTTATCATAATGCTTAGTAAGTATTTATATGTATATATATTTATTATTATATATGTTTATATATATACTAAGTGCTTAATAAATGTTCAAATTACTAAGTAGAAAGCATTTTGTTTTCTGATACACTAATTGTCTATGTACACAGCTTAGAGACTCTGAGGAATGGATTTTTAACTTGGGCTATTTTCTCATATATCATGTACTTGTACTTTTGACAAAAGCTCTATGACATATCAAAATTAAACTTTCTGACAGTTGCCTGGAGTATAGTTCTTTGATACTGACTGAAGCAAGATCCATACACCTGATACCCAACCTTTGCTGCAAAGTTAGCATTCTTTGAGGTCATTCTCATATATTACAAAAGATGATAAATATCTGTTAGTCTAACTCAGGGTGATGTATGCAACCCCAATCATGAATTTAATAAAATGCTTAAGATATCTGTGGATAATTTCCTTATAAGGCTGCTTATTCCATAGGCATTTACTCCTATTTACAATACACAAAATTAGTTTTGGTTATAAAATAATTACTATCTCCATTTTCAGTTATTACACAATTTTGGAAGCAACACTAGTCTAGAGGTCTCAGAAAGACCCTGCAATGTCATTAGCTAAGTTCTGAGGGACTCCCCTTCATAGTTCTTACTTAACCTACTTTTACTAGGATTCATTCTTTGCGAGTTGGTTATTATACAGTGATTAGATTCTCAATTCTGAAAGCAGATTGACCTGCGTTTGAATTGTAGCATTACCGCCTACAGCAAGGAGAGCTTAGTCAACATACTTAACCTTTCTAAGGTTTTTCTCATTTGTAAAATGTGAATGATAATAGAACTTCTTCTGTTGCAGAGGCCACATGAGCTATTCATGTAGTAAAGTACTTAGTACAATGTAGATTCATTCTACTGTTCTTAATATCTGTCTTGTCTTTGGCAGTATCTTGGGTTTGGAACACCATCTAATCTTGGAAAAGGCAGAAGGGCTGCAGCTGCTGCAGACCTTGCCAACAGAAGTGGAGAATCAAATACCCACCAAGACATTGAAGAAAAAGATCGATTATTGCGTCATGTAGAAGCCAGAGATCTCATTGAATTTGGCATGATTCCTGAGTTTGTGGGACGGTTGCCTGTCGTAGTTCCTTTGCATAGCCTAGATGAGAAAACACTTGTACAAATACTCACTGAGCCACATAATGCTGTTATTCCTCAGTACCAGGCCTTATTCAGCATGGATAAGGTTAGATTTTTATTTTAAATAGTTAAATTATGGGTATTTTTACTATGGAAATTCTGCATAAATTAGCCTAACAAATTAAAAAGCAATTCTGCTTATCTGGAATACCAGCCTAGTCCTCACTAAATATGAATCTAGGTTTCAGAGAAAGCATTGTGTTACCTTAGACATTTAGGAGTTAGCTTTATTTTTTTCTTAATTATCACTGTAACCTGAAACCTGAGGAGGTACATGGAGAGCAACTGTGCCAGCAGCCTACTCCTAACCCCTCAAGTGAGACATACAGGATTGGCCTTTCAGCCTTGATACTCTAAATGCTTGTTGTGACATACTGTGTATATTTTTACATACTTTTGTCTAAAGTTTTATTAGCTCTCATATCTGATTCTCTGCAGCCAGACACTTAGAGGTAGAACTCAAACTCACACATCCAGTCACATAGCAATGTTTTGGGTTTTATGAACTTAGTATCTCTAAATGTCAGTCTCCTCTCTATGGCCACCACCACTACTTCAAGTCAAGCTCCTTCGTTCTTTACCTTGACTCATGCATTCGATTCTTTATTGGTCTCCCTGTTTGAAATCTGTCTCTGACCACTACCACCCAGATATCATTATCTTCCACTTTACTTCCAGCGTGGGTTATTTTTGAATTACTGAACACAGTGCCCAGCTAAATATTTATTGAATGAATAAACACAAAATGAATTACTCCCCTCCTTAAATTCTTCACTGGTCCCCTAGCCTAATTTAGATTCCCCCACTTTGGTATTCCCTTAGCGCCATATAATACACTGTACTGTAAATGCTAGTTTGCTAATTTGTCACCACCCAATAGACAAAGGTCCTTCAGAGTAAAGATGGTGTCTAATTCATCATTCAGTCTCTAATATATAAACATGCATAGGCTCAGTAAAAGTTGAATAAAGTCCTAGAAAGTCCATGTTAATCTAGGAAACCTCTTCAGCAACAAAGGACAAATTTATGATTCATAACACTGATGCCTTTTCATATGCTAATTGATAGAAATAAGTGCTTCAAGTTGCTTAAAGCACCATGAGAGATAATTACCTCACTTGATTTTACACATTCTGGAGGTAGAAATTAATAACCAAAGTTGTTTAATACCAAGATCTTGTGAATTCTGATGTTCCAAAGTATTTTAATGGGTTTTTTTTTTTTTGGTATACTAAATTCTCAGTAATTTAAACTACTTTGAAATTTATGGTAATTTAGATTTGTCTAAAGTTCTGCCTTCTGTAGGATGACAGGGTTAGTAGAACTCTTTAAAATAGATGTTTTCTAGGAAAAAAGTGATAATCTAAAAATGCTTTAATCTGAAAGGGGATAGAGTCAATCAAGACATAAAGATTCTGACCCTGTGTTTCTAAGTATTAATGAATCAGTATACTTAACCCTTTGGAACTTATTTCTTTATCTCTAAAGTCAGGGCATTGTTCCCTTTTTATTCTAAAAAGACCAGTAGGAGTGATAGGTAGTATAATTAATAGATTAATGCTGTATGTTTATATTAGGAAAATATCCAGTATCATCTAAGTTCTTTCTTTTTTTTTTTTTTTTAATATATTTGTAGTGTGAACTGAATGTTACTGAAGATGCTTTGAAAGCTATAGCTAGATTGGCACTAGAACGAAAAACAGGTGCACGAGGCCTTCGATCCATAATGGTAAGTTGGCATTATTACATAAAGCTAGATTATTTCTTTGTCTGGGTTTGGAGAACATTAAGTAAGTCTCTGTGTTTCTCCTTTGGAAGTATATCCCAAGAATTGGCCTATGTGTTTTTGTGGGGTTTTTTTGGTGAAATAGATTATATTTTTCTTCTTTATAAAAAGGAACTTTAAGATGTTTGCAACAAAGGATACACACATAGTATGGTTAATGAAATAAGAGAAAATCAAGGCCATGGGAAGGAGAATTTAAGAAATTCTTTATGGCCTTTTGCCCACACCACAGACTCCCTCCTGAGACCCATGGAAATCCTCATTCTTGTTTGTTTGAAATTAAGTTTCAGATACTAATGATATTTTACTCCTAAATTCTTCAGTATAGTGTAAATTCACTATTTTTTATTTTGTTACAAATCCTAGAGACCCAGCCTATTTCCATCCACTACTCACTCTGTTCCTTAGGGTTTGCTCCCCTACCCTGCAGATCTGGCTGTACAGTAGATTACTATTTTCTTACATATTCCTATTCTCTTCTAAGGATTTCACTGATAATATTACTTCTCTCATCTTTGTGGGACTTTCTGATAGGAACTACACATCCATCACAGAGTTTGAGATTATACTCTAATGAAGGCCTGGACTTCAAATGTCACAGATTAAGGGAAGATTTACAAACATGCAATTTAGAAGAGTAGGTTATAATAGTTAATATTTTTTAGGAAACTTGATGTACTCCACCAGTATTTTCCTTAAAATGGAATATAATCCAGCCCCTACCTGTAAGCAAAACTAGTTTTCCTGAGTAAAGAACTTTAGATCTGTTGCAGCACTTGACACAAATACTTATTTGAAGTTGTAGTTCAAGATTGAAGAGCTTGGCAGAGATGATTTAGGATTCAATCATTTTCAAAGTAAGGATTACCAGTTGAGCTCCTTGGTCAGAGAATATGCCCGGATTGCTTCTGAATAACATTTGAATCCAAAAGATTAGTCTTTGTATGTGCATGGTGACCTAAATAGGCAGAACTACAGGAAAATAGCCTTCCCTATAGAATGAATTCTCTGAGTTCAGTTAGAAGGTATTTTAATATGAAGGACTTGAAATTGGTTATTTTTCAGCATTCGATTCCTGGTGCACAAAAGGGACTCAATAATATTTGTTGAGTTACTGATTATGATAGATGGCCTATAGATAACAAGTATTTTGTATATAACCTCAGTTTCCCAGGTAATTCATTACTTTCTTATCTCTTTAGGAAAAGCTGTTACTAGAACCAATGTTTGAAGTCCCTAATTCTGATATTGTATGTGTGGAGGTTGACAAAGAAGTAGTAGAAGGAAAAAAGGAACCAGGATACATCCGGTAAGGTCTATTGTCAAGCTAGAACATATCTAAAACTTAAGTCAGCAATTTATTGCTATGGTTTATTGACTGGTTTTTCATCAAAATCCTTACATTCATAAGGGAAGCGATAATCTCACAAGTTTTCTATAGAAAAATGTTCTAATCTTGGTTTGTAAAATAGTATTTTATGAGTCTTTGAAATTGATCTTAAAAATTAGCCTTCACTGTTTTCCCCTAAGAAAGGACTATCAAAAGAGACGTAAAAGTAATCCAAATGAGAAGATTTAAATGAACTTGCTGTTAGTTCTGTATTTTGTGAAATACTTCTTTCATGTCTTTCACAAGGCCTAAACTTGGTGGGCATAGTTTTTTTCTCTCTGTTGTACCATATCAGTTGACAAATTTGACATATCTTTCACTGCTTTATTTATCCCAGGGTGTCAGCAAATTTTCTTGCGAAAAGCTAGATAAGTACTTTAGGGCCTTGCAGTATGTGCTGCAGCTACTCAGCTCTGCCCCCAGAGCACAAATGAGCATGTCTGTGTTCCAGTAAATCTCTATTTACAGAAAAAGGGTTTGAACTTTATTTGGCTTGCAGGCTGTAACCCCTGATCTAGTCAATAAATATTTACATACGGTGCTTGACATTAATGTTACCTACCCAAAAATTAGGTTTCTATTCTAAGTCACAAGGTATGTTACTGTTTTATGTTTGCTTATCTTTGAAGATAACTTAGCAGGCAGTTGATTGGTTTGGAACAACCTGATTCACAGATAAAATCTTTTATTTTTATTGTTTAATGACATTAATATATAAAGGAATTATGGTGGTCTGATCATAATTTTGACTAATTTGAGTCAAGTTGGATTTGGTCAGACGTTATTAACTTCTTACCATACATACGCTATAAATGTCTAGCTTTTGGGTTGAAATAATAGTCTACTTTTTTGCTGGAGAAATGGATTCTATCTTCTCAACTAAGGCCTTGTTGGTTTTTTTCAGTTGTAAATTTGGTAGGGAAAATGTTGGGAAAATTACTCAGAACTCTTGATTTTGTGGTCTGTTTCCTGTGTAACACCACTAAGCAATCTTAATATTAAAAGCACTCTTAATTAATTTGTTTGTGTGGCTTCTCTCGCTAGGTGGATTGATTTATTATCTTGAGTTTGTAATCATGTTTATCCCTAGTGTTTTTTTTTCTTTTTTATCTTTTGGTATAATTAATCTACAATTACATGAGGAACATTATGTTTACTAGACTCCCCCCTTCACCAAGTCCCCCCCCACATACCCCATTGCAGTCACTGTCTGTCAGCGTAGTAAGATGCTGTAGAATCACTACTTGTCTTCTCTGTGTTGTACAGCCCTCCCCATGCCCCCCCACATTATACTACTAATCTTAATGGCCCCTTTCTTTCCCCCTCCTTACCCTTCCCTTCCTACCCATCCTCCCCAGTCCCTTTTCCTTTGGTAACTGTTAGTCCATTCTTGGGTTCTGTGAGTCTGCTGCTGTTTGTTCCTTCAGTTTTTTCTTTGTTCTTATACTCCACATATGAGTGAAATCATTTGGTACTTGTCTTTCTCTGCCTGGCTTATTTCACTGAGCATAATACCTTCTAGCTCCATCCATGTTGTTGCAAATGGTAGGATTTGTTTTCTTCTTATGGCTGAATAATACTCCATTGTGTATATGTACCACATCTTCTTTATCCATTCATCTACTGATGGACACTTAGGTTGCTTCCATTTCTGGCTATTGTAAATAGTGCAGCGATAAACATAGGGGTGCATCTGTCTTTTTCAAACTGGGCTGCTGCATTCTTAGGGTAAATTCCTAGAAGTGGAATTCCTGGGTCAAATGGTATTTCTATTTTGAGCTCTTTGAGGAACCTCCATATTGCTTTCCACAATGGTTGAACTAATTTACATTCCCACCAGCAGTGCAGGAGGGTTCCCCTTTCTCCACAACCTCGCCAACATTTGTTGTTGTTTGTCTTTTGGATGGTGGCGATCGTTACTGGTGTGAGGTGATATCTCATTGTGGTTTTAATTTGCATTTCTCTGATGACTAGCGATGTGGAGCATCTTTTCATGTGTCTGTTGGCCATCTGAATTTCTTCTTTGGAGAACTGTCTGTTCAGTTCCTCTGCCCATTTTTTAATTGGATTATTTTCTTTTTGTTGAGGTGTGTGAGCTCTTTATATATTTTGGATGTCAACTCTTTATCTGATCTGTCATTTATGAATATATTCCCCCATACTGTAGGATGCCTTTTTGTTCTATTGATGGTGTCCTTTGCTGTACAGAAGCTTTTCAGCTTAATATAGTCCCACTTGTTCATTTTTGCTTTTGTTTCCCTTGCCCGGGGGGATATGTTCATGAAGAAGTTGCTCATGTTTATGTCCAAGAGATTTTAGCCTATGTTTTTTTTCTAAGAGTTTTATGGTTTCATGGCTTACATTCAGGTCTTTGATCCATTTCAAATTTACTTTTGTGTATAGGGTTAGACAGTGATCCAGTTTCATTCTCTTACATGTAGCTGTCCAGTTTTGCCAACACCAGCTGTTGAAGAGGCTGTCATTTCCCCATTGTATGTCCATGGCTCCTTTATCTATATTAATTGACCATATATGTTTGGGTTAATGTCTGGAGTCTCTATTCTATTCCACTGGTCTGTGGGTCTGTTCTTGTGCCAGTACCAAACTGTCTTGATTACTGTGGCTTTGTACTAGAGCTTGAAGTTGGGGAGCGAGATCCCCCCCACTTTATTCTTCCTTCTCAGGATTGCTTTGGCTATTCAGGGTCTTAGGTGGTTCCATATGAATTATTGAACTATTTGTTTCAGTTCGTTGAAGAATGCTGTTGGTAATTTGATAGGGATTGCATATCCCTAATTTTTATGAAGAAGAAAAACTGATGGCTTTTTATTACAGGGCTCCAACAAAAGAATCTTCTGAAGAGGAGTATGACTCTGGAGTTGAAGAAGAAGGATGGCCTCGCCAAGCTGATGCCGCGAACAGCTAAATTGTCAGACTTTTGTCCTGTATATAAAGCTTTCCCTTCGTTTACTTAGGATTGTGACTATGTCTACAGTCTGACATTAAAAGCATTGGATCAATCTTGGATATCATACATGATCAGAAGCCTTTAGGATAAAAATCAGATCATGTATATTATGTAACATCATATTGATTTATACAGAGGACATTATGTGGACTTCAGTGACACAATGTTGAGATAAAATGTACATTGTTTTGGTTCAGTTTTTTAAAAATACGCTTTAACAAAATTCTTAGTTCTTTTAAGCAGTGCAGGTGTTGCAATAACTGTGGATTTTACAATATTGTCACTCTACAAATGGGAAATAAATTCTTTAAAATTTAAGATTGGGATACCATTTTTTAGTTTAACCTTTTTCTACCCATATTTGTCTCCCGAAAATATTAGAATTGTGTTCACCTTAAAAATTGGAACAGTTTCCAGGTAGTTAAAAATTTCATGGAAAAAGTACCCAGAAGAACCATATTTTGATGATCTGTTTAGCTGTATTCCTAGTCTTACCTGCTAATGTGTGACCACTGACTCCCCAACTGGTGTTATAAAAAAGGCCATTCTCTGGCTGACTTGTCTGATTTATTTACCATCTTTGATCCATTTTAGTACCATGAGTGAGCAGATGGAATTGAAGTCTGCCTTAAATCTTCAGAGAAAGACTACATTTAATTCTAAAAGTAGCCTACATCAGTCATAATAACAGCCATGTGCTGCACTAAAGAAAATATCCAGTGTTGTGCACTTAAAGTACTCAGCTAGGTGTTTTTTTTGTTTTGGTGCTGGGTATTGGTCTTATTCTTTGGCTTCATAGAACATTAAAGAATATGCTTTGTTATGAGCAGAGGTAAATGTGTTCACACTAAAATATAAGTTATTAACCTTCATTATAACAAAACTAAATAGTGGGGAAATCTGGGGGGCTTTAAAAATGAAAGTTATTTAATTCTGGAAATACTCAACTTGGGTACCTTTTAAGTTGTTATCTTTCCTTTTATAATGTTGATACAAGTTTTATACTCTTCATTCAGTTGAACCTTATTTGAAATTGTTTAAATCAGTACATTTAAATATTTTCATTTTTTGGTTTATAGACTCTATTTCCTTTTATCCCCTTTTCCTTACAAAAAGAACCTTAAGCTATTAGCAAATTCTGAATCCTGTTGATAAGCGTTGGACTTTCTGTGATGTAATAAAAGGTGTGAGATACTTACTTATGGCTGAGGTAGGACCAGAAGTGCACGTTTGCAATGTTTAAGCCTGGTTGCTATGGTATGGAACAGAAACAGGTTATCTCTCTTAAGTCTCCTAGTAATGGTTAAAAAGTTCTTCTCAAGAAGTCTTTCATATTATAACTGTCCATTATCTTTCTCTTATAGCATCATCATTTTCCTTTTTGTAGAGTAAAAATTGGACTAGCTACTAAGTATTATTAAGGGTAATCCTCCAGAAATGGACTGGGAGACATTTTAGTCACAACAACTTACATTTGGTTTTGGAAGTTGTTAACAAAGCATAATTGAGTTTTTAAATCAAACACAACTGAGTATAACTACGCTTTGTATGAAACTTACCTTTTGGCATTTGAATAAAACAAAAGGACTAAATGAAAACTAGTGTGGTGGTGTGTCCATAATGCAGTACCATTTTTAAAAGGACACAGATATCATGAGTTGCTTTATTCTTGGCACTTTTATATCTCTCTAATAAATTCTTTTAGTTGTAGGTTCCACAGGCAAAAAGTATGGTATTAAAGCTTATGTTAAACATTTATTGAAAATCCTTACTTAAATGCCCTGCGTGACCCTCACACAAGGGTTAAAGACCAAAGTTTTAAACTTACTAGTCTAATGGAGCAAATACAAACATTAGTGCCTCATAATAATAGAAGTTAGGTAGGTACCATCTGTGGTGGCACAAAAAAGTGGTAGCCCAGATGAATAGAACAAGTAAGACTTCGCCAAAAAGGAATAGTGAAAATTAAATCCAAATCTCAGAAATGTGAAACACCACCTAGGGAGCTCTAGGAGTTGAGAAATAGACAACAAGTATGACATAAGGATACTGTTCTTAGATGACATTTAGTGTCTTCTCTCCCCTCTCCATCCAACTGAAGACTTTGCCTCATTTCAGTGAGAACCATCAGAAGTTGGAACCCGTTTCCCATATCAAATGTATAAATCTATGTGCTTCAGCACCCAACCTTTCTAGTCACAACTGAAGGTCTCTCTTACCACAACTTAAATCACTGTACATCATGAGGGGATCCCATCATCTCTTCTCATTTCTCAAGGCCTGTAGTTATTTTGTTAGTATCTCTACTACATTATTGGTCTCCTTCCTTCCCTTGAATCCCCACAGCATCTAAACACTGACTAGTACTTCCTATCCTATGGCAAAACTCCCAAGCTTATTTTTCACTCTCTTGTCTTTCCAACTATACCATAAGTTCCACTAGAGTGAAGACCATGCCTATAGTAGTTAACTATAACCAGCACTATGGTAAGTGCTTCGTATATTTGATGCTTTGTGCATTTTAAAACAATATCTTGAATGCCAGGCTAAGTAGTAATTTTATGCAAGAAGTAGAGGAGTTAGGGTGTTTCTAAAAGGGCTTTAAGCAGGAGAGTTGGACTTCATTAGATGTGTATTTCAGATTTTGGGGAAGGGAAGGCTCTGAGGAAAGTGAAAGAAAACATGACTAGAAGCCTACTTGTGGACATTTCTCCAGCACTTGCTCCTCTCTTACCTTATCACTTTTTTCCTGTTTTTCACATCATTTTTCATCAGCATACAAACAAACACAACTCCCTTGAGCCTACATCCCCTCCACTAATGGATGGTCTTCCTAGTTCCAATTCCCTTCCAGGCTTTGATTCTGAGTGAGATGAGAAGCTATTGGAAGGTTTTGCACAAAGAAGTGACATAATATGACAAGTTTAAAGACCACTCTGGTTGCAGTATAAAGTGGACAGACTATAGAGAAGCAAGGATTGTATCAGGGACACTTGGGCCAATTAATAATAGGCCTGTCAGAAGGTGATAGACTGGACTAAGGTATAAGCAAGCAGTGAAAATGGAAGTGTGGATGGTTAGGTAATTTTGAAGATCAGTGTGCTGAATGGTATCCCATGTTCTTTGGTGGGGAAACCCAGTACTATAAAGATGTCTATTATCCCTACATTGAATTATAAATTTAATCCTCTAGTAAAATACCATTAGGTTTTTAAATTGAAAGTAGGCAAGTGGATTCAAAGTACATAGGGAAAAATAAACAAGAACAGTAAATAAGCAAAATATCTTACATACCCATAGTGCTTACTCTATGTCACTGTGTTCATCTAATGCAATAACTGAGGCAGACAGTATTATCAACCCTTCTTACAGATGAAGACACAAGCCCAGAGTGGTTAGCTTCCCCAAGGTCCCCAACTAGTAAATAACAGCCAGGATTTAATCCCAGGTGGACTGGTTCCAGAGCCTCTCCCTTTATCCAACACACTGAAAGAATAGGAGGGGTTGCCTCTTACATTAAAAATAGAAGCTTTTAAAATATAAAGCTTTTAAAATGTAAGTATGTACCAGTGCATGAATATATAGACCAATGGAAAAGGATGTAAAGTCCAGAAATAGATCCTAAATATACGTGAGAATTTAGTATTGGAAAAGGTGGTATTTCATATTAGTGAGGAAAAAAATATTCAGTAAATACTACTGACAAGTGAGCATCTATTTAGAAAATAAAAGTTATTTCGATACCTTGTAAATTTTAAGATAAAAACTAAAGCCTTTAAATAGTATGTAGAATGTTACATAATATATAAGATACAAGTAGATACTATATGGAGTACTGCAGAGTTTTCTTAGAAATAAGAGGTCCCTTGGGAAGTAGAACGTTATGCTGGAGCAATTGGACATTCAGAGTGAGGGGGCAGGGCTCGATCTAAGTCAAACACCTATACAAGTTAATTAAAATTGGATCACAGACTTAAATGTAAGCATTTACAGTTTTTAGAAAAAGCACAGGAGAAAATTTCAAGATCTAGGGCTAAGTAGTTCTTAGACTTGACTCCAAAAGCATGATACATACAAGGAAAAACTGGTAAGTTGGACTTAAAAATCTTAAGAACTTTTGCTCTAAAAAACAAAAAACCCTGGAAAGACAAGCTATAAATGGAGAAATTATTTGTAAACCATATATCAGACAAAGGACTACTATTTCTAGAACATACAAAGAACTCTTCAAATCCCAACAGTAAAAAAACAACCCAGTGGGCAGAAGACATCACACATTTCATTGAAGGGAAGATACAGATGGCAAATAAGCTTATGTAAAGATGTTCAATATAATTCACCATTAAGAAAGTACAAGTTAAGACCACTACATACCTATCAGGATGTCTAAAAAAACAGTAGCAGTACAAAATGCTGGTGGAATGCAGAGAAACTGGGTCACTCGTATATTGCTGGTGGGAATACACCCTGGAAAACAATTTGGCAGTTTCTTTAAAAATTAAATACAACACTGCCGTATGACCCAGCAATTGCACTCCTGGGCATTTTATTCCAGAGAAACAAAGGTTTTTGCTCACAGAAACCTGTGTACACATATTTGTGCACTTTATTCATGATACTCCAAAATGGAAAGCCCAAATATCCTTCAAAAGATGAGTGATTCAAAGTGTGGTTTCATTTTATCCACAGATTTTTGCTCACTTGTGTTGCAATAAAAGGCAGACTATTGATACAATAGCGTGAATGAATCGCCAAAGGATTATGCTGAATGAAAACAGTGAATCACAAAAGGTTATGTACTGTATGAGTTCAACTATATACCATTCTTGAAAGGATGAAAGTTACAGAAATGGAGAACAGTTAGTGGTTGCCAGAGGTTAAGAAAGGGAGTGAGTGTGACTCTAAAAGATAGACCAGGGACATGGGACAAGAGTCATGATTAATTTTTCTTGCTTATGATGAAAAATGCTGAGATATACATAGTATAGTAAGAACAGGAGGGTGTCCATCTTAAGGCTAAAATTCCATTTTAAAAAGCAGGGAGTTAGAAGATAATATTCCTAACATACTTTGTGGTAATTAGCCAACAAGCAGTCATAAATAATTATGTTCCCACTGCTTGGGGGTAACTACTATCTTGGAGAAGAACAGGATTAATAAATTCCTTGAATTGATTGACTATGGATGATGACAACGTCTCTTACCTGATAACACATCATGAGACCACATGTCATGGCTATGCCCCACCTGGCCCTTCACTCCATTCTTGAAATACTAAGCCTTTAAGTGCACCTCCTCTCTCAGGCTGTCCGCACTCCCCTTTCTTCTAGTGTGTACTTTGCATTAAATAAAGCCTTATTGCTGCTCAACTTACTGCATTTTGTCTCTTTGAAGCCTCTTGAGAGATTAATTGGAGCCCCCTTTTCCCGGGGTAAGTATCTTTGTTACTTTGCTTATTTCATTCAATTTTCTAGACTTAAGCACAAGTCTCTCTCTCTCTCTGTTCTACTTCAGGTAAGTATCTTTAATTTGGGCTTGCAAGTTCCCATGGCCTGGATGACCCAGACGACTGCAGCTGAACAATCATGCTCTTTAGTAGCCTGCCCCAAAATATCTTGCTTTGGGGAAGTTCTCAGAACATAATCACTCCAGTGCTCTGAGCGCCCCTAAATCCTGGGGTTGTAGGGGCTTTGTTCTCACACTGCAGATTCAAGTGGACACTGGGCACCAGGTGACCCTGGTTTCACGAGTTGGCAAGGGATTTGCCCCATGCTGAGCAGGAGTTTAATGAACTTTCCTTTCCTCCCTCTGTTCTTCCTTGCTCTCTACTGCCTGTATGACTGCTGTCATTCACTACTACTCTCTATTTAATGAATTCCTTCCTTATCTACACTATTCTGACCTGTTCGTGAATTCGTTTTCTGTCAGAGTCAAGAACCCTCCCCTGTCTGGGTTGAGGTTTCACCTAGTGCACAAGGAGAGACCTCTCCAGATGCAGCCGCCTGACAACAAAAGGGCAAATGAAGGATCTTGGAAGTGATAGAAAATGTTCTGTATCTTGACTATCAATGTCGGCATCCTTGTTGATATTGTACTACAGTTTTGCAAGATACTACCATTGGATGGGAATGTAAGCTAGTTCAACCATTGTGGAAAGCAATATGGAGGTTCCTCAAAAAACTAAAAATAGAAATACCATTTGAAAAGGGAATCCCACTCCTTGGAATTTACTCAAAGAATACAACTTCTCAGATTCAAAAAGACATATGCACCCCTATGTCTATTGCAGCACTTTTTACAATAGCCAAGATATGAAAGCAACCCAAGTGTCTGTCAATAGATGAATGGATAAAGAAGATGTGGTACATACACACAATGGAATAATACTATTCGGCAGTAAGAAAGAAACAGATTCTATCATTTGCAACCACGTGGATGGAGCTGGAGGACATTATGCTCAGTGAAATAAGCCAGGTGGAGAAAGACAAATGCCAAATGATTTCCCTCATTTGTGGAGTATAACAATGAAGCAAAACTGAAGGAACAAAATAGCAGCAGACTCGGAGACTCCAAGAATGAACTATTGGTTACCAAAGAGGAGGGGTGTGGGAGGGCGGGTGGGGAGGAAGGCAGAACGGGATTGAGGGGTATTATGTTTAGTACACATGCTGTGGGGGATCACGCGGAGAACAGTGTAGCACAGAGAAGGCACATGGTGGATCTGTGGCATCTTGCTACACTGATGGACAGTGACTGCATTGGGGTATGGGTGGGGACTTGATAATATGGGTAAATGTAGTAACCACATTGTTTTTCATGTGAAACCTTCATAAGAGTGTATATCAATCATACCTTAATAAAAATAAGTAAAAAAAATACTACCATTGGGAGAAACAGAAAAGAGTACACAGAAACCCCTGTATTACTCCCTGCAAAATCATGAATCTACAATTATCTCAAAAGAGTTTAAGTTTGAAAATCGTGTGGCATGGCCTTTCGTTCCCATCCTGCCAAAAACTTTCCAGTGGTTTCCCATTGTTCTTAAACTATCAGATCGTGGACACTATGATCTCTGTCCACTTTCCAGTATCACCAGGTTCCTTTCAGGCTTTCTTTGCTCTATCTGCACTGCCATTCTTTCAGTTCCTCCACTAGACCTATTCCTATCAGAGAGTTTTTGCAAATGCTGATCCCTCTGAATTGTGCTCCCTCTCTCCTTTTATTTAACTCTTACTTACCCGTCAGAGCCCAGATGAAACCTCAACTCCTTAAGACAGTCTTCCCCAACCTCTTTGACTACGTTAAGTTCTCCTACAAGCTTTTCTTGCCCAGTGTTCTCTTTGGTAGAACTTAAACGCACCGCTGCACATTCACATTTGTTTGCATGGTTACTTTATTGTGTTTTCTTTACTAGATAGGCAGTTCCAGAGGAGAGCACCTGTATCTGTCAGTCTCATTTACTTGCAGAGAAGCTTGGCTCCACACCAAGAATGCTCAGTAAGAACAGCATATATGAATTGAAGGATTGAACGCCCGCCCACTGACGAGTCTGGCCTTGTGGGCAGAGCGCGTCATACTGGCGTCGCGCATGGTTCACGTCACTTCCTACCGGAAGATCTCTGGAACCCCTCGGATTCTTGACACCTTTCAGAATCCCTGCGTCGTGACGATGGCTCTGCCTCCTTTCTACGCCCCGGGTCGTCCGGGCCCGCCGCCCCTGCAGCCGCTGCCTCCCGCTCCCTTCGGCTGTCCGCCACCGCCGCTGCCCTCCCCGGCTTTCCCGCCGCCTCTTCCCCAGCGGCCCGGCGCCTTTCCGGGGGCCTCCGCCCCCTTCCTCCAGCCCCCGCTGGCTCTGCAGTCCCGGGCCCCCGGGGAAGCCTCCCGTGGCGGCGGCGGTGGCGCCTTCTACCCGGTGCCGCCACCACCGCTGCCTCCGCCGCCGCCCCAGTGCCGACCATTCCCGGGAACCGAGGTCGGCGAGCGCCAGCGGCCCCCGCCTCCAGGCCCGGGGCCTCCCTGGAGCCTGCGCTGGCCTGAGGTGCCACCGCCCTCCGACGTGCTCGGGGATGCGGCCCTGCAGCGCCTGCGCGACCGGCAGTGGCTAGAGGCGGTGTTCGGAACCCCGCGGCGGGCGGGTTGCCAGGTGCCGCCGCGGGCCCCCGCCGGACCCAGCCTGGGCGAAGTGCGCGCGCGGTTGAGTGGGGCTCTGCGCCTGGTGCGGCGGCTGCGCGACCTGGGTCAGGCCCTGCGTGAGGCCGAGGGCGACGGCGCGGCCTGGGTACTGCTGCACGCCCAAGCCGCGCCGCTGCGCGCCGAGCTGGCCGAGCGACTACAGCTGTTGACCCAGGCCGCCTACGTGGGCGAGGCGCGGCGGAGGCTGGAGAGGGTCCGGCGTCGCCGACTGCGGCTTCGCGACAGGGCCCGGGAACGCGAGGCCGAGCGGGAGGCGGAGGCCGCGCGAGCTGCGGAGCGCGAGCAGGAGATTGACCTCTGGAGGGTCAAGTGCGTGCAGGAGGTGGAGGAGAAGAAGCGGGTAAGAGCAGCGTACGCCCACGCGGGGAGGGGTAGTGCTATTTGGAACCTGAAGAGGCGCGAGGCTTTGCGCTGTCATTTCCCAGGAATTAAGCAAGCCTCTTTTTCCTCATCCATAAAATAAATAGAAGAAAGCTTGCCGTTCCAACCTCATACTCATATTGTTTGGCTGTTAATGATGTATAGTACACAACACAAATGCTCTAGGTGCACTGCAAAGTCCTGTAAACACAGAGTATAGGCTTATGCAGTGGTATTGCAGGAGTGAAAGATCTGTCTCCTCCCACGTTCTGTCCACTTATAACAGTCAAGACTGGGTCTTATGCGTTGTACTGTTACAGGTGATTTTCAGAATCCAAAATATATACAACTTGGGGCTTTGTCTCAAGGAACATATATATATATATCTTAATTGGCTGATGGAGCAGTAGTGATGATTTCCCCAGGACTCCTTTGTTTATAAGTTTTAAAACGCATATCCTCAGGTTCAACAATGGTGTTTTTGAGCACTTAACTGTATTCTAGGCACTATGCTGAGGTCTTTACGTACACCAGGTTTTGAAGCTTGTAACAGTCATGAGAGGTAGGTGGTATCCCAATTTTACAGATTAGGAAATTGAGACATAGGTTAGTTTACCAACACCTACACAACTAGTTTGTGGCAGTTCCACTCCCGATTTGAGCCCTGGTTGTCTGATTCCAAAGCCTGTTGATCTCAAACTCTTAAGTAGGGGCCACAGTGAAACTGGAAATTGGTCGAAACGTTGTTTAAGGCATTCTCATTATTTTTTACTACCTCTAGGCACTTCCTCCTCCCTCTACTCTCCACACCAGCTAGTGTGGCTCCCTCATCCTCTTTGTGACTGCTGCTGCCCTGGAGTCTGATATAACTCCCCTCTGATGTGTATATTGATGGCGTGCTTTGTCTTCACACCTCCAGGAATATCAGTGCTTTAAAGGAGAATATTAGAGGCAACAACTTAATCTAAGGGAGTTTGAGACAGTTCAACAGACTTTGCATAAGGGCTCATTATGTGCCAGGCCAGTGCAGGGAGCTGGAAATAGGGAGGAATAGGACGAATAGGACAATACGACGAATAGGACAAGCAGTGCTTGTCCTTAAAGGGCTTACAGCTCCATGGGGGATCATGTCTGTACAGCCTGGTGTGTATTAGGATTTCAGCTGTAGGTGCTATAGAATGTTTAATCCATGCCAAGTGTCAAGGAATCCTGGATGATATAGCAACATCTGAATTGAGTCTTGAAGGACATGTCAAAGCCAGGTGGAAGTTACACAAGCAGAAGAAACAGCACAGTGTGGCTGCAGTGGTGGAACTACAGGTGCATATTTGACAGATGGGGAGGAGAACTTTAGGCAAAAATGACTCTCCCTACCATCATGGCAAAGCTATTGGAGACAGTCCCGAGTAGTGGCTTGAGGAACCAGTTATTTTATATACATTTGAAGTAACTTAAGAAGAGTAGGATAGGGTCTTCATATGTTCGAAAGGCTGTCAGGTCAAAGAGACCCTTGGAACTTTTGAACAATGGGGCACAAACTATATGTAGATTGTCAATGAGAGCACTGTAGAGTTCTGGGCTGTTCCAACCTAATTCCTTATCTTCCATGCTAGTCGGAATCTTGGGCCCAGGAGTCTGCATTTTTAACAAGACAGCCCCAATTTAACAAGGTAAATCAGATGCAGATGTCCCTTGGACCACTCTGAGAAACTGAGGAAGAAACAAAGACCAGCAGCCACATGGAAGCTGCAAGGAGGATAGTCTCTTGGTTGGACCAGTGTAGAGGGGAGTTGTGCCTGGCCTATGGAATTGGGGTGTAGGTCCAGGAGATTCTCTCTAAACCTGGGGCTGTCTGATCCCCTGAACTCTTGCTGGGTAGCTCATCTCTGCTGTAAGGTTTTTCCTAATTCTAGGTTTCATGGGCTCTCTGTCTCCTCCAGGAGCAGGAACTTAAAGCTGCTGCTGATGGTGTCTTATCTGAAGTGAGGAAAAAACAAGCAGATACCAAAAGAATGGTGGACATTCTTCGGGCCTTGGAAAAACTGAGGAAACTCAGGAAAGAGGCTGCAGCCAGGAAAGGTAACATAGCTTTGCATTTCTACTTGCATTTCTTCCTGTCTCCTTTTCTTACCCTTTCTTTTCTCTGGTGTGACCCACCCCCACCTTCCCCAAATTTCTGAAGGAAAAAATGCTTGATACTTCAGTATTTTCACCCAGTGGGGTAACTAAGTTTGTTAGTACCTCTCAGTACCTCAGAACTTTTGAAGTAGGAAGCCTCAGAAGATGTTTAGCCCTTGGTAGTCCCCAAGATTGGAAAGAGAGACACATGTGGAACCCACGGCACTGTCTTTCTCTTGACTCATCATTCCCACCCCAGGCATTTTTGCCACATTTTTCTGAGGGATGTTGACGAAGCTGGTCAACTTTGCCCATATGTCAAGGTTAAAGTTGTTCCATCCTTACTTGGTGCTTCAGAAGGTGTGGAGAACTTGGCATGCTCCTTCAGATACATTCAAACCTGAAGCATTGATACTTGAAGAGGTAGGAATGGTTGGATGGGGCAGGGAGTTCCCTGCAGACAGCATGGATGTCTCCCGTGTACATGAACATCATCACTTTTGGGCTCAGAACACTTAAGTGGTCTCCTCTTGCCTCTAGGGGGAGCACTGGTTTTGTAGAAGTTTCCCCTATTGTGCCTTACGTTCGCCTGTGTGGGGCTTTGCCCTTGCCGTTCTGTTCGTCCAAAGGGCCTTCAGCCCCATCTTTGCCGTTTTAAGCCCTCCCTATTCTACAAAAGGACATGCAGACGCACCATTCTCCATCCTTTCCTGACTTGGTGGAGGTGACCTCCTGCCCCTCCTAATTAGCTCATGTGGACTACATGCTGCCTTCTTTATGTAAGCCATAGACATCACCATGGATCTTTGAGAGTATACAAATTAGCAAGAACCATGATAGCAAATGATTTCCTCTGTGTGTTATAAAATATAAATGAAAACTGTGATTCAGACCCTTAAAAAAGTTTTGTCAGGGTATGACCATTGTGCATTTAGCCAGGCTCTTTTATTAGCTAAATGATTAGCTTCTGCATGCTAGCCTTTAGAGTGGTGATTCAGATTCAGGCCTTATAATCAGATGACTCCATAGGGCATTCATGCATCAGGGAGTTTGCATCTACTGTGTCTACCCATATTATTCCTGATGAGAACGCAAAGCCTGAGGGCTGCTACTTAATATTTCCCTACTTCATGTCTTCTGTGAGGTGGGTGGTCAGTGAACTTTTGCCAGGTGCATTTACCAGCATCATTTCTCACTGTTAGTGTTCCTCACTTTGGGCCAAAAGAAGGAGGAAATTTTAAGAGGAGTTACGGTCTATAAAGATAAATAACCTATGGATGTGAATGTAAAATGATTTGGTAACTTGCAACTTGTTGCATTGTATACTTAGAAAACATACAGCTTTTTAACTTCTTAAGGCATGTGCACCTTCCAGTAAGTGCTGAGAGAATACGGCTGGATATGTAACCATGTTAAGGTGTTTTTTGAGCCAGGCTAGACCTCTCAGCTACACTTCTAGCTGAGGGGAATCACTGAAACGTTATAAGCAGAGAGTGAAATGATGACAAAGATCAGTGTTGGCAGATCAGAAAAAGGTTTGGAGCATCAAGTAGGGAGGGTGAAAGAGACTGAGAAGGCAGTTGGCTGGGCAGGGATCATATGGGAGTGTGAACTAAGGGTCAGACAGTGAGTTGGAGAAAAATACATGTATTTGAGAGATAGGAATAAAGTAGAGACAGACAGAGAGAGAGAGAGAGAGAGAGAGAGAGAGAGAGAGAGAGAGAGTGTGTGTGTGTGTGTGTGTGTGTGTGTTGAAGTCTGTGCCTTGGTTTCCTCATTGGTAAGAAAGGAATAATGATAGTACTCACCCATGGGGTGTTGTGATGATTGAATTAGTGAACATGCACAACATGCTGGAAACAGTCATGGCACATATTAAGTGCCATATAAATGTTTCATTATTATTTTTATTATCAAATAATATAAAGATTGAGAAACGTTCCTAGGAATTAGTACCCCAAAGAGCATGAGTGACCTATGTTAGGTACGTTAGAGTGGAGTGCTATTGGCAGAAGCCAACTAGACTAAAGAGAGACAAGGAGTTAAAGACAAACAGTGAGTTCAGCTTATTAAAAGTTTGCCTGTGAAGAAAAGGAGAGAGCAAGACCAGCTTCTGGCGGTTTGTCTGCATTGGTCGTGGTGGAGGTGGGGAGAGGTGTGGTAATCTTAGGGTTATGGGAAGAAGGTGAGCATTTTAAGTGTTGGTTGAACGAGTCAGTAGAAGGAGAAAGGTCCATGGGAAGCAGGAGGGATAGTGACTCAAGGTCCTGCAGGATGTAGGGACATGAAGAACCCATTTTCCATTGGAATGAAAATGAAGGAGACAAGGATGGATAGTAATGTAGATAAGCAAAATGGAGACAGAAAGTTAAGGGATTTCCTGCCTGATGGCCTGTTTTCTTTAGGAAATAGGTAAGATGGTTGGCTGAGAATCAGAGAAGGAAAGCTTTAGGAGAGCAGGGAAGGTTGGGAATAACTGCAGTGAGCAATGAGTGAGCTGCATTGGAGGGTGGGAGCAGGGGGGTGCTGTGGGCCCAGCACTGGGTCCCGCAGTCGGATGGCTTCCAGGGAGGACTCTGCAGCAGCAGGTAAGCACAGAGCCACTGGGGTTTTGCTTCTGGGTGACCACAGGTTTCGGTGAGGAGGAGGAAGAAGGGTGGAAGTGGATGCATTAGGTCAGAGCTTTTAATAAAGCTAACAGAGACTCAAGAAGATTAAGTTGAGCCTTGAAGATTGGTTAGAATTTACAAATTCTAAGCAAATTTATCCTGTAAGTTGGACTTGTGAGGCTGCTCATTAGAACACAGATGTTGGAGTAAGAAAAAGTTTTATCTAAAATGTCGTTTGGCGGGTAAGATTCCTCAAAGGAGGAACAACCTAAGACAGGCACAGTCGCAGGGGGGCCATCAGGTGAGAAATTGGGGATCAACAGAGGTGAGGCTTAGAACCTCACCCCCCCTGTTCTGAGAGAAATCTTCTGCATACGTGGATGTTTTATTGCCCTGGTCTAGCTTGGATTAACACATAGTCTACAGGCACACACCTGATCATCTACATTTGCTCTCTTACAACGCTAAACTATGTTTTCTACCTTTATCTTGTATCTACCTACCACTTCACCATTTTATTAAAAATAATAATAATAAAGAGAGAAATGTAGTATCCACACATAAATCAAGTATAAAAACCAAATGAGTATTCATATTTGAACTGACTGTTTAGAGTTCATAATGCATGAGCAAAACTGAAAGTTTCTGTGATAACTGCCCTTGCACTGTTCACCATGTAAGAACTTATTCACTATGTAAGAATTTGTTCACCATGTAAGAACTTGTTCGTTATGCTTCAGAAGATTGGAGACTGTTGAGAACTAGGCTTGGGGTTGATTAATGATTGTGCATTGAGTCCCCTATACAGAATTTAATTGTTGTTAACAACCATTTGATCAATAAATATGAGAGATGCCCTCTCAAAAAAAAATTTAAAAAAATAAAATAAAATGTCATTTGGATCCTTCTGCGCAGGAGTCTGTCCTCCAGCCTCAGCAGATGAGACTTTTGAGCATCATCTTCAGCGACTAAGAAAACTCATTAAAAAACGCTCTGAATTATATGAAGCTGAAGAGCGAGCCCTCAGAGTTATGCTGGAAGGAGAGCAAGAGGAAGAGAGGAAAAGAGAATTAGAAAAGAAACAGAGGAAAGAAAAAGAGAAATTTTTACTTCAAAAGCGTGAAATTGAGTCCAAGTTATTTGGGGATCCAGGTAAGTTCCTCTGCAACCAGTGGAGGAAAGAGGAAACTAGATTGACAGCCCTTTTCCTCATGGATGTTCTTCACCTAAGCTGAATGACACCTTGAGAATTTGAAATTCAGCACTGTATCCTGGAAATCAGGGATGAAGATGAAGCAGATTCATATTGTCATAGGCTCAGTCACC
Organism: Manis pentadactyla; assembly: GCF_030020395.1. Classification (NCBI taxonomy): domain Eukaryota; kingdom Metazoa; phylum Chordata; class Mammalia; order Pholidota; family Manidae; genus Manis; species Manis pentadactyla. The sequence goes on along the minus strand of NC_080029.1, from coordinate 113,380,183 downwards.
TTGCCTTGAGAAATACACTCTAGATACAAAGCATGATGATGTGGTGTTGTGCCTTCTCTTTTTCAGATGAGTTCCCGCTTGCTCACCTCCTGCAGCCTTTCCGACAGTATTACCTGCAAGCTGAGCACTCCCTGCCGGCGCTCATCCAGATAAGGTCAGGGGGCACTCTCCATGTCACCTTCCCCTTAGGTAGCAAGATGCCTTTGATAAAGTGCTTCTGTTGTTGAGGTCTATTACTGTGTCCTTTTAAGTTCCTTATGGGCTTTCATAATGTTTCCAAGTTTCAAGGAAGCCATGTTTTGTTTAGTCCTTGTGAATGTTAGAGAAGTAGATGTCCCTATTTTAACAGGTGAAGAAATTGAACCTTAGGTTATGACTTTCCCTTTGTATTATCCCATGCTACAGCTCTTATGATCATATAAAGTATTGGCTTCCTTTACCTAACTCTCTCCTGCTGCTAAACAGACCAAGGAAAAGAACCCTTCTCTGTGTTTTTTGCCTGTGGAAACTTAAGACCCATGCTGACTTGTGAGTTCTTGGGCAAAGCCAGGAGAGCTAGGAACAAGGAGTTTCATCTTAATCTGCAGTTACTAATGAGCTGGGTAAAGTTTTCAGCTCTTGGGATCTCACTTTCCTCACCTATAAAATGAAAATGGTGGGCTAAAATGTGGCCTTCAAACCTTAGTAGTGGTCCTCTTCCCAAATGCAGTCTTTTGAGAAATAAGTTTATAAAGACAATTAGAAGGAATGAATGGGCTCTGTAGGCAGCTTAAATTTGCTAGTGACTGAAAGTACTTGGCTTTTAAATGCTTCAGAGCATCTACTTGGAATCTAGGGGTCTTCAAAGCCTGGCTTGGAAATCACTGACCTAAGTGATCGCTGATGTTCCTTCCAAAGTTTCAGCAATGCTCTTTAGCATACCAAGTTTGTGTTCTGGGAAAAATATATTTCTGGCTAATATACAAGTTTTAGCTTTTAAATACAGTACAGTCGATTCTCGTTATTCACAGTAGCTATGTTGTTCTGTAAAGCCATAGACTCTGAATTAGAGAATACTGAACTGCTGCTCCTAAGGTTATATAGGGTTAGCTTCCTGTGAGCCTCTGGCCACAAATTTTTGTCAGTTGATCGATACATAAAATTTTTGTATGTGTATTTTTTAAAAACACCTTGCTTAAAATATATTGTTGATGCATTAACATTGAACTCATGGCTAACAGCACTGTAACTCATGGCCTGAACATAGCTTATCTAGCATGCATATATTCTCCATATGGCATATCATAGCCTTTTCAGACTAGCCAGCAATTCAGCACTATACTTAGGGGCCAATTTAAGTAAATTGCCAATAAAAAGCACAAAAGTGTGAAAAACATGATACTATGTAGACCATGAGGACAGTTGTTTATAATATGAGAGCTGAAAACAAGAAGGCAGAGTGGCACCTTATTTGACCTCACCTGGGCATGTGCCCATTGGGGTTACAAATAAATTTTAGTGAATAGGTAAGTTTGCAAATACACAATCTGCATAATGAGGATCAACTGTATATTCATTATTTTGTTACTCATAAGATGATAAGTTCTGAGTTTTTTCTGCTTTATTTAAGAAATAACACTCTTTTGCATAATGCTTAAAATCACTTCAGTTGACTAGTACATCATTCATTTGAAAGCTAAGTGCTGAAATACAGTATTTAGTTGCTGAACATCTTGCTTGGAATAAAACCAATAAATAATTGTTCTGCAATGTTCTTATTAGGCATGATTGGGATCAGTACCTGGTGCCATCTGATCATCCCAAAGGCAGCTCCATTCCCCAGGGATGGGTCCTTCCCCCGCTCCCCAGCAACGACATCTGGGCAACCGCCACTACGCTGCATTAGTAAAGATGCTCCAGGAGTGTGGTCCAGCCAAGGCTCCTCCCAGCTCTAAATATTAGTGATGCCGCCATCTTCTTGTGCTGTAGACTAAACCACAATCTCTCCACTCCCATGTCGCATTTCCCTACCCAGAACTTATGTTTTCCTTCCGTGTTCTGTGCTGGCCAGAGGTGCCTCTTGAATCAAGAGATTAATGTGGTTCTTCAGGAAAGGACCTAGGTGAACTGGGGTTACTACCATAGGTAGTAGCCTTAGTTCACCAAATTTGCCTCTGTTTTGAGGGGCTTGGTCCAGAGTGACTTGTTAATTTACTCTTACTCTCCTTGTGTGGTGATGGGTAAGTACACCCCCTCCACTCAAAACAGGTGTGCACTGGATAGATGTAGCAGCCTTTCTCCTAGTACTGAGTGAAGGCAAGCTTGACAACGTCCTCACCTTCCTACCCAGAGAGCCCTCTAACTTCCAGGAGGAAAGCCAGACATGCTTTGTCTTCTGTTTTATGAATCCCACTTGGGGTGCAGCTTGAGAGGCTGCAGACTGCAGGCTGGGCTGCCATAAAAGCTGGTAGAAAACCTGGAGAGTACCTGTACCCAGCACTGGATTGTGTTTTAATGGATGATGGCTGCTTTTTCCCCATGTTAGAAGGATCTTAATGAAAGCATCTGTGTTTTAAGTTCCTAACAGTTTAGTTCACAGAGTCCCCAAGGATAGAAATTTATTTCCCTCCAGGAGCAGGACCTTAACTTCACTCAGTCACATTGAGGGTGGGGTTTGGTATAGCTGTGAAATTTTCTTAGGATCTCAGGCTTCCAAAAACACCCATGTAGTTAAACCTGGGGAGGAAAGCAGGTAAAAATAATAAAATTTATTTTCTTATATTCATTAATAAATGCTGTTGTGCTTGGAGATAATCAGTTATATAACACGTCAGGTTTTGTTTCAGTTTGTTTTGCCTTTTGTCATTTATTGTGTTATTTATATTTCCAAAAAACTAAATAAATAAATGATCTTTAATTTTTAGTTTGAGCCTTTGCTCCCAGTTTGTTGCTTCCCAGGTCACTACACACACTTTCACATTGATGAAACATGTTTTTTACCCTAAAATTTACATTTATTAACTAGACATTTGCTACAGGAAGATGGATCTCAAGCACCGAACTTTGTGGAATCCAATTCAAGAGCACCATCGACTTTGGAAGTGGTTTCATGTAGTAGGAAGCTCTTGGCTGCAAGATGCCATCACCTTTGTACTTTTTCATTGTTTAATTTGCACTGTTAAATTTATATATTACACATTACAGAGTTAACAAATAGGGCATGACAGCACTCCTCCAAGGTTGTCTAAGCTCATGAATCTTAAACTCTGAGTTATTAGCCTCACTAACTACATCGCCATGTATTCCCTTTGGTTATAATCTCCACCATTTGTTCTGTGATGAGATGCAGGAAGAGTAGAAATAAAAGATGAATTGTATAATGTCTTTTCGGTGTCCAGACAGACTTGCCACTAAGATACCTGCTTTGATGGTGGGCATAGTATGTGAAGCAGGGATCCAGGGAAACTCAGGCCACAGAACCCAGGAGAAAGCATTCAGCTTCAAGTGGAAAAAACCATCCCTCTCCTCTCATTCAGCATCTACACAGTTTTAATAAAGTGAGCATCATTCTTGTGATTTGATTTGGTGAGTTTCCCTGGTTTATTGCCTCGTGCAGTGGTGGTGGCAGCCCAGGTACTTCCTGGGTTTAAAGATAAGTTTGTTTAGGGAATTATACTTCTGAGAATCAGTGTCATTGTATTCTTATCCTAATCTTTTTTTTTTAATGTGGAAAATTTCAAACATACTCAAAAGTAAAGAGTAGTATATATTTTTTCTGTATACCCATTATAATGCTTCAAATAATTGCTCATGATCAATCTTGTTTCACCTGTACCCCCACCTCGGGATTATTTTGAAGCAAATCACAGACATATTACTTCATAAGTATTTCAACATGTAGGTCTAAATGATATTTTTAAATTTAACTCCAGGGCCATTGTGCACCTAAAGAAATAAATGACTCCTTTATATCAAATATCCAATCACTGTTCAAATTTCCTTATCTTGTGTGTTTTACACTTGGTTCAAGATCTAGCTGCAATCTCTTCGTTGTTGGGTGATTTGTCTCTTGAATTTCTGATAACCCACAGGTCTCTCCTGCTTCTTCCTGTGTACTCTTGTACTCTGTCTGATTCTTTCTCCCTTGCAATTTAATACTTGAAGAAATTGGGTCATTTTTCCAGAGTTCCCAGTCTGGATTTTGCTGTATGTTCCCTTATTTACTATAATTTAACAGTTAGATAGAGCTGTACTGTCCAATATGGTAGCTATATATGGCTGTTTAAACTTAAACTTAAAATTTTTAATTAAAATTAAATTTAAACTTAAAATTGAGTTTGAATTGAGATGCACAATTACATACATGGCTCACATATTTCTATTGGACAGTGCTTATCTAGAGGCTTCATCTCATTTAGATAGGAATTTTCTGGCAAAAATATTTCATAGGACAGATGTGTACTCCAAGAGGATGAATGGTTGTTTATTTTTGTGATTTTTTTTTACTTATTTTTATTAAGGTATGATTGATATACACTCTTATGAAGGTTTCACATGAAAAACAATGGTTACTACATTTACCCATATTATCAAGTCCCCACCCATACCCCAATGCAGTCACTGTCCATCAGTGTAGTAAGATGCCACAGATCCACTATGTGCCTTCTCTGTGCTACACTGTTCTCCCCGTGATCCCCCACACCATGTGTACTAAACATAATGGCCCCTCAGTCCCCTTCTCCCTCCCTACCCACCTGCCCTCCCACACCCCTCCCCTTTGGTAACCACTAGTCCCTTCTTGGAGTCTCCGAGTCTGCTGCTATTTTGTTCCTTCAGTTTTGCTTCATTGTTATACTCCACAAATGAGGGAAATCATTTGGCATTTGTCTTTCTCCTCCTGGCTTATTTCACTGAGCATAATGTCCTCCAGCTCCATGTGGTTGCAAATGGTAGGATCTGTTTCTTACTGCCGAATAGTATTCCATTGTGTATATGTACCACATCTTCTTTATCCATTCATCTACTGACAGACATTTAGGTTGCTTCCATTATCTTGGCTATTGTAAGAAGTGCTGCAATAGACATAGGGGTGCATATGTCTTTCTGAATCAGAGAAGTTGTATTCTTTGGGTAAATTCCAAGGAGTGGGATTCCCTTGTCAAATGGTATTTCTATTTTTAGTTTTTTGAGGAACCTCCATATTGCTTTCCACACTGGTTGAACTAGCTTACATTCCCACCATCTTTTTGTGATCTTAGCAGTCATTGATAATCAAGACCTAAGTTTGTTCATTTGGGGTTGCAAAATAGTGATAGTTTGATCCTGCCATTCTTTAGAAGCTGGAATGCTTCTAAAAAGAAAAAACATGCCCTCATCAACTATTTGGTTACCATGGGGTACAGTTTTGTATAGGAAAGGGAAGAGATAAATATGTAATTTCCTTTATTTACTAGTTTTCAAAATAATAATCTTGTTCCTTGGCATTCTCCAAAGATGACCAGTGGTTTTTGTTTTTAAGTATCATCATGAACTCAGATCTAATTACACTTGTCTTTTAACCTGTTGTTACTGTTTTCCTTATTGATTACCTCACCTTTGGTCAGTAGGAGCCTCTTACTCGGCTCCTGAGTTCCCACTCAATCCCAGCATTCTGTTTCAAGTTTGTTTTGCACATTTCCTATCCTGGACCTGGAAGCAGCCATTTCTTGAATGACTCCTGGTTCCTCTTCAGCAGAAAAGGCATTTATAGGACACAGTCTGCATGATGGGGTGCTTCTTGTTCTTGCTGGTCATTGTTGGTTCTTCTGTTTAGTCAGAACTAGGAACTACAATTCTGTTGAGCCGTCAGCCCTTTTCTAAGTCAGGTCTTTTTTATACCTACATTACATATGGAACATAATTAATGAAAGTAGAGAAATAAACTAAAGACTAAGCAGAAATGTGTTGATTCATCTGTTCTGTATGCAAGAATATTGCTTTTTATTTCCCAGTAGAGGAGAACCTGGACTTGTGAGACTTTCCAACAAAAGCATTTGTTTTTAAGAAATTAATTAAGTACAGGGAAGATTAGAAGATGAAATAAAGAGATTAGTTATATGTTAAATACTAAGAGTGTTCAGCCCACATGGCTGAGTTTATGACGTCAAGGAATTTGCTACAAGCCAATCAGCCACTCAAACCATTCATGTTCCTATGTCCACGTGATTTTTGTGCAAGGATTTATTAAGAAGCTTAGCTGGGATCATACCATCTGTTAGCAATTCACTTCTAGGTGTTTTGTCCAAGGGAAACCATCCTGGGAATTGTAAGTACAAAGTATGTCTTGTTCCATTAAAATGGGTAATATATAGAAGAAATGTGAGTGCTGTGATGTGTTAGCAGTGATATTTTTTAGGGACTAGAGATCATGTGAGGTGTTTAAATCTTTTTTAAAAAAATGCTTGTAAATCAATAAGCTATTCTTATGTAACTGTGTACTTTTAGATGCACCCATACGGTAGTTCCTGACTTGCTATGTCTGGCTATCCATGAAGAATTTGTCTCCAGTGCAGGTTCCTTTTAGAATAAACTAGGTTTCTCATAGTCTCGGAAGCAAAGATTAAAGTCTCTGAGGCAATTGGTGTTAGAGAGCATAACTATCCAGAGCAGTAGATAATTCTCAATTTTATTAACTCATGCTTGCCAGAATCTGAATACCAGGATTATAACTGTGTTCTTGGGAAGTGATTTTTATTTACCATTTGCCAGGTATGATATTAAATGCTAGAGACATTAAAAAGGAGCAGGCAAACAGGGTGCCTGCCTCCTGAAGTTAGAGTCTAAAAAAGCTTAGTGACTATATGAATAATTAGTTATAATTATGAAAAGTGCTACAAAGATAAAAATGCTTAGTCACAGTTTAGATTTTTCATTGTTCAAATATTTATTAAGTACCTGTTGAGGCTTTTAAATTGCTAACTACAAGGATTATAATGATGAGCAAAATGCAAATACATCCCAATGTAGGCTTTGAGTAAGACAGATATTAATCAACAGTCACAAAAATGTGCTGAATGAATGCTTTGAAGGAAAGGGGTGGTTCTATAAGATTAATTAGGCCTTTTTTTTCTGAATTGAAAATTCTGTAATGTGTTTAGGTGAACTAATAGAAAATATCTATGTATTGTATAGGAAGAGTAAGAGTTGTTATGCAGCTCACAAATGTGTATGCTAGGTCATAAAGTCAAATGTGTTTTGTACTATGGGTCACAGTAAAAAAATAAAACCTTGAAAGCCACTGTACAAGGAAGACTTATTCAAGTTTGGGGGTCATGAAAAGGTTTTTTGAGGCAATGATGTTTCAGCTGAGCTTTGAAAAATGAATACTATTAACTAGTGGAGACAAGGAAGAACATAGCAAGTATCTGGAATAGTATATGCAAAGGCCCTGGGTTGGGCCAAGAGACCAAGCCAATTGAAAACCAGCATGGCTCAAGTAAAATGGGAGGTGAGAGTGCAGGGGCCAGACACTACAAGGCTTTTGAAGCCCTTATCAGGAGTTTGATTTTTATGAGAGCAGCTGACAACCATTGGAGGCTTTAAAGCAGGGCAATGGCTTGGTTTGCTGTTTTGAAATGATAGCTTCTGTCCCAGTGGATAGAACAGAATCAGCATCAGAGGACACATTGACACCAGTCGTCCAAATGAGAGAGAACCGGGACTTGGATTCCTGTGAGAGCAGTGGAGGTAGAATAAAACGGATCTACGAGAGAAGACTTGGCAGGGATTTGAGATGGGTGGCAGTGAAGGAGGAAAGTGTTGGGCATGAGTCTCCCGCTTGTGCACCTTAGACATTCCTTGAGACAAGGAATTCTAGGGAACAAGGAGCAGTCTAGCGGAGAGGAAAATCAGGAGCTGACTTTGGATATGCTGAGTTTGAGGCTCCACTGAGACATCTTAAAGGAGATATCTTGTAGGGAGCTGTGCTTGCGAGTTTGATCTCAGAAAAGAACTGGAGAATTTAATGTGTGAGTCAGTGGCACCTACGTTATTGAAGCTATGGGCATTTAGAGAGTAGAGTGGAGACCTTAAAAAAAATAACACTAATGTCATTGCCTGGACTCCATGTAGACCAATTATTACAACCCCCACCTGGCCTACCCCTCGCCCCTAGGCTCAGATGCAGCAAATGGGCACGTCCATGGGTCTGGTGTTGGAGAGGTCCTGGGTCATGCAGGCAAGACTGGCTTTCCTAACATCCCCACTTCCCTCACCCCGTCCCTTCAGACCCTTTTAGTGCTTTCTCCGCTGCCCACTGAATGGAGTCAGCACTATAATATAAAGTTACCCAGCTCTACCCCAATCTATCCCTTCAATCTAACTGCAGAAATACCCCCCAGCGCCCACTATCTACTTGAGTCTTTGCCCTCTCTCTGCTCCCTGGCTCCAGCTGTTCCCTCCTGGAGGTATATGTTCTCCACCCAACCCCGTCTTTTCCCTGCCCACAAGCTGTTCCCCAACCCCCAGAAGGACTAGAATACCCTTCCTCTGAAGAATACCATTACTTAATGTACCTTTCATTTTGTATTTAGCAGAAATGACCTTCATGTTAGAATATGTTCTAACTAGATTATCTCATACTGTAGCCCTTGCTATTAAAAAACGTGTTTTCAGAATCCTCAGACTTTAAAATTACTCCAAAGCAAGTGTAGAGCTAAATAGAGATTATCTATTAGGAGGCGGAGGCGAGGGAAGAGGTGCGTGGCCCCAGACCTGCTCGGGCAGTACCCACCTGGGTTTCAACAAACCTGTGGTCTTTCCCCACAGCACAGCTAATGATAGCTGAAAATGGGAAGGATCAATCTGAGAATGCCAAAACTTGCTGACTTGCTGTATCCCCTCCAACTCCCTGTACCTCAGAGGTTTCCGGTAAGAAAAGGCTGATGGGGCAGATAAATTACTGATCACATTGGATCAGTACTGTCTCATTCTGTGGCCTAAAGAGCTATTCTCAGCATCCTAGGACACTGTCTCCCGGCATGCGGTGGAGAAGCCTGAGTCCTAACATACAGTAAGACACTGACAAGAGCGGACAGACAACAGAGATGACGGAATTAAAGGATCTGCCCAGCTGGCCTCATGTGACGTCACTGCACTCAGATTACTTACTCTGCCTCTTCACATGAGGCTCTCATGTGGGCTTGGGGTTGACCTCAGTGACCTCTAGCAGCAGGACTTTGCCCCATCCTGGTAGGGATGGCATTGTATTGAGCCCAAGATAACTCCCTGGTCAGGCTCCCTGATAAACCCTGATTATAAAATGCCGGACTGAAGTCAGGAGTCTAGATTTAAGTATACATTCTAGTCATGAACTTGAATTCTGTATGAATGAGTTTTGTTTTGTTTATGGCAACAGAATCTTTATTGTGGTTTAAAATATCAAATCCTTGGCTGCTGTGAATATTATTAAATAACAGATACTACACTTGATCTTAGCCAAAAGGCTCAGAAGCTATATACTTATGAATTTTTAATTCTTGTATTTCAACTTCAATAGACACTGCTGACTAATATTGATCACTTTCTCACCAACAGTACATGAGGGTTCTAGAAGATCTAAATCTTCATCAACATTGAATATTATCAAGGTATTTTTATTTCTCTTTCTCAGGCATTTTAATTTTAACCATTTGTGTGTGTGTGTAGTGATAACTCATTGTTTTATTTTGCATTTCCCTTAAGACTAATGAGGTTAAACAACTTACATATGTTTATTGGCTATTTAGACATCCTTTTTTGTGAAGTGCCTGTTAAAATCTCTTGCTTATTTTCATATTGGGTCTTTTTCTTATTGATTTGTGGAAGTTCTCTGCATATATTGGATATGATTCCTTTATCAGATACATGTGCTATAAAACTCCCAATCTGTGATTTTTCTTTTTTAACTCTCTTAATGGTATCTTCTGATGAATGGAAGTTCTTAACTTTAATGCAAACCAATTTATCACTATTTTCCTTTAGGGTTAGTTTTTTTTGTAACCTGTTTAACAAACATTTGCCTAACCAAAAGCCATGAATATATTCTCCTATTTTATCTTCAAGCTTTATTTTACCTTTTATATTTAGTTCTATAGTCCACCTGGAATTGAATTTTGTGTATGATATGAGGTAGAGGTCAAGATTTTTTTTTCTAGGTTGATATCCAATTAATCCAGAGCCATTTATTGAAAGACCTTCATTTTCCTACTGCTCTGCAAGGCCAATTTTGTCATACATCAAGGATCTATAAATGCATGGATCTGTTTCTGGACTTTCTTTTCTGTTTTATTAGTGTCTTTGTAAATCCTCATATTAGTAGCACCCTGTCTTAATTCTTCTAACTTTAAAGTAAGTCTTGATATCTGATAGTATAATCTTCTAAATGTGTTGCTTCTTCAAGCTTGTTGGCTTTTATTGGCCCTTCCCATTTGATTTAAATTTTAGAACTCATATGCTAATTTACACCAAATAAAGGTGATGGAATTTTGATATGTAGGATCTATAAAGCAATTCAGGGAGAAATTACATCTTTATAGCATTGAGTTTTGTAATCCATGAAGCTGGTATGTACCTCCATTTAACCTAATATTTTATAGTTTTCTTTGTAGAGGTCTTAAAGATCTTGTGGTAGATTGAGTTATAGGTAGTTGATGCTGATATAAATGGTACCTTTAAAAAATTTCGGTCTCTAGTGAAACTTTTAAAAGATAACACTTTTTATCTTTTATATATAGATATATAGAGATAAAATCTATTATAGTATACTGGCCTTTATCCAACAACCTTGCTAAATTAGCTTACTCATTCTAAGGGTTTTATTCATAGATTCTTTGGGATTTTCTACATGTAATTATGTCATCTACAAATAATAGATTTCTTTCTTTTTTTCCAATCCTTATACTTTTATTTCTTACCCTCCTGCACAGGCTGGTACCTCCAGTGCAATGTGGAAAGATGATTGGGACATCCTTGTCCCACTTCCAATCTTGGGGATATCTTTCAGTATTTCACCAGATGTTTTAGAGATATTCTTTATCAGATAAAGAAATTTCCTTCTAATCCTAAATCGCTAAAAGCGTTTGTTGTTTCTTAAAATCCTGTAAGGGTATTGATTTCATCAAGTGTTTTTTCTGTATCCATAGAGATTGATAATTGTCTTTTTTTGTTTTTATTCTGTTGATATTTATCTTTTCCCCCATTGATTGGTTTTGATATGTTAAGCCAATCTCTCATTCCCAAAATCAACTCAACCTAGCAATGTATATTTTTCTATGCATAATTATTCTTGTTAAGATTTTTACATTTATGTTCATGAGAGATCGGTCTCTAATTTTCTTGTCAGGTTTGTTATCAAGATCATGCTGACATCAAAACACATGAGGACGTATTCCTTCTTTTCTGGTTCTGGAAGAGTTTATGTAATTTGGTTATTTTTTTCTTTAAGCATTTAGGCAAAAACTATTTTGATGAAATACCTTAGAACTAGTGTTGCTTTAGAACTAATGTTTTAAAACATGTTTTGGAAAACAATGGACTAGAGCAAGACTTAAACATAAAATAGTTAATTCCTGTCAGTTTGAATGCTCTTTTTATTTATTTCTTCCCTTATGCAGCACCGACCACTTTGCTTTTTTCTTCCTGGCTGTGTGGAGTCGAGCTAAGTCACCACACAGCGAAGTGGTGAAGCCATTTGAGGCCTGAGCCTGGTCCTCGGGACCACGCTTTCTCCCTGTCACCAGGCAGCCTGCCCCAGCCCTGCTCAGTCATTGCCACACTCCTCTGACAGAATGAATGTCCTTGATGGTGTCCCCTTCAAGATGCCTAATGGCTTTGTGATAGGCACAGAGCCCCTCCTTGGACCAGAGTTCAATGTCCCAGCCTGCAGGGAGCTTCTGCTGGGTTCTATGGTAAGTGTATCTCTCGGTCCGTCTATCTCCTTGTCCATGGTCTGTGGACGTGATGCTGAGCTTTGTGGAACCTTGTTCCTTGATTTTAAAGAGCAGCAAAGCCTGCTCCGGTATATTCTAGGGAGTTGGGAAGAAACCTGAGAGAAAAAGGTGTTTCAGGAAGAAGGCTGGTAGCCTGATAATGGGAATTACTTAGTAGGTCTTATTTTAAGTTCAGGGTAACTGGAAAGTTACCTATATGAAGTGACTCTCAGTCATTGCAAGGATGTACTTCCCTATCAGCCTGCTGCCATGTCTAAAATTCTACCATTAGATTTACTACTTTGGGCTAAGACAGGTAGGGGTGGGTCAGTTTGGCTACCCAAGCTGCATACAGGCAGCTTGCCTACCCTGAAGAGTGAAAAGCTTGCCACTAACACCTTTACATTGGCCCTGTTTCCTACCTCCACCCCCTCACTGGTGATGTCCGTTGCTCATTTTTTATGTAATCTTCCATAGATCCTTATGTATGTATACACAAGCTATATATATGCAGCTATTTCCTCATTTTTGCACCAAATGTAGTATTTTCTATATATGATTCTTATTAATTTTTTCACTTAATATATTTTGAAGCCTTTCCAGTACATAGAAAGTTTCTTCAGTTTTGTTTTTCACAGTGTAGTATTGCATTATGTGGATATATCTGTTTGTTGAACAAGACCCATCGTGATGGACACTTAGGTTCCGCCCAGCCTTTTGCCATTATAAACAATGCTACAGGGAATGACTACATGCAAACTGTCCTTTTGAATTCGTTTAAGTATATTTTGAAATAGCCTCAGTGGGTGTTAAACTGATTTACATCCCAAGCAGCACTCTACCAGAGGCCTGTACCTGCCACACTCCCCAGTAGGGTGTCAGCTGACTTTGGATCTTTGCCAAGGGGTAAGGGGATGGTATCTCAGTATCTCAGTGTAATTTTTTTTTTCTCAGTGTAGTTTTAATTTGCCTTTCTCTTATCACGAGGTTGAACAACTTTTCAGTTGTTTAAGAGCCATTTGCATTTCCTTCCCTGTGGACTCCTGTATCTTTTGTACATTTTCCTGTTGAGCAGTTGGTCTTTTTCTTATCTATTTCTAGCACTGCCTATATTAGTACAGTTAGTCCTTTCTGATGTGCTATTTTCCCTGCCCCACCCCAGTTTGTCATTTGTCTTTTACCTTGCTTGAGGGGTGTCTTTGTTATGTAGATTTTGCACATGTGTATGCCTGTACTTTCATGGCTTCTGGATTTTGATTCAAAGTGAGAAAGGTTGCCCCACTTGAGATTAAAAAGGATTTCTCCTGTTTTCGCCTAGTACATACATTCGATCTTTTTGGAATTCATCCTTGGGTATAATGTGAGAATGGATTCAGTTTTATTTTCTTCCAGCTTACTACCACCACTTATAGACCAGTCCTTCTTTTTGCTATTGCTTGAGATAATTTTATTATTGATACCTTTATTATTAACTAAAGCCTCATAGATATTAAGGTCTACTTAATATCTATGGATTTTCTATTCTGTACCCTTATCTGTGCTAGTACTGTAGTTTTAATTATTGGCATTTTATAATACATTTTAACAGCTGGTAGGGCCAGTCTTTATTTACCTTTTTGTCCCCCTTATTTTTCTGGCTATTCTTATTTGTTTATTTTTTATATGAACTTTAGAACCATCTTGCTTAGTTCCATAAATCACAAGTGTTGGTATTTTTACTGGCTCTTTGTATCTTTTTATCCCCTAAGTCCCACTGGCTCTCTCTCTCTTAGTTTTTTTTCTCTCCAAGTCTGCAGTTTGGCAAGTTCTCCAAGTCTACCAGTTCTGAAGTTGCCTTCTTCCCTCCTCTGTCCTTCACAACCTGCCTATTTTGCTCCAGTCTCATTCTCTAATGATTTATTCTGCACACACTAACCAATGTCTACTCAGTTCCAGGCCTGTCCTGGGCCCTGAATACAGAGAGGAAAAATACGGTCCCTGACCTCAGCCAGGGAACCCCACTGGACCTGCTAAATCATGTTCCTCTCCCAACATAAGGGGATGGGAGGGGGCAGTGTCTGAGGGTCTGTCTGCCTGCTTCCCCTTTCCTTCCCACTTACCACTTCCCTCGGCTTCACTCTCCCCTAATTGGCCATCATAGAGCATTGGAATTGCCTTTAAATTCCTTTAAATATTTTTAAATCGGGCTTTATATTTTCAGTTCTTAATTTTAAAGATAGGCAAAACAGGAATATTTTATTTTTTCCCCATTTATGAACACTCAAGTTAGGTTATTTATATGGGCTCTAGACTGCTGTCATAGGCAGCCTACTATGTAGTAGAGAAAGCACTCCTGTCAGATGGACAGAGGAATCCCAGCTCAGCCACTCACCACCAATCTGACCTCAAGCAAATTAAATTTTCTGAGCCTCACTTTCTTAATCTGCAAATAGGAATAAACTAGAACCTACCAAGTAGAGTTCAGCAAAGATTAGCTGTTGTTACATTTCTTCTGGGAAATTTTTACCGTGGGGCCCCAACCCTTGGATGACAGCAAAGGGAGTGGGGGCAGGTATGAGTCCTTGGGGAGGTTCGCGGGCCTGGGCAGGCGTCCAAGGCTGACTGCTCAGTGGCAAATGGTTCTGGGTTCAAGTGAAAGCTTCTCTACTAAGAACAAGTTTTGTTTTTTTAATTAAAATCTATTTTTATTAAGCTTTTGATTTTGAAATACTTTCAGATACATAAAAGTGTTGTAAAGATAGTAAGAACAAATGGGATATGTGGGGGGTTGATGGGGGGAGTCTAGTAAACATAATGTTCCTCATGTAATCGTAGATCAATGATACCAAAAAAAAAAAAAGATAGCAAGAACTTTCTCATATACTCTTTCCCCAGCTCTCTTTAGTCTAAACATCTATTTTTAATTAATACCCCTCATAAATTAGAAATCAGTACTTCCTATTATAATGAAATAATATCTCTCGAACAAATAGCCAACATCATATTGAATGGTAAATATTTGAAAGTGTTTCCATTTCAGACAAGAATGCTGCAAAGTTGCCTGTGCACTTACACCTACATGAGAACATTCTGTGCCATGCAACAAGGCAAGAACAGGAAATGAGAAGCAATTAGAGGATAGATGAGTTAGTTGGAAGACTCCTAAAATTGATGCAATCAGCGAGATGGTTAGATTATAAAATAAATATCCCCAAATCTGTGCCATATATAAATATCTAAAAATCTCATATAATAGAGATCAGATAATTGTATTTAAAGCAACTGTCTCCTGTAGCTTTTGACCCCTACACTGTATAATTTCTCTTCAGAAAGCCAACCTGAGAAGTGGGGAGGTGTGAGATGAGATCTTGGGGAACAATGGGTTTGGTATAAGGGGAAGTCAGGGTTGAATAGAAAAACTGGCTAGTGAGAAATACTTGTGCTTGGCATAGTCAAGAGACCAGGAGGTGGAGATTTCAGCAGGGGCAGCTGCAGAACCAGAAGGGACAGTGCTCTAGTAAATGGTGTGTTTTTGTAAGTTTTGTTTTTTAACTTTGTTGGTATATAGAAACACCGTTTTAAAAATAGTGTTAGCTACTACATTGCTGAAGTCTTTTTAACTGTAGCTGTTAAATTTGTTTCTGTGCTTTATATATGAACAGTCATATTCCTCCCAATTTTTATACTTTTTATTTTTCTTTTATTAGTAGACTAATCCTGTACTACATATGACTTCAGTACAGTTACTTTTGATGATTGTGAGCCTTCTTGTCTTGTAGATGATTTTAATAGGAAAGCTTCGTAACTTTTTCTGTTTTCACTATTAGAGTTGTTCTGTGTGTGTGTACGTGCGCATGAGTGCTTTAGATACCGTTCATCAGTTCAGACAGTTTTCTGTTATTGCTGATTTGCTTTTTTTTTTTCTTCTCCATTAACTGGGTATTGAACTTTCACATACCATTTTTCTGCATTAAGATTATCATATGCTTTTTCTTCCTCAGTTTCTTAAGGAACCAGTTTTATTGGAGAAAATTTTTAAGTCACTATTGTTTTTTTGTTCTTCTGCCAAATTGGGTTTATGTAACTGGGTGGACATGAATTAATGAACAAAAACTTAAGTGAGATACATATAACAATTTAACAGAACCTGATAACCTAATTTCTTTCAATTTTTGCCCAAATTCATTTTTAAGTCTTGCCATCATGGGGCTTAAAAGAAAATGAATACTAGTCAACTTTCAAATCTTTAAGAAGTATTTATGACACACTAAATTCCTCTATAATGCAATTTTGAAGAACCTTCAAGATATTTGGGGTTTTTTTTGTATGTAGAAAAGTGTTAAGTCAAATATTCAACTCAACATAAACATTTCCAGCTTGTTAGGTTGAGATTACTTCTTTAGCTAATGAATGATTTTTTTAGCTATAATATCACTGAACTGAACAAATACTTTTAAGTACATAAGGAAAAGTAAACCCGTGCTAAATGGATAGAACATTTCAGCTACATCTTACTAGACCATTTCTGCCTCTAACACTTCAGAAGCTTAGAGATTCAGAGTGTTCTTAACATTAACTGCAGGAAAAAGATAGAGGAGAAATTCCTTCTTCTGAGATCACGACTGTAAAATCATGTGGTTATACAAATTCTGCATTTGTGTGCAAAACATGAAATAGAGTTATCTTAATTCTCCCCTGCTTAGACTTGTCAGTCACCTAGCAGGACTTTCCTTTCCAAGAAACAAAGACAGAAATGTATTTTATATAACTTCTATACCCTCAGCACTATGATAATAAGAGGCACAAGACAACAGGGAATGAGGTCACAGGAAAGAACAAATCAAAACGGTTACAACTAAAAACCTCTGTTTCACCATGATGCCACTTACATGGTGGCATAATTCAAACTAAATAAATCAGAAATCTTAATACTTAAACTTTACTTTGACTTTTACTATCACCATATTAAAAACCAAATTAATTTGATAAAACACATAGGAAAGGGTAATATTAAACCCTACTTTGCTGGAGTTGATTTTCTGACATTAACTTATTTTTCATAGAAAAGGGATAGTGAATCTCAGTTTGCTTACAAGCTAGATCACTTTGAATTCTGCATTTCCTACCTGCAAACAGATACAGCACTTGTAACAGGTTGTAAATAAACTGGTTTTCAAGCATAGAGCCAGCCCCAATGATAATAATATACTATTTAAAAAGACCTAAGTCAATGAATTCTATTTCCAATGGAAAAGAAAGAACTGAGCAAACAAGCTTAAAACTGTTTTTTCTTTGTGCCAGTGTTATAAAATGTAGCTTTTAATAAAACCTTGACCCAAATGCCAGCAATTTCAGAAAAGAATTTGGGTGGCAGGGGTGAAAGAGTTATTTCATTTATCTTTTTCATAATCTTCAACACACACAATTTAAACATATACAGCAGCTGTAACACTTTACACAATTCCTATGTGCTGGAGCACATTGAGGTCTAACCACAACTATATTTTTAAACAATGGGTCAGGCTTTACATAAAAATACCATCCTACTTTTACCCCTAAGTTTCTAAAATATCGCATACTTTTCCCCAACATCTGCAGTCATTCAGAAATTTTTAGGAAACTTTGTGCATGATCTTAATTCCTAATCCCTGGCTCTTTGGGCTCAGTGACAAAAGATCAAAACCACTAAAAATGATGGGTCACTTGAAGTCAGATGAGAGACCCTGGCTCAGTTAGTCTCAGAGGAAAGCAGTGCTGCAGCAACTGGCTCCATGCAGGAGGGGCACGTGAAGGGACTCATCAACCAGCCATGTGTACAGTCCAGGTGATAGCCATGCATGCCCGGCAGAAATCGAATCGGGACCCCATAAACAAAGTTCATCATACAGATCACACACTCCCTGATCTGTTTTTTCTGATGCATCTCTTCCAGGGTCATAGACTCCTTTAGGCAGGTGTTGTATAAGGCCTATTCTTTGAGCTACCCTAATTTGTTCCTCTTCGGTCAGCTGAGTTGCTAGGCGAGTCTGACTAGGTGTTGGATGATAGATTGGAACTGGAACTTGTTCCTGATACGGCAGCAGCGGCTCCTGATCCAGCTTCATCTCCTTGCCAAGCCAAAACCAGCCCGGTCAGACTGAGACTCGTGAAGCAGGGAGATGTCATTCAAAGTGGGGGATTTGAGGCAGCTCCCTATCTTCCAGGGCTGGGGCGTGTGATCTGTGCACTGATCTAAAAGTCTTCTCACCACCTTCTGCCAAGTGATGTATTAATAAACCCATATCTGAATGGATCACTCCCAAGGTTAAAATGTTAAATGGCTTCCCCTTTATCCCCTCAGAATAAAGTCCAAGCTCACTAACGAAACTTTCCTGCCTCTCCAATCACTTCCTTATCCTCCTACATCAAGCCAGAGACATTCTCCTTCCAGTTGTGTATCTCAGATTGTTCTATTTCTTTCCATTCCCACCACCATGGTCCAAGCCACCGTCACCCCTCACCCACACTACTGCGACACTCTCAGCTGTTGTCCCTGCATTCACCATTGCCCCCATCCAATCCGCTAAACCACTATTGCTCAATTACACACTGAATGGCAAAGGGACTTAGATACCGGATTTAATTCTATTAACCTCTCCTCACTTTGTCCTTCATTACAATTTCACTTTAATTTGCCATTAAATTGTTATTGATATCGTCAAGCCCAGGGCCAGCTAAAACGCAGGGTGAGGGTCGGGCTGTGCTGGATGCCTGGGACTCAAAACTGGAAACTTTCCAGGCCTGGCAAGTCTGGCTGAACAGGGTCCCCGGAGGCTAAGGGGTAGAGGGGAGCCCTCCCACCCCTCCACCCCGGGCCTGGCTGAGCCCCACATCACCTTCTCCCCGCAGCACGACTTCAGCCTGGAGAGGAGGACCCTTTTCTGGGTAGAGGCTGTCGTCCGGAGCCCCTGCCCCTCCCAGTGCGATGTCCAGGGCATAGCGTCTGCCCCTCCTGCCTGGCTCCTGCTGGTCAGCCCCGAAGACGCGCTGGTGCACGCGCCTGCTGCAGCCAAAGGCCTTGGGGCCATGCCTCAGGAGCTGCCCAAAGAGGAGGAGGAGGAGGAGGAGGATCAGGACCAGGAAGAAGCCTCCGCTGCCGGCGAGGAAGAGCCGGATCCCTGCAGCCCCCAGCCTGGCTGCCCGGCGAGCCCTGGCCCAGGCCGGAGCCGGTGCTCGCCCGACGTGCTGCGCGGCGTGAGGTCTGAGCTGGCCGGGGGGGCGCGACGGCGCCTCTCCGAGGACAGACTGGCCGCCCGCCCCCGCGCGCTCCTGCCCCGCATCCGCCATCGGGCCCTGAGCCTCCGTCCCTGCCCCGCGCCGCCCCCGGGCCCCGCGCCCCCTCCGCCCAGTGTCCCGGCGCCGCCCCCGCGGCCCTCCACGGCCGGCGCCATGCCCCCGCTGCGGAGCCACAAGCCCACCGTCGCGGTAAGGAAGCTGCCTGCTTGGCCAACGCCGCACCTCAGCAGCAAGGCCCCCCCCCAGTGGCCTGAGTCCCCAGCCCGGCCTGCAGCCTAGGCCCCCTCCTCTCTGCTCTCCTCCCTACCTTTACCTGCTCTTACCGACTCTATTCCTTGCTGCTGTCTTTCCTGTGGCCCTTTGCATAGAATATTCCCTGCTCAGAGGCCCCCCTCTCCCCATTGCTGTTTCCCACTGTGCCTGCCTTACCTCTCTTCAGGCGCATGCCGCAGTGATTATAATCTTCCAGTACCTGTCTGTCTCTTCAAGTGGAATATGAGTTCTTTTAGGGCAGAGATTGGCTGGAGTTCATTTTTGTTTCCAGAGCACCCAGCAGCAGACTTGGCCCATAGGGGGTGCTCAGTGAATGTCTGTTGGATTCCTGTGATTCTCTTAAGAGGAAGAACCTTAATGCTAGCGTTAATTATTGAAGGATGTAAGCAAGTTTCTATTCCTTGATGCTATCCTCTTCATAGTTGATCAGGAATCCCTATACTTA
This sequence comes from Manis pentadactyla, assembly GCF_030020395.1. NCBI lineage: Eukaryota > Metazoa > Chordata > Mammalia > Pholidota > Manidae > Manis > Manis pentadactyla. The sequence continues at coordinate 113,360,287 of NC_080029.1, read as the reverse complement.
CCAGGTCACTAACTTCTTTGAAACTTGATTTCAATATCTATAAAATGGGATAATAGAATGGAGGACTTATCATATTTCTCTTGCAGGAATGTTCTAAGCAATAAATGAAATGTCATTTATTGGCAATTTTTGTATGCCAGATCCTTTGCTAATCACTTTTCTACCATTTCTTATTTAAAGCTCTTATCTCTATGAGGTATCTAGTATAAGTCCCACTGTACGTATGAATAAACTGAGTAAACAGTGGACATCTGGGGTTTGAACTCAGGTCTACAGGACTCCCAGTTGTCCATATTAACCCCTGTACTCTGTACAGAAATGGTACACAAATGTCCTGCCAAGCCAGGTGTCACCTCCAGTGGTAACTGACACATTCAGCCTGTCTGTATTTCAGTCCCTTAGCCCGTACACCTGCCTGCCGCCTCCTGGAAGGATGCCACAGCCCCTCAGCACCCACAGATCACACCCTGATTCTGCTGACCTTCTGTCTGCCCTGAGCCAAGAGGAGCAAGACCTCATTGGGCCAGTGGTCGCCCTGGGGTATCCCCTGCATAGGGCCATCAGGGCTCTGCAGAAGACAGGGCGACAGAGCCTGAGCCAGGTGAGTGGGGATCCAGAGCTGGGGGGCTGTGAAGCTGAAGCCAGGTGAGTGGCCATGTGAATTTTATCTTTAACTTAAAGAAGTTTTGTGTCCTTCTCTTTAGAGGCAGAACCTTATCCTGGCATTAATTATTGAGCCCTGTAAACAAGTTTCTAGACCTTAGTACTACCTTCTTCGTAGTTTATCAGGAATCCCTGTGTCCACTTGGGGAAGGGGGTCTTAATATCTACTCCTATTCCAGTCTCTGCCCCAAATATAGACAGCTGGAGTTTTGGGCAGCCATGAATCTCTCCAGAATTGGCCAATATAACTCTCTGTAATGACAAAGATGCTTTATACCTGTGTTATCCAATATATTACGCACTAGTGACTGAGAAATGTGGCTGGTGTGACTGAGAAACTGCATTTTAAATCTTATTTAATTGCAATTAAATTGAAATAACCACATGTGGCTATGGCTACCATACTGGATGGCATAGCTCTAACCACTTTGCTTAATAAGCAGCTTCCATACCCACATCCACCTCTTTCTTTCCATCTACTCATCTAATCAACAGTGTTTACTGAGTGCTTCTTGGGTGTTTAGATGCTCTAGGAGCTATTGGGGAAACCAAGGTATGTAAAAACCAGTGTTGTAAGTTAGGATCCCCAGGAAGCAGTCTTAGGAGGAGTTTGGCATACAGGATTTTTATTAAGGAGACCCTTGGGACCAACTCCTGTGGAAGGGAGGGGACAGAAGCAGGGGTGGTAAAGAGAAAAGTTGAGTTGTGCTGGTCCAGTGACAGCATCAGCTAACCCCACAGCTCTGGAGCATGTAAGACCCTTCCGAGTTACACTAAGTGGAGCTGAGATGGTCAGACCTTTATGCCCTGTCTCAAGTAATCTTTGGATGTAGGAAGGGGGTGACTTGAGAGAAGTGGTTCTCTGCAGCTAAGGCAATCCCTGAAGGGGCAGATAGCTGAAGGGTTTTTACCAGCTCTCCTAGCATCTGAGGCAGCAAGACCTTCAGTGAAGGGGTATCTAGAAGGTACATTGCAGAGTCAACCACACCCAGATTCTATTCTTAAAAACTTCACTCTTACTGGAAGGAGGGTGGACACTCATGATGACACTCAAAAGGTCACACCCCAAGCTACTTTAAGATTTGGGAGCAGGTCTTGACCCCCAGCACAAGCAAGAATGTGAGAGCCCTGCAGGAGAGTGAGAGCCCCCTAAGTGCCAAAAGAGAGGTGCTGGTGAGAAGATGCCTGGGAGCAAAAAGGATACGAGAGCTGTAGGGGCATTTCAGTTATCTGTTGCCGGGTAACAAACCACCCCACAACTTAGTGGCTAAATACAGTTTTTCACTCAGGATTCTCTGGGTTAGCAGTGTGGGGTGGGCCCAGCTGGGTGGTTCTTTTGCTGATTTCACCTGGGGTCTCTCATGTAGCTACGATTTGGTGACTCAGTTGGACCTGAATGGTCTAAGATGGCCTCAAGGTCCAGGGGTTGATGATACTTGTCAACTGGGCCACGTATCTCCAGCAAGGTTGGCCACTTGGTTCTGAGAATGTAAGAGTGAAAGCTGTAAGGTCTTTTGAGGCCTAGGCTGAAATTGTATGTTGTCACTTCCGCTTCATTCTGTTGGCCAAAGCGTGTCATAGGCCAGTCCAGAGTGAAAGGGTGGAAAAGTAGACTTCATCTCTTGATGGAAGGGGCTGTAAAGACTGTATGGCCATTCTTAATCTACCACAAGGAGGTTCCAGTGATCAAGAAAGCTTCATGGAGGTACCAAGTCTTAAGTTGGACCTCAAGGATGGATAAGATCTGAATCTGAAGGAAGGAGAAAGGATGATCATCTCGGCAGGAGGAACTGTGGGCCAAAGAGCAGAGGCAGCAAGGACGTGTTTGGGAGGCCCTGACCCGACCAGCCTGGCTAGAGTTGAAGGCACATGATGCAGGCTGGGGCGAGATAAGACAGGGAAGGGGAACTGAGGGCAGATTGAGGGTGCCTTGAAGGCTGGGCTGACAATTTTACAAATGACCCAATAGCAAAAGGGGATTGTGAGCAGGGGCAGTGACACCGAATGCCATTGTCCAAACCCCACCTGAATGTAACAACTCCCTTCACATTGTTTTCTAATGCAGGGCCTCTGTGGTTGGAAAGCTGGGCCACAGGTATTGAAAGATCCCAGGACTGTAGGCACTTCCTCCTTTCTCCTGTCTCTTTCCTGCCACCATAATCACTCCTCAGTGCCATGTGTGGGGTCCCTGAGGTCTGGAGCTCTTGGGCAAGGGAGGGACAACAGGAGAGTGACTCTCGAACTGGAGCCGAAGCAGAATGGGCTGCTGCCTGGTTGAGAAGGTGGGGAAATGCACCTGGCCCCCTTCTTCACCCACTCTTGCTTCTGCTCTACTCTGAGTTTATCAGCACATGTCTTGTCCTGGAAGAAAGCTTCCAACATGGTGACCCCCATGTGGCTAACATGAGGGAGGGGCTAACATGTACTGCACACCTCCTTTGTGCCAGTGCCTCAGTCTGAGAGCATTCAATTAGGTCTTCTCAATTCTCCAAGGTTGCGATTACTATCCCCACTTTGCAGATGAGAAAACTGAGGTCAGGGAGGTTCATATAACTAGTCAATGGCAGAACCAGGCTGGTTTGGCTCTGACTCTTTGTCACACAGTGATTTTTCTCTCACTTTCTGTGTGAGGACCTTTGAGGGTGGCCTCCTAGGCTGATCTGAAATTTAAGAGCAAATGTAAAGTTGACCCCCCCTCAGCTTGCCTTCAGCAAGGCGCACAGTGGGCCTTCCTTGCTGCCTCTGCTCTTTTGCCCACAGTTCCTCCTGCCGAGATGATCATCCCTTCTCCTTCCTTCAAATTCAGATCTTATCCATCCTAGAGTCCCTCTAGGTTCCCTGACAAGTCCAGGCTCTCAAGTCATCACTGTGGGGATCTGAAGATTAGATGGAGGCAGCACAGAGCACTGGCCTCCCTGTGGGTGAGCTAGAAAAAATCTCACAGCACCAGGAACATCATGTTTCCAGATATGCACTGACCACCTAGCCTGCCAGAACTCTGGGTGGCCTCCTTCCCTGGTGGGCAGTCAGGGGCCTGGCCCTGAGGGGTGGGCATTAGATGACTTCATCTATCCTCCTGCACCCAGTTAGTATTTCCCTCTTCTCTGTGAAGTTCTACCATTAACTGAGCAATGACTTTGGGCTCAGGTTCTTTCTCCCCTTGAAATCCTTTTTGGCCAGAGATAAACAACAGATGGTCCAGGAAGGAGGGCATCAGGGGATGGAGACAGGGCATTTAGAGGAGGCAGGGAGAAAACAAAAGATAAGCTTTGTCCATCACAAGGATCGCTGTGCCTACTGCCTGCCTCCCAGACAGGCACAGGTAATGTGTGCAGGTCCATGGGCCAGGCTCCAGGCACATCAGGGCCCCTCTTTGAACCTCGCTTTCCATATTCACACAACAGAGGGGGATTATGTGATTGTGATCAAAGACATCTGGGGTCCCCATCCTGGGTTCTAAAGGTGACATTCTCACCCACCCTTGGGGCCTGAGGCAAGCATGGTGGCTTCTATAGTCCCAATGGCCCCAAAGCTGACTAAGCAGCAGAATCTTTACAAATGCAGATTCCCAGGACCTACTTTGCAGGGTACCAGTCAGGGGATCTGGGGTGCGTGCAAGGATCTATCATTTTAAAAGGTATGCAGATGGTTCTGATTTATAGCCTGGCATGAGGTCTGCTGCCATGAACTGAGGTCAGCCATCCTTTGAGTCAGTGGTTCTCAACCTTGGCTGCACATTAGAACCACCTGGAGACCTATAAAAATCCCGGTGCCTGGGCTGCCCCCTCAACCAATTATGTCAGAGCCTCTGTGGTTTATGGGAAGTTTTAAAGCTCCCAGATAGCCACCATCAGCAACCAGGCCAAGAACCTTTACTGTGGATGAACCGGGAGGTGAAGGGAACATCCCCCATCTTCCCTTGACCTGCTCCTGTTTCACCTTCAGAAACCCCATCTACTTTCAAGGCAGCTTAAAGCCCCTCGTCTAGCAGCTGGTCCCCTGATGGACAAGGCACTGGCGGAGAGGTCAGGAGGTCTAGGCCCTAGTCCTGGGACCCTGGGCAAGTGCCTGGACCTCAGTTTCCTGAACTGTGCCAGGAGAGCTTGGCTGGATGGTTTTCCATATGTGCTCACTGAAAGGTCTGGGTGTCCTGGCGAGCACGGAACTCTGGACTCCCCTGCCCCCAGAGCTCCCAGAGCAGCTCCAACCTTCTCGTTGTTGAAGCCTCCTGGTGCTTGGACAGTTTAGAGGCTAAAACACTTTGGAAACCATTAGTCTTTACAATCCATGCTTTCTGCCCAGCTCTGAAGGTCTGCAGAAGCCTGATCTGTTTCTTCTCCACTTGTGCACGATTCTTACGGTCTGGAGCCTTCATTTGGCACCAACTCCCTATAAATCCTGCTTTGACTTGCCTGGCACTCATGTTCTCCCATATCTGGCTTATCTCCCCCACTCAGTTTTTAGTTCTTCATTCATTTCGTAAACACAGCCTACATTTATTGAGTGCCTTTTGCCGGCCATGCCGGGTGCTGTGGACACACCCTTCCCCCACGGAGGGAGGTGGAGTTAGTGGGTGAGGAGGACAGAAGAGCAAGTACAAGCCGTGACTGCTGCAAGAAGGGAAGCCCTTGCTTTCTGGCCCAGTTTCTGCCTGGGGCACCTGGGGCAGCGCCCAGGGGAGGTGGAGCCCTCACCTGCCAGGGAAAGGAGTGGGGCCGGCCTTGGCCTAGGTTGCTGGAGGACAAAGGCAGCCCCTGATGACCAGGCAGGGGGTGACTTGAATACATTTTCAGCCCTCCTGCCCCACTCCCGTCTCCAGCACCGGTGGAGGACTATGGCACGGCCCGGGCTCACAGAGACCCGAAGGCAGGGCTGTCTGCGCCAGGAGCCGGGTGGGAGTGCTCAGGTGGGAGTGGGTGAGGAGGCACCTTCACAGGGCTGGGGTGGGTGGCGGAGGAGACGCCTGTGTTTCACGCCTGTCCCACTCCCCACTTAGGTTCTGGAAACCCCTTAGCTTACTCGGACAACCCTTTTCCTGGATTCCAGCCCCAGTTTGGGACAGTTGGTGAGAACTTGCTGTCTGCCCATCCCTAGGTTCCCAAAGGAGGCCTCTGCCCCCTTCTACTGGCTCACAGGGCCTCTAGGCCGTGTGTGTGGTGGATTGACTAGGCAGTCCTGTCTGAACTCGGACCCTAATGAGGTCCCTGGGGTGCTTCTACCCCATCTGCTACCATGCCACTCCTCTTATTGCCCTCCCCGTTTCGCCCCTTTCTGGCCCAGTTTCTCAGTTACCTTAGCGCCTGTGACCGGCTGCTGCGGCAGGGCTACGAGGAGGGCCTGGTGGAGGAGGCCATGGAGATGTTCCAGTTCTCTGAGAGCCAGGTCAGCAGGGTCACCTATCCGGGCCCCAGGATGGGGAAGGGACGGGGCTGCGCACAGCAGCCTGGTGTGCAGAGGTGCACCAGGGCCTGAGCCAGCTTGCTCCGATGTGGAGAGAAGGAGACAGCCCCGGGAGGTGAAGCCCAGGGGAAGCAAGGGGCAGAGATGGGGAGGGGAACAGGAGGCAAGGCTTTTGTGTTATTTAACTCAATCAACCTAACAAATATTATTGGATGCTCGCTCTGTCAGGTACCCGGATAGGCCCCATGGGCAGCGCAAAGATGATGGAACTCTCTGCCCAGGGAGTTTGCCGCCTACCGGAGAGCCCAGAATGCAGGCGGCTGTGGGCCCAGTAGTACATTCTAAATGCCCTGTGAATATGACCTGTCCACCATGGGCGCTTGGCCCAGGCTCTGCAGAACAGCTCTTCACAGAGGCTGAGGGAAGGATGGAGGAGTGAGCCAGGTGCAAAGAAGGAGGCAGGGAAGAAAAGCAGCAAAGTTTCAAGCACTGGGGCCAGAGTTGGAAGGAAGGCAGAGGCTGAGCTGTATTGAAACCTCAGCAGGGTTTGGGGCTTGGGCGGAGACCCAGGCTGGGCAGCCTTCCTCTTCCTGTCCCAGCGCCCGAGCTCAGGGAGTCAGGACTAGAGCCAGGAAAAAGCCAGTGGCCAGGCTCCAGCCTCCTTCCTTGGCACAGAAAGGGAGGTCCAAGCCCATTTTGTCACCCCAGAGGTGCAAGAGAAACATGGGTGCTGCCCAGGATAAGGCTCATTGGGCCTGGGGGTGGGGATAGGGGTGGGAGGCACAACTTTCTGGGAACAGATAAAATGGGTACCAGAAGTGGTTCCACATGGGTGGGCCAGGCCTCACAGTGTCCCCAATGCCATCTTTGCTTCTCTTTCCTCAGGCAGGGGAGTTCCTGCACCTCTGGGAACAGTTCAGCGACATGGGCTTCCAGCAGGAACGAATCAAGGAGGTGCTGCTGGTCCACGGCAACCGCTGTGAGCAAGCCCTGGAGGAGCTGGTGGCCTGCGCCCGGTGATCACGGAGCCATTCCACAACACCTGGACATCCCAGGCCTGGGCCGGACCTGGCAGTCCATTCTAACTGGATTATTAAGACCACATAACAATAACAAAGTGATACATGCTTGTAAAAATGCAAACCATGCCAAGGGGTTAGAGTAAATACCATAGGGGAGGCAAAATTTTACCCATTTTAGGTTTTCATCTGGGACTCTAACAAAAAGACAGATTAGCAAGATAAAAATAGTTTATTAATGCATGCAGCACACATCATGCAGGAGAAACTTCAATGAAAAGTAACTCAAAGCAGGAGTTTAGAATTCTGGCTTATATAGCATATTTAACAAAGAATAATAAATTTGTAGAGAAATGACAGGACAAAGGAAAACAGTTTTAGGCTTCCAAGGATGGCAACCTGTGCGAAAGTATATAGGAGGGAAATATGGAGTCAGGCTTGTTTGCAGATTCCTCTGGTATATCTCTGGGCTGGTAAGAATCTGTCTCCAGAAAAGGACAATTTTATATTTGGCCTTTAGGCAAAGAAGGGGGAATGGTAGAGAGAGCTTTTCCTGCATTTACTGACTTTTAATTGCCTTCAGCTCAAAATAACTTTTATGTCAAAGAGGCATATTTTGGGGAGACATTCTCATTTCCTTCAATGACAAAAGAATCAGTTGAAAGAGTTTGACATAATTGCCTGTGGGAAGGGGCAGTTGGGGGAGCTTGGATGAGGAACTGTGTTTTTTCAAACAGTCCCATAAAACCACCTGCATTGGATTCTTTAAACTGTGTGCATTAGTAATTTTGATTTAAAAAAAATTAAAATGAATGATGGGCAGAGACCTGTAGGCTTCAGATCTTGGTGTGGAAAGAGCATCTAACTACAGGTCAGGAGACCTAATTTCTGATTTTGGTTGATTAATGACTGGCTCAGGGCCTCTTTGGGCTTTAGTTCTCCCAGGAAAAGTGGAGAGACTGGACCTGGCTGCTATCCATAAGAATCCTGGATAATGTGATTCAGAAAGTCCAGCTTGGCACTCCCTAGGAAACTGTTTTGTTTTTATAAGAAGCTATCTGAGGTTTCTTTTCTTTTCTTTTTTTAAAATTTTTTTGGTTGTTGTTGACTCATTCCTCCCACCCCCATCCCTGTCTCTGGCAACCACCATTCTGTTCTCTGTATCTATGATCTTGGTTTTTGTTTTGTATTTTTAGGTTCTGCATATAAGAGAGATCACATGGTATTTGTCTTTCTCTGCCTGATTTATCTCACTTAGCATAATACCCTTTAGGTCCATCCATGTTGTCTCAAATGGCAACATTTCATTCTTTTTTTAGGGCTGAGTAATATTGCATCACACACACACACACACACACACACACGTAATGTATATGTACCACAATTTCTTTATCCATTCATCCATAAGTGGATACTTCAGTTGTTCTATATCTTGGCTATTACAAATAATGCTGCAGTGAACATGGGAGGTGAGGGGGGTGTATATCTTCTAGAATTAGCATTTTGTTCTCTTTGAATAAATACCCAGAAGTGGGATTGCTGGGTCATATAGTAGTTCCAGCCTTCATTTTTTGAGGAATCGCCATACTGTTTTCTGTAGTAGCTGCACCAATTTCCATTCCCACCAACACTGCACAAGGGCTCCCTTTTCTCCACATCCTCACCAATACTTGTTATTTCTTGTCACTTCCATAATAGCCATTCTAACAGGTGTGAGATGATATCTCATTTTAGTTTTAATTTGTATTTCCCTGATGATTAATGATTTGGAACATCTTTTCATGAACCTGTTGGCCTTTGTATGTCTTCTTTGGAAAAATGTCTATTTAGATGTTCTGCCCATTTTTAATATTTTTTTGCTGTTGAGTTCTATGAGTTCTTTATATATTTTGGATATTAGCCCCTTATCATATATATGATTTGCAAACATTTTCTCCCATTCAGTAGATTGCTGTTTCATTTTGTTGATGGTGTTCTTTGCTGTGCAGAAAATTTTTCGTTTGATGTAGCCCCACTTATTTTTGCTTTTGTTGCTCTTGGTGTCAGATTTAAAAATTCATCACCATCACCAGTGTTTCTTCTAGGAGTTTTATGTTTCAGGTATTTAATCCATTTTGGTTGAGTTTTGTGTCTGGTGTAATATAGTGATCCAGTTTCATTCTTCTGCATGTGGCTGTCTAGTTTTCACAATGCCATTTATTGAAGAGACTGTCTTTTCTCCCATTGTATATTCTTGGCTCCTTTGTCCTAAATTAATTGACCATATAAGCCTGCATTTATTTCCGGTCTTTCTAATCTGTTCCATTGAATCTATGTGTCTGTTTTTATGCCAGTATCTCTGGGGATTCTTGCTCAGTGTAATGGGCCCCTGGCCAGTGTGTGACCCTCAGGACCAGCCAATCCGGGCTCTCTTCTGCTCTGACAGTGCATTTGAGCAGTGGGCACTTTAGGATGAATCATCTCCAGTCACCCCTGGCTTACCCTCTGGAAGCCCCCAGGGATAGAGCAAATCAGTTGCCAGAGCCACCAGTGACTCCGGCAAACAGAGGTCAGAAGCCAAGATGCTGGGGTCCCTGCCCTCCCCAGCTAGCCCTGTGTAAAGACCTGTAGCTATTACCATAGAATCACAACCTCTCAGCCCCTTCTACCCAGCCAGCAGGGCTGGACCTGGAGCTGAGGCCTATAAAAAAACAAACAAAACCTTTCATGTTTCTCATGGCTTCAACCCAGACACCTCATTTGAACTTGGAGTGAAGACTTCTGCAGGCCACACAGGCTGAAATAGCAAGTTTGGGACTAGAACCCAGGTCTCCTGTGGCCCTTCCCACTAAGCCTCAATGCCTGTCAACTTGAAATCACTTTTAAAATATTGTTTGGTCTTAAAATTTGCTTTGACTAACTTGCAGGCAATGCAAAACTATTTGAGAAAAATCAGCAATATGGCATAAAGTTGGTCAAAAATAAAACTGCACTTAGAAAAGAAGTTCACTTTCTAAGATGCAGTGTTAAATTCAAAACTATTTATGTTTTGATTAAGATAATCTGGCCTCAGTCTGCCACTTTATTAAGTCCCCTTGCTTAGAGGCAACTAGTTGGCAGGCCGCTCATCCGTGTTGCAAGTCCTTCCCCCATGCCACTCCTCTCCTTCTCCCTCCTGCCCCAAACCTTCCCATCCCTAGAAAACTATTGCTTAGCTAAAAATGAAGCATCAATGCTCACACTGTTAGTTTAAATTATCAGGATGTAGAATAGTGTGATAAAGGCATGGACTCTGAAGTCAGATCTGGGCTGAAACTACAGCCCTATGCTATCACTAACTAGCTGTGTGACTTTTTGAAAGTCACATAACCTCTCTGTGCCTCAATTCTTTATCAACAAAATATGGATGCCAAAGCTTTCCAGTTGGGATGATAGAACACGATAGTGCCCAGAGAGTTTATGTCATGGTATCTAATAGCTATTTTATTTTTTTATACATATTTATACCCTGTCTTGTTTTATAATCACTACTATCTTTACTCTGATCATCCTCTTCGTCACTGTTATGGTTAAAAAATCTCCAGTATTAATAATCAATCTTAGAAAACCTGCGAGAACCTCTTCCACAGTGACTCAGTCTCTCTGATCAATAGGATTTAAGAAGGTGGCCAGAGCAGAGGATTCTGGGAGTGCCACCTGGGTGAAGGTCAACCTCTACAGCTAATAATAAGGGTCAGGTGGCCCACGTGCTGCTTGAAACAGCAGCAGATGACTTACTGAGCTACCTAAAGGCAGGGTCTAGGCAAGATGACCCTTAGAGAGGAGGCCAGAGGGATGGGAGTCAGGGTACCAGGTGGCGAACCAAAGCCTGGCCCAAGGATGCAGAGTGAAGCAAGTTCTGCCACAGGCCTTGCTCTCACTTGTCTCCTTACACTCTGTCTCTTGTGTGTCACCACCATGTTCCCTCAGAGGCCCAGTGCCAATAAGTTGAAGACGGCCTCCTGACTTGGACAGGGAAGGGGACATCTCAGAAACTATTTCAGGCTGAAATTCCAAGTTCTTTGTGTGTTCTCTTCCCAGGGAGATGTGCACATTGCCCTCTACCTAGTTGACCCTTTTGCCTCCTCCTCATCGGGACCTTTGTGATTACACTGGGCCCCCCTGGATAACCCAGGATAATCTCCCACTTCAAAATCCTTAATCCCATCTGCAAATTCCCTTTTACCATGCAAGGTAACATGATTCCAGGGATTTGGACTTGGGCATCATTCAACCTACCCCAGAGAGGCAATGCTTAACCCCAAATAATACATGGTGGAATTTCAGGCAGTCATGGTTTTGTTGTGTTTTGCATTGCTCTTTGTAAAAGGGACACCCCTGTTTTGGAACAGAATGACAGCAAAGCAGGCCTTACCCCGAGGTCAGGGTCTTAGGCAATGCTGGGCCTCACCAGGCTCGACAGACACAGCTGTCTCTACTCTCTAGCCTCTGGTGGGAGCTGCTGGGGCTCTTGCTTCAAACTCTGTCAACCTTCTGCAGCTGACAACATTCTCCTGGCACCTGGAGCAGCGCCAGCTGAGGGGCTGCCAGAGCCTCCTCTCAGGCCTGACCCTCCCACTCAGGATGGTGGCGGGGACGCACCCTAGGCTCACAGCCTTCAAGGATCAAGTGAAAAAGTCAGGGGCTTCCTCTCCCCACTCTCCTCCCCTCTTAGCCCCTTCGTTCCACACTTCCAGCCCCTCTCCCAGGCCTGACCTCTAGCTGCTCTGTTCTCCTGTCTTATCTGGTGATTAGAAAACTTTGTTGGCCTCTGCAGGGAGCACTCTTTGCCTCTTAAGAGGCTTTAGGGAGAGGGCCACTCAACTCATGAACACTGGCACATAAATGATGGGGATTTAGGCCCAGTAAAAGCTGGCAAAGGGAAGGGGTGGCCCTTCCCGTTCTTCATGTTGCTACCATCTATTCCGTCTCTTGTAAGACTCCTGGCGAGGAGGATTTGGGGCTCTCGGAAGCTCTGGGAAGTCTGTTCTAATGAAGGCTGGGAGGCTTCCAGAGCCCCTCCCTCAGCGCAGGGCCTCCTGGTTCACACCTCCCCTCACCCTCCATCCTAGTGGCCGGCGCTTTGTTCCCAGGCGTGCTGGGGCACAGGAATGACTCAACTACCAAGACTCTCCCAGAAACCCTCTTTTACGCAGTCCTTAGAGGGAGAGAAACCCCTGCCGCAGGCATTCCTGTGTCTGGAGGAGTTGTGGAGCAAGTAGGCTTTGATGCTGGGAAAGGGTGATCCTGAGCGGGACAAGAACTGACCGCTCAAATACTCAAGGGCAGGGCCCACCCCACCACGTGAGCCCCAAATCCGTCGTTAAGCATCTACCACGCATCCAGCCCTCGCTGGTTCCTCTGAGAGGCTGCCTCCGTGTTCCAGGTGCGACAGCCCAGCTGATGAGCCAAAACCAACACCAGAGAACAGTTCACTTACTAACTCTTCCCCCCAACACAGCTTTGTTGCATTCCAGCTGGGGACCAGGCCCTGCTGGGCCCAGGGGTGGAGGGAGGTGGGAAGAAGAGTGAGAAATGGCCTCTCCTGGGGTGAGAGGCCTCCCAGTACTAGGCTGGGCATAGCAGTGGTTGAGAGCAGGTCAGCGCCTGTGCTCATGACAATGGCGGTAAAGGCAGAAGGACAGGCAGGCTTTGGCCTGACGAGGGACTCCGGACGTGGTGCTTTGCCAACTCCCCCTGTGGAACTGGGTCCCAGCCAGCACCCCTGCTGGCTCCACTCCCAGCCCAGTGGTGGGGCACCCGCCCCTGCCCCAACCTCCTCCTTCCTGGCGGGTGGCCCTGCCTCCTGCCCACTCGCCTCCTGAACCTGTCCTTATAAGGCCTCCACCCAGGAGACGTATGCTCTGTGTCCTCTGGGAAGTCGCCCACACAGCGTCATCGGCTGTTTCACTGTTCAAGGTTTGGAACCTCTGGTTTTATTTATTTATTTATTTCTGTCATTAAGAAAATGTTTTCAGGCTGAGCAGTGACATTAACTAGGCGCTCGGCGAGGGCAGAAGGATGGAAGCCGGGGCGTGGGGGGCCGGGGACCCAGGACAGGGCTTAGTCACAGACTCTGATACCCTCAGCAGCGACGCAAGTCCATGAACCTCCACAGAACCTTGCTGGGCACAAGGAGGAGGGGCGATCTAGGGAGAGGCATCTGGGGCTCCACCATGGGGACAGAAAGCTCACGAGCCACCAGTTCTGGTGCAGGGAGGGCAGCCTCCAGGCAGAGGTGAGACTCCTCGCAGGAGCACGGGCCAGGCCGAGGGACCGGCCTCAGGGCGGCACAGGCGCCTCCTAGGAGGGGACAGAGTTGGGCTGGGCCTGTCAGGGTGGTCAGGAGTTCTTCACCTGGAGAAGAAGAGGAAGGACATTCCAGGCAGCAGTCCCCGGGCATGAGGCCGCCTGAGGCGGGATGGGGGATGGCGAGCCCCTCAGGATGCTTGGACAGCTGTGGCTGGTTCTTGAGGGGTCTGGACTTGATGCTGCAGTGAGGAGGCAACAGAATCGATACAGTGGAGCTAACAGGGGTGACGGAAGGGAGACCACAGTGCTCACTGTTTTCTGGCCACCCCGTAGGGGCCATTCCCCTTTGCTAAGTGACACCCACTGAACTTGGAGGCATTATCTTCCCGGGTGTGGGCCATCTTCATGTGCTTTCAAAGTGCCCTGTTCTCCCCTGACCAGGGGTGGGCACATGTCCCCCACACAGGGCCAGGCCAGCTCTGGCATGTGGCCCTGGAATCCTGAGCATCCTCGTTCTGGCCATGTCCTCAGGCGGACTGTAAGCAGCCGCCGCTGCCGCAGGTCCTTCAGCTGCTTGGCTCCTGCCCTCGCCCAGCCAGGGGCTCGGGCCTTCTGAGGAAGCCTGGAGCTACCTGGAGTCCTTCCAGGAGAGTCCTGTGCTCCTTAACTGAGACAAATGTGGTTTCCCTCGCTGACAACCCAAGTACTTTGCTGGACGCAGTAAGAGAACACGAGTAAAGGCAGAGAGCGTGTCTGTCACCTCTTGAACCTACAGAGAGGTCCTAAAGCAGGATGAGGGAAAGGCCGAGGCTTGAAGTTTGGTTTTCCCTGAGGGCACTTATGTCCATCAGGGAACTTACCTTGTGTTCCTGTAACTGCCAGTGGGTCTGCCTCCTTCATGCCACTGTGAGCCCTGTGGGCAAGGACCAAACCTGGTTTGACTCTCTGTCCCCAGTGCCTGGCACAGCTTGTGGCTAGAAGAGGTGCTCCGAAGTGTTTGCTGAATGAAGAGGGAAGGAAGGAAGGGAGGGAGGGAGGGAGGGAGGGAGGGAGGGAGGGAGGGAGGAAGGAAGGAAGGAAGGAAGGAAGGAAGGAAGGAAGGAAGGAAGGAAGGAAGGAAGGGAGATTTCACCAAATTGCCAGGCACCACACTCACCACCAAGTATTAAGGAGGCCATGAGTACTTGGGATGACTATTGGTGCAGGGACTTCAGAGGACAGTGGCAGCTGGCCCCCCTTCCTAGCCCTGCACAGCCTGGAGGGAGCACAGGGCCAGGACTGGAGTGAAGAAGAGATCCTGTGGCTCCTGGTATTATGTGCATAAGTGCCCCGTGAAGGGGACAGACATCCATGTTGGCTCATAACTCCTGTGATGTGCTCCTTTGGGAGATGCTTTCAAGGGCAACAGCCCTTCCTCGGAGCTCCTGGCCCCACCCTTAGTCACTAACTGCCTTCTCTATCTGAAATCAGATCAACTCCTACTTTCAAGATAATCCTCTGCTCTCACCTGGCAGTGGAGAGGGTCCTGGTTTCCTGACACTTGCTGTGGCCTGGCATGGTGCCAAGCTCCCTCTGTGGGTTATCTCACTCACCTACCAACAGCCTGCATGGACAGATGCCACCTGAGGCTCAGAGAGGTGAACGGCTGACGTGGTCAGAAAGTGCTCAAGCTCGGTTAGAATCCAGAAAGTCGGTGCTAGAAGCAGGACCATCCCAGCATCCTTCACCACAGGCCTGTACACACGTTCCCTCACCTGACTACACGGCCCACCTGTGTGTCAAGCTGTCTTCTTCAATGACAGACACGAAGTGAGGCTCAGAGAGGTAGTACAGCGAGCCCAACATCACCCAGCAAATGGGTGGCAGGGCTGGGCCTGGATGAGGGTCTCCAGGGCTCCCTTATGGTTAAACCTGGTAAAGGTCAGGTCTGGTCGTAGCAGAAGAGACCCAGCCCCTAGACTGGGGCTCCAGACCTGCCTGTCCCCCACTTGGGAGGGCGCGGCAGAAGCTGTGCTTCCTGGGGCTCAGTGAATCTGGTTCTGTTTCCATTCCCAGCCACTCCTCAGAGGGCTTCTAAAGGTCACTTTTTTCCCCTCAAATTCAAGTGGCCTGGGAGTCAAGGCCCTAGCTTCCGGACAGCGAGGCACCACCCCTTCTGGTAAGATGTTCCTCTGGTTCCCATCATTGTGCAATCAGGCCGAGGCACTGAGGTGGACGTTTTCCAGTATCCTTTGCTGTACCCGAACCTAACCACTTAGTGACAGATGCCCAGGGAGACGAGGCCCAGGGGGAACAGGGCACGAATCTTAGCAGGAAAGAGATGGCACACTCAAATCGGGTCATTAGAGAAGTTGAGCACAGAGGCTATTTACAAAGGGTGGAAAGCAACCACAGGGATAAGTGCAAGGCCAGTGACATTGGGGCTCTTGCCCCTCTTAGGACTGGAGGAGGGCAGAGGGGTGGCCACCACACCCTGGAGACTGGGAAGGGCCACCTGACTGGAGCTGTGACTCCAGTCAGTGGTGGAAAAAACGTCAGTGTGAGGCAGCCCTGCAGGGAGGGGCCGGGAACAAAGTCCCCTGACCGCCCACTCCTCCCCACCCCTCCCATTCTGCTGGTGGCCCCCACTAGGAGCCAGAGTCAAGAGAGCCCAGTGATATACCCCAATAGGGCAGCCCCCCGGGGCGTGGAGAAGAAGGGAGAGCGGATCCAGCAGGCAGACAGGAGCTGTGGTCACAGGGCAAGGTGAGGGGTCTGCTACTGGAATCCAGCAAGCATGGTACCCGTCTTCCATACTGACCACCCCAAACACTGGCTGTGGCTTCTCACTTCCTACAGAATAAAGCCCAAGTCCTCAGCCTGGCATTCAAGATCTTCACACTCCAGCTCCAATCTCCCTCCCTTCTCCCCCTGGGAGGGCTACAGGCACTTCACACAGTCTGCACAGTGACTCATCATCATCATCATCACCATTTTATAAAGAAACCCAGCTTGCCCAACATGACCCAGCGGGCAAGTGATGCAGCTGGAATGTGAACCCGGGTCCCCTGACGCCAAAGCCGATGCTTGTCCATCTGTCATCCTGCTTCCTCACCGGGTGGCAAGTGCCCAGACCACAAGACCGTGCTCAGCTCACACAACCATGCCTGCCTCACAGAACGGGTCTCCAGACAGGGCAGGGAAAGGAATGTGGAAGGTGAGCATAGGGTATGCTGCTCTGAGGTTCTCGTTTCACTCTCATAATAATCCTCCAGGGCAGGAATTATCCTCTCTGTTTAGAGCTAAGACATTCATTTCAGCAAAGTGAAGTCCCTTCCCTGTGGTCAGAGGCAGTTACTGACAGAGCTGGGGTTTGACTCCAAAACTGGCTGACTTTCTGCAGAGTGGTGCCTACAAGATCCTCAGCCCCTGTTTCCACCCCACTGCAGCGCTAGCTCCCTGTCTGAGCACCTGAAATCCCCGTGGCTAATCAGTGCTGTGGGGTTAGGCACATTTATGGAAGCCCTTGTTAGAAGGAAAACATGTTACTGGGAAGAGAAGCATACCGGGCCAATGGCTTCAGGCCACCCTTACAGTTGTCCACACTGTGTGTACATGAGAGAGATGTGAAGGGCCCAGGTGCTCAAATGCCACCATTAGAGATTAACTCCTTTGTCTCTCTCTGTTGAATGAAAGCAGAGTGCTGACAGGAAGGAACACCAGATGGGTGAGCCTTACTGGAGAAAATAAGGATGGAGGCATGAAATCAGGAAGAGCAGGCCTGACGGGTCATTGTGGGGAATGTCCCTTACCGGTGTCCTGGAGACAGCACAAGAGATGCAGCACAGTGTAACGGGAAGAGGATTCTAGAGATGCAGGTTTGAGCTGCATTGTAGTAAGTGTGTCTCCAGGTGAGATACTTGTCCCCCTTGACTTCCCTTTCCTGTGTGGAAAAAGAGGGGTTGGACGAGATGCTAATACCCTGCTCCAAGACCCTGTGGCCAAAAGCCCCCCTTTACCTGCTGTTAGCTGGTGAGATGCCAGACAGACAGCCCCCGTCTTTGTGTGGCTGGGGTAGAATCCCCGCTCCAGCCGGGGCAGTCACGAGGGCCACAGAGGCCCCTGCTGGGACGAGTCCCAGGATCGGCATCCTCAGAGGGGGCCTGTCTGCTGACAGCTGTGTCTCCCACTAGCACAGTTAACTTGCTGCTGTTCCTGGGAAGTGACAGCAACTTGAAACAAAGCAATTAGGATGAAAAGAGGCCAAGCTGCAGAAAAGGAAAATAAACAGACTGGCCTTGTGCATTTTCCACCGCCAAGAGGAGCAATTCTTCATAGCATGGTTAGAGCTTCCAGTTCTAGTCTCCTCTGCTCCATGGAAAGCAGAGATGTGACCTATGAGCTGCTGCCATTCTCAGATCTCACTCCTCCCAGGATTTGCTGTGGACCCCACAGCTCATCACATCCTCTAGTCACCTGCCCATCCCAACCCCTGCCAGAAATGATACCCCTCTCATCCGAAATTCGACAGCCTCTCTCTACGGGTTTTTCTTTGATCAATTCATCCATTCATTCTTTCAACATCCATTGAGCACTATTCATTCATTCATAGGCATTTATTAAGCTCCTACCATGTTCTAATCACTGTTCTGGGTCTTGGTGAAACAGCAGTGAATACAGACAAAAATCTCTGCCCTCAGGGAGCTCAAGTTTTAGTAGGAGAAAACAGACACCAAAAAAGTAGAAATATTGCCTAGTAGATGATTCGAGATGTAGTGGAGGAAAATAAACCAGGAAAAGGCAGTGCAGAGAAGGGGGAGGGAGATTTGAAGTACAGTGGTCAGGAAAGGCCTCGGAATGAAAGCGATGTCTGAGCAAAGGCCTGTAGGTGGGGAGCGAGCCACGTGGCTAAATGAGAGGGTGTACCTGACAGAGGGGCACCCTGCAAAGGCTCTGAGGTGGGAATGTGCCCGGGACAGTAATAAGGCCAGGGGAAGAGTGGCAGAGCATCCAGAGCCAGGGTCAAGGAGAAAGTTTGTGGAAGACTGGAGAAAGCTCCAGAGAGCTGGGCTCAGGGTTGTCATGGAAGTTCAGGAAAATGCTTCTTGCTGCTGGGGGGTGGTGTGGGGGTGGTGTGTGTGTGTGTGTGTGTCTCCCCAGGGTATGAGAGGCAGAGAGAGAGAGAGAGAGAGAGAGTGTGTGTGTGTGTGTGTGTGTGTGTGTGTCTCCCCAGGGTATGGGAGGCTGAGAATCCCAAGTCTTGGTTCCAGGTCCCTGCTCTGCCACCTGGCTGGCTATGTGACTCTGGATGACTCATTTCAGGTTTCTGCTGGCTTCCTCATCTGCAAATCAGGCGTCCTACCCATCACTGCTGAGGGTGGTGGGCTGCGGGAGGGAGAGCCGAGGTTGACCCGTGAGGCCAGAGGAGCAGGTGGGCTGGATTATGAAAACCACCCCCACACTTCTGTGAGGACAGAGAATCTGACAGCGAGACCTTGCCCCCGGGACTTAGCCAGTCATTAACACCCTCCTGAAGAGGGCTGTTCACTTCCCAAATACATCCTAGGGAAGGAGAACCCATGGTAATCTTCCCACTGCAGGAAGAGGAAGGAAAGGGCTGGGGCCAGGGAAGCAGATGAACCCCAAAAAGAGGAGGTTCAGAGAGCAGGGTACCAGGGTGGGGAGTGTTAAGGAGCCTGGCAGAAACACTTGGTCCATTTCCGAATGTCAGCCAAGCAGGAAGGCAGCAAGAGAAAACAAGCACATGGTCCTGGGTTCAAAGCCAGGCTCTGCTGCTTCCTAGTTGTGCCTTCACCATCCATGACCTTTGGGTGTTTTGGGGTTTTGGGTGTTTTCCTTTAATAGGAGAGTGAGGGTGTTGGCAAGATGCCTACCACTTAGAAGTTTTACAAAATGTAAATAAGTCAACTGTGGGAAGGCTCTTTGTGAACGCTGTGTTACAATTATGCACAAAAGACATCTCAGAAAGGGCTGCTTTGGATCAAGGAACCACCAAACCCCAGGAGCCAGCAGGCCCCATCTGGGTTGACCCATGCAGCCAGGTGCAAAAGCCCGCAAGCACAGAGCCCTAGGGGTTGAGAGAGCAGATGGGCTGATGGGCCCCGAGATTCCAGTTCTTAGGGTGTTCAGTCTCGAGTGGTCAGGAGGAGTGAGCAAGGGGAGAGCTCTCTGTACTATTTTTAAAAATTGTCCATAATTTGGAAATAGGCAGGAGGAGGTCTGCATCGCTTTTCAATGTCATTTTGGAGCAGAGTTGAACAGCTAAGCTATTTAATTCTCCAGGGGAATATACCTTTGTTTCACTATTTACTACTGATTAGGGTCCTGACTCTGCCATGTTACATGTTAACTTACACATCTGCATGTACAAATAGGTCTGTACATGTATGTGAAGATGCAAAGCGTTTTAGTCCAGTGGAGAACCAAAAAAGTTATGGTTTTATTGTCCTATAAAACATTAACCAGCTTCATCTCTACCTTAGCAAACTTATTTCAGAATAGCTTTTCCAACTAAACATACAAATCTCTCCCCAAATCTCCTTTGAACCAGCTTTACCATTCTTCTGCTTCCCCTATTGACAGAACCAAGAAGTGAGGGGCTTTGCTAGTTACTCGGCCTCTAAGCCTCACCTAATCATTTGCCACAGAGAAAAGCTTCCCACCTCCCAGGACTGAAGCAGGGCTGGCACAGGAAGCTGGATGCCAGAGTACTTTGCATGTCGTTCACAGGATGCAAAAGTCAGGATGGACGGTTATGACTCATCAGATTAGGCTATGCCAGGGCTGGAAGGTCCTGGGCTTCTGAGGACAGCCTTCTCCAGGGCGTGGGACAGTCAGGAAAAAAGAAAGCTGGGAGCAGCCTGACCCTAGGCTCCATGCCCACCAGGTGCCATGCTGGTGCTGCAGTCCCCACTTGTGATGAGGCCAGGATTTCCCGTGGGTCCTGGAGGACCACTCGGAGCAGTCTGCCCAGGGGCATGGAGAAGCTGGAGGACTGGGTGTGCATCTGACTGGAAACCAGCACAAGAGTCCTCATCTAACACCAGGTCCCTAACTAGTGGCCTCTAGAGCCTGGATTCTTTCAGGACCTCATCACTTTATTCACTAGATGAGAAAGGGCCCCCCTCTCAACCCACACATTTAACATCACAATGTGATCTCTGTCCTTGCTATCTGCATATGTGCAAGGCTGCGTGCACACGTGTGCACACACACACACAACGCACACACACACACAGAATGATGTCAGTCAGGGGTCCAGTGAGCAATGCCAAGGTCAGGAACCACTAACTCTACACAGAGGAAGTGGGTACAGAGCCAAAGAGAGAAAGGAAGAGGAATGGCATGCCAGGCTCAGGGAATGGCAGGCGCAGAGGCTGGGAGGAGAGAATAACCTGCAGAATGTGGGGCAGGAAGATGAGGCAGTTGGCCCTGCTGAGATGGGCTCATACCTGAAGTCACGGAAGTTAGTAGCCCACTGTCCCTGGGGTGACAGCAACAAAGAGAGGGGGCAAGGGGCTTACAACTAGGTTCTCCCCTGGGGGTCTACATCCTGTAAGGGGGTGTGAGCAGCCTTTTCCCTCTCAGAGGCCTCACTCCAGGTGCAGCTCAGCTATTGTCTCTTCAAGTGGACCTAGCGTCCCCTCCTCCCTCCATACGTCCATCGAAGCTTCTCTGCCTTAGCGGCGGGGCTCAAGGAGCCTCTTCCTACCTGCTCCAGACTTCCCCCATCTCTCTCTCCTGAGCTCTCACCATCTCCGCTGTCTAAACCTCCCCTTTCAGCAGCTAATTATGCCACCTGTCTTCTTCATACAGTTTGTATCCTGTCATCCTTCCTGGAATTACATGTTTTTCCTTCCCCCTACCCTCTCACCAATTCCCTTTGCCCTGATTTCTTCAGTACTTTGTTTTATTATATTGTGGGATTTTTGTTGTTTTGTATGTTGCCTTCATACCTCTGTGGATTAAGACAAGTGTGTGTAAATCTTCTATTGTCCTAGGCTAAATTCTAAGCCTCGTGGACCCCTGTCCAGCAACTACACTAGGCTTAGCACTGTGTTGGGCATATGATAGGTGCCTGATGATTGGCAGTTTGATTAACATCACTTAACCAGCTCCTAGTCACGCTCAATTACTGGCCCATTCACACGCAAGCCTAGATTACTGAAATCCTACCTCCCCACCCCTTCCACTGACACTGTGACCCACCAGCTCTCAGCAGAGCCCAAGTAATTTGAGGGCTCAGGCCCCAGCATCGTCGTTGCTCTGAGCTTCTCCGACATGTTCACACCACCAGAGGAACAAGACCCAGCCAGACAGCTGAACCAGGGAGAGAGAAGTTCCCAGCAGCTCCCAAGGCCAGCTTCACAGATTCAGCCATGGCTCAGGGAAGTCTCTTGGTACTCCTCCAAACTGTGACCCAGGGCTTCTGGGGCTCACAGTTCTGGCGTTGTCGAGGCCACAGGCCCTGGGGCGCCAGAAGGCAGCCTCAGGAGAAAGGTCTGCAAGGAGCCCGGCCGCGGGAAGCCGGCCTTCTCCCTGAGCAGCCGCCAGGTGCCGCCCTCGATGGCATAGAGCATCGTGAACATGCGGTTGACGGTGTAGACTGTGTCGCCACGCACCACGGCCGTGAAGAGCGCTCCCTTGCTGTTGACGAACTGGCCAGGAAGCGCCGTCCACTGGCCCGTGGCCAGGTTGAGGCAGTCGATGGCGCAGTGTAGGAAGTCGTCGGAAGGGCCGTTGCGCACCACATAGAGACTGTCGCGGTGGGCCACCATGCAGTGGCCGTAGCTCTGTGGACGCCGCAGTTCGGCCACGGGCAGCCAGGTATCTGCCCGCACTGTGTACTCCACCACGGCCGTGGTGGCAGCCGGCCGCCACAGACACACGAAGAGGCGGCCACACGCCTGCGCACAGGGCGGGCCTGCAGCCGGCTGCGGCAGGTCAGCCACAAAGCTCCAGCATTCCGCCACCGGGTCATAGCGCTCCACGGAGCTCATGGGCATCCTCTGGAACTCGCCGCCGATCGCGTAGAGGCGGCCGTCAAAGCCGGCCAGCGCCGTGTCGTAGCGCGGCTGATGTGGGCTGGGGAATTCGCGCCAGGTGCCGCCGTCGGGATCGTAGCAGAAGCCCAGCTCCACCACCTCCTTGCTGGCGCCCCGCACGCCCCCCACGATGTAAAGCTTGTTGTCCAGCGTGGCTACGCCTGCCAGCAGCGTGCTGGCCTCCAGGGGCAGAGTGACTAGCGTGCGCCACGCGTCCTCCTCCTCGTCCAGGTAGCACACTGTGCGCGACGCGTCCTCCAGGAAGCCGGGTGCGGGCGTGTGCGTGCTCACGGCCACGTAGCTGCTGGGCTGCAGCGCCGCCACGTAGGCGCGGGCCTCGGGCAGAGCCAGTTCGGCCGCCAGCTCGCGCGCGCCGTCGCGGATGAAGAGCGCGGCGCTGTGGAACACGTCTTGCAGGCCGAAGGCGGCAGCCGCGTCGCACAGTATCGCGCAGTTGTCCGACGTGAGGCTGTGCTCCAGGTAGCGCGCCAGCGCCGGCGCCTGCAGGAAGGCAGCGCACTCCACCGCCTGCAGCAGCTCGTCGGCCGCAGCCAGCACGGGCCGCTCGCCGCGCAGCACCTGCAACGTGGTGCGGAAGCCGTCGGCGCTCAGCGTGCCCAGGCGCACCTCGGCCGCGCGCGCCTCCCGCATGCCCGAGCGGAAGAGGCCGCGGAAGAAGCCGCAGTGCTCCACTAGCAGGTCCTGCTCTGCCTGGAAGAGCTGGCCGCCCACCCACACCTGCACCGTGGCCTCCGGGCCCCGCGGCATGGCTAGAGGAAGGGGCGGGGGCCGCCGCTTGGGGACTGGATTCAGAGGCCACTGACTCTCGGGCTCCCCCGTAGAGGACAGAACTTCCCTCGGGGATATAAATATCTCCCTGGCTAAAGATAGTACCGCTCATGTCATGTGGCAGGCAGGCTGGATGGCCACGGGCCCTGAGGGCATCTGGAGACCTGCAGGGTCACTCACTTCCTTATAAGAAATAGTAAAAGTGACCATATACCGAGCACCAGTTGCTTGCAGGGCACTGTGAGGGCTGCCTACAAAGATACTCCATTTAACTGACATTAAAGCAACCATATGTCTTTGAGTAAGTACCTTTACCGTGACCCTCTGTTTCCTCAGAATGCAGCCAATAATAACACATATTTCATGATAGTGGAACAATTAGCCTAAAGTGTTTGGAATGAGGCTGAATTTACATGATTCGTCTGAAGTCATTTGGCTGGGAAGAAGCAGGGACAAGATTAATACCTAGATCGCCACCACATCCACTGGGCACTAGAGAGCCGGAGGTAGAGCAAATAGAGTGGGCCAGGCTGGGAGCCAGGGCAGGTTCTAACTTGGCCTGTTCCTCTGCCCCTGACTCTGGGCTAGTCCAATCTCTTTTTGAGCCTTGGTTTTCTTCTCTGTAAAAATGGGAAGGTAGCAGGTGAGTGTTCAGTTAGCCCCTGAATGGAATACTTCCCATGGGAATGGGAAACTTATGTTGTTCCCCACCTGCTACTCCCTACTCCTGCATTGCTGTGTGTACATCCAGACCTTGGGAAAAGGAAAATGGGGCTGATGAGGGGATCGTTTGTCTGTGGGTGGGAAAGAGAAAGGCTTCTTGGAATAATAGCTAACACTTAAATTGTACTATGTGTTAGGCATTTTTGTAAGCACTTTAACTCCTATCCTTGCAATAACACTATGAGTAAATACTATTATTTCCCCTCATTTATTAGATACTATCCATTTATTGCTTATAGCAACACTATAAGATATGATTAATTTCATAGATGGGGAGACTGAGGCACCAAAAGGTTTAGTCACATGCCCGAGGTCACATGACCAGAGAGTGGCAAAGCAGGGACTGGTAGTGCAGCCAGCCTAACTCTAGGGTATGTGCCCCTGACCTCTGTGCTCTGCTGCCTCTCTGTGTACAAATTCTGGGTAGCAGCTCATGCCAGGAGGTCACAGTTGGAAGCAACTTTAGGCTCACATGTCAACCTCCTCATTTACAGTGGAGGATCAGAAAGAGGATTGCCCAGGGTCCTGTAGCTTGGGACAGACAGCCACAGGCCTCCTGCTGCCCACCCTGGGGCACTTTTTCCATTGCAAATAACTTTCCTAGGTGACCAGCTAAGAGTCTGGTTTCCAAAATATCAGGTGGAAGGGAGCTTGGTTATCTTCTGCTACTGCCTCATACAGGTGGGGAAACTGAGGCACAGATGTGTGTAGGATGCTAACTGCTGCTATTCAGGAGATATTTGACTGAAAGCTTTTTTCAAGAGAATGGAATGGCTCATAATGACAAAGTCAGAGTTGGAAAGCGAGTGGGGAGACTTCTCGTCCCACTAAGACACACACATGAACAGATCCCCATGTATGGATCCCCCATGTATGAATCTGCAGACCCAACATGAGTTCCTGCCAAGGAACTCTCACCCAGTTTACTCCATCAAAGCAGGGCTGGGATGTGGGGAATGACTTGTGTGAGCCTGAGAAGTCAGAGGCCTGGAGGAGGCAGCCAGAAATATCCTGGACCCTCTGCCCCAGGGACCGGACAGGAAGAGGAGGAGGAGATAGAGGGAGTAGCCAGGAGTCCCCATGAATACTATCCCAGGCCCTCCGCCAGCTTCTCTCCTTTCCTGAGGCCAGATACAATCCACCTCTTGGAGGAAAGTGGGCTCTCCTGATTCTGTCCTTGCTGGTGGGTAGGGAAAGGGTATCTGAGTGTTCCCATTTCACAGATGAGGAAGAGGAGACCTAGAGATGGGATGGGCTTTTCCTTGGTTATGAAGGAAAATATGGGACTGGATTGAACCCTTTCCTCTGACCCCAGGCCTCTCCTCACCTACACTAGCCTTATCTTATGGGAGGGAAACAGCTGCCAGCCTCTCAAGCTAAGGGGAGGGTTGGGGAGGCACTCACCCTCAGGGGGCTACAGTTCCCTCACAAATGGCCTGTCTCAGGCACTTAGTAACTGGCAGACACAACAGACAGAACCGCTGTCTAGACTTCTGAGAGGAAGAGTGGGAAGGAATGCAAACACCTCCTGGCTGAAGCATGCTTTCAGTCCCAGTTTTTCACAAGTCCAGACCTGGCTTGAGTGGGTTGGAACACTGGTGCACACACCCAGCAACCACACTCAGCAGCCAGGCAATGGGGTGAGGGTCACCCAAGGTGGGGGTTCATGGTTCTGAGACTGGGCTGAGGATCAGCCCTTTGGCCCCTCCCCCAAGGCCCCAGTGCAGTGTTGTCTGCAGCTGGTGAGAGTTTCCTCCACCCTGACAGTGAGTGTCCCTCTGGGACTTAGAGAGGACAAGGAGCTATCCTGGCTGTGGGCAGCCCACGGAGTTCCCAGGCCCTGCCTGGCCCCACACCATCCTCCTCCTCTACTTTGCACTCCGCACCCTGTGAGGCTGGGGATGGGGGTAAGGAAAGGGACTGTCAGACTCTGAGCCTTTGTAGAGAGCATGCCCAGCCCTGTTCATCTGTCTATCCACAATGATTGACACACAGTAAGGGGTCTGTTAAGTGAACTTCTGGGCCCTAACCTAATAGAAGTCCCCAGGGTGGTGGAGGAGACACAACCCCTGTCCCAGGAGAGCCTGCAGTCCAAGAGAGGAGACATAACCCTTGCCCTGGGAGACCCCAGCCTGATGGGAGACCTTTGGCTTTTGCCACCCATGGCAGTATCTCTGCACCCAGGGTAGCGAGGAGCTTGCCTGGACCTGAAGGAGAGCCCTGGGCTGGGATTCCTGCTGGGCTCTGATGCTGGTACTACCACTAACTTGCAAAATTACCCAACCACTCCAGGCCTCAGTTCTTCATCTGTATAGTGGAGTTTGGATCTGACTTCTGAGGTTCTGTTCAACTTTGACACCAGAGTTTATCATTGAACAACCTCTGAAGTGGTTGTCATATTGTGCCCCCAAGGAGTGCAGTGACATCACGAAGGGGTCCCAAAAGCTTAGTTTTATGTAGAATGGCCCCTGGGTGGCAAGAGTAGGATCTGCCATCTAGAAATGCTCACAGGCCCTACCTGTCTAGACCAGTACCTGCCCCACTCATTCACTCCAGAGCTAACTAGTGAACACCTGCCACAGGTCCACTGCTGGGCCAGGTGCCACATCCTCGCACGTGGTTTTTTTTTTTTTTTGAGAGCCTGAGGATCTCTTATAAGACCCTGGAAGGCTGGGGGGCAGGGCTATGAATAAGGCAGCTTTGGCTGCTTGCCCTGGTGGAATAACCTCTCTCTTGACCTAAAGTGTCCAAACTTCTCATCACTAAACAGTTGTGGCTTTTTGGTAGGTGGGGGAGAAGTATGTGCTATTCACAGCCAAGGGGAGTGGAGGGAACTATCATTTACTTTTTCGGGCCACAGGCCAAGCCCAACTTTCATGTTCTCTCATATAACTCTTAGTATTATCCCTATTTTAAAGATGAGGATCTGAGGCCCAGAAGGACAAAGCAGCTTATTCCAGAGCCCATGTTTACACACTACTGGGCCTATGGGGGCCACAACTTGCCTTCTCTGCAGCAGTCCTCTAGTGAGACTGATTCTCTCCCCTAGACCCCATCCTGAACAAGTCCGTCCTCACAGGGCTGAGACCAGCCCAGGGATGTGGCTGGAACTTGGCTCCAACTTTTTCCTCCTCCTGCAACTCAAAAGAAAACCCTTGGCCTTTAGCTCTGCAAGCATTCTGGCCTGAGAGTGTAATCTAAACAAAGTTGTCCCAACACCTTAGAGTCTCAATAACACAGCTGGTTTATCATGATCTCCCAAAAACACAATTAGGCTGAGTCAGTGTTCATGTTTTGTCCTGGAAAATAATTTTCCTTCGTGGTTGCGAAGGTGCTACCATCAGGCTTTGTCTGGACTCTGCCCTCTGCCCTGGGTTTCCATGGTTTCCTTTGCGCCTGGGTGGGTACATTAGCTGGTGGGTGGTGAGGGATTGGAGGGAGAAGGGCAGCAGTGAGAGGTGTCTGAGACTTCCACGCCCTTCCCTACTCTAGCCTGGAGTGTATCTCAAAAGAGGCCACACAGGTTCTAAAAGCACTCAGACCTGGAACCCACGGCTGATTCAGTCACTCTCTATTAGGCTGATTCACATTATGGAATTTTGGGTTTATTTTCCCCTTCCTTTTAGTATTATAGATGCGGACACCAAAGCACAAAGAATTGAGGTGACCTGCCCAATGTCAGCGGGCGGAAGAGCAGGTACTAGATCCTAAGTGTCCAGATTGCCCACGTGGGCCCTTTGCGCTGTCTCCAGCATGCCCAGATTTACCCTGGGTCCCAAGTGGAACAACAGGTGACCCCAGTCAGGCTCATGCACCAAGCCCAGAATCATTATAGGCAAGAGGGAGTGCCAGGTTTTGGAACAAATAAAGTGCCCCGTTTACACACTAGGCCACAGACACATGCAACTCATTAGCGCCTGTCAGGGAGAACACAGGGATCCAGAAGGGGCTAAACGGGGTTTTTTGAAGCTGAACCCATAATGGCCATGAAATGATTGCGAGGTCTCTTCCTCCCCCTCTAGGAGCCAGAGTTTTGCAGCGATGCCCGAGAGTCCCCACACCCCAGGGTAATGTGGTTGGGGAAGTTGTGTGCCAAGGCTGTTGGCTGTGACCTAGAGAAACCGCAGGGCTTGGAGTTGAACCCGGCAGGCTTCCCGGAGGAGGAGGCGGAGCCGACTGGGAAGAACAAAGGGAGGGGTGGATTTTCTTGCTGGTGGGAAGGAATTGAGTGGAGATTCAGTGAAAGGCTGGAAATATCTTCTCCCTCTATTCCCCTACTTCGGGCCTCCCTCTCTCCGGTCCCTGTCCTTCCCCGCCGGGTCTGGGGGCGCTCCGTCCCGAGACGGGGTCCGGCGCCAGAGCGGGTGAGCGCGCCCCGCGGGGGGCTCGGGCAGCCCGGACAAGGAGTTTGGCGGCGCTCGGGGCGGCCCCGCCCGTCGGGCTCCACCGGCCCCTCCTCCCTGTCGGCTCGGCCCGGCCCGGGAACGCAGCCCGCTCGGCGCGGGGCCTGGGGCGCTGACACCGCCGGGGCTGGGCTCGCGACCGTCAGGGGAGCCCGCGCCCCGCTCTCGAGGGCCCCGACGGGCGGGCACGCTCCTCGGGGCCTTTGGCCGCGGACCCTCGTCCCCCTTGGCAGCGTCGCCATGTCCTCGGTGTTCGGGAAACCCCGCGCAGGCAGCGGGCCGCAGGGCGCGCCCCTCGAGGTCAACCTAGCCATCCTGGGGCGCCGCGGGGTGGGCAAGTCCGGTGAGTGGGGTGGGCAAGTCCATCAGTGGGGTGGGGGCGGAAAGGAGGGGGCCCGGCGGGGACCCGGAGGGGGCGCGGGCGGAGGATGCTGTGGCCTCGCGTGCGGGCAGGCTCCTCCGCTGGCTCTGGGGCTTCCTTCCCCCAGGCGGGGTGGGTGAGACTGTGGTTTCCTTCGTTGCCTCAGTTTCTCCGTGGCTTGGTCCTCTCTCTGCTCTGTTCTCAGCTCCCCCATCTCTCACTGGCCTCCTGTTCCTTGCCTGTCTTTCCCTCTGACTCCCCACTGTGTCTCTGTCCTCAGTGTCTGTGACCCCAGCTATACGTCCTCGGTTTCCCCGCTTCGTCTGTCCATGGGTCTCCCAGTCCTCTGCTGGCCTTGCTCTTGCCGTCCACCACCTTCCATCTCCTCTCGCTGGGGCCAGCAGTCAGCCCTGGGGACTGGCACCAAGGGGACCCGTCAGGCACTGATCCCCAGCCCAGGGCTCCTGTGAGCGTCCCCACAGCCTTACTATCCCTTGATTTAGGCTGGGGGTGACGGAGCCTCAGGACCCTGAAGGGAGGTGGTAGAAATCACGGGCTGTTGGGATTTCCCAGGGAGGCGCCACTCCCCATACCCCACTCCAGTTCCCTGGGATTCTGAAACAAAGTGTGCATTCTTACCAAATGTATTTGTTTCAAGTCAGATGCCTCTCTTGACTTTCTGGGAGCATATTGAACTATGGTGGTTAGTGGGGAGTGAGGGGATGTGTCACCATAGAGACCCAGAAAAAGGGTTCACCCCTCCTCCTGCCACTCACAGTCCTAGGCAGCTGAAGGTTAGAGGGCAGAGGGGCTCTTTTCCAGTGACAGCCAACTGTTTTCCCGGGCACGGCTGGCCAGTATGGGCTCAGCTAACTATGGGTTTCCTTCCCCAGAGGGTTCTTTGAGACTCACTTGGGGGGCCTGCTCTCCACTTTTGAAGACAGCCCCCTGGTTCTGAGAGGAGACTGAATCATGCGTTCCTATGAAAAAATGTGCCCTCTTCCCTTTGAAAATTGTTATCTGTAGCTCTGTCACTGGTACAGTTCAGCCAGTGACTACACAAATGAAGGAATTTAAATTTTAAAGTATGTATTCCCTGGGTATTAGTTTGCAAAATGACACTGTTAGGAATCCTGGGAAATAATTTTAAGAATTAAAAAAATATATATCATGTTACTTCGTACGAGTCCAGGATAATAGTTGGCTGTCCCTTGGCTTTATGTGGCTAAGTTCTGAACAAAATCAGAGTCCTCGTAATGCTTTCCACCTCAGGAGAAGTTCATTTTCGAGTTTTACATGCTTTGAGACACCCTTGAGGAGTGTGGAGGCCCTGGACAGAGCCACGACTTGAGACCCAGAGGCCTGAGGACCAGAGCGTATTCACTTGGGCTCATTCCCCTCCCAGGGATCATCCACTGCTAACTCGACTCTTATTCTCTCTTCGGCTTGTACCCCAAACAGGGATGAATGCCCCACATTTCAGAATCTATGTGCTTTGTCCAGTGGAAGACGTCTCCCTTCAGTTAAGGTCTCAGCAGCTGATCCTAGGGTAACTGGTTGCATGAGTCCTGACACCTTAGTCCAGGTCTTCACAAACATCCCTTAGGCTTGCCTCGTACTGCTTTCCTTGCCATTAAAAAAGAAAAGGAAAGATCCCAGGCCAGGAGGCAAATGGAGGGACGTGGTTCCCCGTATTTCTGGTTTCTTCTGAGCCTCTCAAACCAATTTCCTCAGCTGCCCAGCTTCATTCCCCCACAGAACTGGTGTCGGCCAGGGGTCACAGAGGCTAGATAAGGCCTCCCTCAAACGAGAGGAGCAGCCGCCAGGGACCAGCCGCTAGACATGGCAGGGAAGACTGAACCAACTTCTTTCTGCTTCTTGCAGCCCTGACCGTGAAGTTTCTTACCAGAAGGTTTATCAGTGAATATGACCCCAACTTGGGTAAGAAACCGCTCTTCCCCTTTCCTACTGTTGCATCCCCCCAACACACATACCTACCCCTTGGTGGGCCCAGGCCTGACCAGGGCACATCTAGCAGCAGAGGGGAGAAACCTCAGGGTGATTTGGCCCACACGGTAAAATGTTTCAAGTTATGAAAAGACACCCTTCCACAGCCTACCCCGGACAACGTGGGGTTTGGCCCAATTAAGAAAACTGAGAAGGGCTGATTTGCCCTAAAATATGAGGTGTGATGAGATTTTTAAAAAGTCAAACATAGCAGAATGTCCACATCCACTAAGTAGTGTCCTTCAAGATGGCCACTTAATGAACTTTTCCAGAAAAGCTGAACAAGACATTTGAGAAGTTCTCTAGTGGTACCGGCTTCTGAACCAATTTTTGAACCACACAAGAAAACCAGTCTTGTTTTATAGCCATATGATGGTTCATTGGAAAAAGGGGTGCTGGTGTCAGAGCTGAGTTTGACTTGTGCCTCTGCCACTTAATGGTTGTGCAACCTTGAAGCAGTCACCTAACCCCTCTGAGCTTCTGTTTCCTCATCTGTAAAATGGGCATAAAAATACCTATCCCAGGGAATTACTGTGAAGATTAAAGAACTAACACATGTAAAAGATCTAGCCCAGTACTTGACCCACAGGAGACACTCAGCACATGTTCACTTCTCCTTCCTCCTCAGATGGCCTCCCATCTGAGGTAGCCGAGATGCCCTCAGATTAATCAGATCAGTGTTTTTAAACATTATTTTTCACAGCAGGACCTTTTCCTCAAATAACCTCTTACATGGACCCCAATATCTAAAACTAAAAAAAGCAGAATTTCATTAATATAAATGTCACATGTATGTAAAACCCACATGTATAACATTTGTTTATTGTAAACTGTCCACTGAGAAAGATGGGGTGTCTGGGTGCTCTTGGCTTTTTGAAAACGGGGGTTGCTGTATTAGGGTTGTTCCATTCACAAGAATTGAATAAAGCATTTGTGGGACCCTCTGAGGAAACCCAGGGCTCAGGAGCACAACCTGGAGTCCTTCCTGACAGAGCACTTCTGCACAGGCCTCAGAGAGTCGCTGTGACACCTGCAGGAAAGAGCTCCTTAGCCGTCGGCGCCCACTGGCCCCTCAGTTCAGGCTGGAATATTGAATCCCAGTGTCCGAGCAGGAAGGGCCTCCGAGCTATTTTTTAGTCTGGTGGTTTTCGGAATGGTTTCCTTAAGTAGCAGAATTCCTTCTTACAAGGAGATCTTAAACAGAACCCCAGAGTGTCAGAGAAAGTGGAGGGTGTCCCCTAGTTAAGTCAGGAGTGCAGGACAGGTGATTCACTCCCTAAGGGGCTTGTTTCTCCAAGCTTGATGTGACCACCTGCATTTTGACACAACCCCTGGTGCTACAGTGGAGGAAGTAGGCCCCAGGGGCTGAGGCATCTGAGCCAAAGTCACTCCGAAGGTCAGAGGGGAGCCCATTTTGTTAGCAGAGGTCAGGGCCCGAGGGAGCAGGACACAGGATGCAGTTGTGTGCTGGCTGGGGAAGTGTCGGGAGAAGCCAGAACATGAAATCAGGCGGAGTGGGGGAATCAAGGCGGTGGGGAGGTTGGGGAAGGTGGGAAGGAAAGGCACTCAGCAGTGTCTGGGAAGGGAAAACGGGATTCCCAAGGACGGTGCCTCACAGGCAGATTCTGCCTGACTCAGATATTGCATGGGGCATACTTACAACGAACATTATTAGCTGTTTATGTGAAATTCAAATTTAACTGCCCATCCTGTATTTTATCTAGCTACCCACCACTGGTCTCCTCCTCCTTGCCCCCAGCCGGTACCCTTCCTGCAGGGTCCCACCAGAGGAGCCTATTGTAGTGATGTTTGAGCTTCTGGACTGAGTAATTCGGGAGTTCTGTCCCCGTAGAGGACTGCCTCGGGGGCAGCAGCCCTGCAGTGGTTAGTCACCTCAGCCTTTGGTATCTCACCCCGCCCTGAGAGCCTGCGCACTGGACAGATGGCGGATGCTCTGCCCCCGACCATTCTGGGAGGCCAGTGCCACTCCTGGGGGGTTCTGTCCATCTGTCTCAACAATCTGGCCACTGTCCCATGGCTGGTTCTGGTAGCAGCGGGGACTCTGGGACCAGAACCTTTCCTTCTGTGGAGAAAGGCCTGAACTTCCAAGAGGAGAGATAGGCAGCCAGAGATGTAAAACAACTCTTTCCTCTTTTCAGATGTCTTCCAAGAACTTGAGGTCAAAGGGAGCGTCTTGAGGGAGGAACCTGCGTTATTCATTCCCATTTCCAGCATAAAGTGTAATACTACGCACGTGTTTAAATGCTCTTAAACATGGGTTGAATCTTGGCTTTAGGATTACCTTTGAAAGAAGAGCTCCTATTATTGCCCCCTTTGCACAGGTAAAGAAACTGAGTCAATGATTTGTTTAAGCTCCTGGAGAACCTCAAGTACAAAGGAAGATGAGACACCACTCCAGTTTTGCTCTCCACTAAGGTCAGCGTGTGCTACAGAGAGCCTGGAGTCTGAGGTCTGTGTGGCACTGGGCTCTGAGGGCCTCGGTTTCCCCATCTGGAAGATGGGACTAATAGACTGTGCTCCGTCTGGGTGAGAGTTGTGCCTTGTTGTGGGATGTGACTGTTAGAGCTGGGAGGAGCCGAGGGGCTCAGCAGCTGTGAAAGGGGTTGACCTGACCTGTGCTGAGCGCTCCAGGAGCGGGCAGAGGTCTCCAGGCGAACACCCTTCTCTCACTGAGGGCCTGAGGTATCTCACCTGGCTTGCCCGGGGAAGAATGACAGCTTCTCATCTCTCTTGTCCTCATCTTGCTGCAGCAAGGATACAGGCACCATTTCTGAGGCGTCATCTTACACACAGTCTGACGAGATCTTCTTTGGTGCTTTTTCAAAAGCTATTATTACTGTAACAGAGAGAAAAATACTTTGGGAAAAATACTCTCTCTTAGCGTTAAACTCTTTAGGATATTATTTAGAACTAGGAGTTATGAAACCTGTATGTTTAAGGACCCCAGAATATCCAGATGAGAGGACAAGATAGGGGCCCCCACCCCCTCAGAGTCACCTCACTTGCAGAGGGAGAGAAGCTGGATAAGATGGTCTCCGAGGCTTCTTCCTGCTCCCGCATGCGTGCTCCACATCCTCACCTGGGCTGGGAGCTTCTGCTCCTCCCCTGTACTCTGCCCAGCTAGAGCTCTGGGATCGGTTGGTCCATGGAGCAAGGGGGTCCCTACAGGGAGACTCCCTACAGGGTCCCTACAGGGAGATTCCTGCCTCCAGCCTAGAAGACCCAAGTTCAAGCTTCCTTCTACCGACAGGGAGCTGTGTGGCTGTGGGCAAGTTCCCTCCTTCTCTGGGCCTCATTCCTTTGTCATCTGTTTACAGTGGAGCTAACAGTGATCTCGAAAGGCTGCTGTGCTCTGAGGGACTACAGGAGACCAAGGTTGGGCTAATACTTTTCCTTGGACTGGGTAGGACACAGTACCTGTTTGGGGTTGGAGGGCTATGGTGCACCTAACGGGTGCATCAGACAACTTTGGCAGGAAAAGAAAGAAAATCTGAACAAGATGTAGGCATCTAGGGGCAGCTCTTCTTGCACCAAATATAGTTAAACATTTGGGGCATATTTTCCATTAGATTTTTTTTGTCTTTGAATGAATGCTGCTCTTTATCCAAGTCCCCACAACAGGCTGGGGATGGGAGCTGTCTGCGATTCCTGCTGGCTGCTAGTGGACCTGGCATGTGTACAGGCCTGGCTTGGCTGCCAGTGACCCTCAGAGAAAAGTGTTTAACTGTGAATTCAGCCAGGGTTGGGGGGTACTCTTCTCACAGTGGCTGCTGCCAGGAAGGCAGGGAGGGCCCCAGTTCTGCCCAGAGGGGTCTTCTTTGAGGTCACCGGGGCATGGGGACGTCCAGGGAAAGGTGAGGGTCAAGTGCACTCACACAAGAGGTCTGGTGGCACAAGGGCAGGTTGGGGGTAGGGAGAAAGATTGCCAGTATTGATGGGAGGGCCTCTTGCATGCCCACTACTTGCTGCTTTCTAAGGCTTGAGGTCGTGAGAACTAAAGAACAAAAAAGTTAAAACTCATGAAATCCAAATAAGGTCTGTACTTTAGTTCATAGAGTGGTACCAATGTCAATTTTCTGTTTTTGATCATTGTACTAGGGTTATGTAAGGTGTTAACAATGGGAGTGCGGTGCAGGGTACAGAGGAACTCTCTGTACTATTTTGTAACTTCTACGTGAGCCTAAAATTACTTCAAAATAAAAAGTGAAAAAAAAATGTCACCTAGGGATGTGAAATGCCCTGTAAACTTGGGAGCCCCACAGTGCCCACTGCCATGTACCAGGAATTTATGGTGTGGGCCAGGCCCCATGCCCACCGACCCGCCCAGTGCCACACAGCCCTGTGACATAGGGCAGGGACATGCATTCAGCACAGTGCCTGGCACAGAGTGAAACCCTGAAAACTGTTAGCCGATGTCATCACATCATCCCCATTTTAAGATGAGAAAACAGAGTCTCAAGAGATGAAATAAATGCCTCAGGCAAGTCACACAGCTAGAAAGTAGGTGAAGTTGGCTTTGATGCTACATCTCCAACCTAGAACTTTTGACTCCACTAGACTCTTCCACGTTTATTTTGACATGGATAATTTTGGGATTTTCTAAATGGGGCCTGACACACCCCCACCCCCCACCCCGATCATATTGTTTGCTTTTTTTCTCCTTCCCTTCTGGGGCAGTGGAAGGGTTGTCCTTGAGGGCTTACTGTGGGCCGGGGAGGGTGGTTGGAGGCGGAAAGGGTGGGGAAGCCTGGGGTTTAGGAGGGAGGGGCTGGCAGCGTAGTCCCTGAGGCCTCTGCTGCTAACTGGGCCCTCAGGCCACACACTCCATCCTGTAGGCTTGGTGGGCAGACCCAGAACACAGTCCCGTGCCCCTGGCGTATTCTGCGAGTGGCCTCTGGTGCTCTGAGCCCTGAGAGGTGGAGCAGCATTTCCTTGGAACAAGGCTCTCTGCCCTCCACGTAGGGCAGAGCCAAAGCCTTTCTGGGGATCCCAGCAAAGCCAGTCCCAGAGCAGGTCCCCAGAGCTGCACAGGGGTCCAGCCCAGAGAGAAGCCGGGACTCAGACCCAGTGCGCCACGGCCTGGCCTGCCCTGCCCCTGACCAGGCTGACCGTCTGTGTTGCAGAGGACACTTACAGCTCCGAGGAGATTGTGGACCACCAGCCCGTCCACCTGAGGGTCATGGACACTGCAGACCCGGTAATGTTACCCCCATCACCCACCGAGAGCAGAGGGCCCCTGCAGCCTCCTGAGAAGTCCTGGTCCCAGAGTGGGGGCCTCAGATAGGAATTTGTAAAGCTTTTAAGTTCCAATTCACTATGTGACCCTGGTGAGGCATCTTGGGGCCTGAATCTGTCTCTTCATTTGCCAAGCGAGAAACGGGGCCTGATGGCTGCCGGCATGAGCTCTGAGATCCTGTGCCCTGGGGCTTGGTGCTCGTGCACACAGGGAGAAGGTACACACACATGTTTACTCAGAGGCCCCACTTGGCCCACGTGCCTCCTGGCACACACATTTCCCCTCTGTTCTCACCACCCCTGACAAGGCTGCCTGTCAGTTATTCCCAGAAGCCAAAGGTTCAAAGCCATGAGCATGAGCCTAAACCGCGGGTGCCCAGGGACAGCCATATCTCTGTAGGGGCTCTGCCAGAGTCCTGGCTCCAGGCCCCAGAGGCCAAGGTCTTCAAGTCTCTGGCTGGGTGGTGGGAGTGGGGCTCATGAAACAATGTTTCCTTTCACACCAAGCCAAATCCACACTCAAGTGCCCCACTGAAAAGGGCTCTGTTGGGGAACAATATACAAAGACCCAGGGAGCAGGGGGGTCGGGATGGGCCAGCTCAGGTGAAGTCTCTGACCAAGGCCCCCCTCCCGCCCCCAGGACACCCCCAGGAACTGTGAGCGCTACCTAAACTGGGCACATGCCTTCCTGGTGGTGTACAGCGTCGACAGCCGCCAGAGCTTTGAGGGCAGCAGCAGCTACCTAGAGCTGCTCGCTTCGCATGCGAAGGAGACGCAGCGTGGGCCCCCTGCTCTGCTGCTGGGCAACAAGCTGGACATGGCCCAGTACAGGTGAGCACAGGCAGTCTGTCCCGCGTCTCCAGAGCTCACTTTCCTCACGTGTAAAGCCTGGGTATCATCTTTAGGGATTATTTGGTGGCTGAGATGAGTAATCCCCTTGAATTTAGGTGAAAGACGCTGTGTTGTAAGGGTAAGTGGGCACAGGCTTCCAGGCAGCCGTGGGTGAGAAGGGAAGGGCATCTGGGGTGCACAGGGGCTGGACCCCAGTCAGAAGAGGGGCCACCCTTCCATCCTCCGCCTCACCCTTTCTTGCCCGAGTCTTCCATTCCTACTCATCATGGCTATTTGGTTATCCAGTGCCCAATTCTAATTCTGGGGAGAGAGGTTCTGTTTGACCCCTTAGGTCAGGTGTCTGCTCTGGTCCAACCAGCGCTCGCCTCGGCCACATACGGACCCAGGCTCACTCCCACAGTTGGCTGTGCTGAGGACTGGTTCTCTCACAAAGGGCTGGATTTGAATCAGAGGTCACAACGGGGCCAGGGGCATATTACCACTAAACACTGCTGCCATATTTTGCTTGCCTACACAGTATTTTAAAAGACCTGAACACCCTCCGGCAGCTTGGGGCATGCTGTCTCCAGGTGTCCACAGGCCTCACCATTCCTCATGGCTTACCTCCACCCATTCCACACGTTTAAGTTGTTTGGCCCCGAGGCATCTGAGCCTGCGATGCCTCCACTCGATGAGCAATCCTCGTGGCCTTCTCCAACACTGACATTCATCCTATGTGGCCATTCCACCTGTGAGGTACGGCGTCTTCCACCAGCCTTCCGCCCGTCCCTCCCTGCTCATGGCCGGTCACTCCCAGGGCCCAAAGTCCCACTGGCTGTATTAGAAGGAAGGGACCCTTGGTATAGAGCAGGTCAGATGGGCAGTGGGAAAAGAGGGTACAACTCATGAAGGGGGAACATTGTAGGGGCCTTCAAAGGTGGTCAAGCCCCCAGACCCTGACAAAGTCCGTCATAGGCAGTGAGGGAAGTTGTGTGATCTTAAAGCCAAAAGGTGGTCTTTGAGGAATCACAGAACCCACAGAGCATGAAAGCGGGGTCACTAGATGATGATAAATCAGTTTTCAGTCTGAGGAAAAAACTAGATTACTGTTTAGATCCCAATCTTTGCTAAAGGGATTGTGTAAAAATAGCTTGGGAGCAAATAACAAGGAATATGGGGGTTAAATGAAGCAGCATCAGTTCCCTGAGAGCAAATCATGACAATTTATCCCCTTTCCTTCTTTGATCAGGTTCCAAAGTTAGTGGCTTGGAATTTGATGGGCACAGTAACTCTAACTTAGCTGAGCATTGGTCAGTATCTCTCATGAGTGTCTTGCAGCTAAGAAGGTAAAATGTAGGTCAGAGCAGTAGTTCCCAAATCCCTGATAAGATTTCCTCTAGGTTGCAACTGAGTAAGAATAAACAGAATAATGTTTCATGCTTGTGTTGCCCATTCACGCACTTATGTGCACGCATGGATGCATGGGGTCCTGGTTTCTACAAATTCATTATTCAAACCCCCACAGTGACAAAGTTCATCAGAAAAGCAAATAATACCAAGTACTCTTTTAAAGGGGTTCCTCAGGAAGCAATGAACCTACAGACAGAACACCAGCCCTGGGTGGGGAGTGGATTAGATGCTCTGCCCCTTCTTGTCCCCGTCATTCTCTCTGTCTGATAGGGCGTCTCTCCTGGGCAGCTGGCCCACTCCTTGCTCCTGCCAAATTAAGCTTGGCTCAGAAACCTCTTCCCACTGGTACCGACCCCAGTGTCTCCTCCCCTCTTGAGGACTGTGCCCTTGTCCTCGGGAATGGCAGGTGGGGCAGTCAGCAGTGGAGGGCGGTCAGAAGATTCAGCCTCAATGGACCTCCAGGAGCCCCTGTTCCTTCCTTCTCTGGAAACCTGACATCTCCAAGAGCCAGTTTTCTTTCCTTTTTCCTCTTACCTTGATTCCTGTGGCTTTCAGGTCAGAAGCTTCCAGCACCTTCCCAGTTACAAATATTCAGTCCCACCATGACAGGAGGTTATATAGGATGAAGCTGAAAGCAGGTGCTCTCTCTGCTTTCCCCCCACCTCCCCATAAAGTGTCACCCTTGCTGTCTCTTGCCCCTCCCCGTGAGCCAGGAGAGCACTGCCAACCACAGGCACTGTCAGACGCTGTGGGCTCACGCCCTTCAGTCCACACCACTGCCTATCTCCAGGTCTGAGGGTGTTCGTTTCCTGCCCAAGGGGCCCATGCTGGAGAAGAGGAAAGATGGGGCTGAGAATGACTGCCTTCCTCTGACCACCGATGGGGCCTAGGCAGGGACTTTGGTCCAGCTTCTCCCTGACACTCAGCCTCGTTCCTAAATTATGACTTTGGTGACATCAGCCACCATTTACTGAGCATTGACTCTGTGCCAGGCACTGTGCTAGGCACCCAACACAAATTGTCTTTCCTAATCGTCTTAACAGCTCTGAGAGGCAGATGTCGTTATCCCAGTTACCTATGAGGAAACTGAGCCTCAGAGTGATGATAACCCCAGGTTACCAAGCTAGTAAGTTTGGGGTCAAGTACAGGCCCAAGGCTGACTGACTCAGGTATGTGCTCCTGACCCTGCGTCACCTTCTTCCCCACCAGGCAAGTCACTGAGGCCGAGGGCGTGGCCTTGGCGGGCAGGTTTGGGTGCTTGTTTTTTGAGGTCTCTGCCTGCCTGGACTTCGAGCACGTGCAGCATGTCTTCCATGAGGCCGTGCGGGAGGCACGCCGGGAGCTGGAGAAGAACTCCCTCGCCCGTCCTTTCTTCGTCTCCGAGGAAAGGGCCCTGCCCCACCAGGCCCCACTCACCGCCCGGCACGGGCTGGCCAGCTGCACCTTCAACACTCTTTCCACTGTGAGCCTGAAGGAGATGCCCGCTGTGGCCCAGGCCAAGCTGGTCACTGTGAAGTCATCCCGGGCCCAGAGCAAGCGCAAGGCGCCCACCTTGACCCTGTTGAAAGGCTTCAAGATCTTCTGAGGCCCAACGTAGGATCCCAGGCTGGGCAGCTGGGCAGGGCTGCAGCACAGGGGTGGCTTCTGGCCACCAGCTTTCCCTCTGATGGAACAGTACCCCTGCAGTCTGGAAGGTGGACCCCCCTTCTAGCACCAAACTGTGCCCCCAACACCCAGCGAACTGTGCAAGGGATGGGGACAGGCAAGAGTGCACTCCGGGCCTTGGTTTCCATGGTAACCACTGCATTCCCAACCCTGAAGGGAAACAGCCGCAGCTAAACCCAGAGAACTGGGGTCAGCCTGAGGTGGAAGGAGACTGCAGTGTGGGGCCGTCACCCTTCCTGCTCCAGCGAGGCCAGGCCCGACGGACAGCCCTGGTGGACAGCTCTGGGTGGACAGCACCCGAGGTCCTGCCTCTGTGCAGGCCTGGGAATGCCCTGCAGTTGCACCAGCTCTGAGGTCCTGGCACCACCTGGCAGACAGGAAGGGCAGGGTGGCTGCAGGTTTCGGAAGGCTGGAGCCTGGCCCTCCCCTTGTCTTCTGACCTCACAGAAGCCCCAGGCCACTAACCCCACAGTTTATCCAAGTAAAATCTAGTTTAACTAACCTATGGGACAGGCTGTGAAAAGCACCGAGTCCCAGGAAGCCCTTTGCCTCTCGATGAGGGGAGAAGGAAGGGGGCTGTGGGTTGTCCAGTGTAGGGAGGCTCTAACATTTTTCATCAGGAGGCAGGGCCCTCTTATTCCTGCCCTTAAATTAAGGGTTATGTGCATAGACCCCCAAGACCAGCCTCTTCAAGTTTAATGATCAGATCTGCAGAATAAGGTCATTCTCTCCGGTGACCGTCACCCAGGACTTCAGGAAGCCCAGTTGGTGGTATCAGACACCCAGTGGGCAGCATTGGCCTGCCCCTGGCTCATAGGCAGAAGCACAGTACACTAGTTTGTAGTCTGGCCCAGCAGGACCCTGTACCTTTGGCAGTGGGTCTCAGTGTTTAAAGTCCACTTTTGTAAGATAGAACCTGAAGCATTATTGGTTCTTACAGTGAATTTTTACATAACTTATTTGGAGTTGCACCACAGCTTATACCAAAACACTGTGGCTCAGACATGGGATCAAGACACTCCCTTGGGATCCCATGGTTATCAAGACAAGGGCCTCAGAGGCAGGGAGGCCTTGTTTTTTAACTGTTTACTACAGGGCCCCTGACTCAAAGGGAGTCTCTCACAGACCCTCAGGAGAAGCAGGTAAAGGAGAGGGATCTGGTGGGAGGAAGGGATGGGATGGGGATTCTGAGCCCAGAATCCTGCTCCTTCCCCTCTGGGAAGTTCAAGGAGCTTGGATTGAAAACAGCCGTAACCCAGCCTTCATGTCCACTCTGTGGATGGAGAAGCTGAGGTCAGAGGGACGCTCCAGACCTCCACACCGCATGAGGAGTCCCAGCAGGCTTCCCGACCCCCAGGCCGGCTCTGGATTCTGTGCTTTTGCTCCAAGCTGTTTGTGTGTGGACCACCACCATTTGAACAAATATGCAATTTCAACCTCGCACTTACCAAACCATTTTAATAAAAAGGTTTTTTTTTTCATAACAGAATTTCGGTTTGACGACCGTTCGTTCATTTTTCTGCTGACCACATGGGGGCACTGCACTGAACTCTCACTAGCTCTCAGATTCTTGTGGGTCTGGAAGGAGCACCAGTGACACACCTTTCTCTCTTAATTTAATTTCTGCCTGGACTAAATCTGACTTTTCTGAGAGTGAAGCCTCTCTTAAGATGTTCAGGTTGTTGTTATCTTTGGTTCCGGCTTCAGCCAAATACTGGATTTCTGGAGCTTGTTCTTTTCGTTTGTTTTTCCCAAGTTTCTTCTGATTTCTGGGAAGAGAGAAAACACCGTTGATTCTGAGTTCCCTGAGCAGGGTGCTGAGTCACTGGGGCAGGACTGGCTTTCCCAGTAGGTTGGAGGGCTTGAGGGGAAAATCCAGTAGGCAGTTCTGAGAACTGCTAGGGGAGAAAGCTGAGGTGTTCGATGTTCTTTAGACAGAGAAACAGCGTAGACTTGCCTGTGTGTGATCACACAAATCCTCATAGCCGTCTGTGAGCTCCACTGTTATTGTTACCTCCTATTCCACCTAATAGGTGGAATGTGGCTCAAGGAAGCCAAAGAAGCACTGGGACATGCATTTAAGTCTCCTGACTCTTGAGTTCTGTGTTCATTTTACCCAACCACATTTTTTCTATTGCAGGACTGACATCCTATTTAGGTCTTTGTCACCCCACAGCCCATCCCCAGACAAACCAGCACAGGGAATTCCTAACTAATCTCCCTGCCTGTGGTGCTTACTTACTTTTCCAAACCAAAGAAGTCATGCAAACATCACTCCCTAGCTCAAGCACCTTCAGTGGCTCCCTACTGCCCACTTCCTTAATCTGGCATTCAAGAGCCAGCCTTCCTACCAATAACTCCACTAAATGTTCGCACTCTGAGGTAGTTTTATTCAAGGTACTCCTAGCCTTTCTGGCCATAGGGGAAGGACCCCACTGTTCTAACAGCTGACAGCCTAGAGAATGTGCTTGGCCCATAGGGGGAGCAGTTCGGTGTCTGCGGCTCCCATGGTCAACCACCTTGTCCCTGAATTGCCCTTCCTGAGGCAGATGTTTCCTAAGAAGGTGAGAGGGGCACGGTCACCTGTTCAAGGCTCCACACGTGCAGGTCCTTCTACATCCTGCATCCAGACTAATCTTTCATGACCCTGTGCCAAGACTTTCCCTGGCTCCCCGATGCTCATGAACTAGAACCTGAACTCCTTAGGATGGCCCTCAGGGCCTGTATACTCTGTGAGTCCTTCCTGCCTCTTCTCTCCCCACCCCACACCCCGCCACCCTGCCCCTCTCATATTCCACTGCCACACAGGCCCCAGATACCACCTCTCTGTCCCCACTACACTCTACATGTCCGCACTGACCAGCTGTCTATCTGAACTACAATCGTCTCCCTACCAAACTGGAAATTCCAGAAGGTTGGGGTTGACTCTGTCTATGGCTTCCACTCTCAGCACAAAGCAGGTGCTCAGCTCGTATCTGTGGGATGG
This sequence comes from Manis pentadactyla, assembly GCF_030020395.1. Lineage (NCBI taxonomy): Eukaryota > Metazoa > Chordata > Mammalia > Pholidota > Manidae > Manis > Manis pentadactyla. Next base: position 113,317,460 of record NC_080029.1, on the reverse strand, counting down.
GTGATAAACTACCACACCAGTTCATAATGACTAGTTCTCAATGTGAACAAAGGGCACCGAGGTTATTACTTTTTTACTTTATAGTAGAACTGTAAGAAGATTAACAGATGATATAAAATACAGCATAGAAGGAAGAGCATGGAGGTTAGGCCAGTCCTTCCATGGATCTTCAATGACCTTTTTCTGTACAATGGGAATAAATAGCTTATATCTGCCCCATATTACAGGGTCGTCTTGAGGATCAAATAAGAGAATATGAGGATGCTTTCAAAGTTATAAAACATGATACAGATGCAAGAGAGGGATTATCATTATTATTGTTGGAAAGTTACTGATATTGATTACTGATGGGTATATAGTAATTGTTGAATGAAAGAATGATGACCGAATGAATGAACGAATGGAGATGAGTAAGCCAAGAATTTATTGGATGATTTCTAGGACCAGACTCTGTATCAATTGCTTGGGAAAACAAAGTTGAGTCAAATGTGGCTCCTGCCCTCAGGAGCTCTCAAAAGTCAGCCCTGGAATCATCCAGGGAGTTTAACAAAATGCCAGTGTTCAGGTCCCACCCTAGACCCTTTGTGTCAGGATCGCTCAAGGGAAGCACCACATTCTGTATTTCTAATATTCCCCCTCAAGTACTTGTGTTGTGCAGCCAGGGTAAACGAGCACTGCTGTTCCACATGTTAAAATTACCCCAGGAACCTGGACTGATCTCAGGTCTCTATCTGAGTCCTGTGTTTGGCCTTAGACAAGGGCAAGCCATTCCCCTAAACAGCATCCCTAAGTCTGCAACAGCCTCACTGAGTGTACCCCACGGTCCTAGAAGGAAGGAATGGGTTATTATCACCAATTATAGAAGGAGAAACTGGTTTGGAGGTACTGACTGTCTTGCCCCACTGGCGAGTGGCAGAGGTGGGATTTGAACCCAGGCCTGTGTGATGCCAGAGCCAGAGAACCTGACCTCTGAGACCTGGGAGCCCCTGCCCTGCTTGCTAGCCAGGGCCAGGGAGGTGGTAATCAGGGGCAGTTGCTAGTTCCTCAACAGCTTTGGGTTTTCAAAGGACCCTGAAGGCTATGTTTTGCTGTCCCAGTGGGTGGACAGTCAAGGCTCCTAGATGACCTCTCCCTAGACTCCCCTTGGGAGGGCAGGGCCACCGCCCTCCAGAGACCCCCCAAACCAGCTCCTCACTTGTTTGCCTGGATGCTCCTTCCCAGGAGGACCATGCTTATCACGATCACCATGGCCATCAGGGCAAAGATGGAATAATTCCAAGGAGAGGCTGCAGAGGGACACATGGGCCGGAGCATGAGGAGAGGCTGGGGGCCCCTCGGATCCACCAACAGTTGGGTCTTGGGCTCAGACCCAGCTCACAGCATCAACTGTGCCCCGCTATGGGGCCAGGTGTTATAGAGAGATTCTTATGAAGGTGAAGACGAACCCCGGCTCTGAGGTAACCCCAGTGTGGGGCATGGAGGGAGATAATCTCTGCTCTGGAGCCCTAATCTAATGCGGGGCAGCCCTGCAGCTGGATAAGAGGCGGGGGAGGGGGTTTGCCAGGGGCCGGCCCTGTGCAGTGCAGCAAAGGACGGAAGGAAGGAAGGAAGGAAGGAGGGGGGGAGGGAGGGATGGAGGGATGGAGGGATGGACAGAGGGAAGGAGGAAGCGTGGCAGTTAGACTGGATTCAACAACTACCAACAGAAGATACATCAAGTGGCTAATTTGGATAATCAAGACTTGTCCACACTGTGACAAAATGAGGCAGGATGCAGCCTCAGAGCTTTTATATTTGCTCTTCCCTCTACCAGAATGTTCTTCCCCTACTTAATCTTCATGGCAAATTATTTCACCTCCTGCAAGACTTTATTCAGATGTCACCTTCTCGTGAGGCCTTCCTTGACCACATTACCTACCCTTGCTGTATACTACTTATTTCCTCTCTCTGCTTAATTTTTCTACTTATTAGCTCATCACCAACACACTATGCATTTTAGTTGCTTGTCTTACTTATTTTCTCTCTTTCACTAGAATATATATTCTATGAGAGCAAAGATGTTTGTGTTTTATTCACCACTGTAACTCCGGTGCTGAGAACAGTGCCTGGTGCACAGAAAGAACTTAATAAATATTTGTGAATGATTGGACGGATGAGGAATAAATGACTCCACCCTAAGGAAAACAGGGTGCTGCTCCTCCAGACCCCTAAGTGTACTGGGACCCCCTCAGCCTCAGTCCTGACTTGGAGGAAAGGTGCAGCCTACCGTAGAGGAGGGGACCGGGTCAGGGGGCTTCAACCAGATGTCACCCTTTGTGTTGAGGAGTGCACCCTACCACCCACCACCAATCTCCCACCACTTACCATCTTCTACCCGAAAAAACCAAAGCATTTCTTCCAGCAGCTCCTGAGGCACCACAGTGCCAGCTGAGGCTTGGGTAACCCCCTCACTATGGTCCATGCCCCTGCTCGCCGCTGGGATACGTTTCTGACAACAAAGCCCTTTGGCGCCTTGGTCCACCAGCTGGCCTCCTGGCCTCCTAGGTTCCTGGCCTGAGCAAAGCCCCGAAGACCCCTGGAAAAAAAACACAGGGCATGACGGATAGCCGCCCCCCACAATACAACCCCCCTACCTGCTCAAACTCAGCTCTCCTCTAGCAAAAACTTACAGGACTCAAACAGCCAGAACTCCGGTGCAGGTAAATCCTAGAGAGGCAGAGACATAGAAGTGGGAGTCACTCAAATCTTTATTAAAACTCGTCATGTGAGGAGACGAACACTGACCAAGGAAAGAGGACAGATGCTGACGGTTGGGGGACCTTTGCAGGGAACACCTCTCTTTTTTTTGCCAGCCCAGAATCATTATCCATCTATTATAGCCACTGCACTCCTCCAACCCACTCAGTAGCAAATTGTCCCACTCCTTGCTATTGATTTTCCCGTGGTAGCCAATCACAGGCCCCTGTCTCCCCACGTGATGAAGTCTGGCTCTATCATAGTCTCGCTCCTGGAGATTGGCCCGTCTGCGACCTAGAGCTGAGCACAGGAGAAGCGCCGGAAACGGAGCCAGCAGCACCTGCTGCTAATTGCTGAGAGATCTCTCTTTCCTCTACCACCATCCCTAGACTGATTGGTAAGTGCTGCCCTCAGTTCAGCGACTCCCAGATAACTTCTTTTTTTGGACGTTATCAGAATTGCCGCCTGTTGTTGGCATTGGAAGAACCTGAACCCATGCTTCCTGGATAAACCCCTTCCTTGACTTGAGCCTGTTCCCATCCCTGCAAAACAAAGCAGGTTCCCATCCGTGTTTACCAAACCTCCGTCAGTCTCGAAACGGTCACAAGTTTTCACATATTCTTATACTACCTGTACTGTCACAAGTTAGCATAAAATCTTCTACTGTCCACATTAAAAAAAAAGTAATAGGTGAAATTAATTTTGACAACATATTTTGTTTAGTCCAGTACATCCAAAATATCATTTCAACGTTTAACCAATATAAAAACAATTGAGATATTTTACATTTTTTTGTACCAAGTCTTTGAAATTGGGTGTAAATTTTACCCTTCTTGGATATCTCAGTTCTGACTAGCGCATTTTGAGTGTGCAATAGCCACATGAGGATCGTGACCACTGTATCAGACAGCCCAGGTCTATGCTGCAGTGCAGGGCCAGGCTGCAGCAGCTGGTCCTCCCAGCTACTTTGGGGTCCTGGCATGAGGGTTACCGGCCATGAGAGGTGGGCTTTGGGCTAAAAACCAGGAAATTGACCCCTCACCTGGCTCTTCCTCTGGCTACTTTGTCCAGACAAATTTCTCCCCTCTAGATCACTGGGTCTTCTGAAGGACAGAAGAGGAAATAATAAGATAGAGGCAGAAATCAATGACATAGAGGGGGAAAATGAAGACGATGAACAAAACCAAAAGCCAATTTAAAAAAATTAATAAATGAATCTGGCAAGACTGATCCAGAAAAAGAGAATATAGAACCAAAATAGATCAGAAGTTTTAAAACATAGAAGTGTATTTATATATCTATGCTAATAAACTTGGTGATCTAGATGAAATGGATAAATTTCTTTAAAAACATGAAATGCCAAAATTATATGAGGAAGAAACTGGAAACTTAGAGACTAATAAGAAAGAAGTTGAAATGATGGTTCAAGTCCTCCTTTCCAGACAGTAAAGCCCAGGCCTAGATGGCTTTAATCATGAGTTCTAAAAAAAAGCTTTCAATAAGCAGTAGATTCTTATTTTAAACAAGTTGTCCCCAAAAATAAACAGCACAAATTGCACTGGTCATTTAATATTGGTCTTAAAACTAGAGGAGGACCATACAAGAAGAAATGGTGGGCCCATTTACTTGTGAAAGTAGATGCACATCCTAAAGTATTAGTTAACCAAATTCAACAATGTATTAAGAAAATCATTAGCAACTAAGTTTAATACCAGGAATGGAAGGACAGTTTGACATTCGAAACTATATCAGTGTAATTCAACACATTAATAGGCTCAAGGTGGAAAGTCATGATTGATGTATATGATAAAAACTTAGAAACTTGGAAACTTCTTCAACTTGGCAAAGGCAATTTGGTTAACTAATCCTAAAGAAAATACTATTTTTAATGGAGAAAGTTTAAATGCATTCCCCTAAGGATGAATGACGAAGCGACAATTTGCTGACTGAATTTGACCATTACGGTTTAATACAGCTTGGGAGGTCCTAGCACGTGCTCTAAGGAAGGAGAAACCAGTAAGTGTAAATCGACAAGTGGGGCTACATCAAACTCAGAAGTTTCTACACAGCAAAAGAAACAATGAACAAAATGAAAGGACAAACTAAAAAATGGGAGGAAATTTTTGCAAACCATATATTGGATAAGGGGTTAATATCCAAAATACATAAAGAACTCATACAACTTAATAAATACAAAAATATAAAGTTAATAGATTGGGGTAAGACTCTTTAAAACCATAAAAGCTCAAATAATTTGATAACAACAAAAATAATGAATGAATTTGATTATATCAAAAATACAATTATCTGTTCAATAAAGAATACCATCAATAAAGTAACAAACACCTTTCTTATTGGGATATGTGAAACGCTTAAAAGCAAGAAGAAATTGATACCTAGAATATATAGAGAATTCCAGCAAATTAACAAGAAAAAACAAACCTTAACCAATGGGTAAAGGTTATATGCAGGCAGTTTATAAAATAAAAGGCTGGCAAAGGCTAGCAAGCATATAGCATATGAAAAAATGCTCAAACTCTTTGGTAATCATAATGAAAATTAAAACACAAAGTAATATCACTTGTCATCTATTAGATTGGCAGTTTGAAAGGTGGATGATGCAATGTGTCAGTGGGTCTCTTATACACTGACGGATGGAGTGTAGATGGCAGCGCTCTAGAGAGCAAATTATTTAAAGTAAGGGTGCGTACCCCATGATAGTCCCCATGATAGTGCTCTCATTCTGCTCCTCAGTACATAGACTCCCAAAGCAATTGTGCCCAGTGATCATGAGGGGACATGCCAAACCATTTATGAAAATTCAAAATGTATGCACACAAAACAACAACATACATTTCACAAAAGCTTTTATTTTTAAAGGCACACATTAAACACATTAGGACATTTATCTCTGGGTTAAGAGGAAAAACAGGAATGGAGATAAAAGAAACTAAAGAAAACGAGAAGGGTTTTGAATCATGAAAGCATATCATGGGGATAATAACAACAGCAGAGGCAAAGGCAAAAGAACAAGAGGGGCCCTGAGGTGACCTCAAGGCCCCGCCCCACCACATTCTGACACTTCCAATTTTGGATGTTTAATTAATAGAACTAATCAAGATACCAGTTCATCAGTTCTTCCCAACTTGATCTATAGAAGCAATGCAAACCCAGTCAAAATCCTGGCAACTTATTTTATGGATATCAACAAACTGCTTCTAAAGCTTATATGACAAAGCAAAAAACCCAGAACAGGCAACACAATATTGAAGGAGAAGAGCCAAGTGAGAGGACTGACATCACCCACCTTCAAGGCTTACTCTGAAGTTACAGCAGTCAAGATGGTGCGGAACTGGAACTAATCAGGTAAGTGTACAAATTTGTGTGGGTTGATGCTCACGTGGAAAGTGTGCTTTAAATATACTTAATATTGTTATAACAAACATGTACCAACCAACAAAGAAACAAAATGACAAGATGGATACAAGCCCAGAACCAAGAGTTAGCCCTCCTGGGCGATATCAGATGCCACAGAAACCAAGGGCGGTTTCTTCAGAGCACTTCCCAGTTGCCTTCTAGAGTGAGCATCACATTCATATTTCTGCTTTCAAAAACTGTATTAGCTAAACTTCATGATTTATTTGGGTCTCATTTTCCCATGACTGTGTTTTTCCATTCCAGGATCTCATCTAGGATACTGTATTTAGTTGCTGTGTCTCTTTAGGCCCCTCTGGGCAATTCCTGCATTTTAAACAGGGCTTAGCCATCTGCCATTGGACTGATTCCTGCCAGAGACCCCGGGCCACCCATCCCCATGGAGGTTGAAGACACTTACCCTGGATCCTGGGCTCCTAGGACCTGCCTGATGGGAGCAGCCCTGACTTCTCTGTCCTCCTTCTCGTCCTCTCACAGGAGCACCGGATGGTCTTTGCACCTGAACTCTCTGCACGGTTGTCACCTGGGGGGCAGTAGTGCAGAAGCTCTGGCAGCTGGACCCACCCGGTACCTCTGCTCTGAGCACACGCCCAGGCCTGGAGCCTTCTCCGCCACTCTGGAGTGACTGACCTCTTGAATGAGTGGCCTCATGTGGCAAACAGGCTCCACCCTACTGTCACCCTGGGAAAGAACCAGGAGCCCAGTGCTTTCCTTCTTGTACATTGGCCCCAAGTAAAGAGAAGGTATCTAGACTCTCTTGCCAGCCCAGGGGATTGGGCTGGAGAGGGCCCTCTGTCCAGGGGTTCCATCACTGCAGGGGCATGTGTGGTGTGCCCGCGCTGACCTCTATTTCCTGGTATTATCAATATTTAACCTGAAACAGGGAGCCAAGCCTAACCTTTTATAGCCAATCCTTTCTTATAGTGAAGGTCATGGCCTCATATGAATTCCTTACAGGAAGCTATAAAATAAGACCTTTGGAGAGATAGGGGTGGGGGAAGGCAAGGCAAGTGAAGCTGTGTGAGTGACCCAGAGAGGAGGAGGAAGGCCAGATTGAACAGCATCTGTAGGAAGAGCTCGGTGGGGAAACACTAGCAAGGTACTTACTCCACAAGGCCAGACCCATTCAGTTCCGGTCTTTGCTGGGCCCTACGGTTTCCCTCTCATTGGCTCCTTGTGTCTCCAGCAACCCTTGGAGTTGGCTCAGCAAGGAGCGGGGTTCCTGTTTCACAAATGAGGAAACAGGTTGAGTCAGCTCAAGCGACAGGTGCCAGTTTCTCTGTGAGTTAACATTGGCCAACAGCGTGTACAGCAGCATGGTGCAGAGGAAAGGAGACCCACCAGGGAACCTAGGGGCCTGCATGGAACTCCAGCTCGTTTTGTAACTCATTCATTCATTTATTCATTCAATAAATATCACTTGCACACCCGCTGTGTGGATAGATTGGTAAATAAGGCCAGGACCCTGTTCTCGTGGAGCTCACACTCTAGTGGGGATAAACAAGCAATAAAAAAGTAAGCAAAAGCATAAATAAGATATTTCTAAGCTAGTGACAATTTCTGTGAATAATCTAAACAACAAAATGATAACAGAAAGAGATGGGGCAGCAGCTATGATTATTATATTACTGTACTAAAAACGGAATGAGGAGTTAATCATGCAAAGACTTAGGACAGCTGATGGAAAGGCACTGAAGAAATCATGAGCTTCATGAGTTTGAGAAACAGGGCAATATAGCTGAAGCATAGTGGTGAGGGGAAGTGGCATGAAATAAAGTTGGAGGTTAGACATAAACAGGATAAGCAGTTTGGAAGTAATGAGAAGCCACTGGAGGGTTTTAGGCAGGAAGTGACACGATCTGATTGACATTTATCTAAGATCACTTGGCCTGCAGGGTGGAGAATGGGCTGTAAGGGAACAATAGAGGAGCAGAGACCTATTAGAAGGCTATGTCATTCATTCAGGCAAGAGGTAGTGGTGAGTTAGACCAGGAGAGTGGCTTTGGAGATGGTGAGAAGTGGTCAGATTCAGGGTACGTTTTGGAGAGAAAGGCAGTGGATCGTTTTCAAGAGAGAAGAGCTCAACACTCTTAAGCACAAAGGGAATTCAAAAGGAATTTATTGGCTCATATACCTGGGAAGAGCAGGGTGTGGCTGACCTTAGGTATAGCTGAAACTGGAGCTTGAAAATCTGTAGTTCTCTCTCTAGTCCTCTTCCTGCTCCTCTCTGGGTATCGTTCCCACAGACTGGCCGTCTCCAGGAAGCTGGACCAGAGCACAGGAAATCCAGGCTCATACCCTTACAGCTGGAGGGAAAGGAGTCCCTTTTCTCAGATGCAGTTTGGCAATTCCTAGGGAAGGACTACAGTTGTCCTGGCCTGTCACATACCCACAGTTTGGATCAGTTGTTATGGCCAAGGAGGTAAGCTGGGCGGCCAGCTCAAAGCTTATAGCCATTGGATAACCAGAAGAGAAAGGCTGTGAGCTGGATAGCCACTCCAATGAGAGTTCTTAAAGTGACTCCTTGGCCACAACATACCCTGTCTGCCTTGGAGGAATGTCATGGGGCCCTGAAAGGGGGTTGTGTCCCCTTTAAGAGGAGCCTGCCCCAGGACAGGTGATGCAAGAAGAAGTAGTGTTCTACTTCTGAATCACATTTTTGAGGAAGCTTTTGCAATTACGTAAACTTTTTTTATTAAAGTGTCACATACACACAGAAAAGTACAGAAAAATATATTAAGCTATGTCTTAGTGAATGTTCTTATGTGGACACAATCCGTGTGTAGAAACATAACACCATCCAGATCAAGAAACAACATGGCCAGACCCAAAGGTCATGTCCACTTCCGGTCACTATCGCCCACAAAGACAACCACTATCCTGACTTTTAATACCATAGATTAGTTTTCCCTATTCATATTATATATATTTGTGAAATCAGTATATAATCTTGTACCTGGCTTCTTTTGCTCAACATATTTGTGGTATTCATCCATATATGTGTGTAGCTGTGGTTCATCCACTCTTGTTTTTATAGTATTCTTTTGTGTGAGAATGCCACAATATTTTTATTTATGGATCATATTTTTATAAGGAAAACTTCAACCCATCCACTTCTTTCTTCTGTCTGGAACACATAAAATGGTAAAAAGGACATCTAAGGGCAGAGGTCACTAAATTATAACCCATGAGCCAATTTCTGTAAATAAAGATTTATTGGAACACGGTCATGCCCATTTGCTTATGTGATGTCTATGTCTGCTTTTACACTACATTAGCAGAATTGAGCAGTTGTGACAATGATTGTGTGGCCCGTGAAGACTAAAGTGTTTATTATGTGGCTTTTTACAGGAAAAACTTTATGGACCCAGGCAGCAAGATAGAAGGTGTCTGGGTGCCTGCATGACCCCACAGAGCAGAGCAGCCTACCTGCCCTGGACCAGCAGTCTACCTCTGGAGTGTGAGGCAAGTAAACTTTAGTATTACTTTAGGCACTGTGTTTGGGATCTCTTTGTTACAGAACCTTAGCCTGTACTGGTAATTAATATGTACACTATTCGTGCCCAATAACTGCTGAATAAGTGAATACAGTGACATTAGAACAATTAATTTCTAGGGCTGTCCATTCTTGCTACAACCAGCCATATGATCTTGAGCGACACTTGGAACTCTTCTTATCAAACCTTGTAAGCTTCAAGGAGGACTACAAAGGAAGAGAGGTAAGAACCTAGTATGACCTCTTTTCCAAAGAAGGGTGGATGGGGAATGTAGGGAAATACCTGCTGAACTGTCCAGGGTTCTGACCCCTCAGCTCTGGGCGCTTTAATCCCAGCCCACAGGTAGGATGCTAGGTAGGGTCCTGCCTGAGCTCCAAGGCCTAAGGGTAAGCACCTTCCTGCTTCTCAGTCTCCTGCCTTCCCCCAATGAAGGTGTGATGCCTGCTAGACTGAGAGCCAGCACAGGCTTCAGGATGGTGGAGACGGCTCTGTATTTCCAGGTCAGGCTATTCTGCAACTTAGGGTGGGTCATCCATTGTCAGCTGACACCAGCAGGGGAGACAAGCCTTTAGCTAGCTGTTTGTTCTTACCTTCATTTTCACAAATATCACTTAACGCTCAGAAGCCAATTTAATAATTCAGTTTAAACAATAATTCTGCCAAGTCTCCAGTAATAACACATCTATTCTCAGTAGAGAAAACTTCATAGAATATAAAACAAAATCTAAAAATGGTGATGTAAAGAAATACAACACATGGGAGCAGAGAGAGATGTGCAAGGATGTTCACTGCAACACTGTTTATGGTGGTAAAAAAAAAATCTAAATGTGCAAGAACAGGGGAGGGATTAAACTATGGTGCCAACAGAACTGAGTATTTTTTCTAGTGGTCAATTTTTATAAACCCAGAGGAGGGAAACAGAATTAGGGAGGGCATTTTTGGAAAAGGTAGAGCAATTAGCCCAGCATTATTGGTACTTAGGCATTGATTTGATGCCTCCAATAAGATGGTTGGAAAGAGGGGCGGGTATCCAAAGGGAAGTCATCTGTACACTGAAGTAAAATGATCTCAGTGATCAAATCCTTTTTCTATAGACACATATTTTGCTGGAAGCATTTCAGGAATATTTGTAAAATATTGGGAGTTTGGGCAGAAGCTGGTGTGAAACAATGGAATAAAGTACGTACTTTCTCCAGGAAAAGACATTCTGCAGCCACTACTTTCCTCTTAGCTATAACTTTTGAGACTTTCTATGTCATTGACCCTTACTTATCATCTTCAGGTCTATGTACCCTTTGCTCCTGGTTACAGTATAACCTGATATCCTCTTTAGTTCTGACTAAATCAAAGTCCAAGAGTAGAAAAAAATCAGAGGCTCTCAACCTCTCATTTTGATTATATAAGATACTTGAAGTGTAATAATTCCCATATGTAGCAGTCTTTGAAAAGCTTCATCTTGAAGATGAATTGCTCAATAATGTGTTTGGGGAGTAGCTAACATCTTGGTAAGTATGAATTGTATTAATTTGCCTGAATTTTGTTGTTCTCACAAGCAAGTAAGCTCTCTTTAAAGGTAACTAGGTGGCACAGAGTTGACCCCAGTGTTAAAGCAAACATTTCAGACAATTCAGTTAGGACTGTTTAATTAAAAGCTTTATTACAATTTTGCTATAAGGGGAAAAGCTTCTGATAGTCCCAGATTTGAAATGCTGAGTGGTTAGATAATCATTATTAGACTTGATAAAAAATAAAAGAAGGTTTGATTTAAAAGGTCACTAAGACTCTGTACTGAAGTCATTTGGGTGGGTGGGTGACTAGTTTTCCAGAAAAAGGCTAAATAATCTTAAATTTATCAGAAAACTTTCTAAGCATTTGACCAGGAACCAGGAATCATAATTTCTTTCCAAAAGGAAGTTGTGAGTTAAATCATTCAAAAAGAAAAAAAGTTCTGTCGGATCTAATTTGGGACAATTTTCTTTTAAAGCCCCTCTTCAGGCCCAGATAATTTATTTATTTATTTTTTATTACTACTACTACACTACTATTATTATTATTTTATTAAAGTATCATTGATATACTATCTTATGATGGTTTCACATAAATGACCCTGTGGTTTCAACATTCACCCTATTATCAAGATCAAGTCCTTAGCCCCCTATTTGCAGTCACTATCAGCATAGTAAGATGCTGTAGAGTCATTCCTTGTCTTCTCCGTGCTGTGCTGCCTTTTCCATGACCTACCTATTGTGATTGTGAATTATAGTGCCCCTTAATCCCCTTCTCCCTCCCTCCGCCTCCCCCCTCTCCTACCCCTTCCCTTTTGGTAACCATTAATCCCTTCTCAGAGTCTTAGGCCCAGATAATTTTTAAACATTTGTCTTGGTCAAAAAGAAGAACTCTTTTTATGTTAATTAAATTTCTTGCATGGTTGATCAGTTTCTGCATTTAAAAAAAAATGGAGGCCCGTAGGCATACAAAACATACACAGTCATCACTGCCAAAAGTATTTGTACCCATGTTAAAGTTATTCCTTTAAACGATATTCTTAGGAATTTATATTCCTAGAAATTGTACAAATACTATATGGTGGAGCAGTCTGATGGTAACTATTCCATGCAGTTTATGGGCCTGAATTATGTAATTTATTCTATGTCTTGTTTTAATTCGTAGATGCAACAAGAGGCATCTCTGAATGCACAAAGACCTCCTTGCTAAGTGGTGAACAAAATTAGAGACCTGAAGATCAGAAGCAGAGGAAGACATACAGATGGTCAACAGACACATGAAAAGATGCTCAGTATAACTAATCATCAGGGAAATGCAAGTCAAAACCACAATGAGATATCACCTCACACCCGTCAGAAAGGCTATTATCAACAAGACAAGAAATAACAAGTGTTAGCAAAGGCTGTGGAGAAAAGGGAACCTTCACACACTGCTGTGGGATTGCAAATTTGTGCAGCCACTATGGGAATCAGTATAGAGGTTTCTCAAAAAACTAAAAATAGAAATATCATATGACCCAGCAATTCCACTTCTGAGAATCTACTCGAAGAAAACAAAATCACTAATTTGAAAAGATATATGCACTCCTATGTTTGTAGCATTATTATTTACAATAGCTAAAATGTGCAAACAACCTAAATGTCCATCACTAGATGAATGGATAAAAAAGATGTAGCACATATATACAACGGAATATTACTCAGCCATAAAAAGAATGAGACCTTGCCATTTGTGAAATGTGGATGGACAATTTACACTAAGTAAAAGAAGTCAGACAGAGAAAAACAAATACTGTATAATTTCACTTATGTGTGGAACCTAAAAAACCAAACAAACAAAGGAGAAAAAGACTCATAAACAGAGAATGGATTGGTGTTTACCACAGGGGAAGGGCAGCGGGGGAATGGGTAAAATAGGTAAAAGAGAAAAAAATTAGAATGTTTGGTATCTTGATCTGAGCGATGGTTACATTAGAAGGAAAAAAAGATTAGAAGCAGAAAGTTAACTTTTGCCTGTAAATTTTATAAAGCCCTATAGGGTTGAGTTGCCATTCCTTCCATGGTGCCCAGAATGCTTTCTACTGACCTTATCAGTGTCTTTACTCTCAAGCCATAAACCAAACATTATCTAATTTCACCTTACCAGGTTTGGTCATCAGTTTTCAAATCTCTTCTCCAGCTCCCTGAAGTCTGTCTGTTTCTGGCCTGCCTAGAAGTGGCAGCCTTTACTACCTGTATGGTTATGAGTCCAGAAGCCATTTCCTTGAAGAGCTTTGTAGCATTATTTGCATATTTGAAGCCAGTCCATGGCCCTTATCCATTGGAAGGTTTAAACCTCATTAAAAGAAATTCATCTTTGAATATGGCTCTCTTGGCTGGTTTTGGATACACATTTGTTTTTTCCAGTTATTCTTTGGTAGAAAGGAGAACCAAATCTTATTGAACTTATGCAAATTACTTCCCTAGAAAGCAAAGATCCTGTCTTAAGACCTGGCCTCTGTTCCGGATAGTGTGGTCTGTCGTATTTTCAATAGAATCCCCAGAGACTCTTCCAAGGTATCTGTTTAAAATATGGCTTGACTATTTTGCAGGTTGACTATTACAGTAAGGATAAGGAAAATTTTTAAGGAAAATTTTATTTTGCTTAGCTTAACCCATTTAAAAATGAATTACATTTTTTGGAGGTGTCACCCTTAAATTCATCTGCATATTTATTTATTCGTTTGGGTTTAAATTTCCATTTGAGATTTTCTGCAGGGTCTTGTTCGAATGGACAGGATATTTTATAAATCCTGAATTCTAAGGGGGCATGACAATGTTGGGAGGTATTCTGGGGTGGTTAGTCTCTGGCTTATGAAAATTGGATAATCTGAAGTACACTATTATTTCTCTCATGAATTTTGAGGAGTATATGAAATAAAATACCAACAAGGGGAAAGACTCACAAAGCTAATAGTCAGGGAGATTTATGGTAGTAGTTCCTTTAACTGTGTGTTAAGAAAGAAAGTTCCTTTCAGTTCAAACATTTAAAGCCTGCTAAATTGAGAAACAGAGATGGGATTTTAAAAAGCCATTATCATATGCCTAGCAGAATATAGAACAGTAAAAAAATACCAACAATATTCCAAGCAAACACAGTCCAAGTTCCATTCAGTTCTGCATAGTGAATTCTCCATAGGCAGATATTGGGGTCAGCTGTCCACATTTACAGATTTATTGGCTTTTAGGTATAGGAGTTAAAGAAATCCTGAGGCTTAAATGCTCTGGTATAGTCTTCCAAGGCAAAGTCAACTCACAGTAAAAGGCCTGCATTCATGAATTAATTCCCTGTGTTCTCAATAGTTAAGATTGCTGGTAGACCATCATTCGCTGGTGGTGGGAATGCCAAACGGTGCAGACACTCTGGAAAACACTTCGCCAGTTCTTCTAAAAGAAGAACATAAAACTTACCATATGACCCACCAATTCTACACTTAGTCTATACCCAAGGAAATTAGAAATATATGTCCACACAAAAATTTGTATGTGAATGTTCATAGAAGCATTATTCATAGTCACCAAGAAGTAGAAACTACCCAAATGTCCATAACTGATCAAGAAATAAGCAATGAAATATTCAGCTATAAAAAGTATATATATATATATATACACACAACACAGATAAACATTTGAAAATGTTATAAAAGAAGCCAGTCACATAGACAACATCTTGTATGACTCCGTTTCTATGAAATGTCCAGAGTAGGCAAATCTAGAGAGACAGAAAGTAAATTAGTGGTTGCCTATGGAGACCGGGAGGTTGGAAATGGCCGTAGCTAAGGGGAATGGATTTGGGGGTGATGAAAATGTTCTAAAATTGACTGAGATAATTACCACACAACTCTGTGAATATACCTAAAGCTGCTGACTTGTATACATTAAGTGGGGAATTGTATGGCATGTGAGTTATAGCTCAATAAAACAGTTAAAAAATAATAAAAATATCTGGTACAGTCCTTACCATCAAGATTGTAAGGCTTGCCTCTGATATTTCTTCTAGGAGCCATGATCTCTGACTTACAACATAAACAAAGGCATTTGGGCAAATGTGAGGAGAGAGCAAAAAACACCTGCTGATGGCAAGACTGGGTAACTCTGCTTTACTTTACTGCGGACTCAACTATATCAGGATGGAAGAGAGTGGGATTCCCTATGAGGGAGAGGGATAGAGGCAAACGGGCTTTTCCATAACTCTTAACATAAAGACTTAATTGATCATCACTCCCAAAGGGAAGGCTGTATTGGAGACAGTGAAGGTTTTGACAAATCTCTAGGGTATGTCTTGTGTAAGTGTAAAGTGGGTGCCACAGTAACCTACAACACAGCATTATTATAATTCCAAGAAAAATCTTAAGAGTCAATTTATTGACAATCCTTATATATGAACAGAAACATGCTACTACCCAACAGAGGATATGTGGTAATATATTTAACCTATGTATTACCTATATTTAAAGTAACACTTTACCTACGGAAACTAAAGATAGCTTGTACTTCTCTTTTTTATTTGGCAGCTTTCCCCATATTCTGAACCTGATAAAGAAGGAAACGTGATTGAGGTAACTAAAAACTATGGAGTGCTTCAATCATACAATCGTTCTAGCATCCCCTTCAGTGAGTCCCACATGTGGGTCAAACGTGAGGGAAGTGAGGCTTTGGTGCCGTCTAGTGGCTCTCTAGGGAACAGCAAAGATTCTTTGGAAAAAAAGGATCTATTTATTCATTCCAAATCCAAGGCCTGATTTTAGAGAAGAGCAGCATCAAAAAAAGGGCTTTCAGACAAAAACCCACGTGTCCAAAAACAAGAAATGACCATAGCTTTAGCAATTTTGTTGCCCAGAATTTTGCAGTGCTTTTAACTTGTAGTTTTATACCACAACAGAAGGCAACACGAATTCTAGCTTCTCTGGACATGAGGAATTTCTTATCATTCTGTTCGCTGCATGTAGTAGGTATAGTTGGTTCATTCTTATTGCTGTATGGTGTTCCATTTTGTGACTAGTCCATAAGTTATTTACCTATTCTATTGCCCATGGCTTTGGGGCTGTCCCCAGTTTTGGGCTGTGAACATTTGTGAACTTGTCTTTTGTTGAACAAGTGTACACTGGGAATGGAGTTGCCAGGTCATGGGGTATGCATATGTTCAGCCTTAAGAAGTATTGCCAAACAGTTTTCCAGAGAGCTGCTCCTGCCAATACTGTATGAGAATTCCAGTTGTTCTATATCAATGTCAGCATTTGATGTTATGTCTTTTTTTATTTTAGCCATTCTGATTGTTATGTGCTTATATCTCACTGTGGTTTTAATTTGCATGTCCTTGATGACTAAATATGCTTACTGACTGACTCTTTAGATATCTTCTTTTGTAGAATGTCCAACCTTTTCCCTATTGGGTTATCTGCCTTTTTTTAATTGATCTGTGGGAATTCTTTATATATTCTGGATATGAGCCCTTTTCAGACATATGCAGTAGTTTCCTTTTAACCCACATTTAACACAAACATATTTAACTTGTGCAAGTATTTACCCTAATCAAAAGCATTAAATGAAATTGTAATTTTATGCAATTCTCTTCTATTTGCTTATCTAGTATTAATACAACTCTTAATATCTTAGTTGAAAGTCTTATACAGAATGATTTCTTAGGGCTTGCCTAATATCTATTTGGATATCTTTCATTCTGTATATTATCTTAGTAGACACTTTCTGTTAACTAAAACTCCATTTTTTCTATTTTGAGCACTTATTTCTTTTTTTCCTCCTTTTATTTTCCCAGTAGTTCTTTAAACCCTTATCTTAAATTTCTGCAAAGTCTTACCAGTCCCTAGACCAGTCAAATTATGAACTCCATTTAATGTGAGAAGCTTTACTATCTTATCCATTTCCTTGTGGACATAGGCAAAGATACTTTATAAAAAATACTTCTTCCCTTTGTCAATATTGTACAGCTCTTTTGCCTGGGGAAAGGGGTTGAGGAATAAAACAAAGATTTTAAGATTTGATCTCCTTAAGTCTGTTGTGGTATTTCCCTTGGTTTTCTAGGTTGACTATAAGCAGCGAAGGAAAACTTACTTATTCCTAGGCTGTTTCTCATTCCTGTAGTACCACTTCAGGCTTCCTTTTCTGGGATCCTGACTTCCATCTGATGTCACGTAGCCTCTCCAGCATCTCTCCTCAAGGACCTCCAGTCCTGTAGCCTATGCTGCCTCTTAAGCTCTTCCCTGGGATGGAAAGATACCCCAGGCTCCTGGTGAGGGAGTCTGCTGCATAGAAGTGCCTGCTTAGTATTTGTATATCATCTGTAGAATCTGGGCAGGGAGGGGATGGGCTGTGGCCAGAGTGTCCCGGTCTGTCCCCAGCGGGTGGTCTTGCAGCCCCAGCCCTGCTTTACAGAGCAGCAGGATAGATTAGGGAGTGATTCCTCCTACTGACAACACAAAATAATCGTAATGAGAAGGACTAGAGCTTGTGAATTGGCTACCCTGCTCAGTGCGGGAACGGGAGCAGCACCCCCTCACGGACTTCTGATGCAACCACAGGCAGGAGAGGGCAATTGTATGGGAACTTCTCACCAAGGCCCTGCATCCCAAAGGCTACTCTGCCCCCACCCCCACCCCGCCCCCGCCCTGCACTGGCCCAATGCCTGTGTAGCGCCTAAGTTCCTCTGCCGCAGGTGACATTGCCTCCTAGGCCACATTCAGGAATTCTTGCGGATTCATGCCTCGGCCATTTTACCAACCGGAAAGCGCCAACCGTGTCCTTCCTTGCGCCCCTGCTCCATCTTTCCCAGAGCTCTGGTTGTTCCTCTCTTTTCACTCTCAATGTCAAAGGGCTGATCACACACACATGCACACACACACACACACACACACACACACACACACACACGCACACACACAAATTTAATCTGTGGCAGGTATCTCCACTCCGCAGAAATCATACATACAACACATAGAGTGGCATGGTGGCGAACAGGGAGAGAGGTTTCCTGCTTCCTCCCACCCCTCAGTCACGGAGGTCAATCCCACATTCTAGATTTCGACCAAACATCTCCACTTGCTTATTTCATCACTTCGGTTTCAAAGCATTCAAAGCTGAAACGCCGTTGTGGTTACCACCAAGCAGTTCTTCCTCTGTTAATGACATTGTTTTTGTCTTGTCACCCAGACTCAGAACCTGGAGTGATTTCATTAATTCTACAAACACACATACTCTATTCATCAGGAGAGAGAAATATCCAGGAGAGAGATATTTACATTATCTGGCTTCTATTATAGCCCAGTCCTCTTGCATGTGCTTTCTGGACGTCTTAATTTATTACCTAAAATTCCTCGACATTAGGGGCTGGTATCCTCATCTTCTCTGTGAGTTTTATAGTAGCTCCAGGAAGGGATTTGTCTGGGCTTGCTAGTGGACTTCCCTGTACATCCTTAACTTACTACTGTAAGTTTCAGAAATATTTTCATTTTAGCATTCTGGGAAAACTTCATCCATTACACTAATACCATGCTCATTTTTTTAAAAAAGAAGTTGCTGCCAATCAAAAGATCATCCACTAGAAAAATTAGATGTCACTGGTAGGAGGCAGCCCTGTGGAGGAAAAAAAACAGATTAGCTTGGATCCCTCAGACTGAGCAGTTGCCATGTGGCCAGCAGAGGATGCTGTGAGCAGCACAGGGCAGGTCCAGGGAGCAGGTTACCTGTGGAGAACTGGGACTGCCTAAAATTAAAGGTAGCATAATGCAGGCTCTCTAACTCAAGGAAGAGAAATGACATAAATACAAATATAAAGAGTCACACTTAAGATAGCAGCCAGGGTCTAAGGGTGAAAATCCAAATGACTATTAAGGTTGTACTTATAGGTCATGTTGTATGGAAAAAGATGATTTTTTAATATAATGGAACCATATTTCACTTACCCTAAGAGAGAATACTGGAACAGAACGTGAATGAAGGAATAGAAGGTTTGGGGTCCCATCTCACTCTCTGCATCCATGATTAGATGGGCAGAATCACTAGAAATACAGTTTCTCCCTTCCTCTTTGTCTCTCTCTTTTCTATTCAACACACAGTTTAGTTTGTCAATTTCTATGCATACGTTAGGCAACTTCCCTCAGTAATTCCAAACTGTGAGGACAGATACCCACAGAGCAGTAAGGAGGCACATGGAGAAACTCATTAAATCCATGCACGCAAGAGCTTGAAGCCTCAGGGAGGGTATCTGAAGAATGGGTATCTTTTAGAGAGAAAGAATTGTGAGGAAAGCAGCCTAAGAAGGAAAGCATGAGCAAAGGCACAAAAGCATGAAGGGAAGTGCAGAGCTCACAATTTAGGAAAAAGGACTAGACCAGGGTCTCTGGGTCTAAGACCGAGCACTGGGAAAAGGTGGTGAGAGTGACTAGATAGGAATCTGGTCTCTACAGACAGGATAAGTGACCTTATTCGAGGAGAAAACCACTGTATTGGTCTTGGGAATACAGAATCTTAACACTGAAGGTCCTTAGAGAGCTTCCCCCTAAGAATCTCCCTTATGTTCCCTCTGTGTGGGGAAAACCCGCAGGATGGAGGCAAGAAGGGGGCCTTCTATTCATCAGGATCATTGAGCTTCAGTTTCCTCAGGTGCAAAATGGGAACGCTGACTTGACTAGCACATAGGGCTGCTGGGAAGGCTAAACAGTTAGAACCACACACAGGCTTTGGAGCTACATGGACTAGCTATCATGAACCTTAGATAGGTATTTCCCTTAAATTCACTGAACCTCGAATTCTCGTCAGTAAAATGTTTGTAAAAATATCTACCTTGTATGATTGGTATGAAGAGTAAGTGAAATAATGGGTATAAAATGCTTAGCCAAAATGCGACATATAGTAAATACTCAGCAAGTATTAATTATCATAATGGCTGAGAAAATGACGTAGAGTTACGGAAATAAATGAGATTTCATTGTCTGAAAACACATTATTGTTCCCGAAAGTTCGTTTGGGAGATCGGCTAAATCGCAGAAATGCAACAAGAGTCACCGGGGCGCTAGAGCCCGCAAACCCTACCGCAGCTCTGCATAGATGCGGCCCGCCTCCAAGCAGGCCGGCCCGCCCCCCGCCGCTGGCTGACCCCGCCCAGCAGGCGGCCTACCGGCCCCGCCCCCTCCGGCCCCGACGCGCCTGCGCAGAGTAGGCAGCCCTCGGAGGCTATGTGGGTGCTAGTCCGCCGCTGCTGGGGATCCCGGGCAGCGGGTGGCGGCGCCGGCTGCAGGCCGAGGTCCCGGGGCCGCGGGGTGGCTGGCTTCGCGGGGTTCCCTGGTGGGGAGGACGACGGCGGCGCCGGAATCCGCGAGAAGCCACCCTGGCGAGTGCTTTTCTTCGGCACAGACCAGTTCGCCTGCGAGGCGCTGCGGGCTCTGCACGCCGCCAGGTACCGGGACCGGGGGTTGGGGAGCCCAGCTGCTGAAGGCGCTGATGCCGAGCCTCTGCGGCCGGTCCCGAGGATTTTGGACTCCTCGTCTGGAAATCGGCGTCACCGGCGTGGTGTGGGCCCAGACCCCGGCGTCCCCGGGCGCCGGGAAGGTGCGCCGCACCCGCCCGTCCTGTTCCGGCTACACCCCCGCTCCGGACCCTGCCTGTCGGTTCTCCCAGCGCTGCCTGCGCCCGGCGTGCCAAGCCCGCGCTAGTCGCTTTGTATACATCACGTTAGTCTAGTGCCACCATCCCCTTGGTCATTTTGCGTGTAAGGGTACTGGGACTCAGGGAGGTTAAGCGATTGCCAAGGTCGTCAGATGAGCTGGTTGGGACTAAAACGGGGTCTGGCTTCATAGGCCTCCCCTTTCCACTTCCTTCTACGGTCTTCTATTCATCCGATTTGTACCCTTCAATCCTTTGGGCTTCTTACCAGGCACATGCATCCCTTTGCACACCCATGTCTCTCTTTGCTCCCGTCTCCTCCCTGTATATGAAGGTACCCAATTTTCCGGGGCTGAAATGAGGACAGTGCAAAACGAACTAGTTCCAAGTGAATAAATTTATAAATTGGAACCCTTACCTAAGAGTTTTAGTACACTTAATATTTCTAAAATACAACGAATCTTGTTTACTGGAAAAAAAAGGTATTTGAGATCCAGCCTCTCCTGAAAGTCCATGGTATGTGGTGGCTCTACCCAAATACACTGCTCTGCCTTCTTTCCCCCCAGCTCTGTGATTTATTTCCCTACTCCGTTTTTTCCTGATGCACTGTGCCACACTCATTTTTATCGTAACAATCCATCGAGTTTTCCCTACAAACACCTCACAGCGGCCTCCCCTACTGACCTGTATCACATTCCTCCCACCACACTCCCCTCTGTACGCATACCCTTCACCTCTACCTGCACCCACCCTCCATAATCTACTCCTCCCCTTGTTGCCTCCAGTGCCTTCCATGTGTGTGTCCTGCCCCTTCTGCTGATGCTTCACTTGGCAGCTCCAGTACTCCTGCACTTTCTCATTAGGGATTCCTCCTATATACTCCTCATAACTCGTCAGCACAGGATGTGATACCTGCTAAATAAATGAACAGCCCCTGGGCACTGGAATACTATGCAGCAGGTAAGAAGGAGGCAGCTCTACAGGTGCTGCCATGGAATGACGCCCAGGGCATGTATTTTTGTTTTGAAAAGTATTTATTGTTTGAAAAACACATGGTTATGATACAAAATTCAGAAGATTCAAAGGCTATACAGTGAAAAGTCAGTTCTTCTACCATTGTCTCCCGGTTGCCAGTTCCTCACTTCAGAGACATCTGCTGTTTTCAGTTTCTCATTCTAGAAATGCTCAGTGCATACACAAGCAAATGTATATTTAACCCATTTTTTAAAAAGACTCACATAATAGCATATGTGATGTTGTTGGGAGGAAAAACAAAATGCAGAGCATTATATATAATATCTGAATTGTGTAATGTGTCAGGAAGCTTACAGAACTGTGATGTCCAAACAGTAGCCACTAGCCACACATGGCTATTTAAATTTAAGATAATTTAAATAAAATAAAAAGTAAAAACCCAGTCTCTCAGTTGTACTAGTTTTAATCATTTACCTTTAAATGCTTCATTAATTTAATCATAAAAATACCATAGACGTTTGTGAAGTAGTTAAGTTTGTAGTCATTGTCTTAACACTCACATTTTATTTCCCATCTTTCCAACTTAGGGAAAACAAAGGGGAAAGGTTAATTGAAAAATTGGAAGTGGTCACAGTGCCTTCCCCATCACCAAAAGGACTGCCGGTGAAGCAATATGCTGTCCAGGCTCAGCTTCCAGTGTATGAGTGGCCGGATGTGGGAGCTGGAGAATATGATGTTGGAGTGGTAGCTTCATTTGGCCGACTTCTGAGTGAGGCTCTTATTCTTAAATTTCCCTAGTAAGTTTTATTTAATGACAAATACAAAAAAGAGACCTTGGTCTCTATATCTAACAAGCCTGATATCTCACGAGCAATAACTTGAACTCTAATTCTGCTTTCTTCAGTATTTTCTCTTAAAATAAAAAATTTTATTAGGGCACAAATTGTAAATATGATGCTCTTTATCACCATGTATGGACTTTCATCCACCCTCATTTAAATTCCATGTGTGTGCTCATAACTCCCAGATTTGTCCTCCAGTTCAGATCTCTGCCTGAACTCCAAGCCCCTGATACCCACTGCCTCCTCTACAGCTCTGCCTTCTTTATTTAAGATGTCCAAAACCACTATTCCTGAACTTTCACCCCAAACCTGCATCTGAGTCAGGTGGTTCATACCCAAACCCTTGGAGTTATTCTTGATTCCTCATCTCACACACATCCAGCCCATCATGAAATCCTACTGGCTCTGCCTTCAAAATCAGGGTAGAATCTGACTGTCTCCCATCACTTCCCCTGCCTCCACTCATGCCTGTCACACGGCAGTTGCCTCCTCACTGTTGTCTATTTCTGTCCTTGGCCTTCTCAGTCTTTTACCAGCCCAGCAGCCAAAGTGATCCTTTTAAAGCATAAGATTAATGATCATGTCACTGCTTCTGCTTCTCTGGTGGTTTTCCCTCTCACCCAGAATAAAAGTCAAAGTCCTTATATTGGCCTGTGAAGACCTGCCTGCTTGGTTTGATCCCCTGCCAGCTCTCTGACTCAATCTCTTGACACTATTCCTCAGGCTCCCTCCACTCTAGCCACCATGGCCTTCCTGCTGGGCCTTGAACATGCAGAGCATTTACCTTCCTCAGCACCTTCACACTTACTGTTCCTTCTGTCTGGACTGTATCTGCATAGCTTATTCCCTTACCTCCTGTCTTTCCTCAAGTGTCTTCCATTGGTTAAACCTTCTCTGACCACTGTTGAAAGTTGTAATCTCTCACCAATATTCCCAGCTCCTTCTCTGCTTTATTTTTCTTATAGCCCTTAGCACCATCTGACAAACTTTTTACACATTTTGCTTTTTATTGCTTATTCCCACTCTTTGCACGTAAGCTCCATGAAGGCAGAATTTTTTTATGTTGCCTGTACCCCCGCCCTTAGAATTGTGCCACCACATGGATTGTGCTTAGCAAATATTTGTTGGATGAATGAGACTACGGTGAATAGGGGAAGTTAGAAATAAGACTCTCATCTACACAAACGGTCAAGGGCATACTCGTGCTAATGGAGACATCAGTCAACTAATGACAGCTTAGTAAATTATTAAAATTACTCATCTGTGGGTGATAGGTGTGTTGGGAAAAACAGCAAAGGTGACTAGATCATCTGATGGGAATTCAGGAAGCATTTAGGAATTCTATATGCAGACTAAGTGAAGTGAGGGTGATGATGGAAACACACTGTAAATATCATTCACATTGTCCACGAGACACCCAATAGGGTTCAAGTGTTTTTTCTCACATAGTAAAAAAATGCATTTTTTGTTTTTACTTAAAAACTTCCAGACATTATGAATTGTTGCAGAACATCTTTGGACAGTGAATAGTTGTTTTTAACTGAGTTTCATTGGTGTCTTAGGGTAAGAGAGTAAACTTACCTTTTTCAGGTGGTATAAGACTAGATTTAACTGTTAGCTTTTCAAAATTTCTGGGAACATTTAATGCTGAAAAGTTACATATTAGTTTAGGAGGGAGTAACTAAATGGTAAAGCCTGCTTGCGTACTAACTTCTGCCTTCTCACCTCAGCGGCATATTGAATGTCCATCCCAGCTGCCTCCCGAGGTGGCGGGGTCCAGCCCCTATAATCCACACTGTGCTTCACGGAGACAGAGTTACTGGAGTAACAATTATGCAAATTAGACCTAAAAGGTATGGCAATTTTTTGAGACTGTTTGTGATTTTTAAATATATGTAATCAAAAGTCTGCTTGGTAGGGCAAGTGATGGTGCTCACTGATGTCTCTAACTCCAGAGGGCTTTCCCTTTGATTTTTCCCAGATGCTAACATAAACCATATGTGTTTTTGGTAGTCTGCAGTGTCTCTTCAATGTCCTTGTGAAATTTTTAACTTGTTAATTGAAATATATTATTAACAACTAGATTTCTATAAAAGACACTGTGTAAATGAAAGATGGATCTCTGTTATCACCTAATGTCCCCATAGAAAAAAATAATTCACAAGTTAACAAGAACAACTCAAGATCTGGGATTTGTTTTAACTTATTTCATAAAAAAAGAGGGAGGGGCAGATGAAACAAAAGTGGCAAAACTTTGATAATTCTAAGATCTGGGTGATACATACATGGGGGTTCATTAGACTGTTCACTTGTTTTTATGAATGTAATTTTTCATAATAAGCATTTGATTATAGCTCATGTTAAAAATACAATTATAACCAGAAAGTTAAATATTTAAAATAAAGCACAGTTCTAATAAAAGCTGAAGGCCAGTATTTACCAATGTAAATATATTGATGTAAAATATAAAGCTTGTGGGAATGCAAAATCATTTGCACCTACTTAAGTCACCAATGATTATAATCCACGTAAACCTCTTGTCCTTTGAAAAAAGAAATATAGAAAGAAATTATGAGTTTCCTAATTTACTTCCTTGGAAAATAAATTCTTTGCTCTATTCTTTTATTATGCAAATAGAGATGTTTTCATACTACTTATTATTAATGGTAGAATTATTTGTAATTGTGTTTAAACCCCTGACGTGCAACTTTATACTTTTTTCCTTTAGGAAAAAAAAAAAAGGAAAATCTAAGTACAGGCCAGATTTTGTTTTCCTTTCTTTCAAAATGACATTTCTCCTTTGCCAATGGCGAACAGTCAAATCGATGCGCAGGGTTTAAATAAACACTCATGTAAATTATTGAGCTTAAGAAATAGTAATCATGCTATTATTTGCTTTTGATTTTTGGTAGGTTTGATGTAGGCCCAATTCTCAAACAGGAAACGGTTCCTGTGCCGCCCAAGAGCACCACAAAGGAATTGGAAGCAGTGCTGTCAAGACTGGGTGCCGACATGGTACAGTTCTGTATCTTACTGCCTTCTATTCGTTTAGTAGATTTCCTAAGTGGTTATGATGAAAAAAAGCCAATTTTATGTGTAATTTTAAGCTTTAAAACAGAAGTGATTTCTATCCCCAACTTCCTAAAAATTAGGTTGACATTTGTGATGTTATGTAAATCTTTGAGAATAAAGGCATATAATGTCCACTGTGTTTCCCAGGGAGGCATTTAGATGATTCTTCCCAGTTTTACCCTCAGTCTCATAGACCTTGTGTCCCTGTTAAACTGACCAACAGCCACTTCCTGAGGGACTCAGCATTCCTCCCACTTCTGTGCCTGAGTTCCAGCCAGTTGCATTCATGTGCACTGGAGTTCTGCTGACACCCTAGCTATAAATGAACTCCTTTGCTTTGTATAGCTCATCGAATCTGCATACAGTAGGGTCCGAGTAAATGCTTAGTGACCAACATGATGATTTTCATATGGGCTGGTTTATTTTCTGTAGAGGAAAACTTTCTTCAATTGTATAGATGGTGCTTCCTATATAGGCATTCCTCTTGGAAATGCTATTATAATAGTGGCTGTTATTTACTGAGCAACTGGTCTGGGGGCCAGGACTATTCTAGATACCCCGTAGACTTTTTTTTTTAACCTTCCCAGCAAACCTGTGAGGTAGCTATTGCTGTCAACTATCTTACAGATAATGACACTGAAGCCCAGACACGTAAATAGCTTTTCCACAATGACACAGCTAGTAGGCGGTAGAACTCGGATTTGAACCCAGAGTTGTGCGAACTTCAGAGTGCCTTCTCTTTCTGTGAGGCTCCACTGCCTTCCCTCCTGCAGGGTGACAGTGTGGGTAGCTGAGCACAGCCTGTCCTGACACTGAGGTTTGCGTAGTCAGGCAAAGGTCACTGCTCTCTGGAAGCAAATCGCTGACCTGTACCGTACAGGATCCGCATCTCTACTGAAACTCCATTGAGTAGACACTTATCTTCACTGCGTAGGCCAGTTTACTGCCTTACCCTGCCACACAGCTCTTTCAAAGCTATGGGTAATTTTATGGTATTGAATTGTTAGTATTTCTGCTTTTGTTCTTTTCATCTTGAATATATTGCTTTCGCCCCACTCACCACTCCCCCTTTTTTTAGCTTATTTCAGTTTTGAAAAATTTGCCTGAAAGTTTGAGCAATGGAAGGCAGCAGCCAACTGAGGGGGTGACACATGGTGAGTAAAGGCTACAGAGACTCTCACCTCTTCTGTATGGTTTTGTTTGTCCTCATAGCATCTGAACACTCTGACTTCTTCACTTGCACATTTCCTTTAATTTTCCCTAAGGATTGAGGGCCCACTTCTATTCCAAAGAATGGTTGGTACGGTCTCCCTCTCCCTTTTAACATGTATCCGCTTAAAAGATTGGAAATTTTTTTCCTACTCTTTGTATTGAAAAGTACCAAAGCAGAAGTAAGTTAAAAGATAGTGAGTACCTGGTTAACTCAGAGTCAGTGATTATTAACGTTTGGCCATATTTCCTCTCTTTCTATGTATGTGTATTTATTAAGTAGTTATTTTTAAATTTCTGCTTAACCATTTGGAAGTATGCACCATGACCTTTCATCCCTAAATACTTCAGCACAAATCTCTTAAGAAAGATGAACAGTTCCCTAATAACATCTAATATCCAGTTCATATATTTTCTTAGATGTCTGAAAACATATTTTATAGCTGTATATTTTTTCAAATCAGGATCTAATTGTAATTGTTATTATGTCTCTTTAGTCTCTTAATCTAGAGTAATTCTTGCATTATTTTTTCCTTTCATGTCATTGACCTTTAGAAGAGACAAGGCCAGTTGTCTCTCTCCTTCCAGTGTTATTTAACTTGTTTTTCTAGCCCTTATGTGTCCTGTAAATTGGAAGGTCTAAAGGCTTGATTAGATTTGGGCTTTAAATTTTGGAAAGAGTATTTCATAGATGGTATTCTGTTCCAGATTGTTTTTAACTGTAAGGTTTTCTTTATAGTTCTGTTTTGATTTAATTTTATTTCTTGAATATGTAAAACATTTACATGATTCAAAAGTTAAAACCATTTGAAAGGTTACACTCAGAGAACTGTACCTCTGTCCCCTCCAGCCTTCAGATGTCACAGCATAAGCCACAATACCAGCTCGCGCCAAGGCTTGTGAAGCTAAGTTGGTCCCTGGGTGGGTTGGTGATCACCAACCAGATCTTCCCAGTGTAAAGATGTGTTTCTCCCTCTGCAATAGGCAGGTGATCTGTGGGGTATTACTTTGGCACCATACGAATACCCTGTTCCCTAACAACCTTTCACATGATAATTTTAACATGGATTGATGCTCCTTCCCTGAATGAATTATTTCATTAGGGATTGCAAACTCGTGATTTTCCAGTTCCTTTTACATTTAGTAGTTGGCATTGTTCTGTAAAGGAGAGCTTTTCCTTCCTCATTAACTGGGGATGAATTTTAGTTCCTCATAAAATGGCAGGATCAATGCATAATTCTTTCTCTACTAGTTTTTAGACTAAGGATTTAGTGCCATAATTACCTTCAGTTATGGTGGTAAATGAGTTTTTTATCATGTGATTTGTGATTTTCATATATTGTGTTTTACAGTTAATTACATTTATAAGTCTTTGGGCTGCTCAAGTTGTCCCAAATTTGGCCAGTGGGAGACCCTTAAAATTGGCTCCTGTGTGTCTTTTTCATACCCCCCTGTTCCAAACTAGTTTTTGAGTGTTTCCCTGCCTTTGATTATAAGATGTCCGAGGCTCTTTGTCCCACGTTGGAACCAGCCATCTTTCCCTTGTTCATTTTAGTGAATATTATAATCTCATAAATATTGTGTTCCAAGATAAGGTATCATTGGGCAAGGCTAGACATTATATTTTTAAGTAATATTTGAGTTCATATTGTTATTGATTCACATTTTAAATTATAGGGTTTTTCTTATATTTCCTCTTACACTGAATATCTTTTTAAAAAAATGAATAACCTATTTACTTAATTGCTAAGCATTAAATAATTTCAAAATTACATGCATTAAAACTATTAGTAAGATTTAAGGTTTCTATGCAGTTTTTTTTTAATCTTTAGAATATATCCTGCTAAGAGTATTTCCAGAGCTGATTTGTCCCTCATGATTAAATTTTATTTTTTGAATATATAAAACATTTTTATAATTCAAAAGTTAAAACTCTTTGAAAAAGTGTACTCAGAGAAATCTCACTTCCATCCTTATCTCCTCCAATCATCTCCCCCCACCACTGTAAGTAACTATTTTTATTAGTTCCCGATCTAGCCTTCTTTGTTAATTCCTTTTATCAAAATAAGCAAAAATCCACATTTTTTAATTGATTTTTTCTTTTTTCTTCCACAAAAGGTGTCATAAAATATACATTCTTCTGTACCTTTCTTTTTCATTTAACAGTGTATCCTGGAGATCATTTCCTATCACTAGGAAGAGATTTTCCTTGTTCTTTTTTATGGCTTAGCTCTCACTTGAATCAATATATCATAATTTATTCAGCAGATCCTCTATTGATGGACATTTGGTCTGTTTCCAGTCTTTGCTATTTCAAGTAATGCCATTATTTAATAACTTCATGCATATGTTACTTCCTAATCCAATAGATAAGAAATTACATGTTGGAGTAGTTTTAATTTGCATTACTTCTGTGAGTGTGATTGAGGATCTTTTCATATGTTTAAGGACTATTTGCCTTTCTTTTTCCTGGGAAGCTTCTATTATATTTTTTGCTCATTTTTCTGAAGATTTTTGGTCTTTTTCTCAGTTTTTAGGAGTACTTTATATAATGGGGATAAATAAATCTATATATTAGAGTATTCTTAGATATAATACTATATTAATATTATTATATTACATAGCTATATATTTGATAAATAAAAAAATTTTATATGAACATTTATATTATATATAAAAATAAATGATTATTAATAAAGTATTATCTATATAAATAAATACTGATACAATTATAAATACTTTAAGCTATTGTTTTCTTACTTCATTTATAAAGTTTCTTTTTGCCTTGCATTTTTTTTTTTTGGTATCGTTAATGTACAATTGAACAACATTATGATTACTAGACTCCCCCTATCACCAAGTCCCCCCGACATAGCCCATTACAGTCACTGCCCATCAGCATAGTAAGATGCCTTAGAATCATCACTTGTCTTCTCTGTATACACTGCCTTTCCCGTGTCCCCCCTCTGTTACATTATGTGTGCTAATCATAATGCTCCCTTTTCCCCCTCTTATCCCTCCCTTCCCACCCATCCTCCCCAGTCCCTTTCCCTTTGATAACTGTTACTCCATTTGTGGGTTCTGTGAGTCTGCTGCTGTTTTGTTCCTTCAGTTTCTTCTTGGTTCTTATACTCCACATATGAGTGAAATCACTTGGTACTTGTCTTTTTCCGCATGGCTTATTTCACTGAGCATAATACCCTGTAGCTCCATCCATGTTGTTGCAAATGGTAGGATTTGTTTTCTTCTTATGGCTGAACAATATTCCATTGAGTATATGTACCACATCTTCTTTATCCATTCATCTACTGATAGACACTTAGGTTGTTTCCATTTCTTGGCTATTGTAAAAAGTGCTGCGATAAACATAGGGGTGCATCTGTCTTTTTGAAACTGGGCTCCTGCATTCTTAGGGTAAATTCCGAGGAGAGGAATTCCTGGGTCAAATGGTATTTCTATTTTGAGCATTCTGAGGAACCTCCATACTGCTTTCCACAATGGTTGAACTAATTTACATTCCCACCAGCAGTGTAGGAGGGTTCCCCTTTCTCCACAACCTCGCCAACATTTGTTGTTGTTTGTATTTTGGCTGGTGGCCATCCTTACTGGTGTGAGGTGATATCTCATTGTGGTTTTAATTTGCATTTCTCTGATGATTAGCGATGTGGAGCATCTTTTCATGTGTCTGTTGGCCATCTGAATTTCTTCTTTGGAGAAGTGTCTGTTCAGCTCCTCTGCCCATTTTTTAATTGAATTATTTGCTTTTTGTTTGTTGAGGTGTGTGAGCTCTTTGTATAATTTGGATGTCAACCCCTTATTGGATATGTCATTTATGAATATATTCTCCCATACTGTAGGATGTCTCTTTGTTCTACTGATGGTGTCCTTTGCTGTACAGAAGCTTTTCAGCTTGATATAGTCCCACTTGTTCATTTTTGCTTTTGTTTCCCTTGCCCTGAGAGATATGTTCATGAAGAAATGGCTCATGTTTATGTCCAAGAGATTTTTGCCTATATTTTTTTCTTAAGAGTTTTATGGTTTCATGACTTATATTCAGGTCTTTGATCCATTTCGAGTTTACTTTTGTGTATGGGGTTAGACAGTAATCCAGTTTCATTCTCTTACATGTAGCTGTTCAGTTTTGCCAACACCAGCTGTTGAAGAGGCTATCATTTTTCCATTGTATGTCCATGACTTCTTTATCGTATATTAATTGACCATATATGCTTTGGTTTATATCTGGGCTCTCTGTTCTGTTCCACTGGTCTATGGGTCTGTTCTTGTGCCAGTACCAAATTTTCTTGATTACTGTGGCTTTGTAGTAGGGCTTGAAGTCAAGAAGTTTAATTCCCCCTGCTTTATTCTTCCTTCTCAGGATTGCTTTGGCTATTTGGGGTCTTTTTTGGTTCCATATGAATTTTAGAACTATTTGCTCTAGTTCATTGAAGAATGCTGTAGGCATTTTGATAGGGATTGCTTTGAATTTGTAGATTGCTTTAGGCAGGATGGCCATTTTGACGATATTAATTCTTCCTAACCAAGAGCATGGGATGAATTTCCATTTATTAGTGTCCTCTTTAATTTCTCTTGAAAGTGATTTGTAGTTTTCAGGGTATAGGTCTTTCACTTCCTTGGTTAGGTTTTTTCCTAGGTATTTTATTCTTTTTGATGCAATTGTGATGGAATTGTTTTCCTGATTTCTCTTTCTGCTAGTTCATCATTAGTGTATAAGAATGTAACAGATTTCTGTGTATTAGTTTTGTTTCCTGCAACTTTGCTGAATTCGGGTATTAGATCTAGTAGTTTTGGAGTGGATTCTTTAGGGTTTTTTATGTACAATGTCGTGTCATCTGCAAACATGGACAGTTTGACTTCTTCCTTGCCAATCTGGATGCCTTTTATTTCTTTGTGTTGTCTGATTGTCATGGCGAGGACCTCCAGAACTATGTTGACTAGAAGTGGGGAGAGTGGGCATCCTTGTCTTGTTCCCAATCTTAAAGGAAAAGCTTTCAGCTTCTTGCTGTTAAGTATAATGTTGGCTGTGGGTTTTTTCATATATGGCCTTTATTAAGTTGAGGTACTTGCCCTCTATACCCATTTTGTTGAGAGTTTTTAATCATGAATGGATGTTGAATTTTGTCGAATGCTTTTTCAGTATCTATGGAGATGATCATGTGGTTTTTGCCCTTCTTTCTGTTGATGTGGTGGATGATGTTGATGGATTTTCATGCGTTGCATGATTTTTATGTAGTCATTCTTATTATTTTCTAATTGCTTCTGGATTTTGAGTCATTGTTAGAAGGGCTTTTCTACTTCTGGGTTATAAAGAAATTCACCTGTTTTCTTCTAGCATTTATTTTATTTATTTATTTATTTTTACTTTATCTTATGGAAAATTTCAAACATATTCAAAGTTGAGAAAATAATGTAATTAATTCTCTTCTTCCTATCATTTCAGCATCAATAGTTATTAATTCATGGACATTGAACCTGATATTCTTGCTATTGGCTTTATTTTGTAGCCCCTAAGATTTCTGCTTGTACCAGCTGTATAAAATGGGAGGAACAAACTTCAGAGCAAATACTCAGACTTTATCGTGCCATTGGAAATATAGTAAGTTGGAAATGCTATTGTTTTGTAGGAATTAATCTCATCAACTAAGCCTAAGAATCCTGAGGTTCATTTGTTTTAACTTGTTTAAAATATGGTAAAATAAACATAACATTAAATTAACCATTTTAACCATTTATATATACATTTTTAAACTGAGGTACATACAATAAAAGGCACAAATCTTAATGGGCAGCCCAATGAATTTTGACCTGCATATGAACTCATGTAACCATCAACCAGTTCAAGATATCAAACATCTCACCAATTTTCTCCCCCTCTACCTATTTCACCCATCTAGCTTAACCATTTTTAAGAATATAGTTTAGTCACATTAAGTACATTGACATTTTGCTGCAACCATCACTCCAACCCATCTCCAGAACTTTTTCATCATCCCAAATGGAAACTTTATGCCCGTTAAACACTAACTCCTCAGTTCCCCCATTCCCACAGTCCCTGATAACCACTATTCTACGTCTGTCTCTGTGAGTTTCCCTATTCTGGGTACCTCATATAAGTAGAATCATACAACATTTGTTCTTTGGTGTCTGACTTACCTCACTTAGCATAATGTTTTTAAGGTTCGTCCATGTTGTACCATGTACCAGAATGTCATTCCTTTTTAAGTTTGAATAATATTCCATGTGTATATGTACCCATTTTGTTTATCTATACATCCCTCAATGGACATTTGGGTTTCCATCTTTTGTCTATTGTGAATGATGTTGCTGTGCAAATTGGTGTACAAATATGTTTGAATCCCGGCTTTTAATTCTTTTGTGTATCTGAAATTTATTTTTTAAAATATTCTTTAAACATTTTTTATAGGGGGCTTTAAAATTCATAAAGCACTTTCAAATATATGTTTTGCAGGTTCCCATAACCAGTTTACTTATCCCATTTCATAGGTGAGGAGAATGAAAATGAAGTGGCTAACTTTGGAATGCCTAGTGAACTACATAATTAATCTAAATCTTCTAACTTCTTATCCATTATTTTTTTCTAGTATGTCTTTCTGCTGCTGGCCAATTTTTTACAATTGAATTTTTAAATCCTTGATTTCTACATGTGGGACACAAATGAAGTTGCAACCACTTCTTAAAATAGCTGAGTTAATATGTTTTCTACCTTTATCTTGCATCTACCTACCATTTCAGCATTTTATTAAAAATAATGATAATAATAACAATAATAATAAGGGAGAAATATGGGATTCACATATAAATCAAGTATAAAAATCAAACGAATATTCATATTTGACCTGATTGTTTATAGTTCATAATGCGTAATCAAAACCAAAAGTTTCTGTGATGACTGCCCTTGCACTGTTCACCATGTAAGAACTTATTCACTATGTAAGAATTTGTTCACCATGTAAGAACTTGTTCATTATGCTTCAGAAGATTGGAGACTGTTGAGAACTAGGCTTGGGGTTGATTAATGATTGTGCATTGAGTCCCCTGTACAGAATTTTATTGTTGTTAACAACCATTTGATCAATAAATAGGAGAGATGCCCTCTCAAGAAAAAAAAAAACAGCTGAGTTAAATTCTCAGTTCTTTGACAGAAATTTTGGATTTCTTTCCTTTCTTTTGGTAGCTTCTTATGTTGTTTAGTCTCTGGACCTACCAAATGTGGGATTTTTAATGGACCACCTCTCTCATTAATGTTGGGTAAAATGGAGAATTGCCATTGAATATCTGTAGTATGCCAAGTTTTTCAGTAAGGATCACGGCCTCATCTTATGGGTATTATCCCACTTTAAGTTGGTGAAATTGAGGCTTAAAGTAGATACTCAGTGAGTGGTTGGTTATTGAATGTTGCTTAAGATCATATGGCTACTTAGTGAGAGTCAGGTTTTGAACCTGATCTGTATGAGATCAAACCCTGTACTTTTCCCACTACAGCAGAATAGCATAGGGAAAAGAACTAAGACTTTAGAGCCAGACAGAGCCAGGTTCCATCTTGTCTCTGCTAATTTCTAATGTTGTAGACTTGGGAAATTATTTAACCTCTGAACTTTAATTTGTTCATCTGAAAATTAGGGCTGATATAAAGTATATAAAGCATCTAATACAGTGTCTAGGACAGAGCAGATACTCATTAAATGATATATGGTATTATTCATTCATTCATTCATTAACAAAGTATTTCTTGAAAGCCTATTATGTGTCAGGCATTGTTCTAGGTACTAGATAGAGATACAGATGATGTGGGAAGACAGAAACAAATAAATAAGAAAATATCAGATAATGTGCAAAGTTTTTTGATGAAAATTAAAATAGGATAATGTGATAGACTAACTGGAGATTATTTTAGATTGGTTAAAGGGGGAATTCCTCTCTGAACTGACATTTAAGCTTAGATCTGACAATAAGGAGTCAGTCATGCCAAGATCAGGAAAAGAGTATTCCAGGCAGAGGGAACAGCTAGTACAAAATCCAAGCTAGGCTAAAGGTAAAGACTTCACAAGAAAGAAAAAAAAATACAAGTCAATATCCCTTATGAATATAGAGGCCAAAATCTTCAATGGAAATAGCCAACTGAATCAAACAACATATAAAAAAGGATTATCGAACATGACCAAGTGGGATTTATCTGAGGAATGCAAGGTTGATTCAACATAAAAAATCAATCCATGTAATATACCGCATTAATAGAATAAGAACAAAGCCACATAATCTCAGAAGGTACAGAAAAAGCATTTGACAACATTCAATGCCCTTTCATGATAAAAATGTTCAATTATAAGCTAAGAAGGTAAGGGAACTTCCTCAACCTGATAAAGAACTTCTACAAAAAGCCTACTGCTAACATCATATTTAATGGTGAAACACTGAAAGCTTTCCCCCTAAGGTCAGGAACAAGACAAAGGTGTTCACTCTCACTACTTTTTTCCCTTAATTGAAGTATTGTTGATAGAACTCTACTTTCATTCAACCTTTTACTGAAGGTTATAGCCAGGGGAATTAGACAAGAAAAAGAAACAGGGATCCAGATTGGAAGGGGAGAAATAAAACTCTCTCTATTTGCAGATGACATGATCTTATTAATAGAAAATCATAATCCCAAAATAAACTTTTGGGGCTAATAAGCAGTAAAGAAGACCTACATAAATGGAAAAACCTCTGTGTTCATGGATTGAAGATTTAACATTGTTAAGATAGCACTGTCCCCCAAATTAATTGAGTACAATTCCTATAAAAATCCCATTTGACTTCTCTGCAGAAATTGACAAGTTGATCCTAAAATTCATATGGAATTCCAAAAGACCCAGACTAGCCAAAACTTTTGAAAAAGAAGGACAAAGTTGGAGGACTCATACTTTTCCTGATTTCAAAACTTATTACAAAGCTACAGGGATCAGGACAGTGTGGATCCCTACCTCACACCACATACAAAAATGAACTAGAAACAGACCAGAGAACTAAATGTGAGAACTGAAACTATAAAAACACTCGAAAGAAAACGGGTAAATCTGCATGACCTGGAATTGGGCAATGGTTTTAAGATATGATGCCCGAAGCCTAACCAACCAAAGTAAAAATAAGAGAAAATGGACTTCAAGATTAGAAACTGTCAGGCTTTGAAGGACCCTATTGAGAAAATGAAAAAACAACTTACAGAATGTAAGAAAATATTTGCAAATCATTTATCTGATAAAGGTCTCGTATCCAGAATACATAAAGAACTCTTACAACTCTAGCAAAAAGACAAATTTCATGATTAGAAAATGGACAAAGGATCAGAATAGACATTTCTTCCAAGAACATATATAAATGGCTACTAAGCACATGAAAAGATGGTCAACTTCATTAGTTATTTTGGAAATGCAAGTCAAAACTCTACTGAGATACTACTTGACACCCACTAGGATTGCTACAATTAAAAAAACGGACAATAACAAGTGTTGACAAACGTGGAGAAATTTGGAACCCTCATACATTGTTGGGAATGTAAACGTGCAGCTGCAGTGGAAAAGAGTTTGACAATTCCTCAAGAACTTAAATTAGAATTACATTACTACATAATGATTCTCCTGCAGTGCACCTTTCCACTGAGAAAAGCTTGTGCTATAATAGAATGAGTACTTAGAGCCAGAAGGTGAGATTTGATTCCTAGATTTGCCATTTACTAACTAACCAAGAGCAAGACATTTATCTTCTCTGAACTTCTGCTTTTTTACTTCTAAAATGAGGTTAATGACCATGTCCACAACTGTCAAGGTCAAAGGAGGAAAATTCTGTGATGTAAATCCATGCAAACATATGGTTTCAGTAGTAATGATGGTGGACACTGAAGTGACTACATTCTCAGCATCCCTTTCCTTTCTCCAGTGCTCTGATGATATGGTGAAGATGAGCTTTACCCTCCTCAAGAACAAGAACTCTGTATTCTGATTGTATACCTAGCATATTCATAATTTAGTAAATATAAATCTTTTTTTAGTCAGCAAGCATGTTTCTAAAGTATTTTGAGTTCTCTGAAAGAAAAAAGTTACACACTTAAGAATTGCTTCATAACTTTTATTAGAAGCAGGTGAAAAAAAAAACAAATTGTAGAAAAGGATATTGTACCAAAATATGACATATTTAAGTTACAAACAGCTATGAACTTTTCTTCAAATTTCTTTCTTTGATTTAAAGTTCAAATCTTTGAAATAACCTAGCTCTTCTGAAAATTAAGTGTCCATTTTAGGGGATGTCATATAAAGAGCACTGAGTTAAGAGTGAGAAAACGGAGACTGATGCTTGGCTCTACCACTAACTTGCTGTGTCTAAACTTGGAAAAATAGCTCCATTTCTCTGGGCCTCACTTTCCTCATCTGTGAAATAGAGGGTTGAACTATAGTCTGAAAATAAGTTTACTTCAGAAATTTGAGAGAACTTATTTCCTGGTATATGCTTATTTTTATTAGCAGATTTTTATTTACTAATAAAATTGTATTTTTTATTAGTAAATCAAAATGTGGTAAAGATGGCATTTCACATTTCAGGGAAGGGTGAGGTGGATTATCCAGTAAGTAGGGTTGGGACAACTGGTTAGCCATTGCGGAGGGAACCCTCAAATTATACTTTTTAAAGTCAAAAAAAAATCTAGATGGATCAAGAATTTAAATGTTAAAAAAGAAATGAAACTGCAAAGAACTAGAAAAAAGCACAGTTGAATAATTTTATAAAACCTAGTAATCTTGGCCTCTTTAAACATGGCATAAACCACTGTAGTCATGAGAGAAAAGGCTGGTGAGTATTAGTTTATAAAAATAAAACAGTTACACGTGGAAAAAATTGCTATACCCAAGACTAAAAGTCAGCACACGGGGAAAAATATCCTTAACCTATATGAGAGTTAAGGGGCTAATTTCCTAAAAGTATGAAAGGCTTTTGCAAATTAGCAAAAAAGATGAACTTGGTTTTTTTTTTTCTTTAAATGAGCAAAGGGCGTAAATAAGCAGTTTTCAGAGAAATAAATAAAATGTACAAATAAAGATAAGGAAAGCTCTTCAGCCTCACCAATATAGTAAACAGCAATAGATTATCTTTTTTTTTTTTCCTTGTCAAGGCAGGTTAGCAATAAAATGCTGATGCTTTTTAATTCAAGTAGTCCCCTTAAAAAAACAGTTATTCTCCAGAAATATAAAAGTCCCCAGAGATATAGCTACCAGGCTCTTTACTACCACAACTCACAACTTTTTTAACTGTAAGAAATTGCTATTTCTAGTAGCAAGAAATTGAAAAAAACTGAAATGTCCATAAAGTTATTGGTTGCATACATTATGGGGCAGTCATAAAATGGAACACTGTGCAGCAGATAAAAAGTGAAATAAGTAAGTGTGCACTGGTGAATGCAGTCCATGCTTTATGGCTAGGCCAAAAAAGTTTCTTGTAAAACAGCGTGTTCTAGATTTTTGTAGTAATAATATTTGTAGGAAAAAATACAGACTGTTAACAGTGGTTACTTCAGCAGATGGGAGTACAGAGTATTTTATTTAAACAGTATTTAACATAATTGCTGTAATGCAATTTTTATAATAAACCTATTTTAAATTAGGAATATTAATAAAGGTAGAAGCACATTGATTTTCACATAGTATTTAAGATCTTACAAATCTGAGAAGCTAACGTGGAGGGTCACATCTGTGTTCTTTTCCTTCAGATTTAGAGACCAAGTTCCCAATTCCTCTGTAACTGGGAGAAAAGTCAGACCAGATTAACACAAAATAGCAGTTGAAAAGGGTTTGGGGTTCATGTAGCCTCCTTTATCATACCTTCTTTAATTTTATTTGCAGATTCCGTTGCAGACACTCTGGATGGATAATACCATGAAACTTCTGGATTTGGTAGAAGTTGATAGTTCAGTCCTCACTGGTACTTTTGAATAGCTGACATGGAGAATGTTTCCACTGTAGTCTATTTGAAAATGTGCCTGTTTTTCCATAGGTCACATTTACTAAGAATAGGATTTTTATTCTTTTTCAGTTCAGTAATGATACTTTACATTCATTTATTGTCTTACTCCTTGCAGTATCCATTCCCTTGTATTTTTTCATTTAGTCATCATGAGATTTCCTATATTAAGGTTTTCAGGGAGTGCAAGATGACTTGGTTAATTTCATTCTGGTGAATATGTTAATAAAATCTCTGGACAGCTCAGGGAGAATCTTAGTTCAGGGTGTAGCATTTCATGACACAGGTCTGTTCTAAGGCCCATCAATGCCGTCCCCATGTGGTGGACTGAAGAGAGTGTGAGCTGCAGAGGGAGCTGGTCTAGCTCAGGAAGAGTCGGAGTCCCCAGGACTCTAGGAATCAGGACCTGTTTGTTCATGGATGGAAGAGCCAGCCTAGATCATAAGCCTCCTGTGTATTTCTCCGCTGCTAGCTAGTTATTTCCCTCAAATGGTCAAAACTTCTATATTCAACATTTTAGGCTGATCTCTGGGAGACTGGGTGAGGATTCAGAGCTTCTTATGTGTACGAACAGCTTCCCTTAGGGTTTGAGATATACACAAGCACCATGGCTCCATTGTAATATTTAGATTACAAAGTCAGCAGATGTGTCCTCTCCAGTATTAGTACTGCCTCCCAAGATGTTTTTTAAAAAGCACCATGAAGTGGCATGTTTATTTATTCTCCTGTATCCTTTTCTCTCCCCCATTCTTCAGATGCAAAATTAACAGGACAGGCTGTTATTCCAGGATCAGTAATATACCACAGACAATCCCAGTGCCTGTTGGTTTGTTGCAAGGTATGTTTTCCTTTAGTTTTAAATTATCAACTTAGCGGAGCCAACATGGCGGCGTGAGTAGGACAGTGGGAATCTCCTCCCAAAAACATATATACTTTTGAAAATACAACAAACACAACTAGCCCTAAAAGAGAGACCAGAAGACGCAGGACAGTGGCCAGACTGCAGCTACACCAGCGAGAACCCAGCGCCTGGTGAAAGGGGTAAGATACAAGCCCCGGCCCGGCGGGACCCGAGCGCCCCTCCCCCCAGCTCCCGGCGGGAGAACAATAGGCAGAGCGGGAGGGAGACGGAGCCCAGGACTGCCGAACACCCAGTCCCAGCCATCCGGGCCAGAGCGCAGACACAGTATATGCCCAGGGGGCCCTGGATACTGGGGGTACAGGGAGTAAGACCTCTGAGCGGGTGCTGAAGCTGATGCCCCTGTGACAAAGAAAAGCGGGGGCTTTTTGAAAGTCTTAAAGGGACAGGGACTTAACAGCTTGACGGAAACAACCCAGGTCACAGTACAGCAGCTGGAAATTACAGGGAAAACCGGGTGCACTAACCCCCTGGGCAACAGCTCTGAGACCCCTCACGGAGGCAAACAGTCAAGCAGCCCCCCCATCCATCACCCCACTGGGCGCTGCGAAAGCAGAGAAGAAGCCTGAGACAAATTCCGCCCACAGAAAGGGAAATTTCTCCTTCCCGGCCAGGCAAGACACAAAGACCCAGTCTACACGCAATTACCCAACACAAGCCACTAGGGGTCGCAGTTGCCCCAGTAAAGAAAGGCCAGTAGTAAGTGAAAATTTTGGCCCTCCCAGCTGACAGTCAATAGCACCTGTCAACATGAAAAGGCAAAAAAATATGATTCAGACAAGACTAACCCAGACAGCTTCGGCATCTGCTACATCTTCCCCTGAGAAGGAATCTGGGGAGATAGATTTAGCCAGTCTACCTGAAAAAGAATTCAAAACAAAAGTCATAACCATGCTGATGGACTTGCAGAGAAATATGCAAGAACTAAGGAAGGAGAATTCAGAAATAAAACAAGCTCTGGAAGGACTTCAAAACAGAATGGACGAGATGCAAGAGACCATTAATGGACTAGAAAACAGAGAACAGGAACGCAGAGAAGCTGATGCAGAGAGAGATAAAAGGATCTCCAGGAATGAAAGAATTTTAAGAGAGCTGAGTGATCAATATAAAAGAAATAATATAAGAATCATAGGCATTCCAGAAGAAGTAGAGAGAGAAAAGGGGATAGAAAATGTCTTTGAAGAAATAATTGCTGAAAATTTCCCCAAACTAGGGGAAGAAATGGCCTCTCAGACCACAGAGGTACACAGAACTCCCATGACAAGGGATCCAAGGAGGGCAACACCAAGACACATAATAATTAAAATGGCAAAGATCAAAGACAAGGACAAAGTATTACAAGCAGCCAGAGAGAAAAAAAAGGTTACCTACAAAGGAAAACCCATCAGGCTATCATCAGACTTCTCAACAGAAACCCTACAGGCCAGAAGAGAATGGCATGATATACTTAATGCAATGAAACAGAAGGGCCTCGAACCAAGACTACTGTATCCAGCACGAATATCATTTAAATATGAAGGAGGGATTAAACAATTCCCAGACAAGCAAAAGTTGAGGGAATTTGCCTCCCACAAACCACCTCTACAGGGCATCCTACAGGGACTGCTCTAGATGGGAGCACTCCTAAAAAGAGCACACAACAAAACACCCAACATATGAAGAAGGGAGGAGGAGGAATAAGAAGGGAGAGAAATAAAGAATCATCAGATTGTGTTTATAATAGCTCAACAAGCGAGTTAAGTTAGACAGTAAGACAGTAAAGAAGCTAACCCTAAACCTTTGGTAACCACAAACTTAAAGCCTGCAATGGCAATAAATTCATACCTTTCAATAATCACCCTAAATGTAAATGGACTGAATGCACCAATCAAAAGACACAGAGTAATAGAATGGATAAAAAAGCAAGATCCATCCATATGCTGCTTACAAGAGACTCACCTCAAACCCAAAGACGCGCACAGACTTAAAGTCAAGGGATGGAAAAAGATATTTCAAGCAAACAACAGAGAGAAGAAAGCAGGTGTTGCAATTCTGGTATCAGACAAAACAGACTTCAAAATAAAGAAAGTAACAAAAGACAAAGAAGGACATTACATAATGATAAAGGGCTCAGTCCATCAAGAGGATATAACCATTATAAATATATATGCACCCAATACAGGAGCACCAACATACCTGAAACAAATATTAACAGAACTAAAGGAGGAAATAGAATGCAACGCATTCATTCTAGGAGACTTCAACACACCACTCACTCCAAAGGACAGATCCACCAGACAGAAAATAAGTAAGGACACAGAGGCACTGAACAACACACTAGAACAGATGGACCTAATAGACATCTACAGAACTCTACATCCAAAAGCAACAGGATACACGTTCTTCTCAAGTGCACATGGAACATTCTCCAGAATAGACCACATACTAGGACACAAAAAGAGCCTCAGTAAATTCCAAAAGATTGAAATCCTACCAACCAACTTTTCAGACCACAAAGGCATTAAACTAGAAATAAACTGTTCAAAGAAAGCAAAAAGGCTCACAAACACATGGAGGCTAAACAACACGCTCCTAAATAATCAATGGATCAATGACCAAATCAAAATGGAGATCCAGCAATATATGGAAACAAATGACAACAACAACACTAAGCCCCAACTTCTGTGGGACGCAGCAAAAGCAGTCTTAAGAGGAAAGTATATAGCAATCCAAGCATATTTAAAAGAGGAAGAGCAATCCCAAATGAACGGTCTAATGTCACAACTATCGAAATGGGAAAAAGAAGAACAAATGAGGCCTAAGGTCAGCAGAAGGAGGGACATAATAAAGATCAGAGAAGAAATAAATAAAATTGAGAAGAATAAAACAATAGCAAAAATCAATGAAACCAAGAGCTGGTTCTTCGAGAAAATAAACAAAATAGATAAGCCTCTAGCCAGACTTATTAAGAGGAAAAGAGAGTCAACACAAATCAACAGTATCAGAAATGAGAAAGGAAAAATCACAACAGATCCCGCAGAAATACAAAGAATTATTAGAGACTACTATGAAAACCTATATGCTAACAAGCTGGGAAACCTAGGAGAAATGGACAACTTCCTAGAAAAATACAACCTTCCAAGACTGACCCAAAAAGAAACAGAAAATCTAAACAGACCAATTACCAGCAACGAAATTGAAGCGGTAATCAAAAAACTACCAAAGAACAAAACCCCCGGGCCAGATGGATTTACCTCGGAATTTTATCAGACATACAGGGAAGACATAATACCCA
Source organism: Manis pentadactyla (assembly GCF_030020395.1). NCBI lineage: Eukaryota > Metazoa > Chordata > Mammalia > Pholidota > Manidae > Manis > Manis pentadactyla. Next base: position 113,274,318 of record NC_080029.1, on the reverse strand, counting down.
TTCTCCTTAAAGTTTTCCAAGAAATAGAAGAGGAGGGGATACTCCCAAACTCATTCTATGAAGCTAACATCACCCTAATACCAAAACCAGGCAAAGACACCACCAAAAAAGAAAACTATAGACCAATATCCCTGATGAACGTAGACGCAAAAATACTCAACAAAATTTTAGCAAACCGAATTCAAAAATACATCAAAACCATCGTACACCATGACCAAGTGGGATTCATCCCAGGGATGCAAGGATGGCACAACATTCGAAAGTCCATCAATATCATCCACCACATCAACAAAAAGAAAGACAAAAACCACATGATCATCTCCATAGATGCTGAAAAAGCATTTGACAAAGTTCAACATCCATTCATGATAAAAACTCTCAGCAAAATGGGAATAGAGGGCAAGTACCTCAACATAATAAAGGCCATCTATGTAAATTATCATACTTGATCTACTGAGTTTATGGTTTGTATCATTTGCTTGCTTAGTTAGGAGTTCATTCAACTGCCCATCAGATTGAACCAGTGGAAAGTTTCATTCTCTTAAGAAATAGTAGAATCTCTAGTATAATTTTTTGAAAGTGATGAAGTTTTGCCAAGGCATTATTATTACTCAAACAGTGGAAGAAAGTTCAGTCACTTTAGGGCTTAAAGAAACTTACATATTTGCAGTCATCCAGTTTAACTAATAAGCTCGTGTTACTATGTCGTCTTGATATGACTGTCACAAAAAATAGCCATATTGAATTATTTAGCTGAACTATTACAGTGCAGGCATCCTTGCTCTTACTGTTCACCAGGGGTTAAAGAGGCAATTTCTTAACTAAAATAACTTTGGAACCATTATTGTTTAATGAGACGGTGGGAGAAGACTTCCACGTTTCTCCCATTTCCTGGGTATTTTCCTTCATGTGGTGCTTGTATGCGATGTTTCATGCTCAAGAGGTGGTGTTTGAAATGTGTTAGAGTGATCTGACCTATGCAGACTGTAGATGCAGAACTCCTACATCAACTTCTCTTCATCTTTCTTCAGCTCATTCTGGCACAGTGTTGGGTGCATGTTTGCTGTCCTTGTTTGGACGTTTGCTGTCCTTGTGTGGGTCTGTATATGTCTGCAGTTTGCTGTCACAGAAGCAGCGCGGGTGTCTGACCATGTGCATTTGAGTCCTACCGCTTGCGTACCTCAGACAAATCACTCACCTCTCTGGGCATCTGTTTTCTCTTCTGAAATTGGTTTTCTCTGGGGATGATATTGGATCTGCCTACCTTTTTGGGCAGTTATATTTTAATGACTAGTCACAATAAGATACATGGACATACTCAGAAAATTGTAAAGCATATGCAAATTTAACATACCTTTTTGTCCTGCTCTCTTTATGTTTCATTAGGTTTGTACAGGTCTGTCGTTTGTTATCATTCCATGGTAATAAACTTTGAGAGTCAAAGAATCTTATGTTACTTAGTACAGTGCTATTTGCAGCTAGGCATTTAGTAAAGATTTGTTGATTTATTTGTTTTCACGATAAAAGTTTTATAAGCAAAAATTTAGCACCAGTTTTGCCACCACTGCCTACTCACTATTTGTCTTTTGCCCTTTAGGATGGCTGGATTGGTGTTCAATCAGTGATGCTCAAGAAAACACTAACAGCTACTGATTTCTACAATGGATATTTACACCCTTGGTACCAGAGAAATTCCCAAGTACAAATAAGCCAATGCAGATTTCAGACTCTCAGACTTCCAACAAGGAAGAAGCAGGAAAAGAAAATTGTCGCTGTGCAACAGTGCATTAAATAATTAGGAAGAAGATGGACAAGGACCTGCTACATATTTATAATTTATTAAAAGCCTTATTTGAAAGGAATTACCTTGACTTTCAAAGATGACACTGTTGGAGGAAGAGAAGATTATTGTCAAAAAGATGAAAAGATGAATCACCTCACTTTCTTCTTTTTAATAGTAGTTTAAAAAAGCTTTTTCTATTTGAATAACAAGAGAAGCTTTAAATAAATTTTTTATTTATAATTAAAGTCAAGAAGATTGTATCTTTCCCTATAAGCAAGTACAGCTAACTGGTATATGTATATATACTGATGAGGTTCTTTTAGAAAGTGCATCTATTAAATTTTTTAAATCATATGTTCCCATTGACTATGTTATCATTTCTGCATTATTTAATCTACATTTCTGATAGTCAACAAGAAGTTAGCTCTTTAAATTTATGTACTATCTAGTTCTCAAGTAGCAAATATACATAGTTAATAATCTCACATTGATCTGTACTATAAATTCACATTTTATATCTACTTTTTTCTTAAAGTAAGAATATGTGAACATTTTCCAACTTGTTTGTGCAGTGAAGGTAATTGACCATCTGGTGTCTGGGCAAACTCATCTTCTCTATCTCCAAGAAAGTCAAGCATTTCTGTAGGAGGAAAGAGGGGTAGTGGCCAGCTATTGAATTTTTTTTAATGTTTACATGTCAGCTTTCCTACCTAGATTCTATCAGTTAAAATATTTCCCCATTCATTAATTTGTCCATTCAACAACACTTATTGATAGGGTGATCATATAATTGGTCATCTAAATTAGGACACATTCATGAGTAAAAGTTACTACTTTACAATTATTGCTCCTGGACAACAATAAACCAGGATTCCCCAGGCAAACTAAGTTGTATGGACATCCTGTTTATTGAACACTTGCTATGTAGCCTTTATGCTGGTTGCTGGAGATCCAGAGATTGAAGAATAGTTGGTATATTCAATTTACAGGGGATGCAAACATAAGTAAATACAATGCTGTTATAAGTGCCACAATGGAGATATAATGGAAGCATTAATTCTCCCTTAAGGTGATAATGGAGGCTTTCCACAGGAGGTAAAGCTGGATCTGAGATTCCAAATGATGAGTTCATTATTTAGACTGAAGTCTGGAAGGACATTCTAGCACATATAAAGGAATGGAGATATAGAAGAATACTATCTTACAGGGCAATGTGGTGGGAGCATGATTGCCTTTTATTATCATTGTTTGATTCAGATTTGCTAGACATTCTTTCCTGTGTGTGGGCTAGTTATATACAGCGGGCTAGGAAAAAACTAAATGGATCGTGGAAGAAAAATGACATCTTAAACACAGGACAAATGAGCAGTGTTTTGAAGAAACTGAAGTATTGATATGAATGGAATAGGATAGTGGAGATAAGACTGGAAGGCCAGATCATGGACGGCTTTGAAATCCATGAGAATCTGGACTTCCGTGTTGGATGCAGTAATCAGGGAAGTGACATGACCAGTTTTGCATCTGGGGAAGGTAAAACTGCAGCAGCAATTATGGGGATGGGGAAAAAGGATTCAAAAGATTTTTGCTGTGGAAGTGAAAACTGGGTTTATCAGTTGGGTATTATATTTTTATGGAGAGTTTTGGCCCCACCGCTGATTTGTTCTTTGATCTAACAAGGTGCTTAACATTGCTGAACATTAGTTTCCTCATATGTGAGATGGGGCTGAAGGTAAACAACAATCCCAAATTAGTTCTGAGAATGAGTGACCTTGTGGAAGTGACTTTTTGTTGTCCTTCAGTTAGTATGTGTCAAGCACTCCCCGCCCCAGGCACTAAGCTCACGCTACGGAATTGACAGAGTGAAAGGCGGGGCGCTCTGGGAGCTTATGGATGTGCAGTGGTGGTGATTTGTGCCGGGGATCTAAGAAAGTGCCCTCTCAGATGTTGCCACAGGGAGTGGGGAACCTTACTGAGGGCACAGCTTTCTGCTTCCCAGTTCTGATCCTCACTACCTAGTGGCTAATGCCTCAGGTCTGCCACCCGACATTCTGGATGGAGCCTATCTGGTTGCTTAGCCAATTAGCATTGCCCTTTTTGGACAGAATCTTTTGCGCTAGATCACCTCTAGCCCTTGGCCAGACTGTGAGTCAAGGCCCACTCCAGTTCAATGATTTGACCTGCATAAAAAACACAGCTTAATGCCCAGGAGGGAGCTGGGTGGGGTTGTGTGACCTGGAACGACTGGTATGGGTGGTACTCTTAGGACTTTTTGTACATGTGAATCTTGAGGCAGGAGTGCAAGGCTCATCTCGTAGAGGAAAGTTTCCCATCCAGAGGGCCTCAAGCCCATCCTGAGACTGGAGCACAAACACCAGGTCTAGAAATGTCGTTTTGACAGCCCATTCTTTGAAAAACTAATGGTGCACACCCCAGATAGGCCTCAGGGAGCTCTGTGCCCCACCCTCTGTTAGGGCCCCCTACAGAAACTTGTTTAAAATGTAAATTCCTGGGCCCCACTCTGAGTTTGAATCCGAATCTCTGGATATGGGACTCTGCATTTTATCACATTCAACAAATAATGTTTATGCTAAAGTAGTAACAGCTTTAACTAGCTTAGGTGCACGTGCAGCCACGTGCTGGCCCTTAGGTCCAGGATCCCCCCCAGGAAGGATGGAACACAGCCTATTCTGTGCTCTTGCTGAAAGGAAGGATTATATTATAAACTCATTGCCTCCTATGCAAATTCTGTTTTGGTTCTTGACATTATTAAAGAAAAGCACATCAGATTGAAAACAATTGTTACTTGTTACTAGTTGGGTGACCCAGGACAAGTTATTTTAATTAGACAAGTTAATTTTTTAGACTCTGATTTCTCTGTTTAAAAACAGGGGTAATACCTACTTTGCGGAATAGAAACACATAGAAAATATGTCCAGAGAAGTTCCTGGCACATAGTAGACACAATAAATAGTAGATAACTATTGTCACCACAGTCTAATACAGCTATAATGCCTTATTTGGGCCTGCAACAATATTTTGTCCTCTAGATGGCAGCAATAGCTTGCTGAAATGCCTTGAGACCAATAGGAAGAAAAGAATTTTAGAGTGGGAAAAAGCCCTATGATTTAATAACTTGAAGTTTCATTTTAGAGATGATGAAACAGGCTCCAGCCACGGCCAGCTAGTGACCATAGTAGGAGTAAACCTAAAGACTACAGTAGATTCTATTAAAAAAGCATTTTACTCTTGGTTTGGGGGACAAAAATATTTCTGAGCACAAACTCTTGAGTTCTTGAGAATGGCAACTGAGAGGATGCTTATTTTTATACTTTGTATTTAAAGCTGTACAACCTATTTTCACCATTTTTCTTTATAGTCGTCAAACAGTTTCAAAGTAAAGATTTTTTGAGAGGCAGAACCTTAGATTCAACAACATTCCATGAGCTCTGCCCCAGCCGTGGACTGTAAGCCTGGGCTGGTGACTCTTATCTATGAAATGGAAATCATACCTACTTTGCAAAGGTTGTCATGAGGAATAGAAACAATACACATAATGCAGGTAGCACAGTCCTGGAACACAGTAGGTTCCTGATAACTTTATTATTAGCTAACATTTACTGAGCACTAGCCACATTTCTAAGGACGTGACCTTAACTATTTTGTCTTAGCTTTACAATAACCACGTGGGGCAGGTACTGTTATTGACCCTCATTTTTCCAGAATGTTAAGTAGCTAATAAGTGGTGGAGCTGGAGTTCACAGCCCAGTACTCTGATACCTGTCTGTACCTCACCTCATTCCTCCTCTATTTTCAAATGTTTTTATCCTTGATCAGGGAATTCAATGTGCTGGTGCTCAAAGAAATGGGAGCACGATCTCTGTCCATTACACACAGGCACTATGCTAGACAGTTTCAAAGAGATCTTCTCATTTTAGTTGCTATTTAATCACTGTTTTTATTGATGCTAAGAATTCATAAAGTTTTCTAAAACTTTACAGATAGAAGCTGCTTTATTTTGTAGTACAATAGTTCAGTTCTTGTTCTCTAAGATTATTTATTGTAGCTCTTCTTGCAGAAGGTAGACTATCACATTATTTCTGCAAGAAACATTAATGAGATGCTAAGTGGGTAGATTACACAAAAGACGTGGTACCTTTGCTTAGTAACTTTTATCTTAAAAAGTTAATAATGGGCAGACATTAAATTACCAAAGAAGTTCAAATTCTGTCTCCATAACTACTTTTGTGCAGGCTACTTTTTTTTAAAAGTTTAATTGGAAGGAAGAGATAGTAGGGGGATTATCAGAGAAGAGGATATTGTAAAGATTATATAATGTACTTCTCATAAGAATATAGGATCTAAAATCTTAGAACTGGAAAGAACTTAGAGATCATTTCATCTGGCTTTGGATTCATTTTACAGAGAAGGAGATCACACCTAGAGAGGATTTGTCTTGCTTAAGGACAGAACTCAGGTTTCTTAACTCCCAGATGATAACAAATCATTGATCATAAATAACCGTATGAACTTGTTTGATGGAACCTTCAGGTAGCAAGTTATGAGTAGTCAAGTCAGCACCTTTCTTGGGTAATTCCAGAATCCCCACTCTTTGATCCCTAGAATACAGTGTGGTACATATTGAATACAGACTGGGTCTGACCATATGGAAATAGCATCCATTTCCATCTTGGTTCCCAGTATAATTTGACAGTGTTATCTATCAAATTGTACCCTGGGAAGCTTTGAAGGGATGATATTCCAAGGATTGGTACTAGTGTGAAAAACTAAATGTTTTGTTCCTCTTGTTTTTCACATACCCATGGTTCCTGGGGGTAAAGTAGGGGTCATTTACTCTGGTGGGTCAAGTGGAGGGAGGCATTCTAAGTGGAGGGAAGAGTATATACAAACGCCTAGAGGTTTGAGACCTCATAGGGTGTTTGGGGCTCTTCAAGAGAGCCAGCCTGCTGTAGCCTATGCACCTGGACTTTAATTTGAAGGCAGTGGAGGTACTGAAGGATTAAAAGCATGGCTATAGGTGCTTTTAATTATTTTATCACACAATATATGAATACATTCTTACATAAATTCAAATATTAAATCTAAAACCAAAGTTCTCCTTCACTACCGCTTCCATCCTCCAGTTTCCCTCAAAGGTAACCACTATTCTGTTTGGTGTGTATACATGCATAAAAGATATATATAGGATTATTCTGCATGTGTTTAAAAACAACTTTCCTGTCAAAAGGTCAATTAGAGAGAGAGAGCTTAGATTTGGGCAATTCTAAGAACTAGCTGGCCATCTGTTTACTTTGCTTGGTGCTCACAGAATATTCTGTGAACATTCCAGTTTTTAAATAAGATTCTCACACAGGGATTGGTACTGTGGGAACCATCTGGCAGACACCGACCATGACAGCTGCAAGCCCTCACAGCCATATCCACCAGGTCTGTCTGCAGGGTGGCCTGCCCTGGGTCAAAAGATTGCTCCCTGCAGTTGTGCAATTACAGGACAGCTGGAATTCACAGACATTAAATGTTCCTTGTTTGGATTCGGGAACAAACAATGTGCTTCCCATGTGTTATGGAACAACTGAGGATCCAAACAGACCATGGGGTCCTTTTCTCAGAGAAACAAAACAGTCATTATTTTGGATTTGATCTTCTACACAGTAATAAAAGTACACATGTAACAAAACATATCTACATAGTGAAGTGGTTTTACATTATCAGCAATGAAGTCAAAAATTATTATTACCTAACTAACAGAATAAGGACTTCTAATGTATTTGGGCACATCCCTAGCTGAAGTCTCCATTCAGGCTGTTACTACAGTGAGGTCTGGGGGTGTGCGATATAAGGAATACAGCTTTAGGAATACATGTGGGTAGATTTATTTATTCTCCCATTAGTTCATTCAATATACAGGTAGTACCTATTATGAGCCCGATCATGTACTAAGGCTCTGGTTGAATCACTCTGTTCCCTTTGCTCTAAATTAAAGCTCCCAGCCCACTGAGGGAAAGAGATACGTAATGTGATGAGTACCCAAAATGAGTTTTATATATAATCAGTAATTCGCCAGTTATTCCATTCATTAAACTATTCCAAAGTTTTTCAAAAAAGGCCTAAGGTTAAAAACCTGTGGAAACATGCCCTATCCACTTATGTGGTGCTTATAATAAAAGACCACTTTCTGTGCCTGACTCAAAATTTCAAGAGAGGTGATTTTGGAGGTAGGAAAAGAGAATGGGTTACTGTGCTGTTGGGAAATGTTTTTAGGGATTTACCCAAGTTCTAGATGGGGATCCAAGGCTCCTGAGCAGGAGATCAGAGGTCATGACTAAAGATGCAGTTTACTCGGATTTTCCCCTGCCCTTAATCCGGTAAACAAATGCCTGGGTAAGTACAAAATCCAAAGGCCTTTACATAGGGTACAAGCTTTCCCTAAAACAGATTAGGGGGAGGCACTTTGAACTGAACTTTGTTTCAGGATCGCTAAATAACTTCAAACAAGGAGATTTACAAAGCCTGTAATCCAAAGGGGTCCCCTCAAAGCTTCACACCGCAGAGAGAAGGGTCTGCACTTCTCCAGGAGGGCGCGACAGGAAGGCAGAGGCAGGTCCCAAGGGGCCAGGCGCCCCCTCCTCCCACAACCTCTTCCTCGGTGCCCACATCAAATAATAAGGGATCTAGAGCTGACCCAGAAGCAGCTAGGACCTCCCCACGCCCGCCGCCACCGCCGACGCACACGCGGGCTTCCCACCCAGCAGGACTCGCTGCAACTGCCGGGAATCTCTCACCCTATCAGCAACCCTTTCTGTCGCCATGGTGACCGCCCGAGCCCCGCAACCCCGCCCCTTCCTGAGGACGTGGCCCCGCCCCTCCGAACCCGGAAGCGCGAGGCGCCCGCCGGCTGCGCGGACAGTCGGGAGGAGGCAGTACGATTGCCCGGACTCGCTCGGCTGCGTGCCCCGCCCCGCGGAGGCCGGCCCTCCAGAGAGCCCCCACTGCCGGCTGCGCCTGCGGATACTGAGCGCTGCGGCCGCCGGCCGCGTCCCGGGCCCCGCCGCCTCCCTGGCCCGCGCTGGTGGTGGAGGGAGGAAGAGCCGCCTTGGGGAGGAGGGAAAGGGACGTGGGGGCGGCCACGGCAGGTGAGGGGTGGACGAGGCCCTGGGAAGCGCAGGTGTGGGTGTGTGATGTGTGTGGGGGTTCCAGGTGAGTGTGTATGTAGTGTGCGTGGCTGCCTCTGTCGTGACTTTACATGAGTGTGGCCCTGTCCATGTGACTGTGCACGTGATTGCATGCCCCTCTGTGTGTGCGGGTGTCTGTCTCTGAGGTCGAGTCTGGGTTCATAGGTGTCGGTGTGCCTGTGCCACCTTTGTGTGGCTGTCACCGGCGGGACTGGGAGAAGTGGGTATTTGTGTGAGTCATCTGGGGTCGGGGTGGGGGCCGCTGGATGAAGGCATACTCCTGTAATCCCATCCCGGAGCTACACTGCTGCGTCCCAGGAACATGTTTTTCAGTAAACTTTTAAGAACTCTGAGCAGAGGCTGGTTATTTTGGAGACCGCATCTCGGCCTGAAAGTGACAAATGCCTTTGCCATTGCTGAGCAGGGGCCAGGTTGCGAGGCTTGGGAATGGGGGTGAGGAGGGTAGAGGAGCTAGACTCTCACCTTTCCTCTTCTGGTTTTCCTGGGGAGTTAGAAGTTCTGCATTTATCCTGCTGCTTTGTCTCCGCCTGCAATGTTCCAGGCCCACTGGGAGAAAGATTTGAGAGACTGAGGAGTTACTTACTACCTGAATGCAAATTTCCAAAAGCTGTTATACCGAGACAGCACAAGATGAGGTGTCAGGGAACAAAGGTCAAGTAGGCAGCTTTTCCTCCCATGAGGTTTAGAAGATAATGGAATAAGTACCTGAAGGAAAGAGGAATAAATCTTCCCCTGAAGAGATCTACGAAAAGGATAGCTATGGACTGGTGTGGTGAGGTATGGTGGCTTGCACTGAAAAGGCAATTGCATGACTTAGAGATTCTCAGGTTCTAATGTTTTGTTGTCGCTGGTATTGATGATAATCACATTGTCCATATGTAGATAAACTTCAGATTGTGATAAAGGATCAGAAAACCTCTGACTAGTTAAGCTGGCAAGTCAGTTTACTTTGACTGTAAACTGGCAGGGTCTGCTGAACCCCAAGGGATAAGTACAGGTAGTCCTTGGTGCACTCCCACAACTGGCAGTTTCACTGTCAAGCAGCACAAGGGCCAGAGAAGACTGGATGTCCAAAGTCTCTGAGGGGAGTTTCCTTAGGCAAGATTAAGGCTAATCTCTGCGGCTCTTTTTCCACCAGCATGAACAGGTGCTTTTGGTTTTGTGAAGAATTGAATTGTGAGAGATCAAATCAGTGTTGAGCTCATGGTCTACATTCCTTCTTCTTGAATACCGAGCAGTTTGGTCACAATCTCAGTTAACCTCTTTTGCCATATGCAGAATGTTCCTCTTGTTACTTGTGAAAGTATATGCTGATAGTGGATGGAAGGGAGCTAGAACAAACTTCCTTTTCATACCACTCCCAGCTGCTTTCCCTTTGCAGCAGTGAGCTTTTTCAGTTAGACATCAGATGGTCAGATGCAACATTTGGTATCTATCTTACCCTTCATGTACTGCCAGACTAGCACAAGTGTTAAAATCACTTGCCTCTACCAAAATTTGGTCACAGTTGGGTGCAATCTTCCCATCCAGCAAGATTAGTTATAAAATGTTACAATACTGAGGTGGTTGTGAATAATACTGAGGACTGTGGTAAGGAACATCTTTCTGCCTATTGCTATGGGAAAAGTGGATGACAGGGAATGTGTGTGCCTGTGTATGATGGGAATATGTATGGTAGTTTGGTTTGTACATTCCAAAACTATGAATAATTAATTTTATCCCAAGTTTGGCAAATCTGGAAGCTAACTTTCTGGCTTTAATTAGCTAGGGTGTTTTACAAATCTGTTAAGTGATTTTTATTTGCTAAATATGTTTTTGATACTTCCTCCTGTGGAATAATTGTTTATAGTAATGCAGTACTAGAAAAGGGCTCATCAGGCAGTACTTAGATGATATGGGAATATTTCAAGTCTGTCCAAGTAGAAAATATTCCAGAATTTATTATATGGGTTAGTTGCTTTCAGTGAAAAGTAACAGCCAGTTTAGAGAAAGGCTGTACTAGTTCAAATGACTTAGTTTTTTTTTTAACATGTTAGTATTTGTTAAGAGAAAATGAAAATGCAAAGAATGATTTTCTTTATTTCTGTATTAATAATAACTACATCTGTGCACACTCATTTTCAGCCTATCAAACTGAAGAATGGCTGATGAGTTTCTTGATACTTTAGAGCAACTTACGATTTTAACAAACTTTTCTAGCTTTAAAAGAAGAAAGGTTATAACCAAGGTGAGGTCAAGGTTATAAACCAAGTTTAACATTGGCTTTCTACATTTACCACCTCCTTGGGTTTAATTTTAGTAACCCCCCAAGTTTAGAGGTAACAGTTGAGACTTCTGCATGCCCTGTGTTCCTAAGGGAGCAGATGTGGGGGGCTGAGAAGGAAGAGTTCCCTTGGGTTTAGAATCCTCTGGTCCTGGCCAGTCCAAAGAAGCCCCTCTAAAATGACAGTTCAGAGTCAACCCAGGAATTAAGTTCTAAGATCTCAGACTCATCTTAGCCTTGCTAGGAAATCCAGACTTGCCCTGAGCTGGGAGGACAGGATGCAAAGCAAGTATTTGAATCCTTCCAAACCAATGATGGAAGTTCCTCATTTAGCAAGAAGTAAGAATCTGCAGGAGAAAACTGTCATTTCAGGTTCCTCTTATGATACAACACAAATGCCTGAGCAAAGAGGGAAATCTTTAAATTGAAGAATCCTGGACAGTAGATAGAAAGCTCATAGATGCCCAGGTTGGAAGGGATGCTTGTATTGCCTAGCTCAGTTTCCTTAGGACATAGTCATTCATTTAGTCAACAGATAATGCCTGCTATGTGCCAAGCAGTTTCTTGGCTTTGGAGATACAGTGGTGAAACAGTAATAGATGAGAAAACAAGCCCTCTAAAGAGGGTCAATGACTTTTCCAAGGTCACAGAGCCCTACAAGCTGGAAATCACTAATCTTACAAGAAGACCACACATTTTTTCTACAGGCACGTTTTCTTTTGTTGCTAATTAGAGTGCCTTCAAGTATTCGGGTATCTCTTTGTAGATCTTTCAGAAGAGGTTATATCACTTTTAATTGCAGCAATATGAAGAGCAAGTTTCCCCTGTATTTTGCATTAAGAATTACATGTGAGGTTCTGAAGTTATGTTCCACTAGGGTTAGATTTATGACATTTTGTGAATTGATTAGAAAACAGGCTTACATTAACTCCTTTCTCTAGTGTGGGCTGTTCCCTATACTATCAGAAAGGAACATCTTTATTAAAATGGATTCTTACAGTATTGTAAGTGATGGTACTGTGGTCTGCGATCATCTAGATAGAACAGGCAGTCTGGTGTCAGCAAAGACTGTCCTGCATTTGGTCCTAGCTCTTCAGTAGCCAAAGGATCTCCAGTAAGTCATTTAAATTTTCGAGACCTCATTCCTCTGCTGGAGGAAGTAAGGGTAGTATAATTATCTCTTGGGGCCCCTTCCTGCTCTACAATTACAGGATTTCACCAAATTTAGTTTAAGTATATATGGACAAGGTAAAATAGCCCATTTCCTTGGTTTTACCCTTTAAAGTATTGTTGGCATAGCTTGACTAGACTTTACATTTAGTTCTGATGTAAACATGAATTCTTGACGTGAAACATCGCATGCTTTTATTTCAGGGTTAACCTCCATTTCAGCTAATCATGGGAGAGATTAAAGTCTCTCCCGATTATAACTGGTTTAGAAGTACAGTTCCCCTTAAAAAGGTATGTATTGTTTTACTATACCTCTTATTTGCCAAATCTTGTGTTGTTACTGTGTGTGATTTACATGTTATGCCTTAGGAGTGTTTGAGAGTAAGGGTTATTGCCAAATGTCATGACCCTGGGTTGCAGAGCAAAAAATGTATCCCTTCTGTGTCAAGTATAATCAACTTTTGACACTGGTACAAGAGTAAATGTAGGTGTAACTATCCTCATTATTTTATAATTCTTTTACCTATTCAAGCAGGCAGGAACATATGTACTCCTCTGTAGAGTTCAGTGAAAAGCTTGTAGTCAAGCAACTATAAAGTACAGTCAGATTCTGTTATAAAGCATTTTCCTGTTTCTCAGATTTAAGATTTACAGTTGTTCACATTATAGATCCTGTTTGCATTGATAGTTGTCTTCTGGAAACCTTATTTGCCTAAGATGTCCCAAAACCCTAAACACTGACATTGAAACCTGACTATTAACTCTGAGTCCCAAATTAATCAAAATGTTTGGGGATCACACTAGGCCCAGATCACACTAGGCTCTTCAAATCACAGAATAAAATCTTTGCTGATCCCCTTCACAGAATTATTAGAGTACAATGATCTGAAGATTATCTGTGTCTCTGTTATGATCATTTTGTCAGGGTAGACAGCTATGGAATATTGTGAAGGGTTGAATTACTAACAAAATTTTTCTCCATCTAGAAATTTGTGATACAATTCTCCAGGTATCATCAGAATACCTGCTATATAACTGGAACTGTTGCAGGAAGTCTCCAGATATCTTATTTAATTCTCCCAACAGTGCAAAAAAGTGGGTATGATGTGCCCATTTTGCCAATGAGAAAACTGAGATCCAGAGAGGTTAACATATTAAAGGTCACCCGCAGCCTGGTAGAGTCTGGAATAACATCAAATTTGTCTGGCTTCAAAGCCAGAAGTATTTGGCTGCATACCGAAGGGAACCCCCACTTGCTTCTTAGTACCTGGGAAACCACTGCCCCTGAATGAGAATTGGCTCCTGGAGTCCCTCTACCTTGTCCTGTCCCCTCAAGTAAATCACATGAGTTCATCGTGATGGACTCACTCCTTCAGCAAGCTGATCACCAGATCCAAAACAACCCAAACTTACCTAAATAGTCTTAAAAATAGTTACAAGAAGTAGTTTCCTTGATGTAATTTTTCCCAGTTGTTGGATCTGTTTGGTCCACAAGTCATGACAAGTTTGCTTGAAACTTCATGGTGCTAGATTTTAAGTTGTTAAACAGATATCCTATCTTCTAAAAGAATTCTGACAAAATTGCCATTAAAAGAACTCTGAGAAAGTTGAAGTGATAAATAACATTTAAGTAATTATGGCTTACATTTTGAATATACACTATGTCAATTATATCAGTAAAACTGGGGAGGAGGAGAACATTCTATTTTTGTTAATTTTCTTCCAAATTGGATTATCGAAATAGTTTCCTAGAATAATTTAGAGATCTGAATCTCATAGAGATCTTATCTCATGAATTTTATTACTGCAATATTGGGATTTACTATGTGCACTGTCAAAGGCCATTAAGAGGTTTTTACCACAATCATAGCAAGAAGAAACATGAAAAAGCCAAAATGGCAATATGCAAAGAGCAAAAACATGAGCGTGAGACATTATTGGCACCATCTGTGACCTGGGGAAGTCTTAAAGGATACTGTGAGGGCCTTCTGGACTCGGTTCCCAGTGACACCACTGACCCTGGTTAGCGTGCTGTCACCCACAGCGACACCATGGGGCCGACGGCACTGCCCGCTAGGAGCTTTCAGAGAATAAAACGTGGAGGGTTTGAAACTTTTTCATGTAAAACCAGGATAAATATTGATTGGCGTTGGCAAATTTCAAGCAGTTAATGTGCTTTTCCAAATTCCAGCAAAAAGTCAGCAAATGAAAACAAAAATTAAACTGTCATGCAGTGAATAATGCTAATAGCTAACACTTGAATGCTCAATATTTGCCAAACTCTGCTGGGCACTCGACTGAACTCATAATGCTCATCTTTTCCCCTTGTGGGGTCAATAAGTAATAAATCAGGAGGATTTCTGATAACCTTCCTTCCCCCCACCCCCTCTTCCTCAAAAAAGCCAGTTTTTTCCTGAGTCCACTCCCCACACCTGACTGAATGGTTTGAAAGATTCTCCCAGGACAGTGACACTTAAACCTCATTGCCCTCAGAGACTCAGTCTAGATCAGGTTCCTGAAGCATTTCCTGAGTGGTCCCAGTTCTACCTAGTTTCTCCCTAGAGCCTGGAGTCTCTTCTTTCCAGGTGAACAAAACAGACTTCATACAATCATGGATGGGAAGGAAAATTAAAAACTGATAGAAAAAGCAGCTCTTTGGAAGAGTCTAGTCTGGAATTTGGAAATTATCTAGTCTGGAATGTTAGCTCTGAAGGAGGGAAAGGAGACCAGAGCAGTGTGTTACCGGTGCTAGTCTGGTGTGATCCCCAGGTTACCTTGCAACAACCAAGACAAGTGGTGTTAAAATTGTCAGTGAAATTCTATTGTACGTAACAGTATAAAACCAAATCCGTAAGGTTTTCCATTTTTTCTTAAAACTTCCCTTCCAGATTATTGTGGACGATGATGATAGTAAGATATGGTCACTCTATGATGCAGGCCCCCGAACTATCAGGTGTCCTCTCATATTTCTCCCCCCTGTCAGCGGAACCGCAGATGTATTTTTCCGGCAGATTTTGGCTTTGACCGGCTGGGGTTACCGGGTGATAGCTGTAAGTATTACTGATCCAGTGTTACAGTTCAGGTCCAAATTCTGTGTTTTTGTGTGTGCTTCTGTTTCTGGTTAATATAGTAATGCACGTGTTTTTTATTGAGGTAAGATACTCTTTTCCTTTTTAAAAATGTGAAATGAAGCCTTTTGGAAAGAAAATATGCAGAGACACGGAGGGGACAAACCTTCTGGAAGCTTTCTCTGCACCCAGTTTTTACAGCATTCCTGTACGTCTGAATGGTAGGCAGCACTGGCCTGGCTTATAGATGAGGTCCAGGCCATTTTAGTGGTCACCACAGGTCACACAGCCAGGGGGTGGGGGAGGGAGAACCAAGCTGGGTCTTCTGGCTCTGTTCCCACTCCTCGTTTGCTAGACCACTGCCTCAGGGGTGCTGAGCATGGAATAGGGGTCAACACAGGGATCTGCTAGCATCCAGGTGACTCAGCTTGCTCTAACGTAAGTCTTTGACGGTTGAGGTGAAGTTCATTAACTAGCTCATGCCTTTGGCATTTGGTTAAGAAGCTTTTGTTATTTTATCCCTGAATTTGGCCTAAATCTAGTTTCCCACTGATCGTTTTTTAATCGTGTTCTCTCTGAGGTGTAGGTGGGGGAGGCACTGTGACTTCTGAGTGATTTTTTGGCATGTCTCAACCGTGTAAGGACAGGCTTGGTCTCCTGACTTCCCAGGAAGGAGAGACCCTTTGGCTTTGGAGTTGGCAGTTGTTTCTGGGCCCTGGAATATTTAACATGTAAATGGTACTCTCTGTGAGACGACTGCTGTTATTACATATTTTATTTACTGTCTGAAGGAGAGAAAATGTGGGCCAAATCTCTTCTCTTGGAAGGTAACTGAAAATTCTACTGGGGTTTTTACCAAATGGGGCCACACAAAACAAATCCAGTTCCTCTTCCTCCTGACAGCCCGTCCCTTTCTTGAGAGAACTAGTTATTATCAGCACCGCCTACTGCTTCCCTCCCAGATGGTTTCTTCTCTGGCTGAATTTCTCCAGATTCTTTAACATGCCTCATGTGACATGGCTGAGTCACTGAAACATAATCCTCCCTTGTTCTAAGTTTTCACAATCCCCCTTACTAGACAGCATTCCAGGAGAGCAGGGTGGTAACTGCCCTCCCTCCAGCCTCCTGCATCCTGAGACATGCCAGTACCTTTCCTGGTGGCCACCACTGATCAGCCAGGGAGAGGGAAACTGACTAGCCCCCTGGCGTCTGTCCCACTTCAGGGCACTGTAGAAAGCTGATATTGTATTTATTGCTTTAAATTGGCAGGTCACAAGAGCCTTCCCTTCCAGATGGATATTTCTTCTTGCCTTCAAGCTTCTTGATGTGGGCTTCCCTCTTGGATTAGCTAGATAATGAATCAAGAAAAGGCCAACAGGGTCTTCAAAGTTACTTGATCCTTAAGATTTGATCATAATACCCAACCTCATGAGGTTTTAAAACTTATTAGATACTTGTTAGTATCAACAGTTAAAATGCATGGATCCTTTTTTCACTTAAATTTATACTGAGATAAATTATAGATTTACATGTAGTTGTAAAAAATAATACAGAGAGATCCCTTTTGTACTTTGCCCAGTTTCTCCTAATGGTAACATTTTGCAAACCTACAGTAGGATATCACAACCAAGAAGTTGATATTAATATAATCCATGGACCTCATTCAGATTTCCCAGTTTTACTTGTATTCAGTTGTGTGTGGGTGTGTATCCGAAGTTGTATACAATTTTATCCCCTGTCTAGGGCACAGATATTTTTAAATTAAAAGCATCATACAAATATCATCTCCTTTTTTTTGGCTATCATCTGCCTCAAATTCTCAAATTTTCTGCTCTGGAGGGTCTGTTGTCCATCTTGTCTTAGAAAGTAGAATCTTATCCACAAATGGAATTTTAATAGTAAAGGTAACATATTCCATCTAATCTAAAATTATCCCATAATTTACATGGCATTATCTATTCCAGTTATGTGTCAATGACAAAATGAATCTAAGTGCTTAAGACAACAAGCCTGTCAGATGAGTTTTACATATTATTGAAGAGGGGAATTCTTAGATGACAAGCCTGAGTCCCCTAGAATGGAGCTAGTGACTTATATTTCTTTTTCCGGCTCATTGTCGGCATTAATAGAGAAGATACTTAGAGTCAAACATCATATTTTTGGTTACAAATGAAAGTACAAGAAGAAATCAGCATGACTAATAAAAAGAAGAACTTTTATTGACTACTCCCTTAAAGAAGTGCTACTAAGAAAGAGAGGCAACTCTCCCTAGAACAGATTTTATTTCTAGTTTTCCTGAGCCGTAATTCAGAATGAAAATCGATTTAAAGGAAACCAGTATTTACTTACATGGATAGGTTTTGTGCTATTCACACTTGAGCCAGAGTCTCTCAGCTATTTGGAAATAAAATTGATGTGAATTGAAATTGTTATTCATGTATATCACTACAGTGTGCCTATTTTTTATTTTTTTAAACTGGTCTGTTAAGTAAAATGTGAATCAAAGTTTAGGAGAAGTTGGGAGCTTATTTTCATGTATTTTGAATAAGGAGCAGAGCTTGAAAAAATGAGAAATGTGGGCTTCTCTGAGAGGCCTAAGTTTTTCATATATGTATGAGTTGAATTTTACCTTTACTTTCATTTTTTAAATAAACTTAAAAATTATTATTACTTCAGTTGCAGTATCCAGTTTATTGGGATCATCTTGAATTCTGTGATGGATTCAGAAAACTTTTAGACCATTTACAACTGGATAAAGTGAGTACCCTGAAACTACTTATGTGTGATTTTAATGCAACATTCACATTGTAAAGCCTGGTGTTCTTTAGTTTTTAATAACAGCTTCTTTGAGATATGACACACATAAAACACAGTTCACTCTCTTAACGTATATAATCCAGTGGTTTTTAATATATTCACAGATATGTGCAACCATCATCACAGTCAATTTTAGAACATTTTTGTCACCCCAAAAAGAAACCCCATACTCAATCAGCAGTCACTCCTCCCTTCCTCCCAGCCTTGCCAGCCCATCTACTTCCTGCCTCTATGGATTTACCTATTCTGGATATTTTATATAAATGGAATCATACACTATGTGGTCTTTTCTAACAAACTTCTTTAACTTAGTGTAACATTTTCAAGGTTCATCCATGTTGTAAGCATCTATCAGTACTTCATTCCTTTGTACTGTCAGATAACATCACATTATATGGAAATATGACATTTTATTTATCCCTTCATCACCTTTGAAATGTCACCATTGTTTGGCTATTAGGAATATTTTGTGCTGTAAACATTCATGTATAAGTTTTTGGGTGGACATGTTTTCAGTTCCCTTGGATATGTGCCTTGGAGTGGAATTACTGAATCATAGTTTTCTTAAACTACTACTGAGTGGTTTTATTTTGTAGTGCAATCTGTGAATAATATTCTTTTGACTTGTATAATTTGTATGCGCAGTTGTATTTTTTTCTAGATGGAACATAGAAATTGCATTTAAATACAGTGTTTCCTAAATTTCTAACTGCTGTAGATATTGCAGTCTGATGACTAGTGATGACATTATATTCGGTGATTGGTGATACTTAACAGTAACTTTGGAAACTTATGTTCAGGATTGATCATTGTCTCAGAGTCCTCCTTGTGTTTATTTACAATTAGGTTCATCTTTTTGGGGCTTCTTTGGGAGGCTTTTTGGCCCAGAAATTTGCTGAATATACTCACAAATCTCCCAGAGTCCATTCCCTCATCCTCTGCAATTCCTTCAGTGACACTTCAATCTTTAATCAAACTTGGACTGCCAACAGGTAAGACCATAAATAGTCAGGCAAATTCTTACTATTTTCATTCAGTGGAATTTTGAAAAGGTTGGCATTTGGGTTTTGTGGTGCCCTGTGGGAGGCAGGGGTGTCATATCTTCTTCTGTCTTTGAAACCGCCCTAGCTTTTAAAATTAGAAACAATCAACTTTGCAAAAGAAAAGAACCGAGTGAACTCTGAACTCAGCTATTTCTATTACTCTAAACTGTTGTTGAGCTTTAATACACACTGATAGGTTCTGATAGTTCCTCTCAGTGCCCATGTAACTAACAGTGTGTTCTGCCTGTGTGAACAGTGCTGGGTACTGACTGGCACAGGTTCTGTAGGCGTTTGGCAGCTCCCAGTTTTTCATCACGTTCTGCTATTAATCTTTTTACAAACTACTTTTTCCATCCCTTTCTATGTTGTTTCTTTGAGATGTGTTCCCCGAAATAGAGAAAACAAGAGCATTTAGTCGGTCACAGGTGCTCTACACTTTATGACACATTAATGTTCATTTGCTTTTCAGAAAGATGGAGACAGCAGAATGCTTTGTGGGGCAACCAATGGGATATTTCCTTCCTCTGAGCCATCCTTTCATTGATTACATCATTTTGATTAGTTTGATAGGTATCTGATGGTATCTTATAAAACTAACTTAAAGTGGTTTCTTTCAGCGCTGGCAAGGGTAGGCTCTACTCTAAAAAAAAGGCCCAGTGGCTAGGCATACCTGTATCATCAGTTTGATTTTCACATAATACAATAGATAAACATTGTTTTCCTTAATTTCACATCTACTTAAAATTGTACTATCATTTTTTAAAACTTTTCTTGATATTGCCTCAGTAGTTTACTCAGCATTCACACAGCAGTTTTTGTGTACATTAACTACCAATATTTCATGTCCAGATGATGCAGTAAAACTCATTGATTATTTTTTATGATTTTTAATGTTCTAGTTGTTAGGGGCCAAGGCTGCCCCAGTTTGTTTGTGTTTTCGCATATCCACTACGTTTTATCAAATATCTCAGTGCTTGCGATGTACCACACATTGGGGCTACAGGCGCAAGCAAGGCCAACGGGGTCCACCGTTCACAGGGTGAACATAGATATCATCACCTTTAGAAGATAAAAAGTTATAGGGGGCGGGGTGGAGAAAGGTGACTGACAGACGACTGACTGGGCCTCGCAAGGGAAGCTCAACTTGCAACAAGCAGTTCCATTGAGAATATGCATCAGGAGGTGATCTACATCCTTTATAAGTCGTTTCAGCATGGGTTTAGAGAAATGAGTGTTCACCCTGTATAAATGGCTCTCAACATTTTAATCAACTAAAAATCACCTATAGAAATGCATAAAGATTGAATTGCTTTGAATTAGCCCAATAGAATCTACTAGCAAACTTTGGGATGTATGATAACTCTTTCATTTTACTATTTTGAAATATCAATTGATCGAAAGGTGATGTAAATCTTAAGTTTTCAGTTTTTGAAGGAAGTAGTTTGGCCATTGGAGTAAGGCCAATTTGGAAAAAAAAAATCTTGGAATCATCTACCTTGGAATCATCTACCTCAGAATGTCCACCTTGACAAAGGTATTTTGAAATATTGCTTATAATTATTCCAGATCCTCAAGTAAGAATTTAATCATATTAAACCATAACTCTTGGGAGCTTGGGAAAGTATACATGAAAATAAGATGCTTCAAAACTAGCCCTTTGAAAGAAGAGACTAGGTCTTTTCATCTCTAGATCCCAAGGACCTAGCTAATACAGAACTTCACTGTTGAATGACTATTTGCCATTTCTTTGTAGTCTTGGAAATTTAAATTATCAGGTCTTTGTTTTACAGCTTTTGGCTGATGCCATCATTTATGCTCAAAAAAATAGTTCTTGGAAACTTTTCATCTGGCCCAGTGGACCCTATGATGGCTGATGCCATCGATTTCATGGTGGACAGGGTAAGGATCATGGCATTGGGGTGAGGACACCTTGTACTAGGAATTTTCATGCCCATTCAGTTCCTGAAGATATATCTGTCTCATTGAGTATGTAGTAGAGGTGTTAGTTAAGCAGTCTTCCGTATTAACTTTAAATACATCTAAACAGGTATTACTGCTGGTAAGTAATTCATCAGAATCATTTGGAGGAGCTTTTAAAAACACAGATTCCAAGGCCTCATGCCAGACCATCTACCTGGAATCCCTGGATGTGGGGTCTGGGAATCTGTAATTTTACTCTACTCCCCCTGTTCCTTCTCCCTGAGGTGAATCTGATGCAGCAGGTCTGTAGACATATTAGGAAACTATGGGACTAGATGATTTTTCTGAGGTGTCTTACAACTCTGAGGTTCACCTGTCATTGCTGAGCAGCAGGAATCGGCTCGCTGTGCACAGGCACCTGTGAGCAGGTCAGGTTGAGGGCCATGGAATGCCAGGCTCCCAGGGTAGAAAAATGCCACCACTGAGAGGCCCAGTTCATGGTCTCAAATATGTTGTGTTTCCTCAGTGACCCTCCTGGCCCCACCACACATAATACCACCTTTAAAACACAATTATTATCTGTGGATTTAATGTAAATGTGAAAAAAGTTAATCCAAAACTCCACTTATTTCTTCCTGCAGCTGGAGAGTTTGGGTCAGAGTGAACTGGCTTCAAGACTTACCCTGAATTGTCAAAATTCTTATGTGGAACCTCATAAAATTCGGGACATCCCTGTAACCATTATGGATGTAAGCTTCCCTTTAAGTAGAATGGATGCTTTCCTTTTTAAATGTGCATGTCAAGACCTTCCTCATAATTATTTTATAATTTTTCAATGTGCCTCTGCAAATGCTGCCTTGGATTTTTTTTTTTACACTCCCAGTTTTCTTAATTCCAAACAATCTGTTTATTGTTTATCCTATATTTTCCCTGGTAGGATTAACACCATTGAAATAGGAATCAATTTCAACAGATATGGTGGTCCTTAGCCATTTCTGTGTATTTTTGCTATTCTCATCAACAGATACTGCACTTTAGCTGCCACACATCGGGGCAGCACAGAGAAGGTGTTTCATGAGGGCAGAGAACCAAGAATTCCATAAAGTCTAATTAACACAAAAGCTTGCTTTTTATATTTTTGAGTGGTAAAATATACATAACAAAATTTACCATTTTATGCATTTTTAAGTGTATAGTGGCATTAATTACACTTGCAGTGTTGTACAACCATCAATCACCATTATCCATTTCCAGGACTTTTCATCATTCCACACTAAAACTCTGTATCCATTAAACAATAACTCCCCATTCCCCCTCCTCCCAGCCCTGGTAACTAGCAATGAACTTCCTGGATGTATTTGACTACTCTAGATACCTCATAGAAGTGGAGCCCTGTATTTGTCCTTTTGTCTCTGGCTTCTTTCTTTTAGCATAATGTCTTCAAGGTTTATCTGTGTATCTTCAAGATTGTAGCATGTATTAGAATGTCCTTTCTTTTTTAGGCTGAATAATATTCCATTATATATATATTATACAACATTTTGTTTATCCATCCATCTGTTGATGAGCATTTGGGTTGTTTCCATCTTTTGGCAACTGTGAATAATGCTATATGAGTTTTGGTTGTCCAAGTCTCTATTTGAGTCCTTATTTTGAATTCTTTAGGGTATCTGCCTAGAAGTAGAATTGCTGAGTCATATGGTAACTGTGTTGAACTTGTTGAGGAGCCATGCTATTGTCTCTCACAGTGGTGGTACTATTTTACATTTCCCACCAGCAATGCACAAGGGTTCCAGTCATTCCACACCCTCACCAACATTTATTATTTTTTTTGACAATGGCCATCCTAATGGGTGTGAAGTTGTATTTTGTTGTGGTTGTGGCTTTTTTTTTCAATAAGGTATCATTGATATACAATCTTATGAAGGTTTCACATGAGCATCATTGTAGTTACAACATTCACCCATATAATCAAGTCTCCACCGCATACCCCATTGCAGTCACTGTCCGTCAGCATAGTGAGATGCTATAGAGTCACTACTTGTCTTCATTGTGCTATACTGCCTTCCCCATAACCCCCCTACATTATGTTTCTTAATCATAATGCCCCTCAATGCCCTTCGCCCTCACTCCCCACCCACCCTCCTTACTCCTTCCCTTTAGTGACTGTTGCTGTTTTGTTCCTTCAGTTTTGCTTTGTTGTTATATTTTGTGGCTTTTAAAAAAATCATGTAACTACTTTAGCTTGCCTCATAAGTGGATCTATTCCTAAATTCAAATGACATGGTATCTTTAAGAATTAATTTTTGTCAGGAAACTGCCATTACCAGCATGTAAACAATAACTTATCATTCTCCACTGTGACTCTACATTCTGACATTCACCATGACACAGAGCAGGCTTCTCAGTGTTCTACGTGAAATAATTGGTGCTCACAGTGCGTTTGCTCTGCTTTCCCTCTTTCAAAGCTTTGCTCACCACTTGGGTACATGGTCACTGAAGACTGTCAATAAGCTTTAGTAAGTTGGAGATGCATTTTTTTTCCTTCTTTTAAATTACTTTTTGAAAAACTTTTTTGCATGTATGTTTAAACAAAAGTTTGTGTGGACATCGAAAGATGTCTAGAACCATACACCCCAAACTGCTAACAGTGGCTCCCCCAGGAAAGGATCTGGACTTCTTTTTATAATCTAAATTTGGGGGGGGGTGCTTCACTGAGTATATGTAACTGTTTTTAACTAAGAATAAAATTTAAGTTATTTTGGAGTTTCATGGTTCTTTTGAAATAAATTGCTTTTTCAGTAATAATTGCTCACTATTAATATTCTGTTAATTTAGTTAGTGATGTCCGAGGAAAAGGAAATTCACTGTAGAACTTTTCCCTCTAAAGAATGCAAGAGACATTTGGCAGCAGAATCTGTAACTAACATCACAGAGTTAGAAGTCACCAGGGATCAGCAGAAGGGAGTGGCCAAGCTGCACAGGGGTCTTTTCATGAGAAAGAAATGCCTGGGGTGGCTCTTTCCGTAATGTGCAACGAACATATTAAAATAGCAGTAGGTTTCAGCCTTGTCGCGCTTTTTTTAAGGTATTTGACCAGAGTGCCCTTTCAACTGAAGCTAAAGAAGAAATGTACAAACTGTATCCTAATGCCCGGAGGGCTCACCTTAAAACAGGAGGAAATTTCCCCTATCTCTGCAGGAGTGCAGAGGTGAATCTTTATGTACAGGTAAGTCTCAGCTTGGAACCCACAGCACTTTGCACCCAAAGTGTGTGGTTCAAAACATAAAGCCTTCCTTTTTTTTTGATGGTAGAGTAAGAGAACTACAGAATTCTCTGTAGGTATGAGTTACTGACTTAATAAAGGTGGTTTACATTAATAATTTATAGGAGAATTCAAGCAGGTATAGTAGAGACACACGGTGACTTTCTGCCCGCCATGCTTTTTCTAAGAACAGCAGGCCTTCTTCCACACACTGAAGTTAGCCATTTGGTCCAATGTGACCTTGCCTTCCTGAACACAATGAATTCATTCACAGTAGGACACCAGACCTAAATGGGGTCAATCTGAGCCCCATGAAGCAACTTCTTGATCTATTTTTAATGCATTAAAAAAAAACACACACAAAAGCTAAGAAACCCCACCTCTTTATCCTTACCTGAATGTACATTAGAATAGTGGTGAAAAATAATTGTTTTGGCAGTTTGGCAAAAAATGTCAGGAATCTTAAAAAAAACAGTCACATCCTTTGATCCTGTCATCCACTTGTGGCATTGGATCCTAAGGAGAGGGTCCTAAATATAGAAAAACTTGATGCCTAGAGACATTGATCGTGGTGTTGGAACAGCAGAGGATGGGAAGACCTGGCTGGCCACAGCAGAGGGGGAAAGTACACACTTCCTCGGAGCAGTGTGCCCCTATTTAAGATGTTTCTGACGAGTTTGTAGGAACTTGAAGAAACTGGTTACATACTAAATGAAGAACAAAGATCCCAAAGCATGGTTTTTAAGAATACTTCTGTAACTTCTTGGTGTTTCCCAGTTTTTCTCCAATTAGTATGTATTACTCTGACTTTTAGAAGTATAAAATATTTATGTACTGTGGTGACATTTAAAATCATTCTGCACTTATACAGATACATCTCCTGCAATTCCATGGAACCAAATATGCGGCCATTGACCCATCGATGGTCAGCGCTGAGGAGCTCGAGGTGCAGAAGGGCAACCTCGGCATCAGTCAGGAGGAGCAGTAGCTGTGGCTTTGGCGGTTAGTGACGAGCAGCCAGGGCACTCTTGTACAATCAGTGGCGTCAGTGCCCGCCAGCCAGCCTCTCCGCCCGCTCTGTCAGGTTCACCGGCTATCACTGTGTTTGGAAGTAGGACTGAAGGTCATCGTTGTGACAGGTGGCAGCTCTTCTAAGCCAGTGTAACTGTTTCCTTTCGGTTTTTTTAGCTTTTGAATTTGAAGTACTTTTGAAGACTCCCATTTTAAGAATTGTGAAAATTTTGCTACCAAGTCTTCACCACTGTGTTCTTAAGTGAATGTTAATTTCTGAGGTTTGGGATTTTGCGGGTTTTTTTTCCCTTTTCCTTTCTTTTTTTTCTGTTATTTGCTGTAAATGCTGCACATCAAATTGTGTATTAGAATGACATTGATTATTTTTATGCTTTCTTGGTTATAACCATTATACCAAGGTTGTCACCCCACCATTTGCTTGCCTGTAAATCAGCTACTTCTAATTTCCAGTCAAGCAAATGATTTCAGTGTTAGCTCTTGTCTTTCTAGCCATTATACTCATTTGAAATAAAAACTCAATTTCAGTGAGTGGCTTTTGTGATTAACTGGGCTGCCTAACAATATAGAACTTTATCAGAAGTGAATCATGGTGTCATTTGCCAACTCCGAGTGACCTTAGGTAAGTTATTTAATCTGAGGTGCAGTTTGCTCATTGTTTTAGTTATTGAGCTGTTATTATGTGCCAGGTACTTCTCCTGCCTTCTTTTTTTCTCCTTCAGTGGAAAGCTTTAAATATACATTAACTAAAAATAATATAATGAACTATGGCCCCAACACCCAGCTTCAGAAATTGCCAACTCATGGACAGTCTTATACCCTCACTTCTTCCACACATATTCCCATCACTGGATTATTGTAAAGCAATTTCTGATACTATGTCATTTCACCTTCAAGAGATAAAATAACCATAATGCCATTATCACACTTAAAAATTCAAAAATTCACCAATAATTCCTTCCTACCATCTAATATCCAGTCCACATCCCCATTCGTGATCTCACAAATGTGTTTTTACAGTTGATTAGTTCTAGTTAGCTTCCATACAAAGTTTACACTTTACATTTGATTGAAATGTCCCTTAAATCTCTCTTGAACTGTAAGTTCCTCCTCCCTTTATTTTTTTCTTGCCATTTATTTGTTGAAGAAACAGTCTCAGTCACCCTAAAAAATTCCCTACAGTCTTGGATTTGGCTGACTGCAGCCTTGTGGTGTCCTCTAGCTTGTTTCTCTGTCCCTGGTATTTTCCATGAGCTGGTTGTTAGACGTAGAAGCTTGATCAGGTTCGATCTCAATCCTTTCAGCAGGAATGCTTCCTAGATGGAGCTGTGTGCTCCCCACTGTGTCACCTTAGGAGGCACTAACATCTGATCGTTCCCAAGTTGTTAAGATTGCTTGGTGCATTCAGGCGTGGACGGCCTGATCCAGTCTTGGGTGTGTTGTGAAAGCACTGGGTAAGCCATGAAGGTAGGGCTGGACCTTTATAACTTAGTATCTGAGGCTTCCGCGAGGTTGCTGTATTTTGTGTGTGTCTTTGGACTTCCCAGCCAACACAGAGCTCCTGTGTGCCAGGACCGTGCCGCATGTGCTCAGCAGCCTCTGCCTCGCCTGGTGCAGTAATGAGCTGGGATGCCCTCCGCCTTCTTTTTGAAATCTCCCTGTGTGAGCCACACCCCCGAACAGCTTTTAACTACTCCCTGGCTCTACCCTCTGCTGACGGGCATTTCTTTCCCTGGCTGATTTTGAGTACTGGCCTTGAATGCCTCTTTAGGCCTGTCTATCAGCCAGTCTTCTACAGGCATTCCAGATTCCACCTGGTAAAAGCCGAAGCTGCGACCCCGCTGCCCAGACCCGCCCCTTCTCTCCTCAGCACCATACCTCGTCCCTAGGATCACTGTTTCTCAGCTTCCCCGGGTAGAAGCTCAGCCGTCTTGGCCCCCACCCCCACCACTCCACCCCAGCACTCAGGTGGAAGCAGCTGCTGCGGTGAAACTTTGGATGCGAGATGTTTACGAAGTTTCCAAGGAAGGAAGGTCGTGAAGAGGAGATGGATTGGCAGAGGGAGAAGCTCAGCTGTGACGCAGGCCTGACCGAGCTCTGGCTCCCTTGCTATGAGCTCTGGGGCCAGGAGTATCCACTGGAAGTCCCATGAAAGCTGAAATGGCCAGGCCTCTCTGCACCAGTCCCCTCCCAACCCTCCTGCCCCTCCAGCTCATCCCTGCTTCCTGTGTTCCAGACACACCACTCCCCAAATAGAAATATCTCCACACCTCCATGCCATTGCATAGACTGTGTTTTTTGCTTGGAATGTGCTTTTCCCACTTGCCTTTTCTGTGAGCTCAGAACTTCCCCTTTACATTCCCCAAGAATAAATCCCATACTTTTGTGCACACACCAGTTATAGCACCAACTGCATAATATTACATTACTGGTGTCCAAGCCCCTCCACCCACTGTACACCACAGGCTTCCAGAGGGCAGGAACCACGGGCCACTCAGCTCTGCACCCCAGCTCCCAGCACATTGCCGGGCATGGAAGATGCTCAGTAAACAGTGGCTGGTGGTAGTGAGTTGAGCCATGTAGTTACACAAAACCAATCCACAGTAGCTTGTCTGATTTGAAATTTTGCCATAGATCTCCCAAACAAAACAGGTATTAAATTTGAGAGATACATTTCAACATTTCAATTTTATTTAAGAACTTTAATTTTTTAAATTATTTTAATTCATTTTGTTATCATTAATCTACAATTACATGAAGAACATTATGGTTACTAGACTCCCCCCTTCACCAAGTCCCCCCGCACAAACCCCATTACAGTCACTGTCCATCAGCATAGTAAGATGCTGTAGAATCACTACTTGTCTTCTCTGTGTTGCACAGCCCTCCCCATGCCCCCCCACATTATACATGCTAATTGTAAGGACCCTTTTCTTTTTCCCCCACCCTTATCCCTCCCTTCCCACCCATCCTCCCCAGTCCCTTTCCCTTTGGTAACTGTTAGTCTATTCTTGAGTTCTGTGATTCTGCTGCTGTTTTATTCCTTCAGTTTTTCTTTGTTCCTATACTCCACATATGAGTGAAATCATTTGGTACTTGTCTTACTCCCCCTGGCTTATTTCACTGAGCGTAATACCCTCTAGCTCCATCCATGTTGTTGCAAATGGTAGGATTTGTTTTCTTCTTATGGCTGAATAATATTCCATTGTGTATAGGTACCACGTCTTCTTTATCCATTCATCTACTGATGGACACTTAGGTTGCTTCCATATCTTGGCTATTGTAAATAGTGCAGCGATAAACATAGGGGTGCATCTGTCTTTTTCAAACTGGGCTGCTGCATTCTTTGGGTAAATTCCTAGAAGTGGAATTCCTGGGTCAAATGGTATTTCTATTTTGAGCATTCTGAGGAACCTCCATACTGCTTTCCACAATGGTTGAACTAATTTACATTCCCACCAGCAGTGTAGGAGGGTTCCCCTTTCTCCACAACCTCGCCAACATTTGTTGTTGTTTGTATTTTGGCTGGTGGCCATCCTTACTGGTATGAGGTGATATCTCATTGTGGGTTTAATTTGCATTTCTCTGATGACTAGCGATGTGGAGCATCTTTTCATGTGTCTGTTGACCATCTGAATTTCTTCTTTGGAGAAGTGTCTGTTCAGCTCCTCTGCCCATTTTTTAATTGAATTATTTGCTTTTTGTTTGTTGAGGTGTGTGAGCTCTTTATATATTTTGGATGTCAACCCTTTATCGGATCTGTCATTTATGAATATATTCTCCCATACTGTAGGGTACCTTTTTGTTCTACTGATGGTGTCCTTTGCTGCACAGAAGGTTTTCAGCTTGATATAGTCCCATCTTGTCCATTTTTGCTTTTGTTTCCCTTGCCCGGGGAGATATGTTCATGAAGAGTCGCTCATGTTTATGTACAAGAGATTTTTGCCTATGTTTTTTTCTAAGAGTTTTATGGTTTCATGACTTACATTCAGGTCTTTGATCCATTTCGAATTTACTTTTGTGTATGGGGTTAGACAGTGATCCAGTTTCATTTTCTTACATGTAACTATACAGTTTTGCCAGCACCATCTGTTGAAGAGACTGTCATTTCCCCCATTGTATGTCCATGGCTCCTTTATCAAATATTAATTGACCATATATGTTTGGGTTAATGTTTGGAGTCTCTATTCTGTTCCACTGCTCTGTGTTTCTGTTCTTGTGCCAGTACCAAATTGTCTTGATTACTGTGGCTTTGTAGTAGAGCTTGAAGTTGGGGAGCGAGATCCCCCCCACTTTATTCTTCCTTCTCAGGATTGTTTTGGCTATTCGGGGTTTTTGGTGTTTCCATATAAATTTTTGAACTATTTGTTCCAGTTCATTGAAGAATGCTGTTGGTAATTTGATAGGGATTGCATCAAATCTGTATATTACTTTGGGCAGGATGGCCATTTTGACGATATTAATTCTTCTGGGCCAGGAGCATGGGATGAGTTTCCATCTGTTAGTGTCCTCTTTAATTTCTCTTAAGAGTGTCTTGTAGTTTTCAGGGTATAGGTCTTTCACTTCCTTGGTTAGGTATATTCCTAGGTATTTTATTCTTTTTGATGCTATTGTGAATGGAATTGTTTTCCTGATTTCTCTTTCTATTAGTTCATTGTTAGTGTATAGGAAAGCCACAGATTTCTGTGTGTTAATTTTGTATCCTGCAACTTTGCTGTTTTCTGATATCAGTTCTAGTAGTTTTGGAGTGGAGTTTTAGGGTTTTTTATGTACAATATCATGTCATCTGCAAATAGTGACAGTTTAACTTCTTCTTTACCAATCTGGATTCCTTGTATTTCTTTGTTTTGTCTAATTGCCTTGGCTAGGACCTCTAGTACTATGTTGAATAACAGTGGGGAGAGTGGGCATCCCTGTCTTGTACCCGATCTCAGAGGAAAAGCTTTCAGCTTCTCACTGTTCAGTATGATGTTGGCTCTGCGTTTATCATATATGGCCTTTATTATGTTGAGGTACTACCCTCTATACCCATTTTGTTGAGAATTTTTATCATGAATGGATGTTGAATTTTGTCAAATGCTATTTTCAGCATCTATGGAGATGATCATGTGGTTTTTGTCCTTCTTTTTGTTGATGTGGTGGATGATGTTGATGGATTTTCAAATGTTGTACCATCCGTGCATCCCTGGGATGAATCCCACTTGGTCATGGTGTATGATCCTTTTATGTATTTTTGAATTTGGTTTGCTAATATTTTGTTGAGTATTTTTGCATCTATGTTCATCAGGGATATTGGTCTGTAGTTCTCTTTTTTGGTGGGGTCCTTGCCTGGTTTTGGTATTAGGGTGATGTTGGCTTCATAGAATGAGTTTGGGAGTATTCCCTCCTCTTCTATTTTTTGGAAAACTTTAAGGAGAATGGGTATTATATCTTCTCTGTGTGTCTGATAAAATTCCGAGGTAAATCCATCTGGTCTAGGGGTTTTGTTCTTGGGTAGTTTTTTGACTACTCCTTCAATTTCTTTGCTGTTAATTGGTTTGTTTAGATTTTGTGTTTCTTCCTTGGTCAGTCTTGGAAGGTTGTATTTTTCTAGGAAGTAGTCCATTTCTTCTAGGTTTTCCAGCTTGTTAGCATATAGGTTTTCATAGTAGTCTCTAATAATTCTTTGTATTTCTGTGGGGCCCGTCGTGATGTTTCCTTTCTCGTTTCTGATTCTGTTGATGTGTGTTGATTCTCTTTTTCTCTTAATAAGTCTGGCCTAGAGGCTTATCTATTTTGTTCATTTTCTCAAAGAACCAGCTCTTGGTTTCATTGATTTTTGCTATTGTTTTATTCTTCTCAATTTTATTTATTTCTCCTCTGATCTTTATTATGTCCCTCCTTCTGCTGACTTTAGGCCTCATTTGTTCTTCTTTTTCCAATTTCGATAATTGTGACATTAGACTATTTGGGTTTGTTCTGCCTTCTTTAAATATGCCTGGATTGCTATATACTTTCCTCTTAAGACTGCTTTCACTGCGTCCCACAGAAGTTGGGGCTTTATGCTGTTGGTGTCATTTGTTTCCATATATTGCTGGATCTCCATTTTAATTTGGTCGTTCATCCATTGATTATTTAGGAGCATGTTGTTAAGCCTTCATGTGTTTGTGGGCCTTTTTGCTTTCTTTGTACAATTTATTTCTAGTTTTATACCTTTGTGGTCTGAAAAGTTGGTTGGTAGGATTTCAATCTTTTGGAATTTACTGAGGCTCTTTTTGTGGCCTAGTATGTGGTCTATTCTGGAGAATGTTCCATGTGCACTTGAGAAGAATGTGTATCCTGTTGCTTTTGGATGTAGAGTTCTATAGATGTCTATTAGGTCCATGTGTTCTAGTGTGTTGTTCAGTGCCTCTGTGTCCTTACTTATTTTCTGTCTTGTGGATCTGTCCTTTGGAGTGAGTGGTGTGATGAAGTCTCCTAGAATGAATACATTGCATTCTATTTCCTCCTTTAATTCTGTTAGTATTTGTTTCACATATGCTGGTGCTCCTGTGTTGGGTGCATACATATTTACAATGGTTATATCCTCTTGTTGGACTGACCCCTTTATTATTATGTAATGTCCTTCTTTATCTCTTGTTACTTCCTTTGTTTTGAAGTCTATTTTGTCTGACACCAGTACTGCAACACCTGCTTTTTTCTCCCTGTTGTTTGCATGAAATATCTTTTTCCATCCCTTGACTTTTAGTCTGTGCATGTCTTTGAGTTTGAGGTGAGTCTCTTGTAAGCAGCGTATAGATGGGTCTTGCTTTTTTATCCACTCAGTGACTCTATGTCTTTTGATTGCTGCATTCAGTCCATTTACATTTAGGGTGATTATCGATAGGTATGTACTTATTGTCATTGCAGGCTTTAGATTCGTGGTTACCAAAGGTTCTAGGTTAATTTCCTTACTATCTAAGAGTCTAACTTAACTCACTTAGTATGCTGTTACAAACACAATCTAAAGGTTCTTTTCTGTTTCTCCTCCTTTTTTCTTCCTCCTCCATTCTTTATATATAAGGTATCATATTCTGTACTTTTTGTCTATCCCTTGATTGACTTTGGGGATAGTTAATTTAATTTTGCATTTGCTTAGTAATTAGCTGTTCTACTTTCTTTACTGTGGTTTTATTACCTCTGGTGACAGCTATTCAACGTTAGGAACACTTCCATCTATAGCAGTCCCTCCAAAATAGACTGTAGAGATGGTTTGTGGGAGGTAAATTCTCTCAGCTTTTGCTTATCTGGGAATTGTTTAATTCCTCCTTCAAATTTAAATGATAATCTTGCTGGATAAAGTAATCTTGGTTCCAGGCCCTTCTGCTTCATGGCATTAAATACATCATGCCACTCCCTTCTGGCTTGTAAGATTTCTGCTGAGAAGTCTGATGTTAGCCTGATGGGCTGTCCTTTGTATGTGATCTTATTTCTCTCTCTGGATGCTTTTAATAGTCTGTCCTTATCCTTGATCTTTGCCAATTTTATTACTATGTGTCTTGGTGTTGTCTTCCTTGGGTCCCTTGTGTTGGGGGATCTGTGGCTCTCCATGGCCTGAGAGACTATCTCCTTCCCCAGACTGGGGAAGTTTTCAGCAACTACCTCCTCAAAGACACTTTCTATCCCTTTCTCTTTCTCTTCTTCTTCTGGTATCCCTATAATGAAAATATTGTTCTGTTTGGATTGGTCACACAGTTCTCTCAATATTCTTTCATTCTTAGAGATCCTTTTTTCTCTCTGTGCCTCAGCTTCTTTGTATTCCTCTTCTCTAGTTTCTATTTCATTTATCGTCTCCTCCACCGTATCCAAACTGCTTTTAATACCCTCCATTGTGCTCTTCAACGATTGGATCTCTGACCAGAATTCATTCCTGAGTTCTTGGATATCTTTCCTTACCTCCATTAGCATGCTGATGATTTTTATTTTGAACTCCCTTTCAGGAAGAGTCGTAAGGTCCATGTCATTTAAATCTTTCTCCAGAGTTATATTAATTTTACTCTGGACCAGGTTCCTTTGGCGTTTCATGTTTGTATATGGCGCCCTCTAGTGTCCAGAAGCTGTAGTCTCTGACCAACCATGACCTCACCATGCAGCCAAATGAGCAGCATCTGATGGCCGTGCTCCCTGTAGCTCTTGGTACCTGAGGACCATGAGGAGAGAAAAAGAAGAAGCCAGAGCCAACCCAGCCCACCTTAGCCAAGCCAGGTCTGAGCAGGTGTCCATGCTGCATGGCCACCTCTTGAACATGCCCAGGTGGGAAAGAGACTGTGGATAAAGTGAAGGATTCTCCCCTGGCCCTGGTCAGCTAGCTTACTACACACGTGGCAATATGTTGTTATTGACTCTATATAAAGAGCTCTGCCCAGTACTCATGCGACATGGTGACATGGCTGCAGGAGAGCAGAGATGAGAGTGGAGCGGTGGCAGCGCTGAGGACAGAGACTGAGACGGCTGTGGGGGCAGAGAGGCCCAGAGGCAGAGAGCTGCTTGCTACATGCAGACTTGCTCCTGAGGGGATGGGATTCTAGTGATTGACCTGCCACCGTGGGAATAAAGTTGGGTATAAACCCTTTCACCCCAAGAATGTTCCATTGTCATTCCCCAGTCTCACTGAATCCATAGTGAACTTGCCCAGAGCTGAAACCCATTGGCAAGACAGAGACCAAGGCCTTCCCTGATGCTTCTCTAAGGTCCAGTGGAGCTCAGCCCAGAGATGGGGACAGGATGGGAGGGACAGCCTCAGATGGTGTGGGAGCAGGGGTTTTGTGTTGGGGACCCTGGAGCCTTCCTAGACCCAGGCTTTCTCCTGAGCATCCACCATGCATCCTGTTGGAGTCACTCTGACGCAAGAATTGCACTCATTGTCATGACACTGTGGTGCACACTGCTCGCTTCATCTCATTGGTTGCCCGCAATAATCTGTGCCTTACATGCTAGTCCCTCTTTTACAGATGAGAGAACAGTTTAGTCAGAGACAGCGCTGGCCATGTTCTTTCCTCTGCACCTGGGGCTCTCACCCATTAAGAGCTCTTTGGAAACACCTGGGTCCCATGCGCCTTCCTCCTGAGATTCCAACATACTTGGGTCTGGGTGCGGCCTAGGCACCGAATGGCCTTAAGGCTTCCCAGGTGATTCCAACATATTCCATGTTTGGAAAATAATTGTGCACCTTTCCAGTGCCCATGGTGGCAGATGACTTATTAAGCTCTGTGATGAGGTCTGCTTTGTCAGCTGGGGACACACATGCTCAGGCACCCATTGTCAGATCCAGTCAGTCCGTTCACTGTGCCCTCTGATAATCTGGCCATCTCCGAGCCCTCAGTGGGCACACCCCCTCTGGTGCTGCCCTTGGTGTGGTGGTTTCATTCGATCCATTCATTCACTGGCCCATGCCCCAATGCTGCAATTTATTGGGGATCCTTTACCGTCTATGACAGTTCTCATCTGATACAGTTTACCTTTGGACTCCCTGATTTATTCCACTGATTTGTTTGCATAATTTTGTGTCAGGTATCTATGTTAATTATTTTAGCTTTTAAAAAACTGAGTCTGGTTGGGTTAGACACTCTTTATTCCCTCAGAATATTTATATAATCCCTGTTTATTCTTACAGGGGAACTGTAGAATCTTTAGTTAAGTTTCAAAAACCTCTTATTTTGATTTGATTAAAACTGGATCAAACTTTCAATCTAATTTGAGAAAATCACTATCTATGTACACTTTTTCTAGCCAAGGATATAGAATGTCAGTCCACTTACCCAAGTTGTCTTTTTATAGCTCAACTAATTTTTATTGTTGTATTCTCACTAGTATTTTTTAGAAACACACTATTGTAAATGGGAAACCTTTAAAAAAATACCTCTCTATATTTGCCCATTTATTGAAGAACACATAGGAAAACCATGGTTGTCTTGCCAATGGGTCTCAGCCCTGGGCAAATTCACTATGGATTCCATGTGACCAAAGAAATGACAGTAGAACGTTCTTGGGGTGAAAGGGTTATATTCAACTTTGTTTCCATGGTAGCAGGTCAGTCACTAGAATCCCGTCCACTAAGATCAAGTCTGCACACAGCAAGCCAGTCTCTGCCTTTGGGCCTCTCTGCCCGCAGAGCTGTCCCAGTCTTTGTCCTCAGCACTGCCACACCAGCCTCTGCAGCCTTGCAGCTGTGCTACTGTACCGCCCAGAGCATTGGGCAGAGCTCTTTATATAGAGTCAATAACAACGTATCACCCACATGTGTGTAGTGAGCTAGCTGACCAGGGCCAGGTGAAAATCCTGGCCATGGAAACCTTCATTTTAACCACAATGGTATTATATCATACATTTAGCCATTTCTCTGAATAATTTTATTCTAGGAGTTTCTCGTTGATTCTTCTGGACTTCCTATGTAGATAATTATAGCATCTGAAGTTAATAAATCTCTCTCTTCCTTTCCAATATTTATACTCCTTACTTCTATTTCTGTTTCATGTCTTAATACCAGGGCCAAAATTTCCAGATATTAAATAGTGGTGCCAGCTGCTCCTCCCCTTTTTACAGGGAGTGTCTTTAGTCTGGCGTGTGAACAGTGGGTGCCAGCTTAGACTGGTTCTTGAGGAATGTGAAGTTCACAGTGAATGGGCAGGGAGGGGCGGAGGGCACAGCCTGTGCAAAGGCTTGGAGGAGCAGAAGAGCAGGCTGGTGCTGGGAATGGCGTGTGGCTTGGCATGGCTAGACTGTGGGCTGCAAAGGCTTTTTCCCCAGGGGCACAGAAAACTGAACACACAGTGTCCTCACCCCTCTGCCCCCTGATGGCTCTGATTTAGGGACAGGCATGGACATGGGCCTCGGTGAATTCCCAGCAATACACGAGCTTCTTCCAACTCACGGGACTGCAGGTACCTGGAGGCCAGTCGCCACAGCACAGAGTGGAGCTGCTGCATTTCCTGTTGATGGTCCTGCTTAAAGGTCAAGCTCTTCTGGAAGGTGTCACTGGGGTCCTTACGTGAGGGGTGGTCCTGTGGGGCAGACCCCAGAAGTGCAGCAGCCGACTACGGAAAATCCCTGCCGGGCTTCCCCCTGTGAGCCTGGACCAGGAACTGTCGTCATGGGCCTGGGGCTTAGTATCCACCAGTCTGGGCTCAGACTCTGCCTTGCTTTGACCTCTGGAACCTGAGCTGCACTCTATTACTCCTTTTCTCACTTTCCAGTTCCTCAAGCCCATTGCCACAGTCAACAGACCACCTACATGCCACCTCTTCCAGGAAGCCTTCCCAGTTCCTCTCTTTTCTCTGTGTTCTTATAGTACAAGTATCAGTAGAATGACAGTAGCTGTGGCTAAAATCAGGCAAGCCTAGAATCAGGCACTAACTCGATTGACTGAATCCCAACAAGTAGGGAAGGGCAGAGTTACAGAATTCTTTCTGTGCAAAGCAGGTGTGTGGATAAAGTGAAAATTCCTATGGCCAGGTTCTCCCCTGGCCCTGGTCAGCTAGCTCACTGCACACATGTGGGCAATATGTTGTTATTAACTCTATATAAAGAGCTCCACCCAGTGCTCTGGGCGACACAGTGGCATGGCTGCAGGAGAGCAGAGGCTGGAGTGGTGGCAGCACCGAGGACAGAGACTGAAACGGCTGCAGGGGTGGAGAGGCCCAGAGGCAGAGACCGGCTTGCTGCATGCAGACTTGCTCTGAGGGGATGGGATTCTAGTGATTGACCTGCCACCATGGGAATAAAGTTGGGTATAAACCCTTTCACCCCAAGAACGTTCCATTGTCATTCCCCAGTCTCACTGAATCCATAGTGAACTTGCCTGGGGCTGAAACCCATTGGCAAGACAAAGTGGTGGTAAAATGAGAGGTTAAAAAGGAATTCTGTAATAGCGTAAGTTAAACTCACAGAAGCCCCTCTAAGGAATGTAGATACAAAGTTCTGATTGTTAAAAAGCTCAGGTGCATCCTGGCATCTGCAGTTCTGAATCTTACATCCTGGTCAATAGTATCTGGCCAGGCACCCGTGAGGTGATGGCCTGGGAGCTTGGCTCTCACCTGGGGTGGAAAAACCGTCTCCTTAGAGCAACGTCTGAGCTGCTACCTGGGAGTTTTAAAAAATGGATACTTGGTCCCTAAGTCAGAGATTCTGATTGAATTGGCCTGTGGGTAATGAGGGGAAATTGTTACTAACTGCACCACTGCCTTAATGTTGAGAACTTTTAAAGCCTGAGGTGGCTTAGAATCAAGCACAGAGACGAATCAGTTTGTGAAACTCTTGGTATTAGAATTTTCAGGTTACATTTAGGAATAATCTATTTTATATAAAGGGGTCACGTTTCTCAGAATCTAGCAGGTCAGCGGAAGAGAATATCTTATGATCTTATTGAAATTTACTATTGGAATGGTGGCTTATTTAAGAGGTGTAAGACTAGTTTGCCAAGTTTGTAAACCATATTGGAATGCTTAAGATATTTGAGATTCACTTTATTTATGGGCTTAATTTATTGGATTTACTAGGATAATTTAAGAATTTAGGAGGCATTTGAAGTACTTAAAAAGAAAATCTATTGAATGTATTCATTCAATTTTAAATGTTTCAGGTAGTTTCATTAATGACATTTAAACATGGGACAAAACATTAACCAAAAGGCTTCCTTGAAAGTGTTTAAATTTACTAGTTTTATAAAAGTGATAAGATTAATAAATGAATTTAAAAGTTTAAGGAAAATTAGGTTTTAAAATGTGTAATAAATTTAGTATTAATTTTTCAAACTGAAGTAAATACAAAAATTATTTTCTATGTATAAAGACAATCCTCAAAGATACCAAAAACCTCCCCACAACACTTCCATTTGCTGACAGCTAAGAGCAGCCAATGCATGGCCTGTACCTGCAACTTTTCCAATTCCACAGCAGACATCACTAATCAATCCCAGCACATGGGCCCAGAAAGTTGCTTGAATACAACACCCCAAGCAGCAATTCCAATCACCTGAAGATGGCCGTGAGCTGGAACCAACTCGCCATGTCTTCATTCGCACAGGCATTCATCCATCAGCCAGGAGCTGAAGCAGTGT
The DNA here is from genome assembly GCF_030020395.1 of Manis pentadactyla. Taxonomy (NCBI): domain Eukaryota; kingdom Metazoa; phylum Chordata; class Mammalia; order Pholidota; family Manidae; genus Manis; species Manis pentadactyla. Next base: position 113,235,677 of record NC_080029.1, on the reverse strand, counting down.
CCTGCAGCATCGCCACACTGGCGTGGACCTCAGTCAGCCTTGTTTCACTGTGGTTTGGAAGCTCACTCATCTCCAGATGCTCAGAGACACCCTGGTGTTTGTAAGGTAAGGTAGGGATTATCACCCCCTTGGAAACTGAGGGGCTCCTGAATTGTCAGGTCTGGGGTTCAAAGCTGCTCACTCCCTTTCCAAAATGGAAAAACCAAGCACAAGGTCACGTACCTTCTCCCATTTGTAGAAACGATCAGCTTTTATGATCACGTCCACCAGGCTGATGTGGCTGCTGCGGGCGGCCGCCGCCAGGACGTTTTCTCCTTGCTGCATTTACAAAGCAAGAAGGGAAGCCAGAGTTTCTACAGGAGGGGTACAGGCTGGCCTTAGCACTGAATAGAAACCCTCCTGCCCAAAGAAAGCCATTTCCAGCAGTCTATACTGGAGAGCAGCAAGGTTTTCTTGGTGTGACGAGGGATGTGGAAGTCACAGGTTGAGTAAGACAATAATAATGACTCCAACAACCACTTCTTGTGTTTCTAAAGAATTTACCACATCTTAGAGTTCCTGAAACAGCCTGCACAACTCTTCACCACCACCTGTGAATAGGTGTTATCAGCTCATTTCTCGGATGAACCCAGAGCCCGGAGAAGGGGCTTGCGCTCATTGTGTCCCTTTGCCCGCCTCTGTCAGGCTCCCAGGCCCGTTGCTCCAGGCCTCCTGCACAGTGCTCACCTCAAGCACCCGCAGGGGCCTGCGGGGTGAGGGTGAGACAGGAATGGGAAGCTCCTGTTCATACCCCACCAGCTGCCCTGGCGCCCAGCTCAAAGCAGGGAGCCCGTCACAGGTCCAACCGCAGAGCCTGTTCCCTGTCCCCGGCTCTTCCCCACACCAGCCCAAGGGCTGGGCTACATGTGCAAATGCCCTTTGGCCTCTGGAGCCTGGGCCTTCCTTGGCCTTATCAAGTCTTCAGTTCTTCTCAAGCCTCCAGCCTCCTGAGGACGCAGCCACTCCAGGGGCAAGATGAGCCAGGAAGGACCCCCAACCCTTTCTCACACACAGTGGGTTGTGGGGTGATGATGGGCTGTTCCTCCATTCCCTCTCCCCACTCCCCACCAGGTGGCTCAATGGTACATAATGCTGCAATAAACATAGGGGTGCACATATCTTTTTTAATTAATGATTTTTTTCTTTGGGTAGATTCCCAGATGTAATTGCTGGGTCATATGGTATTTCTATTTTTAGTTTTTTGAGAAACCTCCATACTGCTTGCCATAGCTGCCGCACCAATTTGCAATCCCACTGGCAGTGCAGGAGGGCTCCCTTTTCTCCACATCCTTTGCCAACACTTGTTATTTGTTGTCTTGTTGACACTAGCCATTCTGACTGTGTGAGGTGACATCTCATTGTGGTTTTGATTTGCATTTCCCTGTTGATTAGTGATGTTGAGCATCTTTTGATGTGTCGGCCATGTATATGTCTTCTTTGGAGAAACATCTATTCAGGTCCCTTTTTAATAGAATTATTTGTTTTTTGTTGTTGTTGAGTGGCACGAGTTGTTTATACATTTTGTATATTAGGCCCTTAACACTTGTTTCTGCGGAATACTTCTTTACTTTCTTTCACTACAAGATGCTCCAGACTTATCCTATGTACTTCCTGCCCCAATCTTAGAATCAGCCATTTCTCCAAGGAGCTTTGGTACCTTACTTTGGAGAATGTACATCTTACTCTTTTCACATAACTATGTATTGAAGATTCTTTCATATAAATATATTTTTTGAAACTCCCTCATTTTCTTTGCATATATTCTTTTTATTATATATCCACTGATATACACTCTTGTGAAGGTTTCACAAGAATAACAATGTGGTTACTACATTCACCCTTATTATTGAGTCCCCCCCATACCCCATTGCAGTTACTGTCCATTAGAGTAGTAAGATGCCACAGAGTCGCTATTTGTCTTCTCTGTGTTACACTGTCTTCCCTGTGATCCACACACACACCATGTGCACCAGTCATATTACCCCTCAATCCCCTTCTCCCTCCCTCCCAACCCACCCTCCCCCAACTGATAGTCCCATCTTGGAGTCTGTGAGTCTGATGCTATTTTGTTCCTTCAGTTTTGCTTCATCGTTATACTCCACAAATGAAGGAAACATTTGGTATTTGTCTTTTTCTGCCTGACTTATTTCACCGAGCATAATACCCTCTGGCTTCATCCATGTTGTTGCAAATGGTAGGATTTGTGTCTTTCTTATAGCTGAATAATATTCCATTGTGTATATGTACGACATCTTCTTTATCCATTCATCTACTGATGGACACTTAGGTTGCTTCCATATCTTGGCTATTGTAAATAGTGCTGCAATAAACATATGGGTACATATGTCTTTTTGAGTCTGAGAAGTTGTTTTCTTTTGGTAAATTCCTAGGAGTGGAATTTCTGGGTCAAATGGTATTTCTATTTTTAGTTTTTTGAGGAACCTCCATATTGCTTTCCACAATGGTTGAATTAGTTTACATTCCCACCAGCAGTGTAGGAGGGTTCCCCTTTCTCCACATCCTCGCCAGCATTTGTTATTGTTTGTCTTTTGGATGTTGGCCATCCTAACTGTGGGTTTAATTTGCATTTCTCTGATGATTAGCGATGTGGAGCATCTTTTCATGTGCCTGTTGTCCATCTGAATTTCTTCATTGGAGAACTGTCTGTTCAGATCCTCTGCCCATTTTTTAATTGAATTACTTGCTTTATTTTTGTTGAGGTGCATGAGTTCTTTGTATATTTTGGATGTCAACCCCTTATTAGATCTGTCATTTATGAATATATTCTCCCATACTCTAGGATGCCTTTTTGTTCAACTGATGGTGTTCTTTGCTGTACAGAAGCTTTTTAGTTTGATATAGTCCCACTTGTTCATTTTTGCTTTTGTTTCCCTTGCCTGAGGAAATGCATTCTGGAAAAAGTTGCTCATGTTTATCCAGGAATATGATCAATAAAAGTGGGGACAGTGGGCATCCTTGTCTTGTTCCTGATCAAAAGAAAAAAGTTTCAGCTTCTCGCTGTTAAGTATGATATTGGCTGTGGGTTTGTCATATATGGCCTTTATTATGTTGAGGTACTTGCCCTCTACACCCATTTTGTTGAGAGTTTTTATCATGAATAGATATTGAATTTTGTCAAATGCCTTTATAGTGTCAATAGAGATGATCATGTGGTTTTTGTCCTTCTTTTTGTTGATGTGGTGGATGATGTTGATGGATTTTCAAATGTTGTACCATCCTTGCATCCCTGGGATGAATCCCACTTGGTCATGGTGTATGATCCTCTTGATGTATTTTTGAATTTGGTTTGCTAATATTTTGTTGAGTATTTTTGCATCTATGTTCATCAGGTATATTGGTCTGTAATTTTCTTTTTTTGTGGTGTCTTTGCCTGGTTTTGGTACTAGAGTGATGCTGGCCTCATAGAATGAGTGATGCTGGCCTCCTCTTCTACTTTTTGGAAAACTTTATGGAAGATGGTTATTAGGTCTTCACAAAATTTTTGATAAAATTCAGCAGTGAAACTATCTGGTTCAGGGATTTTGTTCTTAGGCAGTTTTTTGATTACCAATTCAATTTTGTTGCTGGTAGTTGGTCTATTCAGATTTTTTGTTTCTTCCTAGGTCAGCCTCGAAAGGTATTTTTCTAAAAAGTTGTCCGTTTCTTCTAGGTTATCCAGTTTGTTACCATATAATTTTTCATAGTATTCTCTAATAATTCTTTGTATTTCTGTGGTGTCTGTAGTCATTTTTCCTTTCTCATTTCTGATTCTGTTTATGTGTGTAGACTCTTTTTTTATTGATGTGTGTGGCTAGGGGTTTATCTATTTTGTTTATTTTCTCAAAGAACCAGCTCCTGCTTTCATTAATTCTTTCTATTATTTTATTCTTCTTGATTTTATTTATTCCTACTGTAATCTTTATTATTTCCCTCCTTCTACTGACTTTGGGTGTCATTTTTTCTTCTTTTTCTAGTTTCATTAATTGTGAGTTTAGGCTGTTCATATGAGATTGTTCTTTCCTGAGGTAGGCCTGTATTGCAGTATACTTCCCTCTTAGCAAGGCCTTCACCACATCCCAGATTTTGTGGTGTGGAATTATTGTTGTAATTTGTCTCCATATATTGCTTGATCTCTGCTTTTATTTGGTCATTGATCCATTGATTATTTAGGAGCATGTTGTGAAGCCTCCATGTGCTTGTGGGATTTCTCATTTTCTTCATGTAATTTATTTCTAGTTTCCTACTTTTGTGGTCTGAGAAACTGGTTGGTACAATTTCAATCTTTTTGAATTTACTGAGGCTCTTTTTGTTGCCTAAAATATGATCTGTTCTTGAAAATGTTCCATGTGCACTAGACAAAAATGTGTATCCTGCTGCTTTTGAGTGGAGTGTTCTGTAGATGTCCGTTAGGTAAACTCCCTCATTCATTTTTACAGCTGCCTAACACTCCATTTCATAGCACTCCATTTAAATTAAGATACATTTAATTTATTAAATTGTCTATTTAAATGTGGATTCCAATCTTTTGCTGTTACAAACAATAGTGCAAAAATTTGTACATATGTCATCCCATACATGTAGAGGTACATATGCAGGCCCCACACTTACATGATCAGCCACGTTGATGCGGCCTCCTGTGTGGATGAGGGCCCAGGCCATGTACTGGGAGCCACCAAGGGCTGAATGTGGAGGCAGCTCTGCTTTCTCTAAAGGGAAACAGGCATCAATGCAATGTCCTGAAGACCCCTCACAGTGAGGTTTGCAAAGCACTTTGAGATTCATCATTCCACGAGGGTTTACATCTCCCCCAGGACTATCCTGTCCATTAAACCCTGAGGCTGGAGAAATCAATGACTTGCACAGGCCTGGTAACCAGCAAAAGGAGCTCACTGTGGTCTTAGCATTTTTGTTCCCTCCTGTCACAAATTCTGGAATGTAGGCCAAAGCCTGCACAATTCCTCAGCTGGAAAAGACACACGCAGTATAGACTCCGAGGAGATAATTTTCAGAGAGGGAGATAATGAGATCTGTCAGTACAGGCAAACCCCACCTGGCATGTACTGCCCAGTGGGATTTAGTCTCAGTGTGCCTGGGCAAGGCCAGAGTGAGGGCTTCCCCCCACATGGACCTTCTCAGTGTTCTCCCCAGTCAGAGCCCACCCCCGGCCCCACAACAAGCTCACACGAGCTACCTCGCCACTCACCCAGGCAGGCCCCGTCCGGGGACCAACTGCCCCTGACCGCCTGAGACTGAAGGTCCCCTAGGACTCAGGACTTACAGTTTTAAGACCAGGACAGTTCTGGGCACACTGGGACAAGATGGTCACCCTCCCAAAGTCCCGTCTGAGCCAAGTGCACAGGGTGAGTGGACGCCAGTCGGCCTCCCAGTGGGGAAGGCAGTCATTTGGTCCACCCCCTCCTCAGAGACCCTGCTGCATGGAACTTCGAGGGGTAGGAGTGTGGAAACGGAAAGTGGCCCCTTCCAGAATCCTCAAGCCAAGGTGAGCACACAAGGCCCAGTGCAGTGGGGGGAGCTGGGGGGGTCCCATGGGGGCGTCCCACCTCATCAGCTATCTCCCCAGTCTCCACTCCCGTGCTGTTACTGATGGGAGATAGCCATGATTCTTTGCCTCTTTGCCCCCTCCCAGTACCTGCACTGGGCACAGGGAGGGGCCTGCAGACCAAAGGGGATGGAGGCGGGTGCCCAGGGGCAGCTACTTTCTCTCTCCTGTCCTTGGTGTCCCCCCACACCCCTGGGTAGCTCTGGGTAGTTGCCGCACCTTCTAGGAGAGTTCTGCAAATTGTTCTTGGCTTAGAAAACATTGTTCACACTTATGGGAGTTTAACATTGATATTATTAGTAAATTTGCATTTGCCCTTTTACTATTTATTTTCTACACATCTCCTGTCTTTTTTGTTCTGTTTTTCCTTGACTGTCTTCTTTCGTATTAAATACTCTGGAGCATACCATTTTAATTCCTCTGTTTTTTTTTTAAACAACTTTGGCTACTATTTATGTATGTTTTATTATTAATATTTTTGCTTTGTTATTGAAATTTAGAGCACATATAGAATCCCAGATCCTGTAGCCATTGAACCAGCCAAGAAAGATTATTTATCATTGATTTTAAAAAGCAAACAAAAACAGAAACACTAACACCCCACCTAAAGAAAGGCCCTGACCCCCATTTCCAGGGCATAGAGGCGAATTTCTAACACCTGACTTGAGCACAATGGCGAGGAGAGAATAGGCCTGCCCCAGGGCCACACCCAGACTCCTGCTCTGAGGGCTGGGGCGGCCCCTGCACAGGCCGGGCAAACCTTCCAGGCCACGAGCTCTGAAGTCACAAATAGGCTTTTCAGACTCAGCTTTGCTTCTTACCAGCTGGTGACCTGGGAAAGTCACTGAACCTCTCTAAGCTTCAGTTTCCTCTTCCATAAAATGGGGGAAATTTTTCTGAAGTAATAAAGGGGCTTGTGAACAATCAAGTGTCCAATAAGAAGCTGACACTAACGGGTGTCCAGCTCCTGTTGTGAGAGGTATTTAATCCTCACAGTGATGTAAATTTCAGTGTATAGAATCCCCATTTTTTAGTTGGGAAATGAGGCTCAGAGAAGTTAAGTAACTTGCCCAAGGTCACAGAGATCAGCCATGGAGAAGCCAAGACCAGACCCAGGGCCTGCTGCTTCCTAGCTCTGGAGTCGCTGAGGCTGCTACAGTTGACAGGGTCACGGTCCAGCAGCTGAGGCAGACTTCGTTCGTGGGGAGGCCTGGCTACCTGGGCGAGGGCGTTCCCGTAGCTCTGGGCCCCCAGGAGGAGCTGCCCGCAGTCGGCGTGGGTCCCGTCAGCAGCTGCACGCAGCGCGGTCGGACCTCCTGAAGCACTCGGGGCCGCGTGTGAGCCGGAGGCCGAGGCCTGACCCTGAGGAGAGCGGACACCCCTGCCTCAGGCGGCAGGGCTCTGCGGGCGCCCCACGGCCCTACGACTGAGGACGGAGCCCCTGGCCGTCTGTGGCTCCCTGAGCCCCGCACCTGAGCCTCTCACTCTGAAGGGCATGGGGGGCCTTCCCTCCCTCCTCCACACCGCCGCTCCTGCTCTCCCTGCCCTCCCAGCGCCTCACCCCTGCTGCCTGTCTACGCCCTCGTACTCCGGGAAGCCACCTCTGAGCACCCTGGCCGCTGTGACCTCTCCCTTCTCTGAGCGCACACCAGGTGCAGGACCTCTTGCTGACCCCTCGTGCCTAGTGACCCACTCAGCCAGGCGTTTCTTGCTGCTGCTCATCTTTTCCTGGTGGGCTGTTAGTCCAGAAAGGTGTTGTCAGCTTCAGGGTTCCCACCAGGGGAGAATCAGGAGCAGCCCGGGCTGTGGGGTCCTCAAAAGCAAGGAGTAAGTGACTGTCACACATCTCTGCATCCTCCAGGCAGGCACTCACCGCGCTCCGCTCCTCCCGGTCCAGCCTGATGGCCACGAGTCGCTGCAGCACAGCCAGGTGGCCCCGGCCTGCAGCCAGGCAAAGGGCTGTGTTCCCCGCCTGGGAGGAGAGGGCTCCTGAGGGGCCAGGAGAATCACAGACCCTCGCAGGCCCAGGGAGCAGCCCCTCACTTTATAGAAATGGAAGCTGAGGTCCAGAGACGGGAAGTGACATGTCTAGGGTCACAGAGCAAGCCTGCGACAAGCTGAGGCTCTGAACGCTGGGCCAATGCTACCCTGTCCTTGGGCCAAAAACTGTAACTAGGGGCACTTTCAAGGGCCAAGTCCTGGTCTCTCTCCTCTTACACTTCAAGGCAGACACATAACTTAAAAAAAAAAAATCCCGTACTTTCCATATTCCTGTCTAAAGCCAGTGCTCCTTGGGCACCCCAGATCCATCCCCATCTTCGGCTCAAGGCCGAGGCCCAGCGGCTGCTCTGTGCTCGGGCTGTGCCCAGCCACGCGGCCCAGGTACTCGCCTCCTTCACCTTTGCTCAAGATGTCAGCTCCTCACTGAATAGTGTGGCCCGCCCGGAACACATTAGTTCAAACCACAACTCCGCCCCCGTCCTCCTGATCATTACCCTGCTCGACTTGACTTTTCCTTTTTCCCCATGGCACTGACCACCTAACGTATTCTATAATTTGCATGTATACTATGCTTATTGTTTATTTCTGACTCTTTTTGTTAGAACATGGCACCACAAGGGCAGGGAGTTTTATTTCTCCACTGTTTCCCCAAGTGCCTAGAACAGGGCCTGGGGCACATGGCAGACACTCAATAGCTATTTGTTCAATGAGTAAATAATGTGAAGGAAAGCTTGCCATGCATCTGCTGGATTCGGAGAGCCAGAAGACTGGCAGTTGCCTCACATCTGAGAAGTCTAAAGGCAACAGCGCAGAGCCCAGAGAGGAGCTCCACCAGAGAGGCGGGCAGGGCAGAGGGCACACTGTTCTTTGTACTAGAAGTGGCTCCTGCTGTGGGCAGCCTGCTGAGGGTTGTCTCGGAAGGGATCCCTCTGCAGAGGGTGAAGGGGCCCCAGCATAGAGGACAAGGGCTGGGAGGGGCCAGCAGAGGAGAGTTACGTCTCTAACAAGGAACCGCAGACGGAGTGCCAGAGCAAGATGCCAGGAGGAATACAGCAAAGCATCCAGAAGGGGAGGTCCAGCTTGAGCCACTCATCACGCCCAGAAAGCCCCCGCAACACTGATGTGCCAGTCACGGGGGCTCCTAGCTCAGGCTCCTCCTTCCGCCCTGGCCTGTCTCAGTACCTTGCTGAGGAAGGAGTCAAGACATTGACATTCAGGCGCAGATCTTTAAAGCGCCCACCGAGGATGTGAACGTACACCAAACTCAACGCAGTACTTAAAATAGCTAAACGCACACTTAACCCATCGTAAATATACACACACATTCAACAGCTATAACAATCTTATGGGAATCAAATATGAAACAGTTAAATTTCTTTTATGATTATTAAATAAATGTTCATTATTTATTAATGAATAAATGTTAAGTTCAAAAATCCACTCAACAGCTCTATTCTGCTCCTCTCCACGGGCTCACTTAGAGCTGTGTATCTGGCTTCATGCTGCAAGCAAGGATCAGGCAATGGGAATGTGGCCACAGTGTGAAGTCTCTGTTCAAAGAGACATGAAGAAAGCAGGTGAACCTTGGGGAGCTGACACATGCCCTCTGTTAGCAGGGCTGTGGAGACAGGGCAGGACTTTATTCTTCCTTCTGGGTTATAAATATCCATGTTCTGCTCTTTAAAGCTGCAGGTGGCATGGACTGCCCAACAGGGCACTTGCATTCTGCCTGAGCAGGGCAGGCGGCTCAGAGGCAGGAGAGCTAGGCCGGAGGCGGCCTTGGCCTTGGGCCCAGAGCCCTCTCCCCTCCGCCTGTGAGGATGCCCGGACTCTTCACCTCTACGAGGCCTTGTCAGCATCTCCTTCGTGTTCCCAGGGCAATGAATCACCCTCTCTGGGCTCTCAAAGCCTCCCTGCTGTTACAACGCCTATGGCATGCCCTGTATTGTCGCTGGCTTTGACAGGTCTGTCCCCCTTATCAGGCTGTGGGATCCCAGCAGGAGTCAGATCTTCAGAGGTCCGGAGCCTTGGAAAGCTCACTATGCCTCCTCCCTAGATGACAACACTCCTCATCTGAAAATACAGAACTTAGAGGGTCATGCAATATTAAGAGCTTCTTTCTAGAACTTCTGATTGTAAGATTCTTTCAGTTCATCAAAGCTGGACTTTTCTTGCTTTCTAGTTTTGGTGCTCCTGTCCTCCCAAGATACTGAGCACAATCATTTTCTGCCTCCTGGGTAACTGTGTCCTTGCCTGTCCTTTACTCCACTAGTCCCAGAGTCTGGCCCAGAGAAACCTGCTCAGCCCATGTTTTGGAATGACGGAAATCAGCCTGATCTCATTCTCAGGACCTGACTCAGCACCTTCATCCTGAAAGACTGAGTGTGGACAGGCAGATTCAGTGCATAAGCCAAAGCCTCAGTGTCCCCACGGGGAGGCTGAGGAGAGGGAGGCACACAGGGCTAGGATGCTGGTTCCAAGCCCGGCTTGACCTTTGTCTTGCTGTGTGACCTTGGCTAAAACATCCCCCCTCTGCGCCTCAGTTTCCACATCTATAAAATCAGAAGGTTGAAGTGGCCATGGATGCAGACCCTTCCCGTTGTAAGATCCTGTGGTGCGTCGGTTGGTGAGCACTCTGTCCCTGGCTCATATACAGAACTCTTGTCTTGGCCAAACACATTCATCAGGCTAATAGTGGAGCATGTCCCTTGGTTGGAAGCATTGTTCAGAATTTGCTGCAACGTATTTGGCTAATCCATTGATCTAAATCATTTGCAGGCCAGTCCCCGCAGTGCCCATCCACCAACCCCTTCTCAGATTGGTGGAATGCTGCTCGTTAGCTCTCCACCCTGAACGAACTGCTCCCTTCTCAGGGCCCTCCTCCTCTCTTTGCCATAATCAGAGATGATTGCTAAATCACAAAATGAGCAAATAACCAGCAGGTGTGGGGCTATCATCCCCCCAGCTCTTCCTCTCACCCCTCAAAACAGATCCCCAGTGGAATCATTGTCCTGCTCAAACCCACTCCAGGCAGCACTACCAACCAAGAGATCTGCCACCCAGGCTCCCACAGGGGGCACAGCTCTTCACAAGGACTGTGGCACTGAGTTCCTTGAGTAAGAAACTGTGTCTTGGGCCTCCCTGTGCTCCCAGCCGCAGTCCAGGGCTGGCCCACGGCGTGTGCTCGCAGAATGCCGGCTGGGTGACATCAGACATACTCTGACCTTGGGGCCACCTGCCTCTCCGGTGTGCCACTCCAGACGCAGGCAGGGGTGAGCTGCCAGCAACCGTTCTGGTTGGGAACCTTGAGTGTGGCCCTCCCCTGGGACCCATGGTCACAGTACCTTGTCTCTGACACTGTGGTCGCAGCCAGAGCCTACACGGAAGTCCAGAGCATCCAGCCGCCCATGCCTGGCAGCATGGCAAATGCTGTCCTTCCCAGCTAGCCAGACAGGACAAGACGGTGACCGTCCACACTCTGCCCACCTGGCCAACCATGGTGAGTCTGCAGTGGCCTCTCCTGCCCACTTTCCCCTCTCCTAACCCTACACACCCTGCCTGGAGAGCCCAGACCCAACTTCCCAACAAGATCCTACTGGATGGGGGCCTCCCCCCACTGAAATTTTTCTGTGGCCCCCTCCTGCACACTAAGTAAAGGCTAGAGGTGGAGATCTCCATGAGGGGACCCCCACAACCCTTCTGGCCGTCACTCCCAATATTCCAATCCATATAAACTCACACAACAAGGGTCCTTCTCCACCTCTAAAGTTCTAATGATGTTCTCTCCTCCATTCGAATGACCCCTCTGCTTTCCAATCTTACCAAAAATATCTGGCTCATTCACCAAATGCCACCTCTTCCAGGAAGCAGAAAGTAGTGGCTCCCATCTCTAACCCATCTAGTCCTTATCAGAACCTCTCCCAGCAGCAGGGTCCAGCCTGCAGTACCCCTAGCTCTAAGGATGCCCTCAAGAAATAGGCAGGAGTGGCCCCAGGCCCAGAGGTAAGGACAAACAGCCTTGAAGCCGCCCTCACCTTGTCCGTGTGGTCCAGGACTACGTCCTCCAGGTCCTCCATTATGAACGCCAGCGCCAGCAATGGCCTCTTTGGGCTGCACAGTGCAGTAAGGTCAGGCTGTCCTGGCGACAAGCCCAGGGTGGTCCCTGCATTCTTTGAAGGGAGGCCCTTTTCACACTGGCTATCTCCCAGACAGGGAGTGTTGGTGACCCAGAATACGGCTTTCCCATGGAAGCAATACTGTATGTAAATGGGGACGGGCCACTGGGATGCCTGCAGGTGCCCACTCAGCCTAACGGGCTGGTGGGATTCAGGATGCCGCAGTTCAAATCCCAGCTCCAGCATTTATCAGCTCTGTAGTCTTGGGAAAGTTACTGTACCTCTCTGAGACTCCATATTCTTATAGGTCAAATCAGACTAATCATCAATGGGTGGCTAAGAGGATTGGATGGCATCACATACAGGAAAAGTATTTTATAAACTGAAAAATGATTGAGGATGTTTAACACTAACAGTCCCTGGGATATCCCCACAGACCACTGTTACAAAGGTTCTAGCATCTGCTGCAAGTGAGGAAAGAGGTGACTAGGTGTCTGGTGTCTGTCACCAAGAGGTGACCTCCTAACCTTCCAGAGAGGACTGAGAGCCAACATAGTCAGCAGGGCCTAGGAGGTGTTAAAAAAGAGACAACATGTCCACGATGGAGTCACTTACGTTAAGGCCGCATCACCAAACCCAGATTTACCTAACTGCAGTTTCAGCCTCTTCCAGGAATGTAATCTTATCAGTTGGAATGTTCCTGGTCAACACTAGTGAGGATACCCACCTGATAGACACCCCCATCCCTCGCCTGTCCCCCAAAGGAAGTCAACTTTGCCTGAAACATTCCACTCATTGTTGAAGGACTTCCTTGTCCTGCCTCCTTCTGCCTATAAGGCTTTCATTTTGCACAGCTCCCTTCTATTTTTCAGGGGGATGTTGCCTGACTAATGAGTCGTTAAATAAAGCCAATTAGACCTTTAAATTTACTCAGTTGAATTTTGTTTTTTAACAGAGGGAAGTGGCCTGGGTGGGAGGAGGCTTAGGCAGGAAGATCTCAGCCCATCAAAGCAATATTTAAGAGAGGGGGATTTGCATATCCTATGTTTGTAGCCCAGAGTTTCAACCCAGGCCTTGCACTACAGGTAGATTGTTTGGAGCACTGGTTTTCTGTTTGAAAAGATTGCAACCACCAATGGGTCTAAAAAACCAATAAAACTTTCTACATCCTGACATTAGTTTGGGTTATACGTGTTAAAAAGAAAGGCACAGGCCCCACATGGTGTCACTTCTGCTGGGCCAAGTCACCAAACCAGGGCTTAGTACCTGACCTGATTGTAGTTTCAACCTCCCCGGAGAAATGTAGTCAGACAGGAATTTTCTGGTCAGCATTGATAAGATAGTGTCACCTATGCCCTGTACATCCCCAAAGGAGGACGAGGTCACCTACCTAAGGAGACCCTTATCCTTGCTTCCTCTTCCATACACAGACAGCCTCCGAATTTGAATAGCAAGATCTTTGAGGACACTAACTATATGTGTCCATGCCACACTGCTTTATGTATTGATAAATATAACCTCTTTTCTGCATGTTTCCCCTGCTGTAGAAAAAATATTTAAGACATCTCCAAACAAAGGGGCTGTGGAGCAGTTACAAAACTCCTCCCTGCTTATTTCACTGATCACAATCCTCCCTCAAATAAGACAGTGAATGAACTCTGTCTTTCTTAAACATAGTAGTTGTGGTGATTTCAGTAGACACACACAAGTAGCCTTCGTCAAATCTCATCAAGTATAAACTTCAGATCTTGTATGTCATTTATATTTCTTGTATTTCATTTCTTTCTTGTATGTAAAAAAGTTGAACTCATTACTGTTTTACATGCTAAAGTGTTTAGAGGGAAGTACACTGATGTTTATAATTTATTTTGGAATGCATGCCAAATTTATAAAGAATTCTATAAGAATTAAACTGCCCAATTAAAAAGCTATTTGGACACCAAAGAAGTTATATGGATGGCAAATAAGTACATGAGAAGATATCTTGACATCATTAGTCATTGCTGAAATGCAAATTAAAACCAGAGACTTTCTAACAATAGTATATGGAAAGGGAAAAATACTAACATTCCAGTGGAGAAACCTGGCCAGCACCAGCTTAACCAAGTGACCAAGTGTGAAATTGTGATAATAATAAGTACATATTTGGTCTTGTTCTTGTTCCAAGCACAGAGCTTCTAAAACCCTTGGAATTTCTTAAGTGTTTTAAGCAGTAAAGAGGCCAACTGTTAAGTTAATTTGTTGGCTCAGAAGCTTGGAGTAACCTAAGGATGGGGGCTGGTTGCCTGGGGAACCAACTTTGGTTAGATAGTTGGAACTTTCAGTCCCACCCCCTTACCTACAAGGATGGGATTGGGGGCCGGAGGTTGAATCAATCACCATTGAAGATTTACTCTATCATGTCTTTTGTAATGAAGACCCCATAAGACCCCAAAAGGGTGGGGTTCAGAGAGCTTCCAGATCGGTGCTGGGCCCAGACTCCACAGGGGCAGAAGCTCCAGCAGCCAGGACCTTACCTCCTGGATCTCTTTGTTTGCCTGTTGATTTGTATCCTTTAGTAGCCTTTGTAATAAACCGGTAATCTAGTAAGGAAACTGGTTTTCTTGAGTTCCGAAAGCCATTTTAGCAAATTAATTTAAACAAAGGAGGGGGCTGTGGGAACCTCTCATTTATAGCCAGTCTCTGAGAAGCGCAGGTCAACACCCTGGACCTGCAGTTGGCATCTGAAGTTGTTACAGTAGGTGGATAGCCAGACGGGAGCAGGGAGGGGGTTCGGGATTTTGGCCAGTGTTCACATTCGGTTAGATGCTTGTTTTTATTTTAAACATTGTGTGTAAACTGTACTTGCAGGGTGTGGGGAAGGAGAGTACACGTAACAGACCTGCCAAAATTTACTGGATCCAGCATGGAGAAGCTGAGCCAGGCCTCACCTCAGAATAAGTTATACACTCATTAGCATACTAAAATCATACCCCTTGGCACCCTGACAGTTCCCAGGAAGACCAGCCAAGGACAAAAAGAGGGCGTTACCCTATAAATCCCAGAAAACCCTCCCTATTCCGTGGAAAAACCGCTTAACCTGATGAATATTCCACCCCCTGCTTAAAACTCCAGCCATAAGACCACCCATTGACCCCCACGGTGCCACTCGCCTCGGGAGCACACCCGCACTCCCTCCTTGAGTGTGCACTTTGCTTTATTACGCCGCTCTTCACTTGTACCTGCTCCACCTGCTCATGAGCTCTTGCTCGATCAAAGTCAAGAGCGCTTCCTTGGGTGAGGTTTCACCTAACGCCCAGGGAGATCTCCCCACACTGGATTTCCTGACAACAAAATGGGGGCAATCTTGTGGTACATTTTTTTCCCATCCATGTCCCTGGGTCTCTGAATTCTCTCTAAAGACCCAGGTTGAGAACCCCTGGCCCAGAAATGTTTGCATTTTCACCAGGACCACCAACCGCTGAAAAGGTGAGATACCAGGGCAGAGATTCCAGGTGCTCTGACCCGCTGAGGCTGTTCTCCCTCAAACCACAGCGCACCCCAATGAGGGTGAGGGACTGCCAGTTCCCTACTGTGCACTGACAAGCCCTTCACATGCAGCACGAGCGTCTCCCTCATTTTTGAGGTGGGTACTAGCACCCCATTTACAAATGGGGAAATTCAGGCTCACACTATAAAGTCACAAGGTCCCAGAGTTTGGTAAATGGTGTTTTGTTCCTTCCACCCCAGGAAATAGCATCTCAGCTTCTCAGGGCTGAGCTCAGCTGGGTTTCGGGGAGTGTTCTCAGAGGACCAGGGCAAGCCGGGCAGAGGCACATAGGGGGTTTGGGGAGGAGAGGGTGGCAGAGGTGGGACAGACCTATGCACCCAGGGGCAGGGGCTTCTAGCTGAGGCCTTACCTTGTTCTCACAGTGGGTCTTGGCCCCAGAGTTGACCAGGATCTGGAGGATATGCAAGTGGCCAAACCAGGCCGACAGAAGTCCATTCATCCCAAACTGGGGGAGAGGACACAGGGTGGAGGGGAGGAGAATGTGAGGAGGTGTGACTGTGCCACCTGGGTCCATATGGGCACTGCACCTTACCATACAACCATAGGAACCATCGGTGCCTCCCAGGCCAGGGAGCTCTGAGCTTTAGGAATTTAAAGACCAGGGCCCTTTTTAAGACAGAGGCTGACATATTATTGCGAAATAAAATTTAAAAATAAAATAGCTGCTATCTATTCTCACCATCATTTCATAAAGACCATTTTAATAAAAAAAAAAAAAGAACTTGGAATTAATTTCAGAATATACTCTTTCCAAATACTGCTTTATGGTTCTTATTTTCTGCTTTGCTCTGACTAGTGAAGACCTCATCCGGGACTGCATTTGAGAGCCAACTGCATCAACAGCCAGCCACCCTCTTGGAGATGGGTTTTCACCGTCTCTCCTAGGGTGTGGTGGAAGCAGGCAGGGGCTGAGCAGAACGGAGGCCTGGAGGATCATCACCTTTGTCCTAGAGGCTATGCTGTCCTCCCTCAGTTTGGGGCACCTCCAAAATGCATCTATAAGCCAGGTGTTCATAGACCAGAACATATTTTCTCACAAAATCAGGGGCATGTGTGGCTCTAGGTCCTCCGTGAGGCCAAAGGCTTGTCCTACATAGAGGGAGCCCACAGTGTGGCCAGATAATCACCCCATGAGCATAAGAAGCAGGCCTGCAGTGGGCAACACTCCCAAGTCCAGCTGGGAGCAGAAATGCAGACACTCCTCACAAAGAGTGTAGGAGTCAGTGTCCCCCTGAAATGCACCCACCCTTAGCTGCTCCAAGCTGCCTGGAGCCCAGGGCAGGAGCCAGAAGACAGGGTTAGCCAGATCCGAGTCCTCAATCAGGCACAAGTCACAGTCTGGACTTCTTAGGGGACGGTGTCCCACCCCAGCACCTGTCCCCAGGGAACACCTTGGTTATAGCTGCCTCCCCACTAGCTCCACGAACAGCCTTTGTGAGGGATGCCAGAAAAAGGGGTCCTAGTGGCTGGCACCAGAGTTCCTCTAAGGAATGAAACTCTTTTTGTAAAAGCTTTGACGAATGGTTGGGGTGAAGGATGAAACCCAGAGGAAACTGGTCAGCAGGCACCTGAGCATCCAAAGAGAGTGTCCTGGCTCTGCCTTCTAACCCGGGCAGGCATTCGGGGACACAGAGGGGGTTGGTGCAGACAGACACAGCACTGGGGGTTGGGGGAGGCAGCAGAGACTGAACCCAAGGAACTTTAAAGAAAAGGAACACCAAAGACAGGATGTAAGTATTTTACACTGTTTCACATGTGACGTGAGTCCCCTCCATGTTGTACTTTGGAAAGCTTGTCCCCCACCAAAAGCCTGGTATGAATGGGTCTCTATGGCAACTGGGGAGAAGGACTGAGACCCATGGTAGGGGTGATGCCAGGGTAGACACAAAGGATTATTTGCAAGCTCTCAAAAGGGCAGCAAAAGCTGAGCAGAAGCTGGACCAGTGACCACAAGAAGTTAATTCCTTCCTCCTGAAATCTTGGGGAAGGTACTGGACCCACCGCAGCACCTCAGTTGGGGACCAGAGCTGGTCTCAGCCAGAGCCAAAAAAGCCAAAAGCCCCAGCACTGACGCAGAGCTCAGCCTCTGCTAGAGTGTCAGTAACTGTGGGCTGGCTGGATGAGGGAGGGAATGAATGAGCACAGGGCAGAGTCCAGAGCAGGAGCCCACAGCAGCGTGGAATGAAAAGGGCTAAGGTTCCGGGTTGAGGGAGGGGAGCCATGCAAGCCCAGCCTCCTGCCAGTGGGAATCCCAGTGATACTTCAGAGTCTTAGTTCCAAGAACTGTCTAGGACAGAGCAGAGCCCTATGGCACATGCCTAGAGACCTGGTCCCAACAAGCTCTCCCACCCTAGGGTCTTCCTCGGTCTCCTGTTACTAAAGTAGGGATGCCCACCAGCCTTCTTATTTTTCAGAATGTATTAACATTTTGCTATTTGCACGGGAAGCAGAGAAGCCTTATAAAAGCATGTTTCTTACTATTTTCCATCATACCGTCTTTTCTCACTTGGTTCAAGGAAGAAACAACAGAGCAGGGTGGTGATAGTGGGGGTCTCTGTGGGCAAAGGACTGATGCAAGAGGGTCCAGTGTTTTAGTGGGGAACTCAGATGAAGGATCCCAGCCATTCTCCTTCCAGAGTCATCTCTAAATGAGATGGGGCAGAGGACTGGGGGGTAGGTATGGATGCCCATCTCCAGCCCCAGCATCAAACCCCCCCTGTGGTAAGGCCTGGGAGCAAGGAGAAGCCAAGACGAAGAAAAGTATTTCCATGAAAGCTAAGTCTCTGTACAGAAGTTTGTAATTTAAAAAAATTTTTCATTTAGAGTTTTAAATGTGTCCCTACCAAATTGTCAGATTCAGCCCTTTCCCCAAACATGAACAGATAATTTTGTAGACCCTGTTATTCTTCTGGGCTTCCTCTCAGCAATGTTCTGCCTGCCAATCTGTTAAGTAAGACTGTTAGTCTAACTTCAAGTTGTTAGTTAAAGTGTTAGCCAGGGCAGAGCTCTGTGGCGTATCATGAGAGACCTACCTCCTGATAATTTTATTAATAAAGCCTTTATCTGATCACCCAATTATCTGTTCTCCAGCCCATGTCATTCACATGATATCACGGACTAAAAAGGCTGTCTGAGAACTGAAAGTCCCTTGGAAATGAAGGGATCATTACGGCTGTGCAAGGGAAAGACGGGATCAGTGCGGGGCCACTGGCCCCTGAAGACTCTGACTCCCTGGCCACCCTGCACCCGTGTGCCTATCTGCGCAACCTCGGCAATGACAGTTGGCTCACAGACCTAGAGAGCTCCGATGCCCCTCCCCCACCCGAAGACAGACAGACAGACATGCACACACAGACGCGCCTCCATGAGGCGTCCTGTACCACATCCTGGTCGTCCACAGCGGCCCCATGCTCCAGGAGCAGCCGCGCAGCTTGCTCATGTCCTGTGCCTGCAGCCCAGTGCAGGGCCACCCTGCCTACCTGCCAACAGGGAGAAGAAACCTGTGAGACACTAGCTGGCTTCCCGTCGGTCACCTTCCAACCGGGACAGCTGGTCTGCCGGGTGAAACGGTTTGGCTGCCTCTGGTGACCAAGTAGGTCACCTCTGTACTTGGATCCCGTGCTCCTCCCTGACACAACAGGTGAAAAGACCATAGTGAAACACAGTGGTTCGATCCATCTGTCTCCCACCTGAAACGCTTCACAGCTTCCCACTGTTCTAAACTGAATTAAATTGCTGCCTCATGCATGCTCTGCCTCTCTTGGTCCAACCCCTGGACTTCTGCTGATCACAGGCACCAATCCACCTTTGTCTCTCCAGGATTCTGCCCCTGTCTGCCTGTCTGTCAGCCTCTGCCTTCCTGATCTTTGACTCCTGCCCTCCAGATTCTAACCTCTGTACCTTGGTGTGTCTTTCAGATGGTCACAGGGGTTAAGAGCTCTGAATTGTCCAAGCCGTCCTTGGACTCCTGACAGTGGCTTTGGGGGAGGCTTCTGAGACCTTGAGACAATGTGGACAATCTGAACCTACCTGCAAGTTAACACATGCAAATGCGCCTGCCTCTGGGTTCCATGAACTGTCCCCCCCTTGTGAAGGCATCACCGTGGCACTATTCCCATCCAGGTGCCCCCATCGGGAGACCCTTTACAAATGCGGTTTCTGGCCCTGACATTGACTTTCCTCCCAATCAGCTCCTTCGTCCTCCCAATGCTGTTCTGTGGGGTGGCCTCGTGGGGCTGCCTCTCCAGAGGAAGCACTGGGGGAGTGTCTTGCCAATGGGTTTCAGCCCCGGGCAAGGTATCGCTATGGATTCAATGTGACCAAAGAAATTGACAGTAAAATGTTCTTGGGGTGAAAGGGTTATACCCAACTTTATTTCCAGGTGGCAGGTCAGTCACTGGAATCCCATTCACTCAGAGCAAGTCTGCATTCAGCAAGCTGGTCTCTGCCTTTGGGCCCCTCTGCCTGCACAGCTGTCCCACACAGCCATCCTCTGGGCTTCTCTGCACAGTCGTCCTGCACAGCCCTCCTCCAGGCATCTGTCCTCAGTGCTGCCACCACTCTAACCTCTGTTCTCCTGCAGCCTTGCAGCCCTGTCACCATGTCATGCCCAGAGTACTGGGCGGAGCTCTTTATATAGAGTCAAATTGACCACAGGTGTCAACCAGGGCCAGGAGAGAATCCTGGCCACAGGAACTCTCATTTTATCCACACTCCACCCCTCCAGGATTCTCTCCTCTCAATCTATGTGCCCTTAGTCCTCTGCAATGGTCCCTGTGCAAGGAAGCTCAAACATTGTTCTCCAGCTTCTCCAGCAAAAAGTCTTGCAGACACACAGGCTGGACTCGTGGCTCTGTCTCTGACCTCTGCGTCTTTGGTCTTAATGGCTGGAACTGCTGCTCGGGTTTCAGTTGTTGCCATAGCTCCAGTAAGGTCCTACTGGCTTCCCATCTAATTTCCTTCCATCTACTCCTGCCTGTATCAAATCAACCCACATCTGGGTCCTTGTAACCATCACGGGGCCTCTCAAATTCCTCCTGCAGGTCTTATTTCTTTACGGGTTCTCATTGCTTCAGCCACTGTACGTGTCACCTCGCATTTTGTAATCACTGCCTCAAGGCGGGCTGCACTGTCAGGGAAGACAGCTTTCCCATCTCTGATCCAGAAAAAACAATTCCATCCACCCCTAAGTCCCACAGCCACTGGCTCAGCCTGAGTACAGGGGCTGACCATAGAGTGCTCCACGACCTGGGGAGGGGGCTGCTCCTCTCCTTGGGGAACTTTCAGCTGCTGGGTCTTTATTTTCTTTACAACCACTGGGTGTGCTTTCAATACAGGAAGGTCCAGTGCCTCCAGCACCACCCCTTCATCCTTCCTCAGCTCCTCCATTTCTGGGGCTGATGGCACCTTTCTCTCCCCTCCCCCAAGTGCCTCCTCTGCTACAGTGCTCACAACAGTGCTCAGTCTTCAGAAGGTCTCTTACCTTCAGCTCAATGCTTCACAGCTGATGTTCTCATGTCACCTCTGCCTGTGCTTCCTCAGGAGTTCGTCTTTTTCCTTGATGGCCTCTTCCTCCTTCAGAACACCTGGCACTGCCGTCTCATCTCCAATGGCACCTTGCTGCCGGCGCTCTCGTGCTGCCTCCTCTCACATCAATGCCATCTCCTTCCCCAGGGAATCCACAGAGGTTTGCAGCTCGCGTTCTCATGCCGCCATTTCTTGGGTCTCCTCTGTAGACCTTTTTAAGACTGTGAGAAGCAGCCAACCCACAGTCCCCACTGCCTCCCGGGCACTCTGCTTCTCAAAGCATCTGCTTACTATACCAAGGGCCACCCCTACTGCCTCAGGGGTCACCTTCCCTTGCCCGCAGTCCTGGGGTGGGGCCCAGTCCTCCAGGTGGGAAGCCACCTCAGACCACATACCCACTGGGGGATGATCCACTGTTTCCCCATTCACAGGGGCAGCCCGCTGGAGCACCCCTCCCATAAGGGCAGCCTGTCTTTTTCCTTGGTCGACAATGAACCCTGCCGACTTTCGCCAATTGTCTTACCAAAGGGTTTCAGCCCCACGGAAGTTTGCTATGGATTCAATGTGACCAAAGAAATTGACAGTAAAACGTTCTTGGGGTGAAAGGGTTATACCCAACTTTATTTCCAGGTGGCAGGTCAGTCACTAGAATCCCATTCACTCAGAGCGAGTCTGAATGCAGCAAGCTGGTCTCTGCCTCTGGGCCCCTCTGTCCGCACAGCCGTCCTCTGGGCCTCTCTGCACAGTCGTCCTGCACAGCCGTCCTCTGGTCCTCTGTCCTCGGCTCTGCCACCACTCCAGCCTCTGCTCTCCTGCAGCCTTGTAGCCCTGTCACCATGTCACGCCCAGAGCACTGGACGGAGCTCTTTATACAGAGTCAAATTGCCCACAGGTGTGCAGTGGGCTAGTCAACGAGGGCCAGGTGAGAATCCTGGCCACAGGAACTCTCATTTTATCCACAGGGAGTAAAAGGGATGCAAGATGAGGAGGGTCCCCCTGCACCCCCACCCCTGCCCCATCCCCCACCCCCCATCCCCCCACACTGCATGAGGAGTGAAGGCTCCTCCCTGGCCCTAATGTTTCTGGGCAGGGGGTCCTCCAGCTAAGAATGGCAGCGGGTAGGGGGGTGCCTCTGCTCCCTCTCCAAGTCAGGGACTTCCCCAGACAGGCTACTTTTCTTCATTAACTCAACATATGTCTGCAAAACCAGGACTTGGCAAAACCGTAAAGGTGGGACAGCGTGAGCACGCCCGTCCGCCGGAACCATGTGTGTGCCCCCCACTCTCCTCACAGGTGCTGCTTTTGAGGAAAGGGATGGAACCCATTCGCACAGGAGGTGATGACTACCTTTCCAGGGCACTCTCCAGTGAAGAAGGCAGCCGGGATGTACTTGAGTCACCTCTGCGTCAGGCGCGGGCCAGGCCAGAGGCATATTCACCTGACTTCTCTGTCCTTGTCCTTCCATTTCTTCTCTCCTCGTCTCTAAATCCTAACCAGATGTGGGGCCTACTCTGATTTGCTTCTCTGTGGTCTCTCTCTGTACACGTCTCATCTCATCATTGCACCTTTACCTCAGACAGTCTCAAACTAGAGGGAACTCAGAGGGGCCCTCGCCAGTCCCTTGCCATGGACAGCAGTGGACTAAGAGTGTTGGTGGCCAAGCCAGGAGGACCCAGGCCTCGTGACATCGTCCAGGGCCCATCCCACCGGATCCCATGTTGCAGTCAGACTGACTAGTCTCGGCTTGTGAGGATGTATGACCTCCTTGGCTGGACCACAAGCTCTTTAGGGGTCCTGGCCACACCTGACCCTTGCCGACCCACCCACAGCTGACAGCAAGCCCAAAGCTGGGCACAGGGAGGAATCCATAAAACTCTGCTTCCATGACCGACATTAAAACTCCGCAGGCTAATGTATGCCTACCCCTCCTCCAGAAAGGCTTAGACACATTAGAACAAGAGACAAATTATTTGCTGGCCCTGTGCAGTCATTACAGGAACAGTGATTTATGGGTTTATTTCCACCAAACCCAAATCCTGCATGTTTAGTCCAGTGTGAATGTCCAGATCCAGCCCTTCTGTGTCTCCAGGGACAGGTGGCCAGTGTCTTAGCAAGAAAGAGTAGGATGTGTTGAGGTGACAGGCTTGTCATTAGTTTGTTTTTCCAGATAAATTCCACATTGCATTCCAGGTATGAGAGAGGGTCTTGGGCTTTCTGGGCCTCTTAGACACAACTACTGCTCCAGGGCAATCACAACCCTGGGTTCAACTCTGGCTGAGCCACTTCCTGGTTATATGATTTAGGTCACTTAATTATCCTTTGCCTCAGTTTGCTCATCTGCAAAATGGGAGTGTGAGCTGCCTTGTGGACTTATTGTAATGATCAAATAATGACATGAAAAGCTCCTCGCATGGTATCTGGCAAATAGTGCCTGCAGCAGCATCACCATTATTCCTCCAAGGCAAAGGGTCAGAGAATGAATTCCGGTGGCTAAAGACCTGGAAGTGGTTGGGCCTCCTTCATTCAGGGCCCTCTGAGCCAGCAAAGCCCCAACCAAGGAAAGCAGTCTCCCTAACCCACCTCCTTGCATTGTTTTTCTGCAGAGGAGCCCTCACCATCAGCATGCTATATGTATTTATTTATTAGGTTTATTGTCTGCTTCCCCCATTATAATACAAGCCCATGAGGGGAGAGATTTTTGTCTGATTTCTTAACTGCTGTAGCCCCAAATTCAGACCCTGGCACATATTTGTTGAGTGAATGAGTGACACACAAATCATTAAATCTCTTCAGGGGTCTCTGAACTCTAAGATGCTGCCCCAGTTAAGATGCACTAGCCCCTACAAAAGCAGACCGTTAGCTCAGGCACCTGGCAGGAAAGAGGTCCCAAGGCGAGGCAGCTTCATGCTAATACTTCAGGGCAGGGGAAAACACCACCTTCCAAACGTGCTCCCATTGACAGCTCCACCCTTTCTCACCCCAAAGGGATGAGGAGTGGTTTTCAGACCTCAAACATCTCCAGGAAGCACTGTGGCCCAAGCTTTTCCTCCCTTAACCTCCTGGCTGAAATCCAACACGATTTCAGGTTCTGGAAAAGAGCCGGCACTTGAGGTGTGGGCTTAGAGAAGCTGGGGCTCCAGTACCGACTCTGCCACTTCCTAGCAGCAGGACCCTGGACTAGTCGCGTTCCCCGTAGAGCCCTTGGTTTCTTCAGTTGTAAAACTGGGGGAGGTGAAGGAAGTTATCTGTAGGGACCCCTTTCAGCTTGGATTCTTTCTCTTAGCTGAAGCCCAGGAGGGGCTTGGTTTTGTTGGCAAACAGCCAAGAGTCTGAATGGGAGCCAGCCAGCCCTGCATAGTGCCAGAGAAATCAAGCCCAGTCTCATCTCACCCCAATGCTCCCCTGCTGCACGTTCTCTAAAGGCCCGCGCAAGTGATCCTCTGGCCCAGGCAGAACCTTTACCCTCTGAAACAGCACCCAGAGCCCCCACCCCTACCCCTATCCCAGTGAGAACACTGACACAATCCTCTCTCCTTTCCCAAGCAGTGCAGCCAAAGCCCCCCAGGCTGGCTGATGCCCTCATGGATGCTGTTACAGGGCACTGGGCACACTTCTGAAGGAGCCTCTGAGGTGCCCCAGCCCACCTGCAGCGTCCCACAGGTCCTCTCCTCTGAGTTTCCGTGTCCACCCGGCATATGGTCTCCATTCCCAGCCCAGCCCGACATTCTGGGGAGCTTGGATCTGCAGCATTTCTACCACTTAAAGGCTGTGTGACCTTGGGCAACTTATTTAACCTCCCCGTGCCTCACCTTTCTATTCTGCAAAATGGTGATAATAATAGGTCCTACCCATAGGACTTCTGTGAAGATCAGAGAACGTGTCTGTCCTGGCACCCAAAGTAAGTACTCAATAAAAGATCCCATTACCGTCGTATTTCTAGCTAATGTCTCGGCCGCGGCAGCTCCCGGCTGTCGGGACGAGTGGCATCCCCGAGTCCCAGACGCGCGGCCAATGTCCCCTGGGGCTGGTGCGCGTTGCTCTCGGCGCCACAAAGAAGCCCAAGATGGAGGTGGCCGCGCCGTGAGCGTCAGTCGCAACCTTGATGGCCCCCGCGGGAATGCGAGGTATCTCCTCCGCCTCGGCCCGCTCCCGCCCACGCCCCGCGGCGCCGCGCACTCCCGGCCTTGCGTCTCCCACGCCTGCGCCTCCCCCAGGCCGCTGCTGCGCAGCCCCGCGCACTCCTGCCTCTCCGCAACTCGCGCGTCCGCCTGGGCGGGGCCCTGGGAGCGGAGGGGAGGGGGCGCCAAGTGGGCGGCGGGAGCGTTAGGGGAGCGTGGCAGCAGCCCCCCGAGACCCCTCGGCCTGTGGGTGTGGTGTGGACGCAGCTGCTGCGGCCACCCCCTCAAGCCCCCATCCCGGCTCCCCCTGTAAGTCTCTTGCGCACTGCTCTGTGCCTCCACACCCGAATCCAGGGGGTTGGGGCCGCTCTGGACTCTGCAGATCCCTCAGGACGCGTCTCCTCTGCCACACACACCCGAATTGTCCCAGCCTCTGGGCCTCTAGGTGCTCACAAGGCCTCTGGCAGTCCCCACCCTAGAACTCCATAGCCTGGCAAGGACTGGGGCAAGCATTAAGCAAAAGAAACCCTAGGAGGCCTGAAAGCACGTGAAAAGACGGTCAGATTTATTCTACATCAGAAAAAAAAACACAAGTTAAAATGACAATGAGATATCACTTATACTAGTTAGACTGGCAAAATTAGAAAAGTGGATAATGCCAAATGGTGGTGGGGAACGAGGAGCTGTCTCAGCCAGGTGCACTGCTGGTGGGAGTAACCTGGGGCAACCATTCTGGAAAACTGTCTGGCAGTAATGAAGGAAACTAAACACAGAGAACTATGACCCTACAATCCAGCTCCTTCTCTTACAGACTCATAGAGGGACATGTAAGAGGATGCTCATTGCTATCTGGTTGTTTCGTGGTTGCTGGGAGTTGGAGGCAACCTAAGTGTCCATGTTGGGGAGTTGATGGATAAAATGTGGCTCTGTGCAACTAGAGAAGCAAGGAACCAGGTGTATTCAAACATCCAGCGCTGAGCAGAAATAGTAGAACAACCAAATGAGACTTATAACAAGATAACAATAAAAATGCATGTGGACAAAACAACACAGATTTGCAAAGGCACTTGTAAACAAAAAGGTACACATTAAACACATCAGAATGGGTTGTACTTCAGACCCTTGGGGTTGTCCTTGTCTTCTCATGTTTGTCTTTTAGGCTTTAAAGTATTTACAACTTCTTAAGATTTGGGGATGGTGGAGTCCCAGGCTTCTCTACCCCAAGGTAAGAAGCCATTACTAGTCCTTCTGGGGTTAGAGAAGGAAGAATATCTTTCAGTGATTAGTGTAGTTCAGTAAGACTTCCTGGAGGAGGAATTTTTGAGATGGCCTTTGAAAAATAACATAATGATAATAGCTAACAATTAATGAGCCCGAAGCTAAGTACTTCATGTGGATTATCTCACTTTGTCCCCCAAAGAACCCTATGAAATGGGCATTAACATCACCATTTTATGGAGGAAGAACTGAAGCACAGAGAGGGTAAATAACTCCCCCTATCGTACGTGGGTAAGTGGCGGAGCCTGGCTTCTAACCCAGGTGGTCTGATTCAAGAGCCTGAGCAGGAGCATCTGGCAGGTGGACAGGACCCTGATGGAGTCAAAGCCGCAGACAGCAGGCAATCAATCACTCTCCAAGCCCCGGCATCCCAGATGGAGTCAGAGGTGCCAGTGAGCATTTGGCTGGCATAGCTGCCCAGCTGCCATCCTTGATGTCCATGGACCTGGGCCAGCAGAATGCAGTAGCTGCTGCTTTACCCCTTTTTCTTGTCCACTGATGCCTGGAGACAGTCTGTGTCTCCACTCTTTCCCTGGGGAAACTGGAGGTGAAATCCGAGTGAGTCAGCAGTAGAAAAACCCTTGGGAAATGGGGTGACTGACAAAAGCCTGGCCATTCCTACCAGACCAGCCACACTGGCCCAGGATGAGCCACACCCATCTAATGTTCCCAGGTAAGCCCAGAAGGTCCTGTGTACTTCATCTAGGAGGTCTCCCCAGCCTTCAGTGCTCCCACATTCTGGCCAGGAATTTTTTTATCCATTGCCTTACTTAACCCTCACAGCAAAAGACATTGTCATCCGCATTTTAATGGATGAAGAAACTGAGGCTGAGAGAGGTCCAGTAACTTGTAGAGGTCACAGCTGCAAGCAGTAGAGGCTGGATTCAAACTCACTGTATCACAGTACCAGTTCAGTCTGTACCAAACTGGCCCATTCTTACCTATCTCTCACCATCCTTCAAGTTCAACTCCACAGCACCCCATCCCTAACCCCCTGGCCTCCCAGGAAAGCTTCCTTTGTAGACTCTAAGGCTGGTGACCTAGGTCAGTCCCTTCCCCTCTGCAGGCTTCAGTCTCCCCATCTGCGGAGCCAGTGGGTTGGTGGTAGGGTCTGTAGCGACCCAGCCCTGATGATCCATGGGGGGATGCAGCACAGTGGTCACTCTGAGAGGCCCTGGTGGCGGTTCCTTCACAAGAGAGCCCTCCTGGCTTCTCTTTGTACTTACTTCATATCTTGAGAAATTATATTTTTTTTTACAAAATTGAATGATGACTTGTATTTCAAAATCTACCTTCTTGATTTCAAGCTCCTTTGTTATTTGGGCAATATTCTGTTAGAAAGGCAGAATCCCCAGCCCCACCCCAGACTCCCTGAATCAGAACCTGTGCTTGAACAAGATCTCTGGTGAATCCTGTGCACATTAAAATATGAGAAGCACTGCTCTGGGCTGTCCACACCATTTCAATCCATTTCTTTTTTTTAAGGCTTATATGTCTATTTTCCCTCAGGGAGATCTAATCTCTTTGAGCTGTTGTCATTTATTGAGCACCAGCTGTGTGCCCAGCCACTGTGTCAGTCCTTTATCAGCATTAGCTCATGCACTCTTCCCCACTTCCCTGTGAGGTGGATGCTGTTATCAACCTCATTTCCAGGGAGAAAACTGGGGTGCACAGGGAGCCACAGGCCTGAGGTCCCACAGCCAGTAATTGGCATATTCAAACTTGCTATTTCATTTGCTTAGAACAACTCTTCCCCAACATTTCTCCATGGCTAGCTAATAGTCACTTTCTGAGACTGCATCAATTTCCCAGTCTATACCTACCTCCGCTGTCCCTCTTGCGGCACATTTCCTCCAGGGTGTAGGCACAGTTTATAATTCCTTGACTCACACATAACACTGAGTCCACCGATTCCCACTAAGAGGTCATTGCCCTGTCCTTTCATACTAAAAGTATGCTTTCAAGTTCAACTCCAGAGCACCCCATCTTGTAACCCTAACCCTAGCATTGGCCCCTGTACTGGAACTCTCACCGTCATCCATGCTTCTCCAAAACCTGAAATTCAATCTCGCAATTGCCCTCAGATCAGAGCTGGACCCTAACTCTAACTGCAACCCTATCCTCACCATACACCTTACAGAACACATAACTCTAACCCTAGACTTGGCCCCTAGGCCTGAACCGTCACCATCACCATCGACGTCAACCACACTTCATGGTAAACTTGATGTTCAAACTCGCCCACACCCGCACATCAGAGCCAGATCCTAAATCTAATCATAATCCTATGCACTCGTGAACAATACCGAACACCTAATCCTAACCCTTTCCTTGGCCACTGGACCTGACTCCTCCCCATTATGATCAACATCACCCATGCCTCCCAATAACACTGAAGCGCAATCTCGCCTTGGCCCTCACATCAGAGATGGACACTAAGTCTAACTGTAAACCTAACCTCCCCACACACCTTAACAAACACCTAACCCTAACCCTAGCCATGACCCCAGGGCCTGACCCCTCACAGTATCCATCGACATCACACCCACCTCATCGTAACTGTGAAACTCAGTCTCGCCATCGCCCTCACATTAGAGCAAACCATAACTCTAACCATAACCCTATCCAACCTGTACACCTTACCGAACATGTAACCCTAACCCTAGCCCTGGTCCCTGGACCTGAACCCTCATAGTCACCATCAACCTCACCCAAGTTTCACCATAAACCTGACGTTGAAACTCACCCTCACCCTTACATCACAGCAGGTCCCTAACTCTAACCGTAACCTGAATCTCCCTGTACACCTTACAGAGTTAGGGTTCAGCTCTAACGTGAGGGCAATGGCAAGACTGAGTTTCATAGTTACAGTGAGGGGGGGTGATGCAAAGGATACCGTGAGGTGTCAGGCCCTGTGGCCATGGCTAGGGATAGGGTTAGGTGTTTGTAAAGGTGTATTGGGAGGTTAGGTTTACGGTTGGAGTTAGTGTCCGTCTCTGATGTGAGGGCCAAGGCGAGATTGCGCTTCAGTGTTATGGGGAGGCATGGGTGTTGTCACTTATAATGGTGAGGGGTTAGGTCCAGAGGCCAAGAATAGGGTTAGGGTTAGGTGTTCTGTAATGTTCACAGGTAGGTAGGATGATGATTAGAATTAGGATATGGTTCTGATGTGAGGGTGTGGACGAGTTTGAACTTCAAGTTTATCATGAAGTATGGGTGATATCGATGATGACTGTGACTGGTCAGGCCCAGGGGCCAGGTCTAGGGTTAGAGTTATGTGTTCTCTAGGGTGTATGGTGAAGATAGGGTTGCGGTTAGAGTTGGGTCAACTCTGATGTGAGGACGGTTGCGAGATTGAATTTCAGGGTTATGGTTAAGCGTGGATGATGGTGAGTGTTCAAGTCCAGGAACCAGAGCTAGGGTTAGGGTTACATGTTCTATAAGGTGTATAGGGAGGTTCAGGTTACGGTTAGAGTTAGGGTCCACCTGTGATGTGAGGGTGGTTGCGAGATTGAATTTCAGGGTTATAGTGAAGCGTGGATGACAGTGAGTGCTCAAGTACAGGGGCCAGGGCTAGGGTTAGGGTTCCAAGATCTAAGGTGTACTAGCAGGTACAGGTTATGGTTAGAGTTAGGTTCCAGCTCTGATGTGAGGATGGTTGCAAGATTGAATTTCAGCATTACAGTGAAGCATGGATGACCATGAGGGTTCAAGTCCATGGGCCAGGGCTAGGGTTAGGGTTACGAGATCTGTAAGGTGTACAGGGAGGTTCAGGTTATGGTTAGAATTGGGGACTGTCTGTGATGTGAGGGCGAGGGTGAGTTGGAATGACAGATTTAAGGTGAAGCTTCAGTGAGGTTGATGGTGACAATGATGGTTTAGGTCCAGGGGCCAGTTCTAGGGTTAGGGTTACATGTTCGGTAAGATGTACGGGGAGGATAGGGTTACGGTTATAGTTAGGGTTCAGCTGTAATGTGAGGGCGATGGCAAGATTGAGTTTCACGGTTATGGTGAGGGGTGGTGATCTCAATGGATACTGTGAGGGGTCAGGCCCTTGGGGCCATGGCTAGGTTTAGGGATAGGTGTTTGTTAAGGTGCATGGGGAGGTTAGGTTTATGGTTAGAGTTAGTGTCCATCTCTGATGTGAGGGCCAAGGCATGATCGTGCTTCAGTGTTATGGGGAGGCATGGGGTACCTCAATTATAACCATGAGGGGTCAGGTCCAGTGGCCAAAGATAGGGTTAACGTTAGGTGTTCTGTAATGTTCACGGGTGCATAGGATGATGAATAGATTTAGGATCTGGCTCTGATGTGAGGGTGTCGGCGATTTTGTACTTCAGGTTTACTGTGAAGCGTGGTTGATGTCGATGGTGCCGTTGAAGTGTCAGGCCCAGAGGCAAGTCTAGGGTTAGAGTTATGTGTTCTGTAAGGTGTATGGTGAGGATAGGGTTACAGTTAGAGTTAGGGTCAAGCTCTGATGTGAGGGCGGTTGCGAGATTGTATTTCAGGGTTATGGTGAAACGTAGATGACAGTGAGGGTTCAAGTACAGGGGCCAGGGCTAGGGTTAGGGTTACGAGACTATAAGGTGTATGGGGAGGTTCAGGTTACAGTTAGAGTTAGGGACCGGCTGTGATTTGAGGATGAGGGTGAGTTTGAACGTCAGGTTAAGGGTGAAGCTTAGGTGAGGTTGATGGTGATGATGAGAGTTCAGGTCCAGGAGGCAGGGCTAGTGTTAAGTAAGGTATTTGTTAAGGTGTGTGGGGAGGTTGGGTTTACGGTTAGCATTAGTGTCCATCTCTGATGTGAGCGCCAAGGCGATACTGCGCTTCAGTGTTATGTGGAGGCATGTTTGACATCGATTGTAACGGTGAGATGTCAGTTCCAGTGGCGATGGATAGGGTTAGCGTTATGTGTTCTGTAATGTTCACGGGTGGATAGGATTATGATTAGAATTATGAAATGGCTCTGATGTGAGGGTTTTGACGAGTTTGAACTTCAGGTTTATCATGAAGTGTGGTTGACATCGATGGTGACGGTGACAGGTCAGGCCCAGGGGCCAGGTCTAGGGTTAGAGATATGTGTTCTGTAAGGTGTATGGTGAGGATAGGGTTGCGGTTAGAGTTGGGGTCAAGCTCTGATGTGAGGGCGGTTGCGAGATTCGAAACGCCTAGAGCTGCCCCCAGCACACAGTGGGTGCTCCATTACGGATGCGATCATTACGCTCCTGCTCTGCGCCTGGCCCTCCTACTGTCCCACTGAATCATCCTGAAAGCCCTGTGAGGCAAGTGTTGGTGAACCTCGGCTCCATTTCACAGAGGAGGTACATGAGGTTCCGAGAGGTTAATGACCCGCCCAGGGGCTCACTGCAGGCCGGTGAGGGTTGAGGGTGGAATCCGGTGTGCCTTTCTCCCAGGGCGAGTTCAAGGGTCCGTAAGGCGCTGCACGCGGGGCTGTGTCCGTGCCGGGCCGGGCCCGCAGGTGAAGCGCACGCGGCAGGGCCCGCTGGGGCCCCTGACTCTACCGGGGCAACCCTCCCGTGGGGAGGGAAAGCGGTTTCGGGCAAAGCCTTTGCAAGCAGCGCCAGCAGGTACGCCGGTGCGGAGGTGCCCGACGAGGGGGCCGGGGCCGGGCAGGCGCCGGGCCCCCGGAACTCGCCGGCAGGAGCAGGGCGGCGGCCTGCCCGCAGTTCCCGCGGTGGGCACGCGGGTGAGCCGGAGGCGGGGAAGAGCTGCCCCCATCGGCGCCCAGTTCCCGCAGGGCAGCGCGGTGGTCCGTCCCCGCCTCCGGCACTAAGACGGCGGCCAGATGGCCGTGAGGACGACAGGCCGGGGTACGCGCTGCAGTCGGCCTAGGCCCGCTGGTGAGGGGCAGGCTCCGCGCCGGGCATGGGGGTGCCCTCCCCCTCCGAGTCTCCCCAGGGGGACCTCCCCGCCCGGCTCCTGCTGCTCTGTTTCTGAGGCTTTCCCCAGAACTGCCGGGGAGAGTCCTTGCTGCCAAGGCCGGGCACTTGGCCCAAGAGGGCAGGGCGAGGAAGAAGTTGCAGCAGGGATGTAAGTTAATATGAACCTTTCTAAAACTGAAAGAAAAAATAGAGTAACTTTATTCCCACGGAAAGTTAGGGAGTTGGCTTAGGAAGTTGACTATGGGTTCCTGTCAGATTATTGTAAATTTTTAAAAACCTGCAGAATGGGGCCAATGCTTAACCCAAAAGAACTTCTAAAGGCCTAATTTCCTAGAGGTGTCTGCCTAGAGAAGGGATGGGACGACCTGGCCGTTTCTGGGCTGGGAGTGAGACAGCGTTCCAGGGGCAACGTCTAGTCTGCTGTGAAAGCCCAGTTCACCTGGACACGTGGGGTCTGGATCACAGGCCTTTGTAAGAAGACATCCAGCCATAGGCAGTGTCCACAGGCAGTGCCCACGGCTCTAGGCTCTTCCAGCCTTGCCAGCATGGCTCAGGGTGGGGGGCAGAAGGTTGGGGTGGGAGTGGGTTGATGATGGGGGAGACATAGCAAACAGAAAGGAAAAGGGGAGTTAAGGGCTGAGAAGGTGGAGCAGGGCAAGACCATCATTCTCCAAACCTCGGTTTTCTCATCTGGAATATGAGGAGATCATAACACTTCCTATTGGACCAAATATTGAAACAATTTTTTAAAACATCCTTTATTACAGTGATAAGATCAGCCCTTCCTAAGCAAAAATTGGTTGAAAACTCAGAATTGTTCTTCATGGAAATATTTAGTAAAAGAAAAAAGATTTTTACATACTGAAGAGAAACCAGAATATAGATAGTGGAACAAGTTGACAAGAGCTATCAGAATTTTTAAAAATATACATGCACTTTATGCTCAAAAACTCCATTTCTGAGAATCTACCCCACAGAAATACTAGCAGCAATAGGGCAAAGAAATGTGCAAGAATGTTTGCTGCGATATTGTTTGTAACTCTAGCAAAAAGCTGGTAACAACCCAAGAGTCTATTAATAGGGGGTGGTAATCATTTCACAATCTATGTAAATCAACAAACCATCATTCTGGACGCCTTAAACTTATACAGTGACATATATCAATTATTTCTCAATAAAAATGGAAAAAAAACAGGATGGTGAAATAAATTGTGGTGCAGCCATTCGGTGCAATGCTGAGCAGTTGTTAAAAAGAAATGAGTGGGTCTGAAAGTGCTGGGGTAAGAAGAATCTCTAAAAGACAGCAAGACGCAGAACAGGAAGTATAGTATGAGTTCATTTCTTTAAATATATTCTCCAACCACCACCTTCAAGCCATTATTTATCAAATCTCCCTTCTCTGTACCAGGATAGCAATCTGTTAGATCCTTTGCTTTGCACTCTGTCTAGGATATTAAAACTGTGGTCCAACCCAATTTAAATTCTAAGCTCTTAGCATCTTCAAAATACATATAGCACACATACCTACCAGGCTTGTCATTTTAATTTATTTCTCACTACAGCCCTCTGAAGTAGGTACTATGACTATCATCCCTATTCTACAGATGAGGAAATTGTGGTAGAGAGGTTAAATAATTTCCCTAAAGTCACACAGACCACAAATGGTAGAGCGAGAGTCTGTAGCTCCAGAATCTATGCTCTTAACCACTCTGTTGTCACCCTAGGCTCAGAGGACTCTGAATGGGACCTTTCTTGTTGCAGGCTTTTGCAGGCACAGTATATATCATTAACTAGATATATGAGAATTTATTTAGCCAGTCCCCTAGTGAGGGACAGATAGCTTCCTGTCCTGAGCTATCACAAACAAGGCTGCAGTGAACTCCTTTGGTCGGGTGGGTGTTCTATGCACTAGGACAGACATTTCAGTAGGGTAGATTCAGAGAAGTACAATTACCCAGCAGTCAAAGGGTAGATTTAAATTCAGTTAGCTACTCCTGCTACCTACTGCTGCTGTTAGAAACCACCCAGAAACTCAGTGCCTAAAAACCACCTTTATCTTTTATTTGTGATTTTGTAGGTCAGGAACTCAGGAAGGATTCTGCCTGGCTGGTTCACCTTTGATTCTCTTCCAAGTTGGCTTTGTCACATGACTAGGCCTCGTGCTCCTTGACCTCTCTCTCTACATGCTGTCGTATGCTCCGGAGTTTGGGCTTCTCCCAGGATAGTGATGTCAGGTAATCACCGTCAGGTACGTGGAACCTGCTGGGCAAGGTAAGTGGATATAATAGGAACTAGGACAGTGTCACTTTTGCTGTATTTTATTTGTCAGAAAACTCACAGACCAGCCCAAATTCCAGGGAAGGGGACACAGACCCCCACCTCTCTATGGAGCAAGTGTCAGAATTTGTGGCCACCTTTACTCCAACCACAATACCTATTTCCAGATTGCTCTCAAAATGTTGGTCAGTTTACATCCCCACCGACAATGTGGGATCTGCTTTACCCCAGGCCCTCACCAACACTGTACATTTAAAAACATTTTAATTGGTACCAATCTGGCCATTGAGCCATTGAAAATGATATTTCATTTTTATTTCATTATGCATTTCTCTAATTTTGAGCGGAGGGGAGTGTGTTTTCATGTATTTACTGCTCATGTAAAATTTTCTTTCCTTCTGAATTGTCTGTTTATGTACTTTGCCCATTTTAAAATTCAGTGACCTTTTTATTTTCATATTGATTTCTAAAATGAGTATGTCAAGGAAACTAGCTCTGTATCTGACATTATGTTACAAACAGTTTTGCTAGGGTGCAGCCTTTTGACTTTGCTTTTTGAAAATAAAATTATTTTTACATGTTCAAATTATTGATCTTTTACTTTTAAGACTTCTGGGTTTTGTGTGGTGTGTTCCTTTCCTTTTTCAGAATTTTCCAACTAGTTTCAAATGTTTATTTTTCCAGAGGAAGATTAATATCATTTTCTAAGGCTCCCACCTCAATGCTGTGGGTGTTTGGGGTTGAAACAGCTTTTAGTTGAAAGACCTCCTTACAGAAAATGCGCTCTTTACAATTGGAGGGCAGGGCTGGACGCACCTTGTTTTGAGTCTTCTCTGTAGGACATCAAGGCTTATTGAGGGCGTGGCAATGCCATCTCAGGGAGGCCCAGCACTGCTGGCACCTGTAGGGGAGGGAGCCCAAGAGCCCAGCAAGAGCAGCCCTGGGGTCAGGCAGTCCCTCCCAGCCCCTGGCAACCTGAGGCCTGGCCAAGGGAGGCCTAGAACACAGCCCCAAGCCTACAATTGCTGGACCTCCATTGCAGGGTGAGTTCAGGTCTCCTTGAAGGAAACGTTCCTTGGAGGCCCAGG
Source organism: Manis pentadactyla (assembly GCF_030020395.1). Classification (NCBI taxonomy): domain Eukaryota; kingdom Metazoa; phylum Chordata; class Mammalia; order Pholidota; family Manidae; genus Manis; species Manis pentadactyla. Next base: position 113,200,222 of record NC_080029.1, on the reverse strand, counting down.
AGAGGGGCCAGATGTGCCCTCAAAGAGCTGATGCATGAGGTAAATTTCACAGAGCAGCACCTTGTTCAAAAGACCCAACACAGTAAGGCCTTTGCCAAGGACGGCCCTTCTGGTCTCAATGTCACAGCCTTGTGGAGAGGAGGGATCTGCTCTGGGAACCCCAGGTATGGGAGGTTGCTCAGAGCACAGGCTTCCAGGCTGGCCTCCTCAACCCAGCCAGTCTCCGCTGGCTTCCCTCTGATCCTGGAGCCCCAGACAGCAGCGTCCGCCCACTGCTCTTCCCTAGTTAGGGGCTCCAAGGACCCACAGGCTCTCCCAGCAGTGCTCAGGGAGACTGGGTGGGCACTCATTTATTCAGGGATCATTTACTGAGTGTCTGCTATGTGCCAGTCAGTGTTCTTAGGATACAGCAGAGAACAAAAGAGATAAAAATGTCTGCCCTCCTGAAGCTTACAGACAATAAACATAACCATAGCAAATATGTAAATATGTTAGGAGATAAGTGACATGGAAGGCACTGGAGCAGGGTAAGAAGACTTGGGGCAGGAGTGGCTGAGAAAGCAACACTGCTGGGGAACATCTGTTTGCGGTCCAGTCTGGTTCACCAATGCAGAGCCATGCCCGAGAGCCAGGAAGGAGAGGAGGATGACCTAGTCCTCTGGCTCCTCCTTGTGGGGCCATGGCTCCTGCCAGGCAGCCCTCTCCCACAGTGCTCTCCTTCCTGATGCCAGCAGCCACTTCTTTCCCTGCCCCTCAGGCCTGGGAGTAGCAAAGGTGCCCCATGCTCTTAGGCCTGGGCACTGCACACTCCCTTGGGGGTTCTTCACCTTCCATCCACATCTTTGTGAATAGTCCTCGAATAATCCTAATTTGAGTCTGTATTCTGATGGAATACTGAGAAATACAGTGGCGCTTGAGCAAGCTGGACTGCAGTCAGGTGGTTTGCAAATACCCAAGGAAAGAGCATTCTGGGAACCGCTGTGCAAACGCCTGGAGATCAGAGGGTATGCCCGGCCTTTTTAAAGACAAGCGAGAAAGTGGAAGCGGCTGGAGCAGAGAGAGGGGGAGAGGAGTAGGAAGCAGAATCAAAGAGGCGCATGCTGTGAGGCACAGCCCCTGGAAGGCCGAGTGAAGGAGACATGTGACCCGAACACTATTGCTGTGGCTTCTACGCTGAGAGCTGGGAGGCCAGTGAGGGAGCTGTTGCGGTGTCCTGGGTGAGAGAGAGCGGTGGCTTAGATGGCAGGAGGAAAGGAATGCGCTCACCGGATTTGCTAACAGGTTGGATGCACATGTGAGAGAAAGGAGGCCGGGGTACATCAAGGTCTCTGGCCTGTTGGGTTTAGCTGGGCTACCAGGTGTCTTGTGGCTTTCCTGCATCCGTCCAGCCTGGCTTTCGTATCCTGTCCCTCCGGGTGCTGTGTGCATGTGTGTGCAGGCCTCAGGGCTGTGCACTGCAGACCCGTGTCCTCTCTGGCATGCCTACAGGCGGGTAGGAGTTCTATAGCAAGTCACAGTCCCTCTGCCATCTCTCTGCTGGCCCTTGGTCCAGGGCTAGGAATGGATTCTGCCCCTGGGGCCCTGGGGAGGGAAGCTAAGCCAGATGCTGAGAGGCAGCCCCAGTAGGCTCACCGTTGCCATTCAGGGACCTGCTTTCGGGAGCACTCCCAGGCCCATGCTCTTCAGCCTGGGTCCAGCGGGTCGGCCAGACCCGAATGTGATCACTCACTCCACTGCCTTACTCTGTGAGGGCATCTGAGGCCACAACTGAAGAGCCTGCTCAGGGCTGGCCCAACCCTTCCCCGGGGCCCTTGGTGGGCTTGGGCCCTCCTGCTGGACATGGTCTTTTGGAATCCCGGGTGGGAGGGCCTCCTCCCACGGCATCCTGTGGGGTTGCTTGGCCGGACTCCCACTGCCCAAGGCCCTGAACTCAGGCTGCAAGTGCCTCCTGGGCCAGCTGGCCTGGCCTGCCTGATAACAGCACCACCAGACAGCGCTCTCCCTGGGCCGGCCCCGTGCTGAGCTCCCCACACACCTGTCCCCATAGGCCTGTGGGGGTCCATCCCGTACAGAGCACTGGGAGTGAGTGGTTGCTGGGGTGCACACTCTGCCACTCATCTGCACGTGGCCTGGGGCAGTCACCTAACTCTCTAAGCCTCCATTTCCTCAGCTGACCTCATGCTGTCCTTTGCACGCTGGAGGCCCTTGTGAGTACTGTGTGAATAAGTAACGGCATGCTGTTTGCTTAACACAGTGCCTAACCCATGGTGCGTACTCAGTAAAAGTCAGCTATTTAAATCATCCCCATCTCCAGATGAGGCAACTGTGGCTCAGAGAGGAATGGAACTTGTCCAAGGCCACAGGGCTGAGAAACGGTAGGCGCAGGTTCCCCTGCACCCTGACCGGTCAGTCTACCACCACCCTCTCCCATCACTCCCTTTTTTGTCCCCTTCTTTTCTGCCTCTGTGACACCAACATAGGGTAGGTGTCAGCCCACAAGGGACTCAGTGGAGGAGCCAGGAGCTTACGCCCTGAGAACCTCCCCAGGGGAGGAGAAGCTCCTGTGAGCATGCGAGAGGCAAAGACGAGTACACACAGAGCCTCAGCCCACCAGGGGCCGCCCGGCCTGCAGCTGGGAGCCGTGGCACTCTGGGGCAGCACCCCTCCATACACAGAGGATCCAGGAAACTGCCAGGGAGGGGTGACACCTGGATTCCGGGGCCACAACCAGCTCGCTGAACCGTACAGGTCACAGGAAATAGTGACCACACAATCTGAATTTTAAAAGGCAATCCTAATTTCAAACATCCTGTCCTGTTGTTGGAATAAGGCATCAAGTGCTCCAAAGAATTCGATGTTGTGGCACCTAAATGACCTCTCGCTGCCAGATGAGCCACAAAAATCCCTGTCATTTCACATGTCCTGAGCTCGACTTGGGGAAATAAGATCTCCATTATGCCAGACACACAGAGGCCAGCTGCCCCAAGGCTCAGGGCCACCCCCTCCCGCTTCCAGAACGATCCTAACCCCAGTGCCAGGCGCTGTAAGTCTGGTGGGGCCGTTCAAATCCTGAGAAAGCAGACTCTTGCACACTTCTTGTCCCCATAAAGGGCAAAGCCTGGTCTAGGTAACACCGAGGTGGCAGGTAGGGTGTCCCTGACCAGGGCTGCTGCCCTCAAATACAGTAGTTTTGCTCCTCAGCATGGCTGTGCAACCTTAGTGCTTTGCCACAGACCTAGGCAGGTCACACTGACTCCTGCCACGACTTTCGGTTTCAGTTTCTGAGAAGAGAAACAGGTTCTACCCTTTCCTCTACTGCCCTTCTCCCTCTCCCTCCTTCTCCCTTGCTTCTGTCCTTCCTTCCCTCTCCCACCCTGGTGGGAAATGGCCCCTGGAACCCCTGGGTCTGAGAGAAGGGGTAAGGAAAAGGTTGGGGATAGAGAAGTGAGGAGACTTGCCAGAGACTTAGCTCCATTTTCAGAGCTGGGCAGCCACCACATATGCAAATTGTAGGCTGCACAACTCTAGAGGACACAGTCACCTTGATGTCACCAAAATTTGTATAGTTATTAGCGCATTTTTCAGGCAGATAGAAGTGTCCTGGGAAGAAGCCTCTTTCCCTGAATTTTCTGAAGTGCTTCGAGTGGGTTGAAGGGACTGAGTGCATTTTGGCTCTGATCCCCCTGAAAACCCGAGCTATCGCATCCCACGGGCCAGCCCCTCAAGGCCTTGCACTGTAACTCACGGGTCCCTCATTGCTCAACTTCACAGTTGCGCTACAGCCCTGATGAGAGACCCTGGTTCAGAAGAGGCTGGCCAGTCACCTGCACGGCCATTCCTTTCTGGGCCTCAGTGTCCCCATCTGTAGTATGCGGAGTGGACAAAACGATCTCAGATTTAACATCTGAGTCATGCTTAGGGTGCCTGGGGGGCAGACAAGTTACAGTTGCGTTTGGCCTCAGGGTCCCGTTTACTGTGGAGGAAGGTTATTGTTCCCCTGACTGAAAGCAGGGCTCAGAGAGATTGTTTTGTTGTGGGATAATGGTGGGGGCCCCATGAGGTCACCCAGAGGGGCTGTGTGACCTGGAGCAGGTCCCCTAACCTCTTTAAACCTCTGTTTCCTCCCCCATGACATAAGGGTGATAAAACTCACCTCGCAGGTGGCTGTGAGGGTCAGTGGGAATACTGTACGTAAAGGCAGCACTGTCCCAAAGGAGGTGCTCACAGAGGGGCACAGGAAAGGGGCCCTGCCAGGCCTGACGTTCTGATGGAGGCTGAGACCTTGGACCACAGCAACCCTTCAACTCAGGCTTCAGGACAGGAAACCTACCTGGTTTCCTCTGGGCCTGACAGGCCACCCCCTGTCCTTCCTCCCTCTGTGGGCTATTTGCCCCCCTTTGCATGACCACACGGGAGAATGCCTGGGGCCTGCACAGCTCTGCAGGAACCCTAAGGAGCCCAAACCCCTTAGCCTGGCATGCAAGGCCCTCCCTTCTGCCTGCCCCAACTGCACCTGCCCCTCCCCAGCCACCTTGAGCTACCTGACACCCACAAACAAGCCATGTACTGACATACCCCCATACCTTTGCCTATGCTGTAGCCCTTCTGTGTCACATGTCCTTCCTTCTCCCTGCCCCACAAGACAGTGAAATCCTGCTTATTGTTTAGGGCCCAGCTCAAGTGTCACCTTCTCAGGGAAGCCTTTCCCTGTGCTTTTAGTAAAAAAAAAGTAATCACCTTCTTCCTATTGGCCCCGTCATGTGGGGCTGAGTCGGTCAGTCCCCACAGAGCCTCGGTGCCCTCCTCTATAACATGGAGGCAGATCACCTATACTTAAGCGGGTTGGGGGTTCGGGGTTGTAAGAATTCAATAAAAGGACATGTAAATCCCCTAAACACAGTGTGAGCACACAGTCTGTGCCTGATACACCCTAGTTAAAACTTAAATTCCAGCCAGCCAGTACTACAGGGAGTGAAATCCTTTTCATCCTTTCATCCCAGCTCTTTTCCTTGGGTCCTCAGGTTCCCACCCAGGGGCACTGCCAGCCCACAGCACCTGGCAGCCATGATTGATGGGCTTGGAGCCCAGTGACTGATCTAGTCCTTTTGCCGTCAGTTGCCCGTGGCACTATCCACTTTGGGGCCTCTACCTGAGGAAGGCAGAGGCCAGGAGTAATTTTTTGAAGTAGGTATGATTTCAGTGGGCAGCCTAGTGTAAGCCTGGGCAGCCTGACCACCCCACTGATGGCTCACATGTACTCCCCACCCTTCCCCGTCAGGAAGCATAATCATAGTTGTGCTACATAAAAATAGCTGTGAACGCACAGATACATGAACACCAGGCCTTTCCACTGAGGGAAGAGGAAGGCCGTTTCCCCACACGTATTCCTCGCAGCCAGTCTTCACAAGCGGATCCTCTGGGGTGGAGTCCTAATACTTCTCAGGGGACGGCTTTAGCGACTGCTTCCTCCCCGGCCTTGACGCAGAAGGCTTTTTGCTGCTTAACAACCAGCTTCTCACATTTGCTCATTTATCCATCACACCAGAGATGTGAGGCAGAGGAGCAGAGGTAATTGTACCCATTTTGCAGGTGCAGAAACCCAAACCAAGGGAAGGGAGATGACTTGCCCAAGATCACAGAGTGAGCTGGTGGTAGAGCTGAGCTATGGGCACCTGACCTCTCCTATAGTGTTCTTTCTGTTCCAGCCTACACTTTCCGCCTTGGAAAATGCTGTGGCCACAGCCAGGGCAAAAAGAAATAGGGGAAGAGAGAAAGGCTAGACAGAGCACAGATTTGAGGAGCAAGACATTCATGCAACAAACATTTGTCAAGCTACTATGTGCCAGGCACCATGCGAGACATTAGGGATATAGCAGGTTGCAAAATAGAGGTCCACTTCCTATGCCCGTGGGCTGTACAGTTTTGCAGAATGAGAGCTAACATTTACTGAGCATGTTCTTTCTATCAGATGGTTTGCAAAGCACTTTTACATGGAGTATATAATTTGATTCTCACCAACATCCCCATAAGGTAGCTTACTGGACATTTGTGATTCCTCTTGGCCACCTAACATCTGAAAGCCCCTCCTATGTGTGGGACATTCTCCACTCATGAGGTATAGCCCAACTTCCACGACTGAGGTATGACGGATACCATTTCCCAGCCTCCCTTGCAACTAAAGCTGGGCTTGTGACCAGGCCTGGCCAGTCAACACGAGCACCCCCGACTGTGGCAGGTAGTGACCACACAGATCCATCATGGCAGTCAGTTAAGGAAGTAACAACAGGAGCCCCATCTGGCTTCCAGAGGCACCAGCGCCGTGCATAAGGGCAGAGTCTGCTGCTGGAACCAGAGTCTGTGACCAGTGTTAGTAGCTGGAGCTGTCCCTCCAGCTCTGCAGAGAGATCGGCCCTTGCTCCTTAGCTAATGCAGAAATACTGTTCTGCCTGCAGGCGGGGATCCCTGCGGCTTCCCCCCATGGGAAGTGGGCTGGGTAGGCAGAACCTGGAAATGCGGGGAGGCAGGAGTGGGGGAGACTATCTCCGAGGCCTTCCAGCCCGCGCCCAGTGGCCTGGGCTAAGGTGGAGGCGGACCCCGGGGAGTCTCAGAAGCCTCCACCTCGTGGCTACAGAATCATCCCTGCCTGAATCCCTGAGAGTCCCTTCCTGTTCTCAGGCTGTCTCTCTTTTCCTACCCGCTCTCCTCTCCCTCCCACTTGTCCAGTCCTGGTTCTAGCCCCATGACCTCTGCCTGGAGGCCTGTAACAGCTCCTCTTTGGTCCCCTGTGCTTCAGCTTTGCCCCCCTGGATCCACTCACTACTTTATTTCTTCCTGGCATCAGAGTGAGCCTTTGAAACACAGGACTGATAGAGTCACATTACTCCTTAAGTGCCTGCCAGAATAACCTGGCATCCAAATGCCTTTGCCTGGCACTCAACGCTCTTCCCACCCCCCTGACTATGCACATCAACCCTCCATCCCCATCTCAGATCTCTGACCACACACCTGTCTCTCCAGTCACCCCCCTACTCCATTGCCCCTGTGCTCTGACCTGTATGTTCTTGCACTGACTTTGCTTATGCTGTTCCCCCTTCTAGGAATGCCCTTCCCACTTTCTCTCTAGTAAAATCTCATTCATTCTTAAAGCAGCTTCAAATGCCAACTCCTCCATGGCGCTTCCTTCAACTCCACCTAAACTCCCAGTAATATTCTTGTTGTTTATTTTGTGTTCTATATTGTCTGAGGGAAGTTCCGTGGATTTCGTGGGTGTATGAGGTGCTGCTGACTGAATCAGCTACTTTGGCATGAGGAAGGGTGTGTCTGTGAAACCAGGAACCTAGGCTCTTGGTCAAACAGACCTGTATTCAAATCTAGTTTTTATGCTTTATATGCAGGGCCACTGTGGGCACATTGGTTAACCTCTCCAAGGCCCATTTCTTCAGGCTCACTGGGCCCCCAGGACAAATTAGTGGTTTCCCTATTAGTCTGCCATGTGAACTCTGAGCAACCCCACCCCTTCAAATCTAGCCCCCCCCCGCTATGGAAATGGAAGGCAGGGCAGAGGGCACAAGGTGGAAGCCTCTGGCTGGGCATCTCCTGGCACCAGGGAGAATCATACCACTGTGTCCCATCTGTGTGCCTAAATGCTTGTCTGTAAGAGCAGGTGGCCCTGTGTCTGTGCATGCAGCTGTGTGCAACAGGGGATAAATGTGTGTACGTGGGGGCACATGTGTTTGTGTGTATGTGTATAGCGGTTGTGGTTTTCAAACTCAGAGCAACAAGCCCACACTTCCTGTTAAGAATCAATTAGAGCTGAGGGTGACTTGGTGATGGGGGAGTCTAGTGAACATAATGGTCCTCATGTAATTGTAGATGAATGATACCAAAATTAAAAAAATAAAAAATAAAAAGAATCAATTAGAGCAATTTTTATAGATGCCCCAAATCTCCCTGGGATTGTCATCAGGGCTGGGGGAGGAAAGGTGGGAAGGCGGGGCAGGACTCCTAGGTTCATGTCCCACTGTGCTGCCAACTCACCGCATGACCAAGTCACTGTACCTCTCTGGGCCTTGGTGAAAGCAGGGGAGGGGATTAGACTAGGTGGTCTCTGAACCCCCCCTTATTTAGGAGACCCAGACTGGGGTCCAGAGTACACCCTTCAGAGGGAGACAGTGTGCACAGTCCAGAGTCCACGAGGCAGGCCCCCAGCCCACACTGATCTAACCTTTCCCAGACCATCCTTGGCAGCACCTTGACCTCCTGGTGTTTGTGTGGGGGAGGGGACAGGGAGGAGTTTCCAGGGGGGAAGGGCTTAGTGGCAGAGGGTCTCCCACTCTGATCGCAACTTCCTCTCCACCCCCACCCCCGACTTGCCCTGCTCCCGCCCTTTCCGCTATCCTCAACCAGAAAGGAAACAAATGTATATCCCTCAGTAGGACAAGTCAGGAGTCCCTACCCCTCCCACCCCCTCATTTACAGTGGGGAGGGGCCCACGGGGCGGAGGCGGGGTTCCCAGTTGAAGTTGGCTCCCTCATTTTACAGATGAGGAAACCCACGTGCAGAGAGAGCCCGTGACTCGCTCAAGGCACACGGGGAGACAGTGGCAGTGCCGGGACTGAACCCAGCTTCCTGCAAGCCTTTCCGTGTTACCAGACTGCCCCTCCATGAAGGAGGGGTCCTATCGTTTCCACTGAGGGTAGCTCCCAAGGACAGGAGCTGACACTGCAGCACGGAGACCTGGGTGGGATGGCAGGAAGGACCTCCCCTTGGGATTGGTAGACTTGGAAGGTGCCAAAGGAACACCCCCCTCCTCCCAGGCATGCCCGCACAGTAGGATAGCCCAGAATGCAGGAGCTCCTTCTGGTTAAGCATAAGGCTGGAGAGACCAGGCTTCCTGCCTGAATTATCCTGCAGGATTCCAGAAAGAGGAGGAAAGCTACCATGGCCAGGCCCCATGTTCAGCACTCACACCCATGCCCGTGACAGTTGTGGGTGAGGACCCTCATTTTACAGAGAGGAAACTGTAGCCCAGACACCCATTGCAGTCACTGTCCATAAGCTTAGTAAGATGCTATAGAGTCACTACTTGTCTTCTCTGTGCTATACTGCCTTCCCCGTGCCACACACACACATTATGTGTGCTAATCATAATGCCCCTTAATCCCTTTCTCTCTCCCTCCCCGACCCCTTTCCCGTTGGTAACCTCTAGTCCCTTCTTGGAATCTGTGAGTCTGCTGCTGTTTAGTTCCTTCAGTTTTGCTCTGTTGTTATACTCCACAAATTAGGGAAATCATTTGGTACTTGTCTTTCTCTGCCTGACTTATTTCCCTGAGCATAATACCCTCTAGCTCTGTCCATATTGTCACAAATGGCAAGATTTCATTATTTTTTTGCTGCTGAATAATATTCCACTGTTCATATATACTACAGTTTATCCATTCATCCATTAGTGAACAAACACTTAGGTTGTTTCCATATCTTGGTTATTGTAAATAATACTGCAATGAAAATGGGGGTGCAGATGTCTTTTTGAGTTGGTGTTTTCATTTTCTTTAGATAAATACCCAGAAGTGGAACTGCTGGATCATATGGTACTTCTATTTTTAATTTTTTGAGGAACCTCCATACTGTTTTACATAGTGACTGCACTAATTTACATTCCTACCAACAGTGCAGGAGGGCTCCCTTTTCTCCACATCCTTGCCAATACTTGTTATTTCTTGTCTTTTTGGGAATAGCCATTCTAACTGGTGTGAGGTGATATCTCATTGTGGTTTTGATTTGCATTTTCCTGATGATTAGTGATGTGGAGCATCTTTTCATGTGCCTGTTGGACCTCTGTATGTCTTCTTTGGAAAAGCCATTTTTTAGTTGGATTGTTTGGGGGTTTTTGCTATTGAGTTGTATGAGTTCTTTATATATTTTGGATATTAACCCCTTATCAAATATATTATTTACAATTATTTTTTCCTATTCAATAGGTTGCCTTTTGCTTTGTTGCTGGTGTCCTTTGCTGTGCAGGTTTTTAGTTTGATATAGTCCCACTTGTTTATATTTGCTTTTGTTGCTTTTACTTTTGGTGTCAGATTAAAAAAAAAATCATTGCCAATACCTATGTCAAGAAGCTTACTGTCTGTGTTTTCTGCTATGAGTTTCATGGTTTCATCTCTTATGTTCGAGTCTATAACCCATTTTAAGTTTATTTTTGTATATGGTGTAAATAGTGGTCCAGCTTCATTCTTTTGCATGAAGCTGCCCAGTTTTCCCACCACTGTTAATTGAAGAAACTGTGTCTTTTCCCCATTGTATGTTCTTGGCTCCTTTTTCATAGATTAATTAACCACACATGCATTGGGTTTATTTCTGGACTTTCTAATCAGTTCTATTGATCTGTGTGTCTGTTTTAATGCCAGTACCATACTGTTTTAATCACCTTAGCTCTGCAAAAGAGTTTGAAATCAGGGAGCATGATGCTTCCAAGCTTTGTTCTTCTTGCTCTAGGCTAAGTTTTGAAAGAAATTGATTCAAAGAAAGATATTAAATGGAAAGTTTAGGTAACAAAAATCTGGAAAATGGTAAATGAATGGCTGGAGCTTTAGAAACGCTTGAAACCACCTGGCCATAGGCAGTGAATGCCAGCCTGTGTCTGGCCACCATGGTCAGCAAACAGCAGATGACTCCAGAGTGTGGCACCTCATCTGGTCCTTTGGGCCAGGCAGCTCTAGGCTCAGGTGTGTGTGTGGAGGGAGCAGTTGATTGTGGGTAACGCCAGCCCCAGGCATATGTGGATGGAGAAGAGTGAGGGCCGAGCTGCTGGCTTCAGGTAGGGAGGTGCCAGGACAAAGGGCAGGCTGTGGGGGCTCAGAAGTGTGAGATGCAGCCCCTGGGCACCTGATGGCAGCCCTGGTGAGAGGCTGAAGCACTCCACTGGGCCCACCCTGTGTGGGAACCCATTCCCTTCTCAGTTTTAGGTCCTCATTGTGGGTCACAGTTCCTACTCTCCTCTGTCCATATCAGTTTCAGCCTTGCTCATTGTCTGAGAAGCCATCCAGACAGCAGGGAGAGTCCGGGCCTCTGAGGAGGCAGTTCTACTCCTGGGCCCCCCCTCATGGGTCTCCAGGCCTGGCCGAGGGAGCCAGTTCCAAGCAGCTGAACATCAGGCCTGGCAACCCGCCGGCCTCCGGGTCCCTGGGGACGGAGGGAGGATGCACAGCCCAGCGAGGGCCTGGCCACCTGCCCCTGCAGTCTGGGGTCAGCCCCACAGGGGCAGGCCACCGGGGGGGTCTAGTGTGTTCACACCAAGGCCTGACACAGAAGAGCCTCTGGGACAGCTTCCTCCCTGTCAGTAGGAAGCCTAGTCACTCACTAAGGATTTGAATCCTGAACGCTCATGATCGTATTCATCAATAAACACGTGTAAGATGTTTCTCCCAAAAGCTCTGGGCCAAGTGCTCTTCACACAGGTTTTTACTGAATCTTCCTAACAGCACTGGGGGGTAGATCCTGTTATTATCCCCACTTAACAAATGGTAATCTGAGTCATCTTCCCAAGTCCCATTGTAGGGCAGGGAAGCACCACGATTCAATCTGATTCTGAACCTGCGCTGTTTCCCCCGTTCCTGTGAAAGGAGATCTCACCTTCAGAAAAGAAAGTCATTCAACCTGGACTTGATCACCAGTTTAAATACAAAGCCTGCTGGAAAAAAAACATCCTTGATGCCTTTTCAGTTTCCTATACCTTAGTGTGAGTGAGCTGATGATCATTGTGACCTTGTATCATAAGGGTTTTCTCACCTTCCATCTCATTTGGCCCGTGCCAACAAAAGCAGGTGTGCTGCCCATCTTACAGCCGAGGGAAGTCCTGCGATGTCTTGGCCAGCACTTAGGCCAGCCCCTCTTTTGGATCCACCATTCCATCCACACCACCTCCTCTTTCTCAGGACCTTCCTCCCTGAGCATGTCTGATAGGACAACGGGAGCCAGCGTGAGGACCCCGGGCCTCAGAGAGGGTGGGTGACGAAGGGGAGAAGTGGGCTGTAAGGAGAGAACAGAGACCATCTGGACAGTCACAGGCCATCCTGATTTTGAACCTCACATCTTTGCTGGGCTTCCAGAGCTGCGTGCAGGAATGTGGGGGGGCTGCCCCCCATGAAAGCAGTACAGCTGTCTTGCATCCTCTCCCTGCAAGCCCTCCACCACCAGCGTCTTTTCTAGCTAATTTCTTTAATCATTCCTCATAGGACATTGCCTAATTATGGTGAGGGTCCATGTGTATGAAGAAAAGCATGCAGAGGACTCAAGATTGCTTTCAGTTCAGTTAAACAATGCAAATGTCTGTTTTAGGGAAAGATTTTTCTGCTTACTGTGCAGAAAGTACTGGAGCACTGTGGACTGCTCACTGTCCAGTGATGATGGAGAGTTGAATTTCACTTGATTAAGAAAAATAACCAGATGACCACTCCGTTTTCTGACGTAACTGGAAAACAGTCTTTAAAAAAATCAGGATCCATTTTTCATATGTGGGTATCTCCCCAAATACTGCAGGACAGGCCTGGGTCAGGGGCTCGCAACCTTCATGTGCATATGTACCATTGACTCCTTTGTCATCTGGTGAAGCCTATAGACCCCTTCTCAGAATGATGTTCTTAAGCACACAAAGTAAAATAACATAGGCTTATAAAAGAAACCAACCATATGAAAATGTATTTACCAAACACTTTTAAAAGAATTTTTTTGATGTTGTAATATATAGTGCTTACTAATTAATGCATGAAACATCAAGATCTAACAATAGGCCTCATAACCACTGTAATTTTGAAATAGTGATGAGCAGTAACACATTTTGAAATATCCTAACAAGCTGTAATGTCATTTGAAAATATCTGTAATTCTGTCAGTGACACTATCACAGGCCCTGCTTGTACTGCTGTGGCTTGTTGCCACACCATAGAAGAGAAGAAAACTCAAGTAGAGGTCAGTGAAAATAAAGGTGTGTTATGTTCTCTTCCAAATTTTTAAACTCCTTAAATTCTACCCTTAGATCTTTGGGGGTCCCACAGATCCCAGAGTAAGCATTCCCGGTCTAGTGTTCTCTCTTATTTTATAGCATGTATATGTAATTGTATCAAATGTAGTTTCCAAAATTTGATTGAATTTACAAAGAAATAAAGTGTGTGGCAGGGAGTAGGTCTCAGTACACGGGGGTCTCTTGGGACCCTGCTGTCAGTGTTCTTCTGGGGAAAACTGGAGCTTCTGCTTGCTCAGCCAGAAAGGGGAGCTCCTAGGACTACATCCAGGCCTGTGCCCCAGACACCCACAGACGACTTGGCCCTGAGCTGGGCCCTCCCCCACCACAGTGGCCTTTGTGCCTCCCCTCACACCAATACCACCGACAGGAGAGGAATGGAGGTAGGCCAGGGGATATTTTGACTGGCCCGCAACCCTGGGCCTTCCTCACCCAGAGCTCAGGGCTGCTTGCATCCCGGGAACCCTCCGGAAGCCCTGAGGCACCTGCTTCCCCTCTTGACTCATTTGTGGTCACAAGAGGAGCACAGTCACGAGCCGGGTGACTCGGCCAGTGCTGACAGGCACCCAAGGCACTCGGCTGGGAATCAGGCAGCGGACACTGGCAGCCAGCTGGGAGGCTCTCAGAGCCCAGAGAGCAGTCTCCTCCAGCCACTCGGGCTTCGGGGTGGCACCAGCCAGAGCTCAGGCTCTGACCCTGCAGCGCTCCCCCCACCCGTTTCTCCAGTGCAGCCTCCTTCCCGCTGCCAGGCCTGCTTGTCAAGGCCCTGGGGACTCATGCCCACCCATCTAGCCCAGGTCTGCCATCTGACTAGCCCTGCTCCCAAACCTTTTCCCCTCATCCCCTCTGCTTTCCTATCAGAACCTACCTGTTCTGTGTCACAGCAGCCTCTGCTCTCAAAGGCAACTCCGTTATCTGAGACATGTGGCATTTGAGTTCAAGATCTATACTCAAGTATGGGCTCTGATTAGCTATGAAATCCTCTGCCTCTCTGAGTCTTGTTCAATATCCTCATCTACTGCATGGACATGTTTCAATTGCTGCTATACTTTTCATAGCTATTAGGAAAATCAAAAACATTTTTAGAAGTGAAATCACTTTACAAACTGTGAAGCACTTTCGCAGCGATAACATGGGGCTCACGGCTGGTAAGGTGCCTGATGTGTTTCAGTTAGCAGACTCCTTCTGGAGAAATGACACTAAGGAAAGGCCTCAGTGGTGGTTTTTTTAGACCAAGCAGAGGGATGGAGGGAAAGCCATATAACCAGAGGGCCCTGCCACATATTTCCACCTCCTCCCCTAAATCGTTATCTCCAAACATGCCCTTATTGGCAGAGTCTGGTCTTGAATCTGGGGGGGCAGTTTGAAAATGTTCAATAACCCCCTTGAACCCCACACAGGAAATTGACCAAGTCGGCGCTGAGGTTGATGCAGACTTGGTTCTTCTTTAGATGTGATTCACCCAGCTTGTCCAACCACTGCTGAGCAAAGAGGGCAGTGGGAGTGTGTGACGTCTGTCTCTGAAGAGGAAAGCCAGGGGAGGTGCTCCATTCCAGGAGCAGGGCCACCTGTGGCTCAGAGGAGGGCATTTTCAAACTGCTCGTTGGCTTCAGGGCCTGGGGTGTGACCTGCTAAAAATGATACAGGGTTTAGCACTAGAAGTCCTGGATTCCAGACCCTGTTCTGCCACACCCAAACTGTGTGCCTGTGGGCAGGTCATTTGTTATGTCTGGGCCAATACATCTCCTGTCTGTAAAAGGCCTGTGATGATCCCCAACTCAGCAGGGTCTTCTGAGCATTCGTGGGTTCACAAGACTCAGAAATGCCTGCAGTTGGGCTGCAGGACGAGGTACCCACCCACCCTGCTCAGTGTGCTCAGTCCCCGTGCCATCCCCCAGAGCACTTGCCTAGGCCGCCTATGTGTCTGTCTTCTCACTGGACTGATGCCTGTGAGAGTGCACTGCCTTATTTTATATACATTCCCACATATACTGGCTGAATGGAAGAAGGGAGGGAGGGCAGTGCACCTGTAATTATTGTTCCAGAACTCACAGTGTGGCAGGGCCAAAAGCTCAGGAAGGCCCCTTCCCCCCTGTGGGTTGTGATCGCATGTCTATGTTTGTGTTATTTGCTTGTATTTCATTTAGCTTTCCCCTTTGGGGTCACAGAAACCCTCAGTGCCAGCCAGCAGTTGCCCCAATGTCAGGGAGTGTTTCCTTAGTACCTCTCTCCTTCTTTGGAGCTAGTCTGGTTCAAATCCCTTACTTACTAGCTGCTCTTATACTTACTAGCTGTAACCTTGGACAAGCCTGTAACTCCTCTGTGCCTCAGTTTCCTCATCTGTAAAATGGGAATAGTAATTCAATCTACTGCTGGATTAGATGTATATTCACCTTGATTAGAAAATACCAAGTTGTTTTCTAAAGTGATTGTGCCAGTTAATATTCCTAATAACTGTGCATAAGAGATCTCATGGTCCATATCCTCTTCTACATTTGTATTGTCAAACTTTTAAATTGTTGCCAGCCAGGTGGATATAAAATAGTATTCATTATGGTGCTTACTTGCATTTCTCTGAATGCTACCATGGTTGAGTATGTCTTCACGTTTATTAGCCAAATATATTTTCCCTTCAGTGAAATGCCTATTCATAGCTTTCATTTTTCTGTTGTATTATTTTTGTTAGTTGATTTGTAGGAGTTCTCTATTTTTTCCTATATATTCTTAATACGAATCCTTTGGTCCTTTGGTTTATAAAAAGTAATTATCTTCTCCCAGTTTGTAGCCTTGTCTTTTCATTTTAGTCAAAGTGTCTTTTGATGAGCAGTTTTTAATTTTAATGGAGGAGGATCTCAAAAAGATACTAACCAAATGTTTTTTCTAAAGGTTTAAGTGTTAAACTTTGAAGCTCTTGGCCCATCAAGAGGGATTGTTTTGGGCATGGTATACAGTAAGGGTTTTTTCTTTTTCATATGGATAACTGAATTTTCTACGTCCATTTCTTAGTTCTAGAGCCAATCTTTTTATTTTCTTGGAGCCAATCTCCGCTGATTTTGAGGGCTTAGGGAGGGAGAGCCCAGCTGAAGTCTCACTGACACCTCTAAGCCTCACCAAGGGCTTTCTGAGGGGGTCACAGCCAAGGAAGCTAGAGACAAAAGAAGCCACACAACAGCTTTGCCCCAACAGTGCTTGTCTGCCTCTGAGCTCAGCATTAACTGTTTTACTAACAGTGTAACATTTGTATATGACAAATAATAATAGTTCAAATAGTGCTGAAAAGTATTGAATGAAGAGTCCCACCTCCAAAACCACCACTTCAGTAGCAAATGATTTTTAACTCTTGCTGATTCTGTCCCTGACTGCAGGTAATATACATAATGCCTCTATTTTCTTCACTTATTAACCCTAGAATAACTCTAATTATCCTCTGCTGGAAACATTAGTTTCCTTACACCTGCCCGTCTCTCCTCCCTTCTTGCCCCATTTCCAACATTTGACTTTTTAAAAAATGAATGCTAAATGTTATGCCAACTGCTGCAGCCGCTGCCACAGCTGTATTCCAGGAAGCCCAGCCTTGTGAAGGTTGCCACCCCCCTCCCCAGCCCCTCAGAGGATGTCAGACAGGACACTTCCCATCACCCCATTTCCTGATTCCAGGCATCGGTGCTGAGCTGGACAGAAGGAAAACAGCCTTTTGGCATCTGGGGCTCTTCCCAACCATAGAGCAAATGAAAGGTCCAGGCCCATTTCCTGAGTCGGGGTGGGAAGCCCCGGGCGAGCGCCGGGGAAGAAGGTTGCATGTGGGTTCCACCTGGTTGATGCCCCGCCACAGGCTCCTGGGTGACCCTGGGCAAGTCCCTTCCCTGGTCTCTCCATCTGTAAAATGCAGGTTACTGAGGTCCCGCCCTCTGTAGACTTCCTGTGCTAAGAATGAGGGCAGCTGCTCTGGATAGGACTTTCTGATAAAGAGCAGAAAAGGCTCTCCTGAGAGACAACATGACACAACATTGCCCAGAGCAGCTGCTTCCTGAGGACCTTCCATGGGCCGGGCGCTGTCTAGACATTTGAAATGCATGGTCCTATTTAATCCTCAGAACTCTCAGATGGACATGGTTCTCATTTAACCAATGTGGAAACAGAATCAGAGAGGTTAGGCCACTTGTCGGAGGTCACAGGGCTGGAAGGTCTGTGTCACCAATCCAGTCCACGGCCTCATCCTGTTGAAGAACTTGGATATTTGAAAATGCTGAAAAACTCCAGAGTTCTGGGCCTCCGGAAGCAGGTTGGAAGGAGGGAGCCTAACTTCCTGCCTCCCAGACCTACAACAGGGCTGACCCTGGCCCAGGCCCAGTGGGTCATTCTGAAACCAGTTCCTTTGAGGGAGCCTTTTCATAGCTAGAGAAGGGGAGGGGGATCTGTTTTGGCACAGGAGACCTTTACCCCCTGCAGCAGAGACCCCTGGTGTGGCGTTATTCCTCGGTGCAAGCGCTCCCCAGGGGCAGAGCTGCCCCACCCTCCCCGTCCCATCGACAGGCACACTCTCAGCCACACCATGTTCTGGGGACCCACAGGCCTCAGCCCTAAAACGGCCTGCCTCCAGCTGGGGCAGGCCTGCTTCCCTTCAGACCCAAGGCCACAGGCCAGGAAGGAAATGAGGGTGGGAGGGGCCCAGAAAAGCTGACTTGGCTGGAAGGCTGCGTGGGAGGGAGGAAGCACAAGAAGAGCCTGCCCAGTGCTGTGGGTGAGGCCAGAAAAGCCTCCCTGGTGTCTCTGGGGACTCGGGGCCACAGGGGCCTCGCCGAGGCCGCCAGGCCCTGTCCTGTGGCCAGGAGGCTCGGGAGAGGGTCCTGCCTGGGTCACCCTGTCAGTGAGGGACTGAAGCAGAGCATGGCCCTGGCAGCCCAGACTACGGGGCTTTTCTCTCACCAGCAGCCAAGGAGATCTCAGGCAAAGAAATGCCAGTATCTTAAAACAAAACCTTCCCTGAGAGTCCTGCCTAGGACTCTGCACTTCTGAGCCCAATATCAAGAAATGAATAAAACAAAAAGATAGAAACAAAACAAACAAGGCCTCTTTGTTTCTCTACGAGGGCAGGAGCCCCTCCAGGCTGGGGCAAACCCAACACAACCCCAGAGCCTAGGTCTGAGCTGCTCGGCTCCCCTGACATTGCGACCTTCCAGGGTGAGGTGTCGTGAATGCTCACAGGTGACTCGCCCATTCACTCTGCATGCTCTCCAGGTGGCAGCAGTGGGAGTTAGGAGTATAAACTGTCCATCTAGGTCTGGCTTTCTCAGCACCACTGACATTTGGGGCCAGATGTTGGGGGGCCCGTCCTGATGTTCAGCAGCAGCCCCGATCTCCACCTACTGGATGCCAGTTCACCCCTCCCAGTTGTGACAAACAAAAATATCCCCACACATTGCCAAATGTCCCCTGGAGGGCAACATGGCCCCTGGGCGGGAACCACTATTCCAGATCCACTCTTCCCTTCCTTTTGGTAATAACACTTGATTTTCAGCCAGTACATAGTCACCAGGAAAATGGACCAACAAGCTGCAAGAGCATCCTTGCAACTAGCTGTGGCCATGTGACTAAGACCTGGACAGTGAGAGGCAGGCAGAAGTGCAATTTCCAGGAAGCGTCTTAAAAGGGAAGGCATGTGACCTATGACCCCTCTCTCTTCCCACTGGTTACCCTACAAGTGTGGTGACTGGTGCCCAGTCACTCGTGGGTCATGAAGTGGGAGTCAAGGGCTAAGATGGCAGAACAGTAAGAGAGAAGGAAGCTGGGTTCCAGATGACTAAAGAGCTGCTGTGGTAGAGACGGACGCTCCTGCTGGGCTAACATGCGAGAGTAATGAGCTTGTGTCACTGTTACCTCGGCCTGACTCCCTGGAGTCCAGATTTTAGCCCCTGATGAGCTCTCCTGACACCATGTCCTCTTGTCAATCACAGTCAAATCGAATCCTACAACATCTAAGATATAATTGTGCCTTATCTGTGGCTTCAGTCACCACCATCTAGATGCCTGTGACCTTCAGGCCGCCCCCAGCCTGGTTTTGGTACTTCACTGGACTTCTCCACCCAGTTGCTGTCCTCTCACCAACCCGCCTCCCCATCTCAGGAAAGGGCGCCTCCATTCCCCGAGGTCCCTGTGATTTCCCTTCCTCCCACTCCATGTCTCCCACATCCACAAGACCCCAAAGCCGCTATTCTGCCTCCTAAAAAGAATTTACTCCTCCACTCCACCTCCAATGTCACTGTCCCATTTCAGACCCTCATCCATTGCAACCACATCGCTGCCTCCAGTCTCCACCCTACGGCCGGTCCCTGCCCTCTTTCAAACCTTCCCAGGACTCCTCTTGGTCTCTAGGAAAAAGTCCAAGCATTCTGGGCAAACATGACCCCCTTGCCTTCTGCCATTTCGTCTCCCGGCCCTTCGTCCCACCCTCAGCACCTTCTCCTACAGGATACTACATGAAGAATTTCCCATCGTGCCAGTAACAATGTGATTCTGCTCTTGCCTCTGTCTCAGATGCCCTCCCAAACTCCACTGTTTGGTAAATTCTTACTCCTTCTGCAAGGTCAGGCAAAGGCCACCTCCTCCATGAGGCCTTGCCTGATTGCTCCCATGAAAGCAGCCTGTGGATCTCTGCTCTGTGCGACTGCAGAACTTGCCCATCTGACACGGTGCTTATCCCACTCTGTTCACTGAGTAGTGGTGTCACAGGCAGTGAGCAACTTGCAGAGGGGTCGATCCCATTTTACTGGAATCCACTGTAACATTTGCACAGAAAAGAGGCCCAACACACAACATTATTACCCATTTACTAAGCCCCTACTATGTGCCAGGTCCTGAGCTAGATGCTTTTTACCTAAATTATTTTATATAAATAAATTCACCCTCCAGGAGAGATGAGACTGAGATCCAGAGAGACAGGGCGCTGCCTCAGGTCACACAGCTTGTGCACAGCTGTGTCGGAGACTGGTTTTCTTTCTGCCACACCTAGTTCTCCCTCGGGATCCAGCCACCCCACTGCCAGCCCCGACACGGTCTGCAGGGAAGCACCGATCTCCCGAGCTAACCAGACCTGAATATGGAAAAAGCCTCTTGTCCTTTATTCAGCGAGTAAGTTGGGATTTCTTAAAAAGGAACTTTTAGTAGAAACCAAGGAAAAGCACACACACACACACACACACATCATCTTTTTTTTTTAAACAAAACAGATGGGCAAGTTCAGCTCCTCCCTCTGAGGTGTTACTTCCTCCTCCCTGAAACCAGGAGGGAAGGAGTGATGTCACAGATCATTGTCAGTCCTGATATCCTGTGATTCTGATTAGTTTCTCAGATGGACGTGGGCTGCAAATTTTGTTGGGGAGGGCAGTACACTAGGGACACAGCCATGGGAGGAGGAGCATAGGGTCGTGCTCGGCAGCCCCCTCCCCTTTACAACTTGGCAGGAGAGGTCCAAAGGGAAAGAGCAGGCTTGTCCAAGAGCGTCCTCCGCACGCCTCTCCTGGGTCCTGACCACCTGAGGGTGGGGCTGGGGCTAGTTAGGCCTACAGCTTGGGGTCCAGACTGCATGCTTCCCTACAAGGGTCGTGTTCCCTCTCTTGGCCTCAGGGCACCCACGACTTCCCCTCCGTGAGCCATCCAGTCTGGCCTCACAGGCCCCGGCTCCTCTTTCCCACTACAGCCAGGTTGACCCTCTGGAAAGCCCCGCTCAGCCCGGACACAGGAAAGGGAAAGGGGAGGCTTACGGGCGAGTTCCTGCAGAGGCTCAAGCTCTCGGCTGCAGCAGTGGGAGCCTGTCATTTCCCTTCCCCCGCCCACCCAGCTGGGAGGCCGAGAAGTTTGATCACAGCCCAGTTGTTGCCTTATAAGGGAAGGGCCTCCCAAGCCTCTCCCTGGGGCCCTGGCTGGCTGGTGGAGAGCCTGGCTGGCCTCAGGGTGTCCCTCCAGGCACCAGGAAAGGTGGGGATGCACCAAACCCCAAGTCAGCCACAAGTGTCCTGGGCTGAGCATCTATCTGAAGTCACAGCCTCTTCGGAGAAAAAGATGACTTGGCCTTTTTCCCAGGTCAGGACCCCAAGGGGTCCAATCCCAGATCCTGACACTAACTTCTGGTCTCTGAGGCAAGTTATCTTAAGCCTCATCTTCGTAACCTGTAAATGGAGTGGACACAAATATATCTTCCTCGTGAGGCCCCTGTGGTGACAGTGGGAGACCAATCCAGGTGCCCTGTGAGGTCAGGCTGCTGGCATGCATTAAACATTTTCTCTGAGGGAGGCCATGGGCTAAGTGTTCCAACAGCAACCCTGTAAAGGGAGAATTAGCCCATTTTACAAACAGGAAAACTTGAGGCATAGTTTGCCTAAGGTCATTCATTCATGGCTGGGATTTGAATCTAGATGTGTCTGCCTCCAAATCTAAAGTCATATGTTTTTTCTACTTATTTCCTGGTATTACTTCCAGGAATTTTGTTCCTTTAATAAAATTATGACAGCAGGGAGCAATTTCCACCACAACCTCTCCACCCTCCATGTCTGCCCAGAGTCTCTTCATAACATCACAAAAACCTTCACTAAAGTGAGTTTATGTGGCCTTTTCTGACAGCCTTGTCTCATGTCTCACATCCTGTCTCACATCAGGGACATAACAGGTCATGGAGGCAGGAATACAGGACTTGGATGAGGGCACAAAACATAGTGGCTCCAGGAAACTTCCAGGGCCCAGGTTCAGGTAGGTGGGTGCCACCTCCCCCAGCAGTACGTCCCCTTCTGTGCTGGGTCCCCAAGGCAGCCAGCCACCTGGTGGTTTGCAAAACCCTGCATTGTAACTACCTAGAACTTCATGCCCCTAAGATACAGCCACCAGTATTCAAAAGAAGGCTCTTCTCTGAAGAGGTCTCAAGCCCCTGGGACCAGAGGGAAAGGAAGTTCTCACATCTTTCTTCAGGAGCCACTAACACCTTCCCTGCTGCTGCTCCCTTCAAGGGGGCCCTCCAGAGGAAACTCATACCTGGGCCAGGGTGGGGGGATGCCCCCATCAATAAAGGGGCTCCTTTCCCTTACCTTGGTTCTTCCTCACAGATAAAGGGCCTGTGAAGGTGAAGTGATTTGCCTGGGATCCCCCAGCTTCTGTCGGCCACTCACTCAGTATGGCTGTCACATGAGCCCATTGGCAGGGGAATTCAGGAGGGACATGAGGGTCAGAGCCACAGTCAACAGGCCCCGGATCAGGTGCTTCCTGTTATGTGGCCACTGGGCCTGTTCAGCAGCCCTCACAGAGAAGGAAGGGAGCCGGCCTCTGGGGAGACAGCAGTGCTTTCCCACATCAGGACAGCAGGGAGGGTGAGGCACTGTGATCACCCTTTCATGGGTGAGGAAAGTGGGGCATCCTGCGGCTGACACTCACCAAGGTCCCCCGGGGGAACTCCAATCTTGGCAGCTTGATTTAGAGCTCTGTCCACTGGCCCAAGGGCTTCCAAAGAGCGCTCAGTGTAGCCCTGGGGTCCTGCTGAAATGTACTGGGGTTCCGTGGGCATAAAGCAGGGCCTAGGCTCACCCCTAACCAGGACTAGGCTCTGAGATTAAAATAATAGCTGGAATCATTTTGAACCATCATAGGAAACACCTGTTCAGGCAAGAATCATCAATGGATCTTAGATCTAGGGGTAAATTTTGACGAGTGCAACATATTTGTGCATGGTCTTAAAATGTCTTCCAGATATTTTATTAGTTACAAGAGGAAAAAAAATCATAACTATACAGGAAAAAACACCAGACACCTTGACCAGGTGACCAAAATTAACATCACCAATGAGGGGTGGATGGAGGTCATGTGTCCCAGGTGTGATGCCCTGAGAAGGCCCTAGTAGCAACTGTGCAGTTATCCGGCCAAGAATCCATAACCTCTGTCTAATTGTGAGGACGCCTCAGGCAAACTCCAAGTGAGGAAAGGTCTATTAAAAAAGGCTGGGAGAGAGGACAGTATTCTTCAAAACTGTCCATATCGTGCAAGATAAAGAAAGGCTGTGGAAACATTTCAGATGAATGGGAGCTAAACAGACATATATGCAATATCCCACCCTACACTGGAGGAAAAATATAATAAAGGGTGTATTACTGGGTCAAATGACAACAGTGAAATATGAACAGTAAGAATTGTATCAGTGTTAAATTTCTGGAAGTTGAAAACTGTACTATGGTTACATGAGAGAATATAGTTATTTTTAGGAATACACATGAAATATTTAGGGGTAAGGGGCCGTGTTAACCAACTCTCCAATGATTCAGAAAAAAAAAAGTGTATGTTAAAGACAAAGTGCTCAAAAAGATAAACCAATGGGTCAGTCTGGGTAAAAAGTATACAGGTGTTCTTTCCACTACACTATTCTTACAACTTTTCTCTTATGTTCGAAATCATTTCCAAATAAAGTCTTTAAAAATGGGAAAGCATCATTCCTTACAATGCTTAGCCCCCAGCCTGTAAAAACGGGGGCAGGAGGGGGTGAATCTGGAGGGCCTGGCTGTGTTTAGCCCAGACGGAGCACTGCCGGAGGGCAATGCCCCCAGCCCAGCCCGCGGGGAGAGGGCCCTAGAAGACAGCGTGGAGGACCGACGGTGCCACCGTTCAGCTGCAGCCTACCCTCGGTGTCCGGGAGGCCAGCCCTGGAGCTGACCCCACACCGACAAACAGGCTTGCAGCAGAGAAGTTCCATAAAAAGGGATTTATTGACAAACTTTAAGAAAGGTGCTTCACAAGCAGAAGACATGGAATGCCATCCTCCTCGAGGAGGGAGGCAAGGCAGCCCCTGCGAATTCCCACTCCTCCTCCCCTCCCCTCAAAGCTGGCTTCCCCCTGGGGCCCGGGCTGCCAGGCATGGGACCCGCAGGAACCAATGGCCTTAGGCCACTGAGGTGGCCCCAGAGCTACTTGCTCAGCCTGCTCACTTCTCAGAGAAAAGGGAGGCTCTAGTCGTGGAAGCAGGTGACTTAGCTAAAGCCCCAGGCAGCCCAGGGTGCTGGTGGGGGAAGTTGTTCCCCAAATGGCAGGGGGCCACGTGACTGTGGGTACCTGACGGCATTCTTGCTCTCATACTGGAAACAGATGGAAGGACAGGCAGACTGTCACATGGGAGCCTACTGTCCAAGGAGGGAGGCTTGGGGAGGCCAAGGGGGGCACCTAAGCCATGACACTGCTGCGCACCCCCACCCCTAACTAACTAGTACAGCCACAGCGTGGACACCTGCCCCTCCTGATCCCCAGCCACCACCCTCAAGAACAAAGTAGCTGTGAAGAAAGCATCGACCCGAGCCGGCAGGCCTCAGTGGGCATAACTGGTGGTTGAGGGCAGGGTGGTGGAAAGGCCAGAGTGGCCAGCAGAGATCCCCTCTCTCCTTTCTTTCAGTAAACAAAAGTGCACATGTAGAAACCCCCCAGCAGGCCTTCAGAAGCGGTTCCCACCCCCACAGACCCCAGGGAGACTGGCGGCGCCACTCAGGGACTGAGGCAGAGCCCACCGTCCAGCCACTGCAACAGGATGGCACCTGGATGTACTCCCCAAGCCAGGGATGTTGGGGGGCAGGAGCGTGTGAGGAGAGGCCCAGGGTGCGGGTGTGGACCAGGGTCCCCTACAAGGTCAGGAGGAGCAGTCCATCTGGGGCCTGAGCTAGAGGAGAGGGGTGAACAGGGAAGAGGGAAGTGGTTTCAGGCACCAACATACCCCCATTAGCATTTGAAGAAATGACTGGAATATTGGACCTCTTTGGGTTGAGGAGGAATCACAGAGACCCAGATATAAATCCCATCGGGGGAGGCACAGACGTTGGTGTGGCTCCTCTTCTGAAGGTTGATATATAATGAATGACATACAGAATTCTCTGATGCTCACATCAGGGCCATTCTGGGGTTCACATCTACAGGAATGTGCAAGGCTGGACACACACCAGGGGCAAGGACTAGACCAAGAGACCCTTCGAGTTCCTCCTCCACCCTGGAGTCCTCTGCTCACAGCTCACCCAAGGGGAAGGCCTACAGAATAGGAGACAGGCTGCACAGGAAATGGTTTTCTTACACAGCCGCCTCCACCGCCCTCGGAGGCCCTCACTGGGTTGCAGGTCTCACTCAGCTGAGGGATGAACCTGTAGCCTGGCTCCAAGTCCTCGGCAGCTACTAGGACTAGGTGGGTGGAGAGGGTTAGTTATGGCTTGAAGCTGCCTCTGCCGTGAGGCACTCTACCTGGGAATATCTGGACATGGAGGCTGTGGGCGGGGCCCGCGGTGGGGCGGCGGGGAATAGGGGGGCTCAGCTGTGCTCTCTTCAGAAGTCAGGAATGTAAACTACTGGGGGTGTGAAGCAGAGAGGAGGCCACCCCCAGAAGCCCCACGAGCTTTGCCAAAGCTCTGGAGCAGATTCAGAACCACACAAGCAACCATGTATGCTCGCAGCCCAAACCCAGAGGCCAGCCCAGACGGCCAGACAGTAGCCCTGGGTAGCACGTGGCACCTCAGGACTGAGGCAGGGCCGGAAGGATACCACGAGTCTCTGCAGGTCCTGGCCAAACCCGACACACTGATGGCTCTTCTACAGCCTGAGCAGAAGCACATGTGTTGGTAGGGCTGGGCTTTGACAGACCAGGCCAGCCAGCAGGGACCGGGTTGTGGTCCAGCAGTCCTAGGGTGCACTTCTCCTGTAGATGGTCACCAGTTCTTTCCGCTTCTCCTGTAGCCCAGGTGCCTCTGGCCTCATGTCTCCCAGATCTCTGACTTCCTGCAGGGCCTGGGTGGTGTGCCTCAGCTGCTCCACAGCCTGGCTGAGCAATGTCTCGGCACTCACAGGAGAAGGCTCACTACTCAGCACCTTGTTCAACAGTTTCTCCATCTGTTCTGAGGCCACCTGCACCTCCAGATGGGCACGATACAGCCGCTCCACAGGCTGCCGTGGATGCTGGGGGCCTTCCCCAAGCAGGTCCCCCAGGGAGGAGCAGCGGGGATGGCACTGATGTGGCAGGTCCCAGGGGGGCAGTGCTGTGGGCGTTGTGGCACCCTTTGGGGGAGTTCCTGGGGTTCCTGAGGCCTGGAGTGGCTCTTCAGGCTCAGGACTGTCATCCATGCCATTCACTGAGACCTGCGCTGGGCCTGGGGCAGGGGTCTCAGAGGCCCCAGCACTCTGGGCTGGCCCCGAAGCCTCCACTCCACCCATGGAGGCTCTCAGTTTCTCCGATAAGATCTTGGGTGGGGGTGTAGGAGGCCTCCTGCCCTCATTGGGCACAGCCTCAGGCGTCTCAGCACAGGGCACCTGGAGGGCTTCTGTGCTCTCGGTGTCAGAGGACTTCTCGGGGCTGGAGTTCTCCCAGCTCACCTTCAGGGTGTTGGGCGGGACCCTGCTGGGGGGCTGCTCAGAGCCACCGTCCTCCTGCTGTGGAGTCTCTGAGTCCTCCTGGCTCTCGGGGTGGGCCTCGGAGCTTGCTGAGATAGGGGTTGGGGCTCTCTCCCCTGAAGGGGTCTCTGCTCTGTCACCAAGGCTGGTCGTCTCGGATACTGGGGAAGGCTTGGTGGGAGGCATAGGGGGCCGGACTATTTCCCGGGGCTGGGCTGCACTGACATTATTGCTGGGGGCAAACCCCGGCGGCCCGCTGTCTGGAACATCAAGGTCCAGGCGCGAGAGCCCATCAGAAGCTGCATCGGCTACCTAGTGGGGGACAGATGGGTGTCATCTCGGATACCTGGGCTTCGGGTCAGACGTGCCCACCTACAGGGTATTCCAGCCCCCAGTCCCCAACTCTCCACGGTCTCAGCCTCTGCCCTGGCTTCCAACACCACTTGATTAGAAGCTGCAGAGATTCTGATGAAGCCTCTCCTCTCCCTGTTCCCTGTTGTGGAATCTCAGGCCGGGAAGTCAAGGCCAGGGTGTCCTCTCGGGGCCCCGGCCAGGCTTCTCCAGCCAGTGAGAGAGGCACTTTTCAGTGGCAATTGTACCAGCCTGGGCAGCATGGGACAACATCGTTCTAGCCCTGTTTCTGAGCCCTTCTTGGGGTATAGGTCTCCTGAGTTGTCTTGAATTCACTCATTTTTGCTTCTCCTCCCTAGAGACCTCTGTCCAGTCCGCCAGCCTCACACCCAGCCCACTTCTCCCCGGCCGTCGCCTGCCCAGCTGCTCAGTAGCTTGTGCCTACCCTTCTCGTGCCATCAGATGTGGCCCCAGACAGACCACAGTGGGCCCCTGGAGAAAGACAGCTGCACCAAGCAAGTGGCTGCCCGCCCACCTGACCCCAGGGACCCACAGGGACACCCAGCAGCCCCATGGTCCCGGGAGGCCTCGCCCCAAGTCCCTCGGATGGTGGGGATCCTGGCCGGACCTCAGTCCCTTCTGTGTGCACACAGGTGATCTGCCTGACACACGGGCTCAGTCACGGGGACAGCCCTTCTCTGAATTCTTCTCAGAGGGGCCCTCGCCCTGTACCTCCCAGATGGCCCCCCCTCAGGCATTCCTTTTCCCTCTGGCCACTTGGGTCACTTCCTCTGCAGGCTTCATTCCCTCAGCTGACAGACATGAACAGGCCGCCTCATCTCAAAAACAAGCTCTCCGGTGACCTTGGCCCCTTCCCTTCCCCCTCTTCCCGCCCACTGTCCCCTTTCCTCCAGCAGCCCCGGCTCTGCCTCCCATGACAGTGCTAAGCTGACCCCTTCTCCAAGGAAACATGCTGTGAATGCCACCACCTGCCTTGTCCTCGGTCCTGCCCTTGTGACTTGTGGCTGCCAACCTGGCTGACCACCCACAGGCCCCATGTCCTTCTCTCTCTGGAAGTGCCACTCACCTCTCTGGCTTCCTCTTCCTCGGCTCCCTACTGTCCCCCCATTCCCCAAAGTAGCATTTGCTGAGGTCCTTCCTTGGCCTCCAGAATTTATCCCTGCATTGGTCTGAATAAAGGCTCCCCTTGCCCATGACTTCTCCCAAATTCCCTGTGCCCATGGCCTCCATTCACAGTCTCCAGGCTTGGGGCCCCTCTGACAAACCCCCTTCTCTGTTCAGCCCACCGCCCCAAGCCCTGTGTCGGGTGCCTGGGTGGCTCCTGCCTCCCAGGGTCTCTCCGTCAGCCCCTCCCTTTTCATCCCCTCCTGGAGCCTGAACCCTGCTTTTCCCTCCTCAACCCAACCCACCTCCTCTGGGCCTCCAACTGCCCTCTGGA
This sequence comes from Manis pentadactyla, assembly GCF_030020395.1. Lineage (NCBI taxonomy): Eukaryota > Metazoa > Chordata > Mammalia > Pholidota > Manidae > Manis > Manis pentadactyla. The sequence continues at coordinate 113,172,005 of NC_080029.1, read as the reverse complement.
ACGTACCTTCCCATCATCCAGCCTGTCCCCAGGCCCGGCATTCAAGGCCTCCACAGTTTCCTCCCCCAACCCCGTCTTCCCAGACCAATCTCCAGGTCAGAGGGACTTGCACCCTCTGAACTCTTCTGCCTCGAGCCCCGCTCAGGCCATTCCCTCCGTCAGGGATCCACCTCCTGCCAAGTCTGCCAATCGAACCCCTTCCTGTCCTTCGAGTGCCAGTGGGTCCTGTGTGGTCCCTTCCGCCCAGCCTTGCAGAGCCCTCCTCTGTACAGAGACTAAGCAGATCTACTTGGAGCAGTCCGTGGAAAGCTCTTTTCTCCAGCTGGAAGCTCAGCTCTCAGAAGCAAGGACTAGTCTTGGGGTCTCAGTTTCCCTCAGGCACCAACTCTGGCTACAGCCAACACGTGCACCCAACAGGTAAAGCAGGCAGATCTATACCCTGGACAAATGTGACACACAGACCTCCACACACAGGCTCCCCCATACCCCTCAGGAAGCCTCAACACCAGGAATCTTCAGAAAAAAGATGGCCCCAAGCCTGGCCGCCACCCTAAGGAGCCGGGTGTCCCAGAGTCACCTGACCTCCCACCTGTCCAAGCTAGGGGCAAAGTCTTACCTCCTTTAGGTGGACTCTGGTAGGTGGCCGGCGCCGCTGGCCCCCACGCACCCGGTCCCGTGTCATGTGCTCCAGGACACAGCTCTTGTCTACCTTTACCTGGGAAGGAGAAGAAATGAGGTAAGTCCCCACCAGGCTTTGGGGAGAGGAGGAAATATCCAGGCATTAACCCAACTCAGAGGCAGCTTACACCCCACATCCTGCTTTCAGGGCCAGCACTACATCCCTGGCCCTCTGTATAGGGCATCTCCCTGTCTGGACCTCTGCTTTTCTCCCTGTCTCTGCGCTGCCTTTGTCATCCCTCGTCTGTCTGGGGCTCTCCCTCTCTGTAGCTGCCCTCTTTGCCTCTCAGTCTTCCTGCCTGAATATGGCTATTAGCCTTTGCCCCTCAGTCTACTGCAAATAGCAGCCTTAAGGCTGCTTTTGGGTTTGGCTTGGGGTGGGAGAGGACAGCCCATGATCCCCTGGTACCTGAAAAAGTCTTCTAGAAAAAGCCCACCCTGGTCCCAGTCATTCTCCCAGGACCCCAGGGGTTGGCCCAGGAAGAAACAGGGCCTCTGCCCCTTTGGACCAGGGTATCTGGAGGGCAGCATCTCCTCTCTGACAATAGGAAAGGGGCCAGGAGTAGCCAGGAAGCCGCACAGTAACATTCACATGGGAAATCCAGACTGAACCCCAGGACGGCCTGTCCCTATGAGGAGGAGGGGGGCTAAGCCTCTTCAGCCTCTGGGGCAGGCTCAGGGGCAGGCCCACCTGGGGGTTCAACTGTCTCTCACCCTCAGTAGAGGAGCTGACTCCCTTCCACTAAGCCTGTAGGCTGTGGCCCAGCCCATACTCATGCTCCCGTGGTCTCAAACGCCCCCAATACGTCCCATCACGCCTCGCCCACTAAATGGGGCTACTTTCCTCAGCTAGTGAAGGGCTAAGCCTGACACAATCACATAAAACATGGCACAGGAGCCATGGCTGCAAGTCAGGGGATCTGGGTCTTAAGAGGGGACTCGCTGGGGATGATCTGCTCCCCTTGGGTCTCAGTCTTCTGCAGTCCAAGGGGTCACCCCTAGGTCCCTTTTAGCCCAAATAGTTATGAATCCATGAAGTCAAAGACAAATCCTCCTTAGAGATCTGGCCCCAGGGAACCCCTGCCTGCCCAAGTCTGATCGTGGCCACTGCTGCCACAGCCTACACTGTGCCACCCTACCGCACAGGCAGCACAGGGGGCTGGGTGGTCCCTACAGACCTGGGGAGGCCCTGGCTGAGGGCCCACCCAGCCTGGACTTCAAGGCTGAAATGTACAGTGAGTTTTGGGGCTCTCAGCTCACTTCCCAGACCTTTCTGGCCTGGGCCCACTTGCTGTTTTCAGCTGAGCATGGATTGGAAAGGATGCATGGCTGCAACCAGTCAAATTCTACCCTACCACTTACCTGCTTTCTAATTTAAAACAAGTTATTTTCCTTACACCTCAGTTTCTTCATCCATACCTTCTACCACCTACTTTGAGGGGTGTTGTGAGGATTAACAGAGGTAACAGTAGCAGATGCCCTAGTGTTTGCAGCACTGCTGTAAGGGAGAGCTTGTCTGGGGTTGGGGGGACAGGGTCTTCTCTGCGATCGCACATGGTGGGCAAGGGGACGCGGTGCTGGCCACAGGACTGCATCGCACCTCATCGAAAGCCTTGTTCTTGCCTCTGTTGATCCCTTCGTTGAGAGCTTTGATCCAGGATTCCTTCTCCTCCCAGCTGGTTGCTTGGAATTTGATGTCACTGACCTGCAGAAGGCAGGGGTAGGGTGGACAGCAGCTCTTCAGTGGGGCTCACATTTGGTTCTTAAGAAAGCTTCCCAGCCCAGATCCCAAAGCCACCCCAGCACAGCTGGTCAGGAGCAAAACACAACAGCAGGTCTGGCACCAGGGCTTCAGGGCAAGTGAGAGGGCAGACCCAGCAGAGAAAGGGCTCTCCCAGCATGCAGCTGCCAGAGATTTGGATTAGAATCAGCCTTGGCCCACGGCAAGAGCCCAGCTCTGGTCTCACCCCATGTGACTTCTTCAGGCCAGCTGCCTGACCCCTGGACTTTAGTTTTCTCTGTGAAGGAGGAAGGAATATTCCCCTTCCATGCCTATAACAGGCTGAGTACATGACAGAAGTGACAGGCATGAGGGGTGCCTGCTGGCAAAGGCTCATTGGAACCAGGGCCACCTGCAGCTCCCCAGAGCCCCACACCCAGCCCTGGCCAAGTGAAAAAGTCCCACGGTCACCTTTCTGGCCTTGAATCATAGATTGTTGAGAGAAAAGGGCCCTGGGGTTCAAGTCCAACCCCTTCATCATAGAGATGAGTAAACTGACTCACCAGATAGGATGGGACTTGGCCGAGGTAGCCTAAAGTAGTCTCCTGACTCCTGACTCTATACCCCACCCCACTCCACCTTATGGGACCCTTTGGGCAGGACCTCTGAGCTCCTGTATTAGAATCAAAGGGCAGCTCAGAAAGCCCCTCCCTGTTAGGACCCAAGGTCAGACAGGAAACGGTGGAAGAGTGAGGGCATCCCAACTGTGGGGCCACCTTGCACAGTGGACACAGCCATAGGGCCTCTGAGCTGGACAGACCACCACTTACACCTGGCTTGAACCTCAGTTTTCTCATCTGTAAAAGGAGAACACCAGCACGACCGGCCTTGGGGAGCCGTGACGATCAATGATGTATCTAAAGTGTCGAATCTGGAGCTGGGCAGAGTGGGTGCTCAGTAATAGGAATTACCATCATTGCCTTTCTTCTAGACAAAACAGTCCCGGTTTGCTCATCTGGAAAAAGGGATTAACGCCCATCACGAAGCAATGCTGAGGGAACCAAACATAACGAAGAGCCAAGGCTTGGCACATAGTAGGCACTCAGAAAACAGTTAATGAATGAACTGGCCCAAGGTTCCTTCCCTTGCCCTGTTTTTGGGCCGCTGCCCACTCTGACCTCAAGATGCCCTAGTTCTTGGCCGGGCGGGTCGCCAGCCTGCCCACCCCTGGGCCTGGTGTTAGGTAGCGCCTTCCCTCCGGCCACCCTCCCAGTTATGTGACATCACATCACAGTCGCCTGGCCCCTCAGCATCCTTGTTATATAACTTCCTCCTGGCTGCCACCTCCCTCTCCTTGCACAGGGCCCAGGGTCCCATCCACCTCCCCATGCCAGGCACAGCCAAACACTCATTTGCATGACCAGCGTAAATTTGATCCTGGCAGCAGATCTGCAGTTAAGTCAGAAACCCCAGGGCACCTTGGCAACTGCCTCTTAGCCCAGCCTTCGGGGCTGCCAGGAGCAGAGGGAGGGATATCCCCGCATCCCGGCTCCGCAAGGGCCCACCCAACCCTGTGACTGTGGTGGGGCTGCCAGAAAGGCAGCCCAGGGCCGGGTACCCAGACCCCAGCTGCAGCTCCTACTCACAGGTCCCAAGTTGGTGGGGCCCCTGCCTGGTGCAGGACTTCAACATCCCAGCGAGCTTGAGAGGCATACACTTGAACTCAGCAACAGATGGAGCAAGAGTGGGGCAGAGAAAGGGCCCTGGCTTGGGAGTCATGCTCTGCGTTCTAGTCCCATCATCCTGCGTGGCCCCGGGCGCAGGAGCAGGACCAGCGGACCCCCCCAAATGCCGCGCTTCCCTGCTGGCCAGCCTCCTGAGGCAGGCAGTGGGGGCTCAGCCTCTGTCCTCTTCTGCTCCCTGTGATCTCAGGGGCCTCCTCTGCTGGCTACAGGGCTCCCCTAGGAGGGCAAATGGGGGTGAAATGGGACCCAGCCCCACCCTAAGGAAGCCTGTACTCCTGGCTGAATGTGCCAGGCATCCTACGCAAGTGATCAGAACAGGAACAGGTGAAATACCAAGAAGCTGCTCCTCCTGCCCCCTGACCCCCATGTCCTGAAGAGCCACAGGCTGCACAGGTCCCTCCCAGGCCCTTCCAAGAAGCCCAAGGGCACATGCCCTGCTGGGAGTTTAGGAGCTAACAGGACTGGCCCAAGCACAGGCTCACAGAGCCTGGGAATGGGGGTGGAGGCGCAAAATGGGAGAGAGGAACAAAGTGGGAGGGGGAGAGATGAGGCAGGAAAGAGGAAAGGGCCAAGCTGGCTGAGACCGGCAGGGCAGCGAGGCCCCGCAGAGGCCACCCTGCTTCCTGGCAGCATTTGCCTGTGACCTCATGGCAGGGGCGTGGGGATGGGGAGGCGAGGGGGGAGAGGGACGTGCAAGACACTGGAGCCTTTGTTTATTTGATTAGAGAGGAAAAAAAGGCAGCCTCAGGACCAGACAGCCGGGGTCGTGTGACCTCCTGGCTGGCTGGCAGCCTCTCTGAGGATGGGGAACACCCAGGGCGATAAGAGAGGAGGGTGAGAGAATGTGGGGGGTGTGGTGCTCTGGGCGGTTCACACCTGACCTCTGGAGAGCCCCTCTCTAAGAGCCCCTGGGGTGGCAAGGGTCAGGGGGCCGAACTGGAACCAGGGTGTGCTGCCCCCCCACAGCCCCACAGCCCCCACCACTTGCTCCCTAGCCCCCACCTCCCCGACTGATGGTCCTGCTCCCAGAGGCACCTGGAGCCAACCTGGACTCTCAGAAGCAGCACTGGAGGATGGAAGGAAGGGTGCTGGCCAGGGCAGCTGAGAACGCAGCAGCACTGAGAGCCCTCTCTGAAGGTGATGTCCCACCCCGAGCTGGGCCTGGCCCACCTAGCCCACCACCAGCTGACTCTCAGAGCTGGGGACCGGAGGGGGCCCACAGAGCAGTGCTGGCAGAGGAGGGAGAAGAAGGGCCCCCTCCACCCCACACCGTGTAAGCTCACCAACAGACACACAAAAACCCAGACAGACCCACAGCCAGCTAGTCTCACCTCCAAAGAGAGGTGCACACACATGGGCCAGGCCCACAGGTGGCAGACCTTCATATGAAACATATTCTGCATGTCTCTCAAACACACATACACAAATATGGCACCAGCACAGTACTGGCTACAGGGTCTGAAATACCAAAACATAGCTCTATTCCTCCTCAAAGAGCTCTACGCAGCAGAGGTCAAGTGAAACTCAGGGCCAGCCCAGTGAGTCCTCCTGACACTGTAAACCTGGCCCCTACCCTAGGGAATACCCCCAAATTCTTAGAGCTCCACAGTTGCTTCTTTGCTCCCCACCTACTGCAGAGTGGGACAGAGGGTTCATGAGTAAAGCACTGTAGTCTCCTCTAGAACCCAGAGCCCTGGGGACCACAGAGGGCTGGGCTCCTGACCCTTAAAGCTGGGAGAGAAACAGAATGGTCTATGGCAGGCCCAGACCAGACACACTCCCCAGCCCCCGCCTCTGTGACTCAGCCTCACTCTGTGAGGCTCCACGTGACATGCAGAGGTTGGGGTGAGGCGTGGCCCAGCTGCAGATGGGCACGAGCTGCAGAATGGTGCTGTACACGCCAGCCTCAAATCTGAACTCCCTCCTGACATCGGTGAAACTATGCTCCACTTCAACATTCACCCAGACTCCCTGCCAGAGAAATGTGGTACAAACAGTGAAGCTCATCTGCACACACAACATGTCCCAGGGAAAGAAACTCTTGGGCAAGAGACCTTCTTCAACTTCAACCAAGAAAGAAAAGCAAGTGGAGGAAAGCTGGGGGGCTGCAGGTCTCTGAGTACTGAGTCCAGGATGGAGGGCAAGAGGGGTGGCCCACCCAGGAAGGCTGGGATGATGGGAGGCCACACCCTCCCTTCTGCCCCTGGCTGTGTCAGGGTGCCAGGGGCCTGGTGGAGTGAAGACCTCCCCAGCTTTCCTGCCTCAGCCCTGGGCCTCCTGGGCCCAAGGTGTGGAGGAAAACCAAGGGCCCCACCTCCAAAAGGCTACTTTCCAACTACAGCCTGGGAACGAGGCCCCAGGGCCTGGAAGGAGAAAGGGACCAGAGCACTCAGCAGAGCCCTAAATGCATCTCCTATCACCCAGGGGCTGGGGAGACCCCAGGACAAAATGAGCAAAAGGTCCAACCTGTGGTGCGCCCTAGGTTTGAGTCTCAGACACTGCACAGAGACCCCGCAGGCTGCATCCAGGGGCCCAGACTGTCTTAGCCTTCCAAGGGTGATCTTCCCAAGCAGACCCTGGCCCAGAGGGAGGTCAGGCATCAGCGAGCCCTACCTTGTTCCCTGGGGATCGCAGCAGGATAAAACGGTGTTTTCGCTTGAGAAGGGCACGAAGGTCCTGGCACTTCTCATAGCTGCCCAGCTCCACTGTCTCCACACACTTCTGCTCATCCTGAGGAGGGAGACAGGAACATGAACTGGTCATAGTCAGATGCACCAACATCTTCAAGCACCCAGGTCTTGCCCCAGATCCTGACCCCACTCAATGACAGCATCGCTTGGTCAGAGGGGGCCTCGGGCTAACCAGTCAATCACCGAGATACAGTATTCAGACCTGGCATGTAGCTGGTGCTCAGTGCTTGTGGGCTGGAGGGATGGCCTCAAGGCTCACCATGGCATTAGAAATGGGGCACAAAGCCTGGAGTTCTGGGGTAGGACTGACTCAGAGGCACCTAAGGCCAAAGGAGGAAACAGTGGAAGCTGGAGAGGCTTAGAAAAGGGTACCTGCAGCCCCGAGAAGGCCTAGAGGCCAGGCAGAGATTCGTGCAAGAGGCCTAGAAGAGGGAGCAAGACATCAAAAAATAAGGAAAAAAAAGAAGTCTTTCCAGGCCAGAGCAAAGTGTGAACAAGGCATATTTGGGCCTACATGCCCTGCCTTTACCACAGCGATCCTGAACTGACTTCCCCACTTGGCATCTCCCTCCACTGACCCTGAGTTTGGGGTGAGAGTTGACTCTCCGTGCCCTACAGAACAGAGGGCAAGGGTTCCTTCAAGGGCAGCCCCACCCCAGCCTGCCACCCCGAGGCCTCATTACTCGGAGGGCAAGTGGCCAGCCCGTTCTAGGCCTTGCAGAACACTGACTGGGCTGCCGTCCTGCCTACCAGGCCTGCCATTTGAGTATTTCCTCCACATGGGCTCTACCCACCAGGTGCCTCCCTAGCAAGCTTCCTGGAACTAGTTCCTCCTTCAAAGTTGGTCAATTGGTTCCTCTTCCAGGGGGACCCAGGTGGAAGGACTTCCTGGGTGTGCTGCATTCTCACCTCCGAGGGCAGGGAAGTAGATGCAGGCCCTGGGGTGGGGGGCTTAAAGGAATGCTATTGGACATCATGCACAGGGGCAGCAAGAGCACCCATGCAGGGACTGCCTCGGTGCACTGCAGTTTTTGGTATAGTATCTAGGAGGCAGTGACTCGGTTGTTTGCAGAGGAAATGCCCCAGTTTCCCTCCATGATAGTCTGCATATACTAAGAAACCCGACACTTAGTAAGCACTTTGCATCCCAGGTTCTCCTGCACATCTCTATGACCCTGAAGGCTAGAGCCTGGGTATTTTGCCTTATTTTGTAGAGAAAGAGAATGAAGCCTTGGAGGCAAAGTGATTTGCCCAAGGGGCACAGACCCAAATACAAGGGGCAGGGCCAATTCAAACCTACGTCCTCTGACTCCTAGGCCAGAGCTCTTCCAGCACACCACCCTCCTCACAACCAGATCAGTTCCACAGCAACAGGCTGCTCTGGGCTCCAGGTGTGGGGCCCCAGCCAGCGACACCACCAGAGAACGAGTTAGACATGCAAATTCTCAGCCCCATTCCCAACTGAATCCTAACCTTAGGAGAATGGGCCGGGGGATCTGAGTTTGAACAAGCCCTCCACGTGATTCTGACGTATGCAAATGTTTGAGAACCTCTGCTTTACCTGAGAGGTTCTCAATCTTGGTGGCACCTTGGGAGCTTTATAAACCCAGTGCTTAGGCAACATCCGAGGCCAATTCCATCAGGATCTCTGGGGGGGTGGAGCCCAGACATCAGTATTTTCCAAAGCAGATGACTGTACAGCTAAGGTGGATAACTACTGACCTATTCTCTCTTCAGCCCCTCAAGGAAAAGGGAACAGTTGGCCAAGGAGACCTGATCCTTCCCTTTCAGATCCGATCAGGTCTCTCTCCCTATTTTTGCCTCCATGCATCTCTTTTCAACCCCTAGTCACCAATCCTTTCCAGGTTCTCCACTCAACACAGAGGCTAGTAAACTCCACCTGTTCCAGGAAGCTCCCCTGCCCACCCCCATGAGCCCAAGTCTCGGTCCCTGCTCTCAGGTCCCCCACCCACAAAGCACTTGCCAGGTACCAGCATCTAGGTGCTAGGGACACTCAGCCATGGGGAAAAGCAGTCCTACCTCCCTGCTGGCCATCTCTGTCTCTCCCCTAAACTGCACATGTGCCCTCCTTTCTACAGCGCCTTCTCCCTACAACGCCCTACAAGGGAGCCCTCAAGAGGGACATACATAAGACAGTTTGCTCGACTGAATGCCTGACCCAGAGTGAGACCCCAGGAAGTCCCCTCCTTCCTGGACACCAGAGGAATGTTCCAGGATGCTGCCTGAGGGAAGACCCAGGCCTCAGAGAAAGCAGCTCACCTGCCCCATGTGCACAGCTGACCCCACCTGGACAGCTGCTGGCCCGAACATACCCTCCTCTATCTGGGAACAAAACGTCGGCCCCTCTCCACCCGCTGCTCCCCATGGCTGCCTGACCTGGGTCCCCTTCCCACCCGAAATGCTGAGTCATCCAGCCCTTCAGCTCAGAAAAGCGGGTAACCCAGCAGGCACTGGGTGGGGGTAGCACTTTTGGAACGTCAGCTTCACTGACAGCAAAGAAACAGCCAAGAGCCACTCTCACTCGCCTGGTTCCTTACATCAGAAAGAAGAATTGAATTAATAAGCATTTCTCAATTCCTACTCCTGGGCCAAGCTCCCCCACCCCAGAGTGCTAAGTTCTTGAAACTGCACTGAGGTTTTTAATAGTGATTTTTTTTTAGGTGCGATTTAGATTTTCATATTTAGGGATGGCCAGATGTGGAGAGGAGGCGCAGAACGAGGCTGGCAGCGCTTGCTGGGCTGACAGCTGGGGGCCTGTCACTCAACTTATGGCAGCTGCGACTGGAAGAAGCTGTGACAACCCCCTTGATTTATTAAGAATATCCCCCTGCCACCGCCAAAGCACATCCTAATCTTGTGACAGCAGCAGTCTAGAACTTCTAGGGGCTGTCTGTACAACTCACCCCCTTGCCCTCCCCCAGCTGCTTCTCTGCCACCCAACTCCATGAGCCTGGCACTCAGGGGGGAGTGGCAAGGCGCTTCTCAAAAGCAGCGCCTTTAAACACTTAGATCTGGCTGCCCGACCTCTCTTGGCCTGGGACAGCCATGAATTTGCCAAGATACCCTGAGGCACACTGAGAGAGGACGGCGGAAAACAGGCCGGATCCCCCTCCTCTGTGCCCTGGCCAGGCCTTCCCTCCGCGTTCCGTCTACCAAAGGCATACAGCACCTTCCTGTTTCCAGTGAATGGGCCTTCCTAGAGCCTCAAACCCAGAACAAAAACATCGTCTTCAAGGAAAAGCCACCTCTCCTCAGGTCTTCACCCACAGCTTCATAGACTCTTAGTTAACACACTATTTTAGCACCCTTGGTTGTCCAAGTTCCAAAGGTACTGAAATGAGAAGGGGCAGAAGTCTGCGGCGGGAAGTCAGGAGGGCTGCCAGAGGCACAAGGGCACAGGAGTGACAACTGGCAGCTTGATGTTAAAGGAGGAAGAAAAGCTGGAAAGTACAGTCTGGCGGTATGGAGCTCTCTGATGATAGGGGCTCAGAGCCACCAAGTTAAGACTCAGTGTAGGCCAGCATCTTCTGTTGAAGAAATCAAAGAATATTCAACATATTTTAGAGGATTTCCATCAAAAATAAGTTTTAGAGTTTACTTGCTGGCATCTCTGGGTGGCAAGAGTGCTGGATTTGGTTCAAGAATGTATTTCCTCATTCACTGACCTGCTGAACAGTGATCTGGCCACCCTGGGCCCCAGTATCCTCTTCTGCAGAAGGTGACCACTCTCATGGGCCTACTGTGAGCACTACCTGAGAGGTATGTAAGAGCTCCAAACAAGCATGAATGCCAAGGATTATTTCTACTCTGGTTGCTGAATGGAGCAAGCTTCAGTTTTCTGGAACATTCACTCATGTGGGACCCAGCCCAGCGGCAAGGAGTTACAGTGCACGCATTGTCCCCATGCCATAGAGACCCAGAGAAGAGCAGGCCCTCACCCAGGGTTGCACAGCATGTCACAAGTGGAGCAGGTCTTCCAGTCCTGATTCTGGGGTCCTCCTGCTGGCCTGGGCTGCCCCCACTTTGCCTCCTGTACGGTCAACCTCAGGGCCAGGCAGGTCCTCACCTCGTTCTCGTAGACCAGCAGCTGGGCTTGACAGAGGAGCAGATAACGGTCTTTCCAGAGCCCCAGGAGGCCCCCGCTGTTCTTCTTGATCCAGCCAGCCTTGTCCACCATCCGCGCCCCCTGAGGCTTCTCGCACCCCTCCTTCACACTCTGTAAGACAGCACCAGACATGCCATGAGGGCTGCTGCCACAGGGCCCCACAGTCCACAGGTTACTCAAGGGCCGCAGCCCTCTGCTGAGCACCTACTGATATCGTCCCACAAGAGCTTCCCCACCACTCCCACGGCAGCTATCCTTCATCCAGTATCAGTACAGTCATAACAGTAGCCACCGCCTTATAATAAGCCACCCTACTTTGCTGTGCACATATCATCTCATTTAATGCACATAACTACCCTCAAAGCAGTAACATCATTATCCACATGTCACAGCAAACTGAGGCTCAGAGAGGGTGTGAGTTGCCAGAGCCACACAGCTGGAGGAGCAGAGCCAGAGTTCAAACTGGGTCTGTGAATCCATGTTCTTCCCACTCCACCTTTCTGCTCCCTGTGGATTCATTCAACCAGTCAACAAACTTTGTACTGAGTGCCTACGACCTCACGGGTGCTGAAGTAGGCGGAGAATAAAAATAACGCATCTCTGCCCTCACAGAGCAGGCACTGCAGGGAACAAATAAATGCCAGATGTAAACCCATTAACAAATGTGAAATGCTGTAAGGAAGTGGTGAAGGGGGTGTGAAGGAGGCAGGGAGTGAGAGAGAACAGCAGGGTTATCTAGCTCAGGTGGGGGGAGCGGCACCTCGGAAGAGGGGACAGAAGAATGGGAAGAGGCAGGCAGGCAGAGCTAATCTGCCTCTCCCCCACTCCCCCCACCACGGAGCCCACTCTGCAGCCCCTGCTTCCTGCCCCATAACAGGAGGCTCCTCTGCCCTCTTCCCTGCCCCAGGCCACGACTTCAGGGTGGCCACCCCACCTGGTGAGGGCTCCAGGACTTTGCCTTTGACCACAACCTGAGAGAGGAGGTCAATCAAGCTCTTCTCCTGGACATGGGCAGCTACCCTGGAGCGTCCAGGACAGCCACTGACATCCTGTGACCCTCTATTACCTGCTTGGGTGGCTGGGTGTCAGGTATGTACCTAACTGGATAGGGTCATATTCAGCTCTGATCCCCAGCACTTTTCCTTTTACACATAACGGGTGCTCAAGAAATATCTGTGAAATGAAAATAAAAATACACTGAGTTTGCTAACTACTCTGCTTCAGTGACTGTTACCCACAGCAGTGAGTGTGAAGGGGAAGATGAAGGACAGGGGGTCACAAACGTGTCAGAATCTAGAGGATGCTAGAAGGAAATTAGCACTGACTAATTTTGACTACTTTATAATTTACATAAAGCTCAAAAAAAGGGGCCCCAGTTAGAAGGAGCACGCCTCTCCCCAGGGATACCCTGTGCCCACAGCTGCTTCTGGGAGGACAAGCCCAGGCAAATAGAAGTGTGTGCTGTCATGGGGCTGGGCAGGGCACGGCCTCCCTGCTTTCTGTCGTGGCAGAGCAGCCCCAGCCTGGTTCTCCCTGTGGCCCCCCTGTGAACTGCATACTCCAGGGGTTGGGAGTCTGAGCTTTGAAGCCCAAGTCACACGGACCAGAGGCAAGTCACTTAACCTCTCGAAGCCTGAATTTCTTCATCTGCGAAATGGAGGTATGAACAGAAGTTGCATGGATTATATCTCCATAAGGGCAGGGATTTTCGTTTACTGCTCTATCCCCAGTGCCTAGACAGCTGTCTGGCACAGAGTAAGTGCTCAATAAACGTTTGCTGCTGATTAAAGATACAGTATATAAAGTAGTGCCTAAAATACCCCAAACTTAGGAAATGAGAGTTGTCATTTTTACTGCTCTTGCACTGCCATCCCCTCTGGTTCTCAGGGACAGTCTCCCTGGGCCTGGCTCAGAATTCAGGACAAGAATTCTGGGCTTAGCTGCTGGGCCTCAGTGCCCCAGGAGTTCCAGGAAGGTATGGGGCCACCTCAAGGTCTCTCCCTAACTTGTAGATGGCAAGAGAAATGGGGAAGTAGGATGGTCCCAAATGATCTTCCTAAATGGAAGAATGAGGAAGTGGGAGGCTTGCCTACAGGCCAGTTATGAGTGACCCAAACCAGAGAAAGAGAGGACTTTAGGGCACTTCGACAAGAGGGGGACAGTCTCACATCCTATCATGCACCCCCCCCCCACAACCTCCCCACATCACCAGAGACCCTGTGTTCAGGCCCTATCCGCTGTGTGACCCACAGAGACCTCATCCCTCCAATGAGCCCTACAGGCTGGCCAGGCCCCAGGCTGGAAGGGAAGAAGTGGGAAATGGGAAACCCCACCCCACATCCACACATCACACCCCTCTGTCAGCAGCTACGGCACTGTTGGCCACTCCTAGGCCTGTGGACTCTTGGTCTCCCTTAAATCAGGCAGTAGGGACTGAGCGATGTAAAGCTGCCCGGATTCCCACCACAGAGCTCCAAGCTTGCCTCTCACTTTTCAAGGGCCCACCTACTACCCTATGGGATCTTACACCCCTTTCTGAGTTCTCTCCATTTGGACCTCCCCTGCCTGCCTTACCCACTGCCTGACATATGATAACTTTGTGCAAGCTGGAAGCTACCAGAGGGCAAGGCTGGAACCCTGTGCCTTGAGCCCTGTCCTCTACGGGTGTGGCAGCACTGCCCAGGGACGATCGTGGCTGGGTTAGCTGGAGCAGCAAGTCCAGGGCTTTTAGGGATGAGCGGACCAGGGTGGGACTGAGGCTCGAAGGCACTCTAGGACTGCGGGGAGTGAGTGGTTTGAACCAAAGCCTAGGGAGGGTCTCCCTGTCAGGAATCAGTCACATCAACAGCCACCTGAAGGGAGGCCTGAGTCCTCTTTGCTGCCACCCTCCACTCAGCCCTTCTCCGTGCCCCTCAGACACTCTCCCACCAGGGGGCCTGGCTGTGCCCCAGTGAGTTTTAATAAGCAGCCTCTCCGCTTGGCAGGGCTCACAGGGGAGGTCTTGTCCTGCTCAGCCCAGTTTCTCAGCCTCCTCTGCCCTTATTGACCAGCTGACTTAGTGCTCTTCCGGTTTTGCCCTCTCCTCTCCCGTCCCTCCTCACTCAGGCCCTCCCCTGCCCACTGTGAGCAGCTCCTAAGGCACCCCCTACCCGCCCCCTCTTCCCCACACCAGCCTGGCTCCCCTGAGCTGGGAGGGTCTCTGGGTCATTCATTAACAAAAAAGAAGAAAAGAGAAAGATGCCAGGTCACCCTGACCCTGCACACAGAAGAGAGCAGGTAGAAAGCACAACACAGGTCACGGCAGAGGGACAGAGGCCAGCAGAAGAAACCTTGTGGACACCTCACATCCCAGGGAGCTTATAAGCAGCCTGTGCCTTCTGACTAAACACAACGGTGCGCCGACCAAACTCCACCAAGAACCCACCATGTCAGAGCCCTGTGATGAAGCAATCAGAGAGAGGAAGCAGAGGAGGCTCTGCCCTGGGGGAACTTCCAGTCTGATGCGGGCAACAGAGACCCTGCACAAAGGAAGTTCCCAGTCTGAGGGCTGGGTGGGCATCCCCTGCTTTTGAGGGCCCCACCGTCGGGAGGCACATAGCACCTACCCGGAGGGAAACCTCAGGCCTAGGCCTCAGGTGGGTAAGAGCTTGGGTTAGTTTGGGAAGCCCTTGCAGAAGGCAGGGGTTTGGTAGGATTGTGAGGAGGAAAAGAGACACACACCTTGGCCCAGAGGAGAAGGCACAAACGGTATCTACCGTCTCAACCCCTTCAACTACAGAATGAGAAAGTACCCTCCAGAAAGGGCAAGATTAGCTCAAGACCACAGAACCAGTGCAGGGACAGGATGCTGCCCTTCCTCTCTCTAGAAAGGTTAAGGAAATGGGAGCCTGGAGTCACGGGAGGCAAGCAGGGAAAGGCATGGCTTCCACAGGGCAGGGAGGCAGGGCCCCAGGGCAGAGACAGGAAGCCTGGTCCAGGGTTTTCAACCTTACTCCAGTGGCAGCAACAATTCCCCACCGATATTTGCATTTTCATAGCTTTTGCATATGTATTATCACATTTCTGGAAGGCCCACTTTCTTCATTTTATAGATGGGAAAACTGAGGCCCTGGAAACATAAGTGGACAGATGCCTAGTGTCTAGACCCACCTACTTCACCAAGCCTCAGCCTGATGGGGACTACCAACCCAGTACACAGAGAAGGTCACTGAGGCTGAGGGCCCTTGGCACCAGGGTAGCTGGGGCACAGGGAGGAAGCTCAGAGCTGGGGGTAGGACTGAAAGTGGCCATGTGGGAATGAGATGAGGCCAGCCTGCGGTGGTGGGGCAGACCGAGTGACTATGATCTAAGAGGTGTTTGAGAGAAACAAAGATGAGCAGAGACTAGAGAAACAGGGGGTAGTGACTGGCAGAAGAAATCAAAGAAACAGTTCAAGATGCCAAAGGTAGGGGACAGGGAGCCCCTGGCTGTTGGGAGAGGAGGTTGTCAAGACCCTAGATGGCCCAGGTATGCAGGGAGCGTTTGGCATCTGGGAGTCAGTAAGTAGTAATGTTAGAAACTCAGGACCAGAGGGAGTGCAACGCTGGGCTGGGCTGGACTGGGCTGGGCTGGGCTGACCACGAAACAAACCATTGGCCCAGGAGGCCCCAGGAGAACTTCCCTTAATTAGGGGCCAGAGCAGATCAGGAGATGGAGTAATCCTGTCCCACATCCTCTGGGAGAAGGGGAGGGACCACAGCCAGACAGCAGAGCTCTCACAGCAGGAGCTTGGGTGTGGGGGAGCAGCCCTGCCCCTATTAGCAAAAAACCACAGCAAATCAAAGAGGCCTGACTTTGCCCCCTCCTTCCACCCACTCTGAGAGAAGGGGCCACAACCAGTCAGGACTCAGGGAGGAGGCCAGGCCCTATATTTTGTAGAAGAGGAAATGCAGGCTGAGAGGGGAAGTGACTTATCTACCATCCCAAAGAAATGCAGGGCTAGGCCTGCAGGAAACCCTGACAGCCATTCCGGCTGACCCTGGACAGTGAATGGCTCCAGGAAGCAGGGAGATGGGCACCGCCGGGTCAACAGGCAGCCTGGTCCACTCAGGGCTCCCCAGCTGGCCTGGCTGCCCCAAGAGTGAAGGCTTCATCTTTCCTCCCCACCCCTTATTTCAGGCAAAGACTCATCCCCTTCCCTCAAAGGACAAGAAGCAAAGTCTTCCAGATTCAGCAGGCCCCTCCTCTAATTTATTCATCCCACAGATGTACATTAAGCGCTTGCTGTGTGCTTGGACGCTGGGACTGCTGGGAGAACTCAGTTTGCAAGTAAAGGGGCGGGGCCAGAGCGCATGACCCCAGCCCAGACCAAGAGCATCCCGAGGCGGAAGAGGGAGGCTCAAGAGGCACTGCTAGTCCAGCTGCCCAGCTCCTCCAGGGAGACAGTCCTCCCAGGGACGTGGGGAAGGCCAGGGCCAGGATCAGCCCGTATGTGGGCCTAGGGACTCGGGGACTTACACTGCGGAGAAAAATGTAACTTCTCTGGCCTCCAGACACGGTCACAGCCTCAAGGTTCCTTGGGACTGGGACTCCAGAACCCGCAGACACCCCCCCTCCCCAGCCAAACACAAGCACAAACACGCTGCCTCAGGATCCGACCTGGCCGCTTGCGTAGTCAACGGTAACAGGATTAGAGCAACCCAGGCCACTTTCAGCAAGTCCTCAAACTAACCAGGGTCTCAGTCTCCCCGTCAATCCAGTGGGAACAATAACAAATCACGATGTCCATCCACAGTTGGTGAGACAAGCCAAAGCGACCAGGAGGGCGGGTCGCCGAAGTGCCGGACGCGGATCCCTACCTCCGCCCCTGCCTCATCTGCCCAGGCTCTCCCTGGGGGGTGGGGGTGGGGTATGGGTGGGGTGTTGTGAGTCCAGCGGGAGAGGGCTGGCTGGAACAAGGGCCTGAGCCCGGGACCCCAACCAACACGAAGGGCTCGAAGACCCCAGCCCAGGCCCCCCGCCTGGCCCGGCCCTCACCTCCTCCATGGCGAGCCCGCTGAGGTCCCGCCGCTCCGCCGCTCACTGCCGGCGCCGCACGAACCCCGCCACCTCCATCAACAGCCGGCCGGGCGGCGACTCTCGCTTTCTGTCCCGCCAGCCACGGGGGGCCCAAGAAACTTCGGGGGGCGGGGCCGGGGGCGGGGAGAGGCTTCCGGGGGCCGGAGGGCGGAGCCTGGGGAGCGGAATAGCGGGGCCCGGAGGCCGGGGTCCCGGGCGGGAAACGGGGGGCGGGGCCGGGGCTGAAGGCGGGGCCTGGGCGGGGCGGGCATGGGTTCTGAGACTGGACGGAGGAGCCGGAGCTGGAGGAAGCGGGAGGGACAGCTCCGAGAGAGGTTCCCCCGACGCGCGGAGGGAGAGAGACAGGGGGGAGATAAAGGGTGCGGGCGACTGGGCGGGGGAGAGGGAGGGGGCTTCCGGCCGGAGGCGGAGGCGGGGGCTGCGGGTGGGGCCCGGGGGCGGAGCCGGGGTGGGGCAGGACCGAGCGAGTGCCGGAGGCGTTGGCCGCCTGTGCCTTTGAGGTCTCGGGATGGAGGAGGCTGTAGTTGCCGGAATGGACCAAGCCACCCTGGGCGACCCAGAGATAGGGGCACCAAGAGACTCCTCCACTTTCCTCCGTGATGCTGGAGCAGTGGTGACGACTGGGCCTCTTCTTGTAACCTCGTGGCAGGGCCGGGCCTGGAGTCTGTCCCGTCCGGAGTCATGCAATGGGAAGACCTGGTGCTGGGAACCTGGACTCTGGCATTCGTTTGGGGCAGGGCGTCTGCCCCAGGCTCTTATGGGTCCCCAAACTCAGGGTATTGTTCAGAGATGTCCCCCTGTCTGGTCCCTACATCTAAGGTCACCTCCACCCCAACGGTGGTGGTCATGTAGCGTTGACAATCTTGCTGGGAGTGGAGTGCAGGAAACACCAAATAATGGTGTTAGTTATATGTGTATCCTCATTTTACACTTGGAGAAACAGAGGTCCATAGAAAGTGGCTGGCTACATATATCCCCCCAGCCTCCAACACTGTCCCCCACCCCATCCTTTTCCCCCTCAGCTCACCATGTCAACCCTGCCCCCGCAAGAAGAATTAAATGCATCTGGGATCAGTGGTGACCTCCTTTGGCTCTGGCTGCCATAGCAGCCACTGCACCAGTTACCTATCTCCCCTTAGACAGCCTTCTGTTGGCCCTCAGGCTCCCAAGCCACTTCCAGCCCAGCATGAAAAAGGCAGCCTGGAGTCCCAGGGCTAAAGGGAAAGACCATAGGGACACACACTTTTTCCTCATGCATGGCTCTGGGGTCCTGTATCTAAAGGGATGAAGAAAGTCCAGCTTAGGGAGCTGAGAAAGTCAGTGTATCTAGCCACCTCTTGCAGCCACCACATGGTTTTATTCCTTCGGTCTGCAAAGCTGTGGAGCCATTGCGGCCCATGCCTTAGGACTCCTGTATCTTAAAACAGATTCTACCTGCAGGAGACCAGAGACCCTGGGGAGTTCATGTTGTTGCACTGAAGCAGCTCATGGTGGGAGCAGGAGTGAGGTCAGGTTGACATCCAGCCAGCTCTGTCACTTTTGTGGGTGAGCCACTAATAACTGCTTTGGCCTCAGTTTTCCCAACCAGCCCATGCTGGCCCTCTTGTTGCCTCCACGCCACATGCGTTCATTCAACACAAATATTTTACTTGCTTAGATTGTCAGGCCCTACACTAATCTCTGGAAGATAATGACAGGACCTAAGATCCTTGTCTACAATCAGGGAACAAAGGCATGTAAACGATGAGAAAACCATCTGTTAAATGTGACACAGTAAATGCAGAGATGAAGAGCACCAAAACCTTGACAAAGGGCAGGACAGGCGTTTTGGCAGAGGGGACAGTGTGAGCAATGGCATGGAAACATGAAAAGGGTGTGTGTGTGTGTGCACATGTGTGTGTGTGTGTGTAGGGAGGCCATGCTGGAGAAGCAGACAGAACTCAGAGTAAAGAGGGCCTTAAAGGCTGTTCAGGGGACATTTTAATCTCAGGGCAATAGGAAGTCATTGAAGTTTGGCTGTGGAAGTGATGGAGTCTGTTTTTCATGTGTATCATTTAATCAGCAAAGCTAAAGAGTGCATCTTAAATGGGTGCTTTCCAATACTTCATTCTGGCACTTACTCAAAAGAATTTAGGGAACTTCTGTTACTAATAAACTCTCCACATGCATCTCATTGAATTGTCACAAAAGTAGGCATCCATCCATGAAAAGATACAATTGTTATCTTCACTTCACAGATCAAAATTCTAAGGTTTACAGATCAAGAATCCAAGGTTTGGAGCTGTTTAAGGTCAGTTGACTGGTAAAAGGCACAAGGATTCCAACCCTGCCTGACTCTCTACTAAATGACCTGTTTGGGCAGTATTGTGTGACCAGGCCACACAAGATCCAAGCCCTGCCTTGGAGAACTGATGGACCAGGAGGACAGTAGACAAGTCCTGAGAAAGACTCTGATGAAGGAGCACACAGTGTGTGGGAAGAGCTGCTTCCCAGAGGAAGGGCTGGAGTGCCTGAGGTGTATTCTGCTTCGGGGACAAGGGGGAGCAGGGGAATTAAGGAAGAGGAAACATTTCACCAAAGAACATTGTGACTTGTTAGAGGATCTGTAGGCTGATTTGTGTGATCATATGCGTGTGGTGGTGGTGCTGAGTTTGGAAAGATGCCTGCAGGAGCTAGAGTACTAAGGGCCTTGAGTGCTGGCTTAACGGATTTGAAATTCCTCCTAAGAATTGCAGAGGGCCACTGAAACACTGAAGCAAGGCCTTACACCATTTTCTTTTTAAAGCCTCATTTTCATGACTGATATGTCAAGAATGGTGACAGGACAAGAGACACAGGGAAGCCCTTTGGATAGGAGGTTGTTACAGAAATCCAGGTTGGAGGTGATGGAGCCTGAACCTGGCCAGTGTTTATGAGGATGGTAGGGACAGATTCAAGAGACAGTAAAGTGGATGGAGAAGGGAGAATTGGAGGAAGGTGATTAAAAGGTACAAACTTCCATTTATAAGATAAATAAGTACTAGGGATAGAATGCACAACGTGATGACTATAGTTAACACTACTGTATAAAATATAGGAAAGTTGTTAAGAGTATAATTCTCATCACAAGGAGAAATTCTTTTTGTTGTTTTTATTGTATCTATATGAGTATATGGATGTTAACTAAATGTATTGTGGTAATAATTTCACGGTATATGTAAGTCAAACCATTTTGTATACCTTAAACTTATACAGTAGTGTATGTCAATTACTTCTCAATAAAAGGGGAAAAAAGATAGTAAAGAAAGGGATCAGGACTTGGAAAGAATGGTTTCGTTATTCTTTGATTCATCCATTCAACAAATTTCTGGTAAGAGTTCACCATGTCTCAGGCAGTTCTAAACACAGGGCACAAACCCATAGGTATTACAGGCATGGTATCTGCCCTCCTGAAGCGAGATGAGAGAGATAATAGGCAAATAAATGAACATGACGATAATATCATGTGTTAAGTTCTTTAAGGAAAATAAACAGAGCAAAACATTAGTAACTGGGTAGCCCATTTGGGATATGGTGTGTATGGTGGGAGGAAGCCTCTACAGAGTGGATATTTCAGCTGAGACCTGAAAGATGAGAAAGAGATAGCTACAAAAAGAGATGAGATGGAATAAGGAAGATATTTCATGCAGAGGAAAGAGCAGGTGCAAAGACCCTGTTATGGGAAAGGGCTTTGTGTGTTCAAGGAAGACCAAGGAGGCCAGATTGAACGGAGAAAGAGGTAGATTTGAGGTCACAGTGTAATGAAGGCAGCTGGCCTCAGGCTATGGTAAGGACTGGATTTTATTCTAAGAGGAATAGCCTAGGAAGGCTTTTAATGGATGAGTGATTTTTACTAGAACAGTAGCAAAGTCTGATTTATATGCTTGAAGAGAACCAGCCTAGTGCTGTCTGGAGAAAGGATTGTAGGGGAACCAGAATTCAGTGAGATTCGGACATTTCTGCTATAATCCAGGGGAGAGATGACAGGCTACCAGCTCTAGGGTGTGGGATGGGGATGCCTGGAAGTGAATAGATTCAAACATTTTACAGACAGAAACAATAGGTTTCAATGGTGGATCGGATGTTGTAAGTGAGTTAAGGATATGGCATAGGTTTTTAACTTGAGCCAAAAACGGTGGTGCCATTTACTGATATAATGAAGACAGGAGGATAACAGGTTTATGTGGTACTGAATAAGGAGATTAAAAGCTCTGCTTTGGAAAAAGTGAGTTTGATGCATCTGTTAGGCATCCGTGTGGAGCTATCAGGAAGACAAATGGAGATAGTCTGGAGTTCAGGGGAGAAGGGCAGACTGGAGATGTAACATTGGTAATCAGCATGTAGCTGATCATTAAGCCATCGGATTGGAAAAGATAGAAAAGGAAAAAAACGTCCTCCCACATTGAGAGATCTAGCTGAAGAAATGGGGTTAACAAAGAAGATCTACAAGGTGCAGCCAATACTTAGGAAGAAATGAGGGGAGTGTCTCGTGGAAGTCAAGAGAATTTCAAGGGGGAAGGAACACCTGTACCAGAGGTTCAATAAAATGAGTGTCTGCTACCCAGTGATCAGTGAGAGGTGAAGTCCTGCTCTGAAAGCTGGACGATCTCGAAGCATCCTTTCAGTTACTCTACAAGACTGTCCTTGTAAAGTTTAGATTGTAAAGGCGGTAGAAACTTGGAGAGAAAGAACCGTAAAGTGGAGGGGAGGGGGTCTTTTAAGCACCAAATGAAATAATGCCGAAACGCATTTTGTAAACCGCCCAGTCCTGTGCTAATGCCATTGTTACTTTTTATTGAGCCAGAGATTGGACTGAGACCACCGGTGAGAGACAAGAGATGAGACGTAAGGAAAGAGTTCTTGAGGAGGAAATTTCATACAGAAGAAAACCCGCTCCTCCCGAGCGCTTCCCTCAAAAGCAGGCTTCGGGTGAGAAGAGGAGATCCGGGAGCAGTGCAGAGCTACCCTCGCAATTGACTCCGCGGAAGTAACAGCGAACACAGCACCCGGAGGATGCTAAGAGTAGCCACAAGCAGACGGGGAGGAAGTCCGACCCTAAGAGCGAGAAGTCCCTCTGGCTCCGCCTCCCTCCCCCACCGGCCTATCGGGATCCAGTTGACGTACGGCGGCACTGGGCAGGGGAGGAGGGCGGAGCCTGAGGACCTGCAGACTACCACAAGGCGGCGCCTACGTAATCATTCGATTCCTTTCCCTGCAAGGGCTTGCTGCTCTTAGAAAAACTTGTCTAGGCATACAGCCACTTTGGAAAAAGCTCCGACAGTTTCATATGAAACTAAATATATACCTATTCTATGACCCAGCAATTTCTCACCTAGGCACTTTCTCAAAAGAAAGTAAAGCATACGTCCACAGAAAGCTTAGCTATCCATCACCAGAAAAATGGATATAGTATATCCTACAATGGAATATTACTCAGCAATATAAAGGAACCAAGTAATGGTACACACAGCAACATGGTAAATAAACTAAACTAATCTATGGTGAGGTTGTCTGACGATTTAGAGTGGATGTTGGGGAAGAGATATGAGGAAACTTTCTAGGTGATGGTAATGTTCGTAGAACTTTGCCCAGTGAAGGAAATATCCTTATATCTGTGTTGACCAATATGATAGCAACTAGCTTTGTGGTAGACTGTATCTTCTCTGACTATCCTGCCTCCTTCTTTCCCTTATAAAAGCTTTGTGATTTCCATTGGGTTCACCCAGACAATCCAGGATAATCTCCCTCAAGATCTTTAATTTATTACATCTTCAAAGTCCCTCTTGCCGTGTAAGGTACCATATTCACATATGACTATTGAGTGTTTGAAGTGTGGCCAGTGTGACTGAAAAAAATGAATTTTTAATTTCATTTAATTTTAATTAGGTTTAAATTATGTAGCTAAACAACATAGTTTTATATCCTGATAAGGGTCTGTGATGCACAGATATGTGTATTTGTCAAAACTCTCACCATAAGCTTAATATTTGTGCCTTTCACTGTATATAAAGCTTGTATTTATTTAAAAAGAAGCATAAACTCTGATCAAGGATATACATGTTGAAGTGTTTAGATATGAAATGTACAGTTGTCCACAACTCTGAAATGCTTTACAAAAAGATGTATTGATGAATGAAGGGGACGATTTATGACTAGACATGTGATAAAGCAAAAATATTAATTGCACAATCTTGGTAGTGGATATATGGGTGATCTTTTGAAAATTATTTTAACTTATCTGTATATACTGGAATATTTTCAGAATAAAATGTTGGGGATACCAAGGGCTGAGAGGAGAGAGGAATAGGAAGTTACTGTCTAATGGGTACAAAGTTTGTGTCAGTTGATGAAAATTTTCTGGAAATAGATAGTGGTGATAGTTATACAACATTGAATGTACTTAATGGCAATGAATCATACACTTAAAATAGTTTAAATGTTAAAGTCTATTTTATGTATATTTTACAATTAAAAAAATTGGAAGCCAAAAGAAAAAAAATGTTGGGGAAAAAAAAATCTATGTAGAAGTCTTGGGTACTGCCGAGAGAGAAAGGGGAAGGGAGCAAGCTGTCAGTGCACCGGGCCCATTTTGAGCAAGGGTAGTGGGAAGAGAGAAAGCAGGCTTCAGACACAGTCTTGGGTTCACAATCCGAGCTCTTTCACTTTCTTGCTGTATGACTGTATTTGTTTCCTATTGCTAGTGATATAACAAATTAGGTCAAATTTATCATCTTACAGTTCTGGAGGTGTGAAATGTGTCTCACTGGGCTAAAATTAAGAACTGCATTCCTTCTGGAAACTCTAGTAAGAGGAACCCACCTCCTTGTCTTTTCCCGCTTCTAGAAGCCCCCTGTATTCTATGTTTCCGCTTGTGGCCCTTTCTTCCAACTTGAGAGCCAGCAGTAACATCTTCAGATCTGTCTCTGTCTCTCTTTCCCTCTCTCTCACACACACCCACTCCTCTGCTTCTTCATCATATCTTCTTTGACTATCCTGCCTCCTTCTTTCCCTTATAAGAACTTTGTGATTTCCATTGGGTCCATCCAGACAATCCAGGATAAGCTCCCTCAAGATCCTTAATTTATTACATCTGCAAAGTCCCTCTTGCCGTGTAAGGTAACATATTCACAAGTTCTGGGAATTAAGACATGGACATCTTTGGGGGGCCATTACCCTGCCTACCACAGCGATGCTGATAATATTCCTATGCCACTGGCACTCATATATCAAGACAACAATGAAGAGAAAAAATATTTTTCATGATTTCTGTCTCAGTTTTATTGAGATATAATTCACATACCAAACAATTGCCCATTTAAAACAATGATTTTTTGTATAGTCACAGAGTTGCCATCACGTTTTCATCTTTCTCCATTTTTACATATGAGGAAACAAAGACTTGAGCCATTAAGGAAGCTTGCTTAGAGAAACACGAACCAACAGGGCTGGGGAACTGCAGCGGTTGTCAGGGGCTGAGATTCCAGTCCAGGCCCAGACCCCCTTCAAGAAGTTAGACCAGTCACCTGGGAGCTGTGTGGTGTGGTAGGTAACAAGCAGGCACTTACTGCCAGGACAGACTTGGGTTCAAGGCTTTGTTTTGGTATCTAGAAGCTCTGTGACCTTTGGTAAAACCTCTTGGAGGCTTGGTTTTCTCATTTGAAAAATGAGGGCAATTCAATAAATGAGGGGGCTGACTCACTTGTAAGATCCCTTTGCAGCTATGTAATTCCGAACTTCACTGAGGGGGGAAATAATTAAAAACAAATTCCCCGAGCATCCAGTGCAACCAGAGAGAGAATGAATTCCCTAAAGACAGAGGCTCACATATTTCCCTCGTACTCTTGGAGCGGCTGGCACAGGCCTTTTGAGTTCTCACTGACGGGCCTCCGCTGGTGGAAAGACAAATGCCTAAGATGATCCTTGGAAAGGCAGAGAAGGGTGGGAAGAGTGGGGGTACGGCGCAGAGGGGGCGTCCGGCCTTGGGGTGGTCCGCCCAGGAGTGGGCAATGATCCTGTAACTGTAAACACGGGTGGGAGGGATCAGAGGCAACTCTTCCTTAAGGCCAAGTTCAGCCGCTGTGTGAGGGCTAGACAGGAGGAATGTGTTGGTGGGATAGTTCTAAAAATAAGTTTTCAAAGCTGCGTTGGATGACACTACACGAGGCGTGGCCCGGCTGCAGCCCCCGGCCCCCGCCCCGCTCTACTCCCACCTGTCCACGAGATTTGGTATGCTCGGCCACGGCGCTAAGCCCCCCTCCTCGGTCGTACGATTGGTACAGCCCAAGCTCTGGGCGTTGCAACTCCACGAAAGACACGCCCCCGTCACGCCTCTATTTCTGATTGGCTGGAGAATTTAACGATCCGGCCGGTGACTGGGTGATTCTCCACTCCCAGTATTTGAAAGTTCTTAGTGCCCAAATTTCCCAAGCCAGCCCGAGCTGCACAGCTTGTTCTTCCGAGAGCCGCTGCAGGTGAGTGTCCATCTGATCCCAGAGGTGGGAGGCCGAGAGCCTGCTTCTTCAAGGAGTCCCTGCCGGGAATGTGCAAGCGAATGAGTCAGACGGAGGGAGCAGGGATTCCCTGATTTCCCCAGTCACATGTTCTCTACCCGATCTCCATTTCGGAGATGGGAAGCGCCAGGGCTGCAGAATCACCCTAGTCCTAACTCCTACCATCCGTTGTGGCCTTTCCCTGTCTGTTTCCACTTACCTGAACGGGGAATGCTGGTGAGACCTGCCTGGCTGCATATAAACCAGTGAACGTACCTGGAAGACAGAAGGCCATCATCTCTCCACGTGAGATTCCTCCACTTCCTGGGGAGAGGGCTCAGAATTTGCATGCCGCCCTGGATCTCTTGGAAGCAGGCTTATTTTTCTTTTCAGGGCCCTCTTTCTTCTGCTGCCCTGCCAGACAGCCGCAGCTCCCCAGTCCTGGGAGCATTTGATACTGCCCATCCATCTGCCCCTCTGGAAATTGTGTAGGAGCGTGAATTCCAAGTGAATTTCCGGTGGGCCCCAGGGCCCTTTAACCATCTCCTTGACCTCTTTGTGTTACCAGTGACAGCTTCCGTGCTCCTCCTGTGTGGCCTTGACCCGGCTCCGCGGTCATGGCCTCTCTGCCACTTACTATGTCCCCTGAGCCCATGACCCCTGTGCTCCGGTCCTTTTGCAGACCTGCGGAGGCAGTGGCGATGTTGTCAGACACTCAGGCAGCGCCAGCGGAATCCGAGGACGCGGAACTGCGGTGTCGCGTGGCAGTGGAGGAGTTGAGCCCGGGCGGGCAGCCGCGAAGGCGCCAGGCCCTACGCACAGCTGAGCTAAGCCTGGGTCGTAACGAGCGCCGCGAATTGATGCTGCGGCTGCAGGCTCCGGGGTCCGCGGGGCGGCCGCGCTGCTTCCCCCTGCGCGCGGCGCGCCTCTTCACGCGCTTCGCCGCTGCCGGGCGCAGCACACTGCGGCTCCCCGCCGACGGCGAACCCCGCGCGGGCGCCGTGCAGCTGCTGCTCTCCGACTGTCCCGCGGACCGCCTGCGCCGCTTCCTGCGCACGCTGCGCCTCAAGCTGGCGGTGGCCCCAGGTCCCGGCCCTGCCTCCGCCCGCACGCAACTGCTTGCTCCTCGGCCCCGCGACTTCGTCACCATCAGCCCTGTGCAGCCCGAGGAGCTGCGGCGCGCGGCGGCCATCCGGGCTCCGGACACTTCGCCGGTGAAGCGGCCCATGGAGCTCCGGGCGGGAGCCGAGCCCAGCACCGGGAGGACAGGAATTGCGGGGGTAGGGGGGACGCCTTGGGGCATAGCTGTGCTCCTGAGATGGAAGAGACCAAGGAGACCCAAGTTTGGGGGGAGATGGTGGAGGTATTTGAGAGGACTGCGGGTTAAACCAGAGGAGATGCCCATCGGACACCCTGAGGATGACAGGGATGTGGGAGTTGTGCGTGTGTTTCTCATAGCGCAATCCCTGAGACTGAGAAAGTGAGAATAAGAAAAGGGGACCCAGGTCACTGTTAAGAGAAAGCAGAGAAGGAGGCTTGGGGAGGAGTGTGTCGGGCCTGGAGTAGGAGAGGAGGATTTGGAGAGAAGAAAGTGGTCAGCCGTGTCATGGGCGACCAACAGGTTTGATCAGATGGTGGGGGACCAAGTATAGTGGGCTTGACAATGTTTATGAACTCAGGCAGATGGATGCCCACCACAGGCGTTTGAGACTAAGCTGGTGAGAAGATGGAGATGAGGCAAGAAGGGGCCCTGGCTGGACAAGGTTTTGCTTAGGTGTTTTGAAGTGAGAGAGGCAGGTTTGTGACAGGGCCAGAAGCAAGGAGGGACGAGGAGAGGACCAGGAGAGTTAGGGAATCCAGGGAAGGCGGCTGAGGGAGTATCCAGACCCACACAGTGGGGTCGTCAGGACGCCAGGGCTCAGTGCAGACCCAGCGTCAGTTCTGTCCTCAAGGGGAGTCTTGGGCCCCAGTGGTTACTAGCAAGGTCTCCAGGTAGGCCAAAGCTACCCGGGGGCTCCAAGCAGTGAAGCCAGCAGAGACGCCAAGAGCTACCAGGCCTTGCATTGCACCCAGGCCAAGCAGAGAAGGGGGCCAATGCCTAGGAGGTGGGAAGAGGCCCTGAGACAGCTCTATCCTCTCCAGGAAGCTCCAAAGTGGCCCCTGCCTGTAAAGAAGCTGAGCTTGCCCCCCACCAAACCACGGCTTTCCCAGGAACAGGCTGCTGTGCTGAGGACAGTCCTGAAAGGCCAGAGCATTTTCTTCACAGGGAGTGCAGGTAGTTGGGGGCATATGTGGTGGGGTGGAAACAGTGGTGGTGTGGGATAGAGAAGCAAGTGGCCCTGACTTTGCCCTCTGATCAGGGACAGGGAAGTCTTATCTGTTGAAGCGTATCCTGGGCTCGCTGCCTCCCACAGGCACTGTGGCCACGGCCAGCACTGGGGTGGCAGCCTGCCACATTGGGGGTACTACCCTCCATGCCTTTGCAGGTGAGTGGAAACCTCTGGGCCTTGAGCTGGGAGCAAGACAGGCCTGTGGGAAGGGAGGGAGGGAGGGGAGATCAGGGTTGAGACAAGGCTAGGGTCTCAGCCCAGGCTGAATAGTGTCACTCACAGGCGTTGGCTCAGGCCGGGCTCCCCTGGCCCAGTGTGTGGCTCTGGCCCAGCGGCCAGGTGTGCAGCAGGGCTGGCTGAACTGCCAGCGGCTGGTCATTGACGAGATCTCCATGGTGGAGGCGGACCTGTTTGACAAGCTGGAGGCTGTGGCCAGGTCAGTGTGTGTAGTGAAGGCTGGTTCTGATGGTTTTCCATGTGGATCCTGCCCACTCTAGCCCCTAAAGCACCCATGCTCCTCTGCAGAGCTGTTCGGCAGCAGAACAAGCCATTCGGAGGGATCCAGCTCATCATCTGTGGGGACTTCCTGCAGCTGCCACCTGTGACCAAGGGCTCCCAGCCCCCGCAGTTCTGCTTCCAGGTATCACTCGCCCTCTGGCCCTGTCACCAAAGAGGTGTCTACTCTTCTCCTTGACACCCCCACCCTGCCCCCACCAGGCCAAGAGCTGGAGGAGGTGTGTCCCAGTGACCCTGGAACTGACTGAAGTGTGGAGGCAGGCAGACCAGACCTTCATCTCTCTGCTGCAGGCTATCAGGCTGGGCAGGTGAGCCTGGTGAACAGAGAAGGGGCCGCAAGATAAGGATCCAATCCAAGTGTGTGTCAGAGAGGAGTACAGGGACCCAGAGAAAGGGGAGAAAAGCTTCGTGGCCCCATAGGAAATGGCCACTTTGTAAGTGCTAGGATGCCACCTTCCCTAGGGTTGGGTCCCCATCACACAGAACAGAGCCTAGCGGCACAGAGTAGGTGTCAGGGAAATTGGGCAGATGGACACACAAGAGCAATTTAGAGATGTTAATACTCCCATTTCACAGATGCAGAAACGGGGGTTCAAAGAGGTAAAGTGTCTTGCCTAAAGTCATGGCTAATAAGTGACGGAGCTAGGATTTGAACCCAGGTGTGACTCTAAAGTCCAAGTTCCTTCCACCCTTAGAGCCTGTGAGGTCACTTGGTAAGGTAGCAGGAAAAGTTATAGACATGATCCCACCCCAGCTAGGACAAAAGGTTGAAATGCTATGACTATTTTAATGCAAGAGTGGACAGAAGGCCAGGAGGGCAGAAGACACAGGCCTTGAAAGCCAGGTCAGACTGGGCTGGGACTGGGGCAGGTGGATGTGATGGTGAGGGGCTTTCTATGCTTGGACCAATGGTGCAGATGCAGGAGGTGGGTGAGAAGGTGTGCAGCACACCCCAGCCTGTGTTGGGGGACAAGAGGAAGGCTGAGAGGCAGAGCAGGAAGAGATAGGCCCAAGCTGTTCCCTGCCTCTCGTGTGAGTTGCTGCCGCACCCAGTCTTCCCCAAGTGAAGGAAGGCTTGAGAAGGAGGAAAACAGAACCAGAGGCTTGAATTTTTTCCCCTAAGGCAGTGGGCAAGGGGCTAGAAGATTACAGGCTGGAGGCTTATCTGATTATAGGCCACCAGTATTACACAGAATTAAAATGGGCGCCTTTCCCTTCACCCTCAACCATGTTTATTTCCCATGTCTGGGGTCCAAGTTGGGGAGGGACAAGTCGGGCAGCCGGGGACCAGCAAACCTTGCCCTGGAGCCCTTTCCCAGTTCCCAGGCCTGACCCATGGCCTGCTGCTTAGCCCATACTGCCCACGTGCACCTTCCCTGGTGCTCAGATAGGCTCTGCCCTGACAGCCTCGCCCCCACAGGTGCTCAGATGAGGTGACCCGCCAGCTCCGGGCCACTGCCACCCACAAGGTGGGGCGAGATGGGATTGTAGCTACAAGGCTCTGCACCCACCAGGATGACGTGGCCCTTACCAACGAGAGGCGGCTGCAAGAGCTGCCAGGTGAGCAGGGAGCCAGGGCTGGGCAAGACCAGCTGGAAGGGACCACCAAGCAGGTGAGACCTCCCGGCAGACCAGGCCCTTAGGGTCATTGGGATATCTAGGTCCACAACCTCTGTGGCCATAAAGGCCCTTACACTTGCAGACGTAACTCACTTTGGAGGTGTAACCTTGAGTGGATCAAGGTCACTCTGCCTGTAAATGCTGGAAGCAACCGTTGAACCCAGACTGCTGATTTAAAGCTCCAGCTAGGCCTGAGCTGTCCCTACTACCTGCCTCCATGCCCTGGTCTAATAGATGTTTTTAACTGAGCCACAAGTCAGTGACTTATAATCACTCGGTTTGCCCAACTGTCTTTTCTCCAGGTGAGGTACACAACTTTGAGGCTATAGACAGTGACCCTGGTCAAGCCCGGACCCTGGACGCTCAGTGTCCTGTTAGTCGGCTCCTTCGTCTAAAGCTGGGGGCCCAGGTGAGTGGGAAGCAGGGCTGAGACACTGGGAGATTGGCTCCCTGCCCGGGCTACTCCACAGCCAGAGGGCCCAGCTGTGACCACAGAAAACGCCCTCCCTCCGGCTCCTTCATACCTTCCTGTCTTCAGCCTTCCACTACCCTCCTCTTCCTATGCCTGCAGTGCCCAAATGTGCTGTCCCGTTCCCTTGCTGAAGCTGTTTCCTCATGGAGTGGTGTGCCCTGGAATATGAGAGAACCCTGCTTCTTTAAATGATGGTGGTGGTGGGCCAAATAGGAGGCTTTCCTCAGGTTTCAAAGGGCACCTGAGGGGGAAATGCAGGCAATGTGTGGTTGGAAGAGGGTTGGCAGGACCTTGGAGCTCCATCCTTCAAGACTGTGGCCTCCCCACATGCTCGGTAACAGACATGATAATTTTCAAAGCCCTGTGCTCTCTGTTACCTTATTGCTCTTTACCCCCTCCATCCAAGGCAAACTGAGCAAACGTCATTTCACTTTGACACTAGGGGAAACTGAGATGGGAAAAATAAAGCAGCTTGCCACAGGGGTCACAGCTGGTGGCAGTTAATGACTAGGACTCAGTGCCCCTCCGTGGTAGCCCCCAGCCTCCAGAACTGCTGCAGTGAGCGCTGGAGCCGACGCCAGGCATGGGAACGGGCTCCTTTCCATGCCTCTGGTTCTCTCCTTTGCAGGTGATGTTGGTGAAGAACTTATCAGTGTCCCGCGGCCTGGTGAATGGCGCCAGAGGGATAGTAGTTGGGTTCGAGACCGAGGGGAGAGGTAAGCGATAGGAGAACAGCCCTACTGCTTGGGTTTGCAGCAGGGCCCTGGGGTCACTGGGAAGAGAAGGCTAGGATGGAAAGGCCTGCCCCTCACCACCGAACCAAGCAGCAAGGCTGAAAATTGGACTTCCCCACCCTGCCCGCAGGGCTGCCCCAGGTGCGGTTCCTGTGTGGAGTCACCGAGGTCATCCGTGCTGACCGCTGGACGGTGCAGGCCACTGGGGGCCAGCTCCTCAGCCGGCGGCAGCTGCCCCTCCAGCTGGCCTGGGCAATATCAATCCATAAGAGCCAGGTGAGCAGCCAGTGGGGATGGGCTAGGCCTAGGCATGTTGTTGAAGGGGGGTGTCATAAAGGCTTTTTGGGGATTGAGCTAGCCCAGAATGGAAAGTTCTAGAATCAGTTGTAGAATAAACCTTTCATTAGTGCACCTCCTATTCTACCTCCTCCCTTTTCTGGACACTCTGTCATCTCCTGCTCTGCCATTTTCTGAGCCACTATCAGACATGTTAAATGTGATCCTTTACAACAACCATATGAGGAATAGATGTTATAATCATTCCTGTTTTACAGAAGAAACCAAGGCTCAGAGAGGTTAAATATTTTGTCCAAGGTCACACAGCAAATGAGGGACAGAGCCTGGATTCGTATCCACACCTGTCTGACGTAGGCCTGAGTGCTTTCCTTTTACCCCATCCCCCTACTCATCCTGGAGCTGTGTCTCCTGGACCTTGACTCTCTGCCCAGACACTCATCTGGACAGGCTGTGAGCCTGTCCCTCTGCCTGAAGAATTTGTGGACGGGGTGAGGAGATCCAGAGGTAGTAGCTGGGCTGGTGAAGTTAGGGCCAAGGGACTTCAGGCTGAGCTGGCTCCAGCACTGTCTCTCCATCCTGCAGGGCATGTCCCTGGATTGCGTGGAGATTTCTCTGAGCCGTGTGTTTGCCAGCGGCCAGGCCTACGTGGCCCTTTCCCGGGCCCGCAGTCTGCATGGCCTGCGTGTGCTGGACTTTGACCCCATGGTGGTTCGCTGTGACCCCCAAGTGCTGAACTTTTATGCCACCCTGCAGCGGGGCAGGGGCCTCAGCCTGGTAAGAGGGAGTCACCCAGTGGTGGGCCTTGTGGCTGTGGGTAGACTAGGAGCTAGGACAGAGGGAAGGCCAAGGGACCCTGAGGTGGGGGTGGCAGAGCCTTCTCTGGCTCCTCTGGGGGCAGGGACAAGAGGACGGAGATGCTGGCCCCAGGCTGCGGCCCAGGGGACAGGGCACACCCGTGACTGGGCTTCTCTGGCTCTGATCCAGGGGTCCCCAGATGATAATGAGGCAGCTTCAGACCAGGAGAACACAGATCCGGGCCTTTAAGCTGCAAAGAGAAGACAGAAGGTGGTCTCCTCATCCTGCCCCCCTGTGGGGCCAGGACCCCTAGGGCTAAGAGGGGGACAGCAGCCAGTGTCCCTTTCTCCCTTCATTAAAGGCTCTCAGCCTCCGGGCAGGGCTCAAGGGAGGGTGCTTCCCGTCCATCTGCCAGCTGTGCCTAGTTTCTCCCCTTGCCCTGGGTGAGCTATGTCCAGGGTCAACAGTGACTCTTCCTGTGACAGTTGGAATGGGACCTGTGGTGGCATCTGGTGTTAGAGGACAAAGCTCCCTGTGAGGGCTGGCCACAGGCCCACACAGACAAGAAGGCCACTCCCTTAGGGCCATGGAGGGGAGAGGCAGAGAAGACAGGTAGTCTCGGGTGGGGGACTCAGCCCATCACAGGCCCAAAGAAAGGAGGAAACTTAGGAGTCCCCTCACAGCTGGGCCAGGCCTCGTACGAGCCAGGATAAACGTCCTGAGCCTAGCCTGAGAACACTACAGACTGTGCCTGTATCTTAAGCTGCTTTTTCAGGGAGGACATAGTGTGGGGGGGTATTGAAATGGATATTCTCAGATTGTATTTATTCAGGACAAATAAACTTGGGAATTGTGTGAGGGCTGTGAGCTGAGTCTTCTGCTCTCTTTATGAAGGCACCCCCTGCCTGGGGCTCTGGCTGCACCACCCAGGGAGGCTGCTTCTGCCTGTCCCCCAGCCCCTGAACGTGCACACCGCAGTGTGTTGTTTATGCCACGATGGCCGAGCTCGCCACAGTCTTATGTAAGGTTTGGTTAGTATCACTGTTTATTTGGAAAACTGAGTACCTGAGGTTGGTGACTCACAATGAAATGATGGTGAATTGCCATCACCCAGCAGTCAGACAAGGACATGCTGAGAATTGATGTGGTAAAAAAATGGGCCTGGATGCTGGGGAACTTGGTTGAAACTTTCTCACTTTGTGTCTTGCTGGGGCTCCAGCTTGGATGTTCTGATGGGGAAGGGACCATCAACAAACTTCAATTCATCAAAAAGCCTATGGAGATTGCTCAGGGGGTCCTTATAGGCTGTCTAAAATTGTTAAGGTTCCCTACTTAAGAGTAAAAAGGTATCAGTTGGGGCTGGTAGAAACAGGTTGTAATGGAAGTGTGCATTGGCAGCTAGAGAGAGCAACAACTGCTTAAATGTAAAACCGCCAATGGTGGGAGAAGTGGAAAAGGGTGAAGCCATGCTGGGGGACATGAAATCTGGGTCCTTGAAGGCATTTATCCTTGTCTTCCAAAAGCCAGCCCCAGTTCCAGTGTACAGCGAGCATCTGGGTAAATGGCAGAGACCAGTAATGCGGGGGATCAGTGCTGTGGGGGTCAGACGGGCTAAGGGCCCTCAGACCTTCAGTGTGGGCTGTGTGAAGGAGGCAGGCTGATACCTGGGGCAAGTTTGACTGATGATTATAGTTCAGGGGACAGACCTGGCTTTCCGTCCTGATTTTGCCACTTGCCGGTTGTGTGACTTTAGGCATGATAACAACCACTCGGAGAGGTTTCCTCGCCTATGAGGTAGAGGTGGTGGCTGTGACTTTCACAGAAGGTTGTTGGGAGAAAGGCCAGACATGTGGCAGGAACTCGATCAGCAGCTGGTATTAATGTTTATGATGACTGATGATTCCACCATGTCTATAGACCACAGTCCTCTCTGGTTCCTTCACTGGCTCCTTTGGCAAACAAGATGTGGAGGCTCAGGGGGGTCAGCCTGGCCCCCGGATGACCCCTGCCTCCCTTGCTCTTGCCACCACCCTTGCTGACCTTGAGGAGTTGATTTTCTGTGACATGAAGCCTATTCTCTGCCCCAAACAGAAGACACTCTTATGAGAAGCCAAGCCCACCAGGGTGACACCCCCCCCAGTGGGCTACCATGGGGGCCTTTAAATGTGGTGCCATTTGAGAGTCAGGGTGCTCCCAGTCTGCCCGCATGACACAGCTCTCCTCCCAAGCCCAGCTGTGAGGTCACGCTGGGGCCCTGTCGTGAGGCAGCTTACAACCTGGCTATACCTTGCTTTTGTCACTCCTTCCCCTTAACACACAGTTTGGGGACTGTCCAGTTCAGCCCAAATAGCATTGTCATGTGTTTTCTAGCAGCTCTGTACTTTCTCCTCATCCTGCTCCCCTGTGGGATCAGGATCCCCAGGGCTAAGTGGGGGACAGCAGCCAGGGTCCCTTTCTCCCTTCACTAAAGGCTCTCAGCCTCTGGACAGGGCTCAAGGGAGGGTGCTCCTGTCCATCTGCCAGCTGTGCCTCGTTTCTCCCCTTGCCCTGGGTGAGCTGTGTCCAAGGTCAGCAGTGACCCTTCCCGTGCCAGTTGGGAATGGGACCTGTGGTGGCACCTGGTCCTTGGGGTTCTTGGGTAGAAATGGGAGACCCTGACTCAGGATGGCAAGGAAGGGAAGGTGACAGAGGCTTAGCTTGAAGAACTGATGTGAAGCCCAGAAACCCAGACGTGGGGACAAGTGAGAGCCAGGGGGCTAGAGACCCTGGCAGGAGCACAGCCGGGAGTGGCCACCCCTGGACACCAAGCCCGGCCCCAGGGGAAGGAGTTCTCCAGTCTTCTGCCCCCTGTAGTCACTCAGCCCAGCCCTGAAGGCAGGTTGTGGGGCTGAGTATGCCATCAAGGTGCGCGAAGGACCGGGGCTTGTGTGGGCAGGGGATCTCCTGCCATTGCCCGCAGCTGGGCTGTCGAGGACTGCGGGCCCTGGTGACGCGGTCATTTCTTCAGCATCCTCTCCTGGGACTGTCCTCTGACTTCACCCTCTACCACCGTGGAGCCCCGTTCCCTCCTCCAAGGACTGATTTCAGCTTTCCATGGTCTCCTATGGGTTTGCTCTGCTTAAAAATGTCTTCCTCAAGGGACTGCCTGGGCACCAGGAAGTCCTGTCCTTAGCAACCCCTTCTCATTGTGAAGATGCCCCCTGGGAAGCCCCTGGGGGAAGGCAAACATGGTCCCTGGGAGGGGGAGTGCAGACCCTCGGCCCCTCAGGCCGGACCATGACATTGTCCTATGTGGGAGACGTGCAAGGAACCTCACCATTCTTTACTTCCTTTATTGAAATACAGCTGACATACAATATTATATTAGTTTCAGATGTGATTTGACAGTTATATACATTACTAGTTCTTTGTTTTCTTGACATCTAGTTTAACATTGGACCTGTTTCCCTGGGGCTGTAAGGAAACCCCATCTCAGTCAGAACTGGGAGAGCTTACTCGGTACTCGGACGGCCAGAGAAAGGGGCTCCGAGGGAGAGGCCTTCCCCCGTCACACCGCCCTGGCTTGGCTACATGCTTCCAGCTTGAAATGCCCAGACTGACCCTTCATAACTCACCCCGGACATCACCTCCTGTTTCCCAGGATCTAGCCCTGCCCTTTTCTAGGAAGAAGGGTCAGTTCTAGTATTTGAGTACATCCACTGGCCGTCCTAGGTTGTGGGCTGGCCTCCTGCTCCGGAAAGCTCCTCCTCACAGAACTGAGTCCCCTGCCTTTTGCAGCCCCAGCACCCAGCACAGTAGATGAGATGGCGCAGGCAGACAGCGGGGAATGGATAAAGGAGTGAAATAATGCAGCTAGGGGACCACAGGGGCCTGTGGCCTGCCTGAGCATGCTGTCCAGATGACGGGGTGGCGGTGGGGGGGCGCTGTCTCACTGAGAGAGCCCTGACCTCTGTTTCCTCCCTAGCTGCCGAGTCATGGGGGCTTCCCACTCTCCTCTCCGCTCCCCAGGAGGAAGGCGGGACGTGAGTTTGTCAGGTGGACAAGCTGGAGAAAGGCACTGAGGAAAAGACCTTACCGTGTGCTACAAAGGCAGAGGAATGAAAGATGGCGTTCGATGATCCACTTTATTAAAGACTTTAAAGCAAAAGAAGATGGGGATTGGGGAGGTCCTGGCATTATTTTGCCCACCCCACAGGGCCAATGGTCATACTCAGACCCCCCAGCCCCGCAGTAGCCCTGACCTCCCGCTCCCCAAGCACCATACACCGCGGACCACTAGGTGGCGCCAAGTGGCTGTTCAGTCCCTTCCCAGCGACCTGGCTGGTCCTTTGTCTCAGACTGTGCCTGCAGCGGCACAGAGACACCTCAGGAGCTGGGCGCCCAGTAAGCATAGGGAAGGGGGAGGGTCCTCTGTTGAGAAACTTGCACCGGGCATCTGCTGAGTGTTTCATGGTTTGCGTTCTTTAGCCCTCATTTGTTTTTCACAATAACCCTGAGCAGACAGTGGAACATCATCCTCACCTTACGGGGAGAGAAAATTAACCTCTTGAGAGGGTAGGTGACTGGGCCAAAGCCACACTGTAAGCTGGGTCCGCAGCCTGTTCCAGCTACAGGGTCTTGGGGCTTTTGCAAAGTTAGCAGGGGGCCCTGAAGCCAGTGGCTCTTTCCTTCCCGTGTGACCTTGGACAAGCTGCCTAAATCCTCAACCTTAGTTTCATCATTAGCAAAATCAGGCTAACAGCTGAGCAACAGAGTTAGGACAAGTAAAGAACTGGGGAGGAGCCAGGCATGTGGTGAACCCTCCCGGTTGGCACTGAGTAGCCTTTATTATGCCTACTTGACACCCAGAGAACAACAAAGAGGATTAGCAGGACCCCAGAGTAAGTGAACGCTCTCTTTCAGAGTCTTCCCTCCTGGAGGACCCAGGCAGTGCCCACCAGCTAAGGGGAAGGGGAAAATGAGGTCTTAACCCCTCTCCTACCCCCAACAAACAAGCTCCCAGCCCTGGCCAGTGAGCACATTTGTCAGGACTGCCCCTCAGCTTTCCTCCCTCCATCCTCTTTATCAGAGCATCTTCGACAACTCTTGGAGGGGGATCTTTAGATTTCGTTTACAGAGGAGGAGACTGAGGCTCACAGAAGGTGGGCAGCTCCAGGTCACACGGCTGTAAATGGCAGAGCCAGGAGGGGCACCCAGGTATCTGAGGCCTCACCTCCGTGTTCAGGGCCTTGGAGAAAAGCAGCAAGCATGGGGTACCTCCTTGCTCCTAGCTTTGTCCCAGAAACCCACACTCAAGATTCCATTTCTTTATGATTCCAAGAGCATCACCTGCTGAGACAATAACCACTGGGAGGGCCAAGATGGAAGAGTGGGGCTTGGAAGGAGACCCTGAATAGGGAAGCGAACCCCAGGTGCCAGACAAGCCCTGCAGGGAGGGTACTGACATCTAGCCCACTTCTCACTCGTTCAACTCTTACCCCTTGGTTCCAGGTTCCTTCTTTTGTCTTGAAACCTCCTGGCAAGGCCTGTCCCCTCGCTTCTCTTCCCAGCCGGGACTGGATTCAGTAAGCAGAGACCCAGCTCACCTGGCCTGTGCAGAGTGAGGAGGGCAGAAGGTTACAAGTGGGGGCTGGGAGGGCAGGCGGGGGGATAGGGGGGCTGGGGGCAGAGGAAAAGGCCGGGGAACTGCTGATGGGAGCAGATGTCGGGGAGACCCCAAGACACCCCCACCCTGCAGGCACCCCCCTCATCCCCACCACAGGGGGCCCTATCTTCTGCATTTCTTGCCTCCCTGAACTCCTCCCTGCCCCTGGGAGGACCATGGCATCTGGCCTCAGACGCTACGTGGTGGGTAGCGCAGATCAGTTCCCTGACTGGGTCTCAGTTTCCTCATCTGCAAAATGGGGGTAGGGTGGGCCTAGGCCCCATGTGGCGACCACATGCAGCCTGGGACTGTGCTTGGGAAACTATGAAGGGCTATGCACTCCCCTGGGGAGGCCATTCTCTCAGCTCCACTCCTTTCTCTCCACCACCAGGGTGGCCTCCTCTCCCGCCCCCTGGGCCCTGGCACAGCACTCTATGCCTATTTAAGGCAAATCTCCTGATCTTCTTTTAAATAACATTCACTCCTTGTTGTGAAGACAAGCAGGGCTTGAGCTTAGGGATAGGGGAGGGGAGCCCCAAAGAACCCAACAGGGAGTGGGGGGAAGGGGAGACATAGGGGTGAAGCCAGTATGGGAAGGTCCCTACCCCCCTCCCACCTCCACCCCACAGCCTCCCATTTAGTCCCCTTACTGCACAGGCTCTGGATTGCCTCAAACCCCTTTAGAGGGGCTGGGGCACTCTGAATGCTTCATGCAGCCCCTTGTGGGCAGTCAAGGGGGAGGAGGGGGAGGAATAACAACCCAGGGCCTGGGAGATGTATGCCAAGGCGACCAGCAAAAGGAGTGGGAAGGGCTGGGGCAGGACTGACATCCATCGCACAGCCTGGCCAGGGTGAAGGATGAAACAAAACTGCTGTTTGGTTCTAGAAATCTGAGATGCTCAGAGAGGCCAAGACATCTGCCCTGGGTCACACAGCTAGTGCATGGAAGGGTCTGAAATCCAGGCCTGGCCTGGCTCCAAATTTAATGTTTCTTCCCTCTCTATGCCAGGTCTTCTTGCACCTGGGGCTGTGACACCTGACAGTGACTAAGCATCACTCAAAACCCCCTGCACACACCCTTCCTCTGCCAGAACAGCTGCCAGGAGGGGCCCTGACTCCCCTTCTCCCCCATCCTCTTTTCTCTAGGCCCACCACACCTCTCCTTCCCCTTTTCTAGGTTCCTGGCTAAGGTCCACCCCTTCTGGCCTGGCCCCCAGAATAGGCTGCCTTGACTTGGTTCATGCAATCAGAAAATTACAGCCAGTAGGTGGTATGTCCCACACCCTGAAGGAGCCAGGCAGGGGCACACTCCCCTTGCAGGGCCTTTCCCAGCAGCTGAATTCTTCCCCTGGAAGCTGGAAGCCCTCCGCCTCCCACTTCCTTCTCTCCCCTCATCCCAGTCTTTTCCCCAGCAGCCGCCTCCCCAGCCTCCCATCCCAGCAAGGCTAATCCCCCTGTGGTCCTCACATGACTGAGACACCCTCCCAGGGTTCAGAAGGAGAGGGTCAGGGATCCTTTACAGATCATGTTGCCTCCTCGGGACCAGGCACTCATTCCTCAGGCATGTGAGCCCAGGCGGGTCAGTGTCAGGCTGAAAGGCTGGACCGGGGGTGGGGTACAAGAGTGAGGAAAACGCCCTAGCCTGGTCCTTCTCTGGGCATTTTGAGCAGAAAGGGCCCTGGTGGTCAGCTGGTCCAATGGCCTCATTTCACAGATGAGCAAACTGCGGCCCAGGAAATGGGAGGAGGGGCCCCGGGGCCCTACAGTGAGACGGGTCTTACTGGGATCCCTGGTAAC
The DNA here is from genome assembly GCF_030020395.1 of Manis pentadactyla. Classification (NCBI taxonomy): domain Eukaryota; kingdom Metazoa; phylum Chordata; class Mammalia; order Pholidota; family Manidae; genus Manis; species Manis pentadactyla. Next base: position 113,132,277 of record NC_080029.1, on the reverse strand, counting down.
CTCAAGTGGGGGCTTGATTCCTAAAAGAAGACGGTCTATTATAGGAGGAAACTTGGCTCCATGATTAATGGTGTCCTTGAGCTTCTCAGGGTCTTTCTAGCTTGGCTCTACCATTAACTTATTGTGTGCTCTTAGGCAAGCCCCTGTCTTTGGGCCTCAGTTTCCCTGTGTAAAACTGGTGGGTTGGGTAGATGATCTTTGAGATTCCTTCCTCCTCAGACCCCCTGCACCTTCCATCAGCCCAGCCTTATCCCCCCGACCCCCACTCTATTTCCAGGCTTTTGCCCTGGCTCAGTCCTGCCTCACAGCCCATCAACATTGCTCCAATAGCCTCTGTGCTGACTCTGGCCTCCACTCTCTTCCTCTCCACGCCACACATTGCCCAGGCAGCCTCCTGAGGCTTAGGAATCTCCCTTGTCCCCCCCATGGCCACCCTCAGAATGACCCACCTCCTCACCTGGCATTTAGCACATCCTGCCTGCAGTTTTGGACCCTGGACTCAGTTTCCTCATCTTCCAAGTGGCACTAAGCTCCTCTCTGGGAGGGCGGGGCTGTGGACATACAGTGGGGCACACAGGAGGAGTCTGGGAAAGGCTGGATGGCCTGACCAGCATTCTCAGCTTCTCTGTTGGAAAGGCTGCCTATCCAACACCCATTCGCCTTCATTCAAATTGGCGAGGTCCTCCAAGGCTGGTTCCAGCCCCACCTCCGTAGAGGGCAGGCTGCTGCAGCGACCGCATCAGAGGTGACCTCCCCATGTGGAGCGCCCCCAGCGCTGGACTCCGCTTGCCTGCTTCATCAGCAGCTCCTGCCACTGTGGGGCTCCTAGGGAAGCGGCTGGCAGGACACTGACTGAGCGCATGACTGGGTCTGTGGGCTGCTGCCCACTCCCCTTCCTTCCCCGGGGCTGTGTTTTTGACATGGATTATCTCTGACCCTCAGAAACATCCTCAGGGCAGACTCTCAGCTGGAGAGGTCTTACACCCTGTCTTGCCCTGTTCCGGTGACTAACCAAATGGACTCAGAAATCTTCTCCAAAGGCCTAGGAAGGAAGAGCTGGCAGGAAATATAAGTTATCAGAACAGACAGCTAAGGGCAGAGAAGCCATATCTTAGAGGTTTGGAGACTTCCCCCTTAGGGGTTTGAACACTCTCGGCCACTTACAAGTTGCAGGACCCTGGGGGTAACCTAATGGCTCTGAGCCTCAGTTTTCCCATCAGTAAAATGGGAACAATAATAACCTATCTCATCCTATGACAAGAGAATTAAATAGTGCGTACAAAGTGCTTAGCTCATGGCCTGGCACTTCATAAATGCTTTTAAAAAGATAGCTATGATCCTTATTAAAGACAGATGGATCAAGGTCTGCAGCTCGGCGGGAAGGGTGTCTGTCTGAAAGCTGGGAGGACCCGAGGCACAGCTTGCTCAGGTAGGCAGGTGGTTAGTGGCTGGAACAAAAACACCAAGTCCCAAGCCTGGTACTAAGCAGTCTACATATGTTATTTCAGTTAAACCTCAGTCTCTTCCTCTGTCAAAAGTAGGGGTTGAGAAGAGAAGCTTCCTAAGGCCTTTCCAGTTCAGTGAGCACTTGTTTTCTGTTTACAAAGTACTTTTCAGTTTATAGAGCCAAACTCTAAATTCTGTTAGTGTCACAGTTATCAGTGATCACACAATAGATCTGACACAAACCAGGGGCCATGACTGCGTCTTTCCCCAGAACCTGGTGGCAGGCAGCTCTGAGAGGGCTGGGAGAGACCTGAAGCCCCACCAAGGGCCCAGGGAGGAGCCCGGCCCTTGCAGGCCACGTCATGGAAGCTTGGCTCTGGCTCCTCCTGCCAAGCGTCCGGTTCCGTCGGTCTGTGCCGGGCCCCAGAGGCTTGGGTCTGGAACTCGTCAGCCCCACCTGTCACCCTCTGCTAGCCAGGACAAGGGAGCCTTCGGTTATCACTAAGGAGAGCGTGGCCTCAGTGCAGGGGCCCTGTATCCCTTTGCTGCTGGGGACCTGAGGGCAGGGAGCTGTGTTCCCATTAGCCAAGCACCCTCAATTTGATTGAGCTCTGTTATATGACAGTCACCTTGAAATATGCAAAGACCTCACTCAAAACCGTAAAAATTTATTGAACACCTAGAGTGTGCCTGGCCCTGAGCTGGCTCCAGGGAATCAAACAGGAATCCCTGCTTCTACTCTAGTAAAAGAAGCTATAGAGGAAAGCAGAAGTTTGATAGGAAATGAAAGAGAGAGTGATTCGCTTTACACAGGGTTGTCAGACGAGGCCTCTTTGAACTGAGAGAGGGAAGTACAGCTGGAAAGAACATTCCAGACAGAGGAAAGGGCTCATGCAAGGAAGGCCCTGAGCTAGGAAAATTGGGAGTGTTTGGAGAGCCACGAGAACAGTGAGAGGTGGGCACATGGCAAGCATTCCCTCAACAAATGGCAGCTGAACAAACTGACAGACCATCATGAGGGTTTCTGCTTCCAGCCGAGATGAAATAATAGGGACTGGATCTAAAACAACTAAAATACCAAACGAAATATAGGAAATGATGGTTCTCAAGATGCTGGAAGCCAGACAATGAAAAGTAGTAACTCCTGAGAGTCAGGAAACAGATGAGGTGAGTCCTACGACTGCCTGAACACAGTGCCGGAAGGACGTTTCCAGACCAGAGCACAGGGAGAGGAAGGCAGGTGGAGTCTGGCCATCTCCCTGCACTGAAAAGATGGAGCCAGCAGCCCAGGGACACAAGGAAGAGAACCAAAAAGGAGAGAGCTGCACACAGACAGGACTCTGGAGCTCTACGGAAAGCACCTGTTCAGTAATTCAGCTCAGGAAACTACCAGAAACACGGTAAGAACCACCCAAAAAAGATTAGAGACTGTGCAACACAGTGAAGACAAGTAGTGATTCTACCGCATCTTACTACGCTGATGGACAGTGACTGTGATGGGGTGTGTGTGGGGAACTTGGTGAAGGGGGGAGCCTAGTAAACATAATGTTCTTCATGTAATTGTAGATTAATGATAACAAAATTTAAAAAATAAAAAAATAAAAAAGACTAGAGAGAACAATCCTTGGAGCTCACAAGGGCCAGGACAGAAACCTCACAATTAATGGGATATCGAGTAAAGCACTTAGAAGTTTTTGGCTCAAAAGTGGTAAAAACGAAACACTGCTCTGGCCCCATATAACAAAAGCAAGATCCGAAAGGACCAAACTGTTTCCAAGTAAATTTTGCTCCCTAGAACAAAGCTCACAATTATTTATAGAAATACAAAAAAATCCAGCAACCAACAAAATAAAATTCACAATGTCTGGCAACCAGTAAAAATGTGCATGTTTACAAAGAAACAGGAAAATATGACCCATAATGAAAAGAAAAACAATCAATTGAAAGCTATTCAGAAATCACCCAGATGATAAAGTTAAGAAACACAGACACTATGGCAGTTATTATAACTATATTCTGTATGTGAAAGAAAATAGAGACAGACCATGTTAACTAGAGATACAGAAGATGTTCTAGAACATCTAGAGCTGACATTCTAGAGCCGAAAACTATACTGTCTATAAAAATACACTAAGTGGATTAATGGGATATTAAATATGGCAGATTAGGGAACATATATGCAGTATAACAGAAACTATCCAAAATAAAAGAAGGGGAAAAAAACCCTTAAGAATAATATAAAACATGGCATCAGTGAGCTGTGAGACATTTTCAAGTGACCTAATATATATGTATGACTGGAGTCCCAAAGGAAGAGGGCATAAAAAAACATTTTTTTGAAGAAAAGAAATTACTGAAAAATTTCCAAATTTGATGAAAACTATAAATCCACAGATCTAAGATACTTAATGCATTCCAAGCACAGTAAACATAAGGAAACTACATCAAGTTCTCTGCTCCTCCCTGTTTGCAGACAGCTGCATCTTCTTGTACAGTGCGAGCTGTGTTCCTGAGACGCAATGGTGAGGTTCGGACTAAATGGATTTGGCCATATGAGGTGCCTGGCTACTTTTAACTCCAGTAAAGTGGATATTGTTGCCATCAATGACCATTTTGTTGACCTTAACTACATGGTCTACATGTTCTAGTATGATTCAACCCATGGAAAGTTCAATGGCACAGTCAAGGCTGAGAACAGGTAGCTTGTCATCAATAGAAAGCCCACGTCATTCTTCCAGGAGTGAGATCCTGCCAACATCAATCAAATGGTGAAGCAAGTGCAGAATATGTTGTGGATTCCACTACCTTGAAGAAGGCTGATGCTCGCCTGAAGAGTAGAGTCACATGGGTCATCATCTCTGCCCCTTCTGCTGATGCCCCCATGTTTGTGAAGGCATGAACCATGAGAAGTTTGACAGCTCACTCAAGACTATCAGCAATGACCACCAACTACTTAGCCTCCCTGACCAAGGTCATTCATGACAACTCTGGCATCAGGGAGGGATACATGGCCATAGTCCATGCCATCACTGCCACCCAGAAGACTGTGGATGGCCCCATTGGGAAGCTGTGGTATGACAGTCACAGGGCTGCACAAAACATCATTGTTGCTTCTACTGGGATGCCAAGACTGTGGGCAGAGTCATCTCTGAGCTGAATAGGTAGCTCACTGGCATGGTCTTCCATGTGTCCACCTACAAAGTGTTGGTAGAATCTGACCTACCATCTGGAGAAAGCTGCCAAATTCAGTAACATCAAGAAAGGGTGAAGCAGGTATCAGAGGGTCCCTAAAAGGGCATCCTGGGCTACAGTGAGAACCAGATGCTGTCCTGTGACTCTAGCAATGATACCCACTCTTCCACCCTCAATGACCACTTTGTCAAGCTCATTTCCTAGTATGACAATGAATTTGATTACAGAAACCTTATAGTCCACATGAATTCTAAGGAATAAGAATCCTCTGGACCACCCACCCCAGCAAGAATATAAGAGAAAGAGAGAGGCCCTCAGCTGTTGGGGAATCCTTATCCCAACTTGTTATCTCAACACACTAAGAATTTCTCATTCTTATCTTTGACAATTTCCACCCCAGCTCCCCTGAAGAAGGGAAGGGGTTTGGGGAGCCCTACCCTGTCATGTGCCACCAGTAAAGTATACTATAGCCAGCTAAAAAGAAAACAAAAAAAAAGAAGGAAATTGTACCATGTACATCATAAGTTGCTTTTAAAAAATGATAAAGAGAAAGATTTAAAAGTAGCCAGAGAAAAAAGGACACGTTACATACAAATAAAAAATAAGGATGGCATACTTTTTAACAGAAACAATGCAAGTGAGAAGACAGTGGAGCCACGTCTTTAAAATACAAAAAGAAAAAATAAATGTCAACTTGAGATGTTCTACCCAGAAAGTATATCTTTCAAAAATGAAAGTCAGACCACATGGGTTGAAATAAAAATTAATGACAAAGGAAATTTGGAAGATTCACAGATACATGTTAATTAAGCAACAACTCCAAAATAACCCATAGTCCAAAGAAGAAATCAAAAAGGAAATAGAAAATACTTTGAAATAAATGAAAATGGAAACGAAACATGTAAAAACTTATGTGATGCAGTAAGAGCAGTGCTTTGAGGGAAATTCATTGCTATTAAATGCCTATATTATAAAATAAAAAATATCTCAAATCAATACTGTAACCTTCCAACTTAAGATACTAGAAAAGGAAGAACAAATTAAATCTAAAGCAAATATAAGGAAATAATAAAGATTAATGTGTAAAATTAAGGAAATACAGACTAGAAACAGAGAAAAATCAATAAACCAAAAGCTGTTTTTTTATAAGATCAACAAAATAGACAAATCTTTAGTTGGAATGACTGAGAAAGAGACAGAAGACTCAAATTGCTAGAACCAGAAATGAAAAGAGGAACATTACTACTGATCTTATAGAAATAAAAAGGATTCTAAAGGAATACTAGGAACAACTATGTCAATAAATTAGGTAACTTAGATGAAATTGACAAATTCCTATAAAGAAACAAACACCTGACTCAAGAAAAAACAGATAATCTGTATAGACCTGTAACAAGTAAAGAGACTGAAGTAATAATAAAGAAATTATTCACAGGCTCAAATGGCTTCAATAATTAATTCTATCAAATATTTAAAGAATAATTAATATCAATTCTTCACAAACTCTTCCAGAAAATAGAAAAGGAGGGAACACTTCTCATCTCATCCTATCAAGTCAGAATTACCCTGATACCAAAACTAGACAAAGACATCACAAGAAAACTATAGACCAATATATCTTATGAATACATACACAAAATCCTCAACAAAATACTAGCAAACTGAATCCATAAACATAAAAATAATTACAGAAGAGCAGGTGGGATTTATCCCAGGAATGCAAGGTTGGTTTAATATCCAAAAGTCAGTTAATGTAATATACCTTATCAATAGAATAAAAAACAAATGCACATGATTATAGATGCTAAAAAGCTTTTGACAAAATCCAAAACCCATTCATTAAAACACAAAAAACAAATTCGGAATAGAAGAATTTCCTCAATCTGATAAAGGGCATCTACAAAAGCCATACAATTCACATACTTAATAGTAAAAGACTCAATGTTTTCCTTCTAAGACCAGGACGAAGACAAGGATGTCTGCTCTCACTACTATTCAATGTTGTATTAGAGGTTCTAATCAGGGAAATTAGGCAAGAAATAGAAATAAAAGAAGTCAAGATTGGAAAGGAAGAAGTAAAACTATCTCTACCTGCAGAAAACATGATCCTGTACATTGAAATACTAAGGGATCCACAAAGAATCATATTAGAACTAATGAACAAGTTAATCAAGGCTGCAGGATACACAACCAATATTTTAAAAAATCAACTGTATTTCTATACACAAATCAACAATCTGAAAATAAAATTAAAAGAACAATTGCATTTCCAATAGAATCAAAAAGAACAAAATATTTAGGAATAGATCTAACAAAAGAAGTGAAAAACTTTTACTCAGAAAAGTTGTTGAAAGTAATTAAAGAAGATCTAAAAATATCCCATGTCATGGATCAGGAGACTTAATATTGTTAGGATAGCAATACTCATTTCATCTGCAGATTCAACACAGTCCCTGTCAGAATCCCAGCTGACATCTTTGTGGAAACTGACAAGCTGATGCTAAAGGTCATATGGAATTGCAAGGGACCCAGAATAGTCTAAACAATTTTGGGAAAAAAAAGAACAAGCTTGGAGGGTCCACACTGCCTCACTTTAAAATTCAAAGCAACCAACAGTAATGAAGATAATTAACTGAGAGTCCAGAATCAGACCTGTTTGTCTACAGTCAACCAATTTTTGACAAGGGTGCAAAGACCACTCAATTGTGAAAGAAGTCTTCGCAACAAATAGTGCTGGGACAACTAGATATTTGCCTGGAAAAAAAAATGGAGTTGGAACCCTTAACTCATGTCATATATAAAAAGTAACTCAAAATAGATCAAATACCTAAATATAAGAGCTAAACTTATAAAACTCTTAGAAGAAAACATAGGAGTAAATCTCAAATTAGGCAATGCAGTCCTAGATATGACACCAAAAGCATAAATAGCAAAAGATAAATTAGTTAAAATGGACTTCATCAAAATTTAAAACTTTTTGTGCTTTGTTCAAAGCTTATTTTTTTAAGGGAAAAGACTGCTCAAAGAATGGGAGAAAATGTTTGCAAATTATATATCTGATAAGGGACTTGTATATGGAATATATTACAATGTAATAATAAAAAGAAAAGCCAATTAAAAACTAAACAAAGGAACTGAATAGACATTTCTCCAAAGAAAATATACAAATGGCCAATAAGCACATGAAAAGATACTTGACATCATTTGGGAAAAATTTATGCCAATAAATTTGACAATTTAGATGAAATGGACAGATTCCTTAATAAGACAGTGTAAAAGCTAACTCAAGAAGAAATAATCTAAATAGCCTTATATTTATTCAATAAAGCAAATTCATTGTAAAAAGATCATCCTTGCAACAAATGAAGCTGAAACAATTGGATATTCATACACACAAAAAAATGAAATTCAATTGAAACTTTGTATACATGCCAAAATTAACTCAAAATAGATGACAGGCCTAATGGCAAAACTTAAAACTACAGATAATTATAGAATTTCTAAAATTCAAGACTGAAATCAAGGGTTGGGTGAGGTTGTGAAGCAGCTAGGACTCTCATACACTGCTGGTGGGAAAGTAAAACAGTACAACCACTTTGGAAAACAGTTTGGGAGAAGTGAAACATGGCGCTCACCTACCGTATGACCAAGCCATTCCACAACTAGGTATTTATTCAAAAGAAATAAAGGCATATACCCACAGAAAGACTTCTACATGAATGTTCATAGTAGCCTTATTTGTAGTAACTAAAACCTGGAAACAATCCAAATGCTCATCAACAGATAACAGTAAACAAACTGTTACACATCCATGTAACTAATTACTACTCAGCAACAAAAATGGATCTATTAAGATATACAACATGGATGAATCTCAAAGTAATTACGTTGACTGAAAGAAGACAAAAAATATATTGTATGGATCCATTTATATAAAATTCTAGAAAATGCAAAATTATCTATAGTGACTAAAAGCAGGTGAGTGGTTGCCTGGCGTGAGGGCCAGGGAGGGGCTGAAGGAATTGAGATTTGTGGGTAATGAATATGGTTATCATCTTAAATGTGATGGTTTCATAAATGCATATCTATGTTAAAAACTTAAACTGCACACTTTACATATGTGCTGACAATTGTATGCCAATTACACCTTGAAAAATCTGTTTAAAACATGATTGTAAAAAGGTAGTTGTGATGCATGTCTCTGCTGCTAACTTGCTATGTGACCCCAGGCTTGTTGGTAAGCCTTTCTGAGACTCAGTTTCTTTTTCTATAAAGGTCGGGAAGTAACAGAATCCATAAGTGCTAGTTTAAGCCAAAAATCAAATTTAGTAGAAGGAAGTCTCAGAAAGTAATGGAGGCCTGCAGGGTCCCAGGAAGCCTCCTCTTTCTATCCCTTGTCTTCGCTTCTGTGATCACAGCTTTCTCTGTTTCCCCCATTTACATGGTGGAAAAGGAAAGCTACCAGCTTCTGAGTTTTGCATGTTACAAGTTTAATTACTCAGAGAGATGCTGAACGACTCCCATCAATGCCAGGTCCAAATGTAAATTCTCAGGAAATTGTCCTGTCCTCCATCTGTAGGATGCAAGACCAGCTAGGTTCGGCCTATGAAGCGCTGCCCCCTGACCACACACCTTGGTGCACTGTGGAGTCTTAACCCAAGTGGGCCCATGGGGTCTTTCCTTGACAATTTACATTTAGACCTGGCATTGACAGGAAGTCAATTCAGCATCTGAGAAATTAAACCTGTAACATGCAAAACTCAGGTAGCATCTCTGAGCTCCAAGCCCCTACCCTGGCTCCAAATACCCGAGAACACTTTTGAGCTATGCTGCAGACTCTCAGACCAGAGTGTCCTCCCCAGACCTCTCTCCTGACTCCTAGTCCTGCAGCTCCAACAGCGTGCCAGGTCTCAGACTCAAGAAGGAAGTTCATCAGCTGCCTGCGAATGTCACAGGAACCTCAGGACCCATCCCAGCCACCTGAGGATAACAACACTAATAATCAAAACCAGGTATATGGCTGCTACCAACATATACGCAGGCCTTGAGCCGAGTGCGTTACAGACAGTACTGCACTCCATCTGCACACACACTGTGAGGTAGGCACTATCACTACCCCCATTTACAACCAGGAAAAGTGAGGCTCACACAGTTCATTCACTGTCCCAGGTCACGTAACTGGTAAGTAGTGGATCCAAGTCTGATGACAAAGGAACTATGATCGGCCTGCAAAGCTGTTTCTTCTTCTCACCTGCCCAGTTCTACCAGTGGCACCATCATGCCCCCAGGCCTGAGACCCTGCCATTTCATCCAGCTTCAGTGTCTCAAGACAACCAGCAAGTCTGACAGGGCTGGGGGCTCAGGAGGGTGGCAGGCGGGAAGCAGTCCACACAGAGGCAGTGCGAGGAAAAGGGAGATGGAGTGCTTCATCTGCCATCCATGGATTCAATGTTGCTACTACTTTTAAATCACGACTTTCTTTTCATCCCCATTTTTTAAGAGTTTAATTGCCAGGCCAAATGCCCTGAAGATTAAGAGCAAGGAGTCTGAGGTCAGAAATACCTGGGTTCCAAACTAATCCTGGCTTCCCTACTTTCTTGCTCTGTGATCTTGGGGCAGCCTCGAAACCTCTCTGAACTGCAGCTTCCTCATGTGGAAATGAGATAACAGCCCCGCCCCTCGGGTTAAAATGTGAAGGGAGATGGGCTCCACTTGAGATGGACAAGACTCAGGTTGTGTTAAGTTCCAGCCCACCTGCCCTACCACACTCCATCCCTCTAATTGAAATTAGTTTACTTTAAAACTTTTTTTTTTTAAGTATACTCAACTTTTGTCAGATGGCTAAATCTTTCTGACACCTGCTTAGCTCTGTTTATTGGTCTGGAATGTTCTTCCAGGAAGTCCACACGTGAGCCTCAGTAAGCCCCTAGGCCCACAGCAGCCAGACAGCAGTGTGCCAAATGGTGCTAAATTCCCCCACCCACCTTCTTCTGAGCCTTTCACATGCTAATGCCATTGTGGACCCCCCAGAGTACTGCTGAGAGGTAGAAGGGGGAGCAGCAGGGCCTCCCAAACTTCCCACAGCACCTGCCAACATCTCCCCTCTGAGAAGGCAGTCACTGTCTGCCATCCACCTGGGCAGTCTTTTCCCTGATCTCTCCTCAGTGCCAGCCTTCCTTTCTAACCACCGGAGGGTCAGATTTCCTACTAAATCTAGCTTGCTTCTTCTGTCCTGCCCCTGGCACCTTCTACCCAGGCCCAAATCACTCTTTAAGCTTACATGACACTTACTTACATATGAAATATTTTGTTTGATACTTGTTTTTTCGTGGTCTCCCTGAACAAAACGTAGGTTTCTGTCTGACTGCTGGATGCCAGTGCTTGGGACAGTACCTGATGCAGTAGGCATTCAGTAAAGTCTGTAACTGTTTATTAAATGAATGAAATGGCTCCTGGACAGGGTGTCAGGCAATGTGTCTTCTCTTCATGGCTCTGGAAACCTATTCACTGAGCCACATTTACTTTCTGGGCCTCAGTTGCCTCCTATGTAAGGTAGAACATAAAGTTTGAATAAGAAGCCCCTAACCTTTTGGTCTGAACATTCTATGAATTTGAAAGCACTTCCAGGGACTTGCCATTGGTAGGTTTGGTGGTAATAGCTTATATTTGACTGTGAGCCTCAGTCCCAGCCCAGACCCTGGGGACAGATGGGAAAGTCTCTACTGAGGGATGAGGAAAGGAAGAGTCAGGGAAGTTGGAGGAGGGGAGACAGGGAAAGAGGCAGGCAGGGAAGGTTCTGAAAGCTGCAGGCTAGGGGCCAAGGAGGAAGTGCCCAGAAAAGGGAGGCGGAGGAAGAGGAGAGAGGCATGGGATTGGAGTTGTGGGGAGGGTTTATTTCCTTTTTTAGCCTATAAGCTTCAGAGTTGTTTGAAATTTGTATAGCAAGTGTGCATTATTTTTGTAACTGGAAAAATTTAAATGCACAGGCCCTTTGACCCAGCAAGTCCACTTCTAGGAATTTCCCCACAGATGGAGTCATGTGTGAAATGACCCAGGTACAAGGCTATTCAGGGCAGCCTTGTCTGAAACAGCAAAAGACTGGAAACAATCTAAATGTCCATCAAAAGGGAACAGGCTAGATAAACCAGGGCACATTCACAAAATGGAACAGTATACAGATGTTAAAAAGAAATAGCGAATCTCTAAGTGCTGACATAGAATAATCTCCAAGATCTCTGCTAAGTAAACAAGGTACAGAACAATGTATACAGGATGTTACCACTTATATGAAAATCGAGACACACAAATGTTTATAAATGCTCAGGATATCTTTGGAACTTGTAACAGTTGATAGAGGTTGGGGGAAAGATTAAATGTTCAATATTCTTTTTATAAAATTGAGGTAAAATTCACATAATATGAAATGAATTATTTTAGCTACTTTACAGAGTGCAGTTCAGTACATGCGGTGTTGTTCAGCCATCACCTCAATCTATTACCACCACATTTTCATCCCACCCCTGTACCCATTACCATTCACTGCCCATCTCCCCTTCCTTACCCACTGGCAGCCACTAATCTGCTTCTGTCTCTACAGATTGGCTGATTTTGTATATTTCATGTAAATGGAATCACACAATATGTGATCTTTCGTGTCTGACTTTTTTAACTTAGCATGTTTTTGAGGTTCATCTGTGTTGATCGTTTTCACGGGTTCTTACAGCCTATTGTATGGATATACCACTTTTTGTTGTTGATGGACATTTGGGTTGTCTCCACCTTTCAGCTACTGTGAAAGGCAATGCTATGAACACTCGTGTACAGGTTTTTGTTTGAACACCTGTTTTCAATTCTTTTGGGTGCATATCAAGGAGTAGAATTATTGGGTCATACGGTAATTTTATGTTTAACTTTTTAAAGAACTGAACACTGCTTCCAGTATTCCTTTGTACCTTGTGAATTTTATACCATCAGTAAATATTAGTTCTTCCAAAAAAAAGTGTATACTCACAGAAAAAAATAATAAAGTATACTGTAAATGCAAAGGATTATTGTTAGGTAAGAAATTAGCAAATATTTACCTAGATGATTTCTGGAAGAAAACTGCACAGATCTCAATTCAAATTCCATTCCTTTATTCTAGTTCCAGAAGTAGGCACAGAGACCTGGGTTCAAATCCCAGTCCTGTCAGTTACAGCTGTGTATCACTCTACAGGTTATTTAACCTCTGTGCACCAGAAATGGAAAATAAGGAAAAATCATCTACTGAGCCAGCTGTGAGAGCTGAATGAGCTGAGGGACATGTTATGCCCAGCCCTGTGCCTGGCACAACTAGCAGCCTCGGTGTCAGCTCGGCCTTACACCAGCAGAGCACAGGAGTCGCCTATTCTCTCCTGGGATGGTTGCTCTCTACAGCCTGTTTCACCTAAGCTTCTCTGATTCTCCATGTGCTCCAGGACTTCCAGGAGGCCTGGCCCCCTGAGCAGAGTCCCCCTCCTGCAAAACTTCACCATCCCTAGAGCCAAACAGTCCAGAAAAGGGCCCAAACTGGGTGAGAGGGAACCGGAACCAGGGTCAGGTGCTAGAAAAGGGGCCTGCTGTCTGCCAAGGACTGCTCTACAGCATACAGCATGGGTTTGCTCTGTGGAGCTGTGGAGTTATGGAGTCCAGGGCCATATATATGGAAGAGTTGGGTGGAGGCACAGGGAGACAGATTTGGGTTTAACTGGAGGAACAACTTAACTTTTTTAATTGTCAGGATTTAATGCAGAGTACTGTGTCAAGCACTGTTGTGTGAGTTCACACTATTCCCATTTCCCAGATGAGGAAACTGAGGCTCAAAGTCCTTAGTTACTTTGCCTGAAGTCACAAAAAACAAATAGAAAGTACAGCAAGGCTTAAACCCAGGCATGTCTCAGTCTAGAACATGGAAGCTTAGCCTCCTAAGAGGTCACTGGCCAAGTGTTTGACAAATGTTAATTATCTCTAATATTTTTTGATGATGATATTGCTGTTAAGTAATGCTGGAGGTGTTATAGTGCAATGAGCAATTCTCGGGGGTGGGTGTGCGTGGTAATGAGTTGCTTTTCCCCAAGTTCAGGCAGATTAGTTTTTGGTAGGGATTCAAGTATTTGATGCAGACAGTTGGATTCAGGTCCTGGGGTTCTAGCTGCTGGGGTACAAGGTAGTTCCCAAGGTCTGCCCCAGAGATTTGGATGTAGTACTTTTCAGATGGGCCCCAGGCATCTGTCTTTTTCAAAAGGCAATTCTGGTCTGCAACCAAGAATAAGGTCCAGTGGCTTGGATAACCTCTAGGGCCTCTCCTAACACAAATTCTATGACTCGCAAAGCCACAACACCCACCACAGGGAAAGCCTATGGATTAGGCATTGCTTTCCACCCCTACTGCTTCCTTAAATCCTTAAGGCCTTAAAGAGAATGAGAGCAGCTACTCCCTTCTCCTTATGAACACCGTAAAGATGGAGGGAGGGCACTCTTTACCTTCAGCGCTGAGGGTACAGCCAGGTTATCTCCCCTCTTTACCCAGCTCCACCCCATTCCATGCAGAGCCCCAAACCGCAAATGACTGTCACTTGCCTCACTGGACCCAAGTGCAACCATTCCTACTTTCAATTTCAGCCCCTTGGTCTCTCCTGGAAACTCTGCCCAGTGGGACCAATTCCTGGGCATGCCAGGCAATTCTGCAGAGTTCGTCTGGCCTGGAGGTCCCCTCCCAGGCTCCGGGAGACCTGCAGCTCAGGCAGGGAGGCAGGCCAGAGTGGCACTCTCAGTGACCTTTGGCTTCCTGGGAAGGACTCAAAACAAGTAGAAATTTAGCAAGTGCCATTTAATTGTTGCCAGAACTTAAACACTTTTTTCTTTTTCGAACACACAGATTTTCTGAGGAATAAAGGACCATTTAAGAACTCTATACGAAAAGATCTTTGATTAGTTTGGTATTTTCTTAGAAAATTTCCAAGCAAACTGCTTTTAAAATTAAACAGAAAGTACAAAATGAACTCAGTGCTTTGCTGTGAGACCTCAGGTAAGTTATTTCAGCCAGTGAACCTGTTTCACCATCTGTGAACACCACTGGCCCTGTGGTTGGGTATCAGCTAGGGGTAGGGCAGGGGCTGTGGCTGCGGAGATACAGTTGTTAAGTCGGGAACCCAGAGCCCAGGCTAGGGAACTTTGGCCTGCCCAGACACCTCTTTTGGGTTTCTGATTATTGTTCTTCAATCTTCTGCTTCCCTTTCAGATTCCTGGTATCCTATTCTCCCATCTGAGAAGAGGGGAAATGCAGTCATTGACATGTTAGTATAAAAATATGCCTCTCGGGTATTTTTCCATGATAACCCAAGTGTTTCACTCATTCAGTATTCCTTACTGAACCCCTCTACCAGGACTAATCTGGGCACTAAGGATTTGAAGATGAAAAAGATACCATTCTTGTCTTCAGGACCTCCCCTAATTTTCAGCCCTCTGAGGACAGAAGAAATAACATCTTTTTTATTTTTTGGTGGTGGTGGTGGTGGTGGGCAGAGGGACGAGCGGAGGGGTGGTGGGGGGGAATACTGTCTCTTGGGAAGGCTGAGTTTGAAATGAAATTCTTGGTTCTATTCCTTTGCTGATTTTATAATCATCCCTCCTGTTGCCCTAGGGCTTTGAGGCCTTCAAAGAACTTTCAGAGCCTGCATCTGACTTAACACTCACCAAAGCCTGGATAACATTCTTGATAGCCTCAAAGAGTCTTACTATGAGAAAACAATGCCTTAAAGAGATTAAACTACCTGCCCATGGTCACACAGATTACCACCATCATCTGGACTTAAACCCAGGTCTCCCAGGCAAAGGTTCTTTGGAAACACTATTGGCCTTGGATTCGAACCTAAGATTTAGGTAACTCTACGGCCCAGGGTAAGAA
Organism: Manis pentadactyla; assembly: GCF_030020395.1. Lineage (NCBI taxonomy): Eukaryota > Metazoa > Chordata > Mammalia > Pholidota > Manidae > Manis > Manis pentadactyla. Next base: position 113,116,715 of record NC_080029.1, on the reverse strand, counting down.
GGCAAGAGGACAAGGAGAGAGCTCGGGAACTTTGGGCTGAAATAACCAGGTCTCTGATCTTGACCTGCACCACTCTGACCTTGTCCTTCAAACTAGCAGTAGGATCATGAGCAATAATCACAACCACCAAGAGGGTACCATGAGCTCTTAGTTACCTTACATAGCACCTCCCTGAGGTTGTGCACTAGTATTCTCATTTTACAGATAAACTGATTGATACTGGTAACTTGCCCAAGGTCATAGAATCAGAATCCCACTGCAGCACCATTTCACGCTGCCCACCAGTAGCTAGGCGAGTTTCCCTAATACTTCTTGAAGGGCCCCCACCAGTAAGATGGCGAACTTCCGGCTTCTCTTCCGGGTCCTCGGTTCCCGACGGCGCCACCTGAAGCCCAATCACCTCTCTCCCCACTCCCACTCCCAGCACCTGGCCAATAGCCACCTGCCCCGTAGAAGTGACACCACAATCACCCCATGCCCCTTCCTATCCTATATAACCCAACACCTTTCCCCAATAAAGCGGAATTCTCCGGTGAATTGCTGCTGTGTGTCCCTCCCTTCCTTTCACTTCTGAGCCTCAGTTTTCTAATATGTAAGTAGGGATAGCAGGAACAATGAGAGAATTATGTGAGAAGGCAAATCTCTGGGGCAGGAAGGAGTAGGTACCTTATAAGTGCCAACATTCTGCCCCTTCCCTCCCTGAGAGCTCTTGCACCCAAGTGGAGCTTAAGCCTATAAATGCCAAGAAAATACACCTAGATACATTCCAGCCCTTGGGCCTCAATGTCACCCTCTCTACCTTCCTTCTTAATGCCCAGGCCTTCCTGATGGTGGGGGAGCTAGGGTTAGACTGGGGGACCTGCCCTGAAGTAGCCAGGCACACCGTTAGGATGCTGGGTCCCAGGGCAGTGTTTCTCAGGAATGAGGCCATCTGATTCTTTTCCTTACCGTAAGAATGAAACATCAAAGGATAATGTATATACAGTAAATCAAAGAGAGAAGGCCACAGGCACCAGGTAACCCAGAGGCCCCAGGAATGGCTATTATTTCAACAAGGATTTATTGAACACCTACTACTGCAAATGCCTACCACTGATCAAGCTCTCTGCTGGAGGCTAGGCTGAGAAGTTGAGGGTGAGGTTCTATTCATTCAGCGAGTTTCGTGGGCACTTCTGGAAGTCAGGGATTTTCCCCCCTGATAGGTGAAACTGTAAGACAAGTGATTCCCAGGCTCAAGAGGACACAGAGAAGGCCCTGTTGAGAGCAATCAGGAAGGTCAGGAAGCTGGGAAAGGGGGCAGTTCCAGGCAAAGGGAACAGAATGTGAGAAGCTCAGAGGTGACATGAAACCTGGCATTGGGAGAGGAGGACACTAAGATGATACTAGAGGCTGGGCTATTGGCCACAGTTGGGAGAGACAAAGATACAAGTTCCCCCCACTCCAGGCAGTCTGCCAGAGTTGTACACCCTGCCTCTTCTTTCTCCAGGCCCATTTGCAACAACCCCAAGGCATCAATGGGTACCTATGCTGGGTACTTATGCCTGGCTGGGTGGGAGCTTTGTGTTTTGTATGATCTCCAAATCCTTGGGGCCAGAGATTCTCCCATTCCTGGGGCTGTGGAGGATACAGACAGCTGCCATAGAGAGAATGAGGCAGTTGCTGCCTCCCAAGTGCTTAAGGGCCGGTCACACATATGAGAAGCTTTCTGAGGCACTAATATTGAGTCCTTATATAAGGTGTTTCTTAAAAAGGCAAAAAGGAAGTAATGTAAATATCTAACAACAAGAGATTAGTTATGGCACATCTAATAGGGGTCAAGCAATCATTAAAAATTATGACTGAAGAACCTGAAAAGCAATGTTCATGAAAAGCTTAAGGAAAACAAAAAAAAAGGAGTGAGTGCCAAAACTGTTCCACAGTGAAAAAAATTATGCAAAAAATCTAAAGGGAAATGTTATTAAACTTGCTTTCTAGATGGCTGATTGTTTTCTAAACTAACTTATTGCTGTCAACTATTTGAGGATGACCATGTTTTTCTATGATCAGAAAAGTAATATATATTATTAAAATATAATCATTGGCTTCACATCAGGAAAGAATAGTGAGGGGGCCAACTGTGAATCCTGCATCATTTGTCACTTCTTTGGGTCTCAGCTTCCTCGCCTATAAAACGGAGACCTGAAGGACAAGTCAGGAATCCCTTTTTTGAAAAATTGAAACCAACTCCTAGAGGATGCCAGAGTTTAGAAAACTGGCCAGGCTTTTTCTCCAGAAGAAAAGTGGAGCTGAAGTAGGATGTTAAGGGAAGGGAGGATGCGGATTGGTATTTGGATGGCGGGTGGGGAGAAAGAATACTGCTGAGTCAAATTCGGAGCTAGGCCTGATGGGAATATCTATTCTAGGGAGGGGCTGGGGGTAGGGTGGGACATAGAAACAGGGTTCAGAGGCCTCTGAAGGATGCTCAGGATATCTGCAGTTCACAAGGCTGGCTCCATTTGGAGGTACCAGAGGCTGGAAGTACCTAGAAAACTCTGGGTAAAATGAAGCACCTGTCACTAATGGCAGTGCCTAATTCCTATGAAGTTTCCTCATACTAGGGCTTGGACCAAGTGTTGGCTTTGAGGGTAACGGGAAAGCAGGGTGCTTCTGGGGTTGCACACAGGGCTTCCCCTGCTAACAGCAGGTACTCAACAATTATTTACTGCATGGATATGTCATTGGGAAAGATCACCTATCTCTAGGTCTCAATTTTCCCATCTGAGAAATGGCAGGTGACAAAGATTATAACTTGTTGGGGAGACTAAATCACAGGCGTACTGTATACTTCCATACCCAATAGTCCTGTAGAGTAGTGCTAGCACTATTTAGAGGTAGGCACATTGAGGCCCTGAAGGGTTGAGTCACTTGTCCAACGTCTGGGATCCTAACTGGTTCAGGACTGCAAAACCAAATCTTACCTTTACACTGACAATGTGCGTCGCTTCCCATCTTAAAACCCAGGTGCTACAACCTGGTTTGGTGGGTAAAATCAGGAGAGAAACTAGGTGTAGGAAACTCCTGATCCCAGATGGGATCCCTCACCTCTGGGCAGTGTCTTCCCAAGTCCCGATGGACCCTTCCGCAGGGATCTCCTGGGGCGCAGCTCGAGGTCAGGGGCGTCGGGGACGGGCTGAGTTCTCCGGTACCTCCCCGGGATTGGGACTGGGGCGCTCCAACCGCTGCCCAAAGTGGCACGGGATTTTACAAAGTGGCTGCTGGGGCTGACACTTCAAGTCAGAGAACTCACCCGGAGACGGTGCTCTAGAGACCCTGCTGGGGAGTCGCCAAGGCCCTGCCCAGCCGCGAGGCTGCTTTCCCCTCCCCCAGCCCTCCGGCTCTGAATGGGAGGAGGGGAAAGGAGTGGTGGTGGAGAGCAGTATTTAAGCTGAGGGAAGAGAGCACCCAAAAGCTGGGGTGAGGCGTTAGGGGCAGGCGAATGGAATCTTCTCGGTCACCAGGGTTACCCCTTCGCTAATGTCCATTTGGGCCCCAAAGACTCTTCTCCCGGCCCTGTGTCCTAGTCAGTGACTGGGAACTGTAAGGGAGTTTGAGATCTAAGTCCCATCCTCTGAGATGGAAGCCTGAGGCCAGAGAGGGAAGTGATTTCCTCAAGGTCACGCAGCAAAACAGCAACAGCGCCCGCCAACCGCAGAAGCTCAGGTATACGGCCTCTGACGGCCATCAATCCCAGCCCCCAACCCTCTAATAGCCCTGCACGCGGGGGAGGGGGGGAAGCGTGGTCGGGGACTGGGTGGCTGGATCTGGGGGTGAAATGAGTGCGGTGGGCACCCCATAACCCCCGATCAGGGTACAAGGGGTCTCCTGAAACCAGCGCCCCGGAGCCGCGCTTCGAGTGCCCTTCGTGTGGGGCCGCCGGCGCCAGGATGCCTTGGAGAGGGGGGTACCGGCACCTAGCTCCACCTCCCGCGGGCTACGACACAGCGGTGCGCGCGGCCCCTTTAAGAAAGTTCTCTGGGCGAGTTCATCAAAGTTTAAAACTTGTCGTGAGAAGGGAAAAGGGAAAAGAAGAGTGAGGGATGACGGAGAGGCAGAAAAGCCCCCACCAGAGGCTGGCGCGCCGCGGCCCGGACCGGGGCGAGCCCGCAGTGCGCGGCGGGGATTGGCTGCGCGTTCCCCCGGAGACCGCGAGGAGGGCGGGGAGGGGGCTGGCCGGGCCCCAGCTGAGGCCGGTTCCGGCCCCCGCCCCCCGCCGCCGCCCGGCGCCCGCCCCCCGCCGCCGCCGCCGCCGCCGCCGTCGCCGCCGGCACACTCGCCGGTCGCAGTGAAAAGGCGGAGGCGGCGGCCGCTCGGGCTCGGCTCCGGTTCCCAGTGCCTCCCCCGCCGCACCCCCTCCCCGCCTCCCGCACCCGCCAAACTTGATGTGACCCCCGCCCGACGCGGCGGCCCCTCTCACCGCCCCGCGCGCCCCCCACCGCCTCCCCGCCCCGCACCCCGGAGCGCACTGCTCACCGCGCCCCCTCCCACATCCCCTCCGGGGCCAGGCGCCGCGCTCGCCCTCCGCGTCCCCTTCCCTTCGCCACCCCCGCCCCACCCCCCGCACCATGAGCAGCCTGAAGCCGGACGGCGAGCACAGCACCAGCACGGGCACCGGCGCGGGCTCAGGCTCCGGAGGCACCCTGGAGGAGGAGGTGGGTCTGCGGCCCCGGGACTCGCCGGGTCGGAGCGCACGCGGAGGTGGGCGGGGGAGCGGGCACGCCGGGCCTTCCGCGCCGCGCGGGGCCAGTCTGGCAATCGCTCCCGGCGCCTTCCCGCCGCTGCCCTTCGGCCGGGGAGGAGCAGCCCGTGTCCGGCGGGCGGGGGCGAGCAGCGGCGAGCGGCCTGGACTGCCCCGCTGAGCGGGTATTGTCTCCCCGCCCTCCCGGGCTCAGGGCGGGCCGCGCGCCGGCCGCTGGCCGTGCGTCCCGTGGTGGGCGAGCCGCGCGGCGTCCGCCCCCCGCCTGCTGCCCGCGCGTCCCTCGTTCTCCACTTCCGAGGCGCTCCTCCCGCATGGCCGCTCCTCCCGCCAATGCTGGAAGGAACAGGGGGGTTAGCACGGCGGGCGGGCGGCACCCCGTTTTCCTTGCACTTTCCACCCTGACCCCTCCCGGTGACCTTGGAGACCGGGACCGGCTGCGCGGCACATTGGTTCACTAGAGTTGTAGTCATGGGGGTATAGATGGGCTTTCCTTACAGCCCCAGAACTTAACTGGCAGTTAAAGTTGGGAAGGAGATGTCTAAAAATAATCAGTTCCCGGTTCTCCTCCCTCCAGTTTTGCCCTGGCAGCGAAATCAGGACCCCAAAGCTGGCCTGGGTGGGATTGTGCCAGGAGAGGCGGCATTATCTTGTCCACGGGCCATGTGCTAAGAGGAGGCAGTATGAGGTGGTTCCGTGGAGTCACGAGTAGCCGGGTGGTCAGTGGGAGGGAGGAACTGGGAAGGGTGTGTGGGGGGTAAGGTGGTGGATGTAAGCCTTAAGGCTCTCAGCGGATGAAGACCGGGAGCAGGGCCCGCACAGACAAGAACTGGTGTGGAAGGGGGTCAGGCTTCGCAGCTCCCTCAAAGGGCCTCTGGCCTCTGCTGTGTCACTCCAGGGCTAAGAGACCCTTCCTGCCGCGCCCTGGCATGCCCTTGCCCAGGAAACCGAGGGCCTTATCCACCTCAAGTTATCCACCCTGAACTCCCTTCCCCTTGGTCTGGGGGAGAAACCGCAGAGCCCCTTGTGTGGCTGACGTTGCTACCGCCCTCCAATCCAGTGGCGGTGCCGGTGGGCCGGCCGTGCTATAGGTTTGGTGCAGAATGGCGGCAATGGCCCCCTGCTGGGTTGGGCTTCTCGGTGCGAGAGGGCTGGTGGGAGGGTCACACTGCCAGCTCCCACTTTTAGTAATTCAGAGGCCTGCTGCCAGCCCCAGTCCACCAATGATGTGGCATCTTGAGAATCTAGATCCGGCTCTTTGGGGGGCAGGGCAGAATAGACAACTTTTCACTCTGAAGGATGGCGAGGGAGGGCCATCTGTCCACTGCTGTGGTGTGGGGTGGTTTTGGCTCCTGGAGACCTTGTCCCTTATTGTACCTCGATGCTGACAGACCCTTGGCATTGGTGACCTTAAGCCCATTTTGACTACCTGGTTGTTCAGAATACCCCCTGAGGATTGGGAGAGGGTGACAGGTTTGCAGGTGTGTGAGGAATCTTTTCTTGGCCCCTGAGGGCTGAAATTGGGGGACGGAAAGGGTGCAAGTGAAGCTGTGCAAGGACCCAGAATGCCACTAGGCTAGCAGGTTGATTCCAGCAGGGCCTTTGTGCCATCCGAGAGGCTGGGCTGCCCTTCATACCCGCCCCTTTGAAGTGGGAAGGAAGACCCATGTGGCCAAGATAAGGCGCAGGGAAAGCATCTGAGGTATTGGTTGCTTTTTTTCTACGTGCTTTTTCTGAGAAGGCAGAATCTTCAAGAAGTGGAGTCCTTGCTCTTTCTCCTTGGGGGTGAAGATGGGCTACATACAGCACAGTGGAGGTTTGGGGAGTCAGTGCAGCTGGCACTGACAGAGAGCCATGGGCTTGTGTTCAACAGGTCTAAAACTAAGGGCTCTGGGGACCTGGAGCTCCGCGTCTGCTCTAGTCAGTTTAGGCACGAGGATCGGCCCCCTCCCCTCCTTAGCCTTCTGAAGAGTGGGCCAAGAGCTCTTCTGCTGGAATTCCATCTTGCATTTGGTTTGAACTGGAACCAAATTCCTTCCTTTTGCTTAGATGCTCTCTAGGCAGTCCATTCTGCAAAACCCAAGATGCACTGTGTGGGGACTCGGCCTTGGCAGTGCTGGTTTACTCTCATGGCTGGCCCGGGCAGGCTCTTCCCAGGTGACTGCTGGAGATGAGCTAAAGCAAGCCTAGAAAACTAAGGAACCCTACTTGCCCACCATAAGACCTCAACTCCTAAAGGTGGTAGGTCTCTGGAGAAAGGGCTTACTTAGGCTTCCTGGTGCCAGGAGAGGGTATCCGTGGGGCTGCTGGTTTTAAGCTGCTTTGTGTAGCCTTGACTTTTCCCTGCTTGCCCACTCTACCCATGGGGGCTCCATCTGTATTGTAAGTATTAGTTTCCTTTTCTGGACCTGGGGTCAGGGATATAGGTGAAAGATCACAGACTGGGAGATGAGGACTTGCCAGGAAGTGATGGTATGTGATCAAATTAGGGGATATCAGCAAGTGATACCGTGGTGCACGGACAGGTTAGAGGTCAGCACCCCCACCCCAGATGTGGCTGAATAGGAGGTTGTCAGACCTGTGAGGGTGGGAAAAGCATTCCAAGAAGAGGGAATAGCTAGCGTGTATAAAAATAGGGGGTGGATTGTAGAGCCACAGGGCTTGTTTGGGAGACTAACAGCAGTTTGCCACAGTGCACCAGTATTCACGGCCACCTTACGAAGAGCACGAGATCATGCAAGCTTGGAGGAAGTTAACATTTTTCTGCCACTTGGGAAGGAGACATGTTAGTGGCTTTGATAACCTTTGAAAGCTAAGGAAGGTCGGGAGGAATTAAGGGGTGGGTCTGTAGGGGAAGGAACTTAATGTCCCTTGCAGTCTTAAGGCTCTACCCTACCCCAAGCAGATCGTGGCTGGTGCCTGAGCCCCCAAAAGTGAAGTAGTACAGCACACATACCCTGCTGGGAGCAGGCTTGCCTTTGAGCCTCAGACCCAAGCTTGTCTGTCTTAGTGATTCTTAAGGGATGGCTAGTTCAGTGTTTCTTGGGAGGGGTATATGTGATTTGAAAACATATTCCATTTTGAAAATGGAGACTTTACTTTTATCATGCAAGGTAATACTAAGTTACAGTCATTATTCATTGGGGGACCCCCTGAGGGGACAGGTGGTATTTGGAATCTTGAGTTGTGGGGGAAGGTTCAAGTTTCTAAGAGTTAAAGGAGTTTTATGCCAGCCTACTGGTAAGCTATGAAAAGGCAGGGATTAATGGCGGCTAAAGGGGCTGCAGCTTAGCCGAAGGGTCTTGGCACCTCACTGCCCACCCAGCCCCAGTTTGCTTGTGTATTGGATCCAGGGCAGACTGGCCCATCCTGACCAGGGCCAGGGTTAGCACTCTAGGTGAAGGGGAAGGAACTCCGGGGTACAGCGTGTGACTCGGGCACCTCCCCTTTGTTCTTCTCTGCCATCAAAAGCATCTGACAATCTGGGATGTCCTGGTTCTCTGTCTGCAGGCTTTTATTGGTAGGAGGGAAGGGAGGCATCTATGCTTCTGGGATTTTACCTGGAAACAGGGCGCAGGCAGATGGGTTTAGGCAGATTCTGGTAGGTCAGCCTCCCTTGCTTATTGGGGGTGGTTGTACTTATGCCCCCCGTGCTCAACCTAATGAAGAGGCTGTACTAAGAGCAGTAAACCTGTATGTAATATCTGTGCGAGGCATTGTTCTAAGTTTTTACCGTTTTAACTCACTTAACGTTGACAGCAGCACTTGAAGGGTCATCACCATTTATAAACGAACAGCCTGAGACAGAGGTTGAATAGCTTTCCTGCAGCTAGTTAGTGGCGAGGCTGGAGTTTGAACCTAGAGCACGCACTGTACCTGCTGTTCCCTTCCATGTTGAGGTTTTAGGTGAAACTTGAAAAGTTTCCTGCAACTTAAGTTTTTGAGGCCCAAGCTTTGGGTGATGCCAGAGTCCCACACAGAAGCCCAGAGACTGGCTTCAGGTTCGTTCTCTTGGGGCTGATGGCATCTGAAGGCCGGCTGATGGGCGCTGTCAGCCCCTGCAGGAGGAGCGTTTTATCACAGATACTGTTTACAATTGCCATTATGTGGTGACAGTAAAAATCAGACCAAGTCCGTTTTATTATTTTTCAGTTTTCTACAGATAGTAACACCCTCTTGTTGCCCGTACTGGGGCTTCCTGCTTTCACACTCCCCTTGGTGCCCTGCTGCTTTGGACATTGTAACTAAAGAAATGGTACTTGCTCTGAAGTGACTGCCTGTCATTCTGGGGGGTCGTTCTCCTGGGTCTCCTTACCTCCTCCTTCCCTGCACATGGACAGCCTCGCCCCAGTGAGAGCCAACTTCAAAGGCTCATCAGCGTTTGGACATCCTGGCTGCTTCTCATCCCCCTGTCTGAGCAGGGCTGGTGAGTACTCTTATCTAGAGGCAAGACATGAACCTCAGGATGCTTTGCTCCCCTGCTCTCCACCCATTTATCCCGTTGGGCTTCCAGGCAGTCCTGAGAGGTAGAGGGCCCACCCCATCTGCCCTAAGGGCTGAGCTCCTGGTCCAAGGGCTCCCACCCCTGGTTACCCAGAGCTGAACTAGAGCGCTAGGTTCTGGCAACCCCCGGTGGCCCCCAGCCTCTGCCTGACCATTGGTTTGGGCAGTAGCGACATGTGGTGCCTTGTCGGTTCCTCTGCCAACCCCTGGTAGTGGCATCCTCACGTCCCTGGCAAAGCTGTGAGGCAGTGGGGTGAGCCCTGCACTGTCCTTCAGAAGCCGTGCTGCCATGGCGTGGGGCCTGCAGATAGCCCACCAGGCTGCACGTGCCGGGGCCCAGTCTGTGCCTGCCCAGGGACAAACACGGCCTCCTGCCTCCTGCTTCTTCCCCTGCTGCACCCCTTGGATAAGAAGAGTAAGGTTATAGCTGTGAGACGTGCCGAGGCTAGGCAGGCGGTGGTATCTTGGGTTCTGTCTTCCTAGAGTCCCCTGGTGGGTCCGTCTGTGCCAGAGGTCTCCAGAACAATAGCAGGGGCTGGGCCTAGTGCAGTGTCTGGCTGGACCTGTCTGCCATGCCTTTAGTGGTTTATGGCCTACTGAACAGAGGCTCTTGACAAGTTCTCACGGCCAGCTGTGTGGTTAATAAACAGGCCTCAGACTTCCAGGGTGTGACCTGGACCACCAGGCCAAAGGACAAGGGTCTGGAGTACCCAGCTCGTCTTGGTGGTTAGCCAGCCTCCCCTTCTCCTAATGGGCTTTTATGGCCAGGGGAGGCAGGGCTGGTCAGGAAAGGTTACTGGAATAGGACCTGAGACCATTTTTGAGAATCTTTGTTGCTGTGAAGAGCTTCTACCCAGACTGGTCCCTGTTCTTGGTGTATGACTGGGGCTTGGGATGGAGGGACCCACGTGTGTTTGTGATAGAGAAGCTCCAAACCGGAATGCAGGTGCTGGGAGCAGCTTCCATCTCTCGACAGACGCCCTCTCCCAGCAGGGGCATCAGGTTAGGGAGCATCTCGTCAGGCTTCATCTGCCTCAGTCAAGTGGTGGGCTCAGGGCTGTGTGTTCATGCTGGTATAACATCACGTGGTTAAGGGTTGAAGATACTGATTTTGGAGCTGGAGGAGGGTTGTAAGACTTGCCTAAACCAGTGCTTTGAATCAGTGGGGTGGCATGTGGCAGTGGTGACAACTTAAACCCTTGCCAAACACAGGGGGCAGACAATAGGTCTGCACTGGCTTTCCAACACAGCACTAGGAGGGACAGGGGAGGTGGGTGGTACAGAAAGGAAGGGAGCCTCACCCAGGAGGCCTCCATGCTGGGGGCCCGGTGAGCCTGCCGCTCTGAGTTGCTTCTGAAAGCCTTGGGCCCTGGCTCTGTCTAGAACCACATGGAAAGCAGTCACCCAGTCATAGCAGTGAGTCTGCACAGTGCTGTTTGGTCTGGTTCCCTAAATGAGGTGCAGGCTGGTACTTAAAACCAGCTTTGACCAGGTGTGTTCCCAAGATATTAAGCCTTCTGTTCCCGGGCCTAGAAGTAGCTTGGAGTATGAGGTGTGAAGTCTCCTTATTTACCACTTGGTACCTGCCCAGCCCTGACCCTCCGTTTAGAGAACTTCTCCGCCCCCAGCTTGGTTCCCCCCTCCTGTACACACACACCATTGGAACTCTAGGACACACTGCAAGCTGTAGGGGAAGAGTCCCAGCTTCCCAGGCAACTTGGGCTTGACCCCCAGCTCTGCCACCGGCTGGCCAGGCACCTCATCCCTGAGCTGGTTTCCTCATCTGTAGAACGGGCCAAACTGCCCTCTGTTACATCAAAGGATTGTTGCAGGCCCACGTGCTGCTGGCGCATGTGAAGGACCTGGAAACCATAGTGTGCTTCCCAGAATGGGGTCTCAGAGCAAAACCCTGATAATACGTGATGTAGGGACAGGCAAACACTGGAACAGACCCTAAGCCTGGGACTTCCCCACACCAGGTCAGACTGTGAGGGCATTGGAAGTGTCCTGGGTGGGGGCTGCCAGGAGGGAAGCTGGGTGGCATCCTGGCCTGGGAGCAGAGCAGCCTGGAGCTCCTCGTAGGAAGCATTCTGGGAGCGTGTGTCCCGGTTCGCATCCACTGTCTGGCTGTATCTGCTTGCGCTTTTCCCGTGTCCTTTTCAGCCCTTATAAGTCCTGGGTCTGCGGACCATGTCGCCACATTCCATCCACCTCTCGTCAAGTGGCCCCACTCAGGGACTTCTTTCCCTCGGGAGGGGTAAGAGCGACCTGTTAGTGCCAAGCCTAAGCATGGCAGAATCAACCCCCACCCATGCCCCACATACACATGCAAAAGAAAGGACCCTCCAAAAGGGGAAGATGTGACTGCTCTGAGGTTTCTTCTCCGCAACTGTAATGTTGCCCCAGCAGAGACCCCTGCCAACCACCAGGCCCATCTCGGCAGCCCAAGGCCTGGATGCTGACTTTCTGAGCTCTCAGCTCTGCTCTCTATCCCCTTCAGCACCACTTCTTTGCCTTCCTGTGGGTGGAAGGAAGGCATTAAGCTCTGAGCAAACGGAGGACAGTGCCTGAGCCTTATTCTGAGGCTCAGTCACCTTCTGCTTCTCTTGGTGTCTTAGAAGGTAGAGAGAATGACTGAGACAGTCCCCCTCTTTGTAGCTGAGGTGGAGGAAAGCCAGGCAGCCACCTGCCTGTCTGGTAGCTGGACTGCAACCCAGGCTCCCTGACAATTGGTTTGAGGCTCTTTTTCTTGGTTTCCACATCTGGTCAGAGCAGAGCCTGAGCCTAATAAGCCCAGTGTCTTGGTTCTCAATGGGTTTTCTTCTCCTTGGAGAAGCCAGAGCAGAGCTGGCTGTGATAATGGATGCTACAAGTTTAAAACAGACCTTCAGTGTCTTTATATCAGGAAAGTCATCTGCTTTGTATAATGGAGGCTGCAGCTCATAAACTCCTGTGGTCTGGTGGGTGGGGGTAGTGAGCCCAGGGGGTGGCCTGGGCTTCCACTGGGACTCAGGGGCTTTCTGGGGCTACACGTGCCCAGCTGTCCTGTCTGAGGCGTGTGTGAGGCCCTGCTCTGGTCTCCCGCCTGCAAGTCAGCAGGGCACAAGGCTGCTCCCACTCAGCCACTGTTGGTTGGCATTCTGTCAGTCTTCCCTTTGGCTTCCCTGTAACCGGTTCTATTTAGGACTAATCGCCAAGTGGGAATCCCCTCTCCCCCAAGTCAACCTTCTGCAAGGGGCTGTTTCTGCTTTCTTAGCTCAGAAGCTGAAGATCACTTGTTCCTGGCACCCAAGGCTGACTTCACTGGGGTCTGAGTGGGTTGGTGGTGTGAGGTCAAGGTCTGCAAAAGGCTATTGAGTCATGAGCTCCTGGGGACATGGGTTGCTTCTGACGTGCTCTGTGACATAAGCAACTCACCTTGGTTTCCTCATCTAAAAATAAAGTTTCTTCCAGCTCACATATTCTTCATTTCATTGCTGCTGGGCTGGGAGTTAGGGAAGGATATGGGAGGGGCTTATGAGAGGCTTGTTTTCCCTTTTTGGATTTCCCTCCTGCCCCACCCCCTTCCCTAAGTGGTGTTTCCATCCAGAAGATACCCAGATTGCTCAGACCAAGCAGCCAGTAGACGGGGTTTGAAGTAAGAGCCTTTGAGGGAGGGGACAGTTGCAAGTTTTTCCTAGATTGAATCCTGAATTTCAGAGATGCTAAAGGACTGCTGCAGAGGATCAGTTTCCAAACACCATTATCATCTCTCTGATAGGACGCTTCTGTCGCTCAGGGTCATTTCCCAGGGAGAGTCTCCTCGGGTCTCAGCCTTCTGAGGCAGATTTGGGTAGGAGGCAGAAGGGGGAGAGTGTTCCTGGTAGGCCTGTGGGGTTTGTTTGGGGGTGAAGTGGGGGAAGGGTGGGGATGACCCTGAAATATTCCAGCTCAGCATCCTTTGTGGAGAAAGGCCCTTCCTCGGGTTGGGTGGTCCTGCAGCCCAGGGAACAGTTTAGAGATTGCAGGGCTGGGGGTTTGCAGAAGGCTGTGCTCGTCCTTCAGACTTAAAGGATAAAAGCTCTACTCTCCAAGGTATACCACTGTTTTTGAAACCAGTTTTTACCCTTTTCCATCTCTAATAAAAGCTGGTACTTATGGAGCCTGTCCTCTCAGCCACAATACCCTGCTGCTGCCTTTCACTGCGAAGTTGAGTGGTTAATGCTCAGCATGAAGACGGCCTTTTGTGTCAAAAAGGTTGGAGGGAGTTGGTGCTACGGAGCTGTCGGCTTCGGGCCTGCTCCTCCCCTTGCAGAGGAGGGCAGAGTGGCTGGACCCAGCCTGCAGGTGGGGTCCTCTTTGCTGAAGAGGGAGGGCCCCACTGGCCCCACCGCCCTAGGCCTGTTTCACACCGCCTTTGCTTGGCGGCTTCCCCTGTACAGAACCTCTTCCCCAGCTTGTCTCCCATCAGCCACCCTCCCGCTCCTGCAGGGTCCCCTGTCAGCTGGGCCCTGTGTGTGCCCTGGGGAGGAGGGAGACCTCTGAGCAGCCACTGTTGAGGGAGCTGGCTCGGCTTGGGGACACCTGAGTGACAGATCTGCCTGTGGGAGTGTCCGAGGCTGAGAGAGATCCCACCTGGAAGCCTTTTCCACAGGGGCCTGAATCTGTGCGGTTAGGCTGCTGCCTTGGGTGTTGCTGTCACTTTACTTCTGAAGGTTTTTGTTTGATTTCCTTCTTTTCTGAAGATCTATAAACAAGTGTCAGTTTGTCTGAAGAAGAATATCGCTGGTACATAGATATGGATGAGTTCCTTGGAGCCCTTCTTCCTACTTCTTTTTAAAAAGTAACTGTATCTCTGGGCTGGGGAGGGCTGCCAGGGAGATGAAAGACCTGGAAGATGTTTTCACCTTTCCTGAAGGCAGGGGCTGGGCAGCTCGGGAGCCTGGGTCCTGTGTTGTGCTGGGACTAGAGTGTGGCTGGGAGGCTCTTTCTAAGGGGCCTTCCCCCCTGGGAGCCTCAAGAATGAGGTGGAGGATGGGAGCATCTACTTCTGTGCTGCTCCTGTGCAGCCCTTCCCTGCCCCTCCTGGAACCCTGGGAGTGAGCTGCAGGGGCCTCTCGTGGAGGAGGTGAGGAGCCATCAAGAGGTCATTGGGAGCCCCCAGGCCCTCCAAGTCCAGCACTAGCTGGAAGGCAAGAGCCCAAGAACATACGCAAAGACCTAGACAACCCCAGGAAGTGTGCATCTGGTGATAGCCCGTGGGGCTGGAACTCCCCCACCCGCTTGCTCCTGGCAACCCTGGGAAACAGGCGACAGGATTTGTCTAAGGGAAGAGAGGCGTCGGGAGCCCCAGAACCTTGCTGGACAGGTGGGATGTTGTGGTGCCAAAGGCTAGTTGGTTCCTCTAGGCAGGCCCAGCGCTGGCTCAGATCTCCAGCAAAGCCTGGTCTGCCCTTGACCATCACAAAGGCCACACAGCCATGTCTGCGATGTCTTGGAGGGGGATGCCTCTCTGGCCAAGTTCCTTTTCCAGGCTGGTTTGGTGCTCCCAGCCGGTTCCACAGAAGAGCTGTTCCTCCACACATTTCTTCTTTCACTGACTTCTAAGGATTCTCCATCGTTTCTCCACATCCTCCCCAGTACCCTCTCTACCCCGTTCCAAACATACCTTCCCACTGTGCTAAGGACCTGGCTGTGCTTCAGCACTGTCTGCTGGTCCTTGCTATGAAGAGGACCATTTTTAAAAGACTGTGTTGCTTTCACATCTCAGGACAGGAGGGAGGTACTCCCCTGGGTTGTCTGGATATTTATGGAGAAGGGGTGAGCATACAGCCCAGTTAAACGAAGTTTGGTGCCTTCTAGCAGCCTGGGGTTGTGTGAATCACCACTTGTGCTTTCTTCAAATACTTGAGAACATTTTTGTGGTGAATTCTTGTAATAAACCCAGGCCTTGGGCTCTTTGGTTGATCTTTCCATCTTGACATCAACCAGTGGTTTGGGTCTGCACCCAACCTCTTCCCTAAATGTTGCTCCCTATTGCCACAGGGCTGGCACCAGCAAGTGACCTGAGAGAAGCAGAAATAGAGACATGGTCTCCAGTGCCAGCCTGGAGCACAGGACTAGTTGGCCACCTTGGAGAAGTAGCTGCATGTGTCTGTCCCTGCCGGCTGTAAAGGATCCTGACTGCTTTCAGTTGTAAAGGATCAGCTTGCTTTCAGTTTCCTCATCTGTAAAACGAGGATATTGAACAAGCTCATCTCCATGGTGCTGCCCACCTTGGACGTTGCTTCCCTGGGGAAGAGGAGCACTGAAGTACCCAGTGACCATCTAAGGTTGCCTCGCTTGCATTCCCAAGCTGGACCCAATCCTGCCTCACTAGGCAAACATAAAATAAATGGCTCCTGGTACCTGAGAGTGAGGTTTTTATGCAAGCAAATGCTGTGATGACAGGAAGCCAACGTGAACAGGCATTTCATTGCACCTCTCCTATGTGCCGGCATAGAGTAAAGGGAGCTCCCCGTCCTGGAAGTAGGTGGTATCCTCGTCGTGCAGGTGAAGAAACAGATTCAGAGAGATGAAGCCGCTTCCCCAAGCCAAGCGTAAAGCTGGGGTGCGAACTCCACTCTGACTGAAGCCTGTTCTCTGACCCATTGATGGTGGTGCTTTGCCATGCTGGGCCATGTCTACCTGTGACTGAATTTCTTCTTTGGAGGGTCTGAGGTGCATGGAGACAGGGGACATCTCAATGTGGAGGCCTGACTCTAGGCACTTTGGAGGGGAGGAACGTTGTGAGACTTGGCTCCTGTCCTGGGGGTTTTGTAGAGTCTGAGGGGGTAGGCTCAGATCGGTGGGGTCTAAAGGCCGCATAGGACTTCAGAGGAAGGAAAGGAGAGTGAGGAGATAGAGGGACCTGAAGGAGGGGTGCCCTTCAGTTAAGGAAGGAAGAAGGGTGGGCTAAGGGGCAGTGCAAGCAGTGGCCTTGAGACACACCCGTGCCGCGGTTGGAGTTGGAGTTGATGGGGTGGGGTGGGACCTGATGGAGGTGGGACCGGGAGTCGGGGTGGATCTGGAACTTTGGGTACCCCCCACGCATAGCTGACCAGCCTGTGAGCTCCTGCTTCCCTCTGCCGCTGGTCTGCCAGCTGCTACTTGTTCTGCCCGTCACGTCAGCTTTTCTGTCATACTAAACAAGTGCCTTAGGAAGGGCTGGCTTCCAAATAGCTGGGTGGCCGCCCTTCACCTCCCCGTGGGGCTAGCGGGGCTGCCCAGGTGCTGCTCCCTCTGTCCCCACAGCCCGATGGATTGCTGGTGGCACAGACAGCTGAGTCAGAACTCCTGGGTCTTACCCAGCTCTGCTCTTGCCAAACTAAATCATGCGAGCCTCAGTTTCCCTGTCTATACAAAGGGATAGACAGAGGGCATGTCATTCATCTGTGGCATCCTTAGGGCTAAGAAAGAACCAAGGAGAGGACCTGATGGAGTTGGAAGCAGGAGTTAGTTCCTAGCAAGGGGTCTGCAGCCTGGCAGGTAGGACCCACCAACTAATCCATAACGGCCTTGGCCTCAGTTTGTTTCCTGAGAGGTGGCCAGGGATACGATGGGAGCTGTGTTGTAGCCTTTTGGACACTGTGGAGCCTAAAAGATGGAAACAGGAAAAGGCTCATCTAGCCCAGAGGGAAGGCTGGAAACAAGGATCTGAGCTGGGAAGGAGAGAACGCTCCCTGGACTTAGCCCACCCCTGCCCTAAGCAGGAAACTTTGTGCTGAGAGCTTGTTATTTGAGGGGGCCTCTGGGGAGGTCTGGCCAGAAAGGAGCCTTTTGAGGAAGGGTTTAAAATTAGCCTGGGTGAAATGGGTGGCCCCTGGGGAGAACTGAGGCAGAGGTTTCTGTGCGGCAGCCCTGGCTTTGCGTTTTGACCAAAGCCCCATCCCACCATCCCGGGGAGGAGGGAGTAGTACTGACCCAGGTACCCAGGTCCATTGGGCATGGCCGTGGCTGGCTTGCACTCCTTCATTCCGTCCTCTGGGGATGGGCTGGGTGCCCAAGCCCTGGCACCCAAAAGCAGCAAGCCTGGATGAGTAGTTGGGGGATGTGGATTTTGAGTCCCAGGTCTGCTGCCCCCAAAGAACAAGCTGTACGAGCGGAGTGGGTCTCTTCTGTTTGGGGGTTTACATGATGCCCTTCCATCAAGGGGCAGAGGGGGTGTAGAGGATGGCAGCACCCAGAGTCTGAGCTCCCTTTCGCCCGTCCTGGAGCCTGGGCTGCCCGGGGGGGCTGTGGGAGGTGCCTCGGGGAGCAGAGGCGTGTCTGGGGAGGGAGAGGCTCATCAAAGGGGGAAGATGTGTCCGAGGTGGCAGGAGCTTCCGCTGGGAATGCTTCTTGGCAGAAAGTCACGGGAGGGAAGCTTGTCTTCCCGCATTCTTCATCAGCTGTGGGCGGGGGTGCTGAAACCAGCAGCTATCGGGGCTGGTTTCCTTCGCCATTCCTGGCTCTGTTGTTGAGGTCTGTGTGTTCTCTGGGGTGTGTGTGTTGGGGATGTTCGGCGTCGAGTGTAACTGCCCGGCTGCCCCAAGTTCCTGACTCAAGGCATTGTCTCTAAAAAGGCTGTTGCCTGGGTTCAGCGGGCCAGCACTGGGGCATGGAGGAAGTTCTTTGGTGCCTCTGGAGAAGGGGTTGTGGCCACTGTAGGGCATCTAAATGCTTTCAAGAGTGGCCACGTGTGGGGTGGGCTGAGGCATGTGAACTTTTTCTTAAATTGACCGTGATGAGTTGAGAAGATCCATGCTCGGCTTAGCGGTACGAGATGCAACTCGAAACAAGAGCCAAGTGTGTGGAAGCTCTACGCATTCGAATTTTTCATTACTCAGAAAGCCGCAGTTCCAAGATATATATTTAATGGATCTCAACTATGGAAAATCCTCCCTCCCCACTAACAATGATTAGCTGATCTGGCCTTGCTAATTTAACCTTGAGTGCCGGCAGCATTTAGCTAGCAGTGGTGAATTAGGAAAGTGTGTCTGCCAACCCTCTCCTGGACCTTAGCCGCAGTTCAGGAGGTCAGGTTTCGCTGGAGTCAAAGGATGGACACCTAGTGGCTAGACTTGGCTTCACCACCAACTTGTAATCATGTTGAGGGCAAGGCTGGTAATTTACAGCATTATCTGCCTCACTTAAAGCTAGCAAGATCCCACTCATTCTTCAAAACCCAGCATCGTTCCATCTCTGACTCCTGACCCAGGTCCCTTACTCAGTAAACATTTGGTACCAACACCATACTAGGAGCTGGTCATAGAGGCAAAATACAACACCCTCCCTACCATTGAAGAACCTGCATCCAGTGTAGGAAGCACTAGGAGTTGGGTACGGAAGTGCTGGGCCCTCTTGAAATCGCTGCAGGGTGTAGTATGGCGTAGGACTTGGGATCCGTTTACATCTTTGCCTCTTCCCTAGGCCAGACGGAGTCTCTCAACTAGGGCTTCATGGGCATCTTCTGGAAAACACATACATTTTTACTTTTGCATCTTTTTAGGAGTAAGACACTGTAACTTTCTCCAGGTCTCAAAGGGGTCCTTGGCCTGAAAAAGGATCCTTGGTCTATGCATTTATGAAACACAGCTCTCTGTTCTAGCGGCTGTTCAGCAGCAGCCGGTCTGTGCAGAGAGGCACTCAGCATGTGCTTCTTGTGACACCTGCAGGATGACCCTGGAGAAAGGAAAGTGTACAGAAAGGGCTTTGAAAAGTTAAATGCTAAGTAACTGAGTGTTTGTTTGCCTCGGCCTCCAAGGGAGGGCCAGGAAATACTGAATTCCACTTTGAACTCTGGAAACTAGAAGTATTCCAGTTCCTTCCCGAAGGAAAAGCCATCATCCTTATCCTCTGTTAACCTGGCCCTGACCACTGTGGTCTCTGTCCCTAGGTCCGGACACTGTTCGTCAGCGGCCTCCCTGTGGACATTAAACCCAGAGAACTCTACCTTCTCTTCAGGCCATTCAAGGTGAGTCTGGACCCAGCCACCCCCAGGCAGAGCCTGTGGTGGAGGAGAAGCTTCAGGAACAAATCTCTGACCTGGATTGGGCAGCAGGAACACATCAACAGTGTGTCAGAAACTAAGATTGCAGACCCGGCTCTGTCCTGCTTCTGCTGACTCACACATTGCTTTCCATTGCTTAGCCCTTTCTGAGCCTGTTTCCTCATCTGTAAAGCAGAGACTACAGAGAATCTCAGTAGACTTCTGTGTAAGGGATCTTTGAGATTCAGTATAGTCTTTTCAATTTGCAGTTGAGAAAACTTAAAAAGATAAGGTCTCTGCTTCTGGATTACAAGCTAATGGAGCAAACGGAAATTTATTCATTCAGCGACCAATGCTACCACCTGATGAGCTAGACATCCCATGTGCTAGACCATGTGACATGGAACACCAGGGCAGAGGGCCCTCAGCAGTGATGGTCAGAGCTGGTGGGCTTTGGGGGGAGAAGAGCGTGAGGATGATGCACATGGGCGCTGGGGGACAGGTGGCTGGGATTAGCACAACTAAGGCTTCTGACCTTCACCATTAATGACCACCTCTCTCTGCAGGGCTATGAAGGGTCCTTGATCAAGCTCACGTCCAGACAGGTAATTTCCATTGTTTTTCTTCCAGCCCAGATCAGCTGCTGAGCTGGGACCTGAGCCTGTTGCCTTTTCTTCAATCTTGAGGCATCCCATTTCAGTTCCGGGCTAACGAAAGAGCAGCCTCTGTGTGGCCCTTCTCCTTTCCAGTCAGCTTCTGGTTCTTGCTCTCTGGCTCTTAAGAAGCCATGGCCTGACCCCAAGGCTGGGGATACAGAGGTGGTGGCCGTGCTCTGGCTGCCGCTACCAGGAGGCTGGGTCCCAGAGCCTTCGGAGGCCATTCAGGGTCTGGACTGAGCCTTGGCAAAGTGAAGCTGGACAAGTTTTCAACCTGTTGCCCCTTGATTGAACCTGGAGTTTTCCCATGCCCTTGATACATTGGTGTCCCCTTTCGTGCCAGGGAATACACTGGAACTTACTTTTAATTACCTGCATAAATTTAAAAGAAAGGCTTTTACTGGAAGAGTGATGTTTATTGTAGTGGGATAAAGTCCTATTGGCCTCATTTCCCACAGTGTGGTACTGGGGGGAGACTTTTGGTGCATGAGAACCTTCTGTTCAGGATGAATCTAGGGAGGATATGGGCAAGAGTTGTTTGTTTGAGGGGGAGATGGAGTGTTGGGAGAGATGCAAGGGTGTTCTCTCTTTTTCCTGCTAGCCTGTTGGTTTTGTGATCTTTGACAGCCGAGCAGGAGCAGAAGCAGCCAAGAACGCATTGAACGTGAGTAGATGGAGCCCAGGTCTTTCTGTGACCCACTGACCTCTAGGCAACAGGTACTCCTGTCCAATCTTCCATAATCCTTCCCCCACTCCACAGCCATGGAAAGGGCCACAAATGTACCTTATTACCCAGCCTTTGCGGGTCAGAGTCCCCAGCTGCACTGTTTGCACCAAACCCTGCTTTTCACGTGGCCTGAGAAGCATGTCCTCTGTCTGGGCCCCAGTGTGGGCCAGTGTTTCAGGCAAGATCATTTTTGGGCCCTTCTGTACCCACTGCAGTGGATAGTCCTACAGAGTAAAATCTTTCCCTTCCTTTCCTTCCTATGTAGGGTATTCGCTTTGATCCCGAGAACCCACAGACCCTGAGGCTAGAGTTTGCCAAAGCCAACACCAAGATGGCCAAGAACAAGCTAATGGCTACACCAAATCCCACCAGTGCTCACCCTGCCCTGGGAGCTCACTTCATCGCACGGGACCCCTGTGAGTAGCACTCGGAGCGGCCTTCTGCTGCCCTTGTACTGGGTGCAAGCTGGGGGCCCTAGGGGAAGCTGTGTACAGAGGGCAGACGGTGAGGTTCTTGTGGAGAGACTGGGCCTGCCTGCCTGCCTGCCCCTTTTCCAGGAGGCTTCTTGCATCCCCAGCCACCCATCTCTGCAGGTCCCATGCCTCCTTCCTCCCCTGCAGCCTGTGCTGCGCCTCACACGCACTGAGCTACTGAGCCGTCAGCATCGCCCACCTACCCTGGAGCCTTCTCTGATTCCTCTTGGTTGAGATGGGCGGGGGCCTGTCTGAGGGCTTCCTGAAGTAGACAGGACGCTCACCATGCCAGGTCAGCGTGACGTGGCTTCCTGCCCCCATCCTTGAGAGGAATCTGGCCTGAGTGGGGAGCTCATGCTTCAACCAGGGTGCTGGGTCACCTTCCCTGGAATGGGGTAGCGGAAAGACAGACCAGCGTTCTGATGGGGGGAGCTGTTGTCTCCCGTTGTAGATGACCTGATGGGGGCTGCTCTGATCCCTGCGTCCCCAGAGGCCTGGGCCCCCTACCCTCTGTACACCACAGAGCTGACCCCCGCCATCTCCCATGCTGCATTCACCTACCCAGCTGCTGCCGCCGCTGCCCTACATGCCCAGGTAAGCCCCTCTGGGGGAGGCAGGCCAGGGAGGGACGAGGCTCCCACCCGGCCATTGGGCCGCCCATGTCCGCAGAGCTGCTGTCTTCCACGACGCCCCTCAGGGTTGGGGTCTGACGGAGGGGCGGGAGATCAGCCATGATGCCCGTGGAGCTTCGGCGGCAGGATGCCGAGTGCTGAGAGACCCAGCCGTGGTTCCGCCACCGCCCTGAACACCCGCTGGCGGGTACTGCCTGCATCCGGCCTGAGGTGGCAGAGCCGCCATTCAGCTCCCAGCCCGAGTGTGGTCCCTGGGGCCAGGCCGCCTGCCTTTGCCTCCCCCGTCTTTATGAACTTCAGAAAGCTCTTAAAGATTCCTGTGTCTAGGTTTTTTTAATCATCTAGAAAAATGAGGATGGTGTTTTCGGTCTCAGGATTGTGAGAACTACGTGCTAAGACATGGAAGTCTAGCACGGTACCTCGAGTTCCCTGAGCGCTCACGCCGGGTTTGCCTTGTTCTTGTGAGGCCTGGATGCTCTCCACTGTGCACCTGGGCCAGCGCGGGAAAGAGGCAACCAGCGCCTCTCGGGGAGGGTCAGGGCAGAGCTGGGCTGAGGCCCTGGGCACCACAGGGCTCTGCACGCCGAGGGCCGCACCAGGGGCTCGGGAGGGGACCAGTGGCTGGTCAGGTGCCAGCGCCGCCTCTGTGAGGCAGCACAGCACCCTGCCACGCAGCACAGGAGCGCTGAGGAGTGGTGGCCAGCCACCTCCACCTCTGGTCAGCAAAGTGACTGAGAGCTGAGCTTCGGGAAGAGTGACCTGGCCGGGCGAGAACAGAGGTCACCTGGCCAGGAGTAGAAGGGGATATGGAGGAAAAGGAGATGCGGAGCCAGGAAGGGATAGTTCACAGGACCTGGAAGCCGAAGTGGGAGGGCTGAGCATATGTCCTCCTCAGGTCTTCCGAAGGGCTCAGTGACATCTGAGTTTGCCCGGGTCCAAGGTGGAAGGTTCAGATTCCCGGGCCACTTACCCCAGCGGGGAGTTCTCCCTGGCCACAGCCACTTGAGCTCATTCCTGGGGCAGACACGCGGTTAAACCTGGCGCTCTTGCGCAGCTGTGCACCACAGACAGCTGGGAAATTGGTGGGGGCAGGAGGTGGTAAAGATCTTCCCCTAGAGGGAGAGGTTTGGGTATTTACCGCAGACCAGGTTCTGTGGCGGCCCTGGACCAGTGAGCCGGGGAGACGGTGCCATCCTCCGGCCTGGCGGAGTGCGGAAGGCGGGCCACAGTCCTTTTGGCGCGCAGGGAGTTTCACCGCACAGGATGCCCCTGGAAGGCCTCGCTGGGCTCCTTTCCTCTCATCCCCACTTTGCCATCAATTAACTACCTGATCTTCTGTGAGTGCTCCCCTCTGGGCCTCTGTGTGTGTCCTCATCTGTAAAAATGAGAGGGCGCCACCAGACGGGTGGCAAGGTTCTGCCCCATCTGCTCTGAGCTGCCAGGCCACAGCAGTGGGGAGGCAGAGGCCAGGAGCCAGGGCCGGCTGGTGTGTCAAGGAGAGGCGCCTCTGCCCTTTTCGGGGTGCCCCCTAACTGGCTGGGAGTGGTGTGCTCCCCACTGCAGGGCTCTGTGCCCTCCTGTCGTCTCCCTTTCCAGCTTCCTCCCACCCCACCCACACCCTGTGGCTGTCTCAACTCCAGTCCAGCCGCCTCGGTCCCTATCCTGGCTGTCTCTTGAAACACCTGTGTGACCTTGGGCAAGTTGCTTAGCCTCTCTGTCTCAGTTTCTTTATGGAGCATGATAGTCATACGCATCTTACAGGACTGTCATCCGCCTGGTAGTACACAGGCAGTGCTGAAGTGCTGATCATCGTGGTTATTACGTCATATCATTATTGCCTAGCCTCCACCCCCGCTCCCGGGTCTTTTCTGAGGCCGGAGGCCTCCTTGTGCCTTAGTTCCTGTCTTCTGGCCTTGCTGGGAAGGGGAGAAAGTCCTCCTCAAAGGAGAGGTATTTCTCGGGAGGCAGACTAGCGACAAGAGATTGAACTAGGTAGTAACTGGTTCTACCCCTGCTACTCAAGCTAACAGACATGAAAGCATTTTCCAAGTAGTAACATTTTCTCTTTTCCTTCCAAGAGCTCCCTCCCTGCCCCCTGACGGGGCTGTCCCAGAGGGGGAGGCTGAAAGTGCCTAAATAAAGGAAGTGGACACTGTTGATCATAAGGGGATTATTCTGACCCCAGAGGACCAACAGAACTGAGTTTGTGCGTGCCTGGGGGCAAAGAGGTGACTTGGAGAGAAGGTAGCCGCTAACGGACAAAGAGGATGAAAACCAATCCTTCCTTTCTCTACCTCAACCTGTGCACTCTGACTGCACGCCCTTTACCAGTAGCTCAGCCTGAGCCGAGGCAGCCACGTGTGGCCACAGGGACCAGACCTGCGGGCAGGGGCTGGAGATGGTTCCAGCCCACTCTCTAGGCACCAGGACGTCTTGCTCGACCGCTGATCCTATTGATAAAATCTTTTCCTTTAAGAGAGAGTGGCATGCAAGAGGTGTGGATGGCAGGGGCACGCTGGGGTCTGGCACAGGAAGATGGTGGCCTAAAAGGAGGGGTTCTCTGTGTCTCTTGCACCCCAGTGTCCTCCCAGACTGGACTGCATTTTCCATTTCAACCTGAGGATATGGGAGCCTTTCACCGTGGCTCTGTCCACCCTACACTGGCTCAGACACTCATTTAGAACCTTAGAGTTTCATGAACCCCCTGGCCTCTGTTTTCTTATCTGTATAATGGAGAGTTGATAATAGCATCAATTTCATAGGGTTTTTGTGAGGATTAAATTAATGTAGTATCTTATGAAAACTGCTCAGAACAGCATGAGGCACATGCTAGTGCTTCATAAGCATTGGCTATTTGAGGTCTGCGCTTATGGAAAAAATAGGGTGTTTTTTTTTTTAATTCTTTTTCCTTTGCTTTTCCTCCTACTGCCAGGAAAATTGCTACTTTTTAGTCCTTAGACTTGGTAGGTGTACAATCACAGATAATAGTCATTTATAAAAATTACATGTTTAATTAAATTTTAGGACATTTTTCCATGTCAGTAAGTATAGATCTTCATTCTGGATGCCTGGCTAGCATTATATAAGTGTTGTGTGTTTTTCTCCCTTGTGGGCACCTGTCCTGTTTAATTTCCTTATTATAAATTCCTAGAACTATTACGAGGTCAAAGTGTAGACTTGCCAACCTGGGTTAATTAAGACTAGGTATTGTCTTATGGCTTTGTGATGAGTGAGGCTCCCGTATGTATCGGCCATTCCTGTTTTTTCTCATGTGGATTCATTCCTTTGCACACTTCCTGGCATATCTTCTCAATTAGTCCCAAGATCTGAGAGAGGATGAAGTTTGTGTCCCCTTTTTGTTGTGATGCTGCCCCTCATGGAGCCTGGTCATTCTAGATCTGTCCCTGGGGGGTGACTCTCGGGACCCCCAAACTCCCTGTGAATAACTGGAGGCCCTGAGAGGGGGCCAGCTTTCTGTTCCAGGGTATCCTGGCCGGAGGGTCTCTATTTCTGGGCAGGGGCAGGGGCAGGAAGGGACCGTGCTTCTTTAGAGGACTGCCAGCCTATACCGGCATCACAGGGAAGTGGAAGTATAGCCCCTCAAGTACATTCTGTCCACTTCGGTGGCACGGCTGTCGCAGGCTTGGAAATGGGGACTTCCCTGTACTTCCTTGTCAAGGAGGCAGCGCTCATCTCAGGCTAGAGGGAAAGCCGCTGCTTTGGAGACTGAGTGGCACACCTAGGGGGAGAGCGTGAGACCAGATGAAGCAGGCTTGCAGACGGAGCCCTTAAGCAGCTGCTGGTGATCTTGGCATCCGCAGTGGTGACAGGGCCTGAGTCACAGGCCTCCGGAGTCCCTCCCACTCTCAGCCCATGTTCTCTCCTGTCCAGCCCTGCAGGGCACCCAGCCTGACAGGCACTTCCTTGGCATGGGGCTGCCCCCCCCGGAAGCGGGGCGCAGGGTAGCAGTCGGGGCCCACTCAGGGCCTCCCTGAGCTGGCTTGGGCCACAGGCTTCTGGGCTGGCATTAGTGCCCGTTCCTCCTCATCCCTTAATTGTGGGAGACGCTCTAGTGTCCAGCCTGGCTTCCAGCTGAGAGGGCACCGACAGCTGAGCAAAGGGCAGAGGGCCTTCTTCCCACTCAGCTGTCAGCCAGGAAGGGAGGGAACTGCTTCTAGATGTCTAGGAGGTGGGAGAGAAGATGGGCTGCCTCTGAGGCTGGGCAGCTGAGGCAAGAAGAGGCTCTTGACCTTTGCTGTGTGGCCTGGGGCTTAATCAAGGCAATCCTAACAGCCTGGGCTCACCTGTCTCATAGTGAGAGCAGGGCCACATCCTCGGAGCCCTGAAAAGACCCTGGCATTGGTCAGGTGGCCTGAGACCTGTGGCTGTTCTTTGCCAAGTGTCCTGATATCTCAGAGTATCAGCCCCTGACTTCCTGCTGAGCATGTGGTGGGTAGAGTTCCTCACTGAACAAAACAGCAGCTAGAATTTGGAGAGGGCACAGGAGCAAATTCTCAAGCAGCTTCTGTCAGCCCCCACATGGCCTGGCATTGCTCAGTATCTCCT
Source organism: Manis pentadactyla (assembly GCF_030020395.1). NCBI lineage: Eukaryota > Metazoa > Chordata > Mammalia > Pholidota > Manidae > Manis > Manis pentadactyla. The sequence continues at coordinate 113,090,438 of NC_080029.1, read as the reverse complement.
CGGGTTAGAGGCAGGGATTCCAGGCAGCCAGGTGGGTAACTGGGTCTGACTGCTGAAGCTTCAAGGGAGTTACCTGTATGACCCACTACTATTTGTTTTTTTTGCGTTGGGTCTCGGGTGCCACCCCTTCCTTCCTTAATGGCTCCCAGGCACCCCTCTGTGGGTACTTTTCCCTCACTTGGGGTTCTGTGATGCCCTGGCATCCCTGGGTTAGCCTGGGGCAGACTTGCTGCCTGGAACTGGGGTGGGTAGCCTCTGTGCAATCTTGGCTTGGCAACTAGCACAGCTCACCATCCAGGCTACTGGTTCATGGGGAAGGAGGTACATGTCGTTTTGTGACCCATCTCTGGGAATCCTGCTTTGGAGCTACTGCTCTGTGGGGCCTTCGGGCAAGTGCCAGGGTTTAGGTTACTGCCAGGCCCTGCGTTGTGGGTCTCAGCTCATAGGTAACAAATCTCCAAATTAAGGAAGCTTGTAACAGGAGGGATGGAGAGGTAAAAACCAGGAAGAAGCATCAGCCGGGCCTCATCCATGGCTTCCTTGGAGAATCATACAAGGACAGGACCAAAGCCTGAGAGTCCTCCCGGTCGAAGACTACACTGACTTTGATTTCTAATGCGTTCTTACGTTGTCTTATGTGATCCTCATGGACGAACTGACTTGACCATCTATATCCTGTAGCTGGATGAGGACACTGAGACTCGAAGAAGTCAGGCAATAATGTATCAGGTTCATTCTCCTGATGTTAGGAATTCGGCACTCTCCCGGCAAAGGGGGAGGGGCAGATTGCTGGCACTAGTGCCCCCGGCCACCAAGACCCCACCTGGTACAACTGGGCCCATTCAAATGAGGTTTGGTGGAGTGCAAAACACCTTTGTGACCACTCTTGTTTGAACCTTGACCCTGCAGAGGAGGCAGGTCAGGGCGCACTCCCATTTTCAGGATGAAGAAACTGATGCCTAGAGGTGAGTCACTGACAGAACCAGGACTCCAGCAGGGACACCGAAGGCCGTGTTTGCCAGGCCCCCCGCCCCGTCACGAGAAGGGCCCGCACGGCTGGCTGCTGACGCTGGCTTCTCTTCCAGGTGCGCTGGTACCCTTCCTCTGATGCTGCCCAGCAAGGATGGAAGTACCGGCAGTTCTGTTAGTTCTTCAGTAAGTGCCGGCCCAGAGGCCCGGGTGCAGACGTCCCAGACCCTCGCTTCCTGCAGGGACCAGCGTCCTCCCTCTGCCTGGGTGGAGAGCCACTGGGGCTCGGCCCCCCCACCCCCGAGCTCCTGCACTGGGGCTTCCTGGCTAGTGTCCCCTTCTCCTGCCCTGTCACCCCGGCCATCCATTTTGCAGCCTCCTCACCAGGGGAAGGCCTGGGTCCAGCTCCAGTGCCAGACCCCTGCTCACGGCCACCTCTCTCCCCTCCGTCCAGGTCCTGAAAGCGCAGCCTGAGGCCCCTGCCCCCCTGGGGAGGAAGCTGCCCCCGGCGGCCTGTGGAGGCCTGTGGAGGCCTGTGGAGGGCTGCCGCTTTTCTCCAAAGACTGTGAATTCTAAGCCCGACCCAGCGGACTGCTTCCTGTCTCCCTGCTCTCCTGGTCCTGGGCCCCGTCCTTCCCCGGGGCCCTTTCCAAGGCCTCACAGGGCCGTCCTCGCTCGGACGCTCAGGCCCACCTCGGAGGCCTTCCTGGACTGCGCAAGGCCCCACCTCCGGTCCAGACTTGTTTCTGTAGCTCCACCCCAAAGATGAGGCATTTCATTTTGCATGTTTTCTGGCATGAATTAAGACACTTAAACTTGTGTATATGTGAGTGTACAGTTTGTTCTCACATTGTGTCACCATAGCAACAGGTCCCGGCCACCAATGGCTCATCATTCTGGTCCCTCTCTCCACACCCCTTCCCTGCACCTACCCTGCCTCACTGAGGCCGGGGCCCCGCCGCCAGTCCCTCCCGCGCCCCCCGCCAGCCCCCCACAACCAGGCTGAGGAGCAGCAACCACCCAGCAGAGATAGTGTTTTCCATTTCAACCAGGGTCCTCTGCTTCCTCCTCCTCAGATGGGCCAAACTGTTAAGAAAATCCTTTGCCCATTTCGCTTACCTCTCCGCAGCGCACCCACCCCTGCCGTTGCTCCTTATTCTTTCCAAACTTCGAAAACCAACCAAAAAGTAAAAGTATTTTTGTACCCTATGTAACAAAATATTTAAGCATCATAGAGGATTTTTCGTGTGTGTGTGCAATTAATTATTGAAGAGACCTTGTTCGCCCTGTCAGATAAGTTTAATGTTTAGTTTGAGGCATGAAGAAGAAAGGGTTTCCATTCTCTAGCAATGAGCCTTTGTGTCAGGCATTAGTTTAAGAAAAGTGAAGGAGAAATTGTGCAATTTTTTGTTTTGTGAGCACAGCAGCTGTGGCTGGCTTGCCGTTTTCAGACTTGGGCTGTTGTAATTGCTGATCCTGTGAGAATGTGAAGCTGGATAATATATGAAATGCAAAATAAAAAATCAGCCAACGTAACTGCTCTCTGACCTTTGCTTCCACCGGGGGTCAATTGCCATTGGGAGGGCGTCGGGCCCGGATGTGGAGAGGTCGCGGGGAGGAAGTGAAGTGGCCCTGGAGCTCCTGAAGCGTCTCCTTCCCTCTCTGTGTAACTTAGAGCCTGGAGAAGGCCCTTGCCTAGGGCAGGGGCCTCATCTGCCAGCCACCCAGTGTTTAACCCATTCACTGCTTTTCCAAGGTCTGAGGATGGGGATGGAGGTTCCCTGCACCCAGGGGAGGCCCCCAAATGGGACCTCCATTTTCTCCAGGATCTGTTATCTAGTTAGCTTAACGCTTCCTAGTCTGTGCTTCTGGTGGAGAAGGACTGGGTGCTGGGAGGTTGGGCTCCCGTTTGTAGAGATGCCAGTGTATGTCTTATGACAGGCTGTGCCAGAGGGAAGGAGAGCCCCACAAGCCTGGCCCAGGACGGGTTCAGCCCACCCACCCTGTAGGCTCGCGGCCACAGCTCTGGTTCTGGAGAGGAGGCTCGTTGGCTGGGAGCCAGAGCACATGGGTAGGGAGGTCAGGGAAGCTTATGTGGTGCCAAGACCCTGGGCCGGTTGGACCCAGTCAGGACCCCTGCAGCTGGCCCTGGTTCTTCCCCTTGTGACTTGGGGCCTCAGTTTCCTCATCTTTCAAGTGGTGGTTTGGAACACTGACCTTTGTCTTTTTCATCTGCACCTCCCACCCCCTCCCCATGCCCTTCACAGCTTGCCTTGAATCTGTGCCTAGAAAGGAGGGGGACAGGAGAGGCCCCCAGAGCCTGGCTCTGAGCAAAGCTGAAGTGGCTGTGAGTGGCCGTGGTCTCTCTCTGCTGCCTGCCTTACCCCTTCTCCTGGATCCCAGTCTTGCACTGGATGACTTGGGTCCAAAGTGTTCTGCTTATGAACTGCCAGCTGTTAAAGGCCCAGGGGTGACGAGCAGCGCTGGCTAATACCTGCGCGTGAAGGGAGGATCCAGCTCCCCGAGGCACCGTGAAGGAGGAGGAGCCTAGCAGGGTGGCAGGTGGTTACCTGACCCCAGGGGAAGGCACTGGGAGAAGGGGAGTTTGCGGCGGTGTTCCTGCCTGCACCGGGACCAGCTGGGCCCTTGCCCAGCGAGATCTGAGCGAGATCTTCCGGCCTGCGGCCCCTCCTGGTGCTCGTGGAGAAGCTGCTCAGAGTCTACAGTGCCACCCAGGGCCAAGCTGATGCCTGACCTACTTCAGCTGTGCCAGAACCACGGGGTCTTCTTGAGGCGGTGAATTATTTAGCAGGGGCGCCTGGGCCTTTCTGAGAGGAGCTAAGAAAGATGCTCCATAATTTAAAGGCCCCCGCTCCCCTGGCTGCCCTGGGGGAGGCTTCCTTCACGCCTTACCTAGCAGGGCCCAGGCCTGGGTCTGAGGAGGAGCTGGGAAGGGGAGGGAGGCCCGAGGGCATCCCAGAGGGGTCTCTGCAGATGGCCTGGCACTTTTTTCAGGGTGAGAGGCCTTAGTCGACAATCATGTTTGAACGGAACTTGTGAAGCTGATGAACTTCAATAGTTCAAAGGGCTTCCTAGCAAGGATGCAGTAAGACTCGGGCTAGAGGCAGCCGGGTCCTGACTCCATCCCGAGCTCTTTCCAGAAAGCACCTATTCCTTCCCAGAGGTGTTTAATCCTGATGCAATTACAGGAGCAAGGCTTCCTTCGTTTCTGAAAGGATTTTAGTCGTCCGGGAACTGAAATCTCCCCTAGGGCAGAGGAGGCCATCTTCACAAAAGTGCGAGCCTCCCACACAGATGTGGCCAGTGTGAAGTGGGTGCTTGTTGAGACTAGGGAACCATGGCCTGAAGCTGGCTCTGTACTTCTTGGGACAAAAATGATGCTCGTTACCCTGACGGGGCCATTCTGGGGCACCACTGCGTTGCCAGCGTTTTCTCTTGGAGCCTTCCCAGGAGGGCAGGCTCCCAAGCCCGCCTGTGGGGCGTGCAGGCTGATGGCCTGCCAGCTTCCTTGGGAGCCGGGGCAGGGAATAGGCTCAGGCCCCCCGGGGCTGCAGGTCTCAGGCTGGAGCAGGACTCACTCCTCACTCGGACCTCGGCCTGGCCGTGCTGCCCTGCCTGTCCTGTGTGTGCCCGGCATAGCTCCATTTCCTGTGGCCTGGAATGAGGCCTTTTTGATCTAAGGAAGTTCTCTGTAGGAATGCAAATATCCCTGAGAAACAGGGCACAACCCCCCAGAGTAGGATTAGGGGAAATGCCAGTAGCAGACCCTGGAAGGGAAGGGTAAAAACGGGAGAAGAAACTTCCCTGCAAAGTATTGGGAGGAGGGGGCAAAATTCTCTCCACCCAGCAGCTGCCCAGCCTGCCTCCACCCAGGTGGGCCGCCTCCAAACAGCGGGTCCCTCTCCCTGATGCGTTTCCTCAGGAGCAGGGGGGCTGTAGGAACTGAGGCTCCAGCCTTGTGAGGGGAAAGGGGCAGTACTCCAGGGCGGCTGGCAAGGGGCCTGAGCTCCTGGGGCATTTCCCCTGGGCCTCCTCGGCCTCCCAGCCTGCTCATACCCGCTGGTCAGTGTGGACAGTATACACGGGCTCCCTCGCTCTGGCTCCTGTTTGGGTTGGGGGCGTAGGAGCCCTTCCAGGAAATTGGAGGGAGGTCAGTGAGTGGTGTCAGTTGCCCCTGGGCCAATGTTTTCATGACCTTAGAGAGGCCCACTTTGCCTGGCTTTCTGAGGGGCGCCAGCCCATCAGAATCAGGATGTTAGCATCAGGAATGGTTGGTCCGGCCCCCTCTCCTGTTTGACAGCTGAGGAAGCGGAAGCACGAGGTGTTTGCTCTACGGGCATGGAAGCCATGGCTGAGGCTTCTGCCTCCTGACTGCCCGTCCAGCTCCGTCCACCACCCACATGGCTATTCCAAAACCACACACACAGCCTTGAGCTGAAAGGCAGAGAGGCAGCAGATGCAGGACGGCCGCAGACTCCAAAGCCTCTCCCTGCAGTTCAGAAGTCAGGACTAGAGCTCAGGTTTCTTACCTGGCACACTTTCTGCCCAAGTATCTTGGTCTCACTACGAAGGATACTGGATGCTGCTCGGGGATTAAGGGACAAAGGAGCCTTCAGTGACCTGTTTAGCTTCCCCCCCAGCCCTGTGCAGTCTCTCCCGCCTTCTAACTTAGCGGGAGGGTTGCTGGGCCTGCAGGACCCCTCTGGCCTTCAGCTTAGGCAGAAACCAAGACAGTGTATCTCCGTTTCTGCCTGTGACAGAAAACACAACACAATTTAGTAGGATGAGTCTGAGAGATGAAGAATGGTTATATTCCATGAAAGCCTATCTTTCCCCTCTGAATGTGGATATATTTCTTTATGAACATATGCCTTTCTCTCAGGGTATCATGAGGCTTAATGATAATAGAGGAATATGCCTAATTCATAGTAGGAACTCAATAAATGTTTGCCATAGATATCCTAAAAAGAACACATTTTCACTTTTCTCTCATCCTTAACAAGAAATGAAATCGAGTTGACTCTAATTTATGCACTCCTTGGTGATTTTTCCAATGAATCAATAGTCCTCACAAGATTTCTCAAGCCCACATTCTACCTGGAGGAGCAGTGGAGGCGTGAGAGGCCAGGGGCCCAGGAATCATAGAGAACAGCTCCAAGCCCCCAGAGCTAGCTTTTAGGATTTCAGAGTTCTGGCAGTAGTAGTCGTAGTTGTAGTAATACTTTCATATCTTGCTTTACAGATTGTCAACCTGTTCACAGACACCATCTCTGAGCTCCTCAGAAAAGCCCTATGCGATAAGCAAGAAGGCATTGTTACCTACTTTTTGTAGTTATGGTACCTGAAGTTAAAAAAGGTCCCACAGAAATAAGAAAGCTCAAGACCCAGGTTTTCTGGGATCCCTGTCTAGAGTTGTAACTCTAGGCCACAGGGTCCCACAGAGGCCAGCTCCTGGGAGACACTGGGAGAGCCTCATGGGGGCCAGAAAAGCACTACTGGAGCAGGAAGAAGAGCCAGTGGCTACCCAAACCGCTCTGGTTACCTGGCTAAGTAATAGGCTAAACAAACAGAAAACAGTGGTTACAACCATTAGCATAGCGGGGAGGGAAACAATCACCTGGATAAGGGTGGTCAGAGCTCAGAAACCTCTTCAAGAAGGCATTTCCTCATCTGGCAAGAGCAGGATTGCTCATGTGCAAATATCAACTACCTGTATATGAATTTGATGATCTCGTTAGAGTTTGTGAGCAACTGCTCTTCACAGTGCTGCCTGAATGACTAGTTTCTATTTCTTAAGATGAATTACTTGAATTTGTTGTTTTCAATAGCTGAAGATCATGGGGGTAGGAGAGAAGGAGGGAGCTAAGCCCATGGCCTGTAGCCAGGAGGCATCCTGTCTCTCATCTTCACAGTTGCCCTGGGACATGGCCTGGGGAATAACCATCTCCATCTCATGGACAGGAGGTTAAGTCCGGAGAGGTTTGGCCTTGCTGAACCAAGCCAGGTGCTGGGCTCTGGGCTCCTCTCACCTCACCTGGGGGAAGGACCAAACCCACTTACCCATCCATTCTCTCCAGGCACTTTTCCTTCCAGCAAACTCTTGTTGAGTGTCTGCTCTCTGCGGAAGCCTGGGTATGGCCCCAACGTGGAGGATAAGGCCTAGTGCCTTTTTCTCAGAGTGCAGCCTGGGGGCTGGGGATCTGGGCTATGGGGCTGCTTAAGGCAATAGTAATCAGGAAGGGGAAGATTTAGCAGTTAGGGGTTCCAAATGGCTCAATTTCCCTTTTTCTCCCAGACGCTCTACTACTGTTCCCCTCCCACCAAGAGTCCAGATCCTACTCTGGACCCGTGTTATTGTGCTTTTATGCTTGGCATCTCAGAACAGCTACATGGGTAGCCTAAGAGGTGGGTATAGAGGGAGTCAGCCCTGTTTCCCAGTCCAAGGCAACCCTCAGCTTCCAGAGCAGGACACCCTCCAATTCCCCCTGCTGGTGAAGATGGCTTCTCATAATAGAGGCTTCTCAGCTGTGCCTGCTTCTGTCTCCAGTCCCAGGTTCTTGTTCTGGAACCAACAGTGTGCCTTCTGGAAACTAGCTGGGTTCTCAGGGAAGAGATGGAGCAGGAGGCACCCTAAAGGGGAACAAGGAGGGAGCAACAGCCCCTAGAGCCATGATCACTAGGATTTTCCCAAAAGCCATACTCCCAAAGATTTCTTTGCACATACTTTTCATGGACATATATATTTAAATCTTTCTTGTCTACAGCCACCAGATGAATCGTGCTAAAATACCCTTTCGCAGTTTCAAAGGACTTTCATGGTTCCCTAGAGCGTATGCACTGATGGCCAAACTCACACATTCAGGACCCACCCGGATCTGGCTTCTGGCCCCTCTTCCCTGTGTACTTAAGTAAAGACATTTGCCAACCACTGTGCAGGCTCTGAGATATTCACAGAGAGGTTCTTCCCTATGAAATTGAGCACTGATATCATCCTCAAGGGAATAGGGGGACCTCGGTGTGACACTACCCCAGAACTCATTTCCTGTATCATTCCTGGGACCCCAGCAAGTCCCTGTCCCTGGCACCTCTATCCTCCGCTGACCACTTGTCTCATGTCCACCTGTGTTTACATCTCAGGCAACTTGTCTTGGCCCCGTGGTGCCTAAGGTGAGGTTTTGGCTCTCCTAAAGCACCAGGCAGTGGCCTCCAAGCAGTGAGCAGAGCGAGGAGCTGGTGAGCAGGGTGAGACTGGGTTGCCCTCTTGTGGTCAAAAATGTCCCCAAATCTCAGGCAGATATTTTTCCCTTTTGCTCTTGCAGAAGGGACTGCCTGGGGTTACGCCAGCGACCACTTGGACTGTCAGGGTGCCTCTAACTAATACTATCGGAGGCAGAATTATCAGTCAAACACAAACAGTTAGGGAGCACCTACTGGATTCGTACATAGTTTATATTTCAGAGAGCCAGTCACTGCACTGGTGCTGGGGGTATGAAAGTAAATATTGGCTCTGAGAATTGTGATTCAACCCGCTGAGTTCACAGATGAAAAAGCCTCAGCCCTAAGAGGAAAAGAGATGGGAAAGAAAAAAAAAGAGGCAAAGAGATGGGCCCGAGTTCATTCAGTTCTACAGAACTGCCATAAAGCTCAGACATCCTGACTCAGTTTCAGACATCAGGTCTGTTACCTGTATGCCCTTCTGCCTCATGGATTAAGCTAATAGATGTCCATAGTAATGTGCCAGGCATGGCACAGAGCTTACTAACCACAGTTAGTATTTTCAGAGCTTACATGTCTAATTGCTCAAACCGGGGAGACATGTCAACCACTGGAAAGGTCAAGATAGACGCCGGGGGGTCCAATTTGGAATGTTGCTTTTCAGTCCTCTGTTCCCAGATGTCACTGTATCAGTTAGGACTGCCAGGGCTTGATCTCATCTGTGTAAGTCTCACTGGCCCCTGCCCAGACTGGAAGTTCCTTTAGGGCATAGGTTATGCATCGTGACTCACAGTCTAGGGCACCTGATGGTACTCGACATATGCCCGCTAACTGGCTACTCCACTTTTGAGACACATCGGCAGGTCTCTCTTCTGTGGACTGTCCCCAAGGTCTTCAAGCATAGGCTGGACAGTGCTTAGTGGGGACGTTCTGGAAGTGAGTCATGCACTGGATCACTGGCTGGCCCCTGTCCTAATATTTATGACCCTAATATTTTTCTCCATCATTAAGTGTCCACCTTAGCCAGGAGTTGCAGACTCGCAGCCTACAGGGGCAGGGGTGATGAAACAAAGGGAGGCAGCCTGGTGGCCTGGCTGCCAAGAGAACTCACACCCTGCTGAAAGCGACAGTGGTTTCTCCGCAGCTCCAGCCAGGTGCTGCTCAACAGGATGGGGGCCCCATATTGCTTGATATTTGGATGCTTTTTTCGTGAAGAAACTGGATATCCAGATTTTAATGTGAAAATTACTCGTTTTTGATATTGGCAACTGGCCAAAAACTTAAAAACCCATCGCATGGGCTAAATCACCATGGATTGTTGGTTTGCGACTCAAAGATTCTAGTTTTCACTTGGAGCAGTGAGTATAGGGACAAGTGTTCAGTTACACCCAACCATGTGTCCTCTGCCTCCTTTGTTTCCTTCATTTTCCTGCAGAAGCAACTTCGGCCGCCATCTCCTCACCCACATCAACCCCACATCTCCGCGGAGGAGGGACCAGAGTTAGGCGGCCTTGTAACACTATCGGCAATGCCTCTAGAGGCCACCAGGGGGCAGGGGCGGGGTGCAGAAGGCAGTTGGTTTCGGCTGGGAAAGGAGTGAGGATTGTGATCACCCTTCTGCCAAGGTTGCCGATTTCAGCCTTGAAGCCAGATTTAGGGCTTCGGGAAGGCACCTGGGGTCGCCCCCGTAGGGTGCAGTGTGGCTCGCGCCTCCCTGCCCACCTCCCAGTGGGTGCTCAGTCCCTCATGCCTGGATCACAGGAGGAACTTACCTGGACTTCCTGCCCTTGGCTTCCTCCCCGGCCCCCTGCGCCCATCACTGATGTCAAACGGATCTGCTTAAACCTACTTTCCACAGACCTTTTCAAGAGCCTTCAATGGCGCATCATTATGCACAGCTTTTCGGAAGTGGAATATCAAGACGCTGATCCCTGTTACGTGAAGACAGCGGGATGGGAGGAGCTTTTATTGCTATCTCAATTGCAATGGCAAGGGCAAGCCTGTTATTTCGACTTCACAGATGAGCAGATTGAGGCGTCCAGAGAAAAGCCACCAATTCAGCCATCAAGCAGAAGTCATGTATTTTTTGACTGTCCTCGCTAGATAGCGTGGGGTCATAAAAACTTGAAGACATGGTTGCAGCGACCTTCAGGACACTGCAGCATGCTAGGCAAACACGACACACACAGATATGAAAAGGTAACCAACTCCCAATAGCTTCCAAATGCGACATGACCCCAGGAACTCAGGCAGAGGTCACTGGACCTGAAGTGTCTAAAAGAGTTAGGAAGGCTCCACAGAGCCAGCAGTGGTCTTCACACTGGGGCATGTGTGCCCTTAGAGATACAGAAAGGCTTTTTCTAAAGGTAGGTGGCAGGGTTACTTTGAAGGGAATGAGTTTCCAGAATGTCATCTTCCACAAGGACGATCCTCTGCCTGACAGTGCCTCTTCCTTTGTTGTCACAACTGGTCTCCCGTTTTACAACAGAAAGGTGTGGCGCTGCTCACCAATGTTCCCTGTTCTCTTCCAGGTACCTTCCCACCTTTTAGAAATTAGGTGTGGCCATACGACTTGCTTTGGCCAATGAGATATGAGCAAAAATGTGTCTCTTCTGGTTGGAAGCACTTAAGAGCCAGCGTAGGATTCCCCTTCTTCCCTTCTCTCTCCATGGTGACTGATGACATCTCAGATGGTGGAGTCTGGTCCCTGAGTGACGATGGCGTGGGTCAGAAAGCCCAGCTGACCACTGATGGACATGGACTGTGAGTAGTTGTGGAGGTGGAGGGGAAAATAACCTCTGTTCGTTTAAGCAATGAGATTTTGAGGTTGCTTATTACTACAGGGTAACTTGGCCTACACTATACAGAGGACTTACCTCTTGCCCATCCTAAACCTCACTTTGGTATGTTGCCTTGGTGTGTAAAGTTCTCTGAGGCTACAAAGAAACAGTTTAAAATACTGATTTCAATACTGAGAAAGTGAGTGGCTCAAAATGGCTAGGTAATACATTCTTCGGTAAATCAAAGATTTTCCCATATGTTGCTTGAAGGAAGTCAAACAAATTCCCTTGTAACCCGCTGATGACTAAGTGTTACTGAGTGACTCTGCCAGAACTCTTCCAGGCCTGTGTACTTATTTATGTGAAAAAGATTTCTCAGCATTAACATTTATAAAAATGAAATGTGGAAATAAAATTGGTGATCAGTGTCTCATTCTAGCATGTACACATCTATTTCAATATGAGTTGTATTTCCTGTAAAATTTTACTTCCTATGTTTTGTAATTTTCTACCAACATTTGCAATTTATTTGTGTTGTTTTGACAGTGAACTAGGAATCACTGTAATGCTAAGTCAGTCCAGAAGAAAATTTTAAATTCTAGAGCCTTATGTTCACAAAAGGTTTTTTAAAAATACAATTTTAGAGAGGGGCGGAAGATGGCGGCGTGAGTAGAGCAGCGGAAATCTCCTCCCAAAACCACATGTATCTATGAAAATATAACAAAGACAACCCTTCCTAGAATAAAGACCAGAGGACACAGGACAATATCCAGACCACATCCGCACCTGAGAGAACCCAGCGCCTCGCGAAGGGGGTAAGATACAAGCCCCGGCCCCGCGGGAGCCGAGCGCCCCTCCCCCCAGCTCCCGGCGGGAGAAGAGCAGGCAGAGCGGGAGGGAGACGGAGCCCAGGACTGCCGAACACCCAGCCCCCGCCATCCGGGCCCAGACACAGTACGTGCCCAGGGGGCCCTGGATGCTACGGAAACAGGGCAGCAAGAACAGTGAGCGGGCACTGGAGGCTGGGCACCAGAGGACATAAGAAAAGCGCGTGACCATTATTATTATTATTATTTTTTTTTTTTGCTTTTTTGCTGTTTTGTTTTGGCGAGCGCTTTTTGGAAGTCTTAAAGGGATAGGGAGCCCAATACTAGGGAAACAGGGCAGCAAGACGGGTGAGCAGAGGCCTGAGGCTGGCGCTGGAGAATAAAGAAAAACGAGCGGCCACTTTTTTTTTTTTTGATTTAAATTTTTTTTCTTTTTTTTGTGGTCGTTGTTTTGTTTTGGCGGGTGCTTTTGAGAAGTCTTAAAGGGGCTGGGTGGGACACTTTATCCAGAGGTAGGGAATCCGGGATCTCTGGGCACCCTAACCCCTGGGCTGCAGGGAGCAGGGAGGCCCCTTACGGAGATAAATAGCCTTCCGGCTGCTCCCCCTCCAACGCGACTCCACCATTTTGGAGTAGCTGCCCGAGCCAGGCCACGCCCACAGCAACAGCGGAGATTAACTCCATAGCAGCCGGGCAGGAAGCAGGAACCCTGTCTGCGCCCAGCTGCGCAGCACAAGCCACTAGAGGTCGCTGTTCTCAGGAGAGGAGGGCCACAAACCAACAAGAAAGGAAGTCCTTCCAGCCGTCACTCGTCCCAGTTCTGCAAACTATTCCTATCACCATGAAAAGGCAAAGCTACAGGCAGACAAAGATCACAGAGACAACACCAGAGAAGGAGACAGACCTAACCAGTCTTCCTGAAAAAGAATTCAAAATAAGAATCATAAACATGCTGACAGAGATGCAGAGAAATACGCAAGAGAAATGGGATGAAGTCTGGAGGGAGATCACAGATGCCAGAAAGGAGATCGCAGAAATGAAACAAACTCTGGAAGGGTTTATAAGCAGAATGGATAGGATGCAAGAGGCCATTGATGGAATTGAAACCAGAGAACAGGAACGCATAGAAGCTGACATAGAGAGAGACAAAAGGATCTCCAGGAATGAAACAATATTAAGAGAACTGTGTGACCAATCCAAAAGGAACAATATCCGTATTATAGGGGTCCCAGAAGTAGAAGAGAGAGGAAAAGAGATGGAAAGTATCTTAGAAGAAATAATTGCTGAAAACTTCCCCAAACTGGGGGAGGAAATAATCGAACAGACCACGGAAATACACAGAACCCCCAACAGAAAGGATCCAAGAAGGACAACACCAAGACACATAATAATTAAAATGGCAAAGATCAAGGACAAGGAAAGAGTGTTAAAGGCAGCTAGAGAGAAAAAGGTCACCTATAAAGGGAAACCCATCAGGCTAACGTCAGATTTCTCAACAGAAACCCTACAGGCCAGAAGAGAATGGCATGATATATTTAATACAATGAAACAGAAGGGCCTTGAACCAAGGATACTGTATCCAGCATGACTATCATTCAAATATGACGGTGGGATTAAACAATTCCCAGACAAACAAAAGCTGAGGGAATTTGCTTTCCACAAACCACCTCTACAGAACATCTTACAGGGACTGCTCTAGATGGGAGCACTCCTAGAAAGAGCACAGCACAAAACATCCAACATATGAAGAATCGAGGAGGAGGAACAAGAAGGGAGAGAAGAAAAGAATCTCCAGACAGTGTATATAACAGCTCAATAAGCGAGCTAAGTTAGGCAGTAAGGTACTAAAGAGGCTAACCTTGAACCTTTGGTAACCACGAATTTAAAGCCTGCAATGGCAATAAGTACATATCTTTCAATAGTCACCCTAAATGTTAATGGGTTGAATGCACCAATCAAAAGACACAGAGTAACAGAATGGATAAAAAAGCAAGACCCATCTATATGCTGCTTACAAGAAACTCACCTCAAACCCAAAGACATGTACAGACTAAAAGTCAAGGGATGGAAAAACATATTTCAAGCAAACAACAGTGAGAAGAAAGCAGGGGTTGCAGTACTAATATCAGACAAAATAGACTTCAAAACAAAGAAAGTAACAAGAGATAAAGAAGGACACTACATAATGATAAAGGGCTCAGTCCAACAAGAGGATATAACCATTCTAAATATATATGCACCCAACACAGGAGCACCAGCATATGTGAAACAAATACTAACAGAACTAAAGGGGGAAATAGACTGCAATGCATTCATTCTAGGAGACTTCAACACACCACTCACCCCAAAGGATAGATCCACTGGGCAGAAAATAAGTAAGGACACGGAAGCACTGAACAACACAGTAGAGCAGATGGACCTAATAGACATCTATAGAACTCTACATCCAAAAGCAACAGGATATACATTCTTCTCAAGTGCACATGGAACATTCTCCAGAATAGACCACATACTAGGCCACAAAAAGAGCCTCAGAAAATTCCAAAAGATTGAAATCCTACCAACCAACTTTTCAGACCACAAAGGCATAAAACTAGAAATAAACTGTACAAAGAAAGCAAAGAGGCTCACAAACACATGGAGGCTTAACAACACGCTCCTAAATAATCAATGGATCAATGACCAAATCAAAATGGAGATCCAGCAATATATGGAAACAAATGACAACAACAACATTAAGCCCCAACTTCTGTGGGACACAGCAAAAGCAGTCTTAACAGGAAAGTATATAGCAATCCAAGCATATTTTAAAAAGGAAGAGCAATCCCAAATGAATGGTCTAATGTCACAATTATCGAAATTGGAAAAAGAAGAACAGATGAGGCCTAAGGTCAGCAGAAGGAGGGACATAATAAAGATCAGAGAAGAAATAAATAAAATTGAGAAGAATAAAACAATAGCAAAAATCAGTGAAACCAAGAGCTGGTTCTTCGAGAAAATAAACAAAATAGATAAGCCTCTAGCCAGACTTATTAAGAAGAAAAGAGAGTCAACACAAATCAACAGTATCAGAAACGAGAAAGGAAAAATCACGACGGACCCCACAGAAATACAAAGAATTATTAGAGAATACTATGAAAACCTATATGCTAACAAGCTGGGAAACCTAGGAGAAATGGACAACTTCCTAGAAAAATACAACCTTCCAAGATTGACCCAGAAAGAAACAGAAAATCTAAACAGACCAATTACCAGCAACGAAATTGAAGCGGTAATCAAAAAACTACCAAAGAACAAAACTCCCGGGCCAGATGGATTTACCTCGGAATTTTATCAGACATACAGGGAAGACATAATACCCATTCTCCTTAGAGTTTTCCAAAAAATAGAGGAGGAGGGGATACTCCCAAACCCATTCTATGAAGCTAACATCACCCTAATACCAAAACCAGGCAAAGACCCCACCAAAAAAGAAAACTACAGACCAATATCCCTGATGAACGTAGATGCAAAAATACTCAACAAAATATTAGCAAACCGAATTCAAAAATACATCAAAAAAATCATACACCATGACCAAGTGGGATTCATCCCAGGGATGCAAGAATGGTACAACATTCGAAAGTCCATCAACATCATCCACCACATCAACAAAAAGAAGGACAAAAACCACATGATCATCTCCATAGATGCTGAAAAAGCATTTGACAAAGTTCAACATCCATTCATGATAAAAACTCTCAGCAAAATGGGCATAGAGGGCAAGTACCTCAACATAATAAAGGCCATCTATGATAAACCCACAGCCAACATTATATTGAACAGCGAGAAGCTGAAAGCATTTCCTCTGAGATCGGGAACTAGACAGGGATGCCCACTCTCTCCACTGTTATTTAACATAGTACTGGAGGTCCTAGCCACGGCAATCAGACAAAACAAAGAAATACAAGGAATCCAGATTGGTAAAGAAGAAGTTAAACTGTCACTATTTGCAGATGACATGATACTGTACATAAAAAACCCTAAAGACTCCACCCCAAAACTACTAGAACTGATATCGGAATACAGCAAAGTTGCAGGATACAAAATCAACACACAGAAATCTGTGGCTTTCCTATATACTAACAATGAACCAACAGAAAGAGAAATCAGGAAAACAACTCCATTCACAATTGCATCAAAAAAAATAAAATACCTAGGAATAAACCTAACCAAAGAAGTGAAAGACTTATACTCTGAAAACTACAAGTCACTCTTAAGAGAAATTAAAGGGGACACTAACAGATGGAAACTCATCCCATGCTCGTGGCTAGGAAGAATTAATATTGTCAAAATGGCCATCCTGCCCAAAGCAATATACAGATTTGATGCAATTCCTATGAAACTACCAGCAACATTCTTCAATGAACTGGAACAAATAATTCAAAAATTCATATGGAAACACCAAAGACCCCGAATAGCCAAAGCAATCCTGAGAAAGAAGAATAAAGTAGGGGGGATCTCACTCCCCAACTTCAAGCTCTACTATAAAGCCATAGTAATCAAGACAATTTGGTACTGGCACAAGAGCAGAGCCACAGACCAATGGAACAGACTAGAGAATCCAGACATTAACCCAGACATATATGGTCAATTAATATTTGATAAAGGAGCCATGGACATACAATGGCGAAATGACAGTCTCTTCAACAGATGGTGCTGGCAAAACTGGACAGCTACATGTAGGAGAATGAAACTGGACCATTGTCTAACCCCATATACAAAAGTAAACTCAAAATGGATCAAAGACCTGAATGTAAATCATGAAACCATTAAACTCTTGGAAGAAAACATAGGCGAAAACCTCTTAGACATAAACATGAGTGACCTCTTCTTGAACATATCTCCCCGGGCAAGGAAAACAACAGCAAAAATGAGTAAGTGGGACTATATTAAGCTGAAAAGCTTCTGTACAGCAAAAGACACCATCAATAGAACAACAAGGATCCCTACAGTATGGGAGAATATATTTGAAAATGACACATCCGATAAAGGCTTGACGTCCAGAATATATAAAGAGCTCACACGCCTCAACAAACAAAAAACAAATAACCCAATTAAAAAATGGGCAGAGGAACTGAACAGTTCTCCAAAAAAGAAATACAGATGGCCAACAGACACATGAAAAGATGCTCCACATCGCTAATTATCAGAGAAATGCAAATTAAAACTACAATGAGGTATCACCTCACACCAGTAAGGATGGCTGCCATCCAAAAGACAAACAACAACAAATGTTGGCGAGGCTGTGGAGAAAGGGGAACCCTCCTACACTGCTGGTGGGAATGTAAGTTAGTTCAACCATTGTGGAAAGCAGTATGGAGGTACATCAAAATGCTCAAAACAGACTTACCATTTGACCCAGGAATTGCACTCCTAGGAATTTACCCTAAGAATGCAGCAATCAAGTATGAGAAAGATCAGTGCACCCCTATGTTTATCGCAGCACTATTTACAATAGCCAAGAATTGGAAGCAACCTAAATGTCCATCAATAGATGAATGGATAAAGAAGATGTGGTACATATACACAATGGAATACTACTCAGCCATAAGAAAAGGGCAAATCCAATCATTTGCAGCAACATGGATGGAGCTGGAGGGTATTATGCTCAGTGAAACAAGCCAACCAGAGAAAGAGAAATATCAAATGATTTCACTTATCTGTGGAATATAAGAACAAAGGAAAAACTGAAGGAACAAAACAGCAGCAGAATCACAGAACTCAAGAATGGACTAACAGGTACCAAAGGGAAAGGGACTGGGGAGGATGGGTGGGTAGGGAGGGATAAGGGGTGGGGAGAAGTAGGGGGGTATTAAGATTAACATGCATGGGGGGGTAGGAGAAAAGGGAGGGCTGCACAACACAGAGAAGGCAAGTAGTGATTCTACAACATTTTGCTATGCTGATGGACAGTGACTGTAAAGGGGTTTATAGGGGAGACCTGGTATAGGGGAGAGCCTAGTAAACATAATATTCATCATGTAAGTGTAGATTAGTGATACCAAAAACAAAACAAAACAAAACAAAACAAAACAAAAAAGGGCAGTTCCTGTGTGGTAACCTCCAATGAGTTCTACACAAAGGTATAAAGGGCATATAAAAGTGTAGGCAAAGGGTCTGTTTGCGTTTATACAGAAGATCAAAGCCTAATTGGGCTACCCTGAAAATGAACTAAGATACGATATGAAAGAGAACTTCCAACATCAGCACTCTCAGGAAGACTCATGCCAGAAGATGATCATCAAAAAACCCCAACAAAGATCCACGCACTGCTACAGCTGTAGATGCACTCATCCCACCAGCTCCTGGACTTGCCGTGGGAATGAAGAAGGAGATATCTAAGCTGGCCTGTGCATACAGTAAAACAACAAATTTGACTGGATCTATACTGTTGGAACTCAATCAAGAATTAGGAGAAGTTCAAATTGTAGCGCTCCAAAATCTTACAACTACAGACTATTTACTGTTAAAAGAACATAAGGGATGTGAACATTCCCCAGGAATGGGTTGTTTTAATTTGTCTGATTTCTCTCAGACTGTTCAAGTTCAGTTGGACAATATCCACCATATCATAGATAAGTTTCCACAAATGCCTAAGGTGCCTAACTGGTTTTCTTGGTTTCACTGGAGATGGCTCGTAATTACAGATATGCTTTGGTTATGTAACTATACTCCTATTATGTTAATGTGTGTGCGCAATTTAAGTAGTAGCTTAAAACCTATACATGCTGAAGTTACTCTACAAGAAGATATGTCAAAGAAATAATCAATCTTCCCATGTTTTCTTACGCCTGCTACTTCTATAGCTTTTCTTCTTCCTTCCTAATCACAACCCTTAAATAGAATTCGTGCCTCATATCAAATTTACCGAGTATCATAATTCTTCCAAGTGGTAAAGATACCTCAAGACAAATGCTGGGCATAGAAGCTACAGGGCATAAATATGCAAGGAAATAAAAAGCTAACCATTTCAAACAATAAGGCTTCTCTCTCACTTACCAACTTTACATTTCCCTGTATGGCCCCGGAAGATGACTGGTTAGCCAGAGACGGGTAAGATTCCTCAAGGGAGGAACAACCTAAGACAGGCACAGTTGCAGGGGGGTCATCAGGTGAGAAATTGGGGATCAACAGAGGTGAGGCTTAGAACCTCACCCCCCCGTTCTGAGAGAAATCTTCTGCATATGTGGATGTTTTATTGCCCTGGTCTAGCTTGGATTAACACATAGTCTACAGGCACACACCTGATCATCTACATTTGCTCTCTTACAACACTAAACTATGTTTTCTACCTTTATCTTGTATCTACCTACCACTTCAGCATTTTATTAAAAATAATAATAATAAAGAGAGAAATGTGGTATCCACATATAAATCAAGTATAAATACCAAATGAGTATTCATATTTGAACTGTTTATAGTTCATAATGCATGAGCAAAACCGAAAGTTTCTGTGATGACTGCCCTTGTACTGTTCACTATGTAACTTATTCATTATGTAAGAATTTGTTCTCCATGTAAGAACTTGTTTGTTATGCCTCAGAAGATTGGAGACTGATGAAAATTAGGCTTGGGGTGGATTAATGATTGTGCATTGAGCATTGACTCCCCTATACAGAATTTTATTGTCGTTAACAACCATTTGATCAATAAATATGAGATGCCCTCACAAAAAAAAAAAAAAAAAAGGACAGACTTCCAATGGTAAAATAAATAAGTAACCGGGATGTAATGTATATAAGGAATATAGTCAAGTTATTGTAACAGCTTGGTAGGGTGATAGCTGGAACCTAGAATTATGTATATAAATGTTTTATCACTGTGTTGTACACTTGAAACTAATGTAATGTAATACTGTGCGTCAACTACCCTTCAATAGAAAAAATAATTATCTTAAAAAAAATACAATTTTAATATCTATTTAATATATATATGGCAAAGAAGTATGGTTTGATGATCAACAAAAGATTTTCAAGAGTAAACTATGTATTATATTAGGATAGCATTACATATGGTAAGTGGAAAGAAAATATGAGTTCAAGGAGAAAAGGCAATGATGTGAATTTTCCTCTGTTGAAGAGCTTGCTTATGTATTTTTTTTTTTTTACCAGCAAACTCAAAAATATTTATTACTTTAAACTTCACAAAAATGTTTGCAAATCCCTGGAGTAAACCAAGAAAATGGGATTGGATCCAACATGGGAGATGGGAGAAAGAAGTTTCTAGAACTATCCGTGTGCCGAAAGAGCAAATGGTCCTATTAGAAGAGGAGACAGTGCTAGTTAATTCTAAGGGGAGTTCTAAAGCTCTGTCAGAGTTTGGGGAAGAATTAATGGTAACCACGTAGAAAACTAAGAAAATGAACACAAGAAGCAACTTAATAATTGCCAAATCTTTGTGGATATATCACAAAAGTATCCAAGAAAGAAAACAGTTATATTATTCACATGGTTTATCCATGAATGGTATTTACATAGTTATAATCATAAAGAGTTGAGTGATGAATTTTGCCAAAAACTGTGATAAATTATTCAGGGAGGACAGAGAGAAAGAATGACACTGTGTGCGTTTGCACATGTGTATGTGTGTGTGAAAGTTAACGTTAATAAAAGAACATGGATTATGAGTAAAATAGAAAAATCAAGAACTTCTAATGCAAGCATATTATTTAGGCATAGAGAGGTAAACAGAAGCAGCAGCTAAAAGAATTAAAAATACTTGCTTCGAGAAGCAGAGAGGAGGGGGCAGGAGACTGCTGTGGTTTTTTTTTGTTTTTTTTTTTTGCCTGTGAGGGCATCTCTCATATTTATTGATCAAATGGTTGTTAACAACAATAAAATTCTGTATAGGGGACTCAATGCACAGTCATTAATCAACCCCACTTGCTTATGTAATTTGCAAAAGTTTGATGGTGATTATCAAATCACTGTGATTCAACTGGATAATTTAATATAATTTTTTTAAATGTCAGTATTTACAATACACCAGAAGTCACAGCCTTTGTAGTTATTTAAATGTAGTTGGAAAAAAAAGCTTAACTTTCAGGAGAGTACAGTTTTTTTAAAACCACTCTATTGAAGGATACATAATTTAGAATTTTGTTTAAGGTGTTCATGAGCTAAATTATTGAAAGTCTGCTGTCTTGAGGGCTGGGCTGGATTTGGCTTGGTAAAGGGGGAGGAAGAAGGCATTCTGGGTAGGGAGAAGAGGGAGAAAAGGTTTGGGAGCAGAAACAGGGCGTGTTCAGGGAACTGAGTGGACGAGTCATGGAGGGGAGTAATCTGGGACAAGATAGAAAGGTAAGTTGAAATGAGACTAACAGTTACTAGGCTAAGGTGTTTCTCTTGCTTGTTAATTTTAATTATGAAGTTATGCTAGGTTATAATCTCCTTGTAAAAATTTACAACTTCAGGGATAGGCTTGGGACCCTCACTTCCATGTCTGGTCCCCTCCTCACCTCCCCAGAGGTGACCTTGGTTTTCAGTTTGGTTTTGTTCCTTCAGACATGCTTCCATGAATTCACATGTGCATGTTGTGGGTCTCTTAGACTAAGGAGTTTCAGCTTGATCCCGAGGTCATTAGCAACCAGGGGCTAAGGTGAGCTGGAGATTGTGCTGAGACATTCTTGTTTTATGCCTTGCAACTGGAATCTGCTCACTGAGAAAATGAGAATTGTGATTTGGGGGTGAGGGAAGGAGTGGGAGGTAATTTGGGCACAAAGCCTGTGACATAATATTGTCAGAGGGTGGCATTAAACATCATGCCATTGGAGGGTGGAAGTGATAGTGCAGAAAAGGTGGTGGGGGGATACCAAATCCTACCTTATTTGTTCACAGGTACACCTAGGTGGGTAGAAATACTCTCTCTGGAAACAGGTGGCCCTCTTGGTTTCTTGTATGTCCCCACTTTTGTTAGAGACAAGGGCACAGAAAACTATGTAATAATCATGCAAGTGTGATGAGCAAAAGCAACGGATACTTTTGAGGCAATGGGAGTGGTGGGGACTATGGTAAAATGGACAGCCCAAGTTCTTTCTAAAGGGAGCAGTCATTACTCAGCCCAATCAACTGCTGTCTTGGGGGAATATGGCATCAATGTTAGCCGTATCTTTTGATTTTTTTTCAAGAGACTGTAGAAATTAGAATTTTTGTGTTAAATCTCTCAATGTTGGCTCAAAAATTTCTTAAGTGCTGTGCTAGCTAAACAAGGTATGTGTTTGCAGGAGGCTTTGGCCTGTGATCTTTGTTTAAAGGAATCCTGCCTGAAGGCAAAACACCGGATCATCACATAATCCCTTGGCATGCTGCTTGGCTCTACGATCTGTGTGATTATGAAGGATTCTGGGATTCTTAGGGAGATGCTGTGAGAGCGGTTGACTTCATTCGCCTTGTTTGGTGCCCACCCACTTCCCAATGGCCGGCTAGTAATAGAGCTCTGCTAGGAAACTGGGAGCTTAGCAGAAGGTTCCAGAAGCATCCTCATAAATCCAGGGAAGTCAGCCAATGTAGATTCACTAGAAGCCAAGTCTCCAGGGAGTTGGACCTAAGGCCTCCGGTGTCCCTCCCTCAGGCTTTTGGGGCGTGTTCTCATGCCTCTCCCAGGGCAGAGACCGGTGGGAACACAGACCAGTGACTCTTTCTCAAAGAGCTTTGTCCTATGACTAAATCCAAGCTAGGCAGTCAGACACAAATGAAAGCGCGTGCGCGCGCACACACACACATGCACGCGCACACACGCGCGCGCAAACTGTCCCCAGCACTTCCAAGACGTTTTCCCACGCAGTCCCAGGGCAGCCGGAAGGGCAGCTGGTCATGGGAATGGAAGAGGGGGCCCTCCCCCAGTGGAAGCTCCACCCTGCTCCATTTACTCCCAGCCGTGCAATCCCCGCCCCCCCCCTCCACCTGGCTTACTACTTCCACAGGAGGAAATAACTGAACAATGCGGCAGATCAGAGAATGGGCACCCGGCCAAGGGCCCGGGACTGGGGCTTGGCAGGCCCTGGGCTCTGCCTCCTGGCGGCCCCACTCCCGCCTCACAAGCACCCGTCTCAGTCGGTTTCCCTGTTGCGTGGCCTTCCTCAGACCTTCTCCCAACCTTCTCACCGTCCTTGTGAAACTCGGCAGGGCTGATAACCCTCCCCCCTTTCCTCGGCCTGCCCCTTCCCCACTCTGGTGGCCAGTGGTGTCCACACTCCCACTTGGGTATAATTCCTAGAGGAGGGGCTGGAACTAGGCTCTGACGGAGATTTTGACTAGTGGGGGTGGGTAGGAAAAAAGGGTCATTTTTTTCTCAAGCTTTTCTCCAGAGGTGAGAGCAAGTCCTGAGAAGGGACGGTGCCGGGACAGGAGCACCGGAGCCTGGGGTCTCTCTTCAGGACAGAGCCGTCTGGGCGAGAGCAGGAGGGGACGGCAGTGCTCAGACGCCTGGGCATTCTCAGAGGAACGGAAAGGATTCCAGTTCTGGGAGGCTGGGAAGTTGGTGGGAACCACTGCATTTGTTTTTCCTGTTGGTCTAAAATAATGCCCTGCCCGGGTCCGGAACCCCACGCCCCAGGCGGGACCGCCGCTCGTCTGTGCCCGCTGCCGCGGCCTTCAACGGCCTCGCCTTCCGCCAGGCGTTTCCTGCCCTGGGAGCCGAGGGCCAGGTTTCCTCGCCAGTCTTTGCCACCTCTAAAAACCAGTGTCCTCTTCTCGCCGGATCCTGACTCAGGGAGTGGGGAGTCGGGTAAGACGGCTCATTTCTCTGGCCGTGTAGCCAGTGTGGTTCCAGGAGCCCAGTGACAGGAGTCCTGAATCCCAATCTCTTTCCCCTGATGTTTGGGTTCACCCTTTAAGTGGTTTCTGTCCCTGTGTGGCTCAACCACATGCAGGTGAGCACTTGGAAACCTATGAAGTCTTGAGAGTAGGAAAGAGCCTCCAGAGCCTACTGCCAACCTTAGAATTTCAGTGAGCGATGGAGGCACAAAGCGCACCTGTACCTTGCCCAAGGCCGACAACCAGGAAGTCGGGAGAGCCGGTTTCCTGGGGGACTCTCGGGCCGGTCTCTCTGTAGCCAGCCGCAGTTTCTAAAGGCAGTTGTGGTATAACCCTGGGGCAGAACAGAAGAAAAATGTCAGGCCCAGAATCCTGATCTGCCTGCTCGTGCCTTTCAGGCCCTTAATTTTTATCTCCTTTTTAAGTGCCTCAGACTCTGTGTACACCTTAAGAAAGTGGTATTTGAATTGTCTTTATTCTTAGCGAAGAAGCTGATGCTTCTCGTAGACCCCCGATGCCTGCACTTACAGGCTGGGCAGCTCAACCCACTATTGTGCTGGGTACCTGCATTTGCTTCCTCATTGTTCCATTCAGGTGAATCATGTCTCTCCAACCCGCTGTCTGCTTTCCTGCTTTGCAAGATACTCATTGACTTTTACCATGATAAAAAAATATTCCCTGAGTGCCTACCGTGACGCGGGCTCTTTGCTACTCACCCCCTTGGGGCTTTCAGTCTAAAGGTGAAAGACACCGTGAACAAGCAATCAGCCAAGTAAATGATTACAGATGTGACAGTCGCTGTGGAGGAAACCCCCAGGGTATAGTGATGCTCATGAAGATCTGGGGGGAGCATGGTGCAGGCCGAGGGAATGGTAGGAATAAATGCCCTGAGGCAAAAACTAGCTTGTTCTGTTTGTGACCCTGCAAAGGAGCCAGATTGGCACCAGGAAGGAGGGGGCTGCGGATGCAGCTGGAGGTAGGAGGGCTCAGCTCCTGCAGGGTCTGTGTACAGGAGAGGAGAGGGATTTGGATTGTGTAACAAGGGAGGTAGGAAGGCATGGGAGGGCTTCAAGTACAGTAATGACACAATCAATGCTTTTATTTTTGTCTGTTTTCAAGGGGAGATAAACTGATTTATGCTAGTTTATTTGTCCCTGAGCAGGAACAAGCTAATATCTAGCACATGGTACCCTATGTTGGGGCTCAGTGTGATTTCTTTTTTTTTCTTCCAGTTTTATTGAGATATAATTGACCTATGGCAGTGTGTGTGTTTAGGATGTATGGCATAATGTTTTGACTTACTATATTGTGAAATGGTTACCACAATAGGTTAACATCCACCATCTCATATAGATTCAGTGTCCTCCCTACAAACAACAACAAAACCCCAAAAGAACAACATACATATATTTTTTTTCTTGTGGTGAGAACTCTAAGGATTTACTCTCAACAACTTTCCTACATGATCCAGCAGTGGTAGCTATTGTTGTCATGTTATACATTCCATCCCCGTCCTTATTTTTAACAGGAAGTTTGTTCCTTTTGACCACCTAAATCTAATTCTCCCTCCCCTCCAATATTTTAAAAATACTTAAAGTATTAGTTACCCTGGCTGCTTTCAGGGAATGGATTGGAAGAGGGCAAGAAAGGAGACCCCGTGACCATCCGGAGCTGCAGTAATCAGCACATGACCTGGTGGTGGGCTGGCTCGGTGCATCAGGGCGAAGACTTAGAGAATAAATGTACCCCTTTTGGAGACAGAAATGACGGGACTTGTCATGATGAGTTGGGTAACAAGAGGGGATGAGGGAGGGAAAGAGGGGAGTTGTGACAACACCTAGGTACCTGCCTGAGCAACTAGATGGTGGGGGGCCATTAGGGAGACGGGAAAGGTGGGAAACCTGGGGAAGGACCAGGCTGGAGGAGAATCAAGGTTTGGGCTTATGAATTTAGAGCCACTTAATAGACATGTCATGCTGGCTTCACATATGACTGTCATAAGGCCTATATGTCCATAGCTTAAAGGATTCTAGTGGCATGGATTTGGGAACTATCAGACTACTGATGATATTTACATTTTTGGGAGCAAATGAGATCATCTAGAGATAAAGGGAAGAGGCTCCAGGACCGGATCCTGGGGAAATCCAACATTTAGAGGACAGGTAGAGTTGGTGAAACTGGAAAAGGACATTGCAAAGAAGCAGCCAGAGAGCTGCCTCTTGGAGGACAAGGCCGGAAAGCATAGGGTGTTCGGGAAGGGAAGGAGCAGCCAGCTCTTCTGAACGTTCCTCAAGTCAAGCCCTAAGACCAAAAGCCAGCAATGGATTTGGAGGCTTAGAGACCAGAGGTGATCTGGACATGAGCAGCCTGTGTGGAGTTGTAAGATGGATGTCATATTGCCATGGTCTAAGATTTGTCACTGTTGCTATTATTATTATTTGTGTTTAAAATATTTTCATTATGGAAAATGTCAAGCACACATAAAAGTTAAAAGCATGATTCAATAACCATCAACTCAACATGACTGGTTTCATCCATACCTTCTGTCCCTTGGATTCTTTTGAAGTTAATCTCAGGCAAATCATTTCATCCATTAAGATTTCATTGTGTATCACTAAAAGATAAGGATTCTTTTTAAAGTGATACCATTTCAGAACTAAAAATTAGTTAATTATTTCTTGTTTCTTGAGATGTAATTGACATATAACATTGTTATTAATTATTAGGTATATAACATAATGATTTGACATGTATATATCAGGGAAATAATTACAAGAATAAGTTTAGTTAGCATCCATCATTACAGTTACAATTTTTTTCTTCTGATTAGAACTTTGAAGATCTACTCTCTTAGCAACTTTCAGATGTACAGTACGGTGTGGTTAACTAAAGTCCCCATGCTGTACATTGCATCCCCTAGGATTTATTTAGCTTATAATTGGAAATTTGTGCTTTTTGACCACCTTCACCCATTTCAGCATACCTCCACCCCACAAATATATATATTTGCCAACTGTAATATATGCATTTACAGTTGATTTCTTCAAATCACCACCCAAAAAGGGCCACAGGTTACATTTGGTGGATAAGTCTCTTACATCTATTTTAGTCTACAGATTTCTGCTCCCCCACCCATCCTCAACTTTTTGGTGAGGAAACAGAAAGTTTTGTGCTTTAGAAACTTCCTACATTCAGGATTTTGATGATTGCCTTCCAGTGATGCTGTTTAATAAGTTCATTTGTCTCCTTTCATTTTCTGTAAACTGTAGCTGGATATAAAGGCTTGTTCTGATTCAGGTTAAAGGTTTGTCAAGAATACTTCATGAGGGAGCTGGATTCAAGATGGCGGTGTGAGAGGTAAGACAGAGAACTCCTTCCCAAACCACACATAATATGAAAATATAGTTAATACAACTAATCCTAAAAGAGCAACAGGAAAGAAGGCTGCACCAGACTGCATACACCTGGAGAACAGAGAAGACCTCATGAAACAGGGTAACGTGCCAAAGCCTTGATCCGGTGGGTCCCAAGCCCTTCCCCCACCCCAGCTCACCAGCGGGAGGAAGAGAAACGGAGCAGGTAGGGGGAGGAAGCCTAGGACTGCTGAACACCCAGCCCTGGAGATCTGCTTTGGGAGCACAAACCTACATTGCATGGTACTCTGGAGATTAGTGGGGTTGGAAAGCTAAGACAGGCGGAATACTTGGAGAGACTGAGATTCCAGTTGTTTGTGGAAGACACGGATCCAGGTTCAGATGCTCTGGGACAAAGGAAAGGTGGGCAGTCTGAGAGGGTTCCTAGCAGCGAGAGGGCTGCTGAAGGGGTCGGGTTTTCACGGAGCTTGCTGTGTGGGAGAAGGGATAGGTGGACAAGGTTGTCTGGGTGCGCTCTGCTCAGCAGGTTGGGGACTTTCAGGAGCTTCAGGTGCTCCAGCCCCCTGGCTGCTACTCAGCTCTGAGGCCCCCCACTGTGATACACAGTTGGCTGCACCTTCCTCCTGGCCTGCTGGCACCTGCTCGCAAACCGACAGTCCCTGCCCTGGCATCAGGCCAGCCCGAGGGAGGCCCTCCCTACAGCAGCTACAGACACAAAGCACAGAGGCTTACACCCGTGTGCTCGGCCCACTGGTTCTGACAGTGGAGACAGGCACTGCAGCTGGGAAGCAGGAGACAGCTCTTTCCTCCCCCCAGGCACCAGCACTGCTCCCCTGCGACCCCCAACATCACTCCAGGGGCTGAGCAACTCCAGAGACTAGAGCTTCTGGGCACTAGAGGGCCCCACATTAAAAGATGAAATGTCAGAGGAAACTGGTTCAAACAAAAATCTCACAAACACCAGAAAAAGAGCCAAAAGAAACTAAACTCATCAATCTTCCTGAAAGAGTTCAAATAAAAATCATAAACATGCTCATGGAGGTACAGAAAAATACTCAAGAACTCAGGGCTGAATTTAGGACAGAGATTCAATCCTTAAGAAATTCCATATCTGAAATGAAACATACAATGGAGGGATTTAAAAGCAGATTAGATGTAGTAGAAGAGACGGTAAATGCAATAGAATTTAGAGAAGAGGAATACAAAGAAGCTGAGGCACAGAGAGAAAAATGGATCTCTAAGAATGAAAGAATATTGAGAGAAATATGTGACCAATCCAAATGGAACAATACTCACATTATAGGGGAACCAGAAGAAGAAGAGAGAGAAAAAGGGATAGAAAGTGTCTTTGAGGAGGTAATTGCTGAAAACTTTCCCAGTCTGGGGAAGGAGATAGTCTCTCAGGCCATGGAGGTGCACAGATCTCCTAACAAAAGGGACTCAAGGAGGAAAACACCAAGACATATAATAATTAAAAGATCAAAGATCAAGGATAAGGACAGACATTTAAAAGCAGATAGAGAGAGAAAAAAAGATCACATACAAAGGAAAACCCATCAGGCTATCATCAGACTTCTCAACAGAAACCTTACAGGCCAGAAGGGAGTGGCATGATGTATTTAATGCAATGAAGCAGAAGGACCTCCAACAAGAATACTCTACCCGGCAAGATTATCATTTCAATTTGAAGGATTAAACAATTTTCAGATAAGCAAAAGCTGAGAGAATTTACCTCACACAAAGCATCTCTACAGTGCATTTGGAAGGACTGCTATAGATGGAAGTTTCCCAAGGCTAAATAGCTGTCACCAGGAAAACAAAACCACAGTAAAGAAAGTAGAACAATTAATTACTAACCAGATGCAAAATCAAATCAACTACACCCAAAGTCAATCAAGGGATAGACAAAGAGTACAGAATATGACATCTAATATATAAAGAATGAGGAGGAAGAAAAAGGAGGAAAAAAATAACCTTTAGGTTGTATGTGTAATAGCATACTAAGTGTGTTAAATTAGACTGTTCGACAGTAAGGGAATTACCCTTGGACCTTTGGTAACACAAATCTAAAGCCTGCAATCACAATAAGTACATACCTATCGATAATCAATAGACACAGAGTCACTGAATGAATAAAAAAACAAGACCCATCTATATGTTGCCTACAAGAGACTCACTTCAAACCCAAAGACATACACAGACTGAAAGTAAAGGGATGGAAAAAGATACTTCATGCAACTAACAGGGAGAAAAAAGCAGGAGTTGCAGTACTTGTATCACACAAAATAGACTTCAAAACAAAGTCACAAGAGACAAAGAAGGACATTACATACTGATAAAGGGGTCAGTCCAACAAGAGGATGAAACTATTATAAATACCTATGTACCCAACACTGGATCACCTACCTATGTGAAACATACTAAAAGAATTAAAGGAGGAAATAGAATGCAATGCATTCATTTTGCGACTTCAACACACCACTCACTCCAAAGGGCAGGTCAACCAGACAGAAACTAAGTAAAGACACAGAGGCATTGAACAATGTATTAGAACAGATGGGCATAACAGACATCTACAGAACACTCCATCCAAAAGCAACATGATAACACATTCTTCTCAAGTGCACATGGAACATTTTCAAGAATAGATCATATGCTAGGCCACAAAAAGAGCCTCAGTAAATTAAAAAAGATAGAAATTATACCAACCAACTTCTCAGATCAAAAGGTATGAAACTAGAAATAAATTACACAAAGAAAATGAAAAGGCCCACAAACACATGGAGACTTAATAACATACTCCTAAATAATCAATGGATGAATGACCAAATAAAAACAGAGATCAAGCAATACATGGAGACAAATGACAACAATAATTCAAAACTGCAAAATCTGTGATGCAGTGAAGGCTGTGCTAAGAGGGCAGTATATTGCAATACAGGCCTACCTCAGGAAAGAACAATCCCAAATGAACAGTCTAAACTCACAATAAATGAAACTAGAAAAAGAATAACAAATGAGGCCCAAAGTCAGTAGAAGGAGGGACATAATAAAGATAAGAGCAGAAATAAATTAAGTCAAGAAGAATAAAACAATAGAAAGAATCAATGAAAGCAAGAGCTGGTTCTTTGAGAAAATAAACAAAATAGGTAAACCCCTAGCCTCACTTAACAAGAAAAAAAGAGAGTGTACACATATAAACAGAATCAGAAATGAGAATGGAAAAATCACTGCAGATACCACAGAAATACAAAGAATTATGAGAGAATACTATGAAAAATCACATGCTAACAAACTGGATAATCTTCTAGAAGAAATGGACAACTTTATAGAAAAATACAACCTTCCAAGGCTGACCCAGGAAGAAACAGAAAATCTGAATAGACCAATTACTAGCAACAAAATTGAATTGTTAATCAAAAAACTACCTAAGAACAAAATCCCTGAACCAGATGGTTTCACTGATGAATTTTATCAAACATTTAGTGGAAACCTAATACCCATCCTCCTTAAACTTTTCCAAGAAGTAGAAGAGGAGGGAATACTCCCAAACTCATTCTATGAGGCCAGCATCACTCTAATACCAAAACCAGTCAAAGACACCACAAAAAAGAAAATTACAGACCAATATCCCTGATGAACATAGATGCAAAAATACTCAACAAAATATTAGCAAACTGAATTCAAAAATACATCAAAAAGATCATCCATCATGATCAAGTAGGATTTATTCCAGGGATGCAAGGATGTTACAACATTCGAAAATCCATCAACGTCATCCACCACATCAACAAAAAGGAGGACAAAAACCACATGATCATCTCCATTGATGCTGAAAAAGCATTCAACAAAATTCAACATACATTTATGATAAAAACTCCGAACAAAATGGGTATAGAGGGCAAGTACATCAACATAATAGAGGCCATATATGACAAACCCACAGCCAACATTATACTAACAGTGAGAAACTGAAAGCTTTTGCTTTAAGATTGGGAACAAGACAAGGATGCCCACTCTCCCTACTTTTATTCAACATAGTACTGGAGGTTCTCGCTGCGGCAATGAGACAACACAAAGAAATAAAAGGCATCTAGATTGGCAAAGAAGTTAAACTGTCCCTGTTTGCAGATGATGTGATATTGTACATAAAGAACCCTAAAGAATCCACTCCAAAACTACTAGATCTAATATCTGAATTCAGCAAAGTTGCAGGAATCAAAATTAATACACAGAAATCTGTTGTATTCCTACACACTAATGATGAACCAGCAGATAGCAAAATCAGGAAAACAATTCCATTCACAGTTGCATCAAAAAGAATAAAATACCTAGGAATAAACCTAACCAAGGAAGTGAAAGACCTATACTCTGAAAACTACAAGACACTCATGAGAGAAATTAAAGAAGATACCAATAAATGGAAACACATCCTGTGCTCATGGAGAGGAAGAATTAATATTGTCAAAATGGCCATCCTGCCTAAAGCAATCTACAGATCCAATGCAATCCCTATCAAAATGACAACAGCATTCTTCAATGAACTAGAGCAAATAGTTTAAAAATTCACATGGCACCACAAAGGACCCCAAATAGCCAAAGCATCCTGAGAAGGAAGAAAAGCTGGGGGGATTACGCTCCGACTTCAAGTTCTACTACAAAGCCACGGTATTCAAGACAATTTGGTACTGGCACAAGAACAGACCCATAGACCAATGGAACAGACTAGAGAGCCTAGGTATAAACCTAAGCATATATGGTCAATGAATATATGATAAAGGAGCCATGGATATACAATGGGGAAATGACAGCCTCTTCAATAACTGGTGTTGGCAAAACTGGACAGCTACATGTAAGAGAATGAAACTGGATTATTGTCTAACCCCATGCACAAAAGTAAACTCGAAATGGATCAAAGACCTGAATGTAAGTCATGAAATCATAAAACTTTAAGAAGAAAATAAAGGCAAAAAGCTCTTGAATATAAACATGAGCAACTTTTTCCTGAACGCATCTCCTTGGGTTAGGGAAACAAAATAAAAAACGAACAAATGAGAGTACATTGTGCTAAAAAGCTTCTGTACAGCAAAGGACACCATCAGCAGAACAAAAAGGCATCCTACAGTTTGGGAGTATATATTTTGAAATGACGTATCTGACAAGGGGTTAATATCCAAAATATATAAAGAACTCATACTCCTCAACAGCCAAAAAGCAAACAACTCTATTAAAAACTAGGTGTAGGATATGAACAGACACTTCTCCAAAGAAGAAATTCAGAGGGCCAACAGGCGCATGAAAAGATGCTCCACATTGCTAATTATCAGGGAAATGCAAATTAAAACCACAATGAGATATCACCTCACACCAGTTAGGAGGTCACCATAGAAAAGACTAGGAACAACAAATGCTGGCGAGGATGTGGAGAAAGGGGAACCCTCCTACACTGCTAGTGGGAATGTAAACTAGTTCAACCATTGTGAAAGCAGTATGGACGTTCCTCAGAAAACTAAAAATAGAAATACCATTTGACCCAGGAATTCCACTCCTAGGAATTTACCCTAAGAATGCAGCAGCCCAGTTTGAAAAAGACAGATGCACCCCTATGTTTATCACAGCACTATTTACAATAGTCAAGAAATGCAAGCAACCTACGTGTCCATCAGTAGATGAATGGAAGAGGTGGTACATATACACAATGGAATATTATTCAGCCATAAGAAGAAAAAAAATCCTACCATTTGCAACAACATGGATGGAGCTAGAGGGCATTATGCTCAGTGAAATAAGCCAGGTGGAGAAAGACAAGTACCAAATGATTTCACTCATCTGTGGAGTATAAGAACAAAGGAAAAACTGAAGGAACAAAACAGCAGCAGAATCACAGAACCCAAGAATGGACTAACAGTTGCCAAAGGGAAAGGGACTGGGGAGGGTGGGTGGGAAGGGAGGGATAAGGGGAATAAGGGGTGTTACAATGAGCACATATAATGTAAGGGGGTGCATGGGGAAGGCAGTATAACAGAGAAGACATGTAGTGACTCTATAGCATCTTACTATGCTGATGGACAGTGACTGTAATGGGGTATGTGGTGGCGACTTGAGAATGGGGGGAATCTCTGGTAACCACAATGTTCCACATGTGATTGTATATTAATGATACCAAAATAAAATAAATAAATAAACTATGAAAAAAAAAAGAACACTTCATAGGTAGTGATGTTTTCTTTCATCAGGAGCTAGGTATCCTTCCTGTCTCTCTCTTATGTAACATTATAGATCTGAGGATCATCATCTCATGAAATGTTTGCAAAAAGGTGATACTGTGTTATTCCTTCATTTATTACCAAATTGGCTACCTTGAGGCCTGTTTGTAAAGAACATCAGGTTGAATGCTTGTTTCTTACTCTTAACCAGTTTACAGAATAATTATTTCACAACACTAATTTTGTTAGCGTGAAGTACAGTTCACATAAGAAAGGCAAGTTAACTGACTTCATTTCCCCCTTTATTTACCAGTTTTCAGGAAAATGAATTGGTTCCTTCAAATTCTCTAAAGGTGGTCAATGATATTTCTTTTTTTATTTTTCTTCTCACTCTCTTTTTTTTTTTTTTAAATAATTATTTTTTATTGAAGGGTAGTTGACACACAGTATTACATTACATGAGTTTCAAGTGTACAACACAGTGGTAGAACATTTATATACATAATTCTAGGTTCCAGCTATCACCCTACCAGGCTGTTACAATATCTTGACTATATTCCTTATGCTATACATTACATCCCGGTTACTAATTTATTTTACCATTGGAAGTCTGTCCTTTTTTTTTTTTTTTTTTTGTGAGGGCATCTCTCATATTTATTGATCAAATGGTTGTTAACGACAATAAAATTCTGTATAGGGGAGTCAATGCTCAATGCACAATCATTATTCCACCCCAAGCCTAATTTTTGTCAGTCTCCAATCTTCTGAGGCATAACAAACAAGTTTTTACATGTAGAACAAATTCTTACATAATGAATAAGTTACATAGTGAACAGTACAAGGGCAGTCATCACAGAAACTTTCGGTTTTGCTCATACATTATGAACTATAAACAGTCAGTTCAAATATGAATACTGATTTGGTTTTTATACTTGATTTATATGTGGATACCACATTTCTCTCTTTATTATTATTATTTTTAATAAAATGCTGAAGTGGTAAGTAGATACAAGATAAAGGTAGA
The DNA here is from genome assembly GCF_030020395.1 of Manis pentadactyla. Taxonomy (NCBI): domain Eukaryota; kingdom Metazoa; phylum Chordata; class Mammalia; order Pholidota; family Manidae; genus Manis; species Manis pentadactyla. The sequence goes on along the minus strand of NC_080029.1, from coordinate 113,056,227 downwards.
AAACATAGTTTAGTGTTGTAAGAGAGCACATGTAGATGATCAGGTGTGTGCCTGTAGATTATGTGTTAATCCAAGCTAGACCAGGGCAATAAAACATCCACGTATGCAGAAGATTTCTCTCAGAACGGGGGGGGGTGAGGTTCTAAGCCTCACCTCTGTTGATCCCCAATTTCTCACCTGATGGCCCCCCTGCGACTGTGCCTGTCTTAGGTTGTTCCTCCCTTGAGGAATCTTACCCGTCTCTGGCTAACCAGTCATCTTCCGGGGCCATGCAGGGAAATGTGAAGTTGGTAAGTGAGAGAGAAGCCTTATTGTTTGAAAAAGTTAGCTTTTTACTTCTTTGCATATTTATGCCCTGTGGCTTCTATGCCCAGCATTTGTCTTGAGGTATCTTTACCACTTGGAAGAATTATGATACTCGGTAAATTTGATATGAGGCACGAATTCTATTTAAGGGTTGTAATTAGGAAGGAAGAAGAAAAGCTATAGAAGTAGCAGGCGGAAGAAAACATGGGAAGATTGATTATTTCTTTGATATATCTTCTTGTAGAGTAACTTCAGCATGTATAGGTTTTAAGCTACTACTTAAATTGCACACACACATTAACATAATAGGAGTATAGTTACATAACCAAAGCATATCTGTAATTACCAGCCATCTGCAGTGAAACCAAGAAAACCAGTTAGGCACCTTAGGCATTTGTGAAAACTTATCTATGATATGGTGGATATTGTCCAAATGAACTTGAACAGTCTGAGAGAAATCAGACAAATTAAAACAACCCATTCCTGGGGACTGTTCACATGCCATATGTTCTTTTAACAATAAATAGTTTGTAGTTGTAAGACTTTGGAGCGCTACAATTTGCACTTCTCCAAATTCTTGGTTGAGTTCCAACAGTATAGATCCAGTCCAATTTTGTTGTTTTACTGTATGCACAGGCCAGCTTAGATATCTCCTTCCTTATTCCCATGGCAGGTCCAGGAACTGGTGGGATGAGTGCATCTACAGCTGTAGCAGTGCGTGGATCTTTGTTGGGGTTTTTTGATGATCATCTTCTGGCATGAGTCTTCCAGAGGGTGCAGATGTTGGAAGTTCTTTTTCATATCATATCTTAGTTCATTTTCGGGGTAGCCCAATTAGGCTTTGATCCTCTGTATAAACACAAACAGACCCTTTGCCTACACTTTTATATGCCCTTTATACCCTTGTGTAGAACTCGTTGGAGGTTACCACACAGGAACTGCCCTTTTTTTTTTTTTTTTTTTTTTTTGCTATCACTAATCTACACTTACATGACGAATATTATGTTTACTAGGCTCTCCCCTATACCAGGTCTCCCCTATAAACCCCTTTACAGTCAGTGTCCATCAGCATAGCAAAATGTTGTAGACTCACTACTTGCCTTCTCTGTGTTGTACAGCCCTCCCTTTTCTCCTACCCCCCCATGCATGTTAATCTTAATACCCCCCTACTTCTCCCCCCCTTATCCCTCCCTACCCACCCATCCTCCCCAGTCCCTTTCCCTTTGGTACCTGTTAGTCCATTCTTGAGTTCTGTGATTCCACTGCTGTTTTGTTCCTTCAGTTTTTCCTTTGTTCTTATACTCCACAGATGAGTGAAATCATTTGGTATTTCTCTTTCTCCGCTTGGCTTGTTTCACTGAGCATAATACCCTCCAGCTCCACTCACTCTCTTTTTGACCATCAGTAAGCACTCGTGAATTTTATCATTATAAATTAGTTTTTATCAGATCTTTTCTGGAGAGCAGATTTTTATACAGAGAAATGGGAGTGAATTTACATTTATGGGACACCTTCTAGACACTGGGCTTGATGCTCTCACATACACTGTTTTATTTCATCCCTGCCACAGCTGTGGAGGCAGGTACTGTGTCACCTATTTTTCACTGAGGAGGAGACAGGCTCTTGGTAGCCATTTGACTAGTCTAAAGTCATACAGCCAGCTGGTGGCCAACCTCAGGTCTGCCTGAGCCATGTGGCACCACATAGGTTTTTTGAATGAGATCTTATTTTATTTTGAATGAAACATTGAGTCCCTCAGGAGGGCCCATTGATTACTCCTCCAGCTTCTGTCTTACCTCTTGCCATATATTCTTCTCATACTTGCCTGGTTTTGCTCCCTTGACTCTGTCACTGTCATACTTGCAAGAACAGTTCCTAGGGACTAGAATACTCTTATGCTTTATAACCTAACTTATCCTTTTTTAAATCATTAATACAGTTTTACTATATTTACATGTATGATTTTACTTAAGTCCAAGCTTATATCATATCATTTATATTTTTTTAACTGAAATTTGTATTGAGATAATTATAGAGTCTCATGCAGGTATAAAAAATAATACAGAGAGATCCCTTAGGCACTTTATAGTTTCTCCCAACAGTAACATTTTGTAACAGTAACTACAGTATAACATTACAACCAGAATATCAGCACTGATGCAATCCACCTATCTTATTCAGGTTATTCCAGTTTTGCTTGTATCATTTACATGTTGCCTGTGTGTGTCTAGTTCACAGTTGGAGCATACGTGTGGGTTCCTGTTTCCACCACCACTATCAAGATGCTGAACAGTTCCATAAGCACTGGATCCCTCAGTGTTGTCTTTTTATACTCACCCACCTCCTTGCCATTGTTCCCTACCCCATCCCAAACCCCTGGCAACTATGCATCTGTTCTCTATTTCTAAAATATTGTCATTTCAAAAATGTTATATATAAACGGAATCATACAGTAGGTAACCTTTTTCAATCAGCGTAATTCCCAGGAGAGTCATCCAAGTTGGTGCATTTATCAGTAGCTGATTCCTTTGTATTGCTGAGTGGTTCACTGTATGGATGTATCACCATTGATTTAACCATTCACTTGCTAAAGGACATCTGGGCTGATTGCAATTTTTGGCTATTATGAATAAAACTGCTATGAACATACATGTACAAATTTTTATGGGAATGTAAGTTTTCACTTCTCTGGGATAAATGCCCAGGAGTACAATTCCTGAGTCACCTGGTAGTTTTCTTAGAGACTTCCAAACTATTCTCAGGAGTGGCTCTGTTACTGTTAAAGACTGGAGAGCATGCTGATGTGCTGAAGGGAAACCAGTGTCTGAATCAGTGCTTTGCCTCCTCCTACACAACCCGCTAGAGCCAGGTTTTTGGAAAGGGGAGAGAGGATGGGTCCCATAGCTCTGGGGAGGGACTAGCTGGTCTGTGGTAAGGAAGAGGGGCACTTCTCAGACTACCAGGAAGGGAGAGATATAGGTGGGTGGAGAGGCAAGACAGCTTTGCAGGTCGTGTTAGGAATGAAAGGAAGCTCCCCTTTTCTTGTATCCCTAGTAACATAAGAGGCTAGGGCAGTGTATATTATACATCAAATCATCCTGTTGCATACCTTAAGCTAATATGATGTTATATGTCTATCATATCAATAAAACTGGGAAATAAAACCTTAAGAGGCTATGTAATTGCTGAAATGAAAAGGGTGGAGTTTTGCAGAGAGACAGTGGGTATAAAAGTCAACTTAGAGAGTGGAAAAGCAAATTTACTGAAGGAATGTACTAGGTCTCCCCGGCAGTGTTGACAGCCCATTTGAGGTTAGCACCGTTAGCATGACATTAAGATCTGCCTGGCAGTGTGATTTTGTTCCAGCAAAAGCACTAAGGCAGATGGTGGATTTAGATGGAGTAGGGGGTTTTCTAGGCAGTCACCAAGAGGGGAAACAGGGCAAGAAAGTGGTTATAGGGATAGATGATGGAAATTAAGCTAAAAGAGAAGGTACATGAAAACTGGGGCTAATGAATAGTAAGCAATTAATAAGGTCAGCGGGTTGGAGTTCATGGTAAGAGCCAAAGAACTGTTGAGGGAGGCTTAATTAAGGCAAAGGTCATGATGAGAGAAACAGTGTGGTTTATGGTGACAACAAAGTTGAGAGGGTGGCTGCCATGGAGAATGAAAATGCCACTGGAGATGAGGAGGTTAAGGAAATGGGAGGAGAATGTTGGAGAGGCCATCACAGGGACGGTGAGCTCAGCAGATAGAACAAAATTTAGGGTGGAGACAGAGGCAGTGGGCCAAGAGCTACATGGGCAGCTAACAGGAGACTGACTGGTGACATCAAGCAAGATGGTATATGTCCAGGTGGTGAAGCTTCGAAGGAACGGGTTGTGTAGGAGGGAGGCTAGCACCGATTCAGACACAGCACTGCGGGGTGGGAAAGGAACACACCCAGTTCCTGACCCTGAAGTACTTGAGAATGAGAGGAACGCGGCTTTCACCTAAGAGGGCTGCTAGAGAAGCAGTGCCGTCAGGAGATGATAGGTTTCAGGTAAGGCGAGGAGGTGTGGGCAGCGTCCTGAGAAAAGGCTGAGGATATGGAAGAATTTGCTGGTCCCAGGCTGCAGAGGGGACAGGGGAAGGATGTGGCTTGTGGGAGGGAGCTGGGAGGGGGTCAGGCAAATTGCCAGCGTGAGGACCAGGTTAGAGGTGATACTGGATGAGAAGGAGCTCCAACCTGTGGTGAAATGAAGGTAAGAAGGGATAGGGGACTGATGGGATACAGTACTATCCAGAACTTTGTGTTGATGGAAGAATCTGCACTGTGAATACTGGAATTCCTAGCCTCTCATGGATATTAAACACATGAAATGTGGCTAATGGGACTGAGAAACTGCATTTTAACATTATTTCATTTAAGTTAATTTAAATTTAAATAGCCACATGTGGCTAGTGCCTATCATAGTGGACAGCATGGGTTAGAAGATGGTGGCTCCCCATTTTTGTGAAATTTTCACTTGCTGTCCAGGAGGCCGTCAGGGTGGTCACCCCTTCAAATAGCAAGCTGTAGCAGAGACCTAACTCCTCCACTGTGTGAATGCAGACAAAGCACAGGGTCAGGCAACTCTGGGTCCAAACTCTTAACTCCACTGCTTACTAGCTTTGAATTAGAGAAAATACGTAAACTTGCCTGGTATGTATAGGCCTGCAATAAATATCAGTTGGCAAAATCTCCCTGGGGCTTAATTCTTCTGTAGAATGGGAGTGGGGTAGTGTAAAAATTAGTGCTTAAGCATGATGCTCAATAAGTGGTCCCTATCATTGACATAGTGAGTTCTCAGTATTTGCTGATTGATTGAGAACTATCCTTCAGACCAAAAGTTTACTTATTTAGGATGGGATGGCAGGAATGCACCATCCCTGCTCCTCTGGGGGCCAGAAGGACCAGGTCTCTGGGACTATAAAACGGGGTGGATCATGGCTGGGTTTAATTGTTCAGTTCTGCTATGTACTAATGGAAGAATATACCTGGCTTGAACTTGGAAGAGCAGGTAGGGATAGCCAAGAGGACAAGGTGGACGATCTAAAGTGAGTCAGAGTATGCAACCAGCCTTGCTTAAATATTTAGTGATAGTCTGGGCAGTTCTGGTGTCATTTACCACTTCAATTTTGCTGAGAAAAGTCTTAGTTTGGCAGGTCTAACCTTTCTTCCTTCTCTGCATCCCCATCACCTAAAAATGAAAACCATGTTTTTTCATGAAGTAGAGGAACAGTGTCCTGAGATGGTTCTATAATGTGGGATATTTGTGATTTGGGGCTATTATGAATTGGGGGTCATTGTGACCTCTGATCTGGAGCATGGTTTCTGCGAAGCCATCCCTATTTCCGTACCCAATTTCTCTGGTTTCTCTCAGATTGAGCACCTACCTCGTATTGTGAGGCCTCTGTGTGTCTCTCCCTCTGACAAGATTGTAACATCAGAGGCAGGAACTTTGCCTACTTGATCATTGAGTGCTCCTGGGCTCTAGTGCCAGCCTGGAGCACATTGTAAGTAGCTGCTCAATAATTATTTGTTAAACAAATGAATGGGATTTGAGGTGAAGGCCCTCCCACAGTGATCTATGATAAGAGATCTGTGATCTCTTGTTGGCAGTCTGGTTTGACTGTGAATAGAGTCGGGAGCTTTGATAATTGTGTTGAAATGCCTGCCATTGTTACCTGTAATGACTGTGATCTGAGGGACCTGTGCACCAGTGATTGGAACCTATGGTCACACTGATCTGTGATAAGGACCAGCAGGGAGAGTGAATAGAGATGCTGTGATCCTTGCATTATTGTTATCTAAAGTGACTGTGACCAAGTAAGTGATGGTGCCTTCCACCACTGCTGTCAGGGGACTGAGATCCTCACCCGCAGAGATTTGGCTTCGTTTGACAACCGGCCAGTGTCAGGCCTTGACTGTTGACCTGAGATAAGTGTTAAAGATGCAGAGATTGTTGATCTCAGCCGACATCTGAGTTTATCTGCATTAAGAGCTGAGGTAACTGAGATCTGTGGGCCTGGGTTCAGTTGGGGAATAGCGTTAATGCGTGAGCAATACTCTCATGAGATTTCCGATTTTTTGTTAAATCTCCTCCCAGGGCCTACAAATGACACAGCCCTGCCGGGCGCACACAAGCATGGAGTAGGAACGACGACTAGGTCTGGCCAATGCTTATAAAACTCGAAAGACAACGCATCTTTCGCGCTCCGAGCGCTAGGCCACAGGCACAATCATCGCACCCCAGACACAGCTCCTTCGACCGCCATCCCGCCCCGCACCCCGCTACTGGCTTTTGGTGCGCCTGCGCAGAGACGGGGCGGTGCTTTGCCCTTTGTTGTGGGCCCCAGTTTCCCAGGACACTGCGCGATGCGGGGGTGGGACTATGCAGATGAGGCACTCGGGGGCGGGGCGGTTGCGGCGACGTCGGCGGCGGCCGGGGAGGGTCAGTTGGAGGCAGGCGCTCGCTGAGGCAGAAGGAGGGCTCTGGGCCCGCGGCCTGTCAGGGACTTAGACCGCAGAGATCGGCCCCGCGCGCGCGCGCGACCCCAACCCACCCACTCGTCCACCTACCCACTCCCCGCGCCGCCTTCTCCCACCCTGAGCAGAGCCGCCGAGGATGATAAACACCCAGGACAGGTAACGGCCCGGCCCAGTCTCCCCGCCCCCATCCTCCCTTCATCTGCTCCTGAGGGCCTCCTTTCCCGACTCAGCCGGTCGCCGCCCTCCCGCGGGGCCCCATCCGCCCCTGCTGGGTCCGTTCCCCGCTCCAGCTCCGCGAAGCAGCCTCCTTCCGTCCTTTAGGCCCCTCGCCTCCCGCGTCCAGCCCGTCCCATCCCCCTCATCCGGGCCTCCTCCAACATCAGACCCCGCAAACCCGGACCTGGCCTTCCCATCGAGTCCGCGTTCCCCGCCGAACGGCTCCCCATGCCCCAAACTGAGCTTGCTCCCTCATGCAGGTTCCCCAAATTGTTTCCCATCTTCCCCAAATCTTTTTTCCTACCCCTAGCCCCTCCCTTTGAGTCTCTTCCCTAATTAAACCGCACTCTCCAGCAAGACCCCTTTCCCCCCCTGCCTCATCCTCTCCCCCGGCTCAGGCTCCATCCTTCAGTTTTCGGCTGGACCCATCACGTCCCCTCCCCCTTCTCCCTCTCCTGCTCTCTTCAGGCCTAAGAGCCTTTACAGTGATACCAGTCCCCCCCTCCGTTCCTCCATCCGACTTCATCTTCCTCCTCCCTTTCTCCCTCGACACCCCTTTCTCAGTTAGGTCCCATTTCTCCCGTTTTCCAACTTCATTCCTTTTATTTTTCAAACACTCTGAGCTTGAGTCGTGTCCTCCATCTTATTCCCCCAATGGGTTTCCTCCCAACACACCTACCTTTAAACACCTTCTCACAGCTGGAGCTCATCTTTACTCTTAATGCGACCATCTTAACTGAATCCCATCTTTAGATCACAGAACTCAGCCCAGCCAGCTTCTGTTGAAGGCCTAATCTCTCCCCCCGTTTCTCCAGTGCCTTCCAATCAGGCCCCAAACTCAGAACACTGGGCCTTTGTAAATTTACTCCCTGACCCCAGCCTACCCCCATTAATTGGAGAGAAAGGCTCACATCTTTCTGAAACTGAGCCCCAGTGGTTTTCTAAACTTGCATCATATGTACTTCCCCTGCTCAAATTAGACAGAATTCATCATTCAGTTTTCCTCTCTCTTCTTCTCCAAGGTAGCCCTTGTTATCCATCCCTCTCTGACATACCCATGTTTCTGCCTCAAACTCTTCTTTGGAACTGCCCCATAATTTACTGATTCCCCCAAATTTTTAACCCCAGTTGTTTTTTACACGTCAGAAAGGCTTCCGTTTACAAATTGGGTCTAATTCTCTTCCTCATTTTTTCCCTGGACCTGTTGCTGCCCCCTTCAGAATGAGTCTGAAGCTCATTAGTTCCTCACACCAGAACCTTTGTCCCCAGATTAGCAGTATGGCCTCTGCCCCATACTTGGGTCTCATTGTTTTGCAAGCAGATCTGTTCCCTGCAGATCCTCCTTAAAATGTGCCATGCTCTATCTAAAACCAGACTTTGGTTCGTCTTACAAACGTAGCCTGCCTTACTGCTCTTCCACTCAGGGTTCCTCTCAAACCTGGGCTCCCTTCTAAAATGGTCTCTAACCTGCCGTGGCCCACTCCTTTAGCAGCGCCACCCTTAAGTATTCCTGCTGGTTTTTCAGCTTTGCTTGTATTTCAGTCTTTCTCAACCCTGGCTGCACATTTGAAAAATCAATCATCTGAGCCCCACCTTCAAAGTTATGGTGTAATCGGCCTTGGGTGGGGCCTGGTTGTTAGTATATATTTTTAAGCTCCCCAAGTAATTCTTCCTAATGTGCAGTCAGGGTTGAGAAACACTGTCTCTCTTTTCCTTCCAGAAGACTCTTTGAGCCATCATATTTTTTTAGTGGGTGTCAGCCCTTTCTCTGCTGAAAAGAGCCTTTTTTTTTCAGGGATTTCTTGGTCTTTCCCAGGTACTATCCAGAAATATCCAAGAAACCTGCAACAGCCTCTTAAATTCTCCTGCCTTGAGTTGCTCATTTCTCAGCCATTAGCCATTTTCATTCTCTGACTCTTATCTAGCCCCCACACCTCTGCCTGTCCCCTATGTGCAGGAAGAGAATTCACTCACTTCGTGGTTTGTTAGGGTCCTTTTTGACCCACTGCTCCCACCTCTCAAGCCCTCTTTACCTACAGTGTCATTCTGTTATCTTTTCTGGGACTTTCCATGTCCCTCTCCCTTTGCAGTCCCCTCTTTTATTCCATCTTCTCTACCCCAGCCCGTTGAACTGAGGAGGTGGAGGTGGATATGTACTTGGGTGGTGCTGGTTGCAGGTTACTTGTGGTAAAGAATGTGCTCAGGATAAGGCATCAGGTATGAGAGAGGGTGGGGTGAAGTGCAGGGGTGGAGGGAAGCAGAAACTACAGGAAAACCCACAAGAGGGGTGTGTGAGATGGATTTTCTTTTCTATTATGTTTTTGTCTCTGCAGTGGGGTTTGGAAGGTGGTATAGTCTCAGCAGGCATTCTCTGGAGTTCTCCAGACTGAGCTGATCTAGGTGCCAGATCCTTTGCAAGCTGAGCCCTGAGAGTTGATCACTTGAGACCAACACGTAAGGGCCTTTGCTACCTGAGGTTCTAGAGACCTGAGTTCCAGTTCTGGCTAAGCTGGTGTGCTCTCATTTAAAGGGAGAAGGTTGGGTTCACTTGAAGATTCCTTCTAGCTTCCTAAGTGGCAAAACAGGCTTGCTTGTTTGCAGGGCCCTAGCTTAGAGTGTTGGTAATTTGAGGGGCTTGGCTGCAGGAAAGGCAGGTGGAGGGAGGAGCCAGCTGGCTTGCCAGGGCCTGGGCGGAGCAAGGCCTGGGATCAGGCTCCTCGCTTTGCCTGGGGGTGGGGCGGTGTGTGCAGGGTGTCTGGTTTCTTTGAGTTAGAGCAATCCTGTTTCCATAGCAGGCTTCCCAGCCTCCTCCAGTCTGCCCCTAACTTTCTGAAAGATCCAGGTAGAGCCCTAAGGAGGGATTCCGATCGGATGTTCTTCCCAGTGTTCTTGGTGCTTTGTATCCGCCGACGGGGAGCTGACTAGGAGTTGAGCTCCCATTGGTGGGGGATGGGCTTTCCCGCTTCCCTGGCTCCAGTGAAATACTCATGAGGTGGAGGCTTGGTTTCCTGGAAGAAATAGTTGCAGAAAAGCCTGCAGTTATATTTTGAAAACAAGGCTCTTCCTTCCCAGTTTTGTTCTGAACAGTACCTCTAAAATGTCAAAATTCCTGATGGTGGGGGAGGGAAGACACAAGTGCAAGCACTTTATTAGTTTTTGAACATGAGGATTAAGTCCAAGGAAATCAAGCGTTGTGGTGTTTCCCTGGATTTTGCAGAGCAGGAAGACAGTCTTTGTCTAGGGCTTGCTTAGTACCTTGTGACAGTACAGTACGTGTAAAAGAGCTTGCCCTGTCTTGATATCTATATTATAATCAATCTGGCTGATGGGCCTTGAGAAGCATTTGGTTAAACAGGTGGTGGCTTTTTTGAGGGGGCGGTGGGCAGGGCACAGACAGCACATCAGAGCTACCCTGAGCATCGTCAGTGAGTGGTTGGTTCCCTGGATAAGGAATTTCTGTCTCTCCCCCAAAGAATTTGGTTTTGGTTATTCTTTATTTATTGGCACGATGGCTTTGTTGGGTGTGGGGTTGTAGGAAGAGCAGGTTTACCTACGATGTTTCTTCTCAGGATGCTCAAGGTGGTCCTACAGAGAGAAAGACCCCTAGTATAGTTAGGAATTCCCCCAAATTGGAGGTGAGCTTCAGAAAGCAGTATGGACTAATACTAGTAATTCCTCACTCTTCCAAGAATTCCAAATTTAGCCTCAGAGCTGCTTAGAAATATTTAAAAAAGGGGATTGAGTGGGGTAAAGGGATGTTACATGTGTGCATTTCTAGAAAAAAATGAGTAATTCATCCCTTGTTGAAACAGTATGCAGTGTTGATTCAAGTAGGGGGAGGCTATGAAGCCTAACTGAAAGTTATAGACCAGAAATGGCCAAGTAGGTGAGCAAGAAATTTTGTTCCTTGAAGTGAACAAAACAGGTAGTTTCCTGTTAGCAGCAGCAGAATAGAAAGTTTTGTATGAGATAAGCCTTAAGAAAATTTCCTAGGCCTTTGATACTATACAAACAATGAAGCAATTCTATCCTGGGAAGAGAGGCTGGGACTGGTTGATAAGCTTACTACACAAATTAGATCGAGGTACTTAAAATGTAGAACTAAGGTGTCATTTGAAAGCATGGCTATCTAGCTATCCACTCACCTCTGGCAGCACTTGTGGTTCGCCTGCCCCTGGAGGAAGGTGTACCAGTATCAGCTGTGCAGGAGAAGCAAACCTCAGAGGCACAGATACTTAAGCTGCCACCATAAGTGTACTTCTTGTGGAGAATCAACCAAAACCCAGTTTTGCTTTCAGTCTGTGATTCAGAGTGGTGATGTCATTTTCTTTATAATTGTGCTTAGCAAGTAGACTCCCTTTGGCACACAGAATAGCCCTAGTGAAATGACTTGTGCCTGGCATCTGACCAAGGCCCCTTTCTCAGATGAGAAGGGAACTGGTAGCTGGAAAACAGCCTCTACCGTCACACTAAACTGGAACTGGCCACCTCCCACCTTTCTTCCTATCTCTTTTTAGCTAAATGATGGCAGCCCTGGTTTGGTCCCTATCTGCATAAGGGATTAGTAGTCATCAGAGACCATTAAGAGCAGCCTGCATGAGGGAAGTCAGGGCACCCTAGAGAAGTGTTCTGTGAGGCAGGGCGTGAGACAGGAGTGGGTCAGAAGCAGCTGAAAGCGGGAAATGAATGTAGGATGCTTGGGAATGTGGTTTTTATGTCTTTTCACTTGATACTATGAGGTAGGTAATACCAAGGCCATCTGACTCTCCTCGGACAGGTAATGGAAACTAGAGAGAAAGGGTACTGACTTTAGCAAGCTCAGGCCATGATTCAAGGGAAACATGATCAAAAGTATATCAAGAAGAATATGAATTATAGTATATGTTAGATGTAGCTTAGTAGAATTTAGCCATAGATTTTTATGTTAAATCTGTATGTAGCAGCCTCTGTACCCTGTTTTGAGCAGACTAAATATAAAAATCAAAACTGACACAAAGCAAGTAAAGTGATTCTTTAACAGGAGATCCTTTATAAAGAGATTTAAGTTTACTTTAAATAGTAAGCACCTTAGAGATTTAAAAATAGGATTTGAATTATAAAAATTTGATTTACCACCAACATTCTCCAGGAATACATCTTTTGCATATACTGCCTGTCAGTAGACCCAGTATGAAATTATAACCTGCTAAGGACATTTCAGACAGCAGTTTCATAGAATGCTTTAAATTAGAGAGGCAGCAGGATGTGATATGTTGATAGCACGCATGTGTATTGTGAGGAGTGTTTCCACTGGCAAGTCTGGTAATAAGAAATAAAGCCCTACCAGATCGGCGCTCATCTTCCATCCTGCTTCTGAACTCACTTGGATACCTGACACCCTTATTTTCATCATGGTATATTTTTTTCTTCAAAAACAGGCCCAGCCCAGCTGGATGTTTAGATTCAGTCTGATACATTTGATTCTTCATCAGCCTGATCTTTTCAGGCTCTAGACTGAGCTTCTTAGGTCATCGTTTTGGTGGTAAAGATAAAACCATGCTTGTTCCCTCCCGTGGAGTGAGCAGGATGTGAGGAGGGAATGGAAAAAGCTGAGCTTTGGAGCCATCAAACTGAAGTGAACTGAATATGAAATCTAACCTGGGTTCATCTTGTGACAGGAAGACTTGTGTTTAGAAGCCACTTTCTTTGTGCTTCAGTTCCTCCAGGACTCACTCTTCACTGCTGAGGCTGGCGGCATATTTTGCCTCAATACCATTTTGAATACTAAAGCCAATACAAGAAGAGAAGGCCATTGCTGGGCAATTTCATGCCCTGTAATTTCTCTTTTTAAAATAAAAGAATAACTGACATACAGTATTGTATTAGTTTCAGGTGTATGGCATAGTGAGTTGACAATTACATACATTACGAAATGGTCACCATAATGTCTAGTTACCATCTGTCACCATACAAAGTTTTTAAAATAGTTTTGACTCTATTCTCTGTTCATTCCAAACCCTTTTGTAGGGTGGTAGGGAGGGCCACTTTTCCTACGATGTGCCTTCATCCTAGAGAGACTCCTAGTATAGCTAAGAATTCCATATTAAAATTATGTTAGGTGTAGCTTAATGGAAGTTAGCCACAGAATTAACATGTATAACCTAACATTTAAAATCGTAACTGGAAGATTGTATCTCTTAACTTTTACCTCTTTCATCCATCACCTGACCCCTTCTGTGGCAACCACCAGATTTTTCTCTGTTGTCTCTTGTCTGTTTTTTTTCTTCTTAGATTCCACATATAAGTGAAATCACACGGTGTTTGTCTTTCTCAGTTTGATTTATTTCACTATCTAGAGCCATCCACACTGTTGAACATGGCAAGATCTCATTCTTTATGGCTAATACACACATCTTTATTCATTCATCAATGGACACTTAGGTTGCTTCCCTATCTTGGCTGTTGTAAATAATGCTGGGGTGGACATAAGGGTGCATGTGTCTTTTCAAATTAGTGTTTTTGTTTTCTTAAGATAAACACCTAAACGGGAATTACTGGATCATTTGGTAGTTCTATTTTTAATTTTTTGAGGCACCTCCATACAGTTTTCCATAGTGGCTACATCAATTTACATTCCCAACAGTGCACAAAGGTTCCCTCTTCTTCACATCCTCGCCAACACTTACTGTCTTTTTGGTACTAATCAGTCTGACAGGTGTGAAGTGGTGTCTCAGTGTGGTTTTGATTAGTACCATTTGATCATCCCTGATGATGTTATGTGAAGCATCTTTTCATGTGTCTCACAGCCATCTGTCCCTTTTTGGAAAAATGTTCAGGTCCTCTGCTTTTTAACTGGATTGTTTGGTTTTGTGATATTAAGTTGTATGAGTTCTTCATATATTTTGGATGTTACCCCTTAATGGCTTTATCACTTGTGAATATATTCTCCCATTCAGTAGGTTGCCTTTTCACTTTGTTGATGGTTTCCTTTGCTGTGCAGAAGTTTTTTAGTTTGATGTCCCATTTGTTTAATTTTGTCCTAGCCTTAATAGATCCAAAAAAATACTGCTAAGACCAATGCAGAAGAGTTTACTGCCTATTTTCTTCAGGAGTTTTATGGTTTCAGCTCTTATATTTAAGTCTTTAATTCATTTTGAGTTTATTTTTGTATATGGTGTAAAAGTGGTCCAGTTTGTTCTTTTGCATTTATCTGTCCAGTTGTCCTGACACCATTTTTTGAAGAGACTGTCTTTTCTCCATTGTATATTGCCTCCTTGTCTATATTAATTGACCATATAATACGTGTGGGTTTATTTCTGGGTTCCCTGTTCTGTTCCATTGATCTTTGTGTCTGTTTTTGTGCCAGTACCACACTGATTTAATTACTATAGCTTGTAGTATGGTTTGAAGTCAGGGAGCATGATACCTTAAGATTGCTTGGGCTATTTTGGGGTATTTTATGATCCCATACAAAATTTAAGATTATTTCTCTAGTTCTGTGAAAACTGCCATTGATACTTTGAATAGGGATTGCATTGAATATGCAGATTGCTTTGGGTAGTTTGGATATTGATTTTAACAATATTAGTTCTTCCAATCCACAAGCACAGTCTATCTTTTCATTTATTTGTGTCTTTTTCAGTTTCTTTCATCAGTGTCTCATAGATTCCAGAGTACAGGTCTTTCACCTTCTAGGTTAAATTATTCCTAGGTATTTTATTCTTTTTGATGCAATTATAAATGGGACTGTTTTCTTATTTTTTCCTCTAATAGCTCATTATTAGTGTATAGAAACACAACAGATTTCTGTATAATTGATTTTGTATCCTGCAACTTTACTGAATCTGTTTAATAGTGTCAGTAGTTTTTGATGGCAGCTTTAGGCTTTTCTCTAGTATGTTACCTGCAAATAGTGACAGTTTTACTCCTCAATTTGGGTACCTTTTATTTCTTTTTCTTGCCAAATTTCTGTTCATGCCCCTTAATTTCTTTAATCACCACCTAAGTACCTATCTCCCTTACCTTCTTGTTTCAGAAATGACAGTCAGGTTTATTGGAAGAGAAGCAATTTGCCATTCACTGCAAGTAACTAAAACAGATGCATTATGATGGAGGATGAAGATAATTATTGATTGTGATCTACTATGTACTAAGCTTATCATAAATCCCAGCTGTTTCTCTTAGGGAAATGGAGCTGAGTTCCCAGGGTGGGGACCTGAAACACTCTCCCACCCCTACTCACACATACACTTACTTGCCTTCTCCTGCAGACTTTGTGGGGGAGGAGGAGAAGTTTCCAGGACCTCCTGTGTGAGACTGGGGAAGTAAATGATTTGTTACAATAGCATAGACTTTTTGCATTTATTTGAAGAGGAAGGAGATTAGGATACCAGAAATATCAAGAGCTCATAGATTAGTGCTGCACACAGAGCAGGCCTTAGGGATTATTCCTAAGAAGACAAAGGGGATTCTGGATCTAAAAATAAGAAAACCCACCTTCTGATCTTCTCAATGGGTTCGCTCCATTGCTTCTGCCATTTGCAAGTAAAAATAAACTCAGAATAAAGATGATGGTTGGAATGCAGAAGAAGGCTGAATGTAGCTCTCTTTTGTAAAGACTGTTGAGTAATTTATCTGAAGTAGGAGTCTGAAGTTTAGTGAATTAGCAACAGGATTCTAGAACTGTGAGGGCCTTGGTGATCTGGTTGTTTTGTGAACCCATGCAATTTTTATGGTACATAGGCCACACCTCATCTGTCAACTCTAGAGGAGGTTTGCCCAGTCCTTGAGTAGCCACTGTCCAGTACAAGGAAGCCAGCTTTCTCCAGTGGCCCAGCGTCCCTGGTGTGCCTGCAGCCACCTCAGCAGAGGCCTGAAGTGGTCACTAGGGAATGGGAAGGGCACGGTACCATTCAGGTGTGTGTATCTTTGCTTGGGGAAACTCCCACACTTATTTTTTCCAGCCTAGACACTCTACTGTTCTATCCTTCAATATGTTGCAACAGCTTATTGCCCCAGTAGAAAGAAAGTTCCATCCTCCATCTTGCCCCTTCTGCTAGTAGTTGTTGGTGAGGCCAAGAGTGAGGGAGATGAGGATGCCCTGAGGCTTACCAGAGGAGGCAGGAGGTGGCTGTTGCTCCCAGGTGTTCAGGCCACTCCAGGCCTGCTGACACTGCCCTGGGCACTCTCATCTCCCAGTGAAATTTCTAAGTGTGAATTCAGGCCCCTGGTTGAAATCGGAGAGAGAAGCTAAGCTAGAGCAGTGATGGCTTTGGACTCCCTGTCTCAGCTGAATGACTCATACAGGTCTCTTAGTAGTGGGCATCTTAGTGGGCTGTCCCTTTGGTTACTGTACTACTGCCAGGTTAGGTGTGAGGGCAGTTCTGTCACTCTGAGCCTAAGTGAAGAATGCAAATCTGGCATGCTATGCCATGTAAAGCAAAGGATAGTGAGAAAAATGGTGCCTTGCATCGTTACAACTGGTTTTCAGGAAGAAAAAAAAAAGCCTTGATATATACATACATACACACATATATATATAGCATTTGATGATTTTTGTGATATGAATATGTACCCCTCTCCCCAGTTCAAGCTACCAACATTACATCGTTAAATGCATAGTTGGGAAGAAATGTGCAGTTGTGGGAGCTGGTCCAGCATACCCTTGAAATACCCTCCCGTACATGTTAACTGCTGTGTTCCAGCTGCCCTGAGGCTGGTGTGCTGACGGGGCCATGGGATGGGCCTATTGCCGAGTCATGGTGTACATGCACAGTTAGTTTACCCCTTGCCCTGCTTCACTTGCCCTTGACCTGGAGTGTGAGCTACATCTCAGTCTTAGGAGCCTCTAAATCGGATTCAAAGAGGGCAGTGGGGCAGATTTGCGGCCCTATTTGGGTCTGCCTAAAAATCGTGTGGCAGTAAGGGTACACACTAGGAGGTGTCAGGGAGCTCCTTCAGGGGCCTTCAGGTCCATCTGATTACTGGCTTCTTACGTCCCAGCATGTATACCTTCTCCCAGCAGCAGCCCACTCCCAACACACATGCGCTTGAGTGTCCATTCTGACTGCATCAGTAGTACCTCAACTCCCCTGCCAAATTCTAGCAAGGTCAAATTCTAGCAAGGAAGGGCAAGGAAGCCCAGCATCGGTGGCACACCAAGGACAGATTCAGAGATAATAATATTCTTTACTGTACACCTCCCATCTGGGAGCCAAATCCCTGGATTTAATTCAGTTCTTTATCCTAAAGGGATTTGGATAAGTGATATCTTGTCTAGTTTTTAGATTGGGGAGGAGGCCATCATTGGAAAAGTGGCCCTGAGTTGCTCAGGGACAGGGTACCCAACCTGCATGACTTCCTGAGGCCCATATGCCTCCCAGCCTGAAGTGATTGTGTAGGCTTTGTGATTCTGCCACATAGTTGTTGAGACACTGCTTGGGTAAGGAAAGGGGCTGGTTGGGGGTTCAGGGCTGTAGGCCTTGCAGGCAAGCCAGGATCTGTCCTCTGGTCAGACAGACCCAGCTGGACTTCTTTAGCCTTTCTGGGGCTCCCTGTGCCTCCTCAGGATGGTGGGTCCCCACCCTTTAAGAAAGCAGAGGTACTGGAAGCTGAAAGGACTGAGCAGTGGGGTAGCTTTAGAGCGTGTGATGAAGGGCAGCCAGGGCAGGTTTGGGGTGGGACGTTGACTTAAGTCTGCTAGTCTTGGTGTTTACTGTCTCACCTTCTTTCTTTCTCCTGCAGTAGTATTTTGCCTTTGAGTAACTGTCCCCAGCTCCAGTGCTGCAGGCACATTGTTCCGGGGCCTCTGTGGTGCTCCTGATGCCCCTCACCCACTGTCGAAGATCCCCGGTGGGCGAGGGGGCGGCAGGGATCCTTCTCTCTCAGCTCTAATATATCAGGTAAGGCTCTGGGGCCGAAGGCTAGGAGCAGAGCCTCCCCACACTCCACTGAGCTCTGCTTAAGGGCAATAATCACTTCCTTTAGTTTTCTCCAAGGCCGAGCCAGTAGGGGAATTGGGAAGGACTCTCAACTGAGGCTGCTGTGTGGCTTCTGGGGAGGATCAGCACCAGGCAAACACCCTGCCATCTCCTCAGCTTGGTGCTTAGCACCCAGTGCCTGTTCAGGGTCCTGAGTGGGAGGGAGAATGGTTCATAGGAGTGTGAGAACTCTTCCTGGTGCCACACCTCAGTTTCTCTTGAGAAATACCAACGGCCAGCAGGAGCAATTTTCCCATTGTCCTTGACCATTGGACATCCTGGCTTCTGTCCCTCACCAGCTAGATGTTGGGGGTGCAGAGTCATGATCAGGTGGGCAGTTAAGGGGAGGAGGCCTTGCATCTCCATCACTTGTTACCCTGGCTGCATAAGGCACAGCCCAGGAACTTTAGAGAATGCTGGGAATCTGCCCAGAGAGTGATCTGGGCTGGGGCAGCCAGCCCTTTGCTGCCTTTTAATCTCCTGTGATTGAGACCCAGACATTGGTTTAGCTTTTCCCTAAGACTGATATTGAAGGGTAGCAGGGTGGCTGAGTTCTGGTATCTCAAGACTGTGCGTAGGGGAGACAGCATGGACCCTGCAGTCCATCTGGAAGCAGGCTTTGATTGACCAGGGCCCCAGCTAAGCTCACACACACTGCCTCAGAGGGAAGGGAAAGAGCGTGGTGGTGGAGGGACAAGCGTGGCTTTGAGTCAGGGAGACCTGGTTTGAATCTCAACCCTGCCACTTACTAGCTGTGGAGCCTTGGGCCAGTTGCTTAATTAATCGGGGCCCCTAGCATCTCAGATTTAAAATGGGGATATTAATGCCTACCTCAAATGCCTGTGGTGGTGACTGAAAAATGGGAAAGCACCTTGCACAGACCTTGGCATCTAGTGGACACTTGGTAGGTGTTTCCCTTCCCATCATGCTGGCTCTTAACTCTGTCCACTGGTCTCAGTGCCCGATGAGTGATGGCTCAGTTTAGCACACAGATCCCCATCTTCAGCATGCCCTCTGTCCCATGCTACCCTGAGACTGGCCTGAGGGGACTTACAGCAAGCACCCGCTAGGTTAGGGAGCCTGTGCTTTGGCCAGAAGCAGTGGTGACCTGGTCCTCTGCTCTGATCTGACCTCCCAGGACGAGAAGCTCACTGTGACCCAGGACCTCCCTGTGAATGATGGAAAACCTCACATCGTCCATTTCCAGTATGAGGTCACCGAGGTGAAGGTCTCTTCCTGGGATGCAGTCCTGTCCAGCGAGAGCCTCTTTGTAGAAATCCCAGATGGATTATTAGCTGATGGGAGCAAAGAAGGGTAAGGAGCAAGTGCTGGGTGGGGAAGGAGCAATTGGGAAGGGGCTCCTCTTCAGAGAAGGGAGTGTGCTTGCTGGGGATGACAGCTGAATAGGGAGTCTCCTCCCCTGGCTCTAGGCTTCCCAAGCACATACCATTTTGTAATAGATTATTTTTAGCCTGTGAAACAGGCCTGCTCTAGCTTAGAATTAAAGCAGATTATTAGCACATTAACCAAATCCATTCCTTAATCGCCTCATGGTTCACTCTTCTTAGCAGATGTTACATCCCCCTTGAGCCACTGTACAACGGTCCAGTTTAAAAGGCCAGGAAGCTCAGAGAGCTGGGGGATTTTGTTGAATTGGGCAAGGCCCCGTAAGCAGCCAGGTGTGTAAGCAGCAGTCCTGAAGGTAGAGTTCTGAGTGGCTCTAACCTCTTGAGGAAATCCTTTTAGGCAGCGCTAGGCCCAGAGTCCCTCTCAGTGGCAGGTGGACATTATCAAAACGGCAGCTTTGGAAGACCCCTGACAAACTGGTTCTCTTCCTAGGCTCCACACTGTCTTGTGAACTGCATTGGTAAAGTTGGTTAGTGTTAATTTCAGATGAAGAGCCCCTATTCCAGGAAGAGATCATTCAGTTAACATTCTTCTTTGGGATTTTGCCTTATTTTTTTCTGAATTTATTAAGATTTCCTGGCATCTTTAGACAGTAACCTTCTCCCTGGAGCTTCTCTATTTATAATGCTGGCTATAAGCCTCAGAAAAACCTTTTGGGGGGTGGGTGGGAAGTCTGAAGAGGTGATAGTGGTCCTGAGTCGTTTCCTTCGCTGCTTGCAGATTGTTGGCACTGCTAGAGTTTGCTGAAGAGAAGATGAAAGTGAACTATGTCTTCATCTGCTTCAGGAAGGGCCGGGAAGATAGAGGTGAGGAGTCAGAGCAGCCTGCGACCTACTGCCCAGACTCTGGGCACTGGGGAGGGAGGGGCGGGCCACTGTACAGTGGCGTGGGAATGCCCGAGGGGCCTTTACTAAAGACCTGGTGCTTGCTTATTGCATTTTTCTTTGGGTTTTTCTCCCGATTTGAGCCTACCCTCATGTTTCTTATCAGAATTGTTTTCACACTCTTATCTTTTGCAGCTCCGCTCCTGAAGACCTTCAGCTTCTTGGGCTTTGAAATTGTGCGTCCAGGCCATCCCTGTGTCCCCTCTCGGCCAGATGTGATGTTTATGGTTTATCCCCTGGACCAGAACTTGTCCGATGAGGACTAATGGTCATAGAGGATGCTTTGCCCAAGAGCCACAGTAGGGGAAGAGGGGAAGTTAGGCAGCCCTGGGACAGAGAAGGGGGCTCCTTGCTGTCTGGGGAAGAACGCTGAGGGCCTCAGGGTGAGGGTTGCCTATTGTGTTCTCGGAGTTGACTCGTTGAAATTGTTTTCCATAAAGAACAGTATAAACATATTATTCACATGTAATCACCAATAGTAAATGAAGATGTTTATGAACTGGCATTAGAAGCTTTTTAAACTGCTCTGTGTGATGTGCTCTATCGAGCCTAGGGGAGGACATTGCCTAGAGGGGGAGGGACTGTCTGGGTCCAGGGGCAAGGCCTGGAGGGCTGGTGGGCAGCACTGTCAGGTTCAGGTTCCCCTGCTGTTGGGCTTTCCATTCTATTTTTTAAGACTTCTGCATTTTCTTTCCTTGTTTCCTGTTACCCCAGGGGCTCTGGAGTATAGGCTTTTCAGCCCCCGGGCAGTGTCTTTGAGTTGTTTTTGCCACTTCACCTGGGCTCTTCTGTGTGCATTTGTGTCTGGCCTGGAGAAAGCAGGTCTGACCCCTCCTTCTTTACAGCTTAGTGTTATTCTGGCATTTGGTTAAGCTGGCTTAATCTGTTTAATGTTATCAATGCATTTTAAATAGGGGCATTGAAGTTCATTCCCACCACCAGGGCTTTTTTGGGGGTGCCTGGGCCTAAAGAAAACACTAGCCAAACTAGCCAAATCACAGCCAGGAGTGCTTGTTGCTCTTGGCTGCCGGCCTAGGTCCCAAGGTGTCTCCTTCCTAGGGTCATAAAGAGCAGAGAGGAAGAGGAATAGCAACTCAGGGCCTGGGGGTTGTGGGGAGAATCTGTTCTTAGGGGCTAGACGCCTCTGCCTGGCTGTGTATAGTGCCGACTGCCCCTCTTCCCTCTCTGCAGGTTCTGAGTAGTGCCTGAGCCCCTGTTCCACGGGGCAGAGGGTGGGACTGTGGGTGTGGAAGTGGCCTGCCCTTTTCTGTTTCCACTGAACAGCTTGT
Organism: Manis pentadactyla; assembly: GCF_030020395.1. NCBI lineage: Eukaryota > Metazoa > Chordata > Mammalia > Pholidota > Manidae > Manis > Manis pentadactyla. Next base: position 113,034,653 of record NC_080029.1, on the reverse strand, counting down.
TCTGAGGGGGGAAGAGATCTAGACTGGGTGAGGGGGTGGGGGTGTTAGGGAGGCAAGTGTGTTGTGTTAACTGTGTCAATAAACTGATTTAAAGTTGTGGTGGGCCTGTTCTGCATTCCTGTACTGGGACCAGCTTCCTACCACTACTGTCTTTTGAGTTGAGAGCCAAACCTATTAGTAGGGGGTATGAGACATGCTTCTCAGGAAAAAAAAGCTGTAGTGCACCAGGATAGAGAAACTGGTCCAGGCCTCTGGGGACACAATACATTGTAAAACTCAGGGTTGCTAGGAGTCTGGGACACACTGCCAGACCCCCTAGAGAGACAGGTGTGTACACATCAGCTTCATCCAGAATAGAAGTCACCACCAGGATCTAAGCCCTTCTTAGTGCTTCCTTTTGGAGAGAGGTGGTTCCTGGAAATGGGTGTTGGCTTTTGCAAGGAGCTATCTGATATTCACATCCCTGCAAGTGTTTGAAGGAAGCATCATGTACCTTCTGTAGGAAGATCATTTTCTTCTTACCTGATCTTAAGATCAGTTCCCTAAGGTATGGCTGCCATTCCCCTTGCACCACCAGCCTGATGAATAAGGTCTCAGTGGTACTGTAGAGGGCTAGAATCCTCTGTAATGTTTTAAGGGCTTATGAGCATTTTTTTTCCTTTTGCTTCTGTTTTCCCAAGTGAAGTTCTTCCACCTCCTACGCGTAGCTTTGGAACTATCTGCTGTTGAGTTGTGACTGAGTCTTTGGCCCATTTTCGCATTGTTCTGTGTGGAGTGTATTTGTGTTTTCATGCTAGGTCAAGTCGTCATTAACCCTGGACCCCACACCTGGTGTTCATTAAAAGACGTGAGCTCAACACTTCCACCTCCCATATAATTTGTAGATGGTCTGGGCTTACAGATATTCAACTGAAATAAGGGCTTGAAGATGTCCTCCACTGAGCATATAACCCCTAGAGGCAGCATAAAGGCACTGACTGAAAAATCAAAGAAAGATTTTACAGCAGAGATCCATGTGAATGCTGACGATGGCCAAGTTAATGTAGCCAGTTTAGGATTCAGATGTTAAGGAATCTACAAGACAGGGATAAAGAATCAAGACTAAGCTCAGTCCTTTTTGCGTCTCCCAAGCTAGTGGAGTGGACAGGAAACGTGATTCTGCTGCCAACAGCTGGTGGACCCTCTTCGATACCGCCAGAGATAAGGGCTGACCTGGAAACAAGGCACCTGGATGGATTTCCCTTTCAAAAAGAAAAACTTGCTAGGTAAAACCACCGATAGGAAGGAAATACGGTACATAAAAGCTGCACTACGATTAAAAAAGCAATCATAGGTGGAATGTTTTGGGGGGTGGTGGTGTGGGATGGGGGAAATGTGAAAGGCAAACTAAGTCTAAATTTAAGAACAGGGACATTAAAAACTTTATTCAATAAATACAACAAATAATTTAAAAATATACTTCAATTCCAAAGCCAATTAAGAAAAGGAAGGAGAAAGGGGAAAAAACAGGGAGGAGGAAATCAGAGGAAAAGGAGAAAAGTTCCAGAGGCAGAACAATGGTTGGTTGGGCTGTGTTTCCAAATGTACCCACCACCCTTTGAAATTCCTATCGAATGCTCTTGACCCATAAACCCTTAGCCCTTGTTTGTTCTGATGGGGCAGCCGTAGGAGTCCACAAGCCAGGAACGAGTCTCTGGACTCTGGACCAGAGCACGCTGCGCTGGAATCTAGGGCACTGTTTCCCACTCATTCCTTTTTAACTCCCAGGCAGGCTTAAGTAGTGCAAACTCTCAGGCAGAGAGCTCCCAGCTGCATAGTTTCACAGGTGAGTGTCCAAAGCCAGAGCCTCTGGGGACAGGTCCCAGAGCACCCAGGGGTCCAAAGCCACTTCGGTGAACGGATCTAAGTGGGGAAGACAGGAGGGGGGCCACGGCAGGGGATAAAGTTCCCGGGTAAGCCAGTGGCCAAGCTGGAAAACACCACTGGGCAGCAAAGGGCTGCAGGGCAGGTGGTCTGGACACTGGATTCAGCAGCTTGCCATCAGCCAAGGGAGGCGGAGCTGAGGATGCATATGGAGCAGGACCAGGAAGGTCAGGAAAACTAAGGGAAAATGGAAAAGGGAGGAAGGAGGAGGCAGCTCAGCAGCAAACTCCAAGAGAAATAACCAGCAGCCCTCACAGATTTGTGATTGTCTCTTAAAAAGATTTATTTTCTCTTCTTGCCTGAATGTACAAAGGCAAAAAGAGTACAGTTTGTATATATATATATTTATATATATATATATAAAAAAACAAGGAACTTGGTAATGTACACTTTACAGAAGGGAAGAATCAGGAAGACTGAAATTAAATCCAACAGAGCAACGCTAATGGAACCAAAGCTGTGAATAGCAACACTGCCCCTCCAGCCCGGGCCTCCAGCTCGCCCCAACCTGCTCCCAATGGGGGGCTGAGCACCAAGGCAAGCGGGTGGGCTGGGGCAGGAGGGGCTGGGGACGGGGCCTGGGAGAGGCTCAATCCTAGGAGGGGCCCATGGAAGAGGATCATCAGAAAGCTTCCTGGGAAGCCCTGAAATAAATGACAGGCCCAGACTTAACGGGGCCTAGAACTAGCTGCCCAGTTGAATCGGGGTGGGGTGGGGACATCAGAGTAGACACTGGGACAGTGACAGGGTATGTGGCATAAGTGACATGGGTGACCTCAAAGCCCTCTAGCCCTTCTGCCTTACCCTCCCACTCCCAAAGCCAAGCCCTCTCATCCCCACCTTGGAGCCTGAAGAGAGGAGATCCAAGAGCCACCAGTTCATTTCATGGGGTGCCCTCTTAACCCTTCTGCTTGTGACCCTTTGACCTTGAGATGGGAGGGTGAGGTAAGAAGGAAATTCATACATGTACAGGTGCACGTACAGGCAGGGAGGAGATGGAGGGAACTGGCACACCTTCAACGAGGAAGCAGCAGATGTGAATCCTAAAGAGCAGTCCCCAAGCCTGGACGTCCCACGTGGGGATGAGGCTCTGCCCTTCTGGCTTCTCTGTAGGGAGCCCCTGAGGGAGGTCTACAGAGAGGCCTGGGCAGGGGTGTCTCAGAGAGAGCCTTGGTCTGGCGGTCTGGGCCCTTGGCAGCAGTTCCCCAGCGGCTCACAGGGTGGGAAGCCTCGCTTGGTGTCTCGCCCTCTGACCAGGTGATGGGTGCCGCAGGGGCCCTCACCTGTGCTGCTTCCCCCCCACGTACAGGCTAGGGGTGGACAGTAAATCCTCCGCTCAGCACTTGTTGAGGAGCTCTATTTCCTCTCTGCTGCTGCTGCTGCATGTTATTTCAGGGAGAGAAGATTGGACCTGGCAAGGACGGGACCAGAAGGATCAGGGTAAAGGCTGTGTCCTTCTGCCACTGTTGCTTTCACCTACTCTTCTGGGCAGCTCAGCTCCTGCTCTTCAGTGGAGACATGGATATAAGGATCATAGAGCCAAATGTTAAAGAAAAAAAGAGAAAAGAAAAAGCTGTTCCCTTCAGCAGAACCCAAGGCTGCCCTGCTAATGCAGAAGTTACTCTTCTCTGTGTTAAAGAACAAAGGGGCAGGGGCAGGAATGCAGGGCTGTCTATGCCTGCCCAGTGGGAAAGAAAATTACTCCAACAGTTTCTTTACAGTATGTACAGAGCACGCTGTAAGCCAGCGCCACAGATACAAAACACACAACGATCTAATTTAAAAACAAACAAGAACAAATGGGCCCTTAGCTAAACCCCACAGGAGCCTGGGAGGGCATAATCAGGCTGAAATTCAGAGTCATCCTCAGTGGGGTGGACGTGTCCACACCAACTACTTCCACGGATGAAAGGGAAGCCACTGCTTATAACACTGCCCCTGGGGCAACAGGAGGCAGAGGGAATGATGGGGGAAAGGGAGGCTGCTTGGGGGGCTGGCTAAGGTCTAAACGGGTTTGGAGGAGGGCTCAGAACCCAACTTGAACAAAATCAAGGAAATGGAAACCTAGGGGAAAGGTCTATGGACCAAAGGGGTTCCTCTTGGGCGAATGACCCTAACCCTCTCCAGCAGGTCTCCAGGGACCCTGGCAAGCAGCCTCTGCTGGGCATTGTGCTTCCTGCTCTCCACCTCTGTGCCCCCAACGGAGTCAGAGCCTTAGGTTGCCACTTGGCACTCTGGTCACAAACACCCTTCTCTAGCCTAGGTTAGTCTTTCTCTCTCTCAGTCCAGAAGGTCAAGGAAAGATAGCAGGGAGAACTAAAGGATGACACTCAGAGCAAACTAAGAGCTAAAGCTCCCCACACCTTGGGAAAGAAGTGACTCCAATAAAGCTACCAAGTCATTGTCACTATCCCAGGGCAAAGTGTGTACAGCCTGGACCAGGTGCCTGGATTTCTTAGGAGAGCAGAGAAATGTCTGCTGCCTCCAAGCACAGCTCCACTGAGTACTGCATGGCTCTGAGGAGTAATGGCTTGGCTGTGTTATCCCAGGGTCTAAGGAACACATAACCTCCCACTCTCAGTGGCCCCTAAAATAAAAACGTGTCTTACAAAGAAAACACGGCTTATATTGGCACACACTGGGTTCTAGATTGAGCTATATAAAATCATGTACTTGTATATAGAGGAAAGGGCTGTATTAATTTGTGGCCCTACATGAGGAGCAAACTCAGATGGCTGCAAGGACAGGACATCTCTAAGAACTGCTGGGTGCTCCCAGGGCCTGCCTCCGGGGCCTTGCCCTAAGATGATCTGGCAGACTCCCAGGCTCCCCATGTGGCAAGCAATACTATTTTACCCGCCTGAGTCTTAAGAGCCAAGCAATGGAAAGAGGAGAGATAGCATGGGGAGCCCCCTGGAAAAGGCACCAAGGGGTCAGGAGAAAGGAGAGAAAGGGCAAGGAGTTGGGGGCTAGGAAGCTGCAGGACTTGGTGGGGGTGCAGGTCCTATTTCACAGATTCCATCATGCTCCAGCTCCAGCTCACTCCCAGTGTCCCCAGGGAGCCCCGTGCTGGTGCTGGGATCCCAGCCCTCTGCCCGACAAGTCGCCAAAGGCCATGGTGGGGCAAATGCCTTGGTCTTCCTTTCCAGGCGAGGTTCTGAGCATTCGTATGTGCTCATGTGAGGGGGGAGAAGTCTTCACATTTGAAGACCTTGTTTTCACAATTACAGTGAAAACAGCTCCCAATTTCTTTCCTGAGATTCTAATTCCTCCACATGCTGCCAGTTCCCAGGGCCCAAACCACTGGGGAGATGCAGGATCTTGTAATGATGGTAATGACGGTGAGAGGGGTATGGCTGCTGTGCTGTCTTCAGACCTCACCCAGTGCTTAGGGAGTCCCTCCCTTGGGGGGGGGGTTGTACCGCTCTGGCAGCTAGCCAGGGGGCTTGGGGAGCAGAGCAGGATTTCTCTGGGCTGAGGCCATGTTCCCCTGGTTGCTCCCCGTGCCTTCATCTCCACAGAGGCCACAACAGGCACAACTGTGGCTGAGAGAATAAATATTTTTGCTAATTATCAGCTCTCCAGCTCCTGAGGAAGAGGGAGGGTTGGGGAGTCCGGGGGTCTGGTGGAGGCGAGATAGCCAAAGGTCTGCCTTCAGTGACGGTGGGAATGGCAAACAGGATGATCAACACCATTTAACTGATGTATAAATGGCATCTCCAGCACCTCCATGGGTGAGCCAGTCCGGGCCCGTGAAGCTGACTTTATCCGGGCACTTGGTGTTCTGCAAGGGAAACACGGACAGATAACCAGGCACTCAGCCAGCTGGTGTAACAACCACACGGTGGCGCTCCAAGAGAAGGAACTGCAGGGGAGGCTGATACTGAGCCCCGGGGGACCCGTGTTCCACAGCTTCTCAGAGGTACATGCTTCATGGGAGACTTACACAGAAGGCTTGGCAAGGGGTCCACTGTCTCCAGACCACTGACCCCATAAAGCTTTCCCTCACTGATGCTTCAAAGGGATTCTGTGATCAGGTGTGAACTATCCCTGCTCTGTGCGTTGCCCCCCAAAAATGTTACTTACCATTCTCACCTCCGAGGGGGTGGGTAGAGTGAGGGAGCTGAGCCTTGCTGGCTGGCAACAATGGCTGTAGAAGAAAGCCCTGAGGAGGAGGAGGACATGTTAGTGCAGCACTTCCAGAATCCTCTGTTGGGCACTTTTTCTTTATCAGCTGGGGTGGGTACTGGGAGGAGCTTTTTAAATTCCTAGCCCCACTAAGTTTTGGGGCATTGACAGAAAAAAATCTGCCACTTGCCGAACATAGTGGCTGGGGGTAGACAGCGAGGTTCTATTTTACAGCTGCTTGTTTTCTTCTTGGCTGCAGGAACACCTGTTCCTTATTCTTCTGAACATCAAAGCCAATTTTCTAGAGGAGTTTGAGAGCCCTCAAGTTCCAAGGGAGGAAATAAATGTCATATGCTTTAATGACTGAAGGAGGCTAGGATTCTGGACAGACTAGCAGCTCAAAAAAAAAAAAAAAAGGATTCTTGCCAGGGGCCCCTTGATAAAGGCAATGCTACTGGGATGGAGTAAAAAAGACAGGAAGCGGGAAAGAGGCTTACCTGCTGCATAGGGTAAGCTGTACTGTGCTGGGAGCAGCGAGTACCCCAAGTGGTGGTGGTGGTGGTGTGCGGACACCAGGCGCTGGGAGGGGGAGGTGCGGGGCCGGTCTACACTCCTCTCACCCCCGCCTGCTCCCCCGACGCTGCTGCAGCTGCCACCCCCCCCAACCACCCCACAGCCTCCCCGATCTCTCTCCTGAGAAGTTTTATCACTTATCTGGAAAGGAAAGTAGACAAAAAGGCACTATTGTGAGACATACACAAGAGAAAGATGCTGGTAGCCCATTATGACTCATTAAAAAAGCCGGACACCTGAGAATCAAGGGGGTGCCTGGTGGGGCCAATGCCAAGTCAGCCAGCCGCACTGTTGTTAGGACCCGGACCTGCCCGCCTCCTCCCGGACCCCGGAGCTGGCCGGCCGGTCTCTGCTAGCAGCCAGTGCTACTGTATTCTCTTACCGTGGGAGACTTGCTCTTGTAGTGACTGGCATGCTGCTGCAGGATGTCCAGGGCTTTGGACTCTGAGCTGGATTTACAACTGACACTGGGGCTGGCTCGAGCCTTGTCGGCATCCTCACCCCCTGAGACCTTGCTGCCATATGGGGAAAAAGAGTAGCTGGAGGGCAGGTAGGAACCTGGGAAGGAAGAAATAAAGCCGTCAGAGAGGTGGGAGTGTAGCAACTCCCATGTGGTAAAACTGCCTTAGTGAGCCTGGTTCCCTGGGCATTAGCTTTCCTAGGCAAAGGCTGTTTTCTACTGTGGCATTTTTGGGCTGAGACTGTTAGTTTGTCCTTTCTTTACTGAGCTCCAGAGGTGAAACCAGCTAAGGGACATTAGGAAACATGGCCCTCAGTTTCTGGGGAATCAATTTCCCGAGAGCCCCAGTCTCAGAGATTCACCTTGGAGAGCTATTTGGTAAAGCAGACAGATGAGAGGATTTGGAGCAGAAGGCCTTGGGCTCAAATCCTACCGCTGGGAGTTACGAGCTGGGGAACCTTGAGAAAAGTAACAACATTTTTGAGCTTCAGTTTCTTCACCATTAAAATGAAGATACTAATACTTATTTCACAAGGTGACAGGGAGGATTAAGTAAAATAATGTACATAAATCACCTGGTATACCTGTCTGGCCCAAAGTAGACACTCATCAAATGGAGCTATTATTTTTATATAGATGGATGAGGGTGACAAGAAGAAAGGCACGCCACAGGCTGAGACGAGTTCCTATCTCTGCTTGAAAAGCTTATGCTTGCCCTCACCAAGAAAGGGCTGCCATCTACCTGAGCCTCACAAAAAAGCCTTAGGGCTGAGCAAGATTAAATCTGGATCTGAGACCTGGGCCTTATTTCCCATCCCAGCTAATGGAAGAGCAGCCAGCCCAAGGTGCTGTACCTGGGTAGTTCTGCATCATCACAGCAGGCATGCCCCGGTAGCTGGGATGGCTGGGGTCATAGGACTGGCTATAGGAGTAGCCATGCATGTAGGGGATGTAGGACTGGTGCTGGGTGAGGGGCGAGGACACAGGCACGTGGACACTTGGTCTGGGCTCCTTGTTCCCCAGGCGGGACTCCTCAGACGTGGACAGCTTGCAGTCACTACTTGTGCTTTCCTTCCCGTCCTCCTTGGGGACAGAGTCCTTACTCCGACTCCGTTCCTCCTTCAATTTGCGCTCCCGTTCCTCTTTCCACCGCTCATCTTCTGACTTGATGTCTGAGTACTTGGCAGGATAAACATATGTCCACATCCGGGGCTCTGCTTCCTGCAAAAATCAGAATGAGCGCTGAGTGTTGTACAGGTTAAGAGAGAGAGTGGTTTCAAGCCCTAGGTCCCAGTGGAAACTCCAGAGCAGATAATATTAGACAACTGGGGCAGAGTAGGATCTTGGCCTCTATTGATCTTCAATACTATGCACTCTGGTTCCTCCTCCTGCTTAAAGAAGTCTCCCCCTCCCTGACCAAGAGTAAACAAGGTAAGGGAAAGAAAAGGAAAAATGCATCAGTGGGTCTTTGCTAGGAGACATCAAGCATTCTGGGGAAATCAATCCTTGAATAGGAGAGGCTGCTCCCTTTCCAAGGATATTTAGGTTGTTTCACATCTTCAGAGCAAGCTCAGGGGAAGAAAGCTTTAAGTGCTGCCCAGCTCAAAGGAGGGAGATCTAACTGTGGCACCAAGAAGGAAGGGAAGACCTTCTGTCTCATGAGTCGAGCAAGATGTGAGACCAAGTTCTTAGTTATAACTACCTATAAAATCTTTTTGAAAGTAACAGTCTGAGTAGTGTACTTCTGGCCTACCTACTCTTAAGAAAAATGGAGAGATCACCATTAACTCATTCCATAGGAACTCATTCCACAGATACAGTGGAAGAAACTCCGGACTAGGAATCAAGATGCCTAGTTCTGGCGTTCTGCTTGTTAAGTTTCAGGTAACCCACAACAAAAATCAAATTAACTCGGGTCTCTCTTGTCAAATGGGAAAATCACCATTTACTGATGTAAAAGTGCTTTAAAATTTTTAAAAAATGATTTGCAAAGGTAAAGAATCCCTAAAATAACAGATTTCACCTGCTAATCTGTATTTTGTTGACCACTTACATAGGACAGCCTTTGATTTGTGAGGAAGAAAGCCTATCAAACAGTATTTCTATTTCCTCCCAGAACAGTTACCTGTCGGTACCAGAGTATTGGATCCACCTCTGCCTGTCGGCCACACTCAGCACCTGTCTTCGCCTCAGAGGCCTCCTTGCCTAGGTGGCCAGCCTCACTCAGCTTCGCTTTAAGTCCTTCTGGGGGCTGGCTGGGGAGTTTGGAAGAGTCATCTACCTTGGGGATGATGACTGACTTGGCAGGGTCGGCGCCTGGCTCCTTGGCCTTGCCAGGCCCTGACTTGACCAGGTCTGTCAGGCTGGGGGCCTTGGTGAGGGTTGGGGGAATCGACGGCTTTTGCTTCCACTCTTCCTTGAGTGCTGCCTCCCGCTCCTTCAGGCCCAACTCTGCCTTCTTGTCCAGTCCCCGCTGCTGCTGCTCCAAGCTCTGCCGTTTCTGCTGTTCCTCGTACTGCTGCCGGTACGCCGCGTTAGTGCTCAGGAGGTGTGCGTGGTAGCTCTGGTCGCCGTAGCCGTAGGGGGGCACGTAGGCATACTGGTTGTAGTACAGGGACTGCATGTACATGCTGGGCCGCTGCTGGATGACAGAAGGCTGCTGGCTGGAACTGCTCAGCTCTGGCTTCTTCTCCTCACAGGCATCACTCTTCACTTTCCCATCTATGCCCTCCGGCTCCTCATCCTTTTTTGTCTTCAGGGCCTGGCTCTCTGCTCCTGCCTGGCTGCTGGGGTTCAGAGCCCCCGGGCTGGACTGTGCGTAACTTGGAGAATAGTAACTCTCAAAGCCTTGGTAATATGATGAGTCTTTGCTCTGTGGCTGAGGGGGGAAAAGAGTTTTCTTAGCCCCTTCTTTAACCAACTGTTCCGGGTCCTTGGGTTTGACACTCTCCACCTTGCCCTCCCCATCCTCCCCAGCATCAGAGATGTCAGAGTAGGCAGGGCTGTTGGTTTTGACGGAGCCGGCTTCAGCTCCGTTCTGGGTCACTACGTGTAGAGGAGCCATGGGCTGGGTAGGGGTAGTGCTTTCTAAGCGGCTGCTGCCTCCAATGGAAGGGCTGGGGGCGTTGTCAGTGAAGCTGTAGACCTTGTCGGCTTCAGCCTTGATGCTGGCCAGGCGGCTTTGATGGGGGTCTGACGAGCCATTCAGGAGCCCTTCCATTTTCATCCCATCTCCTGACGATTCCCTGAAAGGGCTTTTGCCTTCTTCTGTTCGACACACCTTCCCAGGGGTCAGAGGACTTTCAAGTTCCTTTGAAGACTCCTTCTTTTTTTTGTCTTTCTTTTTCTTGTCCTTGGCTGGTGTCAAGGCAGGGCTGACTGCGAAAGGTTCTCCCATCACAGTGGGTTTGGGCTGAATGGGCTTGAGCTGCGGGCTGTTAGGCATGGCCTGGACTACTGTGGTGGCCAGGCCTGAGGAGGAGCCCGGGCTGGCTGCTGCGAAGGCGGCCGTCTGGAAGGTGTAGATCTGCTGTGGGGGGATGGCAGGGGCAATGGGCCGGGCTGACTTTAAGCTCTTGGAAGGAATCTTTTCAGGTTTCAAGCTAGAGGGTTTTTTACATTTTTCTTTCTCCATACACTTCCTTTCCAAAGAATCAAAGGCATCATTGCTTGTTTCATCCATTACTGAGGGTCCATCATCAGAGCCATCATTGGATAAGGCCCCGAGGTCTGTGTCCCCTTCACCACCCAACTTTTTCTTACAGAGGCCTTTTGTGCTGAATTTGCTTGAAGGAGAAGGGCTATGGGGCTCTATGAGCCGAACTTTGGGGGTTGCTGAGCGGGCAGGGGACAAGGAACCTTTTTGTGAGACAGATGCACCATTGCAGTTCCCGAGGTCTGCGTGGAGGGAGGGCTCCTCTCCGTACTCACTGTCTCCATCTGCTTCGGGCTTGCTATCATCATCTGTATGGGCATGAGCTTGGTGATACTTAAGTCCATTGATGTGCTTGTACTTCTTGTTGCAGTTTGGGTGGGGACAGTCAATCAGGACTGGGGAGGGACAATTTCTATCTAGAACAGTGGGTTCCGCCTTGGTCCCAGGGAGGGGGCCAGTGGCTGAGCCCATTGAATTTGTACGGACACGCTTGCTCCCTTTGGAGTCCTCTGAGCTAGAATTCAGCTCCATGTCTGAAAGGGGTTTGTTTTTCCGCTTATTAGCAGAGGAGGGGCTGGCCTTGACATCCTCAGAGGTGCTACTGGCAGGTGGGCGATGCTCTGAAGAAGTCTGGCTGCCCCGACGACCTTTGCTATTGGCTCCTGCTCGGGTTTTGCTGCTGCTGGTCCCTTTGCTGTCAGAAGCTGTGGCTGCCTCGCTGACAGGTGTGTTACTATTGGGACGCATGCGTTTGCCTCTACCCCGACCATTGCGCATTTCCAAGTCACTGGTCGGGGAGTCACAGAACCTTGGCAAAGGACAAACACAACAGGGTACTATTAAGAAGAGGAAACATCTTCAAACCAGCTTAGCTGCTCCCAGAACTGTCCAGATGGTAACTATCACTTTCAATAAATATGATTTGTTAAAGGAACTTCTGAAAGCGTGAGAACTGCATTATGTGGTAAGCTCCTAGGGTGCCATCTGCCTACTAGTATAAATTATTCCCCAACATTTGGGTTCCCCATACCCTTGCCAACTGGAAACTAATGTTAGGAACAAGCTGCAAAGTGACATACACTGAAATGTCAATCCTATAAGGTCAAACTGCAACTTGAAAAGCTCCTTGTGAAGCCCACATTGTCTAGTAGAATTTAATGAAATGAAAGGTTCTTGAGTTTATTTAAACTTCTGAGAGATACCTACCATCAAAAAGCATCATCAATGAATGTTTGTTCATCCACAGTCAGACTCGATGGCCTTGATCTCAAGGTGACTATAGGTGGAAGCCAGAATTCAACAATTCCAGACAAAGGCTTAAATAGAATCTCCTTCCCATTCCTATTCAACCCATCAACACCTAATTTATTTATTCTTCTTGAATGCCAGATGAGTTTAGTTGCCTTCCCTTGCCTCTACACCATAATGTCCTTTAAAATCTGGGTGTCTTTTCAAAGCTATCCAACTCTGGCAGGATAAAGGTATAAGGCACCACTGACTAGTATGGTTTAGACTAACAGAAACTAAAAAGCTGGAGAGTACTTACCTGGGGGGTGCCCAATCATGCCGTGTGCAGTCAAGAAGTGTACCTACATATGTCTTGTTCCTCCATGTTACATTTACCACCAACATCCCTGAAAGATAAGAAGACTCAGATATAGGCAAGAGAAACCCTGTTGGCCACTGAGAGGAGTACTTTCCATCTGAGTAGTATTCTGGCTCTTGTAGAGGGTTGAGGGGGTGCTCTGGGTTTCAATGAGACACACAGTAATAGCTCTGTGGGAACTGCCTACAGCCCTTCTGGGGCCCCTTAGGATCAGCAACAGTTGGAAGATTTCATGGGGAGTTAATGTACATTTTCTTTACTTTAAAAAAAAGTATGCAGTATTTCAAACATACTAAATACAAAGGATAACCTAACAAAAACTTATGTACCTATCACCCAGCTCAATGAATTTATAAAATTTGTACCATATTTGCAACAGATGTCTTTTTTAAAGTGTAAAACATCATAGTTGAAAAGCATTGCTTACTGTATTTACAAACTTTCCATTGACAGGACCATGCTGGGGATGTAACTTACCTTTCTCACTTAACATTACACATTTGAGATTTACCTATGTTGACATAAAAAGCTCAATCTATTTTAACTGTGCTTAAATATGTCATTGTATAACTTGACTATAATTTGTACACTTCCTGTTGATGGAAATTTAGTTTTTTTGCAATTGTTACTCTTAAATGACATCATAACGGATATTCCTGACATGTTCATTTTATTTAAAAATGCTTTTGAATAGATAATATAGTCATATTCCAAAATTCAAAAGTAGCAAAAAAAAGTTGCAAACAAACTCCCACATAAAATGAGTCCCTCTTGTCACTGTTCTTCAGCCTTCCAGTTCTCCTACAAAGAAATATCCATGGATATCCATGTTTTCTTCCAGAGATGTTTTACACACTTATAAGCAAATCTGTTTATACACTCTGCCTCAAATGGTAGCAATGTACAATGTCATGAATATTTTTCTTCACTTTTTTTCATGTACACATTTATTTTGGATCATCCCATGTGAGTACACAAAGAACTTCATCCTTTTTGATAGTTGCATTAGAATGATTTCTAATCATACCGTAAGTTTTTTAATCAGCCCTCTGTTGATGGACATTTAACTTGTTTCACTCTTCTGCTATTACAAACAATGCTGAATGAATAATCTTGTACAAGTGTGTTATTTTACTTAAATGAATGTCTGTAAAATTATTTCCTGTAAGTAAAACTGCTAATCACAGAGCACTTGCATTTAGATTTTGCTTAATACTGCCAAATTGCTCTCAAAGAGGACGTACCAATTTATACACCCATCAGTAGTGCATGCGAACACCTGTTGTCCTTTCCTTTTGACCCAGTGTTCTCAAAACTTTCTAATTTTTACCAATCATATATGAAAAAAAGGTGTACATCATTTCCTTAAGACATCATTGCAAGACATTTGTATTTCCTTTCCAGTGAACACTCTGTTCATATCCTTTGTGCATTTTGTTACTGAATAACAAGTATTTTTCTTATTTGTGACTCTTAACATATGAGAGTAAGCCTCTTGCCTGTAGTATGAATCAGTTACTCCCCCTTGTTTGTCATTTGCTAATGGTGGCTAATGCTATGCAGAATTTATTTAGTTTTATGGTGCCAAAGTTGGTTTTTTGATCATGTTGCAAAACGCTTTCCCCATTTTGCCTCTATTAATAGCTTTTTCCTATGGCTTCTTCTAGTACTTTTATAGTTCAGTTTTTTATATATAAAATCTTTGATCCATCTGGAATTCAACCTGATATAAAATGTATGATATGGACCTAACTTTTGAATTTTGTTTTTATGGCTGATTTTCTAAAGTACTTTTTGGTTAGTTTTACCTTTTAATGAAGCCAACTATATTAAATTTTTCCTTTATGCTTTGTGCTTTTTATGTCTTTATCGCAAGGTCATAAACTATATCATGAGACATTTTAAAGGTATCCTTAACAAGAATGTTTTTTACATTTTTAATGACAAAAAAATGAAAATAATATTTTACATCATAGGAAATTCAAGGAAATTATAGGAAATTCAAATATTGCCCATTAACAAAGTTTTATAGGAACAGAGCCACATTTACTCATTTACGCACTGTGTATGAACGATCTTCAGGACATGAGGCAAAACTGAGTATGCAACAGACGCTACTCGCATAGCCCATGAAGCCTAAAATGTTTACTATCTGGCCCTTTGTAGAAAACGTTTGCTAACCCATTTTAGATATTTTCTTTTTTCTAATATAAGTATTTAAAGGTACAAATTTGACTCAGACTACTTCAGTTACATCCCAAAAGTTTTGATATGTTTTCATTATTATTGAGATCAAGGCATTTTGTGCTTGGTTCTTGCAATTCATAATTTTTTTCTCTAACCACAGGCAGTTTGAAATTTATCTAAGGTACTGAGTTTGCCATTTTTTCCCAATGATGATTATATATAATTATATCTGTGACTACTTATCATTTCCAAGATTTTAAACGGATTAATTTTTCATATGAGCAACACTGTGGTTATTACACTCACCCATATTATCAAGTTGCCTTAGCACACTGCATTGTAGTCACTGTCCATCAGTGTAGTAAGATGCTATAGAGTCACTACTTGTCTTCTCTGTCTATATTACCTTCCCCTGTGACCCCTGTACATTATGTATGCTAATCATAATGTCCCTTAATCTCCTTGTCCCTCCCTCCCCACACACCCACCCTTTTCCAACCTCTTCACTTTGGTAACCGCTAGTCCCTTCTTGGAGTCTGTGAGTCTGCTCTTGTTTTGTTTCCTCAGTTTTGCTTTGTTATCATACTCCACAAATGACTGAGATAGTTTGGTACTTCTCTTTCTCTGCCTGGCTTATTTCACTGAGCATAATACCCTCTAGCTCCTTCTATATTGTTACAAATGGTAGGATCTGTTTGTTTCTTATGGCTGAATAGTATTCCATTGTGCATATGTACCACATCTTCTTTATCCATTCATCTTCTGGTAGACACTTAGGTTGCTTCCATTTCTTGGCTACTGTAAATAGTTCTGCAATAAACATAGGGGTGCATATGTCTTTTTGAATCTGAGAAATTATATTCTTTGGGTAAATTCTTAGGAGTGGAATTCCTGGATCAAATGGTATTTCTATTTTTAGTGTTTTGAGGAACCTCCATATTGCTCTCCACAATGGTTAAACTAATTTACATTTCTGCCAGCAGTGTAGGAGGGTGCCTCTTTCTCCGTATCCTTGCCAGTGTTTGTTGCTCTTAGTCTTTTCAATGCTGGCCATCCTAACTGGTGTGAGGTGATATCTCATTGTGGTTTTTATTTGCATTTCCCTGTTTCCCTGATAATTAGTGATGTGGAGCATCTTTTCATGTGCCTGTTGGCCATCTGAATTTATTTGGAGAATTGTCTGTTCAGATCCTCTGTCCATTTTTTAATAGGGTTATTTGCTTTTTGGTTGTTAAGGCGTATGAGCTCTTTATATATTGTGGATGTCAACCCCTTTTCGGATATGTCATTTATGAATATATTCTCCCATACTGTAGGATCCCTTTTGTTCTACTGATGGTGTCGTTTGCTGTACAGAAGCTTTTTAGTTTGATGTAGTCCCACTTGTTCATTTTTGCTTTTGTTTCCTTTGCCCAAGGAGATAAGTTCATGAAAAAGATGCTCATGTTTATATTCAAGAGAGTTTTGCCTATGTTTTCTTCTAACAGTTTTATGGTTTCATGACTTATATTCAGGTCTTTGATCCATTTCGAGTTGACTTTTGTGTATGCAGTTAGACAGTAATTGTCTCATTCTCTTAGATGTAGCTGCCCAGCTTTGCCGACACCAGTTGTTGAAGAGGCTGTCACTTCCTCATCGTATGTCCATGGCTCCTTTATCATATATTAATTGGCCATATATGCTCAGGTTTATATCTGGGTTCTCTATTCTATTCCATTGATCTTTTGCTCTGTTCTTGTGCCAATACCAAATTGTCTTGATTACTGTGGCTTTGTGGTAGAGTTTGAAGTTGGGAAGCACAATCCCCCAGCTTTATTCTTCCTTCTCAGGATTGCTTTGGCCATTCAGGGTTTTTGTGGTTCCATATGAATTTTAGAACTATTTGTTCTAGTTCATTGAAGAATGCTGTTGGTATTTTGAGAGGGATTGGATTGAATCTGTAGATTGCTTTAAGCAGGATGGCCATTTTGACAAAATTAATTCTTCCTAACCATGAGCATGGGATGTATTTCCATTTATTGGTGTCTTCTTTAATTTTTCTCATGAGCATCTTGTAGTTTTCAGGGTATAGGTCTTTCACCTCATTGGTTAGGTTTATTCCTAGTTATTTTATTCTTTTTGATGTAAATGGAATTGTTCTCTTGATTTCTCTTTCTGCTAGTTCATTGTTAGTAAATAGAAATGTCTCCGATTTCTGTGTATTAATTTTGTATCTTGCAACTTTGCTGAATTATTAGTTCTAGTAGTTTTGGGGTGGATTCTTTAGGGTTTTTTATTTACAGTATCATGTGATCTGCAAACAGTGACCGTTTAACTTCTTCCTTACCAATCTCAATGCCTTTTATTTCTTTGTGCTGTCTGATTGCCGTGGCTAGGACCTTCAGTACTACCTTTAATAAAAGGGGGGAGAGTGGGCATCCTTGTCTTGTTCCCAATCTTAGAGGAAAAGCTTTCAGCTTTTTGCTGTTAAGTATGATGCTGGCTGTGGGTTTGTCATATATGGCCTTTATTATGTTGAGGTACTTGCCTTCTATACCCATTTCATTGAGAGTTTTATCATGAATGGATACTGAATTTTGTCGAATGTGTTTTCAGCATCTATGGATGATCATGTGATTTTTGTCCTTCTCTTTGTTGATGTGGTATATGATGTTGATGGATTTTTGAATACTGTACCACCCTTGCATCCCTGGAATAAATCCTACTTGATCATGATGGATGATTTTTTGATGTATTTTTGAATTCAGTTTGCAAATATTTTGCTGAGTATTTTTGCATCTATATTCATTAGGGATATTGGTCTGTATTTTTCTTTTTTTGTGGTGTCTGCCTGGTTTTGGTATTAGAGTGATGCTGGCTTCATAGAATGAGTTTGGAAGTATTCCCTCCTCTTCTACACTTTGGAAAACTATAAGGAGAATGTGTATTAGGTCCTCATTAATGTTAGATGAAATTCAGCAGTGAAGCCAACTGGTCTAGGAGTTCTGTTCTTAGGTAGTTTTTGATTACCAATTCAATTTCATTGCTGGTAATTGGTCTGTTCAGATTTTCTGTTTCTTCCTGGGTCAGTCTTGGAAGGTTGTATTTTTCTAGAAAGTTGTCCATTTCTTCTAGGTTATCCAATTTGTTAGCATATAATTTTCATAGTTTTCTCTCATAATTCTTTGTATTTCCAAGGTGCCTGCAGTGATTTTTCCTTTCTCATTTCTCACTTCTGTACACTCTTTTTTTCTTGATAAGTCTGGCTAGGGGTTTATCTATTTTGTTTATTTTCTTGAAGAACCAGCTCCTGTTTTCATGGATTCTTTCTATTGTTTTACTCTTCTCAATTTTATTTATTTCTGCTCTAATCTTTATTATGTCCCTCCTTCTACTGACTTTGGGTTTCATTCTTCTTTTTCTAGTTTCATTAATTGTGAGTTTAGACTGTTCATGTGGGATTGTTCTTTTTTCTTGAGGTAAGCCTATATTGCATACACTTTCCTCTCACAACTGCCTTCGCTGCCTCCCACAGATTTTGGGGTGTTGAGCTCTTGTTTTCATTTGTCCCCATAAGTTTTCATAATTTTTCATAAAGTTTTCAGCAATTATTTCCTCAATATGCTTGATTTCTGTTTTTATTTGGTCATTCATCTATTGATTATTTAGGAGCATGTTGTTAAGCCTCCATGTGTTTGTGGACTTTTTTGTTTTCTTTGCATAATTCATTTCTAGTTTCACAGCTTTGCATTCAGAGAAGCTGGTTGGTACAATTTAAATCCTTCTGAATCTACTGAGGCTCTTTTTGTGGCTGAGTATGTGATTTATTCTGGAAAATGTTCCAAGTGCACTTGAGAAGAATGTGTACCCTGCTGTTTTTGGATGGAGTGTTCTGTAGATGTCTGTTAGGTCCATCTGTTCTAATGTGTTGTTCAGTGTTTCTGTCTCCTTACTTATTTTCTGTCTGGTTGATCTATCCTTTGGAGGGAGTGGTGTGTTTTAAGTGGCCTAAGATGAATGCATTGCATTCTATTTCCCCCTTTAATTCTGTTAGTATTTGTTTCACATATATAGGTGCTCCTATGTTGGTTGCATAGATATTTATAATGGTTATATCCTCTTGTTGTACTGAATCCTCTATCATTATGTAATGTCCTTCTTTATCTCTTGTTACTTTCTTTGTTTTGAAGTCTATTTTGTCTGACACAAGTCCTGCAACTCCTGCTTTTTTCTTCCTGTTTATTTGCATGATATATCTTTTTCCATACCTTCACTTTTAGTCTGTGTATGTCTTTGGGTTTGAAGTGAGTTTCTTGTAGGCAGCATATAGATAAGTCTGTGTCTTTTGATTGGTGCATTCAGTCCATTTACATTTACGGTGATTATCAATATATATGTACTTTACCATTGCAGGCTTTAGATTCGTGGTTACAAAAGGTTCAAGGGCAGTTTTTTCACTATCTAACAGTCCAACTTAACTCAGTACACTATTTCAAACACAATCTAGAGGTTATTTTTTTTTCCTTCTCCCTTCTTTCCTTCCTCCTCCACTCTTTATATATTAGATGTCATATTCTGTACTTTTTGTGTATCCCTTGACTGACTTTGTGGGTAGCTGATTAAATTCTGCATTTGCTTAGTAATTAATTGGTCTGCTTCCTTTACTGTGGTTGTATTTTCTCTGGTGACAGCTATTTAACCTTAGGATCACTTCCATTTATAACAGTTCCTCCAAAATACACTGTGGAGATGGTTTGTGGGAGGTAAATTCCCTCAACTTTTGCTTATCTGAAAATTGTTTAATCCCTCCTTCAAATTTAAATAATAATGTTGCTGGATAGAGTATTCTTGGTCCGAGGCCCTCTGTTTCATTGCATTAAATACATCATGCCACTCCCTGTTGGCCTGTAAGGTTTCTGCTGAGAAGTCTGATGATAGCCTGATGTGTTTTCCTTTGTATGTGATCTTTTTCTCTCTCTGGCTGCTTTTAATACTCGGTCCCTGTCCTTGATCTTTGCCATTTTAATTATTATATGTGTTGGTGTTGTCTTCCTTGGGTCCCTTGTGTTGGGAGATCTGTGCACCTCCATGGTCTATGAGATTATTTACTTCCCCAGATTGGGGAAGTTTTCAGCAATTATTTCCTCAAAGACACTTTCTATCCCTTTTTCTCTCCTTCTTCTGGTACCCCTATAATGCAAATATTGTTCTCTTTGGATTGGTCACAGAGTTCTCTTAATATTCTTTCATTCCTGGAGATCCTTTTTTCTCTCTGTGCCTCAGCTTCTTTATATTCCTGTTCTCTAATTTCTATTTCATTTACCATGTTCTGTACCTCATCTAATCTGCTTTTAAATCCCACTGTATGTTTCATATCAGACACTGTATTTTCCAAAGTTTTTATATCTTTCTTGAAGTCGTCCCTCAGATGTTGGATATTTTTCTGTAGCTCCATGAGCATGTTTATGATTTTTATTTTGAAATCTTTAGCAGGAAGATTGGTGATTTCAGTTTCACTTAGCCCTCTTTCTGGTGTTTGAGGGATCATGGTTTGTACTAGGTTATTTTGCCATTTCATATTACTAATGGTTACTGTAGAATAATAACTTAGTGTAGACGGCATCCTCTAGTGCCTAGAAGCTCTATTCTCTGGAGCTGCCCAACCCCTGGAGCGATGCCAGGGGTCACAGGTATGTGGTGCCAGTGCCTTCTGGGAGGAAAGAGCTCTTCCCTGCTTCCTGGCTGCAGTGCCTGCATCCACTGCCAGGACCAGTGGGCTGAGTGTGCAGGGAGGAGCCTCTGCACTACACCCCTGTAGTTGCTGTTAGGCGGGGCTGCCCTTCAGCTGGCCTGGTGTGATGGTAGGGGCAACAGGTTTGCAAACTGGCGCTTGCCAGGAAGAAGGAGTGCAGGCTGCATATTGCAGTTCAGTGCCTCTGCACTGTGTTGCCAGCCAGGGGGATGCAGTGTGTGAAGCTCCTGAAAGTTCCCAACCTGCTGGGCTGAGTGTGCTAGGATGATTTTGTACACCTGTCTTTTCTCCTGAGCAGCAAGTTCTGTGTAATCCTTGCCCCTTTAGCAGCCCTCTAACTGTTGGGAAGTCTTTCAAAGTGCCCACCTTTGTTTTGTCCCAGAGCGGCCAGTTGTGGGTACCTGTTCTCTACAAGTACCTGGAATCTCATTCTCTCAGAGAATTCCACCTGTCTTTGCTTTTCAACCCCTCTAATCTCCAGAGCACCATGTAATGTGGGTTTGTGCTCCTGGAGCAGGTCTCCAGGGGTGGGTATTTTGCAGTCCTGGGCTTCTACTCCTTCCCTGCTCCATTTTTCATCCTCTTGCAGGTGAGCTGGGGTTGGGGAAGGGTTTGGGTCTGGCCAGACCGCAGCTTTGTTACTTTACCCTATTCCATGAGGTCTTTTCTTTTCCCCATACGTAGGTCATCTGTTGCAGTCTTCTTTCTGATCGCTCTTTTAGGATTACTTGAATTTGCTGTATTTTCGTATTATATGTGGGTTTTGGGAGGAGGTTTCTGTTTCACTTCTCAAAGTGCCATCTTGCTTAATCCATAGTTTTATTTTTAATAGACATTATTATTGTTCCTCTAAATTCTAAACATATTATAGTCTCTGGTTATACCATATATTAATTTCATTAGGTGTGAATTCAGTTCCTGATGGTTAAATTCTTAAAATTAATTTTAAAAATTTGAGATAACTAGATTTACATATAGTTTTAAGAAATAATTCAGCTATCTCACCAGCCCTTTAGTGTCCCTTAATGGTAATATCTTGAAAACTACAGTATAATATCCCCACCAGGAATCTGGTCTTGCTACAATGAAAATACAAAATATTTCCATCAGCACAAGGATACCTCATGTTGCTCTTTTATAGCTACATTCACTTCCCTCCCACCCAACCCTGCCTTAATTCCTGGTAACCTGGCAGCCACGAGTTTATTCTCCATTTCTGTAACTTGTCACTTCAAGAATATTAAGTAAATGGAATAATACAGTACACAATATTTTGGGACTGTTTTTTTTTTTCCTTCCTACCAGCATATAATATCTGGAGAGTCATCAAGGTTGTTGTATGTATAAACACTTCAGTTCTTTTTATTTGTGAGTGGTATGGATGAACTAGTTTGTTTTACCATCCACCTGCTGAAGGACATCTAGGTTGTTTCCAATTTTTGGTTATTATGAATAAAGGTGCTATAAATATTTGTGTACAGGTTTTTGTAAGAACATAACTTTTCATTTTACGATGAAATGACTGGATTGGTAATTTCATCTTGGGGAAGTAATTATATCTTGGTACAGAATACACACTGGATTATAATGTAGTTGCTTATTTAGTTTTTAAAGAAACTGCCACACTATTTCACCTTACTATAGTGATGGACAGTGACTTCAATGGGGCGTGGCAGGGAGGACTTGATAATATGGGTGAATGTAGTAACCACATTTTTCATGTGAAACCTTCATAAGAGTGTATATCAATGATAGCTTAAAAAAAAAAGTCCCTGTTCACAAAAAGAGAAACTGCCACACACTTTTCCAGAGTACTTGTACCCTTTTACATTCCCTTAGCAATGCATGAGAGACCCAGTTTCTCTGCATCCTTGTTAGTATTTAGTGTTAAGTCTATTTTTTTATGGTAGCAATTCTAATAGTTGTGCAGTAATATCTCATGTTGTCTTTTAATTTGCATTTACCTAATGGCTAATGATGTTGAAGATCTTTTTTATGACCTTATTTGTATCTGTATATCTTCTCTGTGAAATTACTGTTCATGTCTTTAGCTCATTTTCTGACTGGATTGTTTGGTTTCTACTGTTGAGTTTTGAGAAATCTCTTTATATTTTGGATACTAATCCTTTGTTGGATATTTTTTCCTACTCTGTAGCTTATATTTTTATCATCTTAACAGGGTCTTTTGCAGAACAAACATTGTTAATTTTGATGAAATCCAATTTTTAAATGGTCTTTTTCATGGATTATGTTTTTGGTGTCAAGTCTAAGAATATATGTTTTGTTAGATTTATACCTTAGTGTTTCTTTTTTGTTGTAAATGCTGCAGTATTTTAAATTTCAGTGTCCATAGTTAGTAATAGTAGGCATATAATTGATTTTTGTATGTTTATCATATTTTTGATGACCTAGCTCATTAATTCTAGACGTTTTTTCCATATTCTTTAGGATTTTATATGTAGACAACCATGTAATATCAAAGGAAGTACACATTCATACACTTTTCATTTCCTTTTCTTGTTTTATTGCACTAGCTAGAACTTCCAGTACTATGCTGAATAAGAACAGTGAGAACATACATCCTTAGTTTGTTCCCAATCTTAGGGGGTAGGTATTCACCCTTTCTTCATTAAGTATAAAGTTCAGCTCCATGTCTGGGATATGTGAGGCAAAAAGAAAAGCCAGGGAACTCACTGCCATGTTGTTCCTCAGAACTTCAGGTCCCTAGATGGTCTGTGTCTTCTTTTTTCCAACTTTCACAGTCTTGTTTTATTTGTTTTATATAAAATGTACAAGGTTTGGGGTGGAGCCAAGATGGCGGCTTGAGTAGAGCAGTGGAAATCTCCTCCCAAAACCATATATATTTTTGAAAATACAACAAATACAACTATTCCTAAAAGAGAGATGAGAAGACACAGGACAATAGCCAGACTACATCCACACCTGTGAGAACCCAGCACCTTGCGAAGGGGGTAAGATACAAGCCGCAGCCCGGTAGGACCGGAGCGCCCCTCACCCCAGCTCCCAGTGGGAGGAGAGGAGTCGGAGTGGGGAGGGAGAGGGAGCCCAGGACTGCTAAATAGCCAGCCCCAGCCATCCGCACCAGAGTACAGACACACAGTGCATGGTGTGCTGGATACTAGGGAAACAGGACAGTAAGACCTGTGAGCGGGTCCCTGCAGCTGGCGCCCCTGGGACAAAGAAAAGCAAGTGCTTTTTAAAAGTCTTAAAGGGACAGGGACCCCAAAGCTGGATGGAAGTGTTCTGGGACACTTAGCCTAGCATCTGGGAATCCCAGGGAACACCGGGCACCCTAACCCCCTGGGCGGCAGCGCAGCTTGGATGCCCCTCACAGCGATAAACAGCCTCCCACTTGTCTCCCCTTTGATGCGGCTCCACCATATCGGAGCAACAGACTGAGGCCGGCCACGCCCATAGCAACGGCAGAGCTTAACTCAACAGCAACCATGGAGCTTAACTCCAAAGTGGCCAGGCAAGAATCAGAGGCCCCATCTGCGCGCAGCTGCCCAGCACAAGCCGCTAGAGGTCGCTGTTCTCCCAGGAGAGGAGGGCCACAAACCAGCAAGAAGGGACGTTCTCCCAGCCGACACACAGTGCCAGCCCCGCACAACTACCTCTATTGCCATGAAAAGGCAAAAGAATTTGATACAGACCAAAGTCACATAGTTAACCCCTGAGAAGGAGATAGACCGAACCAATCTTCCTGAAAAAGAATTCAAAATAAAGGTCATAACCATACTGATGGAGCTGCAGAGAAATATACAAGAGCTAAGGGATGACGTCTGGAGGGAGATTACAGAAATGAAACAATCTCTGGAAGGATTTATAAGCAGAATGAATAAGATGCAAGAGGCCATTGATGGAATAGAAACCAGAGAACAGGAACACATAGAAGCTGACGCAGAGAGAGATAAAAGGATCTCAAGGAACGAAACAATATTAAGAGAACTGTGCAACCAATCCAAAAGGGACAATATCCACATTATAGGGGTACCAGAAGAAGAAGAAGAGAGAAAAAGGGATAGAAAGTGTCTTTGAAGAAATAATGGCTGAAAACTTCCCCAAACTGGGGGACGAAATAATCAATCAGACCATGGAAGTACACAGAACTCCTAACACAAGGGACCCAAGGAGGACAACACCAGGACACATAATAATTAAAATGGCAAAGATCAAGGACAAGGACAGAGTTTTAAAGGCAGCTAGAGAGATGAAAAGGGTCACCTACAAAGGAAAACCCATCAGGCTATCATCAGACTTCTCAACAGAAACCTTACAGGCCAGAAGAGAATGGCATGATATATTTAATGCAATGAAACAGAAGGGCCTTGAACCAAGAACACTGTATCCAGCACAATTATCATTTAAATAAGAAGGAGGGATTAAACAATTCCCAGACAAGCAAAAGTTGAGGGAATTTGCCTCCCACAAACGACCTCTACAGGGTATCTTAGAGGGACTGCTCTAGATGGGAGCACTCCTAAGACTAAACAGATGTCACAAGAGAAAATAAAATCACAGCAAAGACAGCAGACCAACCAAATACTAACTAAAGGCAAAAAATAAAATCAACTGCCCACAAAAGCAGTTAAAGGAAACAAACAAGAGCACAGAATAAAACAACCAACATATAAAAATGGAGGAGGAGGAATAAGAAGGGAGAGAAATAAAGAATCACCAGACAGTGTTTATAACAGCTCAATAAGCGAATTAAGTTAGACAGTAAGATACTAAAGAAGATAACCATGAACCTTTGGTAACCACAAATCTAAAGCCTGCAAATGGCAATAAGTACATATCTTTCAATAATCACCCTAAATGCATATGGACTGAATGCACCAATCAAAAGACACAGATTAACAGAATGGATAAAAAAGCAAGACCCATCTATATGCTACTTACAAGAACCTCACCTCAAAACCCAAAGACATGCACAGACTAAAAGTCAAGGGATGGAAAAAGATATTTCAGGCAAACAACAGGGAGAAAAAGGCAGGTGTTGCAGTACTAGTATTAGACAAAATAGACTTCAAAACAAAGAAAGTAACAAGAGATAAAGAAGAACCTTACATAATGATAAAGGGCTCAGTTAAACAAGAGGATATAACCATTATAAATACATATGCACCCAACACAGGAGCACTGGCATATGTGAAACAAATACTAATAGAACTAAAGGACAAAATAGAATGCAATGCATTCATTTTAGGAGACTTCAACACTCCACTCACTCCAAAGGATAGATCCACCAGACAGAAAATAAGTAAGGACACAGAGGCACTGAACAACACACTAGAACAGATGGACCTAATAGACATCTACAGAACTCTACATCCAAAAGCAACAGGATACACATTCTTCTCAAGTGCACATGGAACATTCTCCAGAATAGACCACATACTAGGCCACAACAAGAGCCTCAGTAAATTCCAAAAGACTGAAATTCTGCCAACCAACTTTTCAGACCACAAAGGTATAAAACTAGAAATAAACTGTACAAAGAAAACAAAAAGGCTCACACACACATGGAGGCTTAACAACATGCTCCAAAATAATCAATGGATCAACGAACAAATTAAAATAGAGATCAAGCAATATATGGAAACAAATGACAACAACAACACAAAGCCCCAACTTCCTTGGGATGCAGCGAAATCAGTCTTAAGAGGAAAGTATATAGCAATCCAGGCATATTTAAAGAAGGAAGAACAATCCCAAATGAATAGTCTAACATCACAATTATTGAAATTGGAAAAAGAAGAACAAATGAGGCCTAAAGTCAGCAGAAGGAGGGACATAATAAAGATCAGAGAAGAAATAAACAAAATTGAGAACAATAAAGCAATAGAAAAAATCAATGAAACCAAGAGATGGTTCCTTGAGAAAAAAAAAAAATAGATAAGCCTCTAGCCAAACTTATTAAGAGAAAAAGAGAATCAACACACATCAACAGAATCAAAAATGAGAAAGAAAAAATCATGACAGACCCCACAGAAATACAAAGAATTATTAGAGACTACTATGAAAACCTATATGCTAACAAGCTGGAAAACCTGGAAGAAATGGACAACTTCCTAGAAAAATACAACCTTCCAAGACTGACCAAGGAAGAAACACAAAATTTAAACAAACCAATTACGAGCAAAGAAATTGAAGCAGTAATTAAAAAACTACCCAAGAACAAAACCCCCGGGCCAGATGGATTTACCTCGGAATTTTATCAGACATACAGAGCTAAGACATAATACCCATTCTCCTCAAAGTTTTCCAAAAAATAGAAGAGGAGGGAATACTCCCAAACTCATTCTATGAAGCCAACATCACCCTAATACCAAAACCAGGCAAAGACCCCACCAAAAAAGAAAAGTACAGACCAATATCCCTGATGAATGTAGATGCAAAAATACTCAACAAAATATTAGCAAACCGAATTCAAAAATATATCAAAAGGATCATATACCACGAACAAGTGGGATTCATCCCAGGGCTGCAAGGATGGTACAACATTTGAAAATCCATCAACATCATCCACCACATAAACAAAAAGAAGGACAAAAACCACATGATCATCTCCATAGATGCTGAAAAAGCATTTGACAAAATTCAACATCCATTCATGATAAAAACTCTCAGCAAAATGGGTATACAGGGCAAGTACCTTAACATAATAAAGGCCATATATGATAAACCTACAGCTATCATCATACTGAACAGTGAGAAGCTGAAAGCTTTTCCTCTAAGATCGGGTACAAGACAGGGGTGCTCACTATCCCCACTGTTATTTAACATAGTACTGGAGGTCCTAGCCATGGCAATTAGACAAAACAACAAAATACAAGGAATCCAGATTGGTTAAGAAGAAGTTAAACTGTCACTATTTGTAGATGACATGATATTGTACATAAAAAACCCTAAAGACTCTACTCCAAAACTACTAGAACTGATATTGGAATACAGCAAAGTTGCAGGATACAAAATTAACACACAGAAATCTGTGGCTTTCCTATACACTAACAATGAACCAATAGAAAGAGAAATCAGGAAAACAACTCCATTCACAATAGCATCAAAAAGAATAAAATACCTAGGAATAAACCTAACCAAATAAGTGAAAGACCTATACCCTGAAAACTGTAAGACACTCAAAAGAAATTAAAGAGGGCACTAACAAATGGAAACTCATCCCATGCTCTTGGCTAGGAAGAATTAATATCGTCAAAATGGCCATCCTGTCCAAAGCAATATACAGATTTGATGCAATCCCTATTAGATTACCAACAACGTTCTTCAACAAACTGGAACAAATAGTTCAAAAATTCATATGGAAACACCAAAGACCCTGAATAGCCAAAGCAATCCTGAGAAGGAAGAATAAAGTTGGGGGGATCTCACTCCCCAATTTCAAGCTCTACTACAAAGCCATAGTAATCAAGACAATTTGGTACTGGCACAAGAACAGAGCCACAGAGCAGTGGAACAGAATAGAGACTCCAGACATTAACCCAAACTTATATGGTCAATTAATATACAATAAAGGAGCCATGGACATACAATGGGGAAATGACAGTCTCTTCAACAGATGGTGCTGGCAAAACTGGACAGCTACATGTAAGAGAATGAAACTGAATCACTGTCTAACCCCATACACAAGAGGAAATTCGAAATGGATCAAAGACCTGAATGTAAGTCATGAAACCATAAAACTCTTAGAAGAAAACATAGGCAAAAATCTCTTAGACATAAACATGAGCGACATGAACATATCTCCCCAGGCAAGGAAAACAAAAGCAAAAACGAACAAGTGGGACTACATCAAGCTGAAAAGCTTCTGTACAGGAAAGGACACCATCAATAGAATAAAAAGGCACCTACAGTATGGGAGAATATATTCGTAAATGACAGATCCGATAAAGGCTTGACATCCAAAATATATAAAGAGCTCACACACCTCAACAAACAAAAAACAAATAATCCAATTAAAAAATGGGCAGAGGAGATCAGCAGACAGTTCTCCAAAGAAGAAATTCAGATGGCCAACAGACACATGAAAAGATGCTCCCCATCGCTAGTTATCAGGGAAATGCAAATCTAAACCACAATGACATATCACCTCACACCAGTAAGTATGGCTACCATCCAAAAGACAAACAACAACAAATGTTGGTGAGGTTGTGGAGAAAGGGGAACCCTCCTATACTGCTGGTGGGAAAGTAAATTAGTTCAACCATCGTGGAAAGCAGTATGGAGGTTCCTCAAAATGCTCAAAATAGACTTACCATTTGACCCAGGAATTCCACTTCTAGGAATTTACCCTAAGAATGTAGCAGCCCAGTTTGAAAAAGACAGATGCACCCCTATGTTTATCACAGCACTGTTTACAATACCCAAGAAATGGAAGCAACCTAAGTGTCCATCAGTAGATGAATGGATAAAGAAGATGTGCTACATATACACAATGGAATATTATTCAGCCATAAGAAGAAAACAAATCATACCATTTGCAACAACATGGATGGAGCTAGAGGGTATTATGCTCAGTGAAATAAGCCAGGCGGAGTAAGACAAGTACCAAATGATTTCACTCATATGTGGAGTATAAGAACAAAGAAAAAACTGAAGGAACAAACAGCAGCAGACTCACAGAACCCAAGAATGGACTAACAGTTACCAAAGGGAAAGGGACTGGGGAGAATGGAAGGGTAGGGAGGGATAAGGGCGGGGAAGAAGAAAGGGGGTATTACGATTAGCATGTGTAATGTGGGGGGGAGGGCTGTGCAACAGAGAGAAGACAAATAGTGATTCTACAACATCTTACTATGCTGATGGACAGTGACTGTAATGGGGTTTGTGGGGGGGACTTGGTGAAGGGGGACCCTAGTAACCATAATGTTCTTCATGTAATTGTAGATTAATGATAACAACAGCAACAAAAAAATGTACAAGGTTTTTAGATGTATTTAGTAGGAGAATAGGGAAAAGTATGTCTACTCCATCTTATCCAAAGAGGAAGTCCTGGTTAATTTTTATTGGTTATCTTTCTTAGCGCTAGGTTTCTATTATATACAATTTTAGTTGCAGGTTCTTTTTAAGAGGGATGCTTTTGCTACAAGTACCCCCCTTCTCTGTTTAATAGTTTTGCAATTTCTTCCATCTTGTCCCCTAATCTGAACAGGTCTTCTAATGGTCTGTGCCATTAGAAAAAACTTCAGGGTATCACAGTTTTAATAATTGAACCAGCAGGCAGCTTGACATACCTCTTCACAACTCATTAGGCTTCCCTCCTCCCTGACTCAATTAACTTTTAAAAGCCTCCTTTGATGAGGCTGGCTGGGTGTTGGAATCTCACTCCCCTGGCTTCAAGTCCTATCTTTTTCTCAGGTATTTTCAGTACATAGTTACCACCCAGGAACTCATCTCTGAGGTAACATTCTCTGTTCTCAGATATGGAGGCCACAAGGCCCATGGCTTCAGCTTTACTCAGTGACTTGTATCTCTTCTATTTTTGGTCCATGGAGATGGCTGTTTTGTTTTTTGAGCCCAAATATGTTCCTTGATTTTCACTTTATACATTTTATTTCTTGCTGTGTGTTTGGAATAGAGGAGATGTGTCAAAAGTTTGAACATAGTAAGTCATCTTGACTGGAAATACCAAGGCACATTTTTTACGTAATAGATTTAGAGAATAAATCTGGAGACTCTAGAATTAGCCTTCTCTTTGCTTTTGGTAATATTCTAATGAAATACTATATGATTCAGCACTCCCAGAGTCTATCTGTAGTAACTTACCTACATCTTTTCTTCTTTGATGTAGAATACTGTCAAAAGTTCACTGAACTTGGAGTTAGAAAACCTTAGTCCAAATCTTTGCTGTTACAGTGTAATTTTGGAAGAGTCATTTAACCTCTATGACTCAGATTTTTAATCAAAATACAGAATTAAGACAGCAATAGATTTTAAAAAATAAGATCATTAATTATCCCACAGTAGGCTTTCAATAAATGAATATGAAGACAGTGCTTATACGTAACAATGGTATATTAGGACTCGAGCCCTGAACTTGGGCATGCCTTTAAATAAGACCTTATTTAGCCCTTGTTCTCTTTGGAATCAGATTTTAGGATGCTCTATTATAAAACCAATCAGACAAGGGAGAAGAAAGAAAAAAAAGGAAAAGATTATCTACCAAAAAGTTTCAATCTAACAAAATTAGGGCAAGAAAGAACTCTGGTTTAGTCAATTGGATTCTAATTCAAACACTTACCGAACATCTATTATGCTAGGTATTTTCTTTTCTTTTCTTTTTTAAATTTTTAATTAAGGTATTATTAATATACACTCTTATGAAGGTTTCACATGAAAAAACAATGTGGTTACTACATTTACCTATATTATCAAGTCCTCACTCATACTCCAAT
The DNA here is from genome assembly GCF_030020395.1 of Manis pentadactyla. Taxonomy (NCBI): domain Eukaryota; kingdom Metazoa; phylum Chordata; class Mammalia; order Pholidota; family Manidae; genus Manis; species Manis pentadactyla. The sequence goes on along the minus strand of NC_080029.1, from coordinate 113,003,954 downwards.
ACAGTCACTGTACTAGGTATTTTCATATTCATTCTCTTATCAAATATTCACAGCCTGAAATCACTTTTTGGATAAGGCAGGCCATAAAGAAAATGAAAAATCCTTCCCAAAACTCTGCCATATAGGGATTGGTAAAGCTACTCTGCAAATAACGAAATGAGAGTCTAGGAAGGTTAAGTAATTTACCACAGGTCATTATTTATTTGTGGTTAGATCCTTAAAGCACTACACAGCTATTTCTAATGGATTCTGATTCTTTTTACATAATTTCCTTTGAATGTCCCTTTATCTTCATCTTAGATAAAAGACACACACAGGATTTCAGGGGGGCATCCAGAGGGTGAAAGGATAGAATTCCTTCCTATCCTTTTTGAGGGCCCTGGTATCTTAAGGGAAATGGCAAACCTCCTAAGAAGGCAATTAGGCTAAATTTTCCCTGGCTGCTGGCAAAGTGACTTCAAATGGATGTGTCCTCCCAGTGATGGGCTACTCTGATTACTGAATAACCAAATCTGAATAGGAATGGAGTCCATTTACTTCTAGACAAGGTAAGACTTAGAGATACGCACCTCATTAATAAGGGCAGATGAGCACAGCTGTACACAGACAGCAGGCATACAATTAGAAGATGAATATTATTCTTACTCTTGAAACAGCTGGGTAGGAACACATGTTTATAAATCTACCTTCTTCCTCTGGTATAATCTGCAAACCTTAGCAATAATGAATGAGCTGAAAACAAGACAGGTCTGACAGAGTGCTGGAAATGGGATGGGACAGAGGAAAAATTCTAATATGGAAAAACAAAATGGAGGGTTGTTTAAATGTCAAAGCAAACTCATTTTTCTGAGGTGTAACTCTCTTCTTACAATGTTCTGAGTTGAGACAGCTGGGAGAAAAAGAGGACAGGAAGGAAAAAGGAGAAAACACATAACAGACCTAGTTTCTCTATTAGGGCAGCAAATTGGCTGAAGAGAAAGAGAAAAACTGGTTTTCATTTTAGAAAGCCCCCTATTTTGAGTAAGTGTTCACTAAATAAGGAAAGGTATGGCATCTTTGAAGATAATATTACTGATACTAAAAACAGTAGAATAGTGTTTTGTGTTTCTCTAAGTATTTTCTTATTTACCAAGGGTCTTATACAGACATAACCTTATTAACATCATTAAGTTTTAGACTGCTGACTATTCTCCCTTCTTAGAGGTGATCAATGCTAAAGAAGAGTAAAAGGGAACGATCTAGGTATGAGGCTGTCAGGTTCCCCAAGCGCTCAGGACGAGTGCAGTGTTGAAATAAAACCCAACATCAAAGTAGCACAACTTTGTTTCAGAGGACAATTCAAAACCTCAAAACAGTTGTGTAGTCAAGACTGATCCAAGTGCAATAATAGAAAATAGTAAATTTCACCTCCAGGACCCTCATTTTTACCATTTCCACTAGCATATACCATACTTTCTCTTAGGGATCTGGTACCTTCATGCTCAGCTGACCACTCTCCTTGAAACACTTCCTTCACTTGGCTTCCAGGACAAGGACACTACACTGTCCTGGCTTTCCTCTTATCTTTCTGATCACTCCTCAGCATCTTTTGCTATTACTTTTTCATGTCTAACTAACTGATGACTCTCCAAAACTTCTATATCCAGCTTCCACCTTTCCCTTGAACTCGATTCATATATCTAACTGCAAATTTGACATTTCCATTTGATGTCTATTCAAGATCTCACACTTAACAGAACCCCAACTGAGCTCTTGATATCCACTCTCCCATTGCCACCCGCCTCCCTCCCCAACTCCAGTCCAGCAACTCGCTCTGAGTTTTCCTTATTTCAGGGAATGCTATCTCCATCCTTTCAAATGCTCCAGTCAAAACCCTTCCTAACTTGCTTCCATCCTTATTCCTCTTGACCTATTCTCAACATAGAAGCCAGGAAGATTCTGTTAAAACCTAAGTCATATCCCATCATTCTTCTACTTAAAACCTTCCAAAGGTTTCTTTCTATCTCACCCAGATTAAAGGCCTAAATTCTTACTGTGACCTTTATAAAGGAACCACATGATCTTGGCCTGCATTATCTCTCTAACTGACATCATCTTCTACTACTCTGTGCCTCACTGCTCTAGCACAGTAGCCTACTTGTTCCTTGAACACAATAAGCATGTTCTCATCTCAGGGCTTTTGAACTTGCCATTTCATCTACCTGTAACATCCCCTCTCCATACCCCATATTCTTAAAGCTTACTCTCCCTTTACTTCTTTTAAATCTTTTCTCAAAAGTCGTCTTGGTAAGGCCATCCCTAATTCGCACCCCTTACTTGTATACTCCCTAGTTCCCAGTATGTAACATAGAAGAAACTTTATTTATGTTCTTTACTATCTCTTCAGTTCTATTAGAATGTAAGCTCTATGAAGACAAGGATTTTTGTCAGTTTTTTTCACTGCTGTTTCTATAACAACTAGAAACATATTTGGCATATAGTAGGTGCTCAATAAATGAATGCTGAATGAACAAATGCTCCTTATTTCTGTCCAGAATCTCTGTTTAAGAGAAACTTACAAGTAGTCCCATCCTTATACATATGGGGCTAAGGAGTCTAATTAGCATTCAAGTAGAATAATGGTTTATTTTATGAGTTGAGTAAGCATCTACTTCACTCAACTGAGTAAGTAATTAGCTATTTAACTCTAGGCAGCTACTTTATCCTCCAGGGTTTCAATTTCCTCATCTGTAAAATGAGAGGGTTGGACTAGATGACCTTCAACCTCCCTCCAACTCCAAAGTCTGTGATTCTTTGAAAGGCTGTGGAACTCAAGCACTAAAAAATACAAGTGACTGATAAAATGCTATTTCCCATGGAAATTTAACAATGATCAAATACTTTATCTAAAGAAAATACAAGACATGAAGCAGAAGGCATGTTATTTTAGACATTATTTACCTGGTAGAAAAAATTTTTTAGCTGAGTACGAGTGTAGATTGGTAAAAGCACTCTGGAAAACTATTTTATTTCACCCAAAGCTCATGCATTTCTAAGCATATCTTTTAAAGCTAAATATACATCTACCCTATGACCCAGCAATGCTTAGAAGTAAGAGCTTATATCCAACAAAAGACATGTAAAAGAATGTTTACAACAGCTTCACTCATAATAGCCCCAAACTGGAAACAACTTGAATGTCCATAAAAAGTAAAAGGGAAAAACTGTGGTATACTCATCATGTAATACTACACAACACTGGAGAATAAACTGTTACACACTACAGAATAGATAAATCTCACAGACATAATATTAAGTGAAAGCCAGACAAAAGAATACATACTATGTGGTCACTTTTCAAGATAGGAAAACTCATCTATGATGACAAAAATCAGAATGGTAGTTATCTTTTGGGGTGGTATTGACTGAAAATGGTATAAGAGAACCTTCTAGGGGTACTGGTAATATACTAATAACAGCTATATACATATGTAAGAATTTATCAAACCATGTACTAAATATTTGTGCATTTTTTGTTACATTTCAATAAAATAGGCAAGTTTTTTCTCAGTAGTATTCTACTCTATTCAAGAGTTAAAAACACTTTGGAATATAGTAACCAACTCAATTAGTAAACTTCCACAAAGAAAGTCTGTCTCTGCTGAGATTAATCCATTACTGGGCATCAACACGCGCCAGGGAATTGTATTGGACACAAAGTGTGAAAAATGTAACTAACGCTTTACTTACTGGCAATACCGCTCCACATAGTTTTTCCAGCTAGTTTTAAGAAACAACCTCAAGATATTTAAATGGTCCTATCTCTACATTTCTCTACTGTTATTACACCTAAAGAAAGAAATAGCCACATTTATATATTGCTGGTGTGTAGATAAAACTGATTCAACTCCTGGTGACAATCTGGCATCATCTCTCAAAAAGCTCACTCTTTGATCCAACAAATACAATTGTAGATATTTGTCCATAAATATTCTCAGTATAAAAAAATAAATTATTCGTAACAGTAGTGCTTAAGAGCAAAAGATGGGAAACAAACTAAATGTTCCTCAATGAAGGACCAGTTAAACACATTTTGTACATCTACATGATGGAATACTATGCAGTTGTATTAAAAAGAATGTAGCTCATAAACAGAATGATATGGACCAAATTCTAAGATATATAGATGAGTGAAAAAAAAGCAAGGAACTGGACAGAAACTGTAGTATGCTACCACTTGTTTCTTAAAAAAAGTTTATAAATATGTATTTATAAGTGCACAGAAGATCTCTGGAAGGATAAACAGTTAATAGTGATTTCCAGGGAGGAAAACTGAGTGGCTGGGATTCAAGTGAGGGAAACTTATTTTGAATTGTATACTCATTTTACCTTTGAATTTTGAACCATATGCATGTGTTATCAATCCAAAAAAATAGGCATTATCTATTTAAAAACTATTAACTTTGGTAGGAGTATTTCAAAAATGTTTTTAAGATTTTTACTTTTAGGAAAGAGTGCAGACAATACTGGACTTGAAAAGGGCATACAAGTGGCAGAATAGTCACTGTATCTTAAACACTGCCTCATTTCCTCTAAACGGGCAACTTTGCTTTGTACTCAATTCAGAATATGAGAGTGATTTTGAGAGTTTTAATGTATGTTCAGAGTCTTTGATATTTTCCTTTCAAAAAGGGGAGGCCTAATTCCCCTCACCTTAAGTGTGGGGTGAACTTAGCAACTTGCTTCTATTAAACAGAATGTGGTGCAAATAATGTGCATGATTTCTCAGATCAGGTGATAAAAAGCATTGTCGGCTCATTTTTTTTCTCTTGGATTACTTCTTCTGGGGAAGCCAGATGCTGTGCTGTGAGTACACTCAATCAGTCCATCCTATGGAGAGGTCCATGAGGCCAGAAACCGAGGCTTCCTGCTAATAGCCATGTGCGTGAGCCAACTTGGAAGCAGATCCTCTACTCTCAAATAAGCTTTCAGATGATGGCAGCCCCAGCTGACATTTTGACTGCAATGTCATGAGAGACCCTGAGACACAACTGGCCGCCTAAGCCACTCTTGAATTTCTGACCCACAGTGCCTATATGAGATAAATATTTATTGCTTTAGATCACTATATTTTGGGAGTAATTTGTTACATAACAATAGATAACCTGGAGCAATATCTTATCCTGAGTGGACAAATAATTCATTTAACTTATTTATTCCTTCCTGGAGCAAATATTTATTGAGCCTCTACTATTTGCCAAGGCATTGTACTAAGTATTGAAGTTACAAAAAACAGCTTAGAAGACACCAAGGTCCGTTCCTGGGCTGGGAACAAATATTCATTAAGAGCCCTTTTTGTGTAATTCCCTAGGAACTGGGGAACAAAAATAAATAAGGCTGGGTGCCTGCTTTCAACATAAGAAACTGAAAAACAGAAAAGTAGGGGAAGAAGTCAAGGGACGGAATATTACAATAGCTTGAGCTTTCATATGGAAACATCAGTATTTGCTATATGTTGTTTTTAAACCTTGTTTCAATCCCAACTTTTAATCCTGGTTGATGTTGACAACTACTCCCTGGATAAAGGGCAGGTTAGTTTCCTTCTCCCTTCATTTTGGAACACTGTTCTAAAGTGTTCCAAATGCACAAAACGGACAGTCTTTGCTTTTATGCAACTATATTCAAGTGACAGGAAACAAACAATAAATAAATGACTAGGTAAATATATGGTAGATAGTGGCAGCCCTAGGGAGAAAAATAAAGCAGGAGCAGAGGAATAGAGAATACAAGGGATGGGGATGTTGCTGTTTTATAAAGGATGGTCAGTCAACAAAAGCCTTATTGTGAAGGTGACATTAAAGCAAAGAAACCTGACAGAGGTGAGAGTGAGCCATGTAAAAATTAGAAGGAAGAGTATTTTAGGCATAGGAAGAAGCAGGCCCTGCAAAGAATGTGCTTGTCATGTGCTGAGGACCAGCAAAGTGGATAGTGAGGCTACGGTGGAGTAAATGAGAAGAGTGGGAAGAGATGAGGTCAGAGACATGGGGCAGGCCAGATCACATAGACCAGAGGTTGATAGACTTTTAATGTAAGGGACACAAACAGACAGTAGTGGAGTGGATTTGGCACCTGGGCCATAGTTTGCTAAGCCCGGATACAGAGCATTTAACCCTTTGCAGGGCAAATGATGGAGGCCAGGAGGGAATGGTGTATATGCCCAGACTTTGGCTTCAGAATGGATTCTCAATGAAACAAAGCTACACATGAGAGCTAAGTGAAATACTTCTATTGATCTTAGACACTTAAAAGTTGTTTGTTGAAGAACACAAAGGCATCCTACAGTATGGGAGAATACATTTGTAAATGACATATCTGACAAGGGGTTACCATCCAAAATATATAAAGAACTTACACGTCTCAACACCCAAAAAGCAAATAACCCAATTAACAAATGGGCAGAGGATATGAAGAGACAGTTCTCCAAAGAAGAAATTCAGATGGACAGACAACAGGCACATGAAAAGATGCTCCACATCACTAATCATCAGGGAAATGCAAATTAAAACCAAAATGAGATATCACCTTACACCAGTAAGGATGGCCAGCATGGAAAAGACTAAGAACAACAAATGCTGGCGAGGATGCAGAGAAAGGGGAACCCTCTGACACTGCTGGTGGGAATGTAAACTAGTTCAACCATTGTGGAAAGCAATATGGAGGTTCCTCAAAAAACTAAAAATAGAAATACCATTTGACCCAGGAATCCCACTCCTTGGAATTTACCCAAAGAATACAAAAAAACATATGCACCCCTATGTTTATTGCAGCACTTTTTACAATAGCCAAGATATGGAAGCAACCTAAGTGTCCATCAGTAGACGAATGGATAAAGAAGATGTGGTACATATACACAATGGAATACTATTCAGCCGTAAGAAAGAAACAAATCCTACCATTTGCAACAACATGGATGGAGCTGGAGGGCATTATGCTCAGTGACATAAGACAGGCAGAGAAAGACAAGTACCAAATGATTTCCCTCATTTGTGGAGTATAACGATGAAGCAAAATTGAAGGAACAAAATAGCAGCAGACTCAGAGACTTTAACCACTCAAACTAGTGGTTACCAAAGGGGAGGGGTGTGGGAGGCCGGGTGGGGAGGGAGGGAGAAGGGGATTGAGGGGTACTATGTTTAGTACATATGGTGTGGGAGGTCACGGGGAAAACATTGTAGCACAGAGAAAACAAATAGTGAATCTGTGGCATCTTACTACACTGATGGACAGTGACTGCACTGGGGTATGGGGGGTACTTGACAATATGGGTAAATGTAGTAACCACATTGTTTTTTCATGTGAAACCTTCATAAGACTGTATATCAATAATACCTTAATAAAAAAGAAAAAGAAAGAAATAAGTTTCAGCAGTCATAGAGAAGGTTGCTCATACTCTCCACGCCCTTGGGGGAACCTGGTTGGTCACACCCCCAGTGGGCAGGCAGAACAGATTCGGGGTAAGATACACTTTGGCCTTATTGATCACATAGCTTCTTCATTACTTCTGTGGGGTTGCAAATCAATAGACAGGCCCACAGAAACATAATAGATATTTTATGAAAATCAATTAAACAGAGTATTTTTACAGAAAAAAAAATTGTTTGTTGAACAGATCAATGAAAAAGCAGCTTGCCTTTTAATTTCCTATAGAAAAATGTCTCAAGTTCCAAATAAAGTTTTGAAAATTAATTAACTTTGAACATAAGCCATTAACTTTGAACATAAGCCATTCGTTAAGTTGGACTCTATGCACAGAACATACTTTTATCTTTTTTGTTTTTAATGTCTTAGGGACATTATTCTAGATATCATTATTCTATGGTGTGATAAAGATGTCTCTTTAAAGGTTACTGATGTGTTAAGGATTAATGACCCCTCTACTAATTGTGACCCATCTTCATTGAGTTTTTGTGTTTTGCTCTTCAGTCTCCTCTCTGGTTGCCAGCAGTCACTTTTTGTTGTCATTAGTATGCCTATCTTTGCGGCAGTAGTCTTTCACTCATCGCCAACTTCTGGATCACAACCAACTTCCTTCTTGTAATCTACTCCAGATGAGGAAGTCAGGGAGGCAACACTAATATAGTTCTATCATCAGACCCTATAGGTCCTCTTATCTGACTTCATGGCCATGTACATTCCACATCCATTAATTCTATGATTCTCTTAAGAGACTGGTATATTTGGAACTCAAAGTTCATGGGAAAAAAATTCTATAGCTAGTAGACAAAGGAATCAGCCAGCCAAAATGATTTTTAGTTACTCTTTACAGCTAGTGTGTCAGTGAGCTTTGAATCCAGTGTGTGGGTCAATGTCCAATAAACAAATTTTTAAAAATTGAAGACTTGTTTTTATTCTTCTTTTAAGTAAACTATTTCTACCTATGAATAATGAGGGTCTCACTAAAGATGCCAAGAATACCTAGACATGGCTACAATGAAAAATACATCCCTAAGACTCTCCTAGACAGAGAAATTAAAAAGCACTGCTTAAGGCAGCAATTTCAAAGTGTGGTTCAGAGACCCCTGGAAATCCCAAAGACAGTTTCAAGGGGTCTGAAAAGTCAAAACTATTTTCATAGTAATACTAAGACATTAGTCTTTTTATTTTCATTCAACTTCACGAGCGTAGTTTTCCAGAGTCTACGTGACATGATACTACCAGAGTATCAGTAGTATATAGGAAAGTCCAGCTTGTCTTCTAAAGTCTTTAAGCCAGACATCAATAAAAAGATTTGTAAAAATATAAAACAATGCTACTCTTCTCACTAAATATTTTTGTTTTACAAAAAATTAGTTATTTTTTCATAAATGTTAACACGTAGTAAATTTATTATTGTTATTTTTAGATGGGATAAATGCTATTTTAACAGCTTCTCAGGTTTAACTCCTATTATGGTAAATATCAATAAATATAAACAAAAGCTCTTAGAAGTCCTTAAATTTTTAAGAATGAAAAGGAGTCTCTAAGAAGTTTTAGAATTACTGACTTAAGACATAAAACCCAACCATGGTTTTACTTCTACCTTTTTAGAGAGATTTTAACTAAGTTACTGCTACCTTCATGCTAGGAGACAGAAAGCTGGGGACTAGACAGTTCCACCATGGCTGTCAGTTTTGCCTTCTGGGGATCCATTTGTTCAGCTGGAATTCTTCTAAGTTAAGAGAATTCTGGATTGCCTGTAGAAAGGCAACCAGGGAACTTTGGGCATAACCAGGAGGGTTCATGGCCTGAAAAAAGAAGCACAACTGGCTTTCTGTGACCTTTGGATCAGGGCCAGTCACCATGGCCTGTCCTTTCTGCCTTGAACTCTCTCTGAATGTCTTCCTCTCCATCCATACCACAACCACCAGAGTCCAAGTCCTCATTAACTAATCTGTGGACTATTCCATTAGCCTTTGAATTGTGTTCTAATAACTCCAGTCTTTAATTCTTTTTGTCTATCTAGCTGGTAAACCAGTGTCAGATTAATCTACTTTCAAACACCATTTTTCATGCAATTAGCCAGCATATATATAATTATTTATTATACCCCATCATTGTGCCAAGAGCTATGGGACATTCAAAATTTTCATTGAATTGAAAGTCTTACTCTGTTTGGGGGAAGGAAATGAATATGCTGTACATAAAATCATTAGTTAAAAAAATACAAATGCTAAATACTGTGGTACAGCCATGGAATGTGACAGATCAGAGAAGGAAATAGACAGGATTTTATAAATCTTAAGGGGCTCTGGGATGAGCATGGCACACACAGGAAGAGTGAACGGAATCACGTGATGATGAGCTGCGGCTATGTGTTAAGAGCAGGAAGAAGACCCTGAAGAACTAGTCTGGTATTTGATGCTAAGTAAGTGCTTTGTTACTGATTGGTGCACTAATGCATCAAAATAAGTTATAGATAGAAAACAAGATAAAGACTTTGGTGTGCTGGGTTGCTTAATTCACCCTCTCCCCAACAGCTATTGCTCATCCACTGTTTTCTAAATATGGTGACAATTAAGGTTAGATTTTCAGCTTCTTCTTGTTATTTAATTACTTGATTCATTTTACACAAATCCATGCCCCTTCTCCCCATAGCCTTCTTTATGTTTAACATACATATTTTTGTTTGTATACCTTCATATAAAATGTATATTGCTGTTTTGATTTAGTGTTATTTTAACTTACATATATAGTATTATGTAATAGACCTCATTCTGTTTTTTTTTTTTCTTTTCCAACATGGTACTGTGTTAAGAATCATCCATATTGTAGTATTATAATATTGACCCATAAGGTTATTTGTAATGTCTATACTTATTATTTAATAGTAAATATCTAATGAGTTCCAGTAGTTAGGGGCTATGGAGATACACAGAAATAGAAGCCATGGTCCCTCCCTATACCATCCTCAAATATTTACAATCCAGCTGAAACAGATACACGCACACAAAGATTAACATGTTATCAGGCAGCAGTTGACGAAGACAGAAAAGTTTGGTTGAATAGCCAAGTGTACAATACCTTACCATAACACATTAACTATAATATGTAACTATACCTTACATATTATAAAAAAGGAGAGATAGGAAGGATATGGTGTCTAAGTTTAAATGAACTGATACAGTGAAGTTATAAAATAACACCTAAACATTTCTAGGCTTTCCTCTAGATGGTGCTAGAGGAACCACATTGTCTTTTGTAACTCAAGTTTCCTTCAACACTATAGTAATTTATGACTCATTAGAAACTTGATGGTTCCTCTACCAATTTTGTTACCCTTTGATTCCCAGTCTTGGACCGTGGGAAATCCCAGATATTGCTAAGAAATTAAAACCAGAGACTATTCAAACACCAATCGTTTCTCATCCAATCATCAAAGAGCTATTAATTCAAAACAATGTGCTATTTGCATGCCTGGGGGTGCAGTAGACTGAATAATTTTCAGTCTCAGCTTCCAGGAAGTTTATAATGTAGAAAGAGGTAAAAGGGACAAAATTCTTAATACAAAGCAGAAGAAATTATCACCAGCAGTGCTTACCATTACTAATCCAAAAGATCACAGACATGCATAGGAGGTAGCAATATTCTAACCTGCCTAAGGAAATATGGGGTTCTTCAAAGACTAGAATAAATATTTGAAGATTCGCTTAAAATAAAATTATTGTTGAATATACATATAATAGCTACTCAAGACATCAGGCATCTAGACTGGATGGAAACCCTAAGAATAGCCTAAGTGTATACTCTGTACAGACGTTCAGTAGATTAGGGAATGTGGTATAATGACAGAAATGAACTAAGCTCTAGGATTTCATGATATAGGGTTTTTTTTTTTGTTTAAAAAAAATTCTGAGTAACTGAACTTCTAGTATACAGAGAGCTGGGGATGGTGATGATGGCAGTGGTTAATGAGAAAGTAAGGTGAGAGAGGTAACACATAATGTGAATAAAAACAAAACAGTTAAAGTAGAAGAGGGAGGGAATAATCTCAAACTCATTTTACAAGGCCATCATCACTCTAATACTGAAACCAGGTAAAGACACCACAAAAAAAGAAAATTACAGACCAATATCCCAGATGAACACAGATGCAAAAATACTCAACAAAATATTAGCAACTCGAATTCAAAAATACATAAAAAAGATCATCCATCATGATCAAGTGGGATTCATCCCAGGGATGCAAAGATGGTACAGCATTCAAAAATCCATCAACATCATCCACCACATCAACAAAAAGAAGGACAAAAATCACATGATCATCTCCATAGATGCTGAAAAAGCATTTGACAAAATTCAACATCCATTCATGATAAACTCTCTCAACAAAATGGGTACAGAGGGCAGGTACCTCAAAATAATAAAGGCCATATATGACAAACACACAGCCAACATCATACTTAACAGTGAGAAGCTGAAAGCTTTTCCTTTAAGATCAGGAACAAGACAAGGATGCCCACTCTCCCCACTGTGACTCAACATAGTTCTGGAGGTCCTAGCCATGACAATCAGACAACACAAAGAAATAAAAGAAATTCAGACTGGCAAAGAAGAAGTTAAACTGTCCCTGTTCACAGATGACATGATATTGTATATAAAAAACCCTAAACAATCCACTCCAAAACTACTAGATCTAATATCTGAATTCAGCAAAGTTGAGGGATACAAAATTAATACACAGTAATCTGTTACATTCTTATACACTAATGATGAACTAGCAGAAAGAGAAATCAGGAAAACAATTCCATTCACAATTGCATCAAAAAGAATAAAATTCCCTGGAATAAACCTAACCAAGGAAGTGAAAGACCTATACTCTGGAAACTACAAGACACTCATGAGAAAAATTAAAGAAGATACCAATAAATGGTAACACATCCCATGTTCATGGATAGGAAGAATTAATATTGTCAAAATGGCCATCCTGCCTAAAGCAACCTACAGATTCAATGTAATCCCTATCAAAATACCAACAGCATTCTTCAATGAACTAGAGCAAATAGTTCAAAAATTCATATAGAACCACAAAAGACCCCGAATAGCCAAAGCATTCCTGAGAAGGAAGAATAAAGCTGAGGGGATTACGCACCTGACTTCAAGCTCTAGTAGAAAGTCACAGTAATCAATACAATTTGGTACTGGCACAAGAAAGACCTATAGACCAATGGAACAGACTAGAGAGCCCAGATATAAACCCAAGCATATATGGTCAATTAATATATGATAAAGGAGCCATGGACATACAATGGGGAAATGCCAGCCTCTTCAACAGTTGGTGTTGGCAAAACTGGACCACTACATGTAAGAGAATTAAACTGGATTATGGTGTAACCCCATACACAAAAGTAAATTCAAAATGGATCAAAGACCTGAATGTACATCATGAAATCATAAAACTCTTAGAAGAAAACATAGGCAAAAATCTCTTGAATATAAACATGAGCAACTTTTTCCGGTATGCATCTCCTCAGGCAAGGGAAACAAAAGCAAAAATGAATGGGAGTATATCAAGCTAAAAAGCTTCTGAACAGCAAAGGACACCATCAGCAGAACAAAAAGGCATCCTACAGTATGGGAGAATGTATTTGCAAATGACATATCCAACAAGGGGTTAACATCCAAAATATATAAAGAAGTCACATGCCTCAACACCCAAAAAGCAAATAGCCCTATTGAAAAAATGGGTGGAGGATATGAACAGACACTTCTCCAAAGAAGAAATTCAGATGGCCAAGAGGCACATGAAAAGATGCTCCACATCTCTAATTATCAGGGAAATGCAAATTAAAACCACAATGAGATATCACCTCACACCAGTTAGGATGCCCAACATAGAAAAGACTAGGCACAACAATTGCTGGTGAGGATGCAGAGAAAGGGGAACCCTCCTACACTGCTGGTGGGAATGTAAACTAGTTCAACCATTGTGGAAAGCAGTATGGAGGTTCCTCAAAAAACTAAAATTAGAAACACCATTTGACCCAGGAATTCCACTCCTAGGAATTTACCTTAAGAATGCAGGAGCCCAGTTTCAAAAAGACATACACACCCCTATGTTTACTGCAGCACTATTTACAATAGCCAAGATATGGAAGCAACCTAAGTGTCCATCAGTAGATGAATGGATAAAGAAGATATGGTACATATACACAACGGAATATTATTCAGCCATAAGAAGAAAACAAATCCTACCATTTGCAACACACATGGAGCTAGAGGATATTATGCTCAGTGAAGTTAGCCAGGTGGAGAAAGACAAGTACCAAATGATCTCATTCATCTGTGGAGCATAAGAACAAAGAAAAAAACTGGAGGAAAACAGCAGCAGACTCACAGAACCCAAGAATGGACTAAGAGTTGTCAAAGGGAAAGGGACTGGTGGGTGGGGGCTGGGTGGGAAGGAAGGGAGAAGGGGAATAAGGGGCATTACGACTAGCGCTCGTAATGTGGGGGGGTACATGGGGAACGCACTATAGCACAGAGAAGACAAGTAGTGATTCTATAGCATCTTACTACGCTGATGGACAGTGACTGCAATGGGGTATGTGGTGGGGACTTAATAATGGGGGAAATCTGGTAGCCACAATGTTGTTCATGTACTAGTATATTAATGATATCAAAACAACAACAACAACAACAACAACAAAACAAAACAGCTTCTTCTTCCTCCCCAGTAGGGGAGCTTCTGTAGAAAACTCATGCTGGCGTCTGGAGAACACTTGTGGGAAACTTCTAACCAGATCTTCTACATCAGGTATCATTCCAAGAGCAACTTAAAAACCTTTAGGTCATCCTATGTCCTTGCTGTGTCCAGGATGCTTCAACTTACACAAAGTCCTCTTGATAGCTCTTGTCACAATCTTTCTGCTCCAATGTTAGTGATGAACTAGCTGGGGAACCCCCACATTGAACTAAAGCTGAGCAATGGCTCACTGCTCTTACCTAACCCCTTGTAACAGCAGGCACCTATTGGGAGTTACCTGGTTCCCTAGTTAAAAGTAACTAGACTGAAGGAGGTGTGCTCAGCTGCCTTACTCAGAGTTGCTCTTTCAGGAAAAGCTGAAATGAACAGAGCTCTATAATTCAGCCACAGATTATCTCTTTCATTCCTCAATTATATAATGTCTGCTGATTGTATCATTAACACGGGCTCTTTGTACACACAATTGGTGGTATAGTTACTTGTACATACTTATTTGAGATGCTTCAGTTATGAGATTTCTTGAAAATGAGCTCACATATATAAAGCAAATGTGAAAAAACACCACCACAAATCTTAGAAAGCAAAGCTGCCTATTTAGCATTACATGGCAAAAATGTGCCAGCGTATAAATTTATTTTTATTCAAGCACATTTGAAAGTAAACAGTATTAGCCTTAGGTAAAGTTGTTTAAGATGTAAAAGAACATCTAAGGCTAAGGTAAATTACTCAATTTCTTATCTGATATTCCAAAATGTATCCCTATGTCTGCTATATTATTTCTATTTCTAGATAAATGTTTCAATTTTTAAAATGATATCAACAACTATACTTTGAAACTATTAACTGTTGTTGCCTCAAGGTAGATGGGCTAGTAGGGAAGAAGACTTACTTTCTACTGTCTAGCCTTTTCGTATCTTCTGAATGTTGTGCCACTTTGAGTATTCATACACAACACTTAAAGTTAATTCCTGCCCCCTACTAAGCCCCCAGTGATGCTATATTAGATAAAGTAACATTTACACTTTTTTCTTTTCTCTACGTAAGCACTTAGCAGGTACTTAGTAACCACTGAGGCCATTAGGCAGGGTTTGGATACATGGCAGATCTCATCTGTGGCCCAGGAGCTGACAGCGGAATAGGGACTCCTCAACTACTTACTCTTCCTTCTTTCAAAGATAAGAATCTCAGTTACTTGCTGATTCTTAACCTGTGTGTTTCACCAAATTTCCAGCAGCTTGGTTGTGTGTGTGTGTGTGTGTGTGTGTGTGTGTGTTAGGCTTTAGGGAAAAGTGTAAGGCTAAGTGACAACATCTTATACAGCAATAATGCATTCACGGTATTAAGATGTAGTGTAAAGATTTAGAATTTTTTTTAAATCACAAATACAACTGAATTGAATCCTATATTTCTGATGTTTCACTTAAAGTCACAACAATTCTACTTTTTCAAAATTCATCTATTGTTTAACATTGCCTGTAAAAACCAAATCAATCATACATATTTTACTTCATTTGCTCACAGTTAAAAGCAAATGTATGAATTTGCCCAACCAAAGGTGGAGTCAGTTCAAATTTTGCCTTTTATTTATGTCTTGCTGCCAGATAAAATTTGTTGTGGATTTTGCAATAAGCATCTCTTCCACCTGTGAGATGAACCATCAGTAGCATCCTAGACTTTAACTGTTACACATGCTAAATCTGCTCATTCAGTTAAAGTTTAGATTCTACCATAATCCCACTAAAGCTATAGAAAAGGTTTCCCACATCTAATGATAAAAAAGTATAGATCTCAGTCCCATTTAACAATGGGTTAAATCCTTGGTTGCTTTCTCTGATTTTTTTGGAGGGGGTAGGGACATACAGTATTCACATTTCTGTGAAGCCTAAGGGCTTTCAAGATAATATTATCATTTATTGTGTTTGAGTCTTCCATATATTAAAAAAAAATGATTATCTTGCCATTTGCAACAACATAGATGGACCTAGAGGGTATTATGCTAAGTGAAGTAAGTCGGACAGCAGAAGACAAGTACCATATGATTTCACTTATATGTGGAATCTAAAAAATAAACAAAACAGAAATAGACTCATAAACACAGAGAACAGACTGGTGGTTGTCATACGGGGTTGGGTGGGAGAATGAGTGAAATAGGTGAAGGTGATAAAGAGACAATTAAATTAAATTAAATTAAATTAAATATCCAATTAAAATAAATTAGGTACAGGAATGTAAGTACAGCATAGGAAATGTAGTCAGTAATATAATAACTTGACAAACAGCAACTACACTTATCACGTATATAATTATGGAATGACTATGTTGTAGTCATTGAAACCAATATATACTGTATGTTGTAGTCATATTGAAACCAATACATATTGTATATCAATTATATTTCAATTAAAAAAGGATTCTTCCATATATTACCTCATATTTAATCCTCTCAATAACCCCCAAAGTATTATTCTCATTTTAAAGATGAAGAAATGAAAGCTTAGAGCAATCTGTCCCAATGCTACATAGTTAAATAAAATGTGGAGCCAGAATCTGAATCCAAAATCAGTTTGACTCTAAACTATGCTGTCTCACAAGATGCAGATACACTTTCTTGGTTCTCAGCAGCTCAAGTTTCCAGGTGTAAAACACTAAATGGTCCCATGAATTGCATTTGAGAATAAAATTGTGGACTAGAGTGAAAAACATTGACACTTGCAGGTTTACTTTTGGCTGAGCAGCAGGATATTGATTTTATGTTTGACCTCTCTCTACCAGAAAAGAAACAGAAGCAGCAATAAAGCTTTATACTGGTGGCACAGGGAGAGATACATACAGCAGAAGAGGCAAAAAGAAAATGTCTAAGTAAGCAAAAGGCAATAAGAGGGCAGAAACAGGAAAAGGAGTAGGGGACAAAAACTCACAAAGTCCAAAGCTGCAAGGTCATTATAAAACACACAATATGTTTCCTTTGTATTTTACTGATGATATGAAAAAGTTCAGTTCTTGAAGAGCTGGAAAATTGCAGAAATATCTTTTTTTAAACCATTATACAAAAAAAAAAGAATGTAATTTGACTAAATCAATCATGATACATCCTTAATATGGAATAATTTATGGTTACCTAAAATGTTATAGAAGATCATTTAATGTTATAGGAAAACGTTCATGATACATTCTTCTATAAACAAAACATATTACAAATATACAGAGAGGGGTCCCAAATTGTTAAAAATAAAACAAAAATGTATATATAATATAATCATAATAGAGGTAATCTCTGGATGACTTATTATTTTATTTATGGTTTCTCCTTTTTGTTTCCCACATTTTCAAAAATGAAAAGTTGTTACTTTATTTTGTTGGAACCATCACTACTATTTCCAAAACATTTTCATCAGCTGAAGCAGAAACTCTGCAACCATTAAGCAGTAATTCCCTATTCCCTCTGACCCCTAGCTCCTAGTAACTCTATTTTCTGTCTCTATAAATTTGCCTTTTCTAGGTATCTCAGCTAAGTGGAATCATACAATATTTGTTCATTTTGTGTCTGGTTTAATTCACTTAGCATGTTTTCAAGGTTTAAGTACATTGTAGCATGTATCAGGAGTGCATTCCTTTTTATTGCTGAGTAATATTCCATTGTAAGTATATACCACACATTGTTTATCCATTAACCTACTGATGGACACTAGGTTGTTTCCATCTTTTGACTAAGTGTGAATAATACTGCTATGAATATTCAAGTGCAACTTCTGTTTGAACACCTGTTTTCAATTCTTTTGGGTATATATCTACAAGTAGGATTGTTAGACCACATGTTAATTCTATGTTTAACTCTTTGAGGAGCCACTAAACATTTTTCTATAATGGCTGCA
Source organism: Manis pentadactyla (assembly GCF_030020395.1). NCBI lineage: Eukaryota > Metazoa > Chordata > Mammalia > Pholidota > Manidae > Manis > Manis pentadactyla. Next base: position 112,985,861 of record NC_080029.1, on the reverse strand, counting down.
ACATTTTACATTCTTACCTATAATCCACAAGAGTTCCAATTCCTCCACATCCTCTCCAACACTAATTATTTTCCTTTTCCTTTCTTTCTCTTTTTGATAACAGCCATCTTAGTAGGTGTGAAATGGTATCTCACTGTGGTTTTGATTGGCATTTCCTTTATGATTAATGATGCTGAGCATCTTTTCATTGGTTAGTTACTTGTAAATCTTCTTTGGCAAAATGTCTACTTAAATATTTAAGTCCTTTGCTCAGTTTTGAATTGGGTTATTCTTTGTTGTTGTTGAATTGTAAGAGCTCTTTATATATTTTAGATATTAATCCCTTATGTGATATATGATTTGCAAATATTTTCTCCCATTCTGTGAGTTGTCTTTTTCATTTTCTTGATAGTGTGTTTTGATGAACAAAAGTTTTTGATGGAATCCAATTTATCTATTTTTTCTTTTGTTGCTTGTGCTTTTGATATCATATCCAAGACAACAGGCATTACTTTTAAAATCATTAAAAAATCTAATTTTTTAAAAATCAGAGGAAAAATGAGTTACTAGTGATGAGGGTAAAAAATGGAGGAGGAGATATAGATTATTGTCTCTCATTCTGAATTCAAAGCACAATATAACACAGATTAAAACAAAGACTGTTTTAAGTAACCACATTCTTCTTCTTACTAGAACTGACCTAGTAGAGGATCTCTTAGTCCAAAGATACATATAAAGGCTTCTCTACTTCAAACTGTCAAATTATCAACTTTTATAACAAAAAGAAAGCTACTCATTGGATCAAGAGCTCATCAATTTTGCCCACCTTCTATGGATAGCATGTCAGATCATTTGCACAATGTCCACATTGGCTTTAAAAACTAGTAGACCTAGAAATAGCCCTTTGGTACCAAGCCATTTCATACACTTTATGTAATTTACAACTGACCCCTAAGGCTCATATCTGAAGACAGAAACTCTAGTAAAGAGATTCATTCCTGGGTGTGTAAACTCATTCTATTATCTGTTATTTTTAAAAGACCCATTTCTTTTTCATTGTTCTTTTCTTCTTCTTTTTAAAGCTTGTCACCTTAAAAAGATTTCCTTGGAAGCTGTATATCCTTAGCTTGGTTAGAGAAATAAAAATTGCTAAGCCTAATGTCCAGTGCTAATGGGAGTGGTTAACAATAAACACTAATGGTTATTGACGACACTCTTTACACTGGTGCCAAATTGTTGTTCAATTCAGTCCTGTTCTCTAGAAGCTGAGTCTGGCTTCAGCTGTTCTTCTTTACTTTTCTGGAAAAGTCCTCTTAAGTCTCTCCAAACCTCTTAAATGGGCCAGAGGTTCTTCTAGCTACCACTAAATGATGAAGAGTTTGTTAGTGGCCCTTTGTAGATCCAATTTCTTTCTAAAGAAGAATGACAGATATGTTTGTCTGCTGATGTTGGGAGTAGGAGCAAGAAGGAGGATGCATCTGCAACAAGTATCTCTACTACCAGGCAATACTAGTTTCAGGTTTTCTGGTCCTTTTTAGAGATGGGGTGTAGAAAGAAATCAAATGAAAGCCAGTAAGTCACAGTTTCTGGAAACCTCTAAGCATAGCTGCATTTTAGCCTGGAGTGGTATACTGCAGGAAACTGGCTAGGACTGAGAGGGGAGGGATAATTACAAGAGGATGCCTGTGAAGAAGGCTGGTTTGGAACTTGTATTACTATATCTGTGGAAGCCCCAACTGGAGGAATGTGGGATTCACATATAAATCAAGTATAAAAATCAAATTAATACTATTTGACTTGATTGTTTATAGTTCATGATGTGTGATCAAAACCAAAAGTTTCTGTGATATGACTGCCCTTGCACTGTTCACCACGTAAGAACTTGTTCACCATGTAAGAACTTGTTCATTATGATTCAGAAGATTGGAGACTGTTGGGAGTTAGGCTTGGGGTTGATTAATGATTGTGCATTGAGTCCCTTATACAGAATTTTATTGTTGTTAACAACCATTTGATCATAAATATGAGAGGTGCCCTCTCAGCACCACTCTTGCGCTGTTAAGCCTCGAGCCCCTGGCAGGTCCTTTCAGATCTTCGATATCTCATCGCGTCTCCTCCCTTACCTGCGGGTCAGAGGCAGGGAGGGACGGACAGGGAAAGTAGGAATTGTTTACTTCCCACAGTTGATCTCTAATATACTATCTAATATTTAACTTTGCCATGTGATTAGAGACTATACAAATGTATGAGCACTGTTTCTTCCAGAACTAAAAATGAGATGTAGGGAAAAATTGAATATAATCAGAAATTCAGAAGAGTGAGTAGCCTTCAGAAATGAAAAGACTAAGGAGAATTAGGACTATCTGTGGTACATTTACTAGCTAAGACTGTTTTCCTAAATTGGTTGTTATCTGAAAACAATTCATTTTTTTAAATGGGTTTGCTATGTAATAATATCAGCAACTTTGGTAAAGAGTGCCATATTTCAGGAAAACTCTTGTCTCAATTTGTCTATTGCAGTGAAAATTAGTAGAGAGAATGCTTTGCTGTGCTACAAATTCTTAGGTCCTACCAAACCCCATGCAGGCAGAACCTTAAAGCAGGCTAACAGCAACATCTCCAGTTTTTTATCCCACTTATCTTGGCAATCCATTCAGCCACAAGTAATGGATTTGACTGTAGGGAAGGATCAAATCATGTATGGGTCTCTTCCAAAACCAGAAACCAGAAACCCAAAGGCAGAAATGTAGTTGTTATTCCTTTAGAGAGGATACTTCCAAAGAAAATCTATTCTTCCCAGGAGCCCTTAACATTCTTATAAATATAAATCTCTGAGTGTAATTCTCAGAGTATAAATCTTTCAGGTTATTCAATAAAGTATTCTGGGATAAACTCTTCTGAAGAAAGGTTTGAAGCCTCTGGAGCAGAAGTATAATAGAGAGCCAACTGAAATAATTTAATCTGAGGAGCAGTTAGGTAGATCTATTACTGCTAAAACTATAAGCAGGAAAATAACTGGTATAGGGTAGAGATATAAGACCAAAGTGTAACATCCACCAAATGCAAACCAGTCCCCAGACTTGTCTTTTGAATAGTGGCCATTCTGACTGGTGTGAGGTGATACCTATTGTGCCCCTAATGATTAGTGATGTTGAGCATCTTTTCATGTGTCTGCTGACCATCTATATGTCTTTGAAAAAATGTTAAGGTCCACTGACAATTTTTTAATTGGATTATTTGGGGGGTTTTTGGTGTTGAATCATATGAGTTCTTCATATATTTTGGATATTAGTTCCTTATTGGATATATCATTTACAAATATATTCTCCCATATGATAAGCTGCTTTTTTGTTTTGTTGAGGGTTTCTTTTACTGTGCAGAAGCTTTTTAGTTTGATGTAGTCCTATTTGTTTGTTTTTGGTTTGTTTCACTTACCTGGGGAGATGTATCTAGACAGGAATTCTTTTACTGATGTTCATGAGATTCTTGCCTATGTTTTCTTCTAAGAGTTTTATGGTTGATGTCTTACATTCAGGTCTTTGATCCATTTCAAGTTTACTTTTGTGCATGGAGTTAGACAGTAATCCAGTTTTTCATTCTCTTGCATGTAGGTGTCCCATTTTCCCAACACCATTTATTGAAAATACTGTCTTTTTCCCATTGTATATTCATAGCTCCTTTGTCATATTAATTGACCATATATGTGTGGGTTTATTTCTGGGTTTTATATTTTGTTCCATTGATCTATGAGTCTGTTCTTGTGCCAGAACCATACTGTTTTAATCACTGTAGTTTTGTAGTACACAGCTTGAATAAAGGGAGTGTGATACCCCCAGCTTTGTTGTTCTTTCTCAAGACTGTTTTGGTTATTCAGGGTCTTTTATGGTTCCATATAAATACTAGGATTATTTGTTTAGTTCACTGAAAAATGCAATTGGCATTTTGACAGGGATTGCACTGAGTCTATAGATTGCTTTGGCAGGATGGTCATTTTGACAATATTAATTCTTCCTATCCATGAGCATGGGATAGACTTCCATTTATTTGTGTTTTCTTAATTTCTTTCATCAGTGTCTTACAGTTTTCAGAGTACAAGTCTTTCACTGCCTTGGTTAGGTTTATTCCTAGGTATTCAGTTAAATGATTTTTGAGCATCTGTTGAGATGATCATATGGTTTCTATCCTTCCTTTTGTTAATGTGGCATATCACACTGATTGATTTGTGGATATTGTACCATCCCTGCATCCCTGAAATAAATCTCACTTGATCATGATGAATAATCCTCTTGATCTATTTTTGAATTTGGTTTGCTAATACTTTGTTGAGGATTTCTGAATCTATATTCATCAGGGATATCGGTCTGTAGGTTTTTGTAGTGTCATTGGTTTTGGTACTAGAGTAATACTGGCTTCAAAGAACTCCCCCCTCTTACGTTTTTTGGACTACTTTAAGAAGGATAGGTATTAGGTTGTCTTTAAATGTTTGGTAGAATTCACCAATGAATATTTTCTGGGACCTTTTTGATAAACAGTGCAATTTCATCACTAGTAACAAGTCTGTTCAGATTTTCTGTTTAATCCTGGATCAGATTTGGAAGACTGGATGTTTCTAGGAATTTATCCATTTATTCTACGTTGTCTAATTTATTGGAATATAACTTTTTATAGAATTTTCTTATAATTCCTTGAATTTCTGTGGTGTCTGTTATAATATCTCACTTTTCATTTTTGACTTTGTGGCCTTTCTCTTTTTTCCTGATAAGTCTGGCTAAAGGTCTATTTTGTTTATCTTCGCAAAGAACCAGCTATTCATTTCATTGATTTTTTTCTATTGTTTTCTTAGTCTCTGTTTTGTTTCCTCTCTGATCTATCTTTTTTATATCACTCCTTCTACTAATTTTGGGTTTTGTTTGTTCTTTTTCTAGTTCCTTTAGTTGTAGAGTTAGACTGAGACTGTTCTTGTTTATTGAGGTAGGCCTGTATTGCTATAAACTTCACCCTTAGAACTGCTTTTGCTGCATCCAACATTTTTTTATTATTGTTGATTGTGTACAATCTTATGTTGGTTTCAAATATACAGTACAGTTGTTCAACAGTTACCCATATGATTAAATCCTGACCCAATCTAGTGTGGTTACTATCTATCAATGTAGTAAGATGTTATGGAATCACTGACTGTATTCTCCATGCTGTACTACTGTCCCCATGACCAACTTATATTGCAATTGTGAATTATTGTACCCTTTTATCTCTTTCACCTTTTCCCCACCCAACTCCTCCCCCTTGGTAACCATTAGTCCCTTCTTCATGTCTATAATCTACTGCTATTTTGTTCCTTCTGTTTTGCTCTGTTCTTATACTTCACAAAGAAATGAGATCCTATGGTATTTGTCTTTCTCTGCCTGGCTTATTTCACTGAGCATACTACTCTCTAGAGCCATCCATGTTGTTTGAAAATGATGCATCCTGCATATTTTTCATCATTGTGTTTCTGTTTTCATTTGTCTCCATGTGTTGTTTGATTTGCTCTTTGACCTGTTCCTTGATCCACTGGTTATTTGGAAGCATGTTGTTTTTAGTCTCCACATGCTTGTCTTTTTTCCTGTTTTCTTGTAACTGATTTCTAGTTTCATACTATCGTAGTCTGAGAAGATGCTTGATAAAGTTTCAATATTCTTAAATTTGTTGAAAGTCCTAATATGTGACTGCTTTTGGAGAATGTTCCATGTGCACTTGAGAAAAATGTGCATTCTATTGCTTTTGGATAGAATGTTCTGTAAATACCTGTTAAATCCATGGGTCTAATGTATCATTCAATGCCTCTGTTTTTTAATTTTCTGTCTGGATGATCTATCCACTGATCTAAGTGGGATTTAAAGTCCCCTACGATTATTGTATTGCTGTCAATTTCTTCCTTTAGTTCTGTTAGCATTTGGTTTATATATTTAGGTATTCCTATGTTGGGTGTACAGATGTTTATGACTGTTATATTCTCTTGTTGGACTGACCCCTTTATTATTATGTAATGTCCTTCTTTGTCTCTTGTTATTTTGTTTGTTTTTAAGTCTATTTTGTCTGATATAAGTATTGCAACTCAAGCTTTTTCATCCCTATTTGCATGGTATATCTTTTTCCATCCCTTCAGTTCCAGTCTGTGTATGTCTTTAGGTCTGAACTGAGTTTCTTGTAAGCAGCAAACAGATGAGTCTTGTTTTTTTTCCTCCACTCAATTACCCTATATCTTTTGATTGGAGAATTTAGACCATTTACACTTAAATTAATTATCAATATGTATGTAGTTATTGCCATTTTAAAAATGTTTCCTGGATGTTTTTGTTGTTCTCTGATCCTTTTTTCTCTTGCTCTCTTCTCTTGTGTCTTACAATTTTCTTTAGAGTTATGTTTGGGTTCTCTTCTCTTTTTTTGTGTGTATCTATTATAAGTTTTGGATTTATGGTTACCATGCGGTTCTTGTATGACATCCTGTGACTATAAGCTTCTATAATAAGCTGATGGTCACTTAAGTACAAACACATTCTAACAGCACTACATTTCTTACTCCTCCTCCTCCACATTTTATGGTTGTATCTTCTTCTACACCTCTTATTAATGATTCTCTTAACTAATTTTTATATGTAATTGCTTTTGTTACTTTCATGTTTTTGACCTTCAACTAGCTTTCAAGAAATTGATCTACTATCTCTGCCATATGCTTGCTTTACCAGGGAATTTTTTCCCTTTTTTAAACTTCTTGCTTCTATTTAAGAGTCTGATTTTTCCTCTTAAAGAAGTCCCTTTAACATTTCTTGTAAGGCTAGTTTAGTAGTGGTGAAGTCTTCCGTGTTTTTATTCATGAAGCTCTTTATTTCTCCTTCAATTCTGATAACCTTGTTAGGTAGAGTATTCTTGGTTGGAGGTTTTTTTTTTTTTCTGTTCAGCACTTTGGATATATCACACCATTCCCTTCTGGACTGTAAAGTTTCTCCACAAAAACCAGCAAACAACCTTATGGAATTTCCCTTATATGCAATTTGTTGCTTTTCTCTTGCTTTTAAGATCTTCTCTTTGATCTCTGACAGTTTTTATTATGATGTGTCTTGGTGTGGACCTGGAAGTTTTCAACTATTATCTCTTCAAATAAATTTTCTACGATTTTCTCTCTTCTCCTCTCGGACTCCAATAATGCAGATGTGAGGACATTTGGTGTTGTCCCAGAGCTCTCTTACCCTATTCTCATTTTTTCTAGTTCTTTCTTCCTTCTGCTGTTCAGCTTGAGTGCTTTTTATTTCTCTATCTTCCAAGTCACTGATCCATTTTTCTGCATTTTTTAGTCTGTTCATTCCTTCCAGTGTATTTTTTATTTCATCTATTGAATTCTTCATCTCCAACAGTTCTTTTTTAAGACTTTCTCTTTGTTGAGGTCTGCCTTGAGTTCTGCTCTTGTTTCCTCAAGTCCAGAGAGTATCTTTATAACCATTGCTTTAAACCAGCAGGTAGATTGATTAACTGTTTTGTTTAGTTTTTTTTTTTCTTGTTCTGTCATTTGGAGCATATTCCTCTGTCTCCTCATTTTGTATGACTTCCTGTGTTTGATTCTATGAATTAGTTGAAAGGGCTTGCTCTCCTTGTCCTGAAGGATTGGTTTCATGTAGGAGAATCACCTGTATAGACTGTGTGTCCCATGGTTTGGCAAGTTGGAGGCCAATTAAGTGTGAGACAGATGCTGGTGCTGGGGCCTACAGGGTGTAGTTCCAGTGGTGTGGGCTTGGGGGCCTTCTGGAGGAGCTCCTGGGTGGATGCTTGTGGGTTCTGCGCTGGCAGAGGGAGGGTGATGGCCAGGGGTGCACTCCAGGTAACTCCCAGACTGGCAACACCTGAGTCCCTTATGCCTCCTTAACCTATGCCCATGGGCACTCTGGGTCACTTGGGACCACTTCGGGGGAATTCCTGCATTGGATGCCCACTGGATCCTGCTAGCAGTGTGAAGTCAGGCTCTGCTCACATTCCCCCTTGGTCCTGCACACTCAGGGCTGCTCCTGGGAATTCCTGCATAGGGGCCCACAGACCCCACTGGTGGCTGGGAACAGGCACTATGTGTGTGCCTGTTCTCCAGTAGCTCCTGTGAACTCTGGGCTGCTCTGGGGAATTTCTGTGTTGGTGCCTGCTGGTCCTGCTGGGGGGTTGGGCTCAAACATTGTGCCCATGGCCCCTGTGTGCTCTGAGATGCTCCAGGGAATTCCTACATCGGTGTCCACTGGGCCCCATTAGTGATGTGGGGTCAGGCTGGGTCAGGCTCAGGACATGCATTCCCACTGTGCCCTGAGGAGTTGCCTCAGTGGCACCAGCCCAGATTCGTGCATCCTTCCTGTGAGCCGGGGAACTTTCTGGTCCTGCTGATGTGGGCTAGGCCAATGGATAACAGCAGGCAACAAGGCAGAACTGCTGGATCTCATCTAGATCCTGCCCTCAGCTGTACTAAGAAGTATGGAAGGAGTACAATGGTGCTGGCTGCCTCTTCTGATCCTGGATTGCCTCCAGTGGTTTTTTTTGCCAGGCAGTGGATGTTTAGTTCTGAAACTTAGGTTCTTTCACTTATGGTCTAGTTGTACTTTAAACTGCTCCTGTACTTCAGGGCAGAGAGTCCATGCCCAGCTTTCTCAGCAATATCTCTCCCCTTCCCCTCTGCTGGTGGTTGTGTTGGGGTGGGGTTCCCACAGTTACTGTGTCTCTGTCTCTCCTGCCATGTTTTTTTTTTTTTTTTAATCTTTCTGTCCCTTGCTGTGTAGGTGTTCATTTCTGTCTCTATTCTTCAAGGTGAAATACTCTGGGTGTAGGTATATATTTAGTGTGTAAGTGGGAGAAGGTGGATTCAGGTTCAGTGTACCCTCTTCCCAGGGTAGACAGGAAAGTCTTAGGAAACACAGTTCCTAAAGCAGACCTGGCATTGATTAAATCAGTCAGACTTTACTTAATTAGCCTCAGTGAATTACTTGCTGCTAGCCAAGGAGATTATAGTCTAGGTGGTTCTCAAGTAGGGTGGGTGGAGAACATGGTAATGGCAGCAAACCACAATTTCCTGGGGAGCTGTTTCACAATAAACATGACCAAGTTCTATCCTGAGCCTGTTGGTTCAGAATATGGGGGATAGCTCACATGTATTTTATACAAGCTCCCCCAGTGGTATTACTGACTTGCTCTGATCCTGTGTGTCACCCCTGCCTACTTAGTAATACTGAGTTAAATAAAAGGATAAAACTTTAGTTTTTCCCAAGTTGATCTGTAGATTCAGTGTAATCTCAATAAAAATCTCAGCAGGTATTTTTTTTGCCATAAAAACCCACAACCTGATCTTAGAATTTATATGGAAATGAAAAACACAAGAGGGGCCAAGGCAATCTTAAGGAAGTACAATATAGGGGGAGGACTTGCACTACTAGATATCAAGGCTTAATAAGCTATAGTGTAGTACTGACACAAAACTAGCAAATGGATGGATGGAATATAAGGGGGAGCTCAGAAATAAACCCACATATATGTCACTTGATTAATGACAAATGTCACACTGCAGAGCAGTGGGGAAGAGGATGGTCTTTTCAATAAGATTCTGGGTCAATTAGAGATCCATATAAAAAAACCAGAATCTTGACTCCCAACTCACTCCCTAAACAAAAATCAATTTCAGATAACTACGGATCTAAATATAAAAAGGAAAACAGTAAAATTCTCAGAAAATAAACAGGAGAATACCTTTATTATCTTGGGAAAGGCAAAATTTTCTTAAGCAGGACACAAAAAGCACTAACTATATATAAAAAGATAAACCAGACTTTGTAAAAATGAAGAACCATCATAAAAAGGTACAATTAAGAGAAAAGGCAAGACACAAAATAGAAGATATTTATAATACATATATCTGATAAAGGACTCATAACTAGAATATACAAAGAGCTCCTATAAATCTATAAGAAAAAACATACAGCCCAATCCAAAAATGGGTAAAACATTTGAACATGCACTTCATAAAAGATTTCCAAATGGCTAACAGGCACATGAGAAGATGCTCAATTCATGACTCATCATGGAAATGCAAATTAATACTACAATGAGTTACGACCCATAACAACCAGAATGGCTAAAGTAAAAAAGACAAATAAGGCCAAGTGTTGGCAAGGATACAGAACAACCAGGATTCTAATTGGAAGCAGTAGTATAAACGTTTTGGGAAACTGGCAGTATCTACTGAAGCCCCTCATATGCACACCTTATGAGCCAGGAATTCCATTCCTAAGTATACACAGAATAGGAATGTATACATTTATTTCTCAAAAGACAGGCACAAGAATTTTCACAACAGCATATTTCAAAATAGACCCAAATTACAAACAATCCAAATGCCCATCAACAATTGAATAAATCAGTAGTATTGTGTTCACATAAAAGAACACCATAAAATAATGAGAATAAACAAAGTATAACTACATGCCACAACACAGATGAATTTCACTGGCATAATATTGAACTAGACATAAAAAAAGTACATACTATAATGATTACATTCATGTAATGTTCAAAATGGTAACAGTAATCTATGATGCTAGCAGTCAGAATTGATTTTCTTTGGTGGGGTTAGCTATGGAAGGGAGATATAAAGGGGCTTCTGGGGTTCTGGTGTATTGTACTTCTTCATCTAGGTGCTGGTACCACAAAATACGTTCACTTTGAAAAGTCAATGACCTGCACATTTATGATTTATGAACATATTTATATTACTGTTTTCAGTAAGACCTTTTAACATAAAAACAAAACATAACCTTTGGGTTTGTGACTCCTGTATATCGGTATGAAGATCTGCTGAGATGCAGGCTACTTCTGTACTTTAGGCGTCTGCCCCAACCCCCAGGGTAGCAGACCACTCTAGTATCTAATGCAGTAAGCCCCTGGTGGAGTGGGAAGGAGTGTTTCTATTTTCTTCATCTGTTCTTTCTCCACACTGATACTTGATTCTGGGTTATTTTTTTATATTATAATTCTAAGGAGCAGGCTAAATAAAAGCTGAAAAGAAGAGGGGAGCTTAGTAAATGGGAGGAGGCACAGTATTTCAAGTGTACTGAATGATATGAGAAAATTTTCAAAAGATGGGGATAATCAGTCAAATAAGGAGAAGGCAGACTGTTCACTGACTTAGTTCAGGATTAAAAGTTTCATTTGATTATGAGTTCAATGGGGGTACAAAATTATTTGATAGCAGTGCTTTAGGCTTTTTAAAGACAGCCTAAATTGAAAACAAAGTACAACTTGTGTGTGTCGGGGTACTTCTCAAATCATCACTATAGCCTTTTGTCATACAGCTTTGTTACTATGGAGAAGGTCATGAAGGCAGCAACTAAGGGAAATAAAGGATCTGGAAGGAATAAGCACAGGGACAGTGGATTAAACAAAAATTCCTTCAGCAATTAGCAAGTAGCAAGGCCTATAAATGACACAATTTCCATTTTTTCTTAACCCCTACCCCTCTAAAAGTACATGGGCCTGGTTTGCCACTATAATTTAACTCAAATACAGAGAAGCCTGAATGGGCCTAACAAAGCCTAAGCCTGGCAGACAAAACACAAGGCCATTTAGCAATGATGCCTTATGCCAGGAGGGATCAGTTACCTACCCATCCTATCCTGGGAAATTATCTCCAGCTGCCTAAATTATAAAGTTGATGCCCTATGATTTCTTTGTTCTATAAAGCCTGAGGGAGATGGGATAATGAAGTATCCAAAGAGGTAGAGAACAGCCTCTTGTTTCACAGAATAGTCAGGGAGGAGAAAGAGGAAAGAGAGGAGAGAGGACAGAGAGGAGAGTGAGGACACAGAAGAGAGGAGACAGGAGGGGAGGAGAAGGGGGGAAGACAGGGGCGGGTGGTTCTTTCTTACTGGTATCATTAAGAGGCAGGCAGCAGCAACCTGAAAGCAAAGCTCTGACTGCACTGGTCTCAAACTACTGCTGTGGGAGAAAAGGCTAGTTGCCAAGTTTGTAATAGCTTCTGCCCATCACTGTTACAGCAGCTTTATCAGCCAGGGGAGGGCCAGGACCTGTTTTTAGCAGTGTAAGCATTGAGACTGGAGGGTTCAACATTATCTTCAGCAGATCTCACCACAATGATTAACAGAGGCAGTTCCCTCTTCTGTCCCACACTGATGATCACAGAACTGTAAATATCAGAGTTGGAAGGACCACACAGATACGTAGTCCAAACTCCTCTTTTTACAAATGAGGAAACTAAGGCCCAGAGCAGTTAAAATAACCTTATCAACAGGAAACAAAAACACCAAGGCTCTCAAACAGGGTCTTTTCCCCTAGGAATCACATGCCAAGGCTAAATTAGCTAGGGCTAGTGATTACACCCAGTTTATACTAGAACTGTATTTACTGCCTAGGTATCACTTACTTGGGTTCATATATAAGTATCAGGAACTAAATTATTTGTTAAAGGATGTCGTTAGTAACAAAATAGGTCTGTTTCTGAGTCGATCTGGAAGGGTTTTGCTACTGAAATATCAGAGGCATCTCATTTGAAACAACCTTACCTGGCAAGCCTGCAGACTAGCCAACTAAACTGCCCGACTGTGCTTTGCTGGGAGGCAGGCACTGGGGAGGTGGGTGACAGTGTACAAAAGGACATCTGTCTCCGTTGGAGAATATTTTGCAATTTGCAAAATTAAACTCAAAAAGGTCTGCAACTGAAATTTTTTCTTAGGGCTTCAGGATTTAAATATAGGACTGCAGACAGATAACATAATCCACAGGGGTATAAACACAGCACTGCCCTAAAGCATCCCCTGGGAGTAAGCTGCTAGGTGGGAAGAATGTGTTGGCAGTTGTTTTGGGTGGGGGTGGGGTGGGAGAGAGTAAGTATTGATTTCCCTAATGTTTCCTTTGTGTGGCTGTTGTTGCCATGTGGTGGTCTGTTGCTATGAAGATTTGTGGTACCAGACAATGGCTGCGAGGCTCTTTATGACTGTGCTATTGGTAGAGCTGTTTCTGCAGGGTAAGGCTAGTAAGCAACTAACCGGCTAAACAGTGGAGAAAGCTTGGTACTGTGCACTGTCTCTCTCCAGGTTAAGTGCTGCTGGAGCCAAGAATGAGGGTGAAGGTGTGTTAATTAGAGTCAAGGAAAAAGAAAAGCCAGTAGCTGAGAACCATCTTAACTTTCCAGGATAAATATCTAAATTTAGGTACTTCATGGTTCACACACATAACTTTCCTACATCAGAATCACAAAGAATAAACCACAGATAATTACCAAGGTTACCATTTTTATGAAAGAAGATTAATGGTACAGCTCCTTCCTTTTAGTGAGAAGGATGCAGACCTGCAGCCAGGATCTGCAATCAGATGAGGACGAAGAGCCTCTGGGGCAGCTTCTCAGAGGAGCACCAGGCAAACTAACTTCCTGCTAAGCAAAACCACTGCCTGTGTCTCTGATAATACTATGTACCAAACCTCAAAGCTCAACCACAGTCTGAGGTAGGGCCAAATGCTCTCCCAGGTAACAGGGGCCAGAGTATACATAAGTCATCCTGGGTCTACGGAGATGCCAGCTATTTTCCTATTATTTTCATCCTCCTACACAGTTACTCTCTTTTTCATTTCAGAATATATCTACACTGAATAATTTAAAGTTCATCTAGTCCCTATGTTGTCCTACCACTAGCTGTATGTGACTACTTAAATTTAAATAAAATAAAAAATTCAGTCCCCTAATTTCATGTGCCACATTTTAGGTGCTCAATATCACAGGTGACTAGACTACCATTTTGGACAGCATATTTCCATCATGAGAGGTTCTACTGTACAGTGCAGATTCATACCAAGTCCCCATAAATTAAGAAATCTAAGGCCAGTAGAAGTTAAGAGACTTACCCAAAGATTATACAGCTAGCTGAAGGTACAATCTGTTCTAGAATCCAACTCTCTTGACTCTAGTTCAGAGATATTTGTTCTGTACTATTATGCTTTTAAGGTACAATTATTCCTTGAAATAGTTATTCTAAAAAACTCCTAGCTGTTGGAATAAAAATGTACATGCTGATGTGGAGATGGTGATGCACAGCTTTTCTGTTTACTTGTGCATGTATAGGACAAAACCTTTAATAAGTGCAAAAACTGAAAACTCCCTCTTCCCCATCAAATCATTAAGCTATAATTCAGTTTTGGAAGACAGGCCAAGCTTGTCATACAGCTTTTCATACCTTCCAATATACAAGGGAGTTGCATTCATTGCAGACTAAAAAACATGGTCTTATAGTACTACAGCTTATATCTTTCTGATATTATAGTAAAGAATGCCAGACTAATTTCAGAGATGTCACGAGAGGGACTTCTATGGGAAGTGGGAGGACAAACCTAGACAAATAATTATAACCAGAATTTTTAGCAGCAGAATCTTTTTCAAATATGGTTTTACAAAGGAGCCTGACATATAAATCACCCAGAAGTAGAACAGCTCTGAGTTGCATCTGATGGGGCAGCAGAGGTTGGGGCTAGGGCCTGCCCAGTCAGGGCATCTTACTCCTTATGACCACTTCGGAGGTTCTGCCATGCTCTAGTTACTCAGAGCTCACTTCAAACCATTTCCTTTGAAAATATCTAAAGGTTCTTTCTCTGACTTTTATAATTTCCAAAGCTTGGTGGTGGAAACCACTGTTAAAAAAAAAAAAAGAGTGAGAGAAGAGAAAAGAAGAGCAGAGCAGAGCAGGACATTACAAAGTCCCTCATTATTTTCAGTCAATACATAGCAAATGAACCCAAGAAATCACCAAAAAATTACTACTTTTACCACCATGCCTAAAACACATGGTACAGGGCACATCAATTTTATGTATCAAATATTTACTGATTATTTTACTTTTTGTATAAAGACTGAGCTAGTCCTTGAGGAAATAAAATGATACACAAAATACAATTCCTGGCCTCATCCAATTTATAATCTAATAAAGACACGAAAGAATCCTAGGAGTAAACAAATAAGGACTGGCTTGTATTTATGTCATTATAGTCCTAGGAGAGGAGAGAAAGAGGGTGACACAGAAAAAGATGTTTGAAGGAGTAATGACCAAAAACTCCCCAAATTTGAAAAAAGATAGAGATTCAAAAAGCTAAGTTAACCCCAAAAAGGAAAAACCCAAAGGAAACCATGTCAGACACATCACACATCATAATCAAAATGCTAAAAATGTCAGAAAAACTTTAAAAGCAACCAGGGGAAAATGATGTATTACTTACAAGGGAACAATGATTTAAGTGATTGCGTATGTCTCAGAAGCAATGAAGCTAAAAGGAAATGGAACATTTTTTAAAGTGCTGAAAAAAAAAGAAATGTAAACCTAGACTTCTGTAACCAGGAAAAATACCTTTTAGGAATAAAGGTGAACTAAAGACATTCTCAGAGAATTAACAGCCATGGACTTTCCATAGAAGAATTACTAAAGGAGATTCTTCAGATGAGGGAAACAACAGGGGAACTCCTGGAACATTAGAAATGAAGAGAGAGTAACAGAAATGTTAAGTATTTGGGTAATATAATAAACTATTCCTTGATTTCCTTAAAGGATATATAATGACTGAAAGGGGAAATTTTTAAAAAGTTGTCTGTTGGGGTTTTTTCAATGTATTAGGTGTAATACATAAGACCAGAAGTTTGAAAACTTTTGCAAATGAAATACAAAAGACAGATAGTAAATATTTGGGCTTTGCAGACCATATGGTCTCTGTTACAATACTCTGCCACTTTTGTGCAAAAGTGGCTGAAACTATGTGAAGTGAGTGTGGCTGTGTTCCATTAAAATCTAACTTACAGACTTTGAAATCTGGAGTTCATCTAATTTTCATGTCTCACAATATCCTTGTTTTGAGATTTTTTCCCAACCATTAACAAACATTTACTGTGTTTGTATGGCTGTGGGGGAAATGGAACTTTGTGAACAGGATACCTGCCTGGCCTTAATAGCACCCATTGTGTATATTATAAGAGAATGTTTGCACATTTATGGGATGTTTATTAGGGAAAGAGCCAGTGGCAGTCATGGGTATACCTGCCCAGGGGAGGGGTAGAGAGGAAACACCCATTTTCTCTTCTGCCTGTGTTCCTGGTACATAATTGGTCAGGCATATGCCAGTCATCAGGGACCCGCCCACAGAGTTGCTCCTGGAGTGTGGGAGCAGGGAGCTGGGCTGATGAGAAAGTGGGGAGGGAGCCATGGAGCCCTGATGCTCCTGGAGAATTAAGCCCAAGTGTGGGAAGCAGAACTAGTAGCCGGCCTGGGGAGCACATTCAAGCCAGCTGTGTATACAGAGCTGTCTGTGACTGCTGTGAGAATAAATGTGGTAAACCCCTTTACCCCAAACTTTTTGCCCTTGCCTTTATTCAGTTTTATGGAATTCACAGAGAACCTGACCCAGGCAGGGAACCCCCTCCTCCCAGAGCTACAGTGGCTCATACGTAGGCAATGTAAGACAATTATAACATAAAGAAAGGAGGGTAAAGGAACTTACATAGTGATTTTTACATTCCACTTGAGGAGGTAAAAAACACTAATATTAAGTAGACTGTGAAAGGGATATATATAGTAATCCCTAGTGCAAACACTAAAATAATATTCAAAGAGATGAAGAATGAAGTCAGAGACAAGCAGCGAGGTTTGTGCCTAGAAAACGAGTAGGATGGCAAAAATGTAAAGAAGGTTACGTGTGATGAGAAATAGAGCAGCAGGAAAAAGGAGCAAACTTTCAGGGAAAAGATTATTCTTTTTGGCATTTTGAATCTATGAAATCAGCTTCTGGAGATGTTCAAGTCAAGGGTATGAAATGGGATTAGGCAAAAGGTCAAGTCCAGAGATAAAGGTTTGGGGATTTGCTCATGCAAGGAAGAAAGCTGAAGTAATGAATATGTAAGATTGCACTTACTCAAAGAAGGCTGCTGAAGAAACAATCTTGGGGAGTTATGACATATGACGGCTATGCAGAAAAGAGTGGGAGAGTCTGCTAATGGCTTCTCTTTCTTCCTTAGGATGAGCGTCTGTTTTGTGAGGGGAAGCAGTGTACCCAGCTAAAAAGCTCCATTACTTTGCCTTTCTTGCAGAAGGGGTAGCCAATGAGATGTAGGCGGAAGTCTTAGGGTACAGTTTCTGGGAAAGCTTGTTAAAGGAAAACAGATTAGGTGGGAGGCAAATGCTATTTTACTCTTCTTTACTTTCAAGCCTGGAGGTAAATGTAATGGCTAGAGCTACATTAGCAATAAAGAAGTAACTTTAAAGAGCCTGGAACATTAATTACAATGTGAAACCATCATAACAGCCCTAGACTGCCTACTTTCAGAATTACCTTGCATTAAATCATTATTACTTAATCTTTGATTCCTAGCAGCCAAGTCCCATTCTTAACTCAATGTTTTCCTCAACTTTCCCCACTATGGCATATATAGTAAATGAAAAAATATATCGTCTGGGGGAAAGTGAGTAGGGAACCAACTCCACAGGCGCCACCTAGAAGCCAACAGCACAGAACTAACTAGTATCTCAGTATTTTAAAACCCATCTAGAACGTCCGATTTAATGAACATGAGGAAGAGGGACTGACACAAAATAAAGAGAATAGCCAATTAGAAAGAAATGAGGAGATTTAGGGAAGTGCAATATGACAAAGGCAAGAGAGGAGAGTTTCAAGAATAAAGAAACAGTAGAGGTTATAAAAGTCTAGGACTGAGAGAAAACCTTTGGGAAATAGATGATCATTGGTTTGAGAAAAATTTCTGTGGCAGAAAGAATCTGATGGCAACATGTCACATGATACTGTGCACGTAAAAAGAGACTGGAAACTTCACTAGCAAGTAGTCAGGAGAAGGGAAGAGGGCAGTAGTTAAAAGTGGAAGCAAGTATGAGGACAATATTTTCACTGTACAGAAGTGTTGCAGAAGGAAATAGTTTAAATAGGGGGAAGAAGAAAGAGTAGATAAAATTCATGGTATAAAGTCTCAAAGAATCTTCAGATAAGGAGAGAACAAGAAAATAATAGGTCAGATAGAAGAATACATTTTAAGAAAGACAGAAGGGACACTGAGGGGATTCAGGTGGGTGGCTTTGATCTTAATTGTTTCAGTGCATGAAGAGAAAATGAACTGGGCTAATGAATTTTGAGAATGAAGTATTGGGGAATATGAATGTAACAGACGAAGGGACTGCTAAATAGTATTGCAAGCTTGGCTATGTCATCTAACATATACTTCCATCAAAACCAGCTAGGTTTTATAAATTCTTGCACTTACCAGTCGAGAATCAGGAGTTTAAAAATGGGAGGTGGAGATTTCCTGAATTTGAGACTAGCAGGGTGAGTAGTTTCATTTTTGTTGAAACAAAACTATAAAACAAGAATATAATGGAAATTTCACCACTGGCATTAGTATATTGCAGTTTTCACTCTCATTCTCATGATTGGAATGAACAATTTCATTTTCAAGATGTGATAGTCAATGAGTACTGGATGGATCCATGCTGATTCCAAGGTTTAAGTCATAGATTCTTATAACTTAAAAGCTGGATAGGTCGTTATTGGTCACCTAGTTCAATTTCTACTTAAGAAACAGGTAGCTAAGGCCTACAGAAGTTAAGGAACTTGCCAAATGTCAGGGGTATACAGGTCTTCTGATCTTTCACTCCAGTGCTCTTTCCACTATACCATAAATTCTTCCAGAGAGCACATCTGCCAAAGTATAACACATCACTAGTGATGGCCTTCCTGTTAATTCTGTACCTAAAAAGGAGAACCTATAGCATCTCCTAGAATTCTCATCTGAAGTTAGCCTTTGCTTTTCTTTAAAACACCATGGAAGCAGGTAAACAATTTTGCCTCAGCCAAAGTATGTGGTTTGTCTTAAGGCTTCTTATACATTGTTCCTAGGACCCTGGGATTAAGTAAGGCTTGTGAACCAGGAATAGACTTGGGACCTGTTATTTAGATTTCAAGTGAGGTAGGACAAAGTAAAATCAGATGGAATCAGACCTCTGCATAAGTGCTAAGAATAAGCCTCCAAAAAAACACAAAAAACAAAAAACAAGGGAAACATCTCAGGTTACTACACTTGGATCTTTGTAATAGTGCTAAGGTTGAGCCCAGTCAAAGATCTTTACTGTGCTGGCTCAATTATGACTACTTTGAAAAGAGATGGGATCTGCAGGAATTTTAAAATGCCTCCAAGGTAAGGTTTATAGTGAAACAGAGGGAAGAAAGGAGCAATGCTGCAAGACAGGTAAGCAAAGTATTCAGGAAGAATTGAGGCCATGCCCCCGACACCTGTTCTCAGCAAGGTGGCTCAGTTCTACAGGGACCTTGTGGTTCTCCACTCCCCTGAGGCCAAGCATTCACAGCTTCTTCTCTAAGCTTTGAGGGTTTTTCCATTTGCAGACAGTAGTTTCACGGGCAAAGAGATAGACAGAAGTACAAACAGTCAGGTAGAAGGCAAAAAGCCTAGAGAGCTGGAAGGATTAAAAAAATATATATCTGTATATAGTTCTTATTATTAACATGAGGACTAGACTTTACAGATCTGCAGAAAATGATCTTTGTAGGCAGTTTCTTGTTAACTGAAGATAGTAAGGAATGTGTACCAACTCTGATCCCAATTCAGACCTTTGCCAACTGACAGTTCAGGTGAAGGTCCTCTGGGATGACCAGAAAGCAAAAGTATCTAATTGCAAAACTGTTTCCTTTCCCTTGGGATTTAAGGAAAGGAAAGAAGAGAAGTACTTGTCCCTAAAACACAATATAGTGAGTGGGAAAAAATATGGTATTAAACCTAAGAGAACTAAAAATCTTATAGATTTAAATAAATGAGTGTGATCTCAAACCTGATGAAAGTAGTATTTATTTTGAGTTGCAGAGAAGGAATAGAATTTTAGAAAGTATTTGACATGATTTCTAAATTCAAACAATATTATATTATCTATTAGATATAATAGATATATAGATACAGAAATAACAATGATGGGATGCAAACACTGATTAATTCAAATAGATACTTTTGAGGGCCTACTATAGGTGGCTGGTGTTAAGTGTTGGGAATTCAGTGGTGAGCAAATAGAGTGAGTTCACAGATCTTCTGAAACAGTAGAAGAGATAGACATTAGTAGAAAAATATAATTATATACAAAATTGCAAATTTGGGGATAAGTAGTGTGAAATAAAATAAAGGATGCATTAAAAGTATACAACAGGGGAACTTGGTAAATAAGCTGCCAATTACAACCAGACAGCCTTTCAGATCAAGTAATTTACCAGAAAAAAAAAACAACCTGTGCTAACATACCCCTAGCATGGAGAGAGAACAGGGATTCCCAGGAGAGTAAAAGGGTTATTCTCACTTTCTTGCAAATTTTTCATCAAGTTAGCATATATGAAAAACATCTTGCCCTCGAAGAAAAGTTTGCCTATCATAAAGATGGGTAGAATAAGCAGGCAGGAAATTGATGTCTTCTATCCTCAATATATTGAAGCAACAGGCCCCAAAGGTTGCTTGGTGACAGCTGGATATGTTTGTCATTCCAACAGAGCTGTGGGATACATATATGTCTGTCATTCCAATAGACGCTGGCTGTTCAGACATTTGGCCATAGGCAGATGACATTTTAAAAATCAGAGATAGCCACTTGTAATTTCTATATTATATATTATATATTCACATCCAGAGTCAGCCTTTAGAATCAACCACTCTCTCCACTGTTTCTTCATCCGTTTTTAACACAATAGGACTTTTTTGGCACTGGGGGTGGGGGGCAGGGCATTACGGTCTCAGGCACCAATAAAATTGCGTCAGTGATGCTATTCTGAAAGCTGCAGAATATATATACTGTGAATGATGAGAAAGCCAAGGACACAGAATTCTTGTGTCACATCAGTGTCTACTCTATGATAGACTTTAAATACTGACTCTCAAGAAAATATTCAGAGAAACAGACTTTTATTAGAATGACCAGAATAAAATTCCTGAATTTCCATGGGCAGACTGATAAGACAGCTTATGATAGTCATAGATAATAAGCTATGCTCCTCTGGGCCTCTATAAACACCTCAGCGTGGGGAGGCTTTGTAAGTCTGGTTACTGATACAGAACCTGAAGGGACTCTAAGGCCCAGCCTCTCTACGCACACGTACTTTGACAAGGACTTGGATTATTTATAAAAAGAACGTATTGCTGAAATCAAATTGCCATATATAGTACCAAGGGATCTGAAATACCTGGTTAAGTCCTATGATCTATTTTTTCAGGTTTACAAACTTCCAAAAGAGAAGAAGTTCTGTTCTGAGGTGCCAATGTAATACAAAAGAGGTCTGGAAGGTAGCCTTGGGCAGCAGCACCCTATAGTAAGCCAACTGCTTAGTGGATGCCTGCAAACAAGACCATGTAAACATCTCCCTGTTGTCTATGCCAATAAAAACTACACTCTCTAGAAGCTAGACAATTTTACTAGTAAGTTTACTGTAATTCCCAGTAAGTATCACCAGCAATCTATGGTCACCTGAGACCCCTAGTAAATACCTGGTATTACTTACAGCAATAAGCCCCTGTTGGCAGAAGCACCCTGAGAAGGGATGGGAAAGCCACAGAGCACTTACCATCTTCTGTTTCTTGCCACACAATGCCCTCAAGGTTGACGCTTGTTCCAGGTTCACAGGGGCCAAGGCATTCAGGCTCTGTGGCTAGAGCCACATCACATGTGTTGACCCCGACCGATCGCGTACGAACCATAATCTGCTCACAGGGGGATGAGATGTCATTATTGACCATTGGCACCAAAAGGTGCAGTGGCAGCACCGCTGGTGTGGAGACAGGGGACTCCATCTGTGGGGGAAGAGAAAGTAGTAGCTGAGTTGCAGGGAGAACAGGTGGAGGAAATACATTCTCTGTATTTAATCTAGTCCTACATTCTTTCCTGCCAGAATATAGAGGGACCTAAATATAAGACTTTGATCCTTCAAGTTCTAGCTCATGATCCCACTACAGAATCAAGTGGTTTAGATGACTGCACCCTGTGCTAGGAGAAGCTCTCTTACTAACCATCTTCTTCTCAAACTGTGCTTGGCTGAACATGTATATATAAAAAATCTTGTCTCATTTATAAATCTCTAGCAAAAGAAAATCAGGGCCAGATTTCAGTAGTAATAGAGCACACAGATTGATGGGAGAGAAAAGGCCCAGCTTCTCAGGAATGTTCTATTGCCACTACTATGCTTCCAACCAATTCATCATTCAACAAATAATACATTAAACAGGTATAAAATCCAAGAATATGGGTAGGGAGAAGGAGAGAGAGAAATACCCAAGACTAGGGATGCCAATGCAAGGAGGTTTTAATTCATCTTTAGCTAGAAGGAAATCTCCTTAGAGGTTATAGGAAGGTTAGGAGTGGCTAGGAGCAACTTGATGGGGATTTCTAATCCTCAGAGGTTATAAAAGTGATTGTTTAATGAGAATGGCATTTTGGAATGTGAATCTAACATCGAATTTATCTGTAAGAAACAGGAGGTGCTATAAAAAAATTAAATTAAAAAAATTTTAATTAAAAAAAAAAAAGAAACAGGAAGTGCTGTTACTATTCAGAAGCCAATCCATAGCAGTCAGCAGATGAAATTGATTATGCACACACAAAAATAGTTGAACCCAAGGGCCAGCAATCTACCTCCAAAACTAGAACTTCTCACCAGAATGCAATTACTTAGATTTCAAGAAGAATGCAACACATCTAGAGTTAGAAGAAAAGTTGTAACAGAGGCAGTAATAATTCCTTAACTCTTTAAATCCTAGCACTTATCAGGTTGACAAAGTACTCTATAGTGCCCAAATTTTAACTGAACACAGTGTCTGGCATATGTAAAGGCACTCAATACACTTGATCTTCCCTGAAGATTTAAGTATCATACCAATCAGTAGATCTAGAAAATGAATCAAGACTCTTCCCCTGGCTTTTTAGTCCAGGTTGAATGTGCTACCTTAACGAACCTACATTCAGAGAGCTACACATGCATTCATATTCCAAGCTGCTGGACCGCTCTGTAACATAACTGGTTCTGGAATAGTTTATTGCATGACTACCATTGTATCTATAATTGTCCTCCCACCATGTGCACACACACATACTTTCCTTGGCTATTACTCTAGAACTGAGAGCTGGGTATTGCATTCATCCTCTGAAGTTAGCTAGGACTCACTCCTTGGCTTACTATTTGTGGTAAATAGTAATATAAATTACATATAACTTATATATAATTTAATATAAGTATATATACATATTAATCACTGTATAAACACTGTAAAAACACAGTAATATAAATCACTGCTATTTGTGGATCATCACTGTTGGGAGTCCATAGAATGTTAATGTTCTGATTCTGATTAATTGTGGTCCCTGAAAAGCTGCCAAATACTATCTTTATCTGGTTGTTGCTATACCTATGCACCCTGTACTCCCCTAACTCCACCTTTTTTCACTAAAGGAAATGAAAAGTGGGAGCCTGTATAATTAATCTTCCGCATTATGGTAAATGCCAAAGAAATTTTTAAAAAATCCCTTTTGCACTCTTGAAAATCAGGGATTTATAATTTAATTTGGCAATGTTCTTGGGATGTGGTAGATCCTTGAAAGACCATTTAAAATTTCCATGCACAAATCTGAAGGTAAAAATAATATGGAAAAAACTCCCTACTACTTCTCTGTAGTGCTGGAATCTGGCTCTAGTCATTAAGCTCTTTTAGGAATGCTACAAGGTGGCTCATAACTCTTTGGAAAGAAGGTTTCCTAGAGACTTAACTCTTCAGAGTTACTAAAAAGGGGAAATTAGAGGCAGAGTATACTGATTGGCCTCACCTCTATTACTGTTCTTTCTCTGGCGGAAAAACTGAGACAGAAGCAATTTCACAGTATGTGAATTTCCTTTGCCTAGACTTTGTTCCCTTTTTTATGTCATTCTTCTATTTGCAAGAGAAATTCCTTCAGGGGCTTCTTTCTTGGTCACAGAGATCAGCTAACCCTTCTAGGTCATTCCTGTGAACTTTCTGATTGTTTTGCTTGAGCGTGTACTGTGTCCAACCTGTTCCATCACTGAAGCAGCAGTCCCAAATGCAGAATGAGGTTAGGTTCCCTGGGAGTCACCTACATAATCCTCTCAGCGATCAAGGACAGCTTCTTTCTGGAAGTGGTTTCATTTCCTGTTAGGTTACTTAGTGCTGCTGGGAGGCCAGGGAGAAGTTAATAAGCCTCTAGATAAAGCCAAGACCCCAACTCTGTGCTGACAGATCCAGAAAATAACATCTAAGATACAAGTTGGAAACGCCACTGTTGCATTCCATCAGTTTGCCAAATTAAACCTTGCCAAAGAACATTTAAAGAGAAGAAATTTAGCTGAACTGATCACTAAGAATTAATAGAACTAATACACATGAGCTGGTTAACGTGTGTATGCATCAACTATCCTTACTGATCAGAGTTACTAAGTAGAGTTCAAAATCTCTGTGTGAGGGTGACTTTAATATTTTGTTAATTAAACGAGATTTTTTGGAGGTGGGGAGAAGTGAAGAAATCCATCTATGGGTTTGGAACTATTCAGTTTCCTTCTACTTTACAGGATAAATCACAGAGCAGCACAATGATGTTTAATTACAGCTCCAGCTCTGCTAATCTACAATTACATTAAGCCATAGTACATAATAAGCAGCTCTCTGATACTCATCTAATAACCTAGGTGGCTTTATGGGACTTCATATTCTGTTATTCACTGGAAGAAACATAGCTTCTTTTATCACTCTCCAAGAGAGGATCCAAATCAGAAAAGGACTTGTTTTGCCACCTTTCCTATACACCTAGGTACAAGAGCAGGGACTGCCAGATGATGATGCCAACAGGAAACAGAAAGTAACAGGAATATAAAAAGTTAAGGTCATTAAATACCTTAACAACTTCAACAACAATAAAAGCAGGGCAATTGTCAGTCTCTGAAATGCTGAGAAGTGCCACCAAGGGTTCTAGTCTCACGGAATGGGGAGGTAAACAATAAAATAAAACAAAACCCTGAAAAGAGACTTACAGGGAATGTAAAGATGGAAATCGCTGAAGTTTCCCAACAGTTCAAATCCTTTATCTTTTAATGATACTTCTTTTCAATCCACTTTTAGATATTAGTCTTAATAGCACCTATCAGTCATCTGAGTGCTGACAGTCAGGTGACACAGAAATGAGGCTAGGGAGAATAAAGAAAGGCCAGAGGCATTAATCTCTCCACAGAAGTAATTATACAATGACTTCAGCAGGCTCCCACAGGTGAGTCACTGAAGGAGGAAAAATTTCAAGACTGCAACATAGTTTTGGGGGTAGAAAATGCAGTGAAGAAATATTTGGACAGACCTTCCCCTCTCTCTTCACAAATGTGAGTCTGTCTTCATCTTCACAATCAAAAGGCATTAAGTAAGCTGGTTCTACTGATAACTGCAGTAGCTCTACAACTCCCTTTTATCCAAGAACAAAAAGTAATTGGGGATAAAAGTTAGATAAATGTTCAGAATTATTGGATAAGATGTAGAAAGTAGAAGATAATTAAATATACTAAATACTGTATTAATATGTTCTTTCTTCAATAATTCCAAAGATTTTAAAGATTTGGAGACTCAGCATCAGCAGTATTAACAGTAACATAAATTTTTGATTCACAAATATGTAAGTACTCCCCCTGCTGATGTATTATATAAACTTGATTTGCTCACAAAATTTTTATTGTGGGTAATTTAAGAGAAGAGCCAGTATTTGTTTAAAATCCCATTTATCAATTTATGTGATTTGTCTCTCAAATTAAAATACAGAGGAAAAACATCCTTAGTTATTTCAGCTGCCTCCTGTTGACTGGGATTCTGAGACAAAACAGATTTACTGTATCTTTTTCTTAATAATTAAGGATTATTTTTGCTTATTCTGAAAGATCAGTGTTTCCTTGTGAGAGGCTAGCAGGTTAATCACGGAATAACAGAGGAGGGAGAGAGAAATCCGGATTTTTCCTTTCCACAAAGCTCTTGTCAGATTGCAACAGTATATTCCCAGTAAAACCCCCAAAACACAACATTTAACTATGAGCAGAAGAGGATATCAGTCCCTTTTCAAACACTAAGCACTCTTTGACCCTGCGTCTCCCCAGAAAGGAAGGAAGGAAGGAACAAAGAAAAGGTGGAAGAAGACAAGTAGTGATTCTACAGCATCTTACTATGCTGATGAACAGTGACTGTAATGGGGTATGTGGGGGGGACTTGATAATGGGGGAGTCTAGTAACCATAATATTCTGCATGTAATTGTAGATTAATGATAACACACACACACACAAAAAAAGGTGGGAGAGAAAGAAGAAGAGGCTACTGGTCTGCTGAACTTTAGATCTCACTTAGGCTGCTTTGGAAAAGAATTTGTAACTCTTGTGAATTTCCAAGATCTTCTGTAGCAGAAGACAAGGAGGAAAAGGAGGGAAAAAAGACACAATAGCTTCTGTACAGCAAAGGACATCATCAAAAGAACAAAAGAGGAACCTACAGTATGGGAGAATATATTCATAAATGATTTATCCAGTAAGGGATTAATATCCAAAATATATCCAAAAAATATCCAGAACTCATAGGACTCAACACTGAAAAAAAAATAACCAGGGTGGAGGACCCAAACAGACATTTCTCCAAAGAAATACAGATGGCCAACAGGCAAATGAAAAGATGCTTCACATCGCTAATCATCAAGGAAATGCAAATCAAAGTCACAGTGAGATATCACCTCATACCAGTCAGAATGGCTACTATCCTTCCAAAAGACAACAAGTAACAAGTGTTGGCAAGATGTGGAGAAAAGTGAACCCTCCTACACTGTTGGTGGGAATGTAAACTAGGGCAGCCACTGCAGAAAGCAGTATGGAGGTGCCTCAAAAAACTAAAAATAGAAATACCATTTGACCCAATAATTCTACCTCTAGGGATTTACCCAAAGAAAACAAAATCCCTTATTTGAAAAGATATATGTACCCCTATGTTTACTGCCACATTATTTACAATAGCCAAAATATGGAAACAATCCAAATGCCCATCAATAGATGAATGGATAAAGAAGATGTGGTACATATGCACAATGGAATATTAAGTATTGTATACTTGAAACCAATGAAAGACTGTACACAATGGAATATTACTCAGCCATAAGAAGGAAATCCTGCCATTTGCAACAACATGGATGGATCTAGAGGGTATTATGCTAAGTGAAATAAGCCAGGTGAAGAAAGACAAATACCAAATGATTTCACTTATTTGTGGAATATACAAACAAAACAAAATTAAATGAACAAAATAGCAATAGACTCACAGACACTGAGAAGTGACTGGTGGTTACTATGGGGGAGGGTAATGGGAATAAAGGGGCACAAAGATTCTCAATCATAATATATGCTGGTCACAGGGATGGTAGTACAGCATGCAGAATGTAGCCAATGATTCTGTAGTATCTTCCTATGTTGACAGATAATTGCACTAGTTGGAGAGAGGATTTAATAATATGGGTAACTGATAAACCACTGTGTTGTATACTTGAAACCAATGAAAGACTGTATATCAACTATACTTTAATTAAAAAAAAAAAAGACCTCATCTGGTGTTCAACTAAAATAACAATAATGTGGTCTGATGTTGGAAGAAAAAGTGACCACAATGGATTTCTTTGAAGGCAGTATATGAAAGTACATCAGACTGTACATGTTATTAAACTCATGTGATAATTTTAGAATCAAACCCTGAGTATGATTTGACCCTACTATACTGATAAGGACATCCACTGGTATTATTTTTAATAGCAAGAAGTGAGAGTCAACTTCAATGTCCATGACTAGGAGAACAGTTAAATTACAGTGTATCCATACCATGGAATGGTGTATGGCTACTGAAAAGAAAAGAGGTAGATCTAAATGTGCTACCTTTGGAAAAAGAGCCGAATTATTATCAGTTTAAAAAAAATGTTTGTTGCACAATAACATGTCTAGTATAAATCCACTAAAAACAAAAGCAAAAAAATTAGCATTTAAAATCCTTTTGCAATCTCCCTTGTATGGATAAAGCTTGCATGTACTTAGAAAAAAAATATCTGATAGGATATATAAGAAACTGAACACTAGTTAATCTCTGAGGAACAGGATTAAAGGGCAAAGAATGAAACTTTCTTAAATTTCTATTTTATACTTCATGTAAATTTAAAGTTTAGTTACTAAATTTTGTCAGTTTAGTTACTTTAGTTACTAAATTTTGTCAGTTAACAGAAACAAAAAAATCTTAAGATGAAAATTCCCTCAATTTTCTAACACCAAACCAGCAAAACATGCCTGCAAAGCTTCCTACCTTTATATCACCTTCTTCCTGTCTCATAGAGGAGAGGTGGCCCTCCTGCCGAGGTAAATCACTTATAAATTTCACTCTATTATCTCTCTCACCTGTAACTAACTTCTTTTTCTCTGTGATTTCCTACAATGGAGCATTTAAACATGTTCAAAACCTTCCCATTAAAAACACGACACACGACACACCTCCCATGATCATTATTTCTTGCCTAGCTACCGCCCTATCTCCCACAGGCCCTTCACAGCCAGACTGAAGTCCTCACTCACCGTTTCTATTTCCTCAGTCTGGAATACTCCACAATAGGTTTTTTGATCCCATCTCCTCAAGCCATTGGTATCTTTTTACTCCCAGGTAAACTACATCCTTAAGGCTAAAATCTGAGGGACACCTTTTAGTCCTTATCTTCTTGATCGCCTGACACTGGTGGCCTTTGCTCTTTCTTAAAATACTCTTATATTTCGAGTTCATGCTGTCACTCTCTCTTGATTTTCCTTCTTCTAGCTGCTCCTTCTTACTCAGCCTACCTTTGAATTGTTCCATTTGTTCCAAATACGAGCCCAAGCCTATCTTCTCACTCAAAACCACCACTCCTCTGGCTTCTGGTCATGAATTCACTCAACAAATATTTATTAAGCATCTATTATGTAAAAGACACTGTTCATTCCCAGGCACTGCTGCATTGTTGAAGCACCTAACTTCATATGTTCACTTACATGCTGCTGAATCCTAACTTGTATTTCCTGTGGTCAATTTTCCCCTGAGGTTGAGATCTACATACTCAGGGGTATACTCATATTTTCTTCCAGAAGAGAAAATTCAGACATCTCAAATATCAACTATATTTCAATAAAGAAAAAGAAAAAGAAAAAGAAAAAGACATGGCAGCTGACACCATAACCAGACATTAAACAGTTCTTAGAAGCTACATATTCAATTATTCACAGATTTACTTTAGCACTCAATTTTAACCTATCAGCACCTGGTCAAGGTCAGTAGTGATGTCTGTTTCAATGTGCACTAGAAAATTCAAGCGCATTGAACATATAATTTGAAAACTATAGACTAGCCATAGGCAGCTCTGCAGCGATCCCTATACAGACTCAGGCTCAGATCCTAAAGACCTCTCCTGGTAAAGAGGAGATAGATCAAACAATTCTAATATTCAAGCCTGTCTAAATTCCCAGTGGAATTGGATAAATTATGCTGGAAATTTATCAAAGGGAAAAAAAATCTCATAAATGAAATCAATGCACAACACAAATCACATGTGTCCACTACTGCGGCCAAGTTTTTACTGAATGAAACATCCATTCTGCTTTTCTAAGTCTTCTCACTCTATAATCTGCCTGCCTGCTTGAAATTCACATTTACCTTTAGCAAAGCTGTTGACTTGGCAGCTGATGAGTGATGACAGGGACCTAAGTACTACCTCTGAAGCCTTCCCCTTTCCCCACCCCTTCCGCCAGCCCGCCCACAGAAAGTTTATGATCCCTCCCATTCCTGTATTGGTCAAGGGAAGCGCCGTAATTAGCTTTTTAAGAACAACGATTTTGAGAAAAATTCATTCTTTATCTGCAACTACTTCCTCTCCTGAAGACACGTCTGAGTTCCTTTCACATACTCATTTCCTAAAAGTCAGGGCTAGAGCTTGTCCTCTCTACTCCATTCTTTTCACCTTGGGATACAAAAACAAACAAACAAAAAATAATCCGCAAACCAAATAAAGTGAACACAACAGAATGCTAAGTCTTTTTCCAAATCATTCAGAATCATAGGTGTCAGAAGAAAGATCTCAATTTAACCTGTATCATGGATGGACCAAAGTGTACTCAAGAACCTAATCATCATTTATATTGATGGTCCTTTGAGAGAACATGAGAGTTCCAAACTGAGACATCACAAACCACATCTTGCTCTGCAGTGGCTTGGGAAGGAGGAATGGAAATGATTCTCCCTAATTTAGGGCAGCTGTTCTTAAAGAGTTTTGGGTCTTGGGAAACCGAAACCTTTACAGTCTTAAAAATTAAGAACCTGTCAGAGCTTTATGTAGGTGATAGCCATTGATATTTACCATATTAGAAATCAAAACTGAAAGATTTTTATATGTACTAATTAGCTTATTTAAAACAACAAACAATTTTGAAATGATAAAATTAGAAACACATACAACAAATTAGTAGTGGCCAGGAGCAGGGGTGGTGGAAAGGGTAAGGGAAGTGGGTGTGGTTAGGTAAGGTCAACATAAGGAATCCCTATAATGATGGAACTGTACTGTGTTTTCTTTGTATGCAAACCTACATATGTGATAAACTTCCTCAGAATTAAATACACATACAAATGAGTATAAGTGTAATGAGGGAAATCTGAACAAGATAGGTAGTCTGCATCAATGTCAATATCCCTGTTGTGATATTGTAACTACAGAGCTTTGCAAGGTGTTACCTTTACTAGGTAAAGGGTACATGAGATCTCTCTGAATTATTTATTACGATTATCTAAAAATAAAAAGATTGTCATTAAAAATTTAGAACTCCCTAAGAGCTTTTATTTATGTGGAATATGTCTGTTGATATTCACCATACTAGAATTAAAAAAAATTAATATACATTATTTTGTTTAAAACAACATTAAAAAACCTATTATATATTAACATACATAACATTTCAAATAAAACTAACTATAATTTTTCAAAGAAAGGAAAAAAGAGAAGAGTTGCATTGGTTTACACTTTGCAGATCTCTTCAATGTATAGTTTAATAGAAGACAGCTAGATTCTCATGTCTGCTTCAGCCTGTTGGTGAAATGTTTTGAAGTACATAAAACTGGCCTCACACAGACTGTATCTATATCTATATCCTTTTCAGATAATTGTAGATAGTCTTCTTTGATATGACTCCAAAATCAACAAATGATAGTTCTTCAAGGTCAGTGGCAATGAGGATTCTGAAACTGTATTAATGAACTTTTTGTACTCTGATATATTATAATCCATTGGTCTGTCTTGCACTTTGAAAGTTTCTTTTACCCATGCTTGATTTTTAACACCATGCATTAGTCATTTGGAAAAAACTGGTTCACTGAGTTATAAACCCTTTTCAAATATTGACATTTCATTAATACCAAAAAGTCATATTCATTCATATTGCCTCTTAGCTCATCAAAAGGTCTTTAGGTGTTGTTAAGTTGTCAAACTCATAGGGGAGCAGATACAAATTTTCCAAAATTATGTTTGCTTTAAAGTTTAAATTTTATCATTAACAACAAATATTGTCAGTTGTTTTTCTTGAAGAGGCTCATTTCATTTACTTTCAAGAAAATATCTGCCAAGTCTGAATAACTATAATTTGTCAGTTCTTTCAAGTAAAAATGGCAATTCATGAAAAGACTGGTTAGTTCAGCTTGCAACACAATTGCATCAATGGTTTACATAGAGACAGACATCGTACTTTGGCATGCAGCATTAAGTGCTTTATGTATACTTCCCATTCTGTCGTGCAGAAACTAAAATGACATGTACCCAAAAGTCAAGATTTAATAAACTAATGATTTTTACTGCTTTATTAAAGACATTTTAAGTGATACTGGCTTTATAAATTTTTTCTTTCTTTTTTTTTTTAACCTTTTTTGACCCCCTTAACCCATTTCTCCCAGCCTTTACCACTGCTCTGGCAATCACTAATTTGTTTTCAGTTTTTAAAAAAATATTCCACATAAAAGAGAGATCATATGGTATTTGTCATTCTTTGACTTATTTCACTTAGTATAATACACTCTAGGTCTATCCATGTTGTTGCAAATGTCAAGGTTTCATTCTTTTTAATGGCCAAGATTCCATTGTGTATACACACCACATCTTCATCCATTTAACCTGTCAAGACTTAGGCTGCTTCCATATCTTGGCTATTGCAAACAATGATGCAGTAAACATAGGGGTGCGTATATTTTTTCAAATTAGTACTTTTGTTTTCTTCAGGTAATTACCCAGAGGTGAAATTACTGGATTACATGGTATTTCTATTTTTTAATTATTTTGAGGAACCTCCATACTGTTTTCCATAGTGGCAAGACCAATTTATATTCCCAACAGTGCACAAAGTTTCCCTTTTCTCCATATCCTTGCCAACACTTTTTATTTCTTATCTTTTTGGTAACAGCCATTCTAACAGGTGTGAGGTGATAGCTCGTGTGGTTTTGATTTGCATTTCTCTGATGACTATTGATAAAAATTGAACATCTTTTCATGTGTCTGTTGGCCATCTTTATGTCTTCCTTGGAAAAATGTTCAGATCTTCTGGCCATTTTTGAATCAGATTTTTTATTTTTGCTGGTGAGTTGTGAGTTATTTATATATTTTGGATATTAGCCCATTATCAGATATGATTTGCAAATATGTTCTCCTATTCAGTACGTTGCCTTTTAATTTTGCTGATGGTTTCCTTTGCTGTGCAGAAGCTTTATATTTTTATGTAGTTTCACTTTTATTTTTGCTTTTGGTGTGAGGTTTAAAATCATAAGACCTATATCAAGGAGCTTACTATCTTTTCTTCTATGAGTTTTATGGTTTCAGATCTCATTCTCAAGTCTGTAATCCATTTTGAGTTAATTGTTTGTATGGTTTAAGATAGTGGTCCAGTTTCATTTTTTTAAATGTGGCTGCCCAGTTTCCCCAACTCCATTAATTGAAGAAACAATCCTTCCAGGATTGTATATTCTTGGCTCCTTTGTCATAAAATAATAGAACATGAATGTGTGTTTATTTTTGGGCTCTCTATGTTGATCCATTGATGTATGTGCCTTTATTTCATTAACATCTTATAGTTTTCAATATACAGGTCTCTTACCTCCTTGATTAAATTTATGCCTAGGTATTTTATTCTTTCTGGTATAATTATACATGGGATTGTTATCTTAATTTTTCTTTGATAGCTCATTATTAGGGCCTAGAAACATAACAGATTTTGCAAATTGACTTTGTATCCTGCAACTTTATTGAATTCATTTATTAGTCAGAAGTTTTTTGATGGAGTCCTTAGGGTTTTCTACATATAATATCATGCCATCACTAAATAGTAAAAGTTTTACTTCTTCCTTTTCAATTCAGATGCCCTTTCTTTTTATGTCTGACTGCTCTGGCTAGGATTTTCAATACTATGTTGAATTAAAAGTGGTGAGAGTGGTTTTGTTCTTGATCTTAAAGGAAAAGCTGTCAGCTTTTTACTGTTAATTATGA
This sequence comes from Manis pentadactyla, assembly GCF_030020395.1. Lineage (NCBI taxonomy): Eukaryota > Metazoa > Chordata > Mammalia > Pholidota > Manidae > Manis > Manis pentadactyla. The sequence goes on along the minus strand of NC_080029.1, from coordinate 112,952,213 downwards.
TGTTAACTGAGGACTTGTCATATATGTCCTTTATTATGTTGAAGTACATTCCCTCTATACCAACTTTATTGACAGTTTTCATCATAAATAGATGTTGAATTTTGTCAAACTTTTTTTTTCTGCATCTATTGAGATGATTATATGATTGTTATCCCTCATTTTTTTCAAAGTGATGTATCATATTGACTAATTTGTGGATGCTGAAACCGTTCTTGTATCCCTGGAATAAATCCCACTTGATCATGGTGTATGTTCCTTTTAATATACTGTTGAATTTGGTTTGCTAATATTTTGTTGAGGATTTTTGCACCTATGTTCATCAGAGTTACTGGTCTGTAATTTGCACTTCTTGTCGCAGTCTTGTCTGGTTTTGGTATCAGGGTTATGCTGGCCTCATAAAAATGAGTTTAGATCATCCTCTTCTATACATAATAAAGGTAGTGGATCACATATAAAGCTAGTATGAAGGTTAAAACACAAGAGTAGTAAGAATAACTATGATTTATAATAATTAGTTAAGGGATATGCAAGATAAAAATATATAAGATGTGACATCAAAAACAAATTGTGAAGGGTGCAGTAAAAATGTTAAGCTTTAGAATGGTATAAAACTTAAGTTGTTATCAATTTAAAATAGAATATTATAGATATAGGTTGTTATAAGCCTTATGGTAACTACAAAGCAAAAATATCTTGTAAATACACAAAAGATAATGAGAAAGGAATCTAAGCATACCACTAAAGAAAGTCAGCAAATCACAAAGGAAGGGAGCAAGAGAAAAAGAAAGGAAGAGAGGAACTACAAAAACAGCCAGGGAACAATTCCCAAATGACAATAAGTACACAGACCTATCAAAAATTAAATGTCAGTGGGCTAAATGCTCCCATCAAAAGACATAAGAGTGGTTGAATGGATCAAAAAAACAACAAGACCCATCTATATGCTGCTTACATGAGATTCATTTTACATATACAGACTGAAGGTCAAGGGATGGAAAAAGATATTCCATGCAATGGAAACCAAAAGAAAGCTGGAGTAGCTATATTTTATATGAGACAAAATAGACTTTAAAACAAAGACTGTTATAAGAGACAAAGATGGGCACTATACAATGAAGAGTCAAACCAACAAGAGTATATAATATTTGTAAATATTCATTCACACAACACAGAAGTACCTAAATATATAAAGTGAATATTAATGGATGTACAGGGAGAAATGGAATATAATAATAATCAGGGACATTAACACTCCAGTTACATCAATGGATGGATTATCCAGATAGAAAATCAATAAGGATGAACATCAAACTTAAATTACATGTTAGACCAGATGGACTTAACAGATACATACAGAACATCCCATCCCAAAGCAACAGAATACACATTCTTCTCAAGTACAAATGGAACATTTTTCAGGACAGATCATATGTTAGGTCACAAAATAAGTCTTAATAAAGTGAAGAGGATTGAAATCTATCAAGCATCTTTTTCAACCAAATGGTATGAAACTAGAAATTAGTTACACAAACAAAACTGGAAAATTCACAAATATGGGGAGATTAAACAACACTGAACAACCGACTGATTAAAGAGATCAAGAGAAATTAAAAAATACCCTGAGATAAATGAAAATGAAAATATACCAAAATTTGTGGGATGCAGCAAAAGCAGTTCTAAGAGGGCAGTTCATAGCAATAAATGCCTACCTCAAGAAACAAGAAAAGTCTCAAATAAACAACCTAACTTTACACCTCAAGGAACTAGAAAAGGAAGAACAAAGCCCAAAGTTAGTAGAAGGAAGAAAATAATAAAGATTAGAGAGAAATAAATGAAACAGAGACAAAAACAATAGAGAAAATCAATGAAACAAAGACCTGGTTTTTTGAAAAGATGAACAAAACTGACAAGCCTTTAGCTAGACTCACTAAAAAAAAAAAAAGAGGGAAGACTAAAAAAATGAAAGAGGAGATATTATAACTGATACCACAGAAATGCAAAGGATCATTGGGGACTACAATGAACAACGATACCCCACTTAATTGGATAATCTAGGAGAAATATAAAATTCCTAGAAACATATAGCCTACCAAGACAGAATTATGAAGGAATGGAAAATTTGAACAGACTTATTAGTCTCTCAGTAAGGAGACTGAGTTAGTACTCAAAAACCTCCCAATGGACAAAAGTCCAGTACCACAAGGTTTCCCACAAGGCTTCAGTGGTGAATTCTACCAAACACTCGAAAAAGAATTAATGCCAATCTTTCTCAAACTTTTCCAAAAATTCTTATCTCTTACTGTGAGGGCATAGTAGTGAAAAATGTGATAGCTGCTAGTGCAATTTGGTGCCACTGATTTGATTTGTGCCAAGATGCCAGCCATTTTACCTACCATTGCTTTTGCATCATCAGTGCAAATGTCAATAGGGTGAAAAGGGCAAATAATGTCTTTGTATGAATATGAAAATAATTTTGCAGAACCTCTGAAAAGGTCTCAGATACATAGGGACCTAAGGGTTCAATTTTGAGAATGAATCAAGTTTCATGTTTTGGGACTGGGGAAGTGATCAGGTTCTCCAGAAGCATTTACCCATTTGATTCCTAAATAAAACTTAGATTCTGGTGTATCAATGATTCTGTAACATCTTTCTACATTGATAGATAGCAACTACACTAGAGGAGGCAAGGATTTAATAATATGGGTAACTGTTGAACCACTGTGTTGTATATTTGAAACCAACATCAGACTGTATATCAATGATACTTCAATTAAAAAAAACAGATTTTATATCATGTGTATGTTCCTAAAATGCACAGACAACAAAATCATAGCATCACAGTGTAGAAAAGCCTTAAAGACCATTTAGCTAACCATTTGAGGGTGAAACCTTTTCTATCATAGCATGGTAACAAGGAAGTTGACGGAGATTGTTCAGCAGGCAAACAAGAGTGCACAACAGGGCAGTATGGAAAGGAACAGTGAAGGAAAAAGAGACAGGAAGACAGGGAAAATTATTAGCATAAGTGGAGTGAGAAAGAACACTCCTAAGATCCACAAACTAAGGATTTTATAAATAAGGTATGTTTACAAATTAGATGTTAATAAATTTCAGCAACTTAGTAATAAGTGTTTCAATATTCTGGGAGACTGAAGGGCTCAACTGTGTAGAAAATGGACAAATGGATGATGGTCATTAACTACTGAAAAAATTGACCTATATCCTTAGGAGAAGGGGGAGGATCCATCTCTCTAGTAAATTTGTTTTTAAATTGCCAAGGATAAAAACTTTTCTGAAATTATAATTTAGTAGTTCAGACATTAAATATGCCATTATTTAAAAGAAATTTAAAAATGGGTCCTTAATGACTCAGGAGCCATCATTTCCTACAGAACCTTTCTTGTCTCCGGTATTTAAGCTAAAGGTAAAGAGATAAAACTTCAAAGTGGTATGAAAGGTGTTGTACAGTACAGATTAACTCCTGATTATGGACACTCTTAACACTACTGAACCAAGCAGTAAATGGCCATCTACTTAGACAGATCTCATTGTCCAAATGTCTCCTAGGTGATTCTGTGTTCTAGGTTACAGAAAACCCACTGATTTTATATAACTTCCACATAAGACTTATAGATTTGACAGGAAACAATGGGCAATTCTGATGAGCGGTCATTCTAGCTAAAGAAAACATCTTAAGCAGCAAAGCTGATTTGGGTTCCTAAAGAGCATGTTTCTATACCATCTCATTTTATATCATGTGTATGTTCCTAAAATGCACAGACAACAAAATCATTGCATCACAGTGTAGAAAAGCCTTAAAGACCATTTAGCCAACCACTTGAGGGTGAAACCTTTTCTATCATAGGTAGTTATAAAACCCCTACTCAAACTCCATCCCCACCTACCTATGTGGGTGGAGAAAATATAATAACCCTTACTTTACTGGAGTGGTTTAAAAGATTAAATTCTTTGAACAAAACAGCAGCAGAATCACAGAACTCAAGAATGGACTAACAGGTACCAAAGGGAAAGGGACTGGGGAGGATGGGTGGGTAGGGAGGGATAAGGGGGGGGAGAAGTAGGGGGATATTAAGATTAGCATGCATGGGGGGGTAGGAGAAAAGGGAGGGCTGTACAACACAGAGAAGGCAAGTAGTGATTCTACAACATTTTGCTATGCTGATGGACAGTGACTGTAAAGGGGTTTATAGGGGGGACCTGGTATAGGGGAGAGCCTAGTAAACATAATATTCGTCATGTAAGTGTAGATTAGTGATACCAAAAAAAAAAAAAAAAAAAAAAAAGGGCAGTTCCTGTGTGGTGACCTCCAATGAGTTCTACACAAGGGTATAAAGGGCATATAAAAGTGTAGGCAAAGGGTCTGTTTGTGTTTATACAGAGGATCAAAGCCTAATTGGGCTACCCCGAAAATGAACTAAGATACGATATGAAAAAGAACTTCCAACATCAGCACTCCCTGGAAGACTCATGCCAGAAGATGATCATCAAAAAACCCCAACAAAGATCCATGCACTGCTACAGCTGTAGATGCACTCATCCCACCAGTTCCTGGACTTGCCATGGGAATGAGGAAGGAGATATCTAAGTTGGCCTGTGCATACAGTAAAACAACAAATTTGACTGGATCTATACTGTTGGAACTCAATCAAGAATTAGGAGAAGTGCAAACTGTAGCGCTAAAAAATCTTACAACTACAGACAATTTACTGTTAAAAGAACATAAGGGATGTGAACATTCCCCAGGAATGGGTTGTTTTAATTTGTCTGATTTCTCTCAGACTGTTCAAGTTCAGTTGAACAATATTCACCATATCATAGATAAGTTTTCACAAATGCCTAAGGTGCCTAACTGGTTTTCTTGGTTTCACTGGAGATGGCTGGTAATTACAGGTATGCTTTGGTTATGTAACTATACTCCTATTATGTTAATGTGTGTGCGCAATTTAAGTAGTAGCTTAAAACCTATACATGCTGAAGTTACTCTACAAGAAGATATGTCAAAGAAATAATCTTCCCATGTTTTCTGCCGCCTGCTACTTCTATAGCTTTTCTTCTTCCTTCCTAATTACAACCCTTAAATAGAATTTGTGCCTCATATCAAATTTACCGAGTATCATAATTCTTCCAAGTGGTAAAGATACCTCAAGACAAATGCTGGGCATAGAAGCTACAGGGCATAAATATGCAAAGAAATAAAAAGCTAACCATTTCAAACAATAAGGCTTCTCTCTCACTTACCAACTTTACATTTCCCTGTATGGCCCCGGAAGATGACTGGTTAGCCAGAGACGGGTAAGATTCCTCAAGGGAGGAACAACCTAAGACAGGCACAGTCGCAGGGGGGTCATCAGGTGAGAAATTGGGGATGAACAGAGGTGAGGCTTAGAACCTCACCCCCCCGTTCTGAGAGAAATCTTCTGCATACGTGGATGTTTTATTGCCCTTGTCTAGCTTGGATTAACACATAGTCTATCGGCACACACCTGATCATCTACATTTGCTCTCTTACAACACTAAACTATGTTTTCTACCTTTATCTTGTATCTACCTACCACTTCAGCATTTTATTAAAAATAATAATAATAAAGAGAGAAATGTGGTATCCACATATAAATCAAGTGTAAAAATCAAATGAGTATTCATATTTGAACTGACTGTTTAGAGTTCATAATGCATGAGCAAAACCGAAGGTTTCTGTGATGGCTGCCCTTGTACTGTTCACCATGTAAGAACTTATTCACTATGTAAAAATTTGTTCTCCATGTAAGAACTTGTTTGTTATGCCTCAGAAGATTGGAGACTGACGAAAATTAGGCTTGGGGTGGATTAAAGATTGTGCATTGAGCATTGACTCCCCTATACAGAATTTTATTGTTGTTAACAACCATTTGATCAAAAAATATGAGAGATGCCCTCACAAAAAAAAAAAAAAAAAAAGTACACACTTTCAATGGTAAAATAATAAGTAACCGGGATGTAATGAGTATAGTCAAGATATTGTAACAGCTTGGTATGGTGATAGCTGGTACCTAGAATTGTCATGTATATAAATGTTGAATCACTATGTTGTACACCTGAAACTAATGTAATATAATACTGTGTGTCAACTACCCTTCAATAAAAAATAATTATCTACAAAAAAAAAAAAAAAAGATTAAATTCTTTAACATATGCCAAGTGTCTATCAGTGTGCCCACAGTATTCTGGCAACCTCAAATGATACCCATTATTAGCTATTCTAAAATTTAAGTCACTCTTGAAAGCTTATGCTGGATTTCATGTCCATTAAAACTCCCCAGATTTTTTCTACTCAAACTTTGAAAAGATTCTCTTTCATCCCTGATACCCAATTTCTTTTCCCAGAAGCAACCAACATAATGCATATGTTTGTTTGCTTTTATGTACCCTCCCTTTATTCTTTTTACACAAATAACAGTGTACTACAAATACTGCTCTGTACCTTATTTTTCATGCAACAAAAATATAGATAACTGCTTTAAACTTTAAATGCTCATCTTTCTAAAAGACAGACTGGTCAAAATCTCACCTCTATTACTTAATAGATGTGTGACCACAGACACATTATGCAATCTTCATTAATAAGCCTAAGTTTTCTCTTCTGTAATATAAAAACATCAAGGGTAATATATTTCATACAGTCGTTGTGGCAATTAACTGCATGTAAAATGCTTAGAGTACAGTGCCCAAGATACAGAAAAATTTCAATGAAAATTAGCCAATAATAATAATGATAGCATTAATAACATCTTGTTAGTTTAATTCCACCTTTCAGTCTCTTATGACATTGTCAATCTCTATTTAGACATTCGGTACTTGAGCTATTCATCTATAGTGGTCCATGATGGTACAGATTTGACTCTTCCTAATGTTTTCCCTTCCTTCTTGTTCCAATAGAGGAATATCTCTTTCTTGTGGGAAATCCATTTCCCTAACCTCACTCTACTACAGGAATGGTCCTAACTCTACACAACATAATGGAGTATGTTCTCCACAGGTTACAGAGATTCTTTCTTCCTCTGATACCTTAAGTTCTAAGGAGTAATTAAATCAGAAGCTGCCAGTAGCCATTTCTCCTAACACATGAAGGCTTGTCTAAGAATAATTTAGGTATAAGTACAATAGGAAGATGAGCAAAGACAGAATCCTGATGACATTATTTGAGCCCTTACCTGAAACTAATATACTCTACTCGTGGGAACCTACACATTCCTCATCTGCTTAAATTAACTTAAGCCACATTTCTATCACAGCTGAAAAGGTCCTGACCACTATATATCACCACAAATTTATATGCATACTTTCTATTTAGTCATAGAAGTTATAATTTTTATTTCATGTTGCACAAGACTGGACCAAAGGCAGAATCTCCATCCAGCTGACAAACATGTAGCAATCAATACTCTTTAAATATAGCTCTTCAGCCAGCTATAATGTCACCCAGCTGTATCACCATCCAGTCCACATTTCAACACATTATCAAGAACAGCATAAAAGGCTTTTTCAAATATCTTGAAGAAATCAAGGTACTCCCATCTACCTACCCAACAACTCTACTGGCAAAAGAGAGAGAAAAAAAGTTTTTAGGACTTAATTTGATTTGAATAAGCATTCTTTTTCTCGATTCCTTTCTTCACTTAGAAATATTACTTACTGTGGTCTAAGCACTGTACTATGGCAAGTGATAAATCTAATATGACCCCTGTCTCCAGGTCTGGTGGGGTAAACAAATGTGAACAAGTACTTAAAGCAATGTCATAAAGGATAGAAAAGAGGTAAGTACAAAGGAAATAAGATCACTTGTGACTACCAGGGTAACATTTCAGCTGAGTCTTAAGGAATAAGAAGTTCAATCAGAAAAATAGGGAAAATTAGGTTATTTTAGTCAGATGCAATGCCAAATACATGACCTGAGAGGGAACCACAATAGTCTGGCATAGAGGGGTTGGAGGGAGTGATGGGAGATTACATGTCATGGTAAAGAAAGCCCCTGTAGAGTTATAAGTAGGGAAATGATATGATCCAGTATGCTTTTTACTTTTCACTTTGACTTTGAGGGAGATTAACCAGAAGGCAACGACACCAATTAGAGCCCACTGTTGTAGTCCGAGTAAGACATAGTGGTGACTTGAACTAAGGCAGGGGTAGTTACAATGGAAAGGAAGGAATGGGTTAGAGATGGAACTAACAGGAGTTGGTAATTGCCTCAATATCAGAGGTACAGAAAATCCAGAATGACTCCAAGGTTTCTGGTGCCATTATCTCAGATAGGACATACAAGAAAACAACAGCAACAATAACAAATTGTTGGTGAGACAGAGTAAGAAAACAAATTAAACTTTGAACATGAGTTTTAAGTAGGTAGCTGGATGTATAGGACTGCAACTCAGGAGAAAGGTCAGGGCAGCAGCCAATAGAAGCCAATGAGGTTTGTTTGGGTAAGATAGCCTGAGGATAGAGAGAAAAAAAAGAAATGAAAGCTGAGGAGAGGAAGTAAGGAAACCAACACTTAAAGGATTAAATCCAGGAAGAAAAGACCACAAAGAAGGTAAAAATTAAAATAATCATGATGAAAGAAGCAAACTTTATTTGTATGCCAACCACTTTTCAAAGCATTTAATATGTATTCCTCTAAACAACCTTCTGTAGTAATTATTATAGTATTTCCTTTCTAAGATTATGAATATAATCAGGCCAAACAGTTTAGGTGAGATGGCCAATGGCACACAGCTATTAAGTGATAAAACTGAGATACAAATTCAGGCAATATGACTCCAGAACCCATGCGGTAATAAAGAAGTGAGAACCAAATCCAAATGGTGTCACAAGAACTCAAAGGAAAATGGAGTTTCAGGAAGAAAATGGGCTAGTGTTAAATAACCTTAGCAAGAAGCCGAAACTGAAGGAAAGGATAAGGCACAGAAGCTAAACTGCTCTTGGTAAAGGAAAGCACGAAGTGGTGAAGGGATGGTAATTAGATTTTATTGTGTGTCGACTGTGTGCCAGGAGTTCTACATGTTATCTTATTAAATCTTCTAATACCCCTATGAAGTAGATGATAGCTTTGTTTAATAGAAAATAGAAAATAGAGCCCTGCAAAGGTTAACTGATTTGTCCATAATCACCCAGTTACTAAGTGGCAGGGCCAGGTTTGACCTAAGGTATGTCTGACTCTGAAGCTTATCCTTTCTTCCATTATACCGTGATATTCCACAGAAGCTTAGGCATGACTAGGAAGGAGAGTGCAAGTAGATAACAAATTGTTTAATATTTTGTTCTAGGATTTTGCTTTACCAGAGGTTAAGTTTCATGGTTTGCAATTTTGAAAATTTGGACATTAGCCTGTCTGGAGCCTTCCTGTTCTTTATAAGTATTCCCTAGACAAAAGGATCTCTGATCACATGTGCAGACTCTCCCAATATTTTCCAGTTTGATAAAACTTGGATTTAGACATTTGAACTCTGCAAAAGCTTTGAGGAGCTTTGTCAAAGAGGAAGGAGGATACTTGCTATTTAGTAGTCCTCTGGTGAAAGAAATTCCTCTTTTGTCAGAAAGAACAAAAGTTGATCAGGAGTTTTTATCTATTTTTAGATCTAGTCTTGTACATTAGTTTTGGTAAATCCTTAGTTGCATACATGATTTTTGCTTAAAGTTGCATCATAGCATGGTTCCGATTTTTCAGTACAAATATCCTCAGAAGTGGTACTGAGACACTTGCCCTAACACAGTGAAGCTTTGCGGAACTATATTTCAGTCTCAAAAACTACTCCTTAACTCAGCTCTTCTAAAATAGACCAATGAAAACCAAAATACCAAATAACACTATATGAAATTTTTAATTTTGTAAAACACAGTATGGGGCTCACAAAATCCTACAGAAATTGAGAGGGGCAATTCATCTTTCAAGCAACAGAAGTTTCTTAAATACTGTAACTTAGAAAGACATCAAGCATTTGATATTGGAAGAAACTCAGTTCTTTAAAATCTCCTTAACTAGTGTAAAGCATTAGGCAAAACCAAGAATACTGAGTTACTATATTTTAATTAACAGAATTTTACTTCCTTCACTACTAAACTTGGTCCTTATTCTAGTACTCACAAATCTATTCACTGAGCAATAAAATGGAGAATCACACAACTTTATAGGCCTCAGAAAAGTAGGTATTCTGTATTTGTAGAGTCAATACAAAGTTTATATACTTGCTTGCAAAAACTTAACTTTAGACTAGGAGACAAACTGACAAACAAATAATCACAATAGAACAAAGGGCTGCAAGTACCCTGCCCAGAGAGTGACTCCCAGAGGAAGAGGGAAGACTTCATCCTGGAATGGACCTAAAGTATGAGTAGGACTTTCCCAAGGAAAAAAGAAAGCATACTCCATGCAGAAGGAACAACCTGCTCAAAAGTGCATAGGCATGAACACACACAGTATATTCAAAGACCTGGGTTGGAGTAAAGAGCACGGGAAGAGAAAAAACTTTCCAGGTATTAAGAAACTTCTGAGGAATAAAATGAGGCAGTGATGTTATCAGATTTGTATATTTAAGGGAAGGAAAAGAGCAGACTAAAAGAGATAGAAAAGGAGGGCTCCTAGCTAGATGCCTGTTTCAATAAACCCAGTAAGTCGTAAGTAGGGAGGTAAACAGGAAGGATTCAAGAGACATTCAGGATATATGAGAATTTGACTTCATGAGTTAACAAGCATGTAGATAATCAGTAAGGGAGGTGAGGTATGATTAGAATTTCTGATTCAGAGGGTTGGGAGATATTTACTGAACCCCTAATATATGTCAGGCAGTATTCTAAGTGCTGAGGATATGCCATGAACAAAACAGGCCAAAATCTTGGTCTCTGAAGCTTAAATTCAAGTAGATGTTATTCCATTACTGAAAGGAAAAAGAAAATAGAAGAGAAAAGAGGAACCACTTTTAGTTTTGATATGGGGAGAGGCTGAAGAAAGCTGCGTGAGATTAGTTTTTTTTAAAACTTTGGTCAGTTGCCAGCACTCTAGGAAAAGAAGATTGAAGTGGAAAGAGGTAGATAGGAAAGAGGTAGATAGGTCTTCAGTGCACAATCTGAAGGAGTACTCTGACTATTTAAGGATTTCAGAGTAATGTATAAATAAAAATGAAAACACAATAGAGTATTCCACCTATGAGACTGGGCAAGATGAAAAAGTTGAACAATGTCCAAGCTGACAAGAGTACGGTAAAGAACTAGGCACTCTTATGCACTGTTAGTCAGTAGGAGCAATTTCTACTGAATTGGTAGAAACTCTGGAGAAGGCAATTTGGCAGTATGTATCAAAATGTAAAACACATATACTTTGTCTAAAAATCCCATTTCTAGAATTTGTATCAAAAAAATAACAGGGCAGGTACACAAAGATACATGATATACAGTTTGCTTCAGTGTTGTTTTTAATAGCCAAACAAAAACAGCCAGAAACAATCTACATGTCCACCACAGCATGGCTCTCTATCTACCGTCAGGAACAGATATCCACAACATATTTGTGAGTGGAAAAAGGTTATAACACAGCATATACTAAATTAGCTCATTAATATTAAATTGATCTCTATATAAGTATATATGTTTCTACACAATATGTAGATCAGAATTTAGAAATACAAGTTAAGACCTTGCAGTCAGAAAAAGAAGTTAGAAATAGAGGTTGAGACCTTGTAGTCATCTCTAGGTAGTGAGAATCTGGATGATGTTTAGTTTCTCGTATTTTTAAAAATTTGTTTTTTCATTATTGAGAATATATTATTTTAGTTTCTTATAGGTTTTTTTTTTTTAGAGGAAGAGAGATATTTACATATGTGAAGGTTTAGGTTTAATTTAAGAAAAGGGATGTAGCTTGATGAAGAAATGGGCAGGTAGGTGAAGAGAGTAAGAATAGTGGGGCATGTAAGCAGAAGCGGGAGGCAGAAGTGTAAGGACATTAAGTCAGTACATCCACTGCACTGGTCTCTGGGCAACAGGCTGGTCCCACACTGCTGGGTGGTTTCTAAGAGCCAGGGAAAAGGGCAGTACTACACAAACATCTCTTTGACCTTCGTAAGGCAATATATAGAACCTAGAGACTGCCTGTATTCATTTGCTTCTAGTTGTTGAGACCCAAGCAGCACCTTCCGTGCATGTGCAAATATCCAAAATCTTTGCTGAGAAATAAACAACAGTCCCAAACCTCTCTCTGTGGCAACCAGAATTCTACTTGGAACAGGGCCAGAAAAAGCCATGTCTCCAGCACTTCTGAGAAAACTGCGACTGCTGCTTATCAAATTAAAATGCAAAGCAGCTCACTCTAGTGTCACTGGAAACTGTCAGAAAGGGATTATGGTTTCCACCCCAAGGATGCAGGTCAGGGAAACAATACCCATCCTCTTGTGCTGAGAAGGAGGGAGAAGAGAGAAAGATTAGGCCCATTTCCAAATAGCACTCCTGTCTGGTTGTTACCGTGGTAACCTCCCTTCCTGAGCTACTCTCATTTGTCTCTCTGCCTGACCTTCATGTTGTTCTGACAGTAACTGAGGAAAAGGTGCCCGCCTGCCAGTTAAGCACTCAACATGAGGGCGCTGAACAAGAAAAAGAGGCATTCAAAGTTCCTCTCATTCTACGACTCTAAATGGTGACCTTAGAGCAATTAGAGTCCTGAAAGAGATTTCTGGTGGCCTTTGTCATTCCATCCTTCCTCCCTGCTCTCAGGGCACCTCACTTCTCTGATATTACCCTTTTTTAGTGTGAGGAATCTGAGTCAGAGTCAAGTGGATAGGTGAGAAGTCACAGAGAAAAGAAAAAACAAGACATTACAAGCTGAAGAACAGAGGTAATAAAATATCAACTAAAAAATGCCTTAGACAATAAGTATAGTGGTTAAGTATAGTTTTTAGTTTCCTCTCAGGATCCGTGCACATGTTCAGTCAGTGGGGGTGTGAGGGCAATTAAGGTACTTGGGACAGAGATGGGAAGGATACAAATACTTAGTGCTTTTCGCTGTTTTTCTTAAGCCCTTGATACATAAAATTCAATCATTTAACAAATAATTACTGAGTACTCCCTATGTAGGTCATGTGCTAGACACTGGATATGGAGTGTAAAAGAAACAGACTGGTAAGCAAATATAAATTAGAAACCTATTAAGGAACAAACAGGGCAAATGATAAAGGAACAATTGAGCTCCCCAGGGTAGTCAGGAATGTTTTCTCTGAAGAGGTTGAACTTATGCTGAGACTTGAAAGATGAGAAGATATGAAGAATCTATGGATAAGCAATATAGGCTGAGGGAACAGCATATATAAACCTCTAAGGCAGGAAAGAAGTTGACATTTACCTGAGATCCCAATTTCATTCATACTAGACATATCCATGGAAAAATGTGAGTAAGATGATTTTAGAAGCTCAGGACACCAAGGGAATAGGTAACATTAGAACAGCTAGCCAAATATTATCCACTAAGTTCAAAGATGATTAAGTTATTAAGGTATCAATTACAAAATGCTATGGTCTATGGACAGAACACTTATCCAGTAGTTCAGAAAAATAGAAGCTATAATACTGGGGTCAGTTTTCTGTTAAAAGCAGTCACTGCCATTCCAAAGGACACATATATGAGTTCATCTGACTTGTATTAGTTTACCTTATACAGAATCCTCAGCCTCACTAAAGACTTCACCACAAATCTGGTTAAACCTATTATGTTGGAATAATGAGCATATAAAGGAGGTAACAGGGCCAGGTTTATTCCTAGTTTTCCACCTTTTAGCTGTAAAACCTTAGGCAAGTCAATTTACTTCTCCAAACTTAAACCTTATGAAATGAAGTAGCTGGACTTTATGATCTCTAAGGACACTGTATTAGAACTTTTTCACTTACAAGCAACAGAAAAACACAGCCAAAATGGAAATTTAGTAGCATTCATGTAATATCAGGCCATGAGTGATGTAGGAGCTCACATGGAGTCATGGAGGCCTAGTTTCTATCCCTCCCTCACTTGGAGCTGTTTTCTCTGGTCCTGCTTCATTTTCAGGCAGGCTCTCCTCCTGGATGGAAAGGTAGTGGCAGCAGTTGAAAGGTTTTTCTCTAACCTTGAACCTTTGGATGACCCAGAAAGAAACAGAAAATCTGAAGAGACCAATTACTAGCAAAGAAATTGAATTGGTAATCAAAAAATACCTAAGAACAAAATCCCTGTACCAGATGATGTCACCACTGAATTTTATCAAACATTTAGTGAAGACCTAATGCCCATCCTCCTTAAAGTTTTCCAAAGAGTAGAAGAAGAGGGAATACTTCGAAACTCATTTATGAAGCCAGCATCACCCTACTACCAAAACCAGGCAAAGACCCAACCCAAAAAGAAAACTACAGACCAATATCCCTGATGAACACATATGCAAACATACTCAACAAAATATTAGCAATCTGAATTCAAAAATGCATCAAAAGGATCATGACCAAGTGGGATTCATCCCAGGGATGCAAGGATGGTACAACATCCGAAAATCCATCAACATCATCCACCACATCAACAAAAAGAAGGACAAAAACCACATGATCATCTCCATAGATGCTGAAAAAGCATTTAACAAAATTCAACATCCATTCATGATAAAAACTCTCAACCAAATGGGTATAGAGGGCAGGTACCTCAACATAATAAAGGCCATCTATGATAAACCCACAGCCAACATCACATTGAACAGTGAAAAGCTGAAAGCATTTCCTCTGAGATCGGGAACAAGACAGGGATGCCCACTCTGCCCACTGTTATTCAACAGAGTACTGGAGGTCCTAGCCACGGCAATTAGACAAAACAAAGAAATACAACGAATCAAAATCAGTAAAGAAGAAATTGAACTGTCACTATTTGCAGATGACATGATATCATACATAAAAAAACCTAAAGACTCCACTCCAAAACTACTAGAACTGATATCGGAACACAGCTACGGTGCAGGATACAAAATTAACACACAGAAATCTGTGGCTTTCCTATACACTAACAATGAACTAGCAGAAAAGAGAAATCAGGAAAACAATTCCATTCACAATAGCAGCAAAAAGAATACAATACCTAGGAATAAACCTAACCAAGGAAGTGAACGACCTATACCCTGAAAACTACAAGACACTCTTAAGAGAAATTTAAAAAGGTCACTAACAAATGGAAACTCATCCCATGCTCCTGGCTAGGAAGAATTAATATTGTCAAAATGGCCATCCTGCCCAAATCAATATACAGATTCGATGCAATCCCTATCAAATTACCAACAGCATTCTTCAACGAACTGGAAAAAATAGTTCAAAAATTCATATGGAACCACCAAAGACCCCGAATAGCCAAAGCAAACCTGAGAAGGAAGAATAAAGTGGCGGGGATCTTGCTCCCCAACTTCAAGATCTACTACAAAGCCACAGTAATCAAGACAATTTGGTACTGCCACAACATCAGACCCAGAGACCAACGGAACAGACTAAAGAGCCCTGATATAAACCCAAACATACATGGTAAATTAATATAGGATAAAGGAGCCATGGACATACAATGGGGAAATGACATCTTCTTCAACAGTTGGCGTTGGCAAAACTGGACAGCTATATGCAAGAGAATGAAACTGGATCATTATCTAACCCCATACACAAAAGTAAACTCAAAATGGATCAAAGACCTGAATGTAAGTCATGAAACCATGAAACTCTTAGAAGAAAACATAGGCAAAAATCTCTTGAATATAAGCATGAGCAACTTTTTCCTGAACGCATCTCCTCAGGCAAGGGAAACAAAATAAAAAATGAACAAATAGGACTACATCATACTAAAAACCTTCTGTACAGCAAAGGACACCATCAGCAGAACAAAAAGGCATCCTACAGTATGAGAGAATATATTTGTAAATGACATATCCGACAAGGGGTTAACATCCAAAATGCCTAAAGAACTCACACGCCTCAACACCCAAAATGCGAATAACCCTATTAAAAAATGTGTGGTGGATATGAACAGACACTTCTCCAAAGAAGAAATTCAGGTGGCCAACAGGCACATGAAAAGATGCTCCACATCACTAATCATCAGGGAAAAATGCAAACTAAAACCACACTGAGGTATCACCTCACACCAGTTAGGACGGCTAGCACCGAAAAGACTAAGAACAACAAATGCTGGTGAGGATGCGGAGAAAGGGGAACCCTCCTACACTGCTGGTGGGAATGTAAGCTAGTTCAACCACTGAGGAAAGCAATATGGAGGTTCCTCAAAAAAAACTAAACATAGAAATACCATTTGATCCAGGAATTCCACCCCTAGGAATTTACCCAAAGAATATAATTTCTCAGTTTCAAAAAGACATATGCACCCCTATGTTTATTGCAGCACTATTTGCAGTAGCCAAGAAATGGAAGCAACCTAAGTGTCCATCAGTAGATGAATGGATAAACAAGAGGTGGTACATATACACAATGGACTACTATTCAGCCATAAGAAAGAAACAAATCCTACCATTTGCAACAACATGGATGGAGCCGGAGGATATTATGCTCAGTGAAATAAGCCAGGCGAAGAACGACAAGTACCAAACGATTTCCCTCATTTGTGGAGTATAACAACGAAGCAAAACGGAAGGAACAAAACAGCAACAGACTTACAGACTCCAAGCAGGGACTAGTGGTAACCAAGGGGAGGAGTGAGGAAGGGCGGGTGGGAATGGAGGGAGAAGGGGCTTGAGGGGTATTATGATTGGCACACATGGTGTAGGGGGGATCATGAGGAAGACAGCTGAGCACAGAGAAGACGAGTAGTGACTCTGTGGCATCTTACTACACTGATGGGCAGTGACTGCAATGGGGTATATGGGGACACGATAATATGGGTGAATGTAATAACCACATTGTTTTATCATGTGAAACCTTTAAAAGAGTGTATATCCATAATACCTTAATAAAAAAATTGAAAACCTCTCAATGGCAAGTTTGGCAGAAATTGTTCACCAAGAAGGTTTAATATTGCCTTTATAAGCCAAAGAGAGAATAAATAATATGAAAGGGGAAAATATTCCAATGTATAATTTCCAGTAGGGAAAAAAAAATTCATGATAAAAACTTGAGCCTCATAAGAGCAGGGAAAAAGAAAGGGGGCATTACAATTAGTAGGAATAATATGTGTGGGGAGCATGGGGAGGGCTGTACAACACAGAGAAGACAAGTAGTGATCCTACAGCATCTTACTACGCTGACGGACAGTGACAGTAATGGGGATTGTGGGGGGACATGGTGAACGGGGGAGCCTAGTTAAGCATAGTGTTCTGCATGTAATTATAGATTAATGATAACAAAATAAAAACAATCAGACAAACAAAAAAGATAAGCAAATGTGCATTGAGGTTCCAGGAAATAAAGGAACGAATAAATTGTGAAAAAAAAAACAAACCTTGAGCCTCCATTCCAAATGGAAACATAATAGCAGCAAAACATTTATTGTCTCTCTTGTCTTTACTTTCCTCACATGTAAAATTAAAAGCTGATATATTAAAAGACATTCAAAAATGGTAAAAATATAAATACATATCTGACAGTTTGGTTGTATCTAAAAAATGTAATGACTATATAAATCTATTCTTTGAAGTGCTTTTACTTGGGGGAAGGGTGGGGAAATAGCCTGAATGCTCATCACAGGTAAACATCTGTTGAACACCTCTTGTAGGCTGAGTTGTGTCCTACTAAAATTCCTATACTGCAGTCCTCATTCCTAGTACCTCAGAATGTGACTGTACTTGGAGATAAGGTCTTTAAAGAGGTAATCACTTTAAAATGAGGTCATGAAGGAGGGCCATAATTCTCTATGACGGTGTCATTTTTATACTTGATTTATATGTGAATCCCACATTTCTCCCTTATTATTATTATTTTTTAAATAAAATGCTGAAGTGGTAGGTAGATGCAAGATAAAGGTAGAAAACATAACTTAGTGCTGTAAGAGGGCAAATGTAGATGATCAGGTCTGTGCCTATAGACTAAGTATTAATCCAAGCTAGACAAGGGCAACAAAACATCTACGGATGCAGAAGATTTCTCTCAAAACAGGGGGGGTGAGGTTCTAAGCCTCACCTCTGTTGATCCCAAATTTCTATGATGGGTGTCATTTTAAGAAGAGGAAATAAGGACACAGACACACACAGGGATGCCTCTGTGAGGACACAGGGGAGAACACGGCCATCTGCAAGCCAAGGAAAGGGGCCTCAGGGGAAACCAGCTTTGCCAGCACCTTGCCTCATAGCCTCCAAGACTGTAAGGAAATAAACTTGTGTTGTTTAAGCCACCCAGTGTGTAGCACTTTGTTACAGCAGCCCTAGAAAATTAATACAGAGCACTCTCCTGGCACTCCAGGGGAGACAGATACGTACACAGACAAACAGGTAAGGGTGTGGAGGAGCAAATTATGAAGACTACCAACTTAGCAGAATTTCATGTGCTGATTGAAATGTTATAGACTATGTAAAAACCTGGAAAGTGTTTATGAAAAATATTAAGTGAGAAGGCAAACAACAGTATTATCTATTCTATGATAACTACAAAAGATGGTTTGTCAATAGGAAAAATAGAAGAAAACTTGTAAAAATACAGGGTTTTGCTGAGGTGAGATCCTTGATGAGTTTTCATTTTTAAAATAATTTATGCTATTATAACAGCAATACAATGAATTATAAAAGAAAACACACACACATTTTGCCAGTTCAAACCACCATAGTTGTTTATTGGATAGTAAATAATGGCAGAATGAACTAATGGTACATTCCTTATTTTTCTTAACATTTCAGTCCAGTTCAAATTTCTGCTTTTGAGAAAAGCTATTCTGAGTATTTCAAAAGGGAATTCAAAGAGGTTTTATGAGCCTAAAGATTGCACAAAAATAGTAACTAAAAATAAGTAAGGACATAAGGAAAATCATGTATTTGATTCTGTATTCGAAAAACAATGATCTACAATGACGTTCTAGAGTCTTGCGCAGTCATGAGCCTCAAAACCAGGCTCATCTATAAACACACACAAGCAGAATCTGCGGAAGTGAAACGACAGGTGAGTCAGCAGGAAGGGCCGGGGCCCAGGCAGCCGCGTCCAGGGCTCGGGCACCTGGCCTGCCCCCTCACAGCAGCAGGGAGAGGGCCAGGCAAACAGATCCTGGGTGCCCAGCCTGGAAGAGGAGGGGATGTTTTCACAACAGACTGCCACGCCAAGGCCAGAGTTCCCGGCCACAACGCAGCACAGTCTGATGTGTCCCAGTGACTCTTCTGCACAGGGCCCAGCACGGCTTGAAAAAAGTTACAAGGTGAAAACAGCTGCTCTAATGCTGCACTGGGTGTTAATCAAGCCACCTCTCCAACAGCAGCAATGCTTACATCAAGGACCTTAATTTGCCCCCAAGACCCTGTTTCTACCTCGATTTAGCAATTCTCACTAATAGCAGTCTGTTGTCCTCGTCCCACACAAGGTCCCAAGCTTTGGGGTTCTGCTGCCCCTACAGGTTTGCCTTTGGTAGCCCCTCCAGGAGAAAAGCTCCCCAGGAAGGAGACAGAGCTTTATTTTTATCCCAGTGAAAGTCCCTATCCAATCCATTAGTCGCTACGATAACCTTGGTCCAGGGCATTTCCTGGAAAAGCTATATAACCAGCTGGGATTAATGAACATTGGCCTGAATTGTTACTTAATTACTCTTCTGTGTACAGCTTCATAAAGGGAGACGGTAATGGGGGTCATCAGAGGCCGTTAATTTTACAAATAGTTTGTTAGAAACTACAGTATGTTAAGAAGTCACTCTGGCCCACAAATCAACTCAATACAGTCCTGAAGTAGAGATTCAAAACTTCCCAGGTTTCCTCGACTTATGCGAACAGTTACAAACTGTACAGAATGTGGCCAGAGTGTACAGACTCATGTATGCAGGAACATACTCTTTACAATAGGGCAGTTGATTTTATCTTCCCCTCTCCCTGCTCTGACTGAAGTTGGCAGAAAATACAATGGGGCCAACTCGAGGTATCATGGACTTTTCCCAGTTAAAAATCTCTATGGGCAATTTCTCAGTATTTTTTGGACAGATTCTCCCTCTCCCGAGTTCTCTTTTTTCCCAGAATAGTGGCAGCTGCAGGAAAAGCTACGTATCCTCTAAGCAGCAAAGGAGGAGCTTTGCGTCCTCACGCCGCCTGCTGGTGCCCTGGGCCTGCTGGCCCTTCGGCTGCGTGCTGGTCCATGCTTCTGCTGGCCATGGGCCTTGTTTGCTACTGCCCTTGCTCGTGAGGCCTGAGGATTCTGTGTTCACCTCAGCACAACCTAAAGTTTCCTTCCCATTGATCAGGCCTCTTGACACATCTACACCACACTTCTGGGTCTGGCAATGCTCAGTGCGTTCTCTGCACCACCCTATTTAAAACTTCAATTCCCTCCCACGTAAACAGTCCTCACTGAATTTCCTCTCACCCTCTTCACCTATGTTTCTTCATAGCATTCTTCTCTTTTGTCATACCAAATAAAATAAATGTACTCATTTATTGCGTTGTGTTACCCCTCCCGCCCTCACATACACACCCTGTAATGTAAACTCCGTGATGGCAGGTGTTTGGGCTGTTCTGTTCACTCTGTCTCCCCCATGCTTAGAACAGTGCCTGGCATCCATAAGCGCTCTTCTGATGTTTCAGTGTGTGTCAGATGAATGAGCGGTTATGGGATCAGACTGCTGCCTTAGGACCCAGGTTCCCATAGCCACACTCGGGCAGAGAGGAAGCTCAAACTGCGAGAAAAATAAAACACAGGGACCACCCCTTCATACTACCCAGGAATCACAACCATTGAACTGACCACCACCAAACGGAAGACTCGGCCATAAAACACACGCACCCATCTAGCCTTGGAACTCTGCATGAATGACCATTGTCACCCACCCCACTGTGACACGCTGCCCCACCCATCCTGTCAATAGCAGAGTCCTGACCCTTTGGAAGGTTCTGACACTCTACTGGTTGGTTCCAGTGGGGAAAGATCAGACTTCAGAAGCTGAGCGACTAAGGTAGAATCAGGAAGCCATTTACAGGAGGGGGACAGAGTTTATTGAAGAATTGGAGAAAAAAAGGAATCTAAGGTACAGAATGAACCAAATCATCTACTTCTGCTTGGTTTTTCTGAGCCCTGTTTAATTCTAAAGATCTTAATATCTGAAGATCCCTACAGAGTCCCGACTGCAGGTCAGAAAGATTACTTTTCAGGGCGGTCATGCACCAACATTCATGCCCACGGGGCCTTAAGGAAAGCAGCCGGGCACGGAGCAAAAAAGGGACTTCAGAGGAATGGATGACCTTTACTGATTCTAATTACCTGGAGCAAAGTTTGAAAGGGTTCTTGTTCTAGAGAACCATCTCCGCATGTACCCACTAGAAGGACACACATTGAATTTTCCAGCATTATCCCTGTATCCTCACTGTATCCTTAGCTGAGGTACAGTCAGATCAGGGACAGAAGAATCAAAGGGCTGGGTTTTGTCATGGCCAAAACCTGGGGGGTTGGAGGGAGGAAATCAGTTGACTTAATTTTGTCCCTATCCTTTGGGACTCTTGGCGAGTTACTCTGTGTTTCACAAATGGACCCATTTCCCCAATTCATCCAATACATCTCTGCTGGTATTTTAGGGAATCTACAATGGAAGAACCCGAGGAGGATCAGCTAGATCGCGAGTAAGTATCATCATTATGCAAAGCCACATCCAAGGACCAAGGTGTGGAGCAGGTCTGGTCTTCATGACTTCCCTCATCTTCCACCTCCCTCCCTCCTACGCTCCCGTCTGTCCAACCCCCTGCTGACACCACCCCAAGCACTCCATGTCCTCCTGAAGTGACAACTGTTGTAAATCCTGCATCCAATCAGCCCTTCCAAGGAAGGACTTACTTTGCCAAAATCATCCCCCATTCCCACTCAAAACAAAAGACCTCTCCCTCACACTTTATTCCCAGTTAATCGTTTCAAAGAGAAACCAATTAACTGACACACAACAGAAAGAAAAAGTTATTGAGAGCTTCCCATTTGCCAGGTACCCTTTCTAAAGCACTGAGGTGTTACCATTATTACACTGAAATTTACTTCAAAAAAGATGTCTGTATTCTTGAAAGTGAATGCCTGGATCATATCTCTGTGTACTCGGTGGAGTAACTCCCATGGTAGATTCTCAAGCTTTGTAGCAGGCAATGGACATGGTTTGAGATGGGAGGAGGGAGGGAGAAACAGAAGCCCCATCTGCTGGTGGAGAGCTCTTGCGGCATAAGGCAGGAACCAACTCTAAGTGATGTGCCAGGTGCCTGGATGAAAATAACTCAATGGAAGTGTATTTCATGAGCAGATTTTGTGCACCATTTGCCTGAGAAACCATTCTCTCCAATACAAGAGGCTATTAAGGAAACAAACTTCTCCTGGAACCAGGGAGGAGGTGTACTATTATATTGAGCACTTTGATCAAGAAAGCCTGGGAAAATCCTCTCTTGCTCACTGAGTCGAGAATTACTGAAACAAACTGTAAGGGCATGATTAAGAAATACAATTTCCTATGAAAAAGGAAAGGTGTGCTCCCAGAAACAGCCAGGTTGTTGAATTACATGTCTCCTAGATATCCCTTCTGGCCCAAAGATCCCTGACCCTGAGATAACTGGCCCTTGTTCCTTTCGTGGGCTGAATCTATAGGTCAGAGGAGGTGGAGATCTTAAGACTGACCCAGTCAAACAGAAACATTCACTGTTTGAACATGGACCTTGAAAGAGACCTCGAAAGAACAGATAAAGCAAATCAGGAACTTCTTCTCAAAATCCACCAGAAAGAAGATGACATACAGAGGTGAGTGCTGGGTTTTCTTGAGGGACGTTCCCAATCAAGGGGATGGGATAGAGGAGAAGAGACAAACCTGAATTTTCCTACTTGCTCTAGAGACCTATATCTTATGTAGCAGTTTCTTCTTCATTCTTTGGCATTTTCTGTGGCTCAAACCCTGAATTATAGCAAGTTTCAAAGAGATTCTTAAAAGATTGGATGATATTCACCTGAGCTGAAAGAACACTAGGGTGTTTGACTTAGGACTCAGGTCAAACTTCGAAGTGATTTTTTTTTTTCCTGCCTTTGAAGTGATTATGATGGTAAGGACTCAGGAAAAATGGGTTTCCAACTTGAGAGCCATATTTACTGACACTGAAGTAACCCTTAAAACTGACAGATGTGTTTTTCCAGTTCTGAAGCTGTCTGTTCCTCACACTATGTGCTTGTGTCGTTCAGGCTGGAAAGTGAGATCACCCAGACTCAAGACCTGACAGAAGACGATGACTGGGAGAAGGAGAATAGTACCACCGTGGAAAGGGAAGGAACGCTGCAAGACCTGGAAGAAGAAATAGCCAGACTTGTAAGCAAGAAGCTAGGAAGAGCCATCTCATAGGTTTTATTCCTCAGCTTGTCTCTCATTAGTCATCAGAGAAGCTAGTCTCCTCTTTTTTACATGCAAAGAATAGTCAAAGACGTCATGGTAAAATATGTGTCAGTGGCACAGTTTCTTTGGTAATATTTAATATTGGGAAGCCCTGCATGTGGGCATGTCTATCCTGGTGAGCTGGTATATACATATATATGTGGAAATCAAACCACAGGTCCTTGACCTGACAGTATGCAGTGAGGTAGGGTTACTGCAGGGAAAAAGCACCCGGTGAAAGGGAGAACAATCAGCTGAATAAAGATGGGTGGCAGCAGGGAGATCCACACCTATGCTCTGCTTCTTTCTCTCAACAGGAAAGGAAAAATGAGACTCTGGGGCACGGTATAAGAGAACTTCAAAAAAAGGTGGGTTGGGGCTCTAGTTTTCCCCACGTTCCCCGCAGCGGCTTCAGTTGTCAAAGACACAAGGGAGGGAAAATGATCCTAGAGGATCCCACGTGTCAGAAAAGTTTGTGCTGGGGGCGGGTTCTACCCCTGCCCCACTCTCCTGAGGCTGGGCCTCGTACCTGAATGCCATGGGCTCCCCCTGCGAGCGTGAGGTGAAGGGAGTGGGTGCGACATTTGGGCTATCTGGTGAGCCCATGGGTTTTTCATTCTATCACAAGAAAATGGAATCCACTGACACTTTGTTGGAAGGTGAAAGCTTAATTTTATTTTCAACAGAGACTTTTAAAAATACTTAAATCCCAAGGGCTTCCCCTTTCCTTATCCAGGCATTCACTCTACCTCCACTCCTGCTCAAAATACAGTGGGTCTCCTATGATCGCCCTACTTTCTGACCCACGCCTGCAGCCCTCTGCAGCCCGGAATGGCATAGGGTTCAGGGAAGTACTCCTGCTTGTGCAGACTCTAGCACCGGTGGCCAAAACTAGTGAGAAGAAGGCCATGTTATTGGCTCTACACACAAAACAGTGTGTTTGTCTTCTAGTATTTTTTATTTGATGCATTTTTATTTGAAATATGTATTTATTTAAAATCATAGCTTACAAGGAAATCGCAGAAGGCACCCAAGTGTGAACAAGGCCATCTAAAGGGACCACTAGAAGACTCAAAGGTAAATGAAAAAGCAATCTTGAGTGGGTTTGGGTTACACAACCAGGAAGCAAGCTTTTAAGTGGAAACAACTGTCAAAACTGGGATAAATTCTTTGTAGTTTTAGCCCATGTCAGACTTAAGCCTAGACTACTGAGTACTGAATTCTTTTCTGCCCTTGGTAAGGAATTTCACTCTGAAGCCATATATTTTGTTTCTCTTCCTTTAGGAAGAGCGGAACACAATTGCACAATGCATACATAACACTGAAGTCCCTAGTTTATATCCTGGTCCCAGCACTTAGTGAGGTATATGAAGTTAGGCAATTTAATCAGCCCCTTCCAGCCTCAGTTTGAAAACTGAATGAAATTGTGCATTTTTAAAACTCTTTCCTTTTTTTGAAGAGTAAAACCTTGAAACATCACATATTTAATGTGATTATTTAAAAGTCTAGCTGAGGCAAATGTATGAATTCATAGAGCAGAGCTAGGATTTGTCAATCTACTGTGTGCTAGGTAATTTACACACTCTATCACTGACTCCCATCCAGAAAAGGATTCATTCAATTTATCACTCAAATATTTAGTGACCTCCACCTGCTGAGTGCATCATCAGACATTGCTTAGCATTTCTCTAATTGTGTTCCAAAGATAAAAACCTGGGCACAACCACAATTCATCTGATCAAAGATGCAAAAAGGTGGACTTATTTTTTTATTCAGAAAGCAGGTAAAATTCTTACTTGATACTTTCTGTACAATTCCGTCTTGCCCTTGCCTTATTTCTCTTTAGCTTCTTAAGCTCACTCTTAAGCCCATACTACGTCTGTGCAGCCCCTGCAGATAGGGACACACTGAAAATAGAAATAGAAAGTGAAAAACAGAGAATTACTTCCCTATTTCCTGTCAGCCAAATTAGTACTGATGGCCACAAACAGGAAGTCCAAAGCCACCAAAACAGCTTGCTTGGCCATGCCTGTCCAGGAAAGGAAGAAATGTGGAGCCTGCATGTGCTTCAGGATAAACTTGGGGCTCAGATTAGAAAGGCTTATGAAGCCCCTTGACTAGCCTTGCCATATAACTAACTGCATTTGCTTCCTTCTGCTCAAAACAAGTTTTCTTGACAGCAGCCCAGCAGAGCCCACGGCAAGGCTTTAAGTCTCGTGATGCTGTGTCACCTCAGCTGAGCAGAAAGACTATAGGTAGTTCCACGTATTGTCAGAACAATGGCCATTATTTTCCCAGAAGCTATTAGCCCACCTCCAAAGAACTCTAAAGCATTACTGACCCTTTAAGTCACTCCCATTTGCCTACATGTGTTGTAGAATTCTCAAGTGATTTCTCTAATTCTATGAAATACACAGCATCTCTTGCTTCTGTTCTTACATCCTGGCAATCAGCTCATCAGTTTAATGGTATGCCTGCTGCGCCTCTGAAAATACAGCCCTTAGACACATTTGGCTCTCTGGCCCTCGGTATAATTGACTGAAGAGGAAAGGAACCGTTAGAAGTCTTCAGATGTGAAACAATGGTACTAGATCAAAGTGGGAACAGTAGAGCTAAAAGTGGAAGGAAGGAAAAACGCAGGCTTGTCTGCTCTAACTAGGGAATAGAGCCCAAGCACATCTATTCCTCTGTTACTATTACCCTTCTGCGAGCCACCGTAAGCCCTTGCCTGGATGCCAAATCAGCCTCTTAGTCTTCCTGCTTCTGCTCTTACCCTTAACCTACTTTTCACACCTAGAAAAGACTTACTCTTTAAAAACACAGATCAGATTATGTCCTTACTACTTCGAGTTCACACCTGGCTTCTCACTGCAATTAAAATAAAGAACCAAACTCTAGAAGCAACAAGGCCCTACACAATCTCATCCATGTCAACCTTTCCCCACCTCATCTCCTCCTCACCAGGTGTTTCCCCGCGCTCCAGCCACATAACTTCCACATACACACTACATATGTGCTCTTACACAGTCCTGGCTCTTGCTGCAACCCTGCATGGGACATATTTCTTCCAGATCTCCATTTGGCTAATATTTACCATTTAGAGTTCAACCCAGTATCATCTCATCAGACAGGACTTCACCTATGATAGCTCTCATGCCATCGCTGTCACTACATTTCTGTTTGTATTTCTTTCATAGCATTTATCATTATCATGTTGACTTATCTGTTAATGTCCCCAAGTAGAATGTCAGCTCTGTGAGGCAGAGACTCTGCCTGTCAATCCTGTTCACCACTGTATCCTTTCTACTCTCATGGCCCTCTGCCCATCACTCCGACATAGCCACCAATATAGAATAGGCTTTCATCAAATAAGGAAGGAAAAGAAAGAAGGAGGAATACGGGGAGCAAAAAAAGGAGTGAGCAGTAAGTACATAAAAGGAAAAAGGAGACTGAAGTTTTTCAAGACTGATGTTTTTCCTAAGAGAAATAGCTAAGAAGGAAGGAAGCTAAGAATTGTAGTTTAAGCGTGAGTGGAGCCCTGATGAATGCTAAGGGCTTGGGAGTGTAGAAGGGCAGGGTCACCAGAAGGACGCTGCATGGTTTGACTCTCCTCCATTAAAAAGACATCTCATACCATACCTGATGCACGTCAACCACCTGTAAGATAACCTTTGAGACAGCATTTCAGAATGGAAGCCTGCTTGCACCTTGAGTTATCCATCTCCTCCCCTTTCTGTAGGTTAAGTTACAACAGCTGGAAGCTTCCTGTGCTGACCAAGAGAAGGAACTGGCCAAGGTGATGGTAGTCATTTCAGTATTACTTCTCCCAGAGGAGGGAAAAGTTGATGTTCAGTTAGACGATGCAATACATTCTGCAAATGATTGAGTTATATATAATAAGGCTCCAGATCCAGAACCATTATGGGGTTGAGGAGGGGATGAAGGAAAGGAAGATAAATGCAGTCTCCTAGGTTTCCTTCTCTTCAATAATTTTTACAGGATATGTTCTGTATCTGTATCTTCAACAAATTAGTATCTATTCTTCTCCCAACTGTCCCAAAATAAAATCCCCCCCCCCCAAAATAAAGCTTATCTATCCTCAAAAAAAAAAAAAAATCAGTTCATATATACAGCAAAAACATATTTAGAACAATTAGAAAACTACATTTAGGGTCTGGGATTTAGGAGGAAACAAGTATACTCTTGTTCTTAGAGAAATTTCCTGAAAGAAATTTGACTGAATTTTGGTTTCCCAGATAAAGGAAGACTATGCACATGTGGCCCAGCTCTGCAAAGATCAGGTCTTCTGCATTAAGGTACAGTTTCTCGGTAATGGGACAGAGAAGGGTTTGTAAGGTACAGGATAATATGAAACCAGGCTTTTCAAAGAACACTATCTAGGACAATATTAACTCTTCAAAGTGGCATTACAAAGGGACTTTGGGTCCCTGACAACCCACCACCAATATCATTCCATTACAGCCCTGGTCTCCTGACCTCTGTGCTCTTAAATTCATAACGAGCACTGCTCCTTTCGTGACGCCAATCACCCAGGGACCTGCCTGGGAAGGTAGGAAGCGCAGCGAGTGACCAGGAGTGGTGGTGGGTGTGGGGGCTGGAGAAGGAGACCAGGCATTCATGTTACCACGTAATAATACATGCTGCTTATGATTAGAAAAAGCGTAAGGCTTCTAATTAGTGACTGTGGTTTCTTTTATTTCTCTTGGAAGAAGTACCAGGAAACTCGGAGGAAAATAGAAGAAGAAGCAGAGACTCGGCTCCTTGAGACAGAAGTGTGAGTTTTGGCAAAAAAAGGAACTTCTTGGTTTTAGTGGTGACTCCATCTCAGCCTGGGTCAGAGCAAACATTCCTCTGACCAATTCCTACTTGGGACTGAGTGAGCCCCAACACCACATCTCTCTCCCTCCTGTTAGTGATTGTTTGACTCCCACTAAACCACATCAACTTTAAAATGCAGGTCCTTCTTCCATCCTTCTTAAAAAAAACCACAGAAACACATCTCCCTTCATGCTTTTATCACATTTTCAACTACTCAGGTTTATATTAAGGGCAGGAACATCTGATTTTAAAAGGGCTGGTGGTCAGGCACTCTGATGAGTAGGACATTCCTACTTGCACAGAAAAGCCCTTTAATCTAATACCACCCTCATTTCCCCAAAAACATAGAGACTAAGCCATGTAAGACAGGCACGAAACTAACCTCTGGACACACGAAGGCCACCATATTACAACACTCAAACTGTACGCTATATTAACTACTAAACTATGACCATTAAAGGTTAGAAATGGTAAGACAAAAGCCCCTCCTTTCTGAGTTTGTCTAGAATTGAAATGGTGAGAAAACAAAGTCAAAAATCTCACTCCCATTTCTTGGCCCCTTTTTAGAAGTTACATCTTAACTTAGTCAAGAAGTACTTACATTTATTAAATATTTGAGAATCTTGGGATCGAGGTAAAGAGACCCAAACTTCATACCGCCTCTAAATAGCCCTGGTGTGCATTGTGGCCTGGGAGGGCCACAGGGTACCAGCTCTTGGAATTCTGAAGGATACCTTCAAGTTTCCTGAGAGCCTCCTTGAACATTAAGTATGGCTTCAGTGCTAAGCTAAGTTTCTAGAACAGAGCTGCCCAGTAAAACTTTGTGCCATCCAATAAGTAGCCAATGGCCACCTACTGAGTACCTGAAACATGGTTAGTGTGACTGAGGAACTGACTTTTTTTAATTTTAATTAATTTTAAAGTTCATAGGTACATGTAGCCACTGGCTTCCATAGTGGACAGCACAGCTTTAGAATATAAAACTTTTAAAATAATCATTATGTAGTATGAATATTTGAGTGTACTTTATCCAATCCCTATCTTGGTTCATTTCCCCCTAGATCAAAAGTCTTGAGCATGAACTCGGCAAAAAAATATAACAGCCAAGATAATAAGGTGAGTGTTCCAACCTGCGTCCTCTCACTCAGTGCCACTGCCTGTCAGTTTCCAAAACACTATAAGCCACGAAACATACACAAATCTTCCCATGTGCACGTTCCAAGAACAGTACTAGATGTAATTTCAAAGCATTCCCACCTGAAACAAAGAAGACAACTGTCTTCCCTCTCTTACAGCCATGTAAATGGCCAGATGATCCCAACATGGTCCCGAATCTTTCAAAACACAGAGCACCAGGGTTATCTGTCACTGTCTGATCAGAGTTGCCCCATGAGTTAACATAAGAAGTCATCACTTCTTTATGACAAAGCTCCAAGACTGTTCATATTTAACATCGTGATGTCACCAGCACATATGCAAAGGTCAGAAGGACATAGAATTGGATGCAGAGCATCACGGCTCTTTGCCTGTTTGGCATTTTGGGGCAGCAAGTTCACAGGTTACTAAAAGATAAATTTCTATTTATTTTTGTAATGTATATTGGTTTTACAGGCAAGGTTGACATTCACCAGAACTTTTTTGGCATGAAATATATGGCCTTGATAACCTCAGAAAAAAAAGAAGTCTTCTTTTCCTAAAAAGCAAACATCAATAATCCACCATTGTCCCTGGGGTCATCCAGATGTTTGGGTATATGTCAGACATGCCCACAGTGACCATGACTCCAATTGTTCTGAGCAAGTTATTCTTCCATATCCCACTCAGCAAAAAAATTAACTGGACTCCCCCTCTCTAGGACGAGGCTTAGCCTACTTTCTGATATGTCCCATCATCCATCCCCAATGGTTCATCAAAGTATTCATCTGACTACCCATCAGAGGAAAAACAGAGTGTCTTCATCAAGGTTATCAGAGTCCCATGACGGTCACGTGCCCTGAGTTTGAGCCGTCTTTACAGAGACGCTCCCTGAGCACTGATTAGAGGGCACTTCACCTCATCTGACTCAAGCTACAGAACCAAATTTGTAAAACACAAAGTTTCTCATGATTCCAATTCTATGAGCCTTATTTACACAATTTTAAAATGTGATCTTAATTCCTCCGTCTTTTTATCTCCCAAGGAAGTTAAAAGGAAAATGAAATAACTAAGGAAATATTTTGTAAAAGAAATGTCACAGAAATTCAGGATATACCTGCATCTTTACATTTTTATACCTTTTAAAACTTATCTCAGAATATATTTGTGTGGTTTCCATAGCTTGTTCATTCCTCTAAGGGTTGCTGGCTGAGCTGAAGGTGAGCAAAGAGTTATGAGGGCCGATAATGTGGATTCCCAGAGGTCCCGGCTTCAGGCCTGGCCCTGCCACTCACTAGCTGTATAACCTGGGGCAACAGACTTTACGTTTCTATGCCTTCCTTTCTTCCTATCAGTGTATAAGAAGGTGATACAAAATTATATATAAATATGTAAGTGTGTGTATATATATATATATATATATATATAAAAGTGTGTGTGTATGTATATATAAATAATGCATATATATAAATATATATGTATATACATTGTCTTTGAAAATTTCATCTGTTTATGCTTATGAAAAAAATTTGTATGGTATCTAAAAATAACATATAACTAATGGCTCACTGAATATTACTTCACAGTGATGAAACTGCTAATTTATCAATGTCCTTTCTTCTCCCAGGACAATTCTCTCCAAAAGAAGGGAATATGGCTCTGTAAAAGGCAAGTAAATATCTTTGAGCAAACTTCCTGAAAACTGGGAGATCTACTAGCCATCCTGCAGACGACAAGGGGAACCTTGTATACACATTCACACATTCTCTCTC
Organism: Manis pentadactyla; assembly: GCF_030020395.1. Taxonomy (NCBI): domain Eukaryota; kingdom Metazoa; phylum Chordata; class Mammalia; order Pholidota; family Manidae; genus Manis; species Manis pentadactyla. The sequence goes on along the minus strand of NC_080029.1, from coordinate 112,920,938 downwards.
TCTCTCTCTCTCTCTCTCTCTCTCTGTCTCTCTCTGTCTCTCTCTGTCTCTCTCTCTCTCTCTCTCTCTCTCACACACACACACACACACACACACACAGAGTCAACAAACTAGTGTCATCAGTGACCACATTTCTCAGTTCTAATGCTATGACTTCTTGCCGAAAGGCAATTACTAATCTCATTTTCCAGTATTAGCAGCCAACAGCCTAGTAGTAATCAGAAACGGGAATCTTATCACCTAAAAGAGATGTGGCAAATCTCATACTTACTCCCTCTTCCCTTAACAATCTGAATTCATTTGATGTACCTGGATCCCCAGTAGAATCAGCAGATTAGAAATGGGGTTCATAAGCACAGTGATTGGGTTTTCACCCTACTGTATGAGACATGCCTCCCTCAAACTTTGTTACAATGTCAGCTCTTTACCCCCGACATGAAAAATATATACATACATAGGGAGAGAAATTCTAAATGCAAGTATACTGCTGCCTAATAACAGATAAAAGAGGAAATGATTGTGAAAAAGAGATAAAGCACCTAACAGTATCCAGCACATCATAATTGCTCAAAAATATTTGTTAACCTGAGTAAGAACTCAAGATTCAAACAACTGAGTGCATATTAGTTCTGAAGGAATCACTGTGACAGCAAAAATCTGTACTCATGAAGTCCTTGCATTTTCAAGAAAAGGTCAAATTATGTTCAATATAATCTGTTTAAGAAGGCATAGAGAAACATATATTCAAAGTGGTATAAAATGTGATTTAGAAAGAGTTCCATCAAAATGATTAACATAAAATTATTGGTGTTTAAAGGTAATTTCCAATTGTCTAGAATATTGGCTTAAGGGGGAGGTAAATGAAGTACTACATATTTTGGTGTCCCTAAATATAGTGTTCTGGAACAACTAGTAGAATTCTTCCTAGAACTCCTAGGACTGCCTTCACCTATACTTTTAACACCAGTGCCCAGCATGGAATCGCCCATGTGGACTCCCCAGGGCTGTCTGCCTTGAGTTGGAAATCTGGAGGAGAATGTACAAGTTTAGATCATCAGACTACAAATACCTTTCCTCTTGTTTTGCTCGACCATTCTGTGAGGCACGGGTAGGTTGGTTGTTAACTCAAGAGATTAAAAAGTTGGTTATTCCTAAGATTTTCCCTGGGAATGTCATCCAGAACCTCCTTATGAATATTGTATCCAGCTTCAAGGAGATTTGTAGGAACGAGGAAGGAGGTTTGTAAAGGGCTTGTGATTCTAATTCTAAGATGCTTCACCAGAATGGATCCTGGATCCGGGCTCTAAGATCAACTCTCGAGAAAGACTTCAGAGAACTGGTGGGGAAGGGGTTCTCTTTGACTAGTGAGTGCAGGTGGTAATGAATTTGTCCTGGGGCTGGAGGCAGCCCAGAACAGCTGGATACGGTTAATGTACATAGGAAAGAGTGGCGGTTTGCTCGTGCAAATCATAGCAACACAACGAGGGCAAAAAAATTCATCATTTAAAGAAGAAATCAAGACCACTATAGGGACATTTAGAGAAATATATTAAGAAATGTTAAAAGTATCATGAATGAAAGAAGAGAAATACCATGATCATGGATAGGAAGCCTTAATACCAGAAATGTATCAGTTGTCTCCAGTGGAGAAATAGTCAATTCAATTCCAATCAAACTCCCCAAAAGATTTTTCATGCAATTGAATGAAATGATTCTAAAATATACTATATTTGGAGGAGTAAAGGGTCAGAAATAACCTGGAAATTTTAAAGAAAAGCAAGAGGTGGGGAATATGCCATTTCAGATATCAGAACGTACTATGAAGCTACAATAATTATGACAGTGTGCTATTGGGACCAGACCAGGAAAACTGAACAATGAAATGGAACAAAAAAAGAGCTTAGAAACAGTGCACATTTAGACCTTTGATATGTAACAATGATTATATGTCATAGGGGAAAGGAAGAATTGTTCAAAAATAGGGTAGGGAAAAACGTTATCCAGGTAAGACAAAAAATGGTATCAGATCACTAACATGCAGCATATATAAAAAGCAAGCCCAATGTGTTAAAGACTTAAATGTCCACAAAAAGAAAGAAAGGAATCTTTAAAATTCAGCATGAGTTACCTATTCCCACTTAACAAATTACCCGAAAACTTACTAGTTTCAAATAATAAACATTTATCATCCCATAGTTTCTGTGAGTCAGGAACCTTTGAGTCACTTCGCTGGGTACTTCTAGCTCAACGTCTCTTGTGAGGCCACAGATAAGATGCTGGCCAAAGTTACAGCCATTAGAAGGCTTGCCTGGGGTAGAGGATCTATCTCCACACTGGCTTTTTTGCTGGATTTTGGCAACAGGCCTCAGTTCCTCACCGCACGCACATCCCCGCAGGGCTGGCTGGGAATCCTCCCAGGATGACAGCCGGCGTTCCCCCGAGAGGAAGGAAGAAGCTGCAGTGTCTCCAGTACCTAGCCTAGGAAGTCACGCACCGGCACGTCACTTCCACGGTACTGTATTCTTCAGAAAGGAGCCAGTAAGCCCAGTCCACACCCCAATGAAGGGAAATCTCATGATGAGAGGAGTATCAAGGAATCTGTGAACATGTTTTTAAAATGCTACAAACTCCCGATGAAGATAGAAGTACCTTTCAGACCTTGGTATAGGGCATGGATTTTTAACACGACATAAAATGGATTGATTCTAATTAAAGGAAAGGTTGATAAACTAGGCTTGATTAAAAATTATTAACGAAAGGTTGATAAACTAGACTTGATTAAAAATTATTAACTTTTGCTCTTCAACACTTAGAGCAAGTGAAAGTTAGAAAGTAGAGGGAAGTTACTCAAAGTACACATGGAAAAGGATTCATATCAAGAACATATAAAGAATTTTTACCATTTAGTAAGAAGAGCTCAAACAACCTAGTAGATAAATGGGCAAAAGGAACACAGAAGACCAATAAACCTATGCACAGATAGTCAGCATCACTGTTCATCAGGGAAATACAAATCAGGACGGTAATGAGAAATTACTTTACACCCATTTGATTAGTGAAACTTTAAAAATCTGATGGTAAGCGTTGGAGAGGGTGTAGACCCATAGAAATGTATACTCTGCTAGTGGGGTAAAAATTGGTGTGACTACTTCACAAGATAATTTCAGATAATGATAAATACTAAAAGAAAATAAAACACAGTGATGGAAGACAGTAACTAGCAAGCCAGCACTAGGGAAGGACCACATTTACAAGGGGTTGCTGGGCACGGAGACAAGAGTTAGTGGGAGACATTTGAACATCAAGAAGGAACCAGGTGTGCATTTAGGTATGACTTACTGTTTTGTTCCTGGTTTTCTAACATCTGGCTTAACAGTTTCTGGGCTTTCTCTTTTCAGGATTTTTCTATTTCTCTTTTTCATCACCCTGTTTTTCATCACACTGCTGGGCTACTTGTTTTTCCACATAAGCTTTATAAATCCAGATCTCCTAATCGACATACTACCCAAGATACTGAACAGGAGCACCTTGTGGAGGCTAAGAAGCTTCCTCTCCGCGCATCTCACACTTCGGACTGAGGACTTGTTGCCCCACTAATCCCCAAAAAACATCCTTGGAAAAAGAAGGCAAGTGGTACCTGACTGTGTACACTAGGAGATGGTGGAACTTGTAGAGGGAAGATGTTTTCTTCAGTTTTTCCCTTGAGGTTTTGCCTACGGATTACCTTTCCCCCCATGTTGCCTTTCCAAGATCAACCTTGCCCAGTAAACAGCTCTGTCAATAGATTTCAGTGGCTAAAGGATAAGCTAAATAGTATGAAATAGTAAACAGAGTAGACCATTTTCAGAATAATGTCACCGATGCTAAACAAAGTTAGAGTCCATTCAATACTTCTAGTTAATCTTAAAAATGTAAGAGACTGGATCTCTGCAATGCAGATGGCTCACTACTGATAATTAGAACGTACAAATTACAGCAAAATTTAAAAAAAGATATTGCCTTATGGAACTAAAAACCTGAGGTTTCAGGCATGGCTGAATCCAGAAGTTTCACCAATGTCCTCAGGGCTTCATCTCTCTCCCTCATTTCTCTGAATGGGCATTGCTCCTTTAAGTGGCAATATTCTGCCAATAACCTAAATCCTATACTACCAGATTAGCAACTTCAGCACAATCAGTCTTTTCCAATAGCTACAGCAGGAAAGACCAAAGAGTCTGTATTGGCTGAGGTCAATTGCCTACCCCTGTCCCATAATCAGCTGATCATGTGTCAGCAAAGTCATCCTTTAATGAAAGGCTTAAAGGCATCTTGGACCACAGATAAATATTTCAAACAGAACGAACCAAATGGAAAAAAAAAATTAAGCAACTTTCTTAATCTGGTAAATTGCCAAGAATGAGTAAATTCTTTCTTCACCCCAGGCCTCAGAGAAAACAAAATCCTTTTCTCATGGCAATTACTAGATTAATGTGCAAATACGCATTGTCTGACCATACAAGTCACTGAGATTTTACCTGGCACCCTAAATGGAAACACCCTCCACCATCTCAAAGAGCGGCACTGCACGCGTGGCTTATTCCCACACTGAGTGGCAGAGGCATTCTAGGGTCCTGTAGAATTTGGCAGTTTCTGCCCAGTAGGTGCGGCCTTAATAGGTGCTTCATTAAACCAGACTTCGTTCTTGGCACAAGGGGAGGATAAGGTATGGCCAGCTCCCATTTACCATTGAACCGCCACATGATAGAGCAAGAAATCCACTCCTCTGCACTCATGAATTTGAGACTTAGAATTATGAAAGAAAAAGAATTTTCAAACATTTTGATTTCAGAGTCACTTAAGAAAAGTTAAAAAAAATTTTTCCCTTATGCATCTTTCATTATTCATCACTATGTGTTTTCTCTGCTCTAGCTATGTGAAATAATGCTGAGAAAACAGTTCAAAAGTTGTTAGGAAGGACACAAATCCCTAATAACATCTTGAGGTCCATGATTGCCCTTGTTGTTGGTTAAAGTAAAGGTAAATGTTGACTATATCATTCGCGGTCACACCCAGAATACAAAATTGAGAATGAGAATTCAGAGAGTGGAGAGAACCAGCAAAAACAGTTGTTCCCAGAATGTAAAGTGAGTCAGCAAAAAAACCCAGTTTCCACTATGTGACATCATTCCCGTAGATGGAGATTCTGGCAACTTCAGATGGTTTTATTAAAAAGATGATGACGATGGAGCGGGGGAACAGGGAAGGGGAGAAGGAAGGAAGGAAAAAAAGAAAGAAAGGAAGTGAGGCTGATCCCTTAGCAGTGTAAACTTCCAACGGTGAACTGCTGTTCTCTTCTACATGACTACTTCACTGCAGCCATTGACTGTGCTTCCTTTAATTTTATAATACTGAGAAGCAGAAGTTTTCTAAAGACAAGCTTCAATGGTTAAAATCACTGTTGTAAAAATTCCTCCTGCTAAGGAGCAAAACTAATGGAAGCTCTTCTGTGTTTGCAGCGAAAATAGGGAAGGAGCATTCACAGGCAGTGTGGGATTAGAGCCTAGGAACAGATGTAGGGGAGGTAGGCTGCTGTGGCTGGGCTGTCTTGATTCTCCTGCTGAACATTTACAGTTGAGACTGGCTGCAAGGTGCCAGGAGTTGGCCTCCCAGTATCTTGACCAGTGCAAACAAGGAGCAGCTTGCTTTGTCTCTGGAGCAGTGCACTCTTCCCTCATGATTTGACTATGGCTGAATGGCTCCCTCAGAAACAGCAGAGGGCACTGTTCCATGGTAAATGCAGGCTCTCCTCAGAAGCTGTTTCTTTACCATAGCTATATATTGTACCCCTGCAACGTGCCGACCAGATGGGGGCAGGTCTGTGATAACAGCAAAACTGTCCCATTTTTCACAGGGTCATCGGCCAGATCTGGGTTTGAACATCAAGAGCACAGACGATAAAGTCTCCTACCCCAGGTGCTGAGTCACTACCTACAATGATCATCTGCCTAATATCTTCAGAATATGTGTTCTAAGTGGAAGGGTTTCCTCACACGGTCTCTGCCCTTATACGTATGCCCACCATGGAGCAGAATTCCACAGTTTGATAAATTCCAAAAAGAGATATCAGTTCACAGTGCTATTTACATTAAGTTTTATAAATAAATACATTTAAGATCCATGGAGACAGAAAAAGGACGTATGTTGCTATTTGCCATACAGAAATGGACAACGACCTAGAAAAATACAACCTTCCAAGACTGACCAAGGAAGAAACACAAAATCTAAACAAACTAATTAACAGCAAAGAAATTGAAGCAGTAGACAAAAAACTACCCAAGAACAAAACCCCGGGCCAGACGGATTTACCTCGGAATTTTATCAGACATACAGAGAAGATATAATTCCCATTCTCCTAAAAGTTTTCCAAAAAACAGAAGAGGAGGAAATACTCCCAAACTCATTCTATGAAGCCAACATCACCCTACTACCAAAACCAGGCAAAGACCCAACCCAAAAAGAAAATTACAGACCAATATCCCTGATGAACGTAGATGCAAACATACTCAACAAAATATTAGCAATCTGAATTCAAAAATGCATCAAAAGGATCATGACCAAGTGGGATTCATCCCAGGGATGCAAGGATGGTACAACATCCGAAAATCCATCAACATCATCCACCACATCAAAAAAAGAAGGACAAAAACCACATGATCATCTCCATAGATGCTGAAAAAGCATTTAACAAAATTCAACATCCATTCATGATAAAAACTCTCAACCAAATGGGTATAGAGGGCAGGTACCTCAACATAATAAAGGCCATCTATGATAAACCCACAGCCAACATCACATTGAACAGTGAAAAGCTGAAAGCATTTCCTCTGAGATCGGGAACAAGACAGGGATGCCCACTCTGCCCACTGTTATTCAACAGAGTACTGGAGGTCCTAGCCACGGCAATTAGACAAAACAAAGAAATACAACGAATCAAAATCAGTAAAGAAGAAATTGAACTGTCACTATTTGCAGATGACATGATATCATACATAAAAAAACCTAAAGACTCCACTCCAAAACTACTAGAACTGATATCGGAACACAGCTACGGTGCAGGATACAAAATTAACACACAGAAATCTGTGGCTTTCCTATACACTAACAATGAACTAGCAGAAAAGAGAAATCAGGAAAACAATTCCATTCACAATAGCAGCAAAAAGAATACAATACCTAGGAATAAACCTAACCAAGGAAGTGAACGACCTATACCCTGAAAACTACAAGACACTCTTAAGAGAAATTTAAAAAGGTCACTAACAAATGGAAACTCATCCCATGCTCCTGGCTAGGAAGAATTAATATCGTCAAAATGGCCATCCTGCCCAAATCAATATACAGATTCGATGCAATCCCTATCAAATTACCAACAGCATTCTTCAACGAACTGGAAAAAATAGTTCAAAAATTCATATGGAACCACCAAAGACCCCGAATAGCCAAAGCAAACCTGAGAAGGAAGAATAAAGTGGCGGGGATCTTGCTCCCCAACTTCAAGATCTACTACAAAGCCACAGTAATCAAGACAATTTGGTACTGCCACAACATCAGACCCAGAGACCAACGGAACAGACTAAAGAGCCCTGATATAAACCCAAACATACATGGTAAATTAATATAGGATAAAGGAGCCATGGACATACAATGGGGAAATGACATCTTCTTCAACAGTTGGCGTTGGCAAAACTGGACAGCTATATGCAAGAGAATGAAACTGGATCATTATCTAACCCCATACACAAAAGTAAACTCAAAATGGATCAAAGACCTGAATGTAAGTCATGAAACCATGAAACTCTTAGAAGAAAACATAGGCAAAAATCTCTTGAATATAAGCATGAGCAACTTTTTCCTGAACGCATCTCCTCAGGCAAGGGAAACAAAATAAAAAATGAACAAATAGGACTACATCATACTAAAAACCTTCTGTACAGCAAAGGACACCATCAGCAGAACAAAAAGGCATCCTACAGTATGAGAGAATATATTTGTAAATGACATATCCGACAAGGGGTTAACATCCAAAATGCCTAAAGAACTCACACGCCTCAACACCCAAAATGCGAATAACCCTATTAAAAAATGTGTGGTGGATATGAACAGACACTTCTCCAAAGAAGAAATTCAGGTGGCCAACAGGCACATGAAAAGATGCTCCACATCACTAATCATCAGGGAAAAATGCAAACTAAAACCACACTGAGGTATCACCTCACACCAGTTAGGACGGCTAGCACCGAAAAGACTAAGAACAACAAATGCTGGTGAGGATGCGGAGAAAGGGGAACCCTCCTACACTGCTGGTGGGAATGTAAGCTAGTTCAACCACTGAGGAAAGCAATATGGAGGTTCCTCAAAAAAAACTAAACATAGAAATACCATTTGATCCAGGAATTCCACCCCTAGGAATTTACCCAAAGAATATAATTTCTCAGTTTCAAAAAGACATATGCACCCCTATGTTTATTGCAGCACTATTTGCAGTAGCCAAGAAATGGAAGCAACCTAAGTGTCCATCAGTAGATGAATGGATAAACAAGAGGTGGTACATATACACAATGGACTACTATTCAGCCATAAGAAAGAAACAAATCCTACCATTTGCAACAACATGGATGGAGCCGGAGGATATTATGCTCAGTGAAATAAGCCAGGCGAAGAACGACAAGTACCAAACGATTTCCCTCATTTGTGGAGTATAACAACGAAGCAAAACGGAAGGAACAAAACAGCAACAGACTTACAGACTCCAAGCAGGGACTAGTGGTAACCAAGGGGAGGAGTGAGGAAGGGCGGGTGGGAATGGAGGGAGAAGGGGCTTGAGGGGTATTATGATTGGCACACATGGTGTAGGGGGGATCATGAGGAAGACAGCTGAGCACAGAGAAGACGAGTAGTGACTCTGTGGCATCTTACTACACTGATGGGCAGTGACTGCAATGGGGTATATGGGGACACGATAATATGGGTGAATGTAATAACCACATTGTTTTATCATGTGAAACCTTTAAAAGAGTGTATATCCATAATACCTTAATAAAAAAATTGAAAACCTCTCAATGGCAAGTTTGGCAGAAATTGTTCACCAAGAAGGTTTAATATTGCCTTTATAAGCCAAAGAGAGAATAAATAATATGAAAGGGGAAAATATTCCAATGTATAATTTCCAGTAGGGAAAAAAAATTCATGATAAAAACTTGAGCCTCATAAGAGCAGGGAAAAAGAAAGGGGGCATTACAATTAGTAGGAATAATATGTGTGGGGAGCATGGGGAGGGCTGTACAACACAGAGAAGACAAGTAGTGATCCTACAGCATCTTACTACGCTGACGGACAGTGACAGTAATGGGGATTGTGGGGGGACATGGTGAACGGGGGAGCCTAGTTAAGCATAGTGTTCTGCATGTAATTATAGATTAATGATAACAAAATAAAAACAATCAGACAAACAAAAAAGATAAGCAAATGTGCATTGAGGTTCCAGGAAATAAAGGAACGAATAAATTGTGAAAAAAAAAACAAACCTTGAGCCTCCATTCCAAATGGAAACATAATAGCAGCAAAACATTTATTGTCTCTCTTGTCTTTACTTTCCTCACATGTAAAATTAAAAGCTGATATATTAAAAGACATTCAAAAATGGTAAAAATATAAATACATATCTGACAGTTTGGTTGTATCTAAAAAATGTAATGACTATATAAATCTATTCTTTGAAGTGCTTTTACTTGGGGGAAGGGTGGGGAAATAGCCTGAATGCTCATCACAGGTAAACATCTGTTGAACACCTCTTGTAGGCTGAGTTGTGTCCTACTAAAATTCCTATACTGCAGTCCTCATTCCTAGTACCTCAGAATGTGACTGTACTTGGAGATAAGGTCTTTAAAGAGGTAATCACTTTAAAATGAGGTCATGAAGGAGGGCCATAATTCTCTATGACGGTGTCATTTTTATACTTGATTTATATGTGAATCCCACATTTCTCCCTTATTATTATTATTTTTTAAATAAAATGCTGAAGTGGTAGGTAGATGCAAGATAAAGGTAGAAAACATAACTTAGTGCTGTAAGAGGGCAAATGTAGATGATCAGGTCTGTGCCTATAGACTAAGTATTAATCCAAGCTAGACAAGGGCAACAAAACATCTACGGATGCAGAAGATTTCTCTCAAAACAGGGGGGGTGAGGTTCTAAGCCTCACCTCTGTTGATCCCAAATTTCTATGATGGGTGTCATTTTAAGAAGAGGAAATAAGGACACAGACACACACAGGGATGCCTCTGTGAGGACACAGGGGAGAACACGGCCATCTGCAAGCCAAGGAAAGGGGCCTCAGGGGAAACCAGCTTTGCCAGCACCTTGCCTCATAGCCTCCAAGACTGTAAGGAAATAAACTTGTGTTGTTTAAGCCACCCAGTGTGTAGCACTTTGTTACAGCAGCCCTAGAAAATTAATACAGAGCACTCTCCTGGCACTCCAGGGGAGACAGATACGTACACAGACAAACAGGTAAGGGTGTGGAGGAGCAAATTATGAAGACTACCAACTTAGCAGAATTTCATGTGCTGATTGAAATGTTATAGACTATGTAAAAACCTGGAAAGTGTTTATGAAAAATATTAAGTGAGAAGGCAAACAACAGTATTATCTATTCTATGATAACTACAAAAGATGGTTTGTCAATAGGAAAAATAGAAGAAAACTTGTAAAAATACAGGGTTTTGCTGAGGTGAGATCCTTGATGAGTTTTCATTTTTAAAATAATTTATGCTATTATAACAGCAATACAATGAATTATAAAAGAAAACACACACACATTTTGCCAGTTCAAACCACCATAGTTGTTTATTGGATAGTAAATAATGGCAGAATGAACTAATGGTACATTCCTTATTTTTCTTAAC